>NW_027150660.1:0-1200000 GCF_020800215.1 Phytophthora ramorum | reverse complement strand
GGAAGATGACGAAGAAGATGACCTGGAAGAGAAGGCAGCGATGCCCGAGCTTTCGGAAGCCACTGCAGTATCTGCAGGACGCAGCGGAGAGGTGACGTCGCTTGCGCGAAACCTCACCGAAGAGTTGAACGAAGTGGCTGGTCCCGAACCAGCCCACGGTTACGACGAAGATGGGTCCGACGATGCGAATTCTCGGCCGAATGGCGGCCGGCCTCCTCTTAACGGAGACACCCCGGCCGCCAACCGAGTTCTGGGCCGATACCTAGAGTTCATGAAGGTGAAGAGCAATTGGATGCGATCCTTCGCTCCAGAGATTGTTCGCCAAGCCATCTGGATGGAGCTCGGTGGCGAGTTAACTGTGCCCGTGGAGTCGTGGAGTACTCGGCAGGTGGCCGAGGACACGGTGCAACTCCTACGCGTTATGGGATGTGAACCCCAAGTGTTTCCGTCGGAAGCAGACCTCCGAGCATGGGCACCCGAGGACGCCGCTACGGCACTCCGCAAGTGGAAGCAGAAGCTTCGGTCGGCCTTCGGGGTGGCCGAGGCGGGAGTCAGCCGTCCACCGAACGTCCGCCACGCGTCTGATCCAGTCGACCCGTCCACGATTCCGTTGCCATTGACCCCTGGAAGACGGCCCAGAGAGTCGACCGAGGCCGGAATACTTTCGGCCAAAGGAGCGACCTCGACGTACTTCCAAGACTCTCACATGGTAACGCCTAGGTCGGTCAGTCGTACGGAACGACTGGCGAGAGAAACCGAGGGACACCGAACCGCTCCAACCGCTGGACGAAGCGCAAGTCGGACGCCCAGGCGACGTTACGACCTCCGCGATGACTCATCTGACGAAGATTCGTTCGACGTCGGAGACACCGGGGGTGACTTGACGGGAGAATGGGCGCACTAAATTCGCGAGTTGAGCGCTGTGGAGAATGACAGTGCGACACCGAGGCTAGAGATCGCCACGCACCTCCCACTCGGAAACATCAAGCCGTACTTGGGACTCCGCGATAAGAGCGAGAAGTCCATGCAGTGGCTCCGAGCGTTCATATACGAGATGAAAGGGACGCACACGCCGCCCAACGAATGGTGCATGGCGTTTGAATTGAGCCTCCAAGATGGTGCTCTGCATTGGTACCGACAGCTGCCCCGCAAAACGAGGCGCACGTGGAAATTGTTGAGCGATGCGTTCATCAAGTACTACTGTTCGAGGTTCAACCAGTCTGCGAAGGCTCGGTACTACTCGGCCAAGCGAGAAGAGAAGGAGCACGTCTGCGACTACCTCAGCCGACTCAACGGCTATGCTCGCAACGCCGGAGTGCAGTTCGAGCATGGCGGTCGTGATGCAAAGGATCACGTCGAGCACTTCTTGGATTCGTGCGAAGACCGAGGTCTGGAGGAACGTCTGTGCCATGTTCGAGTTAAGAACATCCACGACCTCGAGGATATGATCAATGATATCCTCCGTCGCCGGGAGCGAAAATCAGGACGCGAGTCCTCGGTCCGCCGCCCTCGAGGGCAAGAAGTAGTACGCCGACGCGATGGTGGACGCTCCGAGGATCCGCGGGATGGCTATCGCCGCGACAGACGTCACCGAGAAGACGACCGCCGTCGGAATGACCAACAGTACCGACCGAGGGTCACTCTCACTGACGCACTGACTGACATAACGACGGCGCTGAATGTGGGACGCACGGCGGACACGCGTGGAGGATACCCAGAAGCATACAACGGCGGATATGATGACACCGAGGAGTACGGACCGGAGTCTCACTCTGGTGATGACGACCGATACTCCGAAGAGTACTCGGACGACGGATACGCGTCGACCGAGGACCGTGGTCACGTGGCTGCTGCAAACGACACTGAACGTCGTAATGCGGCTGAGGGAACGTTCGCTCGCGCCGACAACTGTCGGCCGAGGGCAAGTAACAGCCAACGCCCGTATGACCGAGACGACCAGCGCCGAAACTCCACCGGACGCGATGGTCGACGCCAATATGGTCCTTGCGCCGCCTGGGGAGGACTCACCCATTCGGCTCACTATTGCTTTAAGCGATGCAAGATGTGCAAACAGGTTCATGATGCCGGGAGGTGTGAAGCCTTTCAAGAACTCACGAATCTCCTCCGAGCTAAGGTCGAGAAGAAGGACCTCTCGCCGGAATTGCAGGAACTCGTCTATGGGAGTCATTTAAACTAGGCAGCCCGCCAACTGAAACTGGGTTGGTCCCAATCGGGCTGCCACAGTTAGCCAAACCTGCGCTGGATGCGGACTATATGTTCGCATTCGCAGGTGTGTGCAAACGGCCTGATGACTTGAATATGGAATATGTGAAAACGACGGAAAATGTAAAGGAGAGAGGCGTAAGCCTCGGTGAGAATGAAGTGAATTGGCGACGTACGGACGGAGACGGAGTGGAGTTAGCCGAAGCTTCGATCCTCAGCATGGCCAAAATCGACCATCCATCCCGAGACCTCGGCCAGACGATTAAACTGTTATCTGGCGAGAGAATGGGGTGGTGGTCATCCCAACGCTACGACAAGAGGAAGCGATTGCGAGCCCTCGTCAATGGGGCTATAAACGACTCGCGAACGAGGATTCTGCTGGATACGGGAGCGAATGTCAGCGTGATTTCCGCGTCATATGCGAAATGGTTACGCTTGCGCGAAGTTCCGGACCACGGTAGGAGTCTGGAAGCGCGAGGAATTAACCCAGGGGTGATGGAGGCCCGCAGACAAGCACTCGTTAAAGTCACGCTAGGCTGGGAACGTGTGTACGAATTTGAAGTATGGATTATGGATCACAGTGCAGGAGTCAATGTAGTCTTGGGAACGGACTTCATGATTCCAGCCGGGGTCCGGCTGGATCTGTTCCACGGCACTGCGAGACTACCGGACGAGGTGATGGTGCCCTTGGTGAAGTCACAGAACCCGGCAGAGGCCGAGCCGTACAGCATGCAAGTGACTGGACGTCCGACCGAAGACTTGTCGGTCCCTGGGCGTGAGTGGCG
Source organism: Phytophthora ramorum (assembly GCF_020800215.1). Taxonomy (NCBI): domain Eukaryota; phylum Oomycota; class Peronosporomycetes; order Peronosporales; family Peronosporaceae; genus Phytophthora; species Phytophthora ramorum. Next base: position 1,196,992 of record NW_027150660.1, on the reverse strand, counting down.
AGAATTTAGGCTACCACGACGACAGCCGCCTCTGACTACTCATGACGTGTGGGCCCGCCGGATTGGAAACTTGGTGCCCACTGTAACGAGGTCTCGACGGGGACAGCCGACGGTGGTGCGACTGACAAATGTGTCACCGAGAATTGCTCACCGCGCGAGACACGAATCGGTACTGCTGTGGGTGAAAAAAGGTGACCTGCCACAAGGAGATGGATATACTAGGTTGAATTCCGCCAAGTACGAAGAGTGGCAAGTCCTGGCGTACGCAGAGTGTCGAGACGAGACTTTGTTCGCGCGGGAACGCAAACTCTACGAACAATGGTTGGCAGACCAGCCGCCTGCGGTAGAACGACGAGACTATTCGACACCTCGCGGCATCCTACCTCGACCATCCGGTGACTTGGGAGGCCGAGACGAGGGACAGATAACGTTCGCGGATAGGAGTACTGAGGAACCGACAGAACAAGACCGAATGCCGTTGACGACCACGATGCAATCCTCTAACGACCCCGCTGGGGGTAGTTGGGTCGGCGAAGATGACGACTCTGTGGCGACCGACACCTCGGACAGTGCGGATACCACGTACGCGAGTGAAGAGGAATCCACACCAGTCCTCGGTGATGACGCGGAGACCCAATTGGACTCTGCCTTCGTAGCAATGATGCACGATATTACCACGGGAAGCGGTTCAGGTGGTGAGAACGCCGATAACGATACGTCCGAACATTTGGCGAATGAGATCGAGTTGACGGACTATGCGCACGAGTTGGCGTTCTTACCGGACCTGACCGAAGCCTCGGAAACGGTCCTGGATTATTCTGGACCGAATGTTCTGAACCTGAGCGCGACAGCCCGTCAACAAGAAAATCTCGTTGCGGTGCTGAAACGACACGAGAAGATCATGATTGCGAGCGGGAATGCTCTGCCACCACCAGCCTACGGTGTGGTGTGCGATATTGACGTACAGGGGCATCCACCCATTAAACAGAGAGCTCGGAGAACACCGCTCCGACACCTTCGGAAGCTGTACGAGCTTCTGAAAGGCTTGCTGAAAGCTCGCCTAGTGGCGTTTTCGGACAGCCCATGGGCGTCGCCCATCGTGATCGTGCTCAAGAAGAATGGAGTTGATATTCGGTTGTGCATCGATTACAAGCTGGTGAATGCTGTTACGGCGATTATGGAATACGCCATGCCTTTGGTTGATGACTTGTTGACCGACCTGGAAGCCTACTTATGGTTCTGCTCGCTTGATGCGGCCAGTGGATTCTGGGCCATTATGATGACGATGCGGGCCCGCAAGGTCTCGGCATTCGTCTGTGCGCTCGGACACTTCGAATGGCTTCGTATGCCGTTTGGATGGAAGAACGCACCGATGATTTACCAACGAATGATCGACAATGCTCTGTGGGGTTTCGTCCAACCCAAAGGCGGCTGGCTCCACTTCTCGGAGCTTATGCGAACGGCCGAAGCCCACGCCGAGGTTGCACGGACAGGGTTGACCGACCCTTCACTGCGACAACCCGAGGAGTCAACAACTCGGCCGACCAAATTCGAGGCCGACCGCGAATCCTCGGTCACGCTTGACGCAGTGAATGGGTTAGTGAACAGCCCTGTTGCCGACATGTTCTCCACCGGAGAACCGGATGAATCCTCGTTGGTGCCAGTGTTCGACCGACGGTCGTTTGTCGATGACATCTGTTTTGGGTCCGAGACTTTCGACGCGTGCCTGGAGACGCTAGACCGACTGCTCCAACGGTTCACCGAATGTCGCATTAGTGTGAGCTTTACGAAGAGTATCTTCGTCCAGCCAAAGGTAGATTTCCTGTCACACGAAGTCTCTGCAGAAGGTATTCGAGCCGACACCAAGAAGATGAAAGCAGTGACCGAGCTGCCATTCCCCGCTTCGAAAAAAGGGATGCAGTCTTTCCTCGGTGCGCTGAACTATTACAGTCGATTCATCCAGGCCTTCGCAGTGTATGGAGAAGCCTTGTACCAGTTGAAGGACGAAGACTTCACACCTAGTGGCAGCCTCTCGGCGGCCAAACGAAGCTTCGCGGCGCTCCAACAGAAGGTTGCAGAGGCACCGATCCTTCGGCACGTTGACCGAGACAAGGAGGTGCATGTCACGTTATTCGCGAATGAGTGGGCATTGAGCTCCACTTTGATGCAATACCACGATGACAAGTTGCACCCGGTTCGATTTTGTGGCCGAGTCCTCAAGGACGCCGAGATGAACTACCACCCGGCCGAGAAGGAGGTCTTAGCGCTACTGCTGGTGTTGAAAGTGTGTTACTCCCAGTTGGTGGGTCGGACCATCCACGTCTATGCGCGTTTTTCGACGCTCGAATGGGTGCACAAATCTAAGACACTGTTCGGTCGAGCGACCCACTTTGCGGTTATGTTGTCCCCGTGGCACCTGGTGGTCAACCGAGTCAAGGAACGCGATTGCACGTTTGCCCAGCTTCTACAAGCTGGCCTCACAAGCTTCGTGGAATTGGAAGACTCGTTGGCCCCGGTTACACCGCCGACGAAAGGGTCACCTACTGCTCGTATGGACCCCCACTTGCTTTATGCCTGCCTACCGAGGTCCTATACCAGATTTGTGATGTCGTTCGATGGTTCGGCCAAGACCGAAAAGAACGGTGGATATGGCAGTTGCTCGTGGATTTTGTGGAAATTACCAGAATGGACTGTAGTGACGGCTGCGAGTGCTTATCTCGAGACCACCACGGTAAACCTCGCTGAGTATGCTGGAATGAACAACGGCGTCTCGGCTGCGCTCGAACATGGAGCCGAGGATTTAGTCATCGTGGGAGACTCGAGACTCGCAATCCAGCAGTCCCTAGGGGTGATGGCATGTCGAAAGGAATCTCTGATGGTACAACTGAATCGTCACCGAGAACGCACGACCAAGCTGCGGTCAGTGAAGTATTTGCACGTAGTCCGAGAGTTCAACGCCGCGGCAGATTCGTTGGCAGGCGAGGCTCTCAGCAGCAAGGAGTCCAGCGTAGCGTCGACCGAAGCTAGGAAATCAGAATTGGTCGAGCTGAACCGGATCGGGGAGGTCATCTATGAACCCTCCGTACAGACCACGGCCGAAGAGAAACCGACAGTCAGCTTCGCCCGAGCCCAAGTAGCCCGTGGAATCTCTCGCGACAGATCTTTTTTCGACTTTGTGCGGGACGAACCCGACTACCTAACTGCAACAACCAGACACCAAGCAAAAGCGAGGAAGAAACGAGTCCAGTTTGCAGATGAAACGTCGGTGATAGAGCCGAATGGTACAGCTGAGCGAGACGAAGCGAATGGTGTGACCACCGAAGCTCAGAGTGAGCTGAGAGCCGAGCAATCGAGCAATGAGGCGGACCCTGGCGCTCCGAACGCAGAAGACGTTGACCCTGTGGTTATACAGGAAGAGCGCCGGCGACGAATTTCCGCCGCCCAGGACGAAGAGCTGAGATGGTCGAACCTAAAAGCGGTCCTCCGAGGCGAGGAGAAAGACCTAAACTACAGAGCAGCCAGAGACGCTTGGAAGATGGCCGACAAGTTCGTGCTTAGCGAGGATGGTGTACTGTATTTTCTTGGAACGAACTGTCGGTGGGGCAACGAACACAACGATGCGTCTAGTGGTGCCCACAACGATGATTCAGGAAGTACTACGAAGTTGTCACGACTCGTTGGAAAGTGGCCATCAAGGTATCGGTCGAACTTACCACCGAGTCAAATCGGACTATTTTTGGATTGGACTATATGCAGACGCCGAACGACACGTCAAGTCCTGCCCCGACTGTAGTTCGAGCAAAAGTCGACCACAATTCCGAGGCTATTCGCCAGGAAATGTCTTAGCAGAGCGACCGTTCCAGATGGTGTCGATGGATTTCGTCATACCTCTCGTCGGGGCAACTCAGCTCTACTACTGTTCCAGTGCGCGTTCACAGGATTCGCCATGGGTAAAGCTATGTCAGACACTACCGCTCTGAAGGTCGCACAGGCTTTCGAGGAATGGGTGTACCGAAGATTCGGAGCACCAACTCTAATCCGACATGACCGAGACCCTCGCTTCATGAGCGAGGTGTTCCAAGCCTTTGCAGAGATGATGCAGTCTCGGTCAAGAGCGACCCTGAGTTATCGGTCGCAGGCGAACGGACAGCAAGAGAGGTCGGTGAAGACAGTCATGCAATCGGTAAGGGTGTACGCGGAAGACCCGCTACAGCAAGACTGGGACGAGATCGCAGAGCGACTGATCTTTGCTATCAACAACTCTCAAGATGGTACACGAAAGGACACTCCGTTTTACCTAGTTCATGGGTGGGACGCACAATCTACGCTGCGAGCGATGTCGTCGTCACTCAAACGAGGATTCGGAGACCAGACTGACGCATTGGCATGGCGTCGAGAAGTGAACCGGCAACAGGAAATCTCGTGGAAAATGGCAATGGAGTACCAAAGTGTCGAGAAAGTTCGGAGAGTGAGAGAACATAATGAGTCGCTGGAACGGCGCGAGAGAGCTGCAGTACCGAATGTCGATGAAACCGAGACTTCTGATGAGTCACAGACGGAGACGGGGGCAACATCTGATCCCACTGTCGAAGGACCGAGGTCTCTGTTCCAGCCTGGGAGCAAAGTTTGGTTGTATATGGAACGAGTCAAGCCAGGGTTGACCAAGAAACTGGCCCACCGATGGCATGGGCCATTCAGGATCAAGAAAAAGAGCGAAGAGTTTGCGTACGAGTTGGAATTGCCAGACCGAAGTGGGTATAGGTTCTACCCGGTGGTACACGTGTCCCGACTCAAGGCCGTCAACGAATTCGGAGACCGACCGAAGAGTCGGTTAGCACCTGAAGTGACCGAGGATACGAGACTGGACTTCGATGAGGAGTTGTTGCCTGAAGATAGCTGGGAGCCAGACCAGCTCGCTGGCGAATATGAGGTAGAAGCCATCCTCGATGACCGATCCCCGCTGTCGACGAGCACTAGCCGTGCTGTCCGAGAGTTCAAAGTGAAGTGGATTGGGTACGATGAGCCCACGTGGGAACCTGCCTCAAATTTATCATGTGGCGGGCTACTTTATGATTATCTGCGGACTCGGCGTAGCGAACGACGATTGCAGATGGTTCAAGTTGCTGATGAGAACTAATCTGGAGAGCTACCGAGAGTTGAACTGTCTACGGGGGTGATACAGCCCGTAGCAACAGATGAAATTTGCTACTGTATCGAAATTGCGAGTGACCGACTATTGATTGCTACCAAGTCTCTGACGAGGCCTGATTGCGACGCCGGTTGACGAATGAATTGCCTGCGGGGATGATGCAGCCCGCAGTGACAGACGAAAACTGCTACTGCATCGAATTTGCATATTTACATGTGATGTGAACGATTTTTGAATGGAATTGGATTAAATGGAATTACTTGGAGCTCACGAACTGCCGCAATGGATGGCTACGGAGTTCGGACGGCGCACTAGCAGCTTGATGAACGAACGTGGAAAATGGATGGGGCCAGACCGAAGCCTAGACCTCAGTGGTCGACGCGATGTCGGCCAAAACATCCAGGTCTGACCCTTGAAGAGCGGCCAACTCGCTGTCTGCTGCCGAAGCCGGAGTGCGACTTCGAGAATGCTCGGAAGTGTCTTCACCTTCCTCCTCCTCGCTCGGCTGATCGGGGACACGAGCGACAGAAGCTTGGGCAGCCCATGGGGCCGTCACCAAAGCCGACGGAGGCGTGGGTGGGGACGAACCCTCTGCACCCTCGCCAGCAGCCAGAGGAGTGGCAGCCGGCGACCGAGGAACGGTCACCGATGCTCCAGCGGAGCCAGAAGTAGCGGACGGAGTGCCGCTAGCATCCTGTGAACGTGGATTGAGATGGATGCAAACACCGAGAGGTCAGACAAGGTTCAAGGAGCATGAAGAAGAAAAGAGAAGCAGGAAACGAACCTCTCCGGATGCATCCAGGGCATGAAGAGCGGCAGCCGTAGCTCGGTTGAGCAAAGGCGAACGGCGAGCCATCAGGGCGCGATCAAGAGGCACCGCGACGCGCACTACTTGCGGAAGTTTGCGTCGAGGCGGGGGCAGTTGTGGCGTTGGGTTTTGGTGCCGAACTGTCACGGTCTGGCGGACGTTGCACCTTTCAGTGAACGGCGACAGAGTGTCTTGGTTGGCGGGTCTCATTTCCTGCGCTATAGTGACCTAGGAACAATAGTGACCGAGGTCTCGGCTGGGTCTAATAAAACCCCGGCCGAGGTTAAAAGCCTCGTTTGTATCCATTTCGTGTCGTACCCTCGGCTGTATAGAGCCGGCTATACGATTTCCCGCAGAGATCTGTTTACACTTGATATTTGTATAGAGATATAGGACTAGCCAAATGATGACCTACAGAGGCTCCCAGAGCTGTAGGATAAAAGAGAAATAAATCAGCAGTCTTCCCCACAAGCCACCAAGGGTCAAGTCCGTCTTCGGTAAGTCTAGCTAGCTTGTCTTAGGGTCTGGATACGCTCGGCTGCGTGGGATGCCTGTCAGCGAGCTTGAGGTACATTGAACCGAGAGTGTGTTGCTGGTCAGTCCAAGAGATAGGAGTGGCCGAGAGTTAGGGGCGACAAGGAGTGTCGGTCCCTATATATTGGTGGAACCCGAGTGTTCCCAAGTGTATTTCACTACCCGCCGAGGTTACCCTCGGCAAACCCGTATCAGGAGTGACTGCCGGTACCCTTCCTTCTGAGGGACTGCGGGGGTTCGCGCGAAAGCGCAATATTGCATTCTAGCCCTCGCTCGTGGCTAGTAGTGCAGGTTTTAAGGTTGACCGAACTCAACCTTGGTATACAGAGGTGCTTGCAACCAACCCGGTGTAAGGGATCGTTCCTGGTCTTCAGATGTTGATCCAACGTTCGCTGACCTTTCACGAGGGAAGCGTGTGTTGTTGGTGGGACTCATACCGTTCGGTAGTAAGATTTTCTGCGTGTTCCTACACGACACTATACCGATGTAAATCTTCGATCTTCGACACATTTGCTCCACTACATAACCACATTTTTTTTTTTTTTTTTTAGTGTTAAGCGGCCATCTATTTGTCTACATAACCACATCGATAATTGAAGATTGATCGCTGTGTTGCAGATCAAGCATTGTTTGATTTTGCAAAGCTGTTAGACTAGATATTGGAAAGCAATCGACGCACTGCCCACAAACGCGCCTGTTCATATTGGCCTACGGTTAATGAAATCAAAGTTAAACACAACAAAGCAAAGCTAGCGGTGTGATAGGCGTCATCCACACCGCCACTATTTCCAAATGCAGAGTGTCGACCGAGCTTCACTCCATTTGACTTACGGAGCCCTGGTTTTCTTCGTTGGCGACTCAAAGACGCAGATGAGTCGCCATCATCCTTGCGTCCCTTGCGTTTCGATGGGCGGTTTGGTGCAGATGTCACCAGATTGAGTTCTTCGTCGACCGCACAGAAAGCAGCGTCAGTACGAGAAGGGGAAGCACTTCCGCTATCAGACGAGAAACGCCCGCGTAGCTGACGTCGGTTGTTTGCGAGCACTTGAGCAGGAACCGGTTCAATCTGCATACCCACACGAATCTGAAGGCTCCCAACGGGAACGCTGCTGTAGAGAAGTCGTAGCGAATGCACCTTGTCAAACGATAACTGAAGCCTTCACGGTAGTCCACATCGTTTAGATGAGCGTCTTGACTCTTCCACAGAGACAACTGGAACACGAATTTGCCTCGCCGTGACGAGTCCAATCCCTCACACTCATCCATCAATGTGGCGAAGTCCGCCTCGAGATGTTGATCAACGAGCGTCAGGTACCAGCACTTCTCCCGTTGCTCAACAGCTAGAACGCACATCTCGAGAGATACATTTATTGTTGCAACAGGCTTTGTGTCCAAGATGAAAGCACGGATAGCTTAAACGGTCCGAAAAGGTGGACGTGCTTCTTCCTCCTTTTGCGCCGCTCGCTCTGCTCGAATCAACTCCAACGTCGTTGGCATCAGTGTGCAAATTGCTAAATGAGCTCGCAGCAGCCTCTGATTTGTTGTTTATCGCACTCAACCCAGCCATACATTACCTCCCAAGACATGTCGATCTGCACAGGCAATACTAGTCAAGACGAAGCCGCCGACTTCATCGAAATGGTTCGTACATGGTACAGCACAAAGGAGATGCTGGCACTTGCCTTCCAACGGCAATGTGGATGTGCGGTGTGCAGTATGGCATTCGAATGAGCTCCTCGTGGAAAATCATGCTCCTCGTCGGATGGAAGGTATGGATCTTGGACACCGTAGTTTGACGGAGCGGAGGGAGGGCAGCACTCTGGGCGAGACCGGAGCGGAGACTGGAAACCACTTGAGGGGTAGAACGAAGATTCGAAAGTGATTGATTGAGGTCTTTAGCTCGCTAGCCTTCTCGCTACTCTAGACCTACTGGATACACACTACTTGATTCTTTACTGGATACTGAGTTACTTCAGCCAATGAGAGAGCGCCACGTCGAAGCCCATCTTGTACCTACAATCTTGTACCCACAGGTGGCGTAATCGACAGTGGCGTAATCGTCGGTGGCGTAATCGGCGTGGGTTCGGATTGGACCGGTTCGGGTTAACCGGTTCACGGTCAACAGCCGATACCAAACCGGTAACCCTCCGTACCCTCAATACGCCCCCTCAATGCGAAGTCCCATGAATGCCGAGAGCCGCCGTCAGCTCCGTGTGGCGTGGTCCCGCAAGCGCCTTGGTCATGACGTCCGCCAGCATCACAGAAGTCTCGCAATACTCGAGCTTCACTTCACCGCGTTTCACTTCGTCGCGGATGTGGTGGTACTTGATGTCGATGTGCTTGGCGCGGCCGTGGTTCACCGGGTTCTTGGTCATCTTGATGCACGACTGGTTGTCTTCGCGGATCATGAGCTCGGGTCCCGTCTCGTTGGCAGCCGCCAGAATCTCGCACAGCAGGCGATGGATCCACTTGCCCTCTTGGATAGCCAGACTGAGCGCGACGTACTCCGCTTCACTCGTAGACAGCGACACGCTTGACTGCTTCTTGCTTCCCCAGCTCACAGGCGCACTCATGAGCATGAACGTGTAGCCTGAAGTGGACTTGCGGTCCGCGAGGTCGCCGGCCCAGTCCGCGTCCGAGTAGCCACGGAAGTCGATCTTGTCGCCCGGCTTGAAGCAGATGCCATGCGTCTTGGTGCCTTGCAGGTAGCGAAAAATGCGCTTGACCGCAACCCAGTGTTCCTCTTGGGGGTTCTCCATGAAGCGCGACACATAGCCAACGGTGTACACGATGTCCGGGCGCGTGGCGGTCATCAGGTGCATCAGCGCACCAACAGCTTCGCGAAACGGAGCGTTCATCTTGGTCGCCGCGTCGCTTGGAACCAGTCGAGTGCTCATGTCCACCGGACTCACCACGGCCTTGCATTCGTCCATGGCGAAGCGCTTCAGGATGTCGTCCACGTAGCGACGCTGGCACATGGTCACGCTGCCGTCCGGGCCGTCCACCAGCTCGATCCCAAGAACAAACGCGCACTTGCCGCTGTCGGTCATCTCGAAGCGCGTCTTCAGGTCCGTCTTCGTGCGCGAGATCAGCTCAGGCGAACTCCCAGTAATCAGCACGTCGTCCACGTACACCAGCACGAGCACGCAGTGACCGTCCACCACCTTGATGTAGAGGCACGGATCGAAGGCCGACACTTGGAAGCCGATAGAGCACATGAACTCGTCGAAGGTCTCGTTCCACACGCGCGAAGCTTGCTTGAGACCGTAGATGGCCTTCACCAGTTCCAGGCAGTCGAAGTCACCATCCAGTTCGACGCCTTCGGGAACCACGCAGAACACCACCTCCTTCATGACCCCGTACAGGAACGCTGTCACGACGTCGAGTTGGTCGAGGGGCCAGCCGAAGTACTTGGCGATCGCGATGATCATGCGCAGCGTCACGTACTTGACCACGGGCGAGAACGTCTCCGTGTAGTCGATGCCGTACTTCTGCTTGAAGCCCTTGGCCACGAGGCGCGCCTTGTACTTCTCGATCGAGCCGTCCGCTTTGCGCTTGATCTTGAGCACCTACTTGGTGCCGATGGCGCGCTGGCCGCTGGGCAACTTGGCAGCTCGAAACACACCACGCAGTCGCATCGACTTGAGCTCCGCGCGGATCGCCTTGCGCCAGTGCACTTGATCCGGACCGTTCACAGCCTCTTGGAACGTCGTCGGCTCCGATAGATCGGCTGCTGCTTCCACAGCGTTGGCACTGGCACGTCAAAACACTGGAGGCGTCGAGCCGTCGTCTCCATCTTGGTCCCCAGACTTTTCTTCTTCGTCGGGTTCAGCTCGGCGCGAGGAGGATACGTCCGGCGCACTTGCTTCTTCTAAGCCAGCTCGGTGGCGAACGGGGCACGATCTTATGGCAGTGTCATCGTCGCCACTTGGTCGGTTCTTGCGCTTCTCCGCCTGCTTGAAGCTCACTTGGCGCGGTCCATCGTTGTCGTCCAGGTCCAGCGCAGCATCATCGACGTCTTCATCCGAAGTATGCGCCGAAAGTCCAAAGACCGACTCATCGAAGTTGACATCGCGACAACCACCTGCCCCGCCTCGATGTCATAAAGTCGATACGCCTTGGACACTTCTTCGTAGCCGAGGAACAACCCGGCGCGAGCCTTGGGGTCCCACTTGCGCCGCTTTTCCTTCGGCGTCAGGATGTACGTCTGGCATCCAAACACACGCATGTGCTTCACACTTGGCTTGGACTTGTACACGATCTCGAATGGAGTCTTGTGCTCCACCTTGGGTGACGGCAGGCGGTTCTTCACGTAGATGGCCGTCATGGCTGCCTCAGCCCAGAAACACTTGTCCAACTTGGCGTGATGCAGCATGCTGCGGCCGATCGTGACGGTGGTCTGGATGGCGCGTTCTGCCGTGCCGTTGGTCTGGTGCGCGTACGGAACCGTGGTTTGCTGCTCGATGCCTTCGACTTCGTAGAAGGCCTTGAGCGAGTTGGTCGCGAACTCACGAGCTCCGTCGTGCCGCACAAACTTGACCTTCTTGCCGAACTGCGTCTGCACCTTCGTGACGTACGTCTTGATGCAGTCTTCGCTCTCCGACTTGGCACGCAGGCAGAACCCCTTCATGCATCCGCTGGCTTCGTCCACGATCAGCAGCAGATACCTGCTGCCACCCAGTGACTCTTCTTCCATGGGGCCGCAGATGTCGAAGTGGAGCAGCTCGAACGTGTCATAGCGACGCTTGTCACGGTTGCTTGGGAACGGCTTCTGGACCATTTTGCCTTGCTGGCAGCCGCGACACACGCTTGGTCCACTCGACTTGGAAGGTGCCTTCGCGTCCTTGATCATGTCGTTGTCGACCATCTTGCGAAGCACCTCCACCCATACGCGCGTGCAGGTCGACCGTCTTCCCACTGGTCGCTGCATTCGCCGATCGCTGAGACGTCTGGAGCCAGTAGAGGCCATCCACGAGGTTCGCCGCCGCCACCACTTGCTTGGAGGCCTTGTGCGCAACGCGCATCTGGGCGCCGTCGAACACGACTTGGAACAGACCACTCTTGTTGGTCTGTGGCACGGAGAGCAGATTCTTGTTCATGCTCGGCACGTACAGCGCGTTCTTGATTTCGATGTCGCGCTCGTCGCCGTTGGGCAGAACCACTCGCTCCACGATGGTCCCCACACCCATGATGGCCGCCTTGTTGCCGTCGGTCACCGAAAGTTCGCCCTCGTTTCGCTCAATCAAATGGGCGAACTTGGCCTTGTCGTTGCAGATGTGGTGTGTTGCGCCGCTGTCGACCGCCCACATACCGAGCATATCCTTGCCCGTCGAAATGCCACACTCCAGTGAGACCGCGAACGCCACTCGATCATAGCCGTAGCCGTAGTCGTGGCTGGCGTCGTCGTTCCTCCACTGGGCATTGTTGGCCCCGCGTCCACGGCCATTGCCATTACCGCCGCGTCTTGGGCCCCGATTCTCGTCCTTCTGCTTGGTCAAGCACTTGTCGATCGTGTGCCCCAATTTCCCGCAGTACGTGCACTGGCGAGACTCTCGGTCGGTGTTGAACGCCTTGGCCGCGTCCTCCGTCTTCACCGTCGCCGTCTTCTCGCCTTGCCGCTTGATGTGCTCATTCGTCAGCACCTTCACGACGTCTTGCGATCGCAGCTCAGCGCAGCTCATCTCCAAGTTCAGCACGACGTTCTCGTAGCTCTTGGGGAGACTGCGCAACAGGCAGATCGCCACGTCCTCATCCTCCATCTTGGCGCCGATGCTGCTGAGCTTGGCGCTGATGTTGAGGACCTCGTTGCAGTGATGCAACACGTTCCCGCCTTCCGACATCTCCATGCTGAAGAGTTGGCGCTTCAGGTAGATGCGACCAGCCTTCTGCGAACCACCGTACAGCGTCTTCAGGCGCGTCCACGCAACCCACGCTTCCTCGCAGTCGTCGACCACATGGTGGTAGTCCGCGTCCATGTGGAGCAACATCAGTCCGAACGCGATGTTGCTCGACTTGACGTACTCGTCCTTGGGCCGCGAGTCCGTGAAGCTCGGCGTCGTGTCTCGGTTCACGACATGCCACACCGACTTGGTCAGGAACACGCCACGCATGTAGCGGTTCCACGTCGCGTAGTTGTCTCCGTTGAACTTGTCGATGGAGACCTTGGTGGAGGCGTCGTGGGCAGAGGACATGGTGCTTGGGCTCATAACCTGATGGAAGGTATGGATCTTGGACACCGTAGCTTGACGGAGCGGAGGGAGGGCAGCACTCTGGGCGAGACCGGAGCGGAGACTGGAAACCACTTGAGGGGTAGAACGAAGATTCGAAAGTGATTGATTGAGGTCTTTAGCTCGCTAGCCTTCTCGCTACTCTAGACCTACTGGATACACACTACTTGATTCTTTACTGGATACTGAGTTACTTCAGCCAATGAGAGAGCGCCACGTCGAAGCCCATCTTGTACCTACAATCTTGTACCCACAGGTGGCGTAATCGACAGTGGCGTAATCGTCGGTGGCGTAATCGGCGTGGCGTAATCGGCGTGGGTTCGGATTGGACCGGTTCGGGTTAACCGGTTCACGGACAACAACCGATACCAAACCGGTAACCCTCCGTACCCTCAATATCGTCGAAGATCCAGTCCGCATCGCGTTTTCCTGGTTAAAACACACGGCATCACAACCGCAAAACTGCTTCGTAAGTCCTGCCACTTCACAACACAAAGGGGTGCAGACAGCTATTTTTCAACGTCAATGTGGATGTGCGGTGTGGAGGGTGGAGGGTGGTTTTCAAATTAACTCCTCATGGAACACCATGCGCATTGTCCGAATTCCAGTCCGTATCGCATTATCCGTTTTGCTTCTCAAGCCGCATCACAGAAACGGTATCTCAAGACATGCCACTTCACCCTGGAGGTCGCACTACCATGACGGAGCCTTCACAAGAACTTCATCCAACATCAATCACGGGAGTCGAATCGGTGACCGAGCAGGATTGGCTCGGTCTCTTCCAGCCGTCACCACACCACCCACACAAGGAATGGCGCGAACAAAGCACATATATTCGCACAGAATTTGCAGCAACCTTGCATAATGACATGCCCCCTGTTGGCGGTGACTATGATGTCGTGGAGACACAGCAATGGCCACAAAACGTTTACCCCATTCCGAACAACGTGTTCTCGGTGAACCGACCGTATCCAGTTGCGAGACGATCACCTGTTAATGACGCCTGCGGTTGTGACGGCCAATGTGTGGGAGACAGCGGGTCCACATTAAATAGTACGTGCTTGAACGTCGCCACATGCTGTCTTTGTGACCCCACCAACTGCTCCTTGGGTGAAACCTGCGGGAACCGCTTCAAGACGCGCTACAGTCTCGACTTGATTCAGACCCGTGTTGGACTTGGTGTCGTCTGCTGTGAACCAATCCCGCGTGGCACCTTCGTGATCGAGTACGTCGGTGAAGTGCTGCTTGTAGACGACGCTGACAAACGCGACAACAAGCAATACCAGGCGGAACTTCGTACCAGAGCGTACTGGGTAGGCGGAATGAGAGCGGTCATCGATGCGATATCTAGTGGCAACACGAGCCGCTATATAAACCACTCTTGCCGCCCCAACTGCGCTCTCTTTGACTGCAACTGGACCAACACGTCGCGCTTGGGCATATTTGCGTTGCGCGATATCCCACCACTGCAGGAGTTGACGTTTCAGTACCGCAAGCGCAACCGGCTGTTCCCATGCCAGTGCGGCTGGCCCAATTGTGTGTCGAAGCAGGTAACTCTATAGCCTTTGGAGCCGCTCATGATCTGCGTCGTTCGTCACGAAGTCATCACATGCCATGGGATCAGGACAGAATCGCGGCAGCAAGAATGCACCGAATGCAGCTGCGGCTGATCAAAAACAACAATATACGTATCAAAATGCCAACCGTTCGCGTGCGTTTTTGCTCAAACCATTCCAATGCCTTACGTACATTTGTTGTCATCGCTACGGCGGTTGTCCGACACTCGCTGCCACATCATTTTCGATCGTCGCCACATTTACCACAATACACTATCATTAATCCATACCTCTCCACCTTCCTAACGTCGCTGCTTCTGTGGTCACTCCACAGTAGTGGAGATAAAATAGTAAATAAAAACATTTGCCTACTCTGGGCTTGAAACATTCTCCTTTAGTGTGCCCTGCTGCCACATCACCAGTGACCACTGTAGTTAATGTCGCTGCTTCATCTTGTGGTGCTGGCAACGCTCGGAGCGTCTTCAATCACCATTCAGCTAGATGATCTTAACTCTTGCTGTTAGAGCAGCACAGCCATGGCCTCCCGACCACGTAACTCCCCCCTCCGTCCTTCAGCGCCACATACTGCTGTTCATAGCGGTGCTGGAGCCATTTCGTGGGCGTGGTGTAAGCCTCAACCCCATGAGTAGCGTCACGGTCAGCATCCCTGCAGTAGCGGCATCCTCCCAAGAAGAGAGGGAGAGGGGGAATGGCGACGCTTCTGGCGACGCCTCACAGGGTCATTTCTAATGTCCACCACGCATGTATGTGTGCTGCACACCCACACATGCAGCACACCCAAATGTCAGCTTTTTATACATGGTACGGCCGTATGATTGGCTCTTCCCGCCAGAAATGACCTGCTGAGGTAGCCCCACTGGATACTTAAGCAGTTCCGTGGTTGCTCACATAAGTTGATTTCTATGCGCTCGCTCAACAATGAAGAGTCGCGACTGTTAACTTCAGCAACACAAATCAGCGCAGTACCGTGGTTTGTCGTTCAGGTTGTCAAAGGTTAGGGCTAAATAAACGAGTATAGAAATATGTGAATTCCATTGAAGTTGACATTTAGATACTGTGTCCCATGCGGGATTGGGACTATAATGAAGGAAGGATAGTCAAAGTTTAAAACAGCTCCAAAATGTTTAGAATTTCAAGAAATCGAAGCCTGGTTGAAGTTTCTATCCCCGGGCTCCGTTATTTAAGCTGAGAGAACAGTGCATAAAATAATCGATAAAACTGGTTTAGTGTTTTTTGAATGGCGGACGATAGGGCACTGGATGATAGCGAGCTGGTGGAACAGTTGAGGGGGCTTAAAGTGTAATGATCAAGGCTAGCCTTCATAGGTAAACTTCACATCTCAAAACTGTGATTGTTGCTGATGAACATCTTGTATTTAGCTTGAGTAGCAGACTCGATGAGCTCAGCTGAGCTGCATTAAAATACAATAACAAGAAATTACCACCAAGTGTACAGGAACGGTAGCCGTTAATGACAACCATGCCCCTCCGCAAAGATCGCGGTCAATGGTCACTTGGCGACGTCTCGCTGCAAGATCGCAATTGGGGACCAACCGACGCGGTTTGTCGAGGAACTGCTCACATTTGGATTCGCTTCGCTGCAGCACAAGTCTACCAGTCCTAGCAAGCGAGATCAGGCGATGACCAAGTGGTGGTTCGTGGCGGTGCTCACAGCGCTGGTGGTTACTCCCAGCGTCGTGTTGGGCGCATGCCCCAACAAGTGTTCGGGACACGGCCGATGCGGCCTCAACGACGTATGTGACTGCATGCAGAACTGGGTCGGTGGAGACTGCTCGGGTCGGCAGTGTCCGTTCACTCGGGCGTGGCAAGACACGGCTCAGCGCAAGGACGACGCGCACTATTCCGCGGAGTGCGGCAATCGTGGCACGTGTGATCGGACGATCGGAGAGTGCTCATGCGACGCTGGTTTTGTGGGCAGTGGGTGTCGCCGCATGCAATGTCCCAACGACTGCAGTGGCCACGGCACGTGCGAGTTCATCGAAGAGCTGGCGTCGGATGACTACCACAAGCGGATCAAGGGTACGGCTGGCACTACCTATCAGCTTTGGGACCAGGAGAAGATCATGGGCTGCGTGTGTGATGCCAATTACGAGGGTCATGATTGCTCGCTACGCACGTGTCCGAAGGGGGACGACCCACTCACCCCGAACCAGTTTGATATGGTGCAAGCAATAGTTATCACGAAGCCAGGCGGCACGGGATACTTGACGTATTATGACCCGTATGGGAATGCCTATACGACGGAAAAGATCGTTTTTGGTGGGTCTGGCGCCACTTTTGCCGCTTCCGATGATGATACTACGTGTGCCAACATTGAGACTGCTCTTCGCCGTTTGCCTAACAACGTGCTCAATACCGTCAATGTGGAGGTTTCCGCGAGATTCTACTCCTTCACGCGCACGTTACCTCTCGATTTGGTACTGGGAGTGGGAACAACGACCAAATTGTTCAACGACGATAACGTTGTTACTTCCCCTGATCTGCCTTGGAGCGGAAAAGGAGTGCAGAACAAAGTGATTTGTGATGTGCAGTTTACATCGGAACCGGGCACGACAGGGTATCAGCAGCTTTTGGAATGCAATGCTCTCGCTCACATTGACACCACGGGCCACCATCCAATCTCGGCGGGAGTAGCAGGTGCCGATGCCACTACTTGCAAGGTGTATGAAGTATACCCGGTTGCTGTGGTTGTCACTGATACAAATGCAAATGGTGCGGTGGTTGATGAGCAAATTCCCGACGGAACCAAAGCGTACCGCCCGCTGACAGAGCTGGCTGAATGCTCCGGCCGTGGCACATGCGACTACTCCACGGGAACCTGCACATGTTTCGCTGGCCACATGGGTCTGGCGTGCCAGAAGCAGGAAGCGCTCGTTTAGACGAGGTGTTTGCTTGGCATGCGGCAAGAGATCTAGGTACGCTATTAGTGATTGCGAGTTGCAGGGTCGAAATAAAATATTCGCGAAGGCTAGCGTCGGGCAATCAATACTCGTCCTCGGACACATCGCGCATTCCTCGCTCTGACACTAAATAGATTGGCATTACCGCGTCAGACATCGGTTCTTTACCAAGTACACGGTCTTGCAAGTCGTACCTTCAAAGGAGGCTGAGTCGTGCGCTAGAGAAGCAGACTTAATCAAGCGTGCCACCCGGCAATCAGCCTGCGTTCCAACAAACCACCATTGATTAGAATATTGGTTCAGCTAAATCGGCGTCCTTAGGTACACACCTCCCATTCAAAAACAACGCGATTCGCTATGGAATGTGCCCAGCTTTCACCTTGACAAACACAGAAGCTCGAAACAATTAGAGCAGCTCGAATGAGAAACACTAGTCAAAGCTTACCCAAAGCTGGCCGCTCTTGGGACACTTGGCGCTCGCCAGAAGACTTGGTTGTGACGTGATTAACTACCACGACCTACACAAACGAATTGGCATAGGGAATTGTAAGTAATGATCGCCGCATGCAGCATTACACGTAAAAACGTACAGCCAAGTTGAACTCAACAGCAAGCCTATGCACCAAGATAGCAAGATCATCTAAAGCCCGTGCTCGTTGAGCATAGTCATCGAAGCCGTGACGAAAGTGGAAAGCAACAGTGTCGACAACCACAAGTTTGCACTACAGCATTGATAGACACACAAATAACAAACACAGAACACTGTAAGCACCTAGACACCTATCACTATTCCCGGTAAGCAGGTTACCTGGGGTGTTGATCCGAGGTAAGCTGGTAAGGAATGCAGGACTTCCATTTGCTCCAGATAATCGTGCACGCGGTAGTAGGTAATTCCTCGTAGCATAGCATCCCGCGTCTAGAACAGAGGCAAACACGCACAGGATAGGCGTTAAGCAAGCAATTTTCTCATCAGGTGAACGGTAACGGACCACTCACCAGCTTTTGTGCGCCAACTTGGCGACAATCCTCTAAGAAGTGCTCAGCCATCGATGCCACACGCTCAATGATGAAACTCCCCTCGCTGTCTGCAATAAACAAAATGAGCAGGTCGCTAACATGCAAGCGTGCATTGGCTTGGAAACTACATGTAGACATACCAACAAATACCGAAGATACCGCCTTTCCAGCTTCATTCACCTCATATTGCGCAGCCAAGCATGCATGGATGCTGACGGCATCAAAAGCAAGCAAGTCAGCTAATGTGCCAACTGAATTACAAAGCTGGCAATCTCACCAAAATTGTGTTTTCCCAGTCCCTGGACCGCCACCTTCTTCCACAAAGCCTACCCTCTATCAGCAATGCAGCGATACTTAACTCATTACAATCACAACGTACATATTTCCGTGACTTCACCCCGCTGCAAGCCTCCACCCAGCAATCCATCCAACCCAAGCAGCCTCGTGGCAAGCGGTCTACACTTCGTCACCTCCTGAGCTCACCAAACATCGACCAACCCCCTTTACAATCCACTACATCACAACACCAATTACTACTAACTATCACCTGCAGCACGTGCAGCGCCGTCTCCCCCACATCCGCCGCATTCTCCTCGTTCCGCGCGACCTCCAGCACTTCCAGTGCCTCCTTCACACTAATCTGCGCCTCTATAGCATTACAATCACCAGCACATCAGTCTCAATGCCTTGTAAATAGTAAATATATTAATAATACTCCCTCACCGCTGGCCAATTCTCGAGCTGAGACGTCCGCCAGGTCTTTTTGATACCGGAACCCTGCCCGGAAGAGCGCCGCTGTGATCGTCCACCACACATCCCAAACAGAATGACACAGTACCGTGTTAGCAGCAACATTTGTACACACACGCATATACCCGTTCATTCAACTCCTACTGTTTCTCACCCAGAACTGACGGCGCTAGACCGCACGCCACGAGGGGCACGTCCGCCTCCGCCATGCTCTCACCTGCAGCAATAGAGCACGTCTTGCTATTCATTCGTCGAAATTCATTTCCACGTCTCTGATTGGCCTCTCTCCGCTAAAGTACGAACGAGCTTCGCCGCCGCTCATTTCGATCGCACCGGACCCCCAGAACCGGCGTAAAAGCCCAAAGCCTACTCGTTCCCCTCGACCAATGGCTCTCCGCCAGAGCTTCCAGGCGCTGCGATCGGTCGCGGCGCGTCGCGTCCTGCTGCGCAACTTCAGCGTCGCCCCGCACGCCGCCGACAAGTTTGTGGTGGTGCGTATTGCGTCCTGGACTAAAGACTATTTGGATTGTGCTACATTTGACGGGTATACTAATTGTTTTCTTATTTGGGTGCTTGCAATTGATGTGAGTAGGAGTTTCCGCAGGAGCACGAAGGCCTGAACATCGAGTTCAACTGGTCGCTCGCCGACGACGACGTGACGCCGCACGGCGACGCCTTCCGCAACCTCCGCTGGCCCAAGCTCGAGGAGCTCGCCAAGCACGACAAGCTCGGTACGGAGCTTGTTGCATTTCTTATTTGTGAGGGTATTTTTGTTTACTTATTTGGTTTATTGTTGCAGCTGGCAAGAAGGTGACGATTGAGGAGGTGGACGTGAGCATCGTGTTCAACGACTTCGAGGGCCTGTACGAGAAGGTGACGGAGCACCTGTCCACCGAGCCTAATCTGTACACGCAGGACGGCGCTGTTGGCTCCTTCAAAGACGAACGCACGCGTGTGCGCGTGATCTCGGACTCACCGCTGGTGGCGCTGTACGCGCAGAGCCTGCTGGTGCGTGTGCCCATTAAGGACCCGCACGCGGCTCGCCCTATTGTGGTGTACGTGGCCACGGGCGGCGAGTTCAAGGGCAAGGAGCCCCAGGCGCAGCTGCTGCTGGACAACGACGACGAGGGTATGACCTTCGTCAAGGTCGTGATCACTGGCGCCGCTGACCTGTCAACCGTGACGGATGCTATTGGCCTTGCCAAGAAGAAACTGCTGGAGGTGGCGGAGTCGGAGTCGCTCGTGGTCCCGGCTGATGTGCTGGTCAAGGACGACAAGACTGCGCTTGTGTTCAACGCCACGGGTAGGTTGAGGCAGCTACACATAGTTTCTTCCAGAGTTGGATGTTGACATGTATTGTGCGTGCTGCAATAGGTGCTGGCCGTGCTGCTGCTATTAACAAGGGCCAGCTCTACAGTGCTCACCTGAACATTTGGAGCCCGCTAGGCGTGACGTCGCTGTTCGGCGGCGCAATTGTGGACGGCAAGGTGTCGAAGAAGCATGTGCTTGCCGTTGAGGGCGGCTCGGCCGTGAACGTGCCGTGCAACAACCTGGTGGAGCATCCGGTGGCTGCTGTCTTCGTGGACAAGGCCGGCAAGGGCGTGAAGTCCATTTCTTCGTCAGAAGCCGCCGCCCTGCTGAAGAAGGTGGACGCCGACGCCGACGTTGAGAAGTTCGAGGCACTGCTGAAGAAGGCCGACACCAAGAGCTTCATCGTGTCTAGCGATGCGGACGTCGAGGCTGCTCTGGCGAAGCTGTAAATAAGATTTGCCCGGTGACAAGTAGCAAACGACATCAATGCACTGCACATATATAGTGACGAAAGCACCAAGAAAAAGCAAATGAAGAGAAGAATGTGGCGAGGTCATATGCAGTTGAAGGCGGCCCCATATCGATGTCTAAAATGTCGTACTGCTTGAGTACATGGTCACTCAGACGAAGGTTTGCCTGCGCGTTGATCCCAGCACTTTCAAAGCTCGTTCGAACTCCTGGATCTCCTGGATCTGGATCTCTTGATAGCTGAATCCCAGTCACAACTCAAGACAAGTCAAGTAAAAAGGTAATTGGCTTTAGTCATCATGCATCGGGCCTTATAAATGGCCGCGCGAAAGTCAAACAAGTGTTTGTAGAGTTCTCGAGCAGCAGCAGCAGCGACACGACTGCGCACTTCTGCATCGAATGACAGCCAGGCAGCAGCATTTGCGCTGCTTTAGACGCGACTAGCCAATCGTCAGTCGATGCAGGTGCAGCATCCTCACTCATCGTCATCGTCGTGGGCCTTGCGGTCCGCCTTCTTGGCGAATCCCTTGATCGTGCCCGCCCACGAGTCCGCCGTCTCCTGCACCTTGGACGTCACGTCCGACGCCGCGCTCTTCACCTTCTCCTTGGCCCCCTCCTTCTCCTCGCGCGTACGGTCGCTCGCCTGGCGTGCACGAGCCTTGGCCTTGCTCGCGATCTCGTCCGACTTGTCCTTGGTGCGGTCCATCCAGTCGTAGTCGTCGTCGTTGCGGCGCTTGCTCTTGCGCTTCTCCTGCTCCTTACGACGCTGCATCGCATCCTGCAGCAAAATCAAACGTCAAATTCGCGCCAAAATCCTTTGTAAATTGTTGCAGACGCACCTGCACACACTGGCGGAAGTCCTGCGTCTCCTGGTCGCAGTCGGCGCGGTCAAACGAGCCGCCCCAGAGTTTCTGGAACCAGTCGCCGTAGCAGGCCTTCACGCGCTCCTTCTGCTCCTCACACTCGGCGAACGCTTCCATCTTCATTATGCGCAGTACAGCGAACAATCGGCAATGAACATCGAGGACTGCGGCTCCATGGGCGCAACGGGGACGCGGCGCAAAGTGTCGCTAGCAGCGGCACCCCACGTCAACTTCAATGGACGCACCGTCGTCTGAGACCTGTCGAGCGAAATACTGTCGCTTTGCGGTCTCAGGCTTGACCATCACCTTTTATCTGTGATACCCCTGTCAAAACCGATGTTGGGACAGTTGGGACCCCACGTTCTACCGTAATTTGACCAGAATCGCCTTCAGCGGGGCTAACCAGGACATAATAAAAATCGTCTCGCTCTCAGTATCGGCTCTTGGTCTCACTATCCCCGAGGAAGGGCCGGACCGTCGAGAACAGTAGTGCGGTTGCGTTTTTCACTTTTCCGCTCTCAAAGTAAAGCCAGCATAGGCTCCAGCTCCACCACCGGGTCTTATTCGACGAGATCTCCCGGCCACCATCGCAGTCGCTTAAGAGTCCACCCCCCTCGTCGCCCGCAGCCCCCACGATGCCTCCGATCGGCAGCAGCTTCCGCAGCATCATGCGCGGCAACTCGTCGTCCGAGTCGTCGACGCTGTCGGACGAGAACGAGATCCAGATGCAGGGCTGGATGCGCAAGCAGAAGGAGACGCTGCGCTCCTGGGCGCGGCGGTACTTCACGCTCAACGGCAAGGTGCTCACCTACTACGACAGCGAGGACACGAGTCGCGGCGCGCGCGGCATTCTCGAGTTCGTGGACGTGACGGCGCTCACGACGGAGAACAACGGACTGGCGCTGCACCTGGTAAACGGCAAGGAGGTGCGCCTCATCGCCGACACGCACGTGGCCTACGCGGCCTGGATGGCCGTGCTCTCGGCCGCCGTCAAGAAGCCGCGCACCAGCAAGAACCGCACGAGCAAGGAGGGATGGGCGCACTGCCTCACGGACGACGATGTGTGGACGCGCTTCTTCGTCGTGATCAAGCACGACAGCTTCAGCTGCTACGAGTCGGAGGACGACGACGCCGAGCTGGCGCTGTCCGGCCTCATCCGCGCCGTAGATGAGTGGGACGGCAAGCGCTTCGGCGTCGTGTGCTCGCTCAACCGCAGCCGCACCATCAAGCTGTGCTTCGACTCGGCCGAGGAGAAGATGTCGTGGTTCCTCACGCTCGAGTTCTCAGTCTCGTACGGCGCCGCGCGCATGAAGCGGGAGGCGTCCGTCAAGAGCAACGGCAGCGACCACAACCCCGTGCTGCGCGCGGACTCATCCAAGTCGGACGTGGGCGCGGCTGCGGCCGAGGAAGAGGACGACGGCGTGTGGATTTAAGCTAGCGACGAGGCGGGGGATGGAGGTTGCGACGGAGCTGCTCAAGGCGCTCTGGCCACACGCTGGAGACCTGCGTCCTCAAGAGGAAAAGACGAGGCCCACCCTCCTGAGCGCGCAGCTCGAGTAAATATTGAGACCCAAGGCTGCGACGAGTGCTGACGTCGCGCTGGCTGGTCATTTCTTTTTTTTGGTAGTTGCTGCTGCGAGAACGCTGTAAAAGGAAGAGAAGACGTTCATTTCGATGTAAAGTCAATAAATGAAAGTATACCTAGCTATCCAAGGTGTTCCATTGCTTCGAGCTCGAAGGCTCCTGCATGAAGTTCGCTCGATACATGAGTCTCACGAGTCAAAGCCGATTACGGCGAAGGTGGGCTTCAACCTGATACAGAACTTGCAAAGCAACTCGGATACCCTCGGCTGCGCGGCAATAATAATGCAGACAGCGCTGGCTGCATAGTGAACGGAGTGGAACACGCAGCAGTGCTGCGTGCTGCTGCCAGCAGGACCAAGGACCGCGCTTGTTGCTCAAAAGCAGCAAACGAGGCCGAACGGTTTACAATCGTACGCTACCGCGGCTCAACGAAATGAAGTGCATACAGGATAATGGTTTCACATTCGTCCGTACAGGCGCAAATATTAGTCCACAGCGCTTCTTGTTTGTACGTCTGCAGCCGGCGTACTACAACATGTAGCGCCGGCAGCCGCGATGTGTGTGGTATTTGCAAGCGACGCCACCGGCAGAGCCATCGCGACGGCTTCCGGTGCTGGAAAACGCCTGGAAGGCTGCGCTAACGGCAAATGGATACATGTCGCTTCGAGCGGAGAAAACGCTGCGTGGCAATCCGACTCTGCCGTCCACATCTTTGTGTCTCCATGCAGGCAGGGCGCATCCTGTCAACATGACATCCTGGAGTCTGCAGTAACCTCCCGAAGAAGACACGCTGAGCTCGGTTAGTGTTGGATAGTGCACGCCCAGCAACAGCAGCCAAAACTTCACGTCTCTGCCTGATTCTCAAGATTCGAAAGGACGCGAGTTATCACGACGGGCTCAGTTTGGAATTTGCACCGTCGAGCGCAGGACGATGGACGTCACGTCCGAGACATGGAGCTTCGGCGTAAGACTCAATAGAAACCTCTCGATGCTCTGCCCTCTCCTCACTCCCCGCTTTTCTCCGTTGCAGGACTCGCCGCAGTTCTTCAAAACGCTCTTCTGGCGGCTCGAGAACGCGCCGCCAGGGCACAACTCGCCAGTCGTGCGCAAGCCCGCGCAGGACGGCGCCACGTGGCCCGTGCTCTTTGAGCGGCTGCAGCAGCTGGACCAGCTCTTCCAGGCCTGGCACGACCAGCTGCGCGGCTTGTTCGTGTGTCACGGACAGCAAAAGGATCAGGATGAGGCGGCCACCGCTCAACGCAAGCGGGGCAAAAGCTTGGACGAGACAGCGTCCGAGGACGGCTATTCCTCCGGTGAGGACGGACCCGGCGAGCGCTCGACGCTCAGAGGGCTCTCGACCTCTACGAACCAGGCTCGGCCGCGCAGTAAGACGCTGTCCGACTGCCATTTGGAGGCCAACTGCACGCGCAAACCGCCCGTTCCCATTGCAACCAACAGCCAAGTGGCGCGTCCGCCGGCCATGCACCTCTGCATCATGATCGTGGGCACGAGAGGCGACGTGCAGCCGTTCTTGGCCATCGCAAAGCGCCTGCAGCACGATGGCCATCGCGTGCGGCTCGCCACGCACAAGATCTACCGCGATCTTGTCACGAGCCACGGCGTCGAGTTCTACCCGCTCGGAGGAGACCCCAAGGAGCTCGCGGCGTACATGGTGAAGACCGGCGGGAGGCTCATTCCTCCGCTGAAATTGGAGACGCTGCAGAAGGACGTGCCGAGACAGATGCAGATACTGGAGGACATCTTGCAGTCGACGTGGCCGGCAGTGTCGGCTCCCGACCCGGACGCCGAGGGGCTGGGCGTCCCCGGCTCGCCGTTTCGAGCGCAAGCCATTATCTCGAACCCGGTCACCTACGGACACATTCATGTTGCAGAGAAGCTCGGCGTGCCGCTGCATATCATGTTCCCGCAGCCGTGGGTGCCGACGGTGGCGTTCCCCCACCCCATGTCGAACCTGCCGTACCAGGACAAGCCGCAGAAGAGGAACTACCTGTCGTACAAGCTCGTGGATCTCTTGATGTGGGAGGGCACCGAGCGCTTCGTCAACACCTTCAGAAGCGACGTGCTGGGCCTGCCGCGCATCCGAAAAGGCGGACGCGGACGAGAGATGCTGCTGGATCTGGATATCCCGCACTCGTTCATGTGGAGTCCGTCGTTGGTGTCCAAGCCGTTCGACTGGGGCGATCTGTACGACGTCGTTGGGACCGTCACGCTCAAAAGTGATGGCTCATCGTACACGCCGTCGCCGGAGCTGCAGGCGTTTCTAGGCAAAGACGGAGGCCCCATTTTCGTCGGATTCGGATCGATGGTACTAGAAGACCCGCGCACTACAACGGAGATGATCATCGAGGCGGCGAAGCAGACAAAGGTGCGCGTGCTGATCCAGTCTAGCTGGACGGACATGGCCGGCGACCTCGAAATCCCGGACAACGTCTTCTTCATTGGGAACTGCCCGCACGACTGGCTTCTGCCACAATGCTCTGCGGTTGTGCACCATGGTGGCGCTGGCACTACTGCTGGAGGACTGCTAGCTGGCAAGCCGACCTTTATCGTACCATTTTTCGGAGATCAGCCGTTCTGGGGCCGTGCCGTGGTAAAAGCGGGAGTTGGTGTGGACCCTTGCCCGATTAATGAACTGACGACGGACAAGCTTCGCGCCGCGTTTGAAGAGCTCCAGAGCCCATTCCTTCGCAATCGAGCGCAGAGGCTTCAGAAGAGAATGCAGAAGGAGGACGGCACTGAAGAGGCAGTGAAGAGCTTCTACCGACACTTGCCTCTTTCAGCATTGCGGTGCGATCTGGATCACGAAGGTATGGCGACCAGGTGGAGTCGACGAGACGGCGTCAAGCTCTGCGAGCGCTGCAGTGCGTTACGAAGGGCTTGCTCCGGGAACGACTGCAAGGACGTGGTCGAGTACCGTTCAGTGGACTATGCCGCCCGTGGCCAGGAACTCGCGAACATTACGCGCTTTACGTGCGGGCCGTCGCTCCCAGGTGCTGCAGTGTTTCTGCAGGAAGTTGGCTGGGCTATTGCGTGCCTGAACCACATCGGCGGCGTGATGCGCGACATCAGCCAGTTCCTGCTGCTCTCGTGCTTCAGTTCCTGGGACGTCGTGCCGGTTAGGTGAGTTGCGGGTGGCAGGAGCAGAGTATAACCTAGGATACCAGTAGAGGGCAGTGGTTATGGACATGATTGATGTATGACCAAGCCATTTCCGATCCAGTCTCATTCCAGAATCTGACGCCTTGAAGAACGGTGAAGCTGTGGTGCGCTCGCGTTGGTAATGCTGGAGACTTGTTCTCGGTGGAGGTGGACGGAAACAAGTCCGTTAGTCACTTGAAGGCCGCGATCAAGGATCAGAAGAAGGACACCCTCAAGAAAATCGACGCGAAGGACCTGCGGCTCTACCTGGTGCAGAAGAACGGCGAGTGGCTGGATGGGGCTGGCGCGGCAGCTGTGGCGCTCGGTGAGCATGGTCGCCTACAAGGCTTCGAGTGTATGGATCCTACGCTGTTTCTCCAGCACCCCAAGCACTTTGGAGAGACTTTTCAACCGGGTGAGGGCCAAGTTCACGTGCTGGTGGTGGTTCCGGAAAAACCAGTGGGCGAAGCTAGGGCCGCGCCGGTGTCTATCACAATAGAACAACTCGAGATGATCATCAATAAGGTTCTCAACGAGCGTGATGAACGACTGTCGGTGTATACCATTTCGACATGCACGCGCTCGAAAGAAGAGAGACTCAAAAGGAAATTAAGCTATCACTACAAGACCATCGATGCCATGGAAGAAGTCGATGACTCGATTGATTCTTACGCATGGCAAGAAAATCTAGCTGAGGACCATGAAAACCATCGAAGGGGGTGCATGCAGTACTTTAAAGCCAACCTTCAGGGTGTCTTGCATCAAGACGGAAGCCCAAGAACTTCCTCGCCACCCAACCCCAAGTATTATCTCAAGGACACATGGCAGATGAAGAACTTGCTCGACCTTGATGCGTCAAGCAGTGTGCCTTTCGGAGTGAAGGGGACGACGGAGATGATGATTATCGATGATGCGGCAAAAGACTTGGATGACGTTTTCGCTGGTCTTCACTTTGTGATTGAGCTCAAGAAGGACCATTGTGGTGCCGAAGATCGATGCAAAATCCTTGTTGAGTTGGTTGCAGCAGATTTGAAAAATGAAAAACGTTGTGCTCCTATTGGGTTGCTCACCAACTTGAACGACTACTGGTATTTCCTGTGGTTCACGCCGGAGAGAGAGATCGCGAGAATGATGCTCACATGTCCAGTCAATGGATTCAAGATGATGGAAGAACTGACGCTGACAAACAGTCGTTCGGACACTGGAGTCTTCCCCATGCGGGTTCGTTTCTTGCCTGTTCCCCTTCCGAAGCGCCAAAAGTTGATCAAAGTTGTGCCCTGCAGACGATGATGTCGCAGCAGAACTGATGTCCGTAGTCCAGAGTTCCTGCTGGCGAGGAGGATGGAGTACGAATTTCAAGGTCCCAATGACTGGCATACGAAGCCGAGCCTGGACCAGATCAAGCTATCCAGCACCTCTCTGCAGACGCGGCCACTGCTTTACTGAGCAGCTCGTTGAAGCAAACGGGTCAACTTCAGGTGAAGCACGCTGCAAACTCAGTTAGGAACGTAGCGATGGAGTGATCAACATGCAGATTATGAGCATTGATGTAGCCATGTATGACGCCGCACACGGGAATGATGATTCCAACCATGAAATTCCACTTTTGATTGCCGTCATGGTAGATTTAGCACAAAATTTGTAAGTACAGTGATCTCTCTCAGTAAATGCATCTCGTTCCTTACATACCCTGACATATCAGATCACAAAGTGACATACATATTACTTATTTGCTCTTATAATTTCTAATCCCTTTCAAATCGCTTCAGTAAATAATATGCGCTTACTGAGAGAGATGTCTGTACGTTAAACTGATTAGGCCGTGATTAGGCCGGATTTGCCTGTCCCATTGCTGCCGTGATTCACGGCCCGTGAACATAGCGCGCTGCGGCACCACATCATTTCCAGTCCCGCCTCGTCCGCCTCAAGTCGTCGCTGCCAGGAATGCCGCGCGAGTGCAAATTCCATGCGTGGAACCAGCGCTTCAAGGCCACGTTCCACAAAGAGTCGGCTGCGCTCGCGATCGCGCCGCCCGCGAGCGTGCAAGACGCGCTGAAAGATGTCCGCACCGCTGGCATCGCCGTGCACGGGCCCGACGGACGCATTCGCCTGGACGTGGCCGAAGAGGAGGAGATCGACCTGGACGCGCTACGCAGGAAGTCGCGCAGCACACTGGACGAGGAGGAAGATCGTCTCCAGCTTGAAAAGAACCAGACGCCGCCCGTGCTCAACATTTGCATCATGATCGTCGGTACCCGCGGTGACGTGCAGCCGTTCCTCGCCATTGCGCAACGCTTGCAACGTGACGGACACCGGGTGCGCCTCGCCACGCACGCAATCTACCGGGACTTCGTGACCAGCTACGCGGTAGAGTTCTACCCTCTCGGAGGTGACCCCAAGG
This sequence comes from Phytophthora ramorum, assembly GCF_020800215.1. Lineage (NCBI taxonomy): Eukaryota > Oomycota > Peronosporomycetes > Peronosporales > Peronosporaceae > Phytophthora > Phytophthora ramorum. Next base: position 1,168,224 of record NW_027150660.1, on the reverse strand, counting down.
AGCTGGCGGCCTACATGGTGAAAACCGGCGGCCACCTCATTCCCACCAAGATGGAGACGCTGCAGAAGGACGTGCCCAGAAACTTGCAGATGGTCGACGAGATCCTGCACTCGACGTGGCCCGCAGTGTCCGCGGCCGACCCGGAAGGAGGCGGCCCCGGCGTGAGAGGCCAGCCCTTTCGCGCGCAGGCCATCATCTCGAACCCTGTCACGTACGGCCACATCCACGTGGCGGAGCGTCTGGGTGTGCCGCTGCACATCATGTTCCCTCAGCCGTGGGTGCCCACCACGGCGTTCCCGCACCCGCTGTCCAACATGCCGTACGTGGGCAAGCCGCAGAAGAGGAACTACCTGTCGTACAAGTTGGTGGACCTGCTCATGTGGCAAGGGACAGAAGGTATCGTGAACGAGTTCCGCACTGAGGTGCTGGGGCTGCGCAAGATCCGCAAGGGCGACGGAGGACGCGACATCCTGCTGGACCTGAAAATCCCGCACGCCTTCATGTGGAGCTCCGAGCTCGTGCCGAAACCCAAGGACTGGGGAGACCTGTACGACGTGGTGGGCACTGTGACGCTGAAAGGAACAGCGTCGACCTACACTCCGACACCCGAGCTGGACGCGTTCTTGGGCGACGATGGCGGCCCGATCTTCGTTGGATTCGGATCGATGGTGCTGGAGGACCCGCGCGCCACGACCAAGATGATCATCGAGGCCGCAAAGCAAGTGAACGCGCGCGTGCTGATCCAGTCAAGCTGGAGCGACATGGCCGGCGACCTGGTGATCCCCGACAACATTTTCTTCCTGGGCAACTGCCCGCATGACTGGCTGATGCCGCGCGTGAGTGCTGTCGTGCACCACGGCGGCGCTGGCACGACGGCAGCAGGTCTGCTGGCGGGTAAGCCGACGTTCGTTGTGCCGTTCTTCGGCGATCAGCCGTTCTGGGGCTGGGCGGTGGTGCGTGCTGGAGTGGGGGTGGCGCCTTGCCCGATCGAGGAGTTGACGACGGAGAGGCTGCGCGTGGCTTTCGAGGGTCTGCAGAGCCCGGAGCTTCGCAGCCGCGCTGTGGCCATGCAACAGAAACTGCAGCAGGAGGACGGCGCAGAGGAAGCGGTGCGAAGTTTCTACCGGCATTTGCCAGTGGAGAACATGCGCTGCGACCTGGATCACGAGCGCGTCGCGACGAAATGGTGTCAACGGCACAAGCTGAAGCTCTGCGAGGTGTGTGACTTCGTGATCGGAACTCAGCCGGAGTATTTTGACAAGAAGGTGGTTGACTACCATGTTGTCGACTACACAGCCCGTGGCCCTGCGTCTGGATTTGCGGGCGCGTCTTCAGGTGCGGCGGCGTTCTTCCATGAGGTCGGCGGCGCTTTTAAAGACGTGATCGTGAAGCCTGCGAGAGGTTTCCGCGAGGAAGGCCCGAAAGGAGCCGTGATTGGCGTGGTGAAAGGTGTGAGCGGACTCGTGATCCGTCCTGTTCATGGCGTGGCCCTGTTTGCGGACCACATCGCAGCGGGCCACGCCAACTACTTCGGTGAAACTGGTCGTAGGAAGCGCGGGAGTGTGTTCGACAAGACGTTTATGGCGGCTTTGGGGAAGGAAAATGGCCTGAACGATTCCTACACGTCGGGAGGCAACTCAGACGAGCTTGAGACTCACAGAAGTATCGGTCCCAAGAAGGAGGTGCGAAGAAAAGTCGAGCTCGATGTCACTGAAGGAGAGAAAGTCAAGTACCAAGCTCGCTTCCGAGAGATCCTGAGCGAGAAGGAGAAGGAGCGACACTCGCTTGATCGAATCCAACGAGGCTCGTACTCCTCAGCTAGCGCCTCAGACTCTGGCTCAGAGCCGGAGAGCGATGAGGTATCGCCAAGAGAGGCAATCCAAGTTGTGTCTGCAGACTTTACGGCAAACGGCAACATCGGAGTCAACTTTGATGTCGGAAACAAGGTTCCGGATACCATTAGCGAGTCCAAGATCGAGGAGTGGCGTCAGTACGCCACGCTGCAAAAGAGGAAGTCGCAGCGAATCCTAACCAACTTCGTGGGCACCACAGTGCCATCGATGAACATCTGCCTGGCTACCATTGGTACCTGGAACAACAATGTGAAGCAGCTCGTTGCTATCGGCCTGCGGATGGCAGCCGATGGGCATCGCGTTCGAATTGCGGCAAGTGAAGAGTTCCGGGGCGAGATCACCGGACGAGGCCTGGAGTTCTATCCTCTAGCTGGCGAAGTGAAAAACTTCCACGACTTTATCAAGTACCTGCACGACACAAAGAGCGCCAATCCCATTCAACGGCACAAGGCTGGGCGTCCTGTCCTGGGTCCAATCAAAGACCTCATGTATTCCTTGTGGCCTGCAGCCAATGGAGCTGATCCTCACGGTCGCGGATGCAACATTCCTGGCGAGCATTTCCGAGCAGACGCACTGCTGTGGCACCCGCTGTTGTTTGGACACGTTCACGTTGCTGAGCGGCTAGGCATCCCGCTCCAGTGCTTTAGCTTGGTCCCGCTGTCTCCTACGTTTGCGATGCCTCACGTACTCAGCGCGACTTTAATGGACGACATCAGTCAGCTCGGACGGGAGTTCAAGAAGACCAACTGGCTGTCGTACGGAGTCGTGGACACTGTGTTGTGGCGGGGCATGGAGGACATTTTGAGCGACTTCCGACAGCACATTGGCCTCCCGGGGCGCTTCAACGAGCCCAGTCCCTTGGTTGAATGGCACATTCCGCATGTGTATCTCTGGAACCCCGCGTTGTTGGCAAGACCGGTTGATTGGGGGCGAGAATTGAGTGTGGCGGGCTACGTTACTCTGAAGGACGAGCGAGAAATGGCCAAGATGCGCAAATTCAAGTGGAGTCGATCCCTGAACGACTTTGTTCTAGAAACGTGCTGTCCTGTCATCTACTTTGGCGTTTCCACCTACAGCTTGGCGTCAGTTCAAATCGACGAGCTCCTTCGCCAGGTTGACGAGGCGGCCGAGCAAGCCAAGGTGAAGATCATTTTCCAAGCTCGAGAAGGTCGGCAGGGCCACGCACTCTACCACTCGGAAAACATTTACGAGGTGGAAAGTGACTTCCCGTATTCGCTGATCCTCCGCAAGGTGGCGGCCACCATCCACTGGGGCGAGCCCGCTATAGTGGAGGAAGGCCTCGCAGCCGGCAAGCCTGTTGGAATCTGCGTCACTCTGTCGACACAGTACTACGCGGCTTGCATGTGCGTGACGGCAGGGGTTGGCATCCCGCCCATCGACTTGAGAACGTGCACGGTCGAGTCGTTAGTGTCGTCGTTCCAGCAGATTTTGCAGCCTGAGATTCGAGACAAGGTACAGGAAGTTGCCAAGACGTTCCGACCGGAGCAAGCTCTTGAGAAGGCCGTCGAGGCGTTCTACATGCACCTGCCACTGCGCGCCATGCGATGCGACGTGGACGAGAACAAAGTCGCTCGTATCTACGACCCGCGGCTGGAGCTCAAGCTCTCGTTCGAAGCGTACATTGCAATCCAGCCACTGCGCAGTCATGACGACACGGACGACGTGTCGTACAAACCACTATGGTACGATGGTCGCCGCCCTGCCAAGTACTCGCTTCGGGACATCGCAGGTGACCAAGAACCCCTCGACGCCAAGCCGACCCACGGTTTGGAATCGATCCGCAAGGCGCTGAGCTCCTTTGCCTCCCACGAGTCGAACGACTCGGTGCTGGAGGCCCGTAGGTCCGTCCTATCTCGGCTTGCAAGTCGAGTGGCGATGGTCGTGGAGAAACCGAGGTACTGGGCATCCCCGGAGGAGGAGGCTGCAGCACGGAAGGTCATCATGGCCGCGTACGATCGAGCAGTGCAGCAGCGTGCGGCACAGGAGGTGGTGACCTCAAAGCGCCGAAAATCCTCATCGTGCGCTGTGGCGCTGGCGCTGCACTAAGTAAATGGTACGAGCACATCCGAATCACCTCACCACGCATCGTTAATCACCATTCTGTACGTTCTGTTGGCCAGTCTCACGCATGAAGTGCACCGCGTACGAGTATGAATGAGGTTCCATACTCTGGTACGCATGGCCTTATCGAGGGCTACTGCTACTGCTACTACGAAGTACTACTGGACGCGTCCTTCCTCGAGGCCCGATACGGTGCTGATCTTCTCGCCGACAACACTCACTTCGCCGCCGTGCAGCATCTTGAACTCGCGCTCCCACTGCTCCGTGCGGAACTCGTTCTCCATCTTGGCCATGACGACGGACGCCAGGCAGTTGCCCATGACATTGGTGAGCGTACGGAGCATGTCCATGAGCCAGTCCACGCCGAGGATCAGCGCCACGGGCCACGACGGGATGTCGAACTGGTCCAGGGTCGAGGCGATGACGATGATGGCGGCCGAGCGCACGCCGGCCACACCCTTGGACGAGACCATGAGCATGAGCACCATGACGATCTGCTCACCGACGGACTTGTCAACACCCGAAGCTTGAGCGCAGAACACGGAGGCCAGCGACAGGTAGAGGGTCGAGCCGTCCAGGTTGAACGAGTAGCCGAAGGGCACCACGAACCCGGAAATGTGCGTCGACACGCCGTACTTCTCAAGCGCCTCGAAGACCTTGGGCAGCGCAGCCTCGGACGTGGCCGTCGTGTAGGCGATGATGAGCGGCTCCTTCATGGCCACCAGAAACTCTACGGGATTGATCTTGAACATGAGACACACAGCACCGAAGACGACGACGATGAAGAGGAGAATGGTCACGTACACGGTCGCGAGGAGGGCGCCCAGACTGCCCAGAGCTGACAGACCGTTCGATCCGATCGCGTCGGCAATGGCGAAGCACACGCCGATGGGGGCCGTCCAGATGACAATGTCCACGAACTTGAACATCATCTCCAGCACGGCACGGGAGAAGTCAATGATGAGGAGTCGGTGGTGCTCCTGCAGTTGAGATGTAGCAACTCCAGTAAGGATGGCAGCAACGAGGACCTGCAGCAGCTCCGAGGAGCCCGAGCCGCCCATCATCTCGCCCCACGTCTTGGGGGTCAAGTGCTCGATCCACGTCTCGAACGTGAACGACGAGGACGAGTCACCCTCGTAGTCGTCGCCCTGAGTGAGACCGACGTTGCCGGGCTTGACGATGTTGACAGCTAGGAGACCCACGATCAGAGCGATCGTGGTGATGATCTCGAAGTAGATGATGGACTTGAGTGCGAGGCGGCCGAGCTGCTTCATGTCCTTCTGGTCGGCGATGCCGATCACCAGCGACGAGAAGACGAGCGGGAACACGATGAACTGCACCGTGCGCAGAAAGAGGTTCTTCATGGGGGCGGCCTTCTCGGAGAAGGTGGGGGCGAACTCGCCGAGGATGATCCCGATGACCATACCCACGACGATCCAGAAGGTCAGGGACGTGAGGACTTTGCGGGCGGTGGACTTGTTCACGGGCGCGGGTCGCTCCATGGCGACGTAGCTGTCGGTCATGACGACTTGGATTGGCTGGATATGGTGGGGGTCTGTGACGGCGCTGGCAAATTCAGGAATGGACGAGTGACTGGGGACTGTGGCGGGCGCTCGGGCAGGTTTGCTTCGCCCATGTACATGTACCACCGGCGCATCGCGGGGTTCGGGAGCTACTGCTTACTAAGCAGTGCTTAATAGTCGCCACGGCTCATTCTGCATCCGTTTGAGCGACAGGTATCCTTGATTTTAATCAGGACTCACCGAGAAACTTTGCCGTTGCAAGTGCGTCGCGAACGTAGCGGGGTGAGTGGGCGTGCTGGAGTCGTCCGCGTCTTGAAGCGACAAGGCCGCCGCCCAAACCTACGAGGTGGCCGCTTTCATGGTCTGTTTCTCGTATTTTGGCTTCGTAGGATATCCAGACCGCCACAAACGATGCTCCTCCCCGTACACACTCTCGAAGGCGACAGCGAGAACGGTCGTGATGGCGTGACAAATTGCTTCATTCACCCCCGAGCCCAGCCCAAGACTTCGACGATCTTGACATCTACAACTACATGTAGTACACGATAGCGTGGGGTACATGTACATCTAGAACGACGGAGGTGATGCAGGACTCTGGTAGCTGGAGCTCGGTCGATTTCGTGGTTGTCACCCAGAGACACAACCGCGGTGATACCCCAACGTCTCGAGTGCAGTCGTCGCTGCCGGTGCGCCTCATAATGAAGCACCCACAAGCTTTCGAGTTTCTGCGTGCACTCCACGCTGAGGTCGTCGTGTGCAGTTGACGCAATGGCCAAGGCTTCTTGGGCGCGGACAGCGACGTTGCAGACGACATGTAAACTAACGAGGAATAGGCAGCCTTTTGAGCTGGCATGCACCTTTGGACTTTCTCGGATCAAGACGTTGGCTTGCTGACCGCGGGATCGCTGTCAGCTCAAGGTATTAAAGCACTAAAAGGGGCGCTTCAAATTGAAGTTGCATGTAGTACGCCATAGCCAAGGATGGCATGTACACATTAGTAGGTGGCGTGGCTCGTAATCTAGCAAGCAGCGAGCCCTCTCAAACGATCGATACATGTAGTTGCGTATTCTAGGTCCGCTGTATCGGATGCCCTTTCACAGTAAGCGGGGCACATAGCTCAAGACTGCAGACTTTGAACTGGAGTAGAGAATTGCAGGCTGGCATACGACACTGGCAACAGATGTATAGGGCCCAATTGGCCACCCGCTGCGTTTGCAACGCTGGCGGCATGTAAGTGTGGTGCTGTAAAACAAGCCCTGCTGTGCAGCACCACTCACTTCAATGCCCCCTTTTATTCGGCCCCAAGGCAGGTGTTGCCTTTTGCTCTCGCTCTCTTGACGGGATGCTCTCCTGCAGATGATTCAACGGGAACGATGTTAATGGTGCGGGAACCATTAATCCAGCGTCACATGACTTGGGGGCTGATTTGGTGGATCAATCTACAGGCTCTTTCGTGCTTGCAACCTTCTTCCAAGTCCTACGTGTATTAAAACATGTAGTGTGCCCTTCGAAGTAGCTGTGCTTGTACATGTACTTCGCACCGTAAGTGTCATGCCTTTGTTGGCGAAAAGTACACACGACGATTTTGCGAGAAAAGGTTCGGTCGGAGGTAAGCGCGACTTGTTGTTGTCCTTCGCGTTGAAACCAATCGATTGCCGGGCAAAACGTACGATTCATACTGGCCCCGAGCTTAAAGGGCTGTTGAAGGCTCGAACTTCAATACAACACACTGAGAACCGCCCTTCTCTTCTCCAATCCGGTGTTGCTTCCTCTGCTCTTTTCTGGGAGTCGTTAAACCTGAAAAGGATTTGAGCTTGTACGCTCGTTACCGAACAAGCCCGCTAAAAAATGACTGCGTGCTCTCTGGACACGGACCTAACAACAAACAAGAAGATCGTCGAAGACGCTGTGTAACTGAAAGAAAAAAGTAAGGTACCTGATTGAGAGATTGCTGCACGAATATATTTTTTTGTTGTGTATTTTCTAAAAGTCGCCAAATGCGAGCCCCTGTCTGAGTCGGAAGCGCGCGCCAGATGAGTGTTACTGCCTCGAGATAGCAAACCTGATGGGACGCAAGTCGACAGTGAGTGGCATCCCATCCAGCTTGTTGTTTCTCTGTACGATCGCCCGCTTTAGGAATCCGGTGCAAAGTGCACAAGGCGATCCTGTAGGGATGCTCCCGGCCTTCAAATTAAAGTTACGTGGTACAGAGCCCTGCGGTGATTAACGAAAAAGTGCATGAATATGCGGCAAAGTGTATGCATGATGCATGAGGGCTGTCAACGTTTTGCGTAGACTGACAACTGACAGAAAACGTTTTGTGCAGTTGTCAGTTTAGCCTAAAGTGACACAAACGGACGCTAAACTATTCAGCTATCACCAGCTGTTTCGCACTTACCTGACGATATACCTCTGGATGATATACTCAACATTATGCGAATAGACGAGAACACGCCGAATTCTCTCTCTTGAACAAGCTGCGCCATATCAGCTAGAAGAGCTCGTTGCGCGCATGGGGCTGTGCATCAATGCCATCTTCATCGTCACTAGCGTGCACGATCGCTTTCATGACCTCCATCTTGAAAATGCTGGGGTCGGGATGGCGGGAGCTTCCCGCCGGAGGGGAAAGACCTCACAACCGAGCAAGATCAGAAATGTATGAAACAAAGCATTGGATAGTTTAGTGTCAGTCTGTGTCAGTTTTCGCGTGCAAAAACTAAACTGACAACGTTGTCAGTTTAGTTTCAGTTTGTGTCAGTTTAGCGCTAAACGTTGACAGCCCTATATGCATCGCAAGACTGTCGAGATTTGAGGAGGTACAGCAAATGCTCCATTGGCAGGCGAGGGTCGACGATGCCGCTGTCACGCGAGATACGGAGCGGTTTACTTGTCGTGGTACGCAGGACTTGTAGATGGGTAGGCGATCGATCGAGCGCTCAACGTCCGCCTTGGTCTCCAGTTGCTCATTCCTGAATTTGCCGCCGACCCAACAGCCAGCAAGCCAATCCAGTCAATCCAAGTCGCCACCATGACCGACAGCTACGTCGCCATGGACCCGCCTGCTCCGGCCAAGAAGTCCACCGCCCGCAAAGTCCTCACGTCCCTGACCTTCTGGATCGTTGCCGCCATGGTCGTCGGAATCCTCCTCGGCCAGTTCGCCCCCACCTTCTCCGAGAAGGCCGCCCCCATGAAGAACATCTTCCTGCGCACGGTGCAGTTCATCGTGTTCCCGCTCGTCTTCTCGTCGCTGGTGATCGGCATCGCCGACCAGAAGGACATGAAGCAGCTCGGCCGCCTCGCACTCAAGTCCATCATCTACTTCGAGATCGTCACCACGCTGGCCCTCATCGTCGGACTCATTGCTGTGAACCTTGTCAAGCCCGGCAACGTCGGTCTCACCCAGGGTGACGACTACGAGGGCGACACGACGTCGTCGTTCACGTTCGAGAAGTGGATCGAGCACTTGACCCCCAAGACGTGGGGTGAGATGATGGGCGGCTCGGGCTCCTCGGAGCTGCTGCAGGTCCTCATTGCCGCCGTTCTGACCGGTGTTGCGACGGCCCAGCTGCAGGACAAGCACAAGTACCTCATCATCGACTTCTCCCGTGCCGTGCTGGAGATGATGTTCAAGTTCGTGGACATTGTCATCTGGACGGCCCCCATCGGCGTGTGCTTCGCCATTGCCGACGCGATCGGATCGAACGGTCTGTCGGCTCTGGGCAGCCTTGGCGCTCTGGTTGCCACGGTCTACGTGACGATCATCCTGTTCATCATCGTGGTCTTCGGCGGCGTTTGCATCATGTTCAAGATCAACGCCATGGAGTTCCTCATTGCCATGCGCGAGCCGCTCATCATCGCCTACACGACGGCCACGTCCGAGGCTGCGCTGCCCAAGGTCTTCGAGGCGCTCGAGAAGTACGGCGTGTCGACGCACATTTCCGGGTTCGTGGTGCCCTTCGGCTACTCGTTCAACCTGGACGGCTCGACCCTCTACCTGTCGCTCGCTGCTGTCTTCTGCGCCCAGGCTTCGGGTGTTGACAAGTCCGTCGGCGAGCAGATCGTCATGGTGCTCATGCTCATGATCTCGTCCAAGGGTGTGGCCGGCGTGCGCTCGGCCTCCATCATCGTCATCGCCTCGACCCTGGACCAGTTCGACATCCCGTCGTGGCCCGTGGCGCTGATCCTCGGCGTGGACTGGCTCATGGACATGCTCCGTACGCTCACCAACGTCATGGGCAACTGCCTGGCGTCCGTCGTCATGGCCAAGATGGAGAACGAGTTCCGCACGGAGGAGTGGGAGCGCGAGCACAAGCCTGGACACAGTGCGGAGGACAAGATGAGCGTGGTGGGCGAGAAGCTGAGCGTCGTGTCCGCCATCGAGGAAGGCCGTGCTCACTAATGTGACCCAAGTGTTTGTTGTGCTAGGGTGTAGTAACTATTGGCGATGGGTATCAGTCCGATAAAGCAATAAAGACCGAATACCGTTGTATGCCACCTTGTCCTTGCCGTTATTGTCGTGCAGCATGAAAGCAAAGCCCCCAGGACGCTGAAGGGTATCACCGCATCTGTGAAGACGTCCGAGCACGAATGCTGTGCTAGGCATGCGAAAACGACCTGCAGTAGCATTGCTCTCCGGCAAGGATACACCCTGGGCATCCCGTGTACATGTCGAGAGCTGTACTGCTCCACGTTGAGAGCAAATGCCAGACACGGCGTAACGAAGTGGGTGCCATGTGCTGTTCTAATAGTTGTTCAATTCTCAGGGAGGATTCCTTCGAAGCTGCTGTCCTTGTTGTCTCGCTTACGCTGCAGCATCGCACGGAAGTTCTTGGGGATATCGTCCGGGTTGTGAATTCGGCGAATGTCCGCTGCCGGGTCCAGCCGGTTGCGCACTGACGAGCGCTTGGGAAGGAGTCCGCCCATGACACGCTTCTCTCGTGGTCGAACGAGTGGCAGCGTACGAGCCCCCATGCCCACACTGCTAGCTAGCGCCAGTGCCTCAGGCGTGCTGCCTCTTGACGTTGCTGGGTTAGCACTCGAGCCAGCGATCAACTCGTTGAGAGCTTGGTCAGCGATGCTCAACGTCTGCAACTGTGACGTCCCTTCCAAGGTGCTGCCCAGACCAGTTGAGGGTGTTGAAGACAACGCAAGCGTTCGTCGACGAGGGGCGCTGCGTCGCAACCGGTCAGTTCGCGAGGATTCGAGCGCCTTGAATCGAACAGACGAGATGGATTCATTCAGCGGCTGGAGCCCGTGCTCCCTCGCCTCCGAATCCACCAGCGTGTACGTCTTCTTGTCGGGTTTCGTCTGTTGCGTCCAACGTCAAGGAGCAGTGCAGGTTAGCTGCATTTATGGCACGCCAACACAGTGTGAAAACGTACGGGATCCACGGGCCGCATGGCAATGGCTGCAACTCGAAAAGATGCCTCGCCTTCCCTGAAGATGCTCCATATCGTCAGTCTACAGGGCCCTACGACAGCATGGAGAGTTGCAAAACCTTACAGGAACGCGCGCCCAATGAAGTGCGAAAGCAGTGCGTGCTTCGTCCAGCCAGCTTTGCGCACGAACTCGCTCAAGTCCAGCACCTTCAGCGCCCCGAGGGGGTTGTGTGCAGCCCCATCCCAGCACGAGATCTACAAACAAGAGCAATCGATCAGACCCTCTTGCACGCTCCCTAGCTCCTCTGCTGCGACGCTTTACCTCGCCACGCGTGACTTTCACAATCGTGATGAGGTCCGTGACTTCCCCGTTGACGTCAGCGAGTTTCCTCTTGAGATACGCTGTGGTTGCGAGTGTTCGCAGCTCACCATTGTTGTTGCCCGGTCCAAACGGACTGCTTCTTCGACTGAGAATCGCGGCATTGCTCACGGTGGACAGTAAGCTCTTCCGATCAATACGCCTGAAGGAACCTCCAGACGCGTCGCCATCGGCGTCGTCCTGCTTCTTGGAGGCGTTCTGCGCTGCAGCCCGTGAGCGATGACCGGATACGCACATCCACACTTCTCCTGGCTTGGGCATGGTGTCTTCCAGCAAGAAGTTTTCACGCGGCTCCGAGATGGAGCCGTTAAGAGCACCAATCGTGCAGTTCTTGATGAAGACGGCCGTGGGCGGCTGGAGCGCGTTAGCGATCGTTTCGTCCTTGGCTGCCAGTTCATCCGCGTCGTTTTCATCGGATGCCTGGGCGTCGAATTCTTCACGGAGAACCGAGTTGCTTGCAAACGAAGACCGGCGTCGTCGAGGCATCCACCCCCAGTCGCAGCACGACTGTGACGACGCGTAAGTGGATGGACGTCCGAGCTGCCAGGTGCGGTGGCGGCCTCCAAAGCTACCCACTTGCACGCCATCTAGCGACCAGATGCTGACGTCGCCGTCAGCGCACGAGAATATCAAGAACAGCTCAGACACACGACTGAGGTTCTCCACGAAGTCGGCACTAAGCACCCGCCGGCTCGGCGCCGAAAGCGAGTTCGCTGCCCCCTGTTGGCTATTCGGGTTAGTACCGAGACGCCACGTGCAGACCAACGCAAGCTCCACTCCTTCGTGGCTTCGAGCCACACGGAGCTCCCAAACTTTGACGAAACCTGCAGCATCACCAGAGACAAGGTGCGTGTTGGCTTTATCGCATCGCAGGACGGTGACAGGCTCCAGGATTGCCGGCTTCGAAGCGTCCGAAGGTGACGTCGGGCTCTGCATTGACACGTCCAGAGGAATTTCACCTTGCGTCGCCATGGATCGGTCAAAGCACAGCAGGACGCCTCGCTCACCTGCAGCGAAGAGGAGCTCGAGCTTTTCTGCGTACCACAACGACTCGATTGGCCCAGAGTTTTGGTGGAGTGGGGCGACTAGCTCTCCGGAGTTGAGAGACCAGAGCAGCACTAAGCCATCCAGGCCAGCGGTGGCCACATATGCGGGCGGTAAGTAAGCTAGAGTGAGCACATCCATCGTGTGCTGCTGTCGTCTTCGACGGCGCCTGCCGCGTCGACCATGGTCGATTTCGTCTGGGTCATGGTCCTCATCGTCGCCTTCACTATCAGGAGGAAGAACATGCACGGGCAGTGCCTCTGACTCGTCGTTCTTGTCAGCCCACACGAAAAGCTGGCGGTCCCATCCTACAGAGCACACGAACCGCTGACAAATGAAGTCTCCCATTCCCACGCGCAAGTTGCGCTCGATGTCCATGATGCTAGTGATCTCGTGCTGTCGATAACGAGACGTCTCCGAGCATCGAGCAGTGCGTGGCGTTTTGGCTCCGGCTGCAGGTGGTCGAGGTCTGGGGCTTGGCCCTCTTGGCTCACCTTGCGCAGCTTGTCCAGCTTCTGGGCGAGGAGTCTGGTTGGGCGGAGGCGCTGCCGTCGGGTGCTCTTGGCCATGCTGAAGACGGACACGTGTTGGCGATGGGAGCTCAGTCTGGGCCATCACCACAGAGTCACCCCGACGGCCTTCGTGATCCATCCCAAAGGAAGCTGGCAGCAGCATGATGTCTCGCACTTTTCGCTTTCGAGGGGCTGCAGTTGTATCGACAGATTCTGCGCTTCCGGAGCCAGCAGAAGGATCGTCGGGCAGAGCTGCGCTGCTGGCCACCGTCCCTGCCGTCGCCGGAGTTGTCGTGGACAATAGAGAGCTCACTACCGGGGGCTCCTTCTTGTGGAATTGCTTGACGAGTGCTCCGTTGCTGAAGTTCCACATCTTCAGTTGCTCGCCGTCATGCGAACCCGTGAGTAGCCTTCGACCAGCGTGGTCAAAAGCGATGCTAGTCACGGGATTCGGGCCGTGGGCATGAGTGAAGCTCGAGATTTCGTCTCCAGTCTCTGCGCTCCAAGTCTTGATGGCAGACTCGGCGTCCATCGCAGCCGTCACTACCTGGTGGAAGACATTGTTGTAGCACGCCAACCGTGTCGGACGTTCGACCGGGACCCCTCCACGCAGTTTCGCCTTCCTCGCAGTAGCCAAGTTGGCAACAGGACTCTCATCCAGATCGTCGGCGCCCTGTGAGCCAGCTCCATCGGACTCTTTCACTGCCCAACGAGTGAGTTGGGTCGTCGCACTCATCAGACACGGCTGCTTGCCGTCGAAAAGCAGAGCCGACACGCGGTTCTCGGCACTCAAACTCCCCCCAGCGCCACCTGACGCATACAACGCCGCGGCAGCTCCGGAACCTGATGAATGACCGGAAGCCCCAGAGCTGTTGGCCGAGTTTCCTCCTCGGTGGCGATCTACCACAAACGTCTGGAGACACCGGTGGTTCCGGACATCCCAGACCTTGACGGTGTTGTCTGCGGCCGCCGACACGATTTGGAAGTTGTCGTCATCGCTTACGAGATGCAGAACCGAGCTCGTGTGGCCTTTGAGCGTCGCAACAGCTCGCTGGGAGCTGTACGGGTTCCAAATGTGAATGTCACGCTCCATTCCGCAGCTGGCGATCAGCCGCGTGCTCGCACACCACGCCAAGTCGAAGACACCCTTGCGGTGGCGAGTGTACTCGAACTTGACCACTAACCGATCCACGTCAAGGATTGACACGGTGGCGTCCAGTGACGTTGCCACCACCGCTCGCATGTCCAGGACCCATTTGACGCGAGTGATCCAGTCCGTGTGCTTCTGGAACTTGACGCGCGATGAAAACCCTTGAGCTTCCAGCACTGCGCTGCCTGTAGGGTTGCCACCACCGCTGCCAACGCTGCTTGGGTTACTGATCGGAGTAGTTGTCGCGGTTTGGCTTCCATTCCCAGCTCCTGTATTTCCTATTGCTGCCGTTGAAGACCCCGACGACGCCCCGGCAGGACCAGAGGAATTTGCGCTGCCTGTGTTTGATCCATTGACTCCAGCACCGCTACCCGCGTTGCTAGCACTGGACGATGTGGTAGTTGTCGATCCTGGCGGCGGAGATCGACCATCGCAAGCCAGCCACTGATCTGAGCACGTCAGCACCGAGATGCCGCCTGTGTCGTCTCCAACAACGATTGCTTCACGGTCATCTGACGGCTTTTCAACGTAGGCAAGGCACAGCGGGATGCACTGCCGTCGCGAGTAGTCCACAAGGTCTCCGATAAGCTGGCCAGAATTCAGGTCGTAGAAGCTGAGGGTGCGGTTCATGGAAGACACGGCAAGGCGATTCGAGCGCTTCATCACGCAGCAGTCCGTTAGCCAGTCGCGCCCGGAAGCCAGAACTTGCTGCGGGGCTAGTGAGTTCGCACTCCAGGTACGCACGCTGCCATCCTTGCTGGTCGTGAGGTAGACGCTTGGCCGTTCTAAGCGTACAACGCGAGTGATCACGTCCTTGTGATGCGGCAGAAGTCCAAGACCGAGCGTCCCACCGCTGCTTCCTGTGACGTTGCCCATCGTGTCGGTCGGGGCGGATGACGCAGAGCCCCCAGGACCATTCCCGCCGACGTCACCCGAGAACTTTTCAGGGAACGCAGTCTCGTAGCATGAATTCCCGTCATCGCCCGTGTATTCGTCGCTGCCGCTCCCACTGAGGAACATGTACTAGCCAACAAGCAGTGCCACAAGTGGTTAGAAGCGGCTGTGATAAGCGCAAGAAGAAGCTTGTGCCGCGTACATTGGTAAGTTCATCCCAGTCCACAGTCCCGTCCGAGTTCGCGTCGATCTTTTGGAACCTGCCAACACAGTTAATGGTGAGACCTCACCACGGTACGCAGCGTATGGTGGACCCGTACAGCTCTGTGAGCTGCGTCTCGCTGAGCGAGGCATCGACGATCTCGCGGAAGAGGCTCACAAACTCCTTCTCGGTCAAGTCTCCGTCTGCGAACTTCTCCTTGAGTGACTGCAGCTGCTCGACGCCGATCTCATCGCGAGAGAAGACAGTGCCCGACCGCTTCTTGGCTCGAGTCAACGCCATGCCTGGCAAGACGGAAATACTGGGATCTGAAACTGCAGGTGCATTATGGCAAATTCTAGGATACACGACCACTCCTACTTACATGCTTGGTCCTTCACTTGGACTCTAGCACTCCACGGTGTCTTCGCGCAGAGCTCGACGCTCCGCGGCTCGCTGAACGACGCGTGAAGCGGTGCTGGCCAGACTGCTCATGGCAGCATACTGCGACCGTGTGAGGTCGCGTGCTTGCGGGTCGGCGCAGCACACGGAGCCGATGACCGTCTGGCCGTCCGACCCCATCAACGGGAATCCGCAGTAGAAGTTGATCCCCATCTTGCGGACGCTCGACATGGCACTGAAGCGCACGTCGGCCTGAACGTGGCGAGACACGAGCGGCATGGGGTCGAGGATGGTCTGGGCGCAGAAGCCCTGCGCTCTCGGGTACGAGTGGCCGCCGGCTACTGCCGGGTGGGTAGAGGCCAACACGTGCAGTTGGGCCTTGTCCACGACGGTGATCATGCTCACCGCACAACTGAGTTCCTTCGAGGCTAACGAGCAAATGATGCCTAGCTCGGGCACATCGCCGAGCTCGTTCAGCTGCTGCTCGCGAATGAGCTGCAGTCGCTGGTACTCGTTGTTCGGAATGGGAGGGATGAGGACTTCCGTCGGGTCCTCGGGGAACTCGATGGCGTAGCCTCTCGAGTCGGCGTTGGCTAGTGGATAGTCGTCTTCCCAGCGCGGGTCCTCGCCCCAGAGTTGCTCGAGACGATCCACGTCGTCAGTCCCTCCCTGCTCGCTCCCTTCCTCCTCACTCTCTTCATGGTGTTCTCCAAGCAATGGCAGACCATTTCTGGTTACGCCCACCGACGTGCTGCGGATCCTAGCAGCGCTTGATCGTCTCCGAGCGCGTTCCTCGTCGACAATGTCCCTCATAACACTCAGCACACTGGCCTTTCGTCTTCGCTGGGCTGCGCCACCCGCAGTCGCGTCGGCCAGGGTGTCCAGCAACAGATCGTTTAGTGACGCCGGCCTTGTTTTGAGTGTGGGTCTTGTCCTGCCGCGGAGACTTCCGCTTGGAGTGCTGTTCGCACGGGAGACCGGAGAGTCCGCGTCGGATATCACTCGTGCCGGGCGCAGATCCTCTTCGGTCACTGCAGTGTAGCGAGCTTGGTCCACGCGGACGAGGCAGCGCTCGCACACGCGCACCTGTTCGATCTGCGGGCGCGTGTCGCCGCGTGCACGGTGCTCCCGTTCCTGGGCATGCGCGCACTTATCACACACCAGGAAGCCACAGAGACAGCACAGCCTCCTCTTGGTGCGCTTGAAGAACTTGGAGAAGGACCGACGGCAGCATGCGCAGCGAGGGACGTTCGCCACAGTCTCCAGCGGGAGGCGTGTGCTGTTGACGATCACTTGCATTCCGAGTCGACGCCGGCGCACAACAAGAAGGAACCGATGGCAGCTCGCAGCAAGTCGTAGCAGCCACAGACGCGCTAGGCGGCGCTCGTGTCCAGCGCGCTTGAACGCGTCGTGGGCGTCCGGGGGTAGATACTCGCCGTGGAAAATCACGCGAGTGGCGTGGCCACTGCTGTCTTCCTCAAACGAGTAGTTGATGACCACGTTGGGGACGTGCTGCTGCGCACGCGAAGGCTGAGCCAGCGCTTTTACGCTGTCCCTGGAAATCGACACAAGCGTTCGCGTGAAGGCCGGCGGAGGCGCCATATTGACCGCGCTGGACGTCGACGAAGCTGTTCGCCTCGCCGATTGCTCCTCCTTGGCTTTGTTTCTGGGCTGCAGCAGCTCGAGGAAACACCAGTCCTCGTTCTTGGAAAACAAGCCGCCGCTCTCGAAGGTGGCGGCTTTGACAGACAGCTCTCGGCTCTCAAACGCCCTCGCCGGGTTCCCCGCCCCGCTCTGGATCTTGATGGTGCGCAGGTGCTCGCCCTCGACGAACTCGCGGCGATAAATGCAGCGCATCATGTCGCGAAAGATGTCGGTGGTGGCCACTCGAAACACGAGGCGCAGCTCCTGCACGCTGCAGGGCATGACGCCTTCCGCTAGCACTGCAAACCCCTTGGGTCCCCATCGAGTATGGTGCCGGTGGTCACGGATAGTGAGACGGGTGAACAGCTTCATGGCGTCGCTGGTCGCGTACCCTCGCGGCAGCTTCTTCCGCTTCCAGACGCTTTGGTGCTTTTCGCTGAGGCTCGCCGCCGCCAACTCCATGTCGAGCTCGCTCCAGTTCACGCCGGAAGCAGCAGCAGCCCCCAACTCGTGCAGGCGTTTATCACCCAGTCGAGCAGATTCCCTCATGGCCTCGGCAGGCGGCGCTCGTCGACGCAAAGAGCTCGGGTGCTGGCCAACGGGCTCATCGCTGCGCTGGCTGCTGTAGTCGTAGGTGGCGCTGCTCTCGCCGCTCTCGTAGCTGAAGCTGGCGTTCATCATGGCCACGGACGTGGAGCTGGCTCCGCACACGGCCATGGACTCGGAAAAGTCCTGCGTCTTGCGAGCCGCGGGCATGTGGATTTGACAGTCGAATCTAGCCGATACCCTCGCACTTTCCAGCGGAATCGACGAGTGTCCCCACTTGGGACGCGGCGACTTGGACGACGGTGATGATGCATCGATAGCCTCTGCAGGAGCGGGCTCAGGATTTGTCCTGCGCGCTCCGAATGTAACGCGATGAGCTGGAAGCGGACAGGGACAAATTCAGTCAGATGGCCGCGCAAGATAGCCTCGCGAGATGGGGGGTCGGCCTGGTTTGACACGGCACTGTGGACGACAAAGCTTCTTCGTGCTTGCCTTGGGCTGGTCGCGATCTGGTCGACTCGAAGCCAAAGTCGATGTAGCTTACCGGACCAAGGCACAGATATCTATCTGGCAGCCAGGATCGCGCCCATGGTCTCCACTAGGCCCACGCTTGAGTCCATTTACCAGACGTCGACGAAGGCGCAGTCGCTGCTGTTGAAATGCAGTAGATGCGGCGACTGGAGCGGGCTCGACGCACGTACATGTAAGTAAGTGTAGTGAGAAGTTGAGGCGTCAATGCCATATGCAAGTTACGTGTATGGAGAAGTTCGAGCAACCAGGTCGAATACCGCGTTGGTCTGCGCAGATGTTGCCACGGAATTTGCTGTGTCTACATGTAGCACAAATTGAGCCGAGGTTAGTGATAATTGTTGTGCATTGGTGTTGTTGGGATCAGCAAGTTGTTGTCACCAACTTACTTTTAGAAGAGCATCGGCCAGATAATAGTTACGCCAGCAAGTTCGTCACTCTACGGAGTTCAGGTCCTTCAGGAGCACCAGCGCGCGAGCGGCATCGAGACTTTCACTCCACGACCTCTTTTGGTCTTCGGCAGCTTCTTCGTCGCCGCTAAGCGCGGCTGCCAAACTTACGAACGCCTGAAGGACAGCCATAGCCTTCTCGGGGACCGAGTCTTTGAACCCCTTCAACACCATGTCGCCGTATGAGACTGTGTTGCGAGGAAAGCTGCCTGGTAGACCCGTGAGCTGCTGGAACAAGAGCTGGAGAACCAACGCTGCAACCAAAGCGTAGTGCTGGCTACTCTCAACAGCCAAAGACGCCTTCTCCTCCAACTCCGCGAGCGTCTCCTGTCGGTAGTTGAAGATGACTTGGCGCTCCTTCTTACGGTCCAGCTTCCGAAGCGGCATGCTCAGTGCTTCTACCAGAATCGGGACATGGGCCGTAAAGTCGGTGAGCGATCGACGGCCAGCCGTGGCGAGCGTCCAAAGCCGCACTAGAGCGCTCGTAGTGGACTGCGGAAGACTCGACTCGAGTACCTTTTTGTTCTCATCACTCAAAGTGGCCATGTGATCGGCAACACTCTTCTCTTCGCTTTCGTTGGGAGTCGACAAAAGTGGCACACCCTCCAGCTCCAGACTGTTGCCCTCAGCCACGAAACTCGTGACAAGTGCTGAAAGCTCCACTGCCGAGGACTCGAGCAAATGGGTCTCAACAAGAGCGAGCTGCTCCATACCGGCCGCATCCTTGGCATCTACCTGCATCGAGAGCTTGTTGAAGCCCTTCTCCAGGATAAGGAGCTTCGTGTACTGCTCATCGAAGCGGTCCTCGAATGTCTTACGCAGCTCACGAATTGACGCCGCATCACCGCGGAGAATACTAGACAGCGCCTTGGTCAGCGCGGTCGAGTACACATCTTCGATCTTCGGGTTCAGATACGTCACCATGCCATCGAGAAACTCTTCGTCGCCTTCTAGATCCTCGACCGCCGGAAACCACTGCACTAGCAACGCAATCGTCTCCTCGCGCGACGGCACGATGGATACATGAGTGGGTGCAGATGATCTGTCGTCGTCCTCGCCACCATCGCCGCCGCGCTTAGATGCTCTTTTACCCTTCTTGCCCTTCCCAGCCTTCCCGCTTTTGCCTCCACTTTCTTCCTGGTCGCGCTTGTTACCGCCTTTGCCACGCTTCCCCTTCTTCCCTCTCTTCCCACCAAAGTCGTCGTCATCCGAGTCATTGTCTTCCTCCACCTCTTGTCTCCCTTCCTTCACTTGAGTTTTCACGCCGCTGTTCTTCTGCTGCGCTGCCGCGCGGGACGCCTTTGTCGTGGCGTCTTCACCGAGCTTCTCCATGCAAGAGGCAAAAAAGCCCGAGCTGACAGCATAGCTGTCTGCAATCTGGTACGCCTTGGGCACATGACCTGCTTTTTCCAGCGCCGGTGACATGGCCAGGAGCAAGCCAACATCCACGGCAGGCAGAGCACTGGGAAGCAATAGACGCACGTCCACGAACGTGCCATCATTCACCGCCGCCTCCACAGCCCCTTCAAGCTGCAACTGCAGTGCACGACTCACCACACTCTCTTGCAGCGACACCGCATCCGGGAACCTCTTCTTCAAAAAATCATAGGGGCGGGAAACCTGCAGCTCCCTGGCTCTCGCATGTTCCAAGTACCCGTTCTGCTGAAAGAACGAGTACACGCTCTCCCTCTGGGCCGCCATGAACACGTACGGCACGTACTCCCTTCCTCGCATCGTGCCCATCAGCACCTTCGTCTGTATGAGCTCGTTCAGCGCGTCACTGGCCACCGCTTCATCAAAGCTAAAGCTCCTCAGCACATCCGGCACGAACACGGGTCTCGTGACGGCCGCAAACACTCCTCGGACACGCGCCTCCTGCGCCGCCACGTACGAGTCCGTGTACAACACGTTGTCCCTCTCTCGGGCCTTGAGGATGCTGCCCAGCCGCGAACGCACCACTTCCCGCATGTAGTCCACCGCGAAGCCGAACTGCTGCGCCAGGTCTCCGATGGACGTCGTGCCGCTCTCCTGCAGCAGCACATCCGTGTCCTCCATGATGCCGTCCAGATACCAGCTCGTGAGCAACTCCTCACCATTGTTCACCACGTGGTACGTGTCCTTGTGGCCTCTGCTGCCTCTGCAGAGCGCGCCCGCCTGCTTGTCCACGTGCGAGCGGTCCACGTCGACGAGCTTTTCCAGCTCTGTGAGGCTCAGGCGCCCGCCATGCAGCGCCACGTAGTCCGAGATCTCCCGCTGGACCTGCAGCGGCGTCAGGAACTGCTTCCCCGTGCGTGTGTGGATCACCTGCAGCTTGCCGAGCTGCTGGAGTTTGAGCAGCAGGTCCACCACGTTGTGGTCCGATAGCTTGAGCGCCGCCTCCTGCTGCTGCACGGCCGCCAACTGCTGCTGCAACAGCGCGATCTCGTCCATCTCGACCAACTGGAATAGAGTTTGATTGTGCTCTGTTAAATCTCCCTTCACTATTGATATTATTGACCAATCGAGTGGATGATTTTGCAAGTAAACTATACTTTTAACGAATCCAGTAAGACTGTTGGGAGTTATATGGACCAATCAGAGAGACCACGGATTCGCAGCACTCCATAATCGATTCATCATTATGGAGCCGTAGATGTCGGAGGTTGGGTGACATTCAAGGAGTATGCGAATGCCTTGCAAGCTGTAGCGTGTGCATGCAGCGCGAGAATTTTGGGCGTGGTTGTAGACAAAGTCGGCATGTACCTTGCCTTCAAGGAGAGCCGCAAGGGTCAACTCGTAGCCCAACACTCAGTCATGACTACTCCAACAGTCAGTTCTTGGCATGTTGGCCATGAAGTGCGAGAGACATATCAAGGACTGTCTATTGCAGAGTTCCTACAAGCACGACGAACGCGCTCATGTAGATGATGGTGTATCTCTATTCGACTGATTTTACCATTACAGACTACCAGGTCGCCGACTTACTGCGGTTGTCCTGGTTCCTTTATGGGCATGCTTAGTGTCTTGACGGCTTGCTTGGCCATCGCCGCGGGCAATATCTTCTTGGTGAGCTTCATCCGGGTCAAAACTACGAAATATCGTGGATTTTCGCTGTTTGGACGACGACATCTCTTCGTGCCCCCTTCTCGCTGCACGAGCGACCCAGTCTTCACCGACGACATCCCTTCTGCGGCGAAGCAGGGTCACGAAGATTCGACGCGATCGAAGCTTGCTTGCGGTAAGTCCGGACTACGGACTGTCGGAGGGATACTCCGTTGATCTGGCGTGATCAGTACCGTGTAGTTACCTTGTGTACCCGGTGGCCAGGCGGGCTATGCTCTTCCACGGCTTGAGCGAGAACTGTCAGTGGTTATCTGACCGGACTTGGAGCTGGACGGCTCCTTCCAGAGATTGGATGGACATCGACCACCATGTATCCTTGGCGCGATCATCTACGGTTCTGTCGATCGAGGCCTTATAAGGCAGATGTTTTTGTGTGTGTGTGGGGGGGGGGGGGGGGGATTGGTTGTATTATTTACGCTATTGTGAAGTCTTCTTGGATGGAGCAAGAAGTCGCACACCTGGGTGGACTCCAAAAGTGATGTGTCGAGAAAAGTGAATACCGCACATCAAAGGTACGAGCGCGTCCGTGGAGCATTCCATCTGGGACGGGTCGTTGGTCCGGGAACACAATCAATGTGATTCTTGCGGGCACAGCTTTGTATAAGTCAAAATGAGTAAAGTCGAACTTTGGCGTTAACTTACCCCCAGAAGAGGATAACTTTCCAAATACGGCAGTTAGATACAAGGGGTGTTTTAGATCGTAAAATCTGATATTGCGGTCATAATAGCCAAATTTGGACTCCCTATAGTTTCGAGCTCTCAAGAGCACTTTGTTGAGGTATATTATGCAGAATGAGGCTCAAGTAGAATGGTAGTGTATGATTAATCAACTTACCTGAATGTCATTGGCTCAATCAGCACAACATACACTAACCGATATAATATTCTGGGAGACGTCGTATTCTGCTCTGACATACTGTCCAGACAACAGCTTGGTGATTGTATCGCTGGAAATCCGCCATTAGTGCTCTAGATAAGGTTATACATTTTATATTCCGATGTTGTGAGTATTCAAGCACATATGGATAATGCAACGTTATAATGTTATACAGGTAGTTGATAGCTATCGTTTAGAAGCCAAGGCAGTCCTCAAAGCAGAAGCCTAATAGATTTTTCTTGCTTGGTGGTCATTTCAGACACGGAAAACTGTGTCGCAATACACGCAACTATCACCTTTCGCGTTTGCTCGGTCGCATCGCGTTTGGTCACTGGGTGTCTTATGAAAGGGTCGAGGTAAGAAACCAAGCGGTGTTGCACGCGATGTGATTATCCGAGCCAGCAAATTCCCCAGTGCAATGCTGGTATGGGTAGAGCAGACATTCCGACTGTTTTGCGGATCGTTTGAATTTTCTGTGGCTAATACTTTAACATCTGACCAACGGATTGAATATGCGGTCGTGATGAAATTCCTGGCTTCATCTATTTTGACCTATACCATTGTTCAGATCAGAGTTAGTATCATGTCTTGGAAAATGGAATTTGAACTTTCTGACTGGGTATTACTGTTTACTTTGTGGTGTTTTATATTCAGCTACGTGTTCCGATGCAAAACGGATTAATCAAAGGTTCGAATGATCTTGGGACAAAGAGGTCAAGCCTCGACTCGGCTCGAGGCACGTGACAATGCCGTGGATTAACCCTTTTGTGAGCACACGGACCGCTTTCAAACCGCCTCGCGGCTTAGTGATCCTCCTGAGATGGCGATTCAAGACTTGGGTCGAATGCATGTACATCTGATTACCATTCGAGAATAATAGGGGAGCGATTGACCAATTACAATGTGGAATGGGGCCACGCTGGCCTACACCGTTGCCGAGTAAAAGAACTTATGAAAGGGGCAGACGCATTGTTCTTCGGTGTGGTTTGCACTGTGCACTAAGTACAATTACGTTCCTCACACGAGTTGGTGTGTGGCACCCTGCAGTAGATAGTGTACATCACACTAGATACGGAGTCGGACTTACCGTAGTGGGTCGAATGGGGGCCACCCATTCGGAAGATCGTCAGTTTAGACAGGTGTTCAGTATCCAAATAATTTACAGTAGGTTGAACCCTACAAGTGAGATTACTACAGACAGTTTAACTCTAACCCGGAAGTTTGCAAGTCGTTTAATACTCGGTACCCAGAAACGACAGAGGAAGGCACGCTTACAGCAGTGACACCAGTTGTCTGTTGTGGTTAGCGCGTTGACGCTTCCTCTAAGGGTACGGTGTGTGTGACCCCCCGTCACACAGCGCGTATTTTAGATCACGATCCCAGTAAGGAACAAGAGCTGCCAACGTCAGGTCGCCACCCCGGTCTACACTCGGACAAGGGTCGAGGGTTGACATCGCTCGACCCCATCCCTCTGTCACTATTTCGGATAAAGATCCGTAACGACGCGTATTCGTCACGAGGCTGAAAACAGCCGTTATGCCCTGCTATTTTTTTAACCTGGAAATTGATGTATTGTGAAAACCGATTAGTTTTACTAATCAAATTGCAAGTCCGCCGATTGAGAGTCTAAATAAGACCACCCGGGTCTTAGTGATTTCTAAATCAGATGCGGCTCTCGGCGTTTAAGAGCCGGCTGTCTACAATTAAACTTCTAATTACGATGAATAATTCTTACCAGGCGCCGAACCGATTTAAATATAAATATGAATGTCCGAAGTACCGACGTCATTCAGAGCTTGATGGAAGGTATGGATCTTGGACACCGTGAAACTTGGCGGAGCGGAGGGGAACAACACTCTGAGCGAGACCGGAGCGAAGGAAGTTGACTATTTGAGGGGTAGAAAGAAGATTCGAAAGTGATTGATTGATATCTTTAGCTCGCTAGCCTTCTCGCTATCTCTAGACCTACTGTATACACACTACTTGACTCTTTACTGGATATTGAGTTACGTTAGCCAATGAGAGAGCGCCACGTCGATGCCCACTTGTACCAACAATCTTGTACTCATAGATTGCGTAATCGGCGGTGGCTTAATCGACGTGGGTTCGGATTGGACCGGTTCACGGTCAATAACCGATACCATACGGTAACCCTCAATAGAGCTCAACACAAATAAATTCGACACAGACCTCACACACAATGACCCTCGCATGCGTCTCCGTCAAAGTCGGCGCTATCACTAAAACCAGTCGAACAAACGTCAGCATCGAGTCTCCCACTTGTACGTTCAATGAAGACGAAGCTACAATTGAAGACGTGCGCACTATCAAAGACAGAATTGCTACTTCTGCACTGTGGTAATACAAAATCAAGACCATTCGAGATGATACTACCATCTACTTGAAGCCTAGTCTGGGCGCGAAGCAGGTAGAGTGGGTCGTATTGACTGCTTCGAACTGGAGAAAGTACATGGAGGTTGCCAAAGCGAATCATGACAAGTGTAGGACTGACAAATGGTCGTTTGCTGCAAGGGAGTCAACGGCTGAAACGGCAGGTTTTCGCCGGGCAACTGCGTCAAGGATTCTAGACGCAGCTCGGTCCATCAACGGCTGCCTGCTATAGCGTGTTGGGCCTAATGCTCGGACCTACTGGGAGACTACACACGCTAGACAACCGGAAGGTACCGAGCCGTCAGTCCCTGAAATTGCAACCTTCCGCCAGATGCAGCATCTCCATTCGATGCGTCCTGAGCCACCGCCGGCGACAAGCGAGCCCTTTCGTCGAACTATCTGTGTTCGTCAAAACGTTTCGTCGGATTTACAGTTGTCGTTAGACGTGCAGAAGCTGAGAGCTGCGCTAGGCTTGCCCAACTACAGTCTAGTAGCCGAAGGTGTCTTTGCTGCCTTCTATCCTCTTCTAGAACCAGCCGAGGACATGGGCGATGCGGAACACCTCGTTGTGGGAGAGCGCATGGTCGATTAAGTGGAACAGATAAGGCTAACCACACACAATAATACTTTTTTTCTCACTACGCTCGCTGCAACACTCCCTTCCTCCTTCCCGCGGTCTAGTTGAATACTTCTAGCTCTAACTGAAAAACAGCGTCATTTAATCATCCTTCAGCGCACCCACCGTGTCCAAAGAGGCCGGAGCCCCCGCTGCCTCTGGCTGTGTGCAGGCTGGCATTGCGACTGCAAGGACCTTATCAGGATACAGCCCAAAGGCCAAGTTCGCATGACAGGCGGTCCACCTTTTCAACTGCCCGAACAATATATCGATAGGGTTGAACTGCGGGCAGGAAGGCGGTAGAAACAGTAGCACGCCCCCACAGGAATGCGCTGCAGCTTCCAGCTCGGCGTACATGCGAATTTTTGCATTGTCCAAAACACCAATCAACCTTGGTAGTTGTTACGGGTTCAGGTGCTTCAAAACCGACCTGACGAAAGCGCGGTGAAACTTAAGCCGGGTAAACGTCCCTCTTGTCGTTTGCCACGCGAAGAAACCACGCGAGTCACATGCAGCCACGATAGACACACGATTTCCTCTCGCGAAAGGCGTGCGTACGATTGCTCGTTTTTCTCTCCGTGACCTCGTGCCGCGTCGAATTGCATCCAGCCCGTTCTTCGTCGTTTCGTCACTATAAACGAGCTGCTATGGGTAGCTATACCAGGTCTTCGTCTTGTTCACGAAGCTCTCGATCTCCATAGGTACTGCCTCACTAGCTCGCCGCTCCAGAACCTTCCTAGACAAACCTCGCTCAAAGCGGAGCAACCACCAGATACTTGAAGCGAAGCAACTCTTCAATATTTGCCAGAGCGCTATCGAAGCGTCTCCTGCAGCTCTTCCACGTAGAAACAAGGATTAGCATTGACAAACGTACCAACGAATACAATGACCTCAGCGCTGTGTCTACATTTCTTGGGTTGCCTTCTTGGCTCTGCGTGGCCATTTTCCTTGAACTACGTGTACCATTGGCTGACTGTGCGACCTGAGACACCGAAAATCCTACCGACAATATCGCATGGCGTAATGCAAAACGATGCGCCATCCGAATTAGGCGCCGTACATGAGAACTGTTGCCACTTCTGTTATGCTTCCAGAGTTTGAATTTTCCACACTCTCTTCCACCTCCATTCAAAGCATACAATTTAATCCTAAGATTAAACCTGGCTTATCGTTCTTTTATATACATGTATCAGTTTACTGACGCCATATGGGTTGTTTTAGCACTGGGATAGTACGCAAAGCCGTAGAATAATCAGGTCTTTTCACAAGACAAAGTAATCGGTACTCACAATATATACACTATTTGATCTCCTTTCCTAGACCCATTATTTAATATTAGATATTAGAAGTGGGGGTGTTTTTTGTACACTAGAGCAAGGTCAATCGATTATCACAGGGGAGACTTAATTTGACGAAAAATGGTAGATTTCCTAAAATATTAAAGTAAAAAAACAATGTGTCACTCTCGTAATGTTAATACATGTCACTAACGTGAAATCGAGCATTTCAGCATGGAGGTGCGGCTCGACATCGCTGAGGAAGCGCTCAAGGTGTTCGTGGCGGCACTGCAGTGCTTAGCGCAGGTTGGCAAGGAGCTGTCGCTGGAGTGCGACCCTGTCGCGCGTCGACTTACGCTGCGCGCGTTGAATGACGCGCACTCCGCCTCTGGCCAGGTGGTGCTGGACCGCACGTTCTTCTCCGAGTCTCAAGGCTGCAGCGTCACGCTCTCGGACGTCGACGTGACGTCGCTGGAGACGCTCCGGGCACGCTTCAACGGCCGCACGCCCTTTATCAAGTGCAAAGTGTTTGCCAGGTCGTGCTGTAACGTGTTCCGGACGCTGAAACACGTTCAGAGCGTCCAACTGGCGCTGCTGGTGGACCAAGACGCGCTGGATCAGGTAGACGCCAGTCAGGAGGACACTTCGCAGAGCAGCGAGGTGGACGAGGTGGGGTTGGACTGCATAGAGCTGCGCTGGCGGCTGCGCTGCGACTTCGACATCACCAAGACGCACCACATGAAGGTGCAGTCGTGCCAGGTTATGCGCGCCGTATTCGACAAGGACGCGTGTCCCAGTCGCTGGCGCACGCGGCAACACCACTTGAGCTCGCTGCTGGCCCATATCCACCACAGCAGCGAGGTGAGTGTCACGTGCTCGGCCACGCATGTGAAGTTCGAGAGCTACTTTAACAACGTGACCGATAGTAAAGCCCAGTTACAGACGGAGACGGCGGTGGAGAGCGCCGAATTCAACGAGTACATTCTGCAGCCGCCAGCGGACAGCATCGACTCGTCCGCGCAGTTGATCTTTTGCATTAAGGAGATCAGGGTAGGTGGAGTGTTGGAGAGGGTGGGGAAGAAGGAAGCTCATGATTTGAGCTGTGTTAGGCGTTGCTGGCGTTCTGCAAGGCGAGCGACGTGCTGGAAGTGTCCTTCTACTTTAGCTCAAGCGGGAGGTGTGTTGTGATTGAGCTTTGTTGTTGCGAGTGATGGTATCTGAAGCGCCTGGTCTTGTTGTAGCCCGGTGCTGTTTGCGGCCGAGTCGACGTCTATGGCCAAGTTCTCCATCGAGATGACGCTGTCCACGGTGACGACATTCCTCCCGGCGTCATCACAAACTCGCAGGTCAGAGATACGTGCTGGCACAGCTTCCTCTCGCTGCATACTTACCGTTGTTTCTCTTATGGTTGTTCCGTTCCGCAGCGAGGAAGAAGTCACGCTCTTTGCCAACGGGTATGTGCGTTCAACTGGCTCAGCACTAATTTATTTATGCGTACCAACCAGTGTGTTCGTGCCTTGCAGTAGCGGCAACGTTAACATCACCAGCAGTCAGACGCCGTCTCAGTCGCAGTCTTCTTCGCAGGAGAATCCTCGGTACCTGACACACAGTAAGCGTCCCCGCGTGAACTAATAGCAGATAGAGTCTAACATATTGCACCACGCACGCTGGAAGACAGTCGAAAAACTCAAATGATGAAGTTAATTTACCCAGAAGACGACAGCAGCCAAGGTACGTCGTCATCGTCGTCTACTGCTCGCGCTCCTGCACGAACCAGCTCTCTCCTCCCAGCTCCGCCTTGCCCTCGGCGACGCTCTCGAACGTCGGGGATTTGTCAACGATCTCCCACTCGTCGCCCTTGGGGCTACTGCCAGCCTTCTTGTCGTTTTTCTTCTGCTGTTTCTGCAGGGCGCGGCGCTGGGCCACAACGATCTTTCGCTTGGGCGACGGGCGGCGGTAAGGCACGAACATCGTGTCGGCCACGTCGTCCTCTTCGTCGTCGTCGCTGTCCACGCCGTCGCTCTCGCTGTCGGAGAACTCGTCGCTGCGCGCCAATTCGCGCAACTTCTCGAGGTCGAAGTGGCGCTGGCGCAGCGGCGACGCCAGAGTGCGGAAGGCGGGCGATAGGCGGCGATTCAGGCCGCTGTTCATGCCGCCGAAGGCGTTCTCGGAGCCGTGCATAGACACTGCCGCCATGATGGTTCAAGATCTCAAGTTGGTCTCCGCTTGCGCTGCTCGGGGAAAGTTGCCGAATGAATGAACGAACAGGTGGATGCCTGCGACGTGTGCGACTCTAGAAGATTCACTTGCCTTCAGTATGTCCCATCGCCGAGGCACCCCTATCGTCTGGATGGGAATGCTCTTGCAATGCGTTTGCGCTGGGCGGCGAACGGCGCCACATTGGCCAGGTGGATGCCAGCGCTGGCATCCAGGTCAAACAAGTATCATCCATCGCCAACCTTCGTCATGTATTACTTGCATACACGTAGTGGCGCGGGGGCGCTCAAAGCCAGAGAACTCCCAGCATCGGGTGTCAAACAGCAGGAGAGCCCAGTTGAGCTGGGCAGATTGAAGTACCATGCACAGCAGTAACGCGTGCGGCCGTGCAACGCTGCCCAGCGATATAGTGCACGGCGGGGCAGAGAGGGCGGCAGACTCCGCGCACGTTTCCTCGCGAGCGAGAATGGTTGGTCTCCATCTGTCAGCCGCCACTAGTCGCGCCGCTTAGATGGAGAAGAGTCTCTTGCGATCGGGTGAGCCGCGACAACCTTGTAGCCATTTGGGGATACGCTGCGATGGCTGCGCCGGGATGTGTGCGATGGGATGAGAGCTGGACACTAACAACACGCCGCAGTCGCCGTTGGAATGGGCCGAGCAATGTTTGCAAGGGCCTGTTATCGTGTGATGCGCGGGAATGGAAAGCTGCGGGCATTGTGTGAGGTGCCACTGCGTTCACTGCGTGTAGGCGTCCACTGCAGCGCTAAGAGACGCAATGTGCGACTACAAGGCGACCGTATCTTGGAGAACGCCGCGGTATCTGCGGGAACAGTAAGAGAACGCAAGGAAATTGATAGCAGGCGCTTCATTTGCGTGCGCCAGCTCACTCGTACGTGACCTGGAACAGCAAGCACTCCTCGTTCTGGTCGGTGCGCTTGTCGTTGATGAACAGGTAGATGTCCTCGGACGCCGCTGCAGAGTGGCTTCGAGCTGCAAATGCAAGGCGCAAGAACGCCTGGCCATTGCCGGGGAGCTGCAGCACAGGCTCGCGAGGCACCACAAGCCTCGGCGCGCTGGAGCGCAGCATGATGGTCTGCGGCTGGTCCCACGGGTTCGAGTAGGAGATTTTCTTCTGCGCAGCTCGACCCACCGGCAGTCGCAGCGCGTACGTCTTGGTGATGACAGGAAGCGCTAGTGTCACGTGAACACTCCACGCGCCAACAAGCTCGTGCGTCTCCACGTCCACGAGGTTCACAAGCACCACCGTCTGTGTGTCGGTGCCAGTCTCCACTGCGCAGAAGGCAAACTCGATCCGATTGAAGGCCTGGGGCACCAAAGCGAACACCTGGCCTGGACGGAACTGCATGAGGTCGCAGTGCTGCGTCGGAGCGAAGCACATGACGTGGCGCTTCGCGCCAGAACCTCCGTCGCCCTTGATCACGAGCTCGTGCCGCACACTTTGGCCCAGAACTGCGTGCACGTCCACCCGCAGCTTGGATTGGATGCGGATCTGCCACACTTCGTACACCCGCGCGTAGTACTTGTCGTCGTACAGCACCACATAGAACGTTTCCAGTGCCGGGTATTCGCCCACGCGGCACTTGAAGCTTGCGAGACCGCTGTTGCTGGCTTCGTCCTCGCCACTGCGTAGCAGCTCCATGGCCACGCTCGGGTCCATGCACACGATAAACTTGCCTCGAGGATACTTGAGTTTCCAGCGCCAAATGGACGACGCTGGGTGCGAGAAGCGCAGCACCCGCTGGCAAGCAAACGGCTGAGGCTGCAACTCCATGTTGAAGAGCGCTACCGTATGGCCGTGTGAGCAGCTCTTGATCACCACAGAGACCGGAATCGTCGAGTTTTTCTTCTCCGCTCCCTTTGTCAAGCTATCGCTGGTGTCGAGCCATCGCAGCCGCATGGGGACGTGGAGCTCGTCGTGCGAGTCCATGACGACTTCATCGTGGTCGTCGATCATCTCGTTTTCCACTGCTGTGTCTGAGGTGATGAAGCCGTAGGCAAGCGGGAGGTTCTCACGGTAGAACGCCCACTCCTCGCTGCTGCGTACGATCTCCAAGTCCAGCACTAGTGCGATCTCTCTGGACGAAGGAAGCAGCAGCTCGACGCGGAAGCGGTCGTTGTGGTTGTACGGGTTTGTGAACGGCAGCTCAAAGAAGAGCAGGTCGCCAAAAGACGGGAACAAGGTAAGAGAGGTGGTCACCTGCTGCCGAAGCAACGAGTACACGAGCGACTTCTTGTGTCCATCGCGGTAATAGGACAGCACGCGCAGAAGTTGGTTCTTCTCGTCCTCGAACCGGCGAAGACTGTCCTGAGCTTGTTGTCTCCCGCGTGGCTGCTGCTGCTTTGCCTTCGCAGCAGCGCGAACAAGTTGCTTGTGTGCCTTGGACTCGTCGTTCTTGATATGCTGCCTGTATCGTGACAGGCGTTCGAGTTGTCGCGCATACAAGTGGTCGTTCATCTTCGTCACGGGTCTCGGCATTCCTCCGCCAGTGACTGCGCCGCGCTCATCATCTTCACTCTGGTCAGATAGCAACGTGAAGCCTAGCTCCATCAACACCTGAAGAAACTCGACACGCAACAGCTCGCTCCGCTTCTTGCGGGAGCGTTCGCGACCGCTACTACCAGGTACTCGCCCGCGACGATCGTCGGCATCCTCCAAGAACTTGGAGACCACACGCAGCGGTAAAATGCCACGCTGGTATGCGTCAAGCGCGGTTTGGCGCAACTTCAGTTCGACCGCTCGAATCTCAGGGTTGGCGTTGAACGCGTAGTTGCAATCGAGGTTTCCTGCGACTCCCTTTTGGTCGTGTTGTACGATTGGGTTTACAAGAGCACCAGAGGTTTCCTCCTTCGTCGCTTGTTCCAAGTGAACAGGCGCTGGTTCTCCTGCGTCTCCACTTTTTCCTGGTGCTTTGGGTGTCTCTGCAGGCTTGGACTTCCATGGCTTTGAGGCTTCTTTTCCCAATGAACTTGTCGTGGTGTCCTCCGACTTTGTTGCTTTCGCAGCAGCGAGTTCCGCTCGCTTTGCTGCTTTTACAGCGGCAAACGATACTCGCTGAGAAGTCTTTAGCTTTTCGGCCTTTTCTTTTACGTTTGTCACCTCGGCGCTTACAGCCTTCGGGTCCGTCTTCGTTCGTCGGAAGGGGGCTCCATTCGCACCAGCTATCTCCGGCTTCTTGAATGAAGACGAGCGCACCAGTCTCTCTGATGGTCTTCTCTTCGCAGGTTCACTCTCTTGAGGGACCGCATTTTTCGGCACCTCATTGCCAGTTCCTTCGGCCGCCGTGGATCCTTCAACTCGCGTTGCCTCCTCCGAAGCACCAAGATCTGTTCCTGTTGGTACCGATCCTGCGGTTGATTCTTTCGTTTCATCTGCCGCTGGATCGGTTGAATTTGCCTTCATTTCTTCTGTCTTCTTGTCAACTAGGAGGTCAGAGCCAGCACCTTCATCAGTAGGCGATTTCTGTTCGTCAAATGCAGTGGACTGTGTTTCAGGCGTTTTGTTGGCAACAGCTTCGTCGACAGTTGTCGATGCAGAGGTGATAGGAGACGATGCTGATGTCGGAAAGAGCTGCTTGAACTCGGAGAGTGAGATAGCCCCGCTTTCGTTACGATCAAGAAATTTGATAACTCCATTGATGACCGACGGGTCTGCCGCAAAGCCCAGCTCGGTCATTGCCGTCACAAACTCTTCCTTCTTGATGGTCCCATCGCCGTCCTTGTCAAAGTGCGCGAAGCAAGCATCAATAGAAACGCCCTTCTCGATCGCCTTCTCCATTAGCGCCTTCAGTCTGTTTATCAACTCTGCCTTATCATCGACATCTCCTGCAGGCGCCCCACCCTCAGTCACCAGAGCTCGGAATTCACTGAAATCGATCTTCCCACTGCCGTCCTCGTCAAGCTGTTCTAGGAGTGCGTCGAAGTCACCGTCGGTCATGTCTTTAAAACACCCAAGGGATACCAACCCACTCTTGAGCTCTCCACGAGTGATTTCACCGTCGCCGTTAGCGTCAAAATGGGCAAAGCTCTTTTTCAGGTCTACTCCGTGGTCTTTTGCTTTGTCCAGCAGCGTCCGTAGTCTTGCCACTGCGGCACTCTTTCCTGACACATCACCAGGAGCGAGACGATCTGCTGTAGACGCCCCATCTTCAGTCACCAGAGCTCGGAATTCACTGAAATCGATCTTCCCACTACCGTCCTCGTCAAGCTGTTCTAGGAGTGCGTCGAAGTCGCCGTCGGTCATGTCTTTAAAACACCCAAGGGATACCAACCCACTCTTGAGCTCTCCACGAGTGATTTCACCGTCGCCGTTAGCGTCAAAATGGGCAAAGCTCTTTTTCAGGTCTACTCCGTGGTCTTTTGCTTTGTCCAGCAGCGTCCGTAGTCTTGCCACTGCGGCACTCTTTCCTGACACATCACCAGGAGCGAGACGATCTGCTGTAGACGCCCCATCTTCAGTCACCAGAGCTCGGAATTCACTGAAATCGATCTTCCCACTACCGTCCTCGTCAAGCTGTTCTAGGAGTGCGTCGAAGTCGCCGTCGGTCATGTCTTTAAAACACCCAAGGGATACCAACCCACTCTTGAGCTCTCCACGAGTGATTTCACCGTCGCCGTTAGCGTCAAAATGGGCAAAGCTCTTTTTCAGGTCTACTCCGTGGTCTTTTGCTTTTTCCAGCAGCGTCCGTAGTCTTGCCACTGCGGCACTCTTTCCTGACACATCACCAGGAGTGAGACGATTTTTCATTGAAAGGGTCACGACGCGCTTCAATCGTTGTGCAGCAGCGACAGGTTTCTGCTGCGGAGGCCTGAGAGTGTCGGGGACTGGCACTAGTTGATCTTCCGCAAATTCCGCTTTAGGTGCCACGAGTTTCGGTGGTCTCAGCGAAAGAAGCGCAAGTAAACCTGTTTTATCTTCAAGGTCACACTTGATGCGCGTCGAGCGATTGTTAGCTGGCCGAGCCGCGTCACCGGCACTCTTGCGCGCCCCAAACAAGTCACACAAAATCGCGATCTCCTTTGGCGTGAGTGTATTCGCATCCACAAGCCCTTGCCGCTGACGTGGCTGCAACTCCATCCTCTCTCGACGGCCTTTCCCACTTTTGTCCCCATAAAACCCTTCCTGCGATAGCAGACGATAGAGCTCGGCGTTGGTTTCGACTAAAGGTCGAGCGCGAACACGATGCTTCGCTTTACGGGGTTCTTGGTCTCCACCAGCTGCCGTCGGGGGTGGTTGTAGTCCCGTAGACGTCTGATCAATGAAGTTCTCGCCCTTCAAACCGTAGCTGCTCATCAAAAGCTGGACCCTCCCAATACTCGTGCCATGCTTCGTATCTAGAACGGTGCAGACTGCGCTGCTCTCTCCGTCTCCCGTGTGATCTGGTCCCAACGTTCCTCCTAACGGCGGCGAGATCTCGACCTCAGCTTGGAATTTCTTGACGCTGTTTCCTTGACGAAGCAGCTCGTGAAGAGGAATCGCAAACGTCCCAAGTTGGAAAAGGCTGTCAGCATCCCAAACATCCACGTACAGACTGTTCCATTTCAAGTACTCGGCGAAGCGGCGAGTTTCCAGAGGATTCTTCGTAGAGGTCGTGTCCACATCGAATTGGATAGCCAACGAAGGCTTGTTTGCAGGCGTTTCTCGCATTAGCAAGTACGTCTGGATCTCGCCACCAGCTCCATTATCGAAGGCTTTGCTGAGACGTAGCGTCTCCGTTCGCGTAGGAGGGAAGTTGTAAAACTGGAAGGTGAAGTACACCCGGAGAGGTGCGGGGCTACACGCCATCTCCGCCTTCACTTCTGTGCCGGGACTGCATCCTCGATAGGCAGCGAAGTGGAACCTGATTTCGTTAGCCTTGAACGGGTCTTTCACCTCAGTTTCAATTGATTTGGCGATGAATTCGACTTTCTTCGGAGCTTGTCGCTTAGCGTGGGCTTCCTGGTTGTTGGTCGGGGACGAAGTTGGCTTGTCGTGAGACTCCATGTAGCCGTAGCGAGTAAGAAGGGTCTTTGAGGCGCGACTGAGCTCGGATGTAGGAGCGTCAGGGACAAGCGAAGTTGGGTGCTCCACCGGCTGCTTTTTGGTTGGCGACGGCGTCTTCGGAAGTGAGGCTGCTGCTTTTTCCTTAGCAGTAGGAGCGGCAGCCAATGCATTGAGCGTGTGAGCCAGCACAGGATTGCTGTTCGCCTTCCCCAATAGCTTTCTCGCCCATTGATCGGCAGCGCAGTCTTCGCTTTTCTCTGCAGTTTGGTTGTTTTCAGTGGGCTTAGCGGGTGATGCTGGAGCCGCAGCTTCCTCGACTAGCCGTCCGACCGCTGGCACGTCTTCATCAATTGTGATCTTCAGGTCACAAAAGGCGAAAGAGTCCTTGACGGACACCTCTCGACTCTGCAGTGATCTCGTCACTTGGTCTGGGGGAGTGTACAACGTGTTGTCCGAGTAGGGGCGACAGGGAGCCCCAGAAAGGAGGTCTACATGAAGGACACGTCGGTGCTCTTCCTGTTCTTGCAACAGCACTCCTCCTAATGTCGTAAGGGGCTCAGCGGAGATAGCAGTCGCGTGGTGGTGCTTGTCGTACAGATACAGCTTTTTCCCATCGCTTGGTATCAGTGCGCGCGCTCCCATCGTCACTAGCACCACATCTTCTTCAGGAGGAAGAGGCTTCTTGGCTTCAAGGGCTTGCTGCTTCAGCTTAGCTGGCCAGATAATCCGGAAATGAACCGTGTACTGTAGCACCACAACGATCGCCATGTTCGGGTGGAACACGAAGCCCCGAAGCTTGGAGTGGTTGCGCACACAGAGAAGCGTGTCGCCTCCGTTGGGGTCAGCTTTGAGCGGGACAGTGAATTGACGTGTGCGAAAGCACCGACCGTTGTGCAGTGCGATCTTGAGTACGCGAGCAGAAACTTCTCCTTCGACGCTGGTAGCGCCTTCATGGATCGCTTTACGGCTGATCCTCAGTCGAGCGATCAAGTTGGCCTCAATTTCATCGCGAAGGTTGATCGCTACTCGCGTAGCAATCACGGTAAGCTCGAACGGGTCTTCCACGTGCACCGCCTTGGGCACCAAAGACGCAATTTTCACGAACGATGCCAGTGTGTCTTCGTACGTGGTATCCGCCTCCTCCCGCAGTAGCATTTTCGGATTCTTGCCCATGTCAATGTTTGCGAGGTTTCCATTCTTCAAGCCTGGAATCGGGTCGAGTGCGCCGACCAACTCGTTTTTTCGCAAGAACATCGCGATTGACATCATTGGCTCGTACTGCACTAGCTGGTAGTAGAACTTGGATCCCTCGTGCTTCTCTTGGCCGCTCCAAGCATCAGGATTGAGCTCCCACAGCGCGCGTGGGCTTCCCGTAAACACACTAACAGAGTCTCCACTCGTATTCAAGGAGAAGGCAGACGGCATCACGTTGGTGTCACCACTCTGCACCGGTTGCTGTCGAGCGAAAAGCGGCAAGATCGTCCAGCCACAGCCTACGATTCGTACCGTTGCCTTCGAGTCCGGGTCCTTCTCGTAAGCCACGAGCTCCAACACCCCGACGCAATTTGCATCGATGATGTCCGAGATGAAGTAGGCTCGGAAGTTCAAAAGCGCATTCTCGACGACGTACCGCAGCGTACCATCCTTGGGGTGCCGGGCCTGCTTGATGTTGAAAGGGTCGACCGCAAGCTCGGGGCTCACCCACGTGTTGCCAAAGAAGCGTTTAGACACCGCGTGGAACAAGCTCACGTGCACGCCCAACGTGACGAGAGGTTCCTCTTCGTCGTCTTCACTCTCGTTCGTGCCACTGGAAGCAGGGATCGCTGAAGAGTGCAGGATCGAATCCGGCAGTACCCAGTTCAGCACCGACATGACGTGGAGAGAGTAGCCCTTCGCCTTCTCAATGCGAACGACTCCGTCGGGGACGGGCATGGACAACAAACTGGAGCGGAACTTCTCAAACTGTTTCTCGCGAGTGGTCCATAGCGACGTCGACGCTGGCTCAGCAGGTGGGAGCAGTGCACTTGTGCTAGCCGACGGGTTGTGCGATTTCCTCCATCGACGTCGAGAGACTCGCGCATTTCGAGCGCGTCGAGCGGATGGCGCAGTGTGCGACTCCGAGTCCGTCGAGAACTCGCTCTCGGACGCAGAATCAGAAGACACCAGCGAATCCTCGTCCAGACTCGAAGAACTCGGCGACGAAATACCCGAAGAAGACGCCGACGCCTTCCCTGCACGAGCCACCATTATGCGGCCTGGGATCTGAATCCAGACGCCTGCCAGTAAACACTAAAAGCCGAAGGGTCACTCGCAACTGGCAGCAGGAAAACACGAACAAATCAAAAAGCAAATGCAGCAACCTGTTCGCCGTCTCCGCGCTTACTAAAACTACCGAAGCGAGCTGCAGGTCTCGCCAAGAATCTGCACGTCGACAAGTTAGGTGTTGATGAGCTTCTCGGCCATGGACAGCTGCGCCTGCGTGAGTCCGGACAGGTACGACACCATGAGCAGGTCCTGCAGGCCCGTGTTGAAGAGCTGGTCGAACTGCTCCTCGCGCAGCATCGGGATGGCTGCGAGCGCGTCCGCAATCTCGCGTCCCAGCTTATGGTCCGCCGTCTGCTTGCCGGCCACCACGTCGCCGACAAAAGATCCAGCCCCGTCAATACACTCGTACAGCTGCTGCATGGTCTCCTCCAGCGCCTGTAGTTCCTTGGGCAGCTCCACCGCCTTGGCCTCTCCGTTCTTGGGCGTCATCGCGTTTACTACACCATAAAAAAACAGTTAGAAATCCAATAAATCCAAATAAAAACCATGTCTAAAACAGTCGCAAACGTACGTGCGATGGCCTCCGGCTCCGAGAGCTTCTGCGTCACGGGGATCTGCTTGAACTGGTGCACGAGCGCCGTGTCCACGACCTCGAGCGGGGTGCTCACAAAAGCCGACACGTCCAGCTTGTCACCGCGCAGACTCGTGTCCACCAGCAGGTGCACGGGCAGCTCGCACACCGAGCTGTAGAACTGCTGGATGAGCGCCGAGTGGTCGTCCAGGCGGCCCGCACCCGCCGCGTACCAGCCCACGACCACGTCGCCCTCGTTCACGCGCTGGTGCAGCTCGTACATGTGCGCGTGGAAGTCGCGGCCCACCGCCACCTCGTCGCCCTTCTCCAGGTGCGGCACAGCGAACGAGCCGCTGATCTCAGCCACGCCGTTCTCCACGCGGCCCAGAAGCGTGCCGATCACGCGCTCCTGGCCCTCGGCGCGGCGCAGCGAGCGGTCCAGCGCCTGCAGCACCACCACGGGGTGTAGCTTCACCTCGGTCACGGGCTCCGTGCCCAGCAGCAGCGCGCTCATGATGTGTCAGACGTCGGTTTAGGTGCTCAACTCGGGTAATGAGTGGAGCCGGGGTTTCTAATTGAGATGTACCTGTTTCATGGTACCACAACCGGATAAAGGTGTGCTGGTGTATACACCGAGGTATACGTGCATTGATGGCCGCAGACTTAATTATGTTGGCACGGGCGACGCGGGTAGAGCAAACGCTGTGGAGGCGCGTGCTGCGTGCTGTGCGGCCGCTGGCGGAAAATGGTACAGTGGGGTGTAGTCAGCAGACGGCGGCAGTGCACGCGGCTCTTTTTTCTGGGCGGAATGCGGTCTCTGGAACGCAGAAACGGCGTGTGAACGTGTCGGCTTTTGCCGCGGCGGGTGGTGCCTTGGCGCTGGCTGCTGCGCTGCAGAACGAGGCACGGAGCGAGCAGAAGGAGGAAGGAGGCTACACTGTGAACCCAATCCAAAACGTGACGGCGCTGCTGCGTCTGTACGAACAGATTGACCAGAACATGAGCGTGTTCGCGGCGCGCATGCTGGAGGACCTGGAGAAGAGCGTGCAGAAGGAGAAGGCAGAGAACGGCGGCAACCTCAAGCTGTCGCCCGAGCAGCGCGCGCTCAACATGAGCATCGCGTTCGAGTCCACGCTCGAGAAGGTGCAGGACGCCGTCTTCCGCAACAACTACGTGACCAAGGAGCACGTGCAGGAGGCCCTGCAGCAGCTCGTGGCGGGTACGCTGCGCGGCGGTGGCCCGGGCGGCAAGATCTCGGTCGCGGAGGCCGAAACCATCGACGACTTTGTGCGCAAGCTTGGACGCCTGCGGTGGAAAGTCACAGGCTCGCGTGACCCGCTGATCCCCAGAGCCAATTCAGCGTGGGTACGACGAGTAGCTGCTGGAGGTTGAGACGTTGAGCTGCGTAGATTTATGGATTGATTGTGTTGTAGATGGTGCCGGAGGACAAGCCGGAGATTGAGGTCGCGACGGTGATTAGCGTCATGGAGCAACTGATCCCGTTGTTGACGGCCGAGATGGAGAAGATCGCCACCGCGCTGCGCGAGCAGAAATTGACGGACGCGGAGTTCCGCAACCAGCTCTCGCAGCAGTACATCAAGGCTTCTGGCAAGCTCACCGAGGACGTCTGCAAGAAGTTCAAGCTGGACTTGCATGCCTTTCAGGCTGCACTCATGTACTACCATGACAACGAAGAGTTCGAGAAGGTGCTGGCGAACCTGGCCGACGAGCAGCAGAAGAGGTACGCAGATTTGGAGACCACTCTTTCTGCATTTGTTTGCGCTTCACTAAGATACAAAGATTTCCTAACTGTTGTCCAACTAAATGGTGGTCTCCAGGTTCAAGAAGCTTGGCTTGTAGGTCCATTTGATGGCCGCCACGCCGCGGCTTAAACCCGTGCGACGTCTGCACCTAAACTCCATGCTGCCAGGAGACGCGGCAGCCTATAGACCCCGCGCGCCGCTGTTGCAGCCCAAAATTTTGACAAGCTGAGCATTCACTTGTCCTCTCTGTCTTCTCTCGTCTTGACTCCTCTCTGCCTAAAAGCGGTGAGTCGTGTTCTGCGCTTTCTTCTGCACAGACGCGATCCGGCGGAGCAGCGCACTGGGGCGCGTCAGTCGGCGCGGCTCAATCAGCGCCGAGCCGCAGTTGCGGCCTTCCTGCGCCAACATACTCTCTAGCCTGGGCAATTGCTGCGAGGCCATGAGGAAGTCCCAGAGCTTGCAGACTCGGCAGTCGCTGTCCGGATTGATCTTCTTGGGGCACGGATGGGTCGCGTACGTCTTCATCAGCCGGCGCGTGGAGTGGCAGAGCGAGCTGCCACAGGCATCGCCCGAGTGACAATGCTGCACGTGCTCAAGTCCTCGCTGGAAGGAAGCGGCCTTGGCTTCCCACTGCTTGCGCACGGCGAAGGCTTTGGCTTTGAGGCGCTGGTCATCTGCTGGGGGCTGCTGCTGTTGTTGCTGTTGTTGCTGTTTCGGGTCCAAAGAGGGGCGGTCGGGAGAGCAGCGCGAGGAC
Source organism: Phytophthora ramorum (assembly GCF_020800215.1). NCBI lineage: Eukaryota > Oomycota > Peronosporomycetes > Peronosporales > Peronosporaceae > Phytophthora > Phytophthora ramorum. The sequence continues at coordinate 1,127,807 of NW_027150660.1, read as the reverse complement.
GGACTGGGCATGGAGAGAGCAGGCGGAAGCGGGGGAACTCAGTCGCGCAGGACAGCGGAGAAGACTCGCTATCGTACGCGCAAGGAGGCGAATTGGGAATTGGCACGAGCATGCAGTGCCAATCGACGGAACTCCGACCCCATACAAAAAGCGAGTCAACAGCAGTTACGCCTCAAGAGACAGACCTTCTTCGTTTGCTCAAATCTATGTCTCGTTTGAACTTGACCAGAAGAACGCCATGTGTGCCACACCAATTCTAGAACGGGGGACGAACACGCTTTACGACGACCAGGAGAAGATTCGTGGCGCGGGGTTTGATACCCTTCCATAAATAGTATTTGGGTACATTATATACTGCGTTTGCTTTCGGTACGACGGATTGATATTGTGATATAGTATATCCCTCTTATAATGCTATATCAGATCGTGTCGGTTATGAAGGGTTTTCCATTCGCATTTAGGAGGAGCGATTGGATGCCATACAAATCCTAGAGGCACCCCGAGGCCATCACAAGAAATGCTGCACGGCTGTGACGTGGTGCCAGCGAGCCCAAGCTGGGGCTCCAGCTCTCGGCACCGACGTCGCCAATGCGCAAACAGCCTGGGCACGTGTTCTCCCATTCAGTCGAGAATTCGGACAGCTTCAACGCGTGACCGGCCATCGAGAACATTCTGTTGTTGGAAGCCATATTGCACACTTGGAGTCCCAAGCGGAACAAGTCCGCCCACAAGAAAAAAGTGGGGGCCTGACGGACGCTTGCTCAGCCACCAGCTTTCAGTCACCAGCTTGCAGCCACCAGCATCCACCGTTATCTACAGACAAACCGTCGAAATGCGTGCTGTCTGTTGGACCCAAACAAAATTCTCGTGGGGGAGCGCATGCCAGAGGCCAGGTCGGACCACGTTTTCTCTGGCACCCGCACCTGCCAGGGTAGCGAATGCTGTGGACGCATGTTGTGGAGCCATGCGGGCCCGTGACATCGTACACCCTCGCACTGCAGAACCACAACAGCGTGCAATTGCCTAGCTTCCTCTTTCTGATCGAATACAAATGACAATGAGTCAGAAGAGAAGACACGGATTACGAGAGCGTGCCAGCCGCAGTCAGCATTTTTATATATTGGTGTTTGGTGACATGGGCTATCGAACCGGCCAGATTCCTCTTCCTCCCTATTGAACGGTGAGGTGGTTCGGAGCATCGGCGAAGTAGGTCTGTAGGATAAACGCGCGTGAGAGCAGCGGCTCGATCTCATTCTCAACCCAGTCCTTCGTCGGCAGGCTTTGCAGGAAGAGTACCAAGTCTTGGAACTCGAGCGTCTTGAGCGTCTCGCCAAACGTCATGAGAATGGCAGCGCAAACGTACACGTGGAAGCCCTCGAAGCCCGAGTCTTCACACAAGTAAGTATCCCAAATGCGTACGATGCCGTCCAGCGGGAGCTCGCGCATGAGCAGGCAGTTCATCCAACGGAACGCAAACTGCACGAACTGCACATTCTCACGCTCCACAATGTGCTCAAACAGGTCAGCATCGCAACGGTGCACCAGTTCCTCCATGCGCTGCACCATGCGCTGCAGGCCCGGTTGAGCAAACGTGTAGTGATCCTGGATATCGTCCAGCAACTTTGTCAGGCACCAGTAGCTGTCTGCCTCCACAATCTGCAAGTTCTCGTCCGAGATCATCGACAAATCGCACGCCTGCGGCTCATCTGTACATCAAGCATCGCTGTCAGCACCAGCACCTTCATCGCCATGGCCAGTCATATGGAGCTCTCGCTCGTTTACCGATAAAAGCCGAAAGAAATACGACTAAAAACGGGGTCATGAGGTCGTTGATTCCCTGCACGTAGCCACTGGCTGGGTGCCGGATAGCCCATATATATAGGACGCGTTCCATGCACTGCATGCGCAACGAGGTCATCCACATTAGCATGGTACAAGCAACCCAAGCAATGCCACGGTCGACTCACCTGATGGATGCGCTCGCTTTGGAAGAGCTTAACATCAGCGTTGGTGCGTGGAATGTCGACGAGGATCTGGCGCAGCGTGGTTTGCTCACGCGTGCCCCGATCAGTGTCCGGGATGTAATAATACTGCTGCAGCAGTTCTACGTATTCCTGTCGCTTTCGCTCCAGCATGGCGGCACGTCGATCTTTCTTCGACGGCATGTAGCCCTGCAATCGAGAACAATATCACGGGGTGAGTTCATGGATTCAAGCAAAAACGCACGCATAAGGCACCCGTACCAACAGCAGCCGCCAGACTGTAGGCCGATGCTTCGTAGGGACCCCACCCCAACTGAGCTTGCGAAGCTGGTCCAGGTCGATGACTTCCTTCTCTAGCAGTCGCTCGAACTGCATGTATCGAAGGTTCCCTGACGCATTCCGAGACGAGGAGGCAGACGCCTGCGCAGCATCTGCAGCAAGCGGGCTACTCGTACCTCCGCTGTTGTGGTGGTGGTGGTGAGACTTGCTGTGCGGGTACGTCGGGTTGCCGTGCGCTTCCTGCTCCAGCTCATCCTCATGCAACGAGTGACGGCTCTTCGTCGGAGCATCGAGCGACCTAGACGTCACGTCTTCACTCTCGCTATCCGCGGTCGACAGACTTCGGAGTCGCGGGGACACCGAGTCAAAAGGAGATGACAGTTTCCTACCGATCACACCACAACAAATGAGTTTTCCAGGACAATCGCTACAACCCCGTCTGCATAACCGAACCTCGGAGGAGCAGGCGACGGCGTCGCCCACACAGGAGGCAGTTGCCCCGTGTTTACTTGCTTCACCGATCCCGGGAGAGCCTGCGGTTTCTGCTGCGCCGCAGCCTTGCTCTGCCCTCGCGAGAAGAAGCTCGACGTGGCTGCATTGCTCAGACTGGCGGCCGCAGCGCCCTTCTTCTTCTGCGCGAACTTGTGCAGCGCGGTCTTGAACGGGTTCGACGTCGCCCCCTGAGGGGGCAACGGGCTCGGCTGCAGTCACAGCAATTGGTCAGCACAATCAGCAATGTCAGTCTCTATTTTTCGTGCCTGGTAGAGCAGCAGATACTATTGCATCGCATGCAACTTCAACTGTTGTCCTGCTGCAGCGTCGAGAGCTGCACACGCACCATATCTTCACTGGGCGGTCGGCGGTCGGCTGCGGTTTCCATTGGCGTAGTGAACGAGCTGCTGCTGCCTGCTATTTTACTGGATTTAGCGGAGCAACAGGTTGTGTAGCTGCTGGTATGGCCGCTGGTTTTTCGGCAGTAGCTTCACTGTGAGGCAGAATACAAATGACACGACAGGATGTCAGCAACAGTGTTGGGGATACAGGCATGAGCCCGGTGGGCGCGGAAATCAAGTGTGGGCCGCGAGAGGGGCTTCCCCCTCGACTTACAGAGCGTGCGGCGATTCCTCGTACCGGCCCGCCCCGCTGGCAAAGGAGAAGATGGTGTGGCAGACGCAAATAGTGTGTATCGTACATATATTTAAGATTTCTACTGGAAGTAGGGTTTCTGTATGAACCGTGGGCCTGCATCCTGGTGAGAACGCTTTCGTTAGATGACCCCTCCCCCTCGCGTATTACTCGCACGCATGGGTGATCGAGCACCATTAAGGCACGCTGCAGCTCGGTGCGGGTGCTCAGTGCGAGTGCAGTAGCCGTAGCTGACGCGAAATAAGGCAGCTTCAAGGTTGCCGTTGTCGGTTCCACTTGAAACTGCTCACGTCGGTGCACGGTGCACTGCACCTTATTCGTTGTCAAGAGTCCTGAATCAGGACTGATTGTCTTTAAGGGCCACCGTAATGCAGCATTCGCACGGCTTCTCGCATCAGACGCTCCGCTTGTCAAGCACTGCATGCAGTGCAGTACGTTGGACAGTGAGATGGCTACCTCCGCATTGCATGCGCTGCCCTTCGCTTGGTCGCCGTCCTGGTGGATAACCACTGGTGACTACCCAAAGACATCCATGTTGATCTGGGGTGTAGCGCATTGCCAAAGCTCGCCCCGTCGGCTGTGCATGTCGAGCCGTGGATTTGAACCGCTTTTGGCCAGAATCCCGATGGCGACGACGAAGCTGACGTACTTGTCCGACAGAAACGAGGTCCGGTGCTCGGGTCTCGGCCGCGGCGGTGCCCGGATGACCTTGACGCGTTCTTGCCACAGTCGCGCCGTAGACAACAACATGAAGCACGTTGCTTGCCGCGTTCGAGCAATTCGTGCCGGGCATGTTGCCGCGGTCGCAGATCGTACACCAAGATGGGCCCTGCAGCAGCCAGGCCGCAGTGAGCGGCAACCTGAGCTGCGACGCGCACGCACCGCGTTGCCGGCGGCTTCCTACCGCAGCGGCAACGACAGCATGCGTCCTACATGTGGCATAGCTCGTTGTCGAGGCCGCAGTGGCGAAGCTCGTGCTCCCGACGCCGACGCCGCTGACATGTACCATCTGGATGGAAGCGAGCGCCGCACGCGAGAGCAAATTGCTGCCGCAAAATGTATCCTCTCTTGGTTTACTCTCTCTCGGTCGTTGCCGAATCGTGCCGGATAAACCCACAACCGTACGACGCACTCGGAGCTTGACAACGCAACAAACATCACTCTGATCGGCGAAGATTCTTGTGAAAGACAGGCGTCCGGCCGCCGCAGCGATCTCTCTGCGCTCTAGACGCCCACGCCCGTGTCGAGCGAGGGAGAAGCCCATGTGCCATGTGCCAGGCAGACTGCGAGCAGCAGGCGATGGCCATCATGCGCTAGCTCCCAGGCTGTCGCCCGCCAGCCGTTGCTTCCCTGCGATCTTAAACGTAGAAGAAAGGCAGCGCCGGTATCTTTGGTACCCCCCAGTTCCAGAAGGTTGTGTGGTCGACACCACCTCATTTGTATGGGTTTTCCAGCCTTGTAGTGCTAAAACCGGGGCGGCCTGAAACGTCAACTGGGGTAGGGTTCCGGACAAATCCAGCCTCTGGCGAAGCCAGCGCAGGGGGGAGCACGCACATCAAAGCCAAAGCGCGAGGCCGGCACCGAGGCCCACAAGGGAAAAGGAGACGGAGGAGGCAAGTCGCAGCTAAGACATAGCGACCGAGAGAGAGCAGCAAGGTATGAGCCGCCCTTCCAACGGCATTTTCTCCCCCCCCGAGATGAAACGGCCAGTATGCAGTACCTAACTCTCGTATCCCCCTTTCGCTCCAGAAAACTTCCCACACAAACGCCCACTCAGAAACAAGCCCAGCATGACCGACTTCATCCGCACGATTTGGCAAACCACCGCGAGCGCCAGCTCCGCCGCCCGCGAGGCGGACAGCGTGCAGCCCGTGGACCAGATCCGCCTGCCGCCCGCGGCCGCGGCCACGTCCCCGTCGGACAAGCAGCGGCTCGTGAAGCTGGAGCCGCCCGCGTCGCCCTCGGCCAAGGCGCAGCGCATGGCCCGCGTGCACGCGCGCCGAGACAAGCGCAAGCCGCTGGAAGCCGCTGACCTGGAGGCCGCGCCCAGCTGCAAGAAGCTCAAGACGGAAGCCGCGCTCGACCCCAGTGGCGAGGAGCGTCTGCGCGCTATGGAGGCGCAGCTGGAGCACTTGGATCCGGACTCGAAGGAGGCCAAGAAGAAGCGCCGACTCATCCGTAACCGCATGTCGGCGCAGCTGCACCGCGAGCGTAAGAAGGCGTACGTGGGCCAGCTGGAGGACCAGCTGCAGGCCAAGGAGCGCGAGCTCAGGGCGCTGCAGGAGCAGATGTCCGCCATGGCCGTCGAGAGCGAGCAGCTCAAGCAGCAGCTCGGCCGCAAGGAGCCGCAGATCAAGACGGAACCCGTGCCGGTGGAGACGGTGAAGCCCGTCGTGGTGTCTGAAGAGCCCGCCGTGGACTGGGCCGTGTGTCTGGAAGACATGGACGAGGCCATGGTCGGAGAGGACCTGCTCTGCGACCTGGACGAGTCCCCGCTCGCCGCCTATGGCCTGAGCCCCATTGCTGAGGACCCCGTGACGGCCGCGCTGGCCGAGGAGGAGCAGCGCCAGAAGCTGCAGGCGCAGACGCAGTCGCACCACGAGATCCACGCCGCCAAGAAGAACCTGGCCATGATGATGGCCATGATGTTCTCGGTCACGTTCTGCGGACAGAGCGACTCGGTGGCCAACGTGACGAGCGGCAGCAACTTCTCGTCCATGTTCAACGCCGTGCCCGTGAAGGAGCTGTCGCAGATGAGCATCGCGTCGCGCATTGTGGCGTGTCTGGAGAAGACGTCGTGGGAGGACTTCCAGGACGTGTCCTCGTGGACGGCCTCGGCCGCCAGCGCGGCCGCCGCAGCCGCGGTCGCTGTGACTGCCGACAAGAAGTCGCGCTCGCAGCCGGCGCACTCGCCGTCCGCCGCCTCGGACGTGACGGACTCGTCGGGCTCGTGCGACTCGCCCAAGGAGCTGGAGGACGTGGGCATGAGCTTTGACACGGACCTGATTGAGGAGTTCGTCTACCCCGTGGACGAGCCGTTCGCCCCGGCGCTTGCGGACACGAACTGGTTCGGCGCCGACAGCGACGAGTTTGGCCACAGCGACGTCGAGGGCGACGACGAGCGCGAGACCAAGACGACCGTCAAGCCCGTGTCCATGACCTCTCGCCTGTACGAGAAGCTCACGAAGCTCTGGAACGAGAAGAACCAGGTGCTGCTGACCGTGCTGAACGGCAAGAACGAGGTGACTCGGCGCTCGGTGGCCGACATGAGCACGATCCGCAAGGGCATGTCCAGCGGCGCTCTGTTCCCGACGACCGCTGCCAGCGCTGCCGTCTCGTCCAACGACAAGCTGCTCGAGAAGCACGACCAGTCGGTCACGTTCCTGTACCCGCTGAGCGCCTTCTCCGAAGACCAGCGGTCGGCCGCCTTCCCCAATGGCGCTACCCCGTCGGACCAGGTGTTCCTGGAGGTGTCATGCCAGATCAATGGTGCGGTGAAGCCCGTGCTGTAGAGGAGGTATTGGCGTGTGGTAGGTAGACTTTCAGTATTAGCGAGCGCGAGCAGAGCGCTCCAGCTTCGTATCTTCATATTCGATGTAGGCGTGTAGTTTCTTTATCTATCAGAGGAACCAGAACAGCAAGGCAAGAATACATGGTTTCTTTGCTTTTACCTTCAAGAGTTCGCTGTCCACCATGTCGGCATCGGGCAATCGCATTGGTTGGTGTAGTCTAGGGCCATGTCCGTGGAGGCGGCTTGCTTCCTAGTGATGGAAACGTGACCGCTTCATTGCTGGACGTGGTGTCAACGATGTACACACTCACAACTTTGGCGCAGGCCTTCGTCTAGCCTCACTGCGCCATCTCGCAGCTCTTACGTTTCCTGTGGACCTTCTCGTCGTCACTGGTGGGCTGCGCGAGCGGTGGCGGCGCCGAGTTCGTCGCCGTTGCCTCCGTCTCCACGCAGTCGTACGTTGCAGGGCACCGATCCAAGTCGACGCACCCAATTGACGGCATGGGGTCGTTCGTCGAGCCCCAACACTCTTCTGTCTGCGCGCGCACTGTCAGCAGCTGCTCGGCAGCCTCCGCAGTCGGCAGTTCCACATACACGCACTGCTGTCCTTCCCAATGCACGTTCACCAGCCTCGTGGCCGACTGGAGGTTCAGCGCCCACCCCACGCAGTGCTTGATGTGGAACGTCTTCAACGTCGGACAAGAGTTGTTGCTCGTGCCATTCGGTAGCGGAGTAGCACCCGGCGCAATTGGCGCTCGCGTTCGAGTCAATTTCATACGCACGAAGCGAGAGCGCGACGGCGTGGGGGTGGGCTGTGGAAACGGTCCTGGCAGATCCAACACATAAGTCGGCAAGAAGTGGCTCACGAACAGCACATTGCGCAGTCTTTCCAACGTGTCGTCGGTGCGCTTGATGTTACCCTTAGTCTGTTGGGGCGACTCCCCCAACGAGGCGATGCACTCGTTCGACACGCCAAGCCCCGAGCACACACGGAGAAATACATATCCCGTCATGAATGCGTCGTAGCCCGCCTGATGCGCCTGCAGTGGAGGTTGAGATGAAGCCATCAGCTCGCCTCCGTACTCACGTGCTGCTTCAGCTCCTCGCACGCTCGTTTGCGCGCTCTCAATCTCGGGCCCGTAGAACGGGTGCTTTGAGAGCACCTCAAAGCAGTTTTCAAGCGCTGTGTGCGCTAAATGGGTGGCGAAAGAGTCAACCTTCTGCATAGCGTAGTCGACAAGCGTCTTGGTATCAAAGACACCGCCGCCCGCACCAACCCACGCGTGTAGCTCGCGCTGGAACTCGGCACAGCGCCCCGGCAGTGGTCCGTGGAACTTCTCAAAGCACTGCATGAGGTCGAGGAGCATGTTATGGCCCACGATTGGCTTTCGCGCGGCCACAATGACATCTAGGACAGCCGTAAAGCCAATTAAACTGAGGTTACGCTCGCGCATCTCGTCGTCCGCAAGCTGCTGGTCAGCGAGCAACAGTGCTTGCCGTTGGCGTTTGGAGCGTGCAGCAACAATGCGGACACGACGTCTCCACGGGTTGCGTACGACGTCCTCATCGTCCACATTGTCCACCCTGCAATCCAGCGCCAAAGCGCTGGGGAGAATGTTGCGCAGATACTGCACCAACGCATGCCGACGGAAAGGTGCAAGTGGCTCCGTTACATAAGCACCACACGGACCGTACGTCGGATCGGCAAGCACCGGCGTTAGCAGGAATCGCTTCATGGCGGAAACAGCATCTTCATCCGGCTCAAGATCCCCGTCCTCAGCGTGCTGTTGGTATTCTTCAGCCACTTCCGCTTCTTGCTCCTGTTGTCCCTCTTCATCGATAGCCTCTTCCTCCTCGATGTCTTCCTCTTTTGTCACATTCCCCAGTTCTTCTTCCGTATGGGGTCCAAATTGGTCCAAAAGCTCTTCCTTCCCACTCAAATTGCTACTGGTCGTGCTACCTGGTGGCGTTGGACGATCACCCCCGCCTCGCCGCTTGCTTCGTCCATTGTTTTTCTTCTTGTTTTTCTTGCCGCCACGCCGTCCACGTCGCCTGGTGCCATTATCCTGCACGCCGCCTCTTCCAGCAGCTGCATCTCGTCCGCCTTCATCAAATGCTGCAAGTCTCTGCTTCAACTTGCCTGTGAGCTGGTCCAGGAATGCCTGCGTCTCGTCCGTGATCAGTGCCGGCGATTCCGGGTCGAACTTCCTCAAGATCTCAGGCCTAGCCGACTTCTCGAGCGCTGACTTGCATGGCTCCTGATGCTGCTCGTGATGGGACAGATGGCCAATGCCTCGATCGATCCAGGCGTTGAGATCGAAGCCGTGCGCTCGAATGTACTGCAGACACTTGGCTTGGACCAGAAAGCGCCTGTCGGGGCACGGCGAGGCTCCTGTTGCTGCCCCATTGGCCCCAGCTGCAGAGCCCACTGTACTGCTGTGGCTCAAGCCGAAGACCTTCTCGTGGAAGACTGGGAAGAGCGGGAACTGGTACGTCTCTACTTTGAAGGCGCAAGCTTCGGCGTCCCAGCTAAACACGCTCAGTCCGAACTGCACGAGCGGGAACTGCCTGGCGCTCTTTCGGTATTGGGTGTAGCGCTCGTCGATGGAGTCCATGACGCTGGGACGAGGCGTGCTGCAAGACGCACAGAGAGAAGCTCAGTGTGAGTAGAGGGAGGGACAGACACCCAAGAGGTACGCACTCCTGGCAGGAGATGCCGCCCATCTCCGTGTCGATGGCCACGAAGGCGCTGCGGCTCACGACGCGCTGCAGGCGAGCCAGCGCCGCCGCGTCCAGCTCGCCGCGCCCGAGCTCCTGCACCCGTACGTCGCGCAGCATCTCTCGATTGTGAGGGGTGTCAGACGAATATCATGAAGTTGTAGACCGAACTTAATCGCATAGCTTACAAAAAACAAGTCAAACGGTGCAAATCTGCCTTAAAATTAAGAATTAAATGATTTCAAGGCATCCGATTGGTCGGTATTGTACGAGGGATGCCCGCAGGGCGCGTTGCTGGGTGTTGTCTGACGGCGGATTATAATCCGCACCGGGGTCAGGAGCAAGCGCTTCACTACATAAAACAACAAATTCAGCGAAAGCGAGAGAAAACAGACTAGGAACCCACGTACCGTTGCGAAGTGTCGAAGCGGGTCGACGTGCTCCCGAAAAAAATGCGGCTTGGTCTCAGCTGCAAATCCACGAGTTTGATACCCAGGTCATTTTTCGTAGAACTCGTTACGTTGCTAATGGCAACTTGCCATTTAAGTTGCGGACTCGAGGCTGTGAAGGTTTTGGTGGAGTTTGGAGCAGATGTATGTGGTAGTCTGTACCAGCATGCGACTTGAAAATGTGGCCCACAACAAGGTGTGGTCCACTTCTTATTCGGGCTGAAGCGCTATTAACTTAGACGCTGCTACATGTACATGTAGCTAAAGGAGCCGGCGGATGCGTACGCGAGGGTCCACGGGGTGCTGTGCGACCCGATCAAGCCCAAGGGACCCGCGCCTGCTTTCGAGCACATCCCTTGTGCCTTCTACTCGTGGGCTGAGCTCGCGCATGGCACGGATCTGGCGCCTATGTACAGGAGCCAGGTGAGCCGTATGAGTTGCGACGCCGAGTGGCTGCGCGCAGAGGTGCGACTGGCTGTTGCTGCGGAGAGGGACCTACCTGCCACTGACTTGTTGCTGATGGTTTGCGGTGCGGAGTAGAAGAGAACGTTCACGGGCTACCTGCTGCAGCTCTCGAGGCAGGTGCAGCAAGCAGAGGCCTCGGTGCGGCAGACTGCTTGGCTATCTCCAAGGCCTTCTCGGTTGTGTTTGTGAGCGATATTCTTTGCTCAACGCTGAACGACTCAACCAGATGCGGCGATTCACCACGTTCGTAGACTGCATGTATGGCCGCGGTGTCCGGGTACGTTACTTTTCGTTGTTCTGCGTGTTGGTGTTTGAGTTGCAAGCTTACCGTCATTATGTCTTGTGCTGGATAGTTGCATTGCCTGGCACCGGAGAGGCCCGAGCGCCTCTACCAAGTCGACGTTAACATGAAGTCGAACGGTGACGAGGTCTTCGCGTTTGATCGTACAGTGTCTCGCTTGACGGAGGTGCGTGACTGTCACTTTGAACTGGTCGAGTGCAGAATGCTAATACATAATTTGCTGTCTGTAGATGGGAAGCGAGGCGTACTTGCTGGCACATAACGAGCGTCGTGAAGAGTTTCATGGCCAATGTCGAGCTCACTTGTTTCTTGTCCCTGGCACCGAAGGAATTGCCAAGGACCCAGTAGAAAATGAAGAAGAGTGTGAAGAGTACGAGGAGCCCCGAGCTGCCAGTGCGGGAAAGTAAACTGTCCGGTTGCAGCAGATTCTGTACAGACAACGAGCGAGTTATCTAACGATATAGAGCGATCACTTTACGGACAGAGATGGCTTTTGAAACTGGTAAACTACGAATGTGAGGAATATGAGGAACAGCATGCACTCCTGGCGCCGCTGCTGCCTCGATACTATCCGAGTGTTTTCCTCCGTGGCAGACAAAGCTAAGAGAACACGCTTGAGCCCATTGCTGGTTTCAATAAATGCATTGCCACTACGTTATTTAAACTCATCGCGTAAAGTGCAAACTTGTCTTCAGGTTGTTCCTAGCTAGGAAGCTTGGTCGCTTGGTCATCCGAATCTCCTGACAAGGATGGAGTGGAATCAGGCAGCATGCCACGATAGAAGAAGTCCATTCGGCGAGCGAACTCCAGGCACATCACACGACGAAAGCCTCGGACGCGAGCGCCGAAGCAAAGTAGGAGAGCAAGCGAGTGGACAAGCACAGTGGTCGACAAGGAGTAATGAGTCCCTGTCGACCACTGCAAAGGCCCACCACACTCGCACCTCACGCGCAGCACGCCAGCATCCACAGCTTGAACGACGGTAATGAGCCCCGATCAGCTGAGCCTGCTGGCGCACCTCGCGCAAGGCCTACCAGGCCTCAGCACTCCACGCCCAGGAACCTCCACCGTGCAATAGCCACAGAATCGCGCGCGACAGAGAGAGATGAGTCTCCGTCCCGCCAAACTGGACAGGCCTTGGAGAGCCGACCACGCTTAGAGGCAGAAATGACTGCCTCCTAGCGGATCAGTTCCCCACGCCAACCATCCCAGCTTGTCGCCGATCATCATCTTGCTGCAGCAGCCGCCACGCAGCAGGCCACGTCCAGCTTCCGTAAGACGACTAAGCTGCCGACCGCCGAGAACGCTGCAGCAACGACGACGACGTGGGCGATGGCGAAGGCGTCAACCTCTTGGTGTTGCCCGCCCAGCCAAAGCGCAATTTTGCCGCAGCACTCATCGACTCCTTGGGCTGCTGCGTTGGCGCCGTCGACTTCACAGACTTGTTCACCAACGCCACAGGCGTCGCCGCCGACTTGCTCGTCGTCCTGGACTGCAGCGTAGTCTCTTCAATCAGCTTCAGCTTCATCTTCTGTAGCCTCTTCACAGTCTCCATTAGCTCCAACTCCAACTCCCAGGAACAGCGCTGCTGTGTCGTCGGCGCCGCCACTGACTTGGTCGCTTGCACGGCCGATAACTTGTTGCTGGAGGCGACAGCTTCCCGCCTGGCCACAGCCGTCTTCGCGTTGGTCTGCAGCGCCGTCGTCTGCGCGCGCAGTGCCTTGTTCGCCTCGACGTGCTGCTTGGTCTGGGCCTTGGCGCCTGCGAGCTCCTTGGCCAGCCTGTCCGTCGCCTCGTCGCTGAACAGGCAGAACTTGGCGAAGCCGGCACGCATCTGCTTCATGACGCTGCTGAGCCTCGCAGCCTCGCTCTTGGACGTCGTCTTGAGCGTCTCCACCTCGCTCTCGAGCGCCGCGACCTTGTCGGTCAGCGCTTGCTCTCGCTCCGTGGCCAACTGCTGGGCCTCCGCGAGCTTGCGCCCCAGCTCGACCTCGAGCTCCGCCACCTTGGCCACCGGTCAGTGAGTGTGGCCATACTGCTGCGCCAGGTAGGCCATGTACTCCTCCTCCAGGATCTTGTGCTGCACCTCGTTTACGAGCGCCGCGCATGCGGCCTTCCACTGCGCGTGCTCGTCCTGGAGCTTCTTGTGCTTGGCCTGGAGCCTGTCGTGCTGCATCATCCACAGCCAGACGTCGGCCTCCTGATCGTTGCGCTCGCCCTCCAGCAGCGCGTGCTCCTCCTCGAGCTTCGAGTGCTTGCTCTTGACCTCGGCGTGCTCGTCCTCGAGCAGCGCGTGCTTGGCCTTTAGCTCGGAGTGCGCGTCTTGAAGGATCGCGTACTTGGTCTTCGTGTGCGCCAGCGCCTTGCGAAGGTACGTCTCGCTCACCATGGTCCAGTCGGAAGTTTCTTGCTTGTGCTCTGCTGGTCCAAACGGAGAATGACTCGTTTGGGCTGTGGGCGGGCGTTCGGGCGCCAAACTGAATTCAAACGAAATAAAGATGCGACATCTCTCGTTTTGTGTGGTAAGAATGGCATGTACTAGAAGCCAGCCGAAAGCGATCCCAACGCACTCGCTGTTGTGGCCCCACACGGCCAGCAGCAAACCTCGCAAGGGCTCTGCGTGGGCTCCAGCGCTCTGCGACGATGGGATCAGCTGCTGCTGACAGTCGCGAGCGGCGGAAGCGAGTTCTTGAAGACGAAAGAAGAAGAAGACGAGGAACAGACGCTTCTTCGCCGAGCCGTGCTACTGCTGCTGCTGCTGCTGCTCCTGCTGCTGACACATACCTGTTGCAGCTGTAGCCATTACAGTGGGGTCATTACAGTGGGACCTGTAATGGCTACATCTTTGACTAGCTTCAGCAGGGATGTGTAATGGCTACCTCTTCGACTAGTCGCGACTTAGCACATCTTCCACCGAGCTCAGGCCCATCGGGACGAAGGTGCAGGCCACGCAGCAGGAGAAGGACTTGTGGGCCTCCACAGTGGACACACAACCGAGCAGTTCGAGTTGCTGGAACAGACCGTCATGTCTCAAGAGGGAGCCATACGGACCGCTCATGGAGACAACGTCCAGGCGGACGACGTCTACGTGTGGTCTAACAGTGTTCCGCGCACCGTTGAGTCGGTGCTGTGTCTACTGCGAGGATCCCTGGAGCAGCAGAAGGCTCCGTAGTTCTACGCGCATACGCACACGCACGCGCGCAACGTGCTGGCGCCCATGCATCCGCTGCAAGACGACGTGGTGCAGCTTAGGAGCAAGGTCGAGCGTGGTGGGCTGTGGCAGTGACAGTCCTCGCAAGGACGTTTGCTACGGCGCGCTCAAGGACGGCGTGAAGGAGGTGTACGGTCGGTGGTGGGGCCAGCCAAGCTCTCCTTCTTCTCGGCGCACCATAACTCGATCGTGGCGCTGCTGGGTGCGTTGCAGATTGGTGCGGTCTCGCAAGTTTCCCAGTACAGCACCATGCTGGCGTTCGAGGCGTACGAGGACAAGGTCTCGCACGAAGTTTTCACCAAACGACGCTACGAGAACGAGGAGGTATTTTATGCAGGCCACACGCAAGATTCTCTTTGCCCACTTCGAGTCGCTGGCGATGGAAACCCTGTCGTACAAGGCCTATCGGATCAGCTGATAGCCAAAGAGTGTGTATTACTTCCTGGGCGTCATCGAAGCTGCCCAGGTGTGGTGTGCAATTAGTGGACTACGCGGCGTCTTGGAGACGCCATCTACAGCTTTAACCTTGTCTTTCGCGAGGATGACCATGTAATCGACTTCGAGTCCGTCCACCACGTACTCATCTCCTCATCCTCGTCCTCGCCGCTCTTCTTCGCCTTCGGTTTGGCCTTGACCCTCATCGATCTTCTTCTTTTCTGGAACGTGCTCAAAACGCACCGCCTTGGCTGCCTTTTCCTTGGCCTTGGCCTTGCTGCGCGTAGTAGTGCAGCGCATCCAGAGCCAAACAGTTCATGTTCATCCAGATCGCCGCGCGCCAGTACGGGTTGTCTTCATTCGCACTTGCCTGTTGGTAGAACCGTTTGTAGAACTGATCCTGTGTAGACAAGGAGCGCAGGCCAAACGGTGACCACAGCTAATCAGGGTCCGTAGTTTGCTTCAGTAGTGCCAAGAGCTTGAGCGAGTCCGGCGGCAACACCTTCAAGAGCAGTGAGAACACGCTCACGTAGCCTACGTGCTTCACGTGCTGCAGCTTCGTGGTATGGGGAAGGCCTGCTCGAACCTGTCGTCGAACTGCTGCGAGTACTCCGCCAGCTTCTCAGTGATGAGGCTGTCGATCGAGGTCTTCACAACATCCGCCGAGCTCGACGCCGCAGCCTCATTGAACAACACATCGAGCACCACGTCATCATACTCCTTGAACGTCGCAGCGTCTACCTCCACAATAGCCTGCACAACGACCAGCGTGCCCCCCCCCCCCCCCCCCCCCCCCCTTAACGAAGCTCTCCAGCAGGATATCCTTGTCCGCTCTCAAGTCCTTGTTGTCGCCCCCGCCAGGACGCTGAGCCAGCGACACCAGCTTCTCCTTCACTGGAAGCACGTTGCTATCTTTGAGTCCAGCATAGTGCAGCTCCACGCCGTGCACAGTCTCCCGTCTCTTCAGCTGCACCTGCATCTGGAACGTCAGCGGCGCCGTATCCTTGTCACCTTCAGGTGCTTCACTTTCCAGTACCATTTGCACACACTTGCGACCTTCTGCTCCGCTCTGCAGAGGTTGCCTCCGCCGCGGCCTCCACCAAGTTGTACAGGTTGTGGCGACGCTCCAGATTCAGACTCCGATTCGTTCGCGGCTTGTGGCGCCCCGTTCGTTGGATGAAGCTGGAGGCTCATTGGACGCGCAAGACGAAGATGCATCTACCCACTTGGATCAGACACACGACGGGTGGAGAGGCCGCGGGTGCAGGCTCTTTGCCGCCCGAAGAGGACGAGCGCCGTCCATTGTCCCGGATTAAGCTTCTTCGGCTTCGGATCTGGCGTGCTAAGCCTCGACTAGTCGAAGAGGTAGCCATTACACATACCTGCTGATTACAGTTCCAACTGTAATGACACCACTGTAATGGCTACAGCATCGGCTAGCTGTAACTGGTATGTGCCAAGTTTCCATTAGCAACGTAACGAGTTCTACGAAAAATGACCAGGAGTATCAAACTCGTGGGTTTGCAGCTGAGACCAAGCCCCGGTTTTTCGGGAGCACGTCGACCCGCTTGACACTTCGCAACGGTACGTGGGTTCCTAGTCTGTTTTATCTCGCTTTCGCTGAATTTGTTGTTTTATGTAGTGAAGGGCTTGCTCCTGACCCCGGTGCAGATTATAATCCGCCGTCAGACAACACCCAGCAACCACGACCCGCGCCCAGCAGGAAAAAGGCACCATTCAGCTCGAAAACGGGACGCTTCGAAACATTACAAGAAAGAGATCAGAGCCTGACAGCACCTGGGTCCTACCAAGTTCCATTTGCAGTACATTTATCCAAAGTGATCAACACAGTGGTAAACTCTTCTATCTTGCAAATAGCTCTAGCTCTTAGTGTTTCTAACTCAACGGGCTTTCCCATTTCAGACAACCGAGTAACCAACGTTGGCAGCACTACGAGACGATTCGACACATTTCTCCAGGCGTCCCACCCAGCCGTGAGACGCTCGAGTCTCAGTTGGAACGAAACATGAACGCACAACAAACCGCGCGGCGGCAACAGAACCAAACCTGCAAAAGGAAGTAACCGAAAGCGTCCCCCATGTTCGCGTCCCCCACGTTCGCGTCCTCCATGATTGCGTCCTCTACAAATCGCCCACACCAACATGGACTACGCAGCGGGGCGAGGCATAATAAATGCATCAATGCCATCACGTGCCATGGACCTCATCGTTGCTATGGCGTACAGGAGCCAGGACAAACTGCTCAAGGTTCGTGTGCTGCTGGTACGTTGTGTTCATACCTTTTTTCCACTTTGCAACTAACTTTTTGTATCCATTGCGTTGCCGTTCAAGGCTCCTGGACAACACAACACGGACACGGTCGAGTCGGACTGGAACCGCCACTCGCACAACATTTCCATCGCCACGGAAGTGGAGCTCGCCTACATAAACGTGTAGCCATCTCAAACTGTAGCCATATGTTGTCCACATGACCTTTACCGTACTCATCCTCTAAACGCCGTACACCACTCCAGATCCAAAGCCGAAGAAGCTTAATCCGGGACAATGGACGGCGCTCGTCCTCTTCGGGCGGCAAAGAGCCTGCACCCGCGGCCTCTCCACCCGTCGTGTGTCTGATCCAAGTGGGTAGATGCATCTTCGTCTTGCGCGTCCAATGAGCCTCCAGCTTCATCCAACGAACGGGGCGCCACAAGCCGCGAACGAATCGGAGTCTGAATCTGGAGCGTCGCCACAACCTGTACAACTTGGTGGAGGCCGCGGCGGAGGCAACCTCTGCAGAGCGGAGCAGAAGGTCGCAAGTGTGTGCAAATGGTACTGGAAAGTGAAGCACCTGAAGGTGACAAGGATACGGCGCCGCTGACGTTCCAGATGCAGGTGCAGCTGAAGAGACGGGAGACTGTGCACGGCGTGGAGCTGCACTATGCTGGACTCAAAGATAGCAACGTGCTTCCAGTGAAGGAGAAGCTGGTGTCGCTGGCTCAGCGTCCTGGCGGGGGCGACAACAAGGACTTGAGAGCGGACAAGGATATCCTGCTGGAGAGCTTCGTTAAGGGGGGGGGGGGGGGGGGGGGGGGGGGGCACGCTGGTCGTTGTGCAGGCTATTGTGGAGGTAGACGCTGCGACGTTCAAGGAGTATGATGACGTGGTGCTCGATGTGTTGTTCAATGAGGCTGCGGCGTCGAGCTCGGCGGATGTTGTGAAGACCTCGATCGACAGCCTCATCACTGAGAAGCTGGCGGAGTACTCGCAGCAGTTCGACGACAGGTTCGAGCAGGCCTTCCCCATACCACGAAGCTGCAGCACGTGAAGCACGTAGGCTACGTGAGCGTGTTCTCACTGCTCTTGAAGGTGTTGCCGCCGGACTCGCTCAAGCTCTTGGCACTACTGAAGCAAACTACGGACCCTGATTAGCTGTGGTCACCGTTTGGCCTGCGCTCCTTGTCTACACAGGATCAGTTCTACAAACGGTTCTACCAACAGGCAAGTGCGAATGAAGACAACCCGTACTGGCGCGCGGCGATCTGGATGAACATGAACTGTTTGGCTCTGGATGCGCTGCACTACTACGCGCAGCAAGGCCAAGGCCAAGGAAAAGGCAGCCAAGGCGGTGCGTTTTGAGCACGTTCCAGAAAAGAAGAAGATCGATGAGGGTCAAGGCCAAACCGAAGGCGAAGAAGAGCGGCGAGGACGAGGATGAGGAGATGAGTACGTGGTGGACGGACTCGAAGTCGATTACATGGTCATCCTCGCGAAAGACAAGGTTAAAGCTGTAGATGGCGTCTCCAAGACGCCGCGTAGTCCACTAATTGCACACCACACCTGGGCAGCTTCGATGACGCCCAGGAAGTAATACACACTCTTTGGCTATCAGCTGATCCGATAGGCCTTGTACGACAGGGTTTCCATCGCCAGCGACTCGAAGTGGGCAAAGAGAATCTTGCGTGTGGCCTGCATAAAATACCTCCTCGTTCTCGTAGCGTCGTTTGGTGAAAACTTCGTGCGAGACCTTGTCCTCGTACGCCTCGAACGCCAGCATGGTGCTGTACTGGGAAACTTGCGAGACCGCACCAATCTGCAACGCACCCAGCAGCGCCACGATCGAGTTATGGTGCGCCGAGAAGAAGGAGAGCTTGGCTGGCCCCACCACCGACCGTACACCTCCTTCACGCCGTCCTTGAGCGCGCCGTAGCAAACGTCCTTGCGAGGACTGTCACTGCCACAGCCCACCACGCTCGACCTTGCTCCTAAGCTGCACCACGTCGTCTTGCAGCGGATGCATGGGCGCCAGCACGTTGCGCGCGTGCGTGTGCGTATGCGCGTAGAACTACGGAGCCTTCTGCTGCTCCAGGGATCCTCGCAGTAGACACAGCACCGACTCAACGGTGCGCGGAACACTGTTAGACCACACGTAGACGTCGTCCGCCTGGACGTTGTCTCCATGAGCGGTCCGTATGGCTCCCTCTTGAGACATGACGGTCTGTTCCAGCAACTCGAACTGCTCGGTTGTGTGTCCACTGTGGAGGCCCACAAGTCCTTCTCCTGCTGCGTGGCCTGCACCTTCGTCCCGATGGGCCTGAGCTCGGTGGAAGATGTGCTAAGTCGCGACTAGTCGAAGAGGTAGCCATTACACATCCCTGCTGAAGCTAGTCAAAGATGTAGCCATTACAGGTCCCACTGTAATGACCCCACTGTAATGGCTACAGCTGCAACAGGTATGTGTCAGCAGCAGGAGCAGCAGCAGCAGCAGCAGTAGCACGGCTCGGCGAAGAAGCGTCTGTTCCTCGTCTTCTTCTTCTTTCGTCTTCAAGAGCTCGCTTCCGCCGCTCGCGACTGTCAGCAGCAGCTGATCCCATCGTCGCAGAGCGCTGGAGCCCACGCTGAGCCCTTGCGAGGTTTGCTGCTGGCCGTGTGGGGCCACAACAGCGAGTGCGTTGGGATTGCTTTCGGCCCAGCAGTGCGTGGCTTCTAGAACATGCCATTCTTACCACACAAAACGAGAGATGTCGCATCTTTATTTCGTTTGAATTCAGTTTGGCGCCCGAACGCCCGCCCACAGCCCAAACGAGTCATTCTCCGTTTGGACCAGCAGAGCACAAGCAAGAAACTTCCGACTGGACCATGGTGAGCGAGACGTACCTTCGCAAGGCGCTGGCGCACACGAAGACCAAGTACGCGATCCTTCAAGACGCGCACTCCGAGCTAAAGGCCAAGCACGCGCTGCTCGAGGACGAGCACGCCGAGGTCAAGAGCAAGCACTCGAAGCTCGAGGAGGAGCACGCGCTGCTGGAGGGCGAGCGCAACGATCAGGAGGCCGACGTCTGGCTGTGGATGATGCAGCACGACAGGCTCCAGGCCAAGCACAAGAAGCTCCAGGACGAGCACGCGCAGTGGAAGGCCGCATGCGCGGCGCTCGTAAACGAGGTGCAGCACAAGATCCTGGAGGAGGAGTACATGGCCTACCTGGCGCAGCAGTATGGCCACACTCACTGACCGGTGGCCAAGGTGGCGGAGCTCGAGGTCGAGCTGGGGCGCAAGCTCGCGGAGGCCCAGCAGTTGGCCACGGAGCGAGAGCAAGCGCTGACCGACAAGGTCGCGGCGCTCGAGAGCGAGGTGGAGACGCTCAAGACGACGTCCAAGAGCGAGGCTGCGAGGCTCAGCAGCGTCATGAAGCAGATGCGTGCCGGCTTCGCCAAGTCCTGCCTGTTCAGCGACGAGGCGACGGACAGGCTGGCCAAGGAGCTCGCAGACGCCAAGGCCCAGACCAAGCAGCACGTCGAGGCGAACAAGGCACTGCGCGCGCAGATGACGGTGCTGCAGACCAACGCGAAGACGGCTGTGGCCAGGCGGGAAGCTGTCGCCTCCAGCAACAAGTTATCGGCCGTGCAAGCGACCAAGTCAGTGGCGGCGCCGACGACACAGCAGCGCTGTTCCTGGGAGTTGGAGTTGGAGCTAATGGAGACTGTGAAGAGGCTACAGAAGATGAAGCTGAAGCTGATTGAAGAGACTACGCTGCAGTCCAGGACGACGAGCAAGTCGGCGGCGACGCCTGTGGCGTTGGTGAACAAGTCTGTGAAGTCGACGGCGCCAACGCAGCAGCCCAAGGAGTCGATGAGTGCTGCGGCAAAATTGCGCTTTGGCTGGGCGGGCAACACCAAGAGGTTGGCGCCTTCGCCATCGCCCACGTCGTCGTCGTTGCTGCAGCGTTCTCGGCGGTCGGCAGCTTAGTCGTCTTACGGAAGCTGGACGTGGCCTGCTGCGTGGCGGCTGCTGCAGCAAGATGATGATCGGCGACAAGCTGGGATGGTTGGCGTGGGGAACTGATCCGCTAGGAGGCAGTCATTTCTGCCTCTAAGCGTGGTCGGCTCTCCAAGGCCTGTCCAGTTTGGCGGGACGGAGACTCATCTCTCTCTGTCGCGCGCGATTCTGTGGCTATTGCACGGTGGAGGTTCCTGGGCGTGGAGTGCTGGGGCCTGGTAGGCCTTGCGCGAGGTGCGCCAGCAGGCTCAGCTGATCGGGGCTCATTACCGTCGTTCAAGCTGTGGATGCTGGCGTGCTGCGCGTGAGGTGCGAGTGTGGTGGGCCTTTGCAGTGGTCGACAGGGACTCATTACTCCTTGTCGACCACTGTGCTTGTCCACTCGCTTGCTCTCCTACTTTGCTTCGGCGCTCGCGTCCGAGGCTTTCGTCGTGTGATGTGCCTGGAGTTCGCTCGCCGAATGGACTTCTTCTATCGTGGCATGCTGCCTGATTCCACTCCATCCTTGTCAGGAGATTCGGATGACCAAGCGACCAAGCTTCCTAGCTAGGAACAACCTGAAGACAAGTTTGCACTTTACGCGATGAGTTTAAATAACGTAGTGGCAATGCATTTATTGAAACCAGCAATGGGCTCAAGCGTGTTCTCTTAGCTTTGTCTGCCACGGAGGAAAACACTCGGATAGTATCGAGGCAGCAGCGGCGCCAGGAGTGCATGCTGTTCCTCATATTCCTCACATTCGTAGTTTACCAGTTTCAAAAGCCATCTCTGTCCGTAAAGTGATCGCTCTATATCGTTAGATAACTCGCTCGTTGTCTGTACAGAATCTGCTGCAACCGGACAGTTTACTTTCCCGCACTGGCAGCTCGGGGCTCCTCGTACTCTTCACACTCTTCTTCATTTTCTACTGGGTCCTTGGCAATTCCTTCGGTGCCAGGGACAAGAAACAAGTGAGCTCGACATTGGCCATGAAACTCTTCACGACGCTCGTTATGTGCCAGCAAGTACGCCTCGCTTCCCATCTACAGACAGCAAATTATGTATTAGCATTCTGCACTCGACCAGTTCAAAGTGACAGTCACGCACCTCCGTCAAGCGAGACACTGTACGATCAAACGCGAAGACCTCGTCACCGTTCGACTTCATGTTAACGTCGACTTGGTAGAGGCGCTCGGGCCTCTCCGGTGCCAGGCAATGCAACTATCCAGCACAAGACATAATGACGGTAAGCTTGCAACTCAAACACCAACACGCAGAACAACGAAAAGTAACGTACCCGGACACCGCGGCCATACATGCAGTCTACGAACGTGGTGAATCGCCGCATCTGGTTGAGTCGTTCAGCGTTGAGCAAAGAATATCGCTCACAAACACAACCGAGAAGGCCTTGGAGATAGCCAAGTAGTCTGCCGCGCCGAGCGGTTTATCGCACAGGTCACGGAAGGAAAAGCGACACGCGCCCGCTTTCACTGTAGCCTCCGGTACATGCACTTGACGCCCTTGCGTCGTCACGTAGGTCTCCACCGTCTCCTCTCCGCGACCGTATGTCGTGAACTCGTAGTCGAACGCAGCACAGGTATCGGGCGTGATCTGATACTCGAACACATTGTCAGCGTGCACCGCGCCCTTCAGCACGCGGTAGTCCGTGGTCGAGTCTTCCAGCGACACGACATTGCATCGTTCTCCTAGTAGGTCGATGAACGCCACGAACAGTTCTCGCTGCAGCCCGTTCTTGTAGAGTTCACTTGGTGGTCTATTGGACGTGGCGACCATCACAAAGCCTCGCTCCAGCAGGGCTGAGAAGAGCCGCCTCAAGATGGGCGCGTCCACCACGTCCGTCATCTGGAACTCGTCGAAGCACAGCAGCCAGCTGTCCTGCAGCAGCTTGTCGGCGATGTGTGGGATCGGATCCTCTCGGAAGCCCTGCTGACGCAGCAGTGCTGACGCAGCTCGTGCATCTGCTTGTGGACGTCCAGCATGAACTCGTGGAAGCGGACGCGCTGCTTGTGCTCCACTGGCACATTGTCGACGAGCATGTCCATCACGAACGTCTTACCGCAGCCCACGCCGCCGTGCAGGTACAGCCCCTTGGGTGCAGCTTCCTGCGCAGGTTCCTCATCCTTTCCAGTCAATTTCTGCCACCACGAGGCACTGGATGCCGCCTTGGCCTTGGGGCCGCCATAGCCCGCGAGCGAGTCGTACAGTGCGTCCAGGTGGTGCACGGCGCGCACCTGCACGGGGTCGTACGTGACGTTGCCGTCGTCCGCGCGCTGCTTGTAGACGCCGTGCAACGTGTGTTGGCTGGGCGGGATGGACGTGGCCAGCGTCGAGCTCTAGCGCGTTGGCTGGCGCAACGAGGCCACACGGAGAGCTTAATTGTCGGGAAGGCTGGCATCTTGAGCGGAGTACTTACTTGGAAGGAGAATAAGTCGGAAGAGCTCCATCCGAGCGCGGCCGGCATGAGCGCTGCGCAACGGCAGCACGAGACTTTGGATCTGCATGGAAAGTATATCTTCTGTCGAGAGTACGGCAGATAGATACAACGGACACGCAACATATCTTCATGTAAACTTGGAAGAAAATGATACTGAGTACAGGATGCTGCTACGAAAAAGCTGGGGAATGAGCGTTCTTCAGCGCTTCAAACGGTATGTCCATGATCACCAGTGTACGGTTGGCTCCACTATCGACAAATTCAACCATCAGCCATCCAGGAGCGCCCACGTTCATCACCAACACCCACCGCTTCACCGCCTGCGTGTGATGGATCGTGCCAATTTCACAGGAAGCGTTGTGTCCACGTCCTGCAAATGCACCAACAGTCAGTACAACACCACTTGTGCGTAGACTACCAGCTCCACCATGCCCAATGAGTCTCCAACCTGAAGGATGTCGAAGCCCGCCACGTGCACCACCGGCGGGTAGTCGTAGGCCATGGCAAATGTAACGAGCTTGTTCTTGCGCTTGAAGATGGCGATGTCGAGCGTCGAGACCTTGCGGCGCCTCAGCAGCGTCAGTGTACGTGCAGCTGCCTCCACATTGTACGTAGAGGGTCATCACTGAAGCATTGGGACCACCACCCTCTTCATCTGCTGGCCCTCGTGTCATGCAGCTCGTCCAGCGGCCAGCCGTGCACCAGCACAATATCCAGCATGTCGAAGGTCGCACACGCCACCGTATAGTCAAGGTCCGTGATGCTGCAGTCAACAAACACCATGTCAAGCTACATCCCCCCCCCCCCTGTAGCTCACTTGTGGAATCAAACGTTCGCCACACCAAGAGACTGGGCAGCAACTCGGCCACGTCCTTGGGCATCTTCTCCTGCGTCAGTCGCTGCAACTAGCTGACATTGCTCAGCTGCAGCACACAACCGCCAGTCTGCTTCTCTCCAGCCAACCACTCACTGGCGGGTTCGTGTCCAGCAGTCGGCAGTGGGTGAGACGCATGACCTGGGGCTTCCACGATCCCCTCGAGCGTCAGCTGACCCCGTAGCAGCACCACATTGGTGATGGACAGCAGCACCCACGGCCCCTTGGTGGTCTGGCATACGTAGCGCACGGGCCTCCCCAGGCACTGGCGTACGCTTCGTCCATGATGTCGTCGACGTTCTGATTATAATGCTTAGGTTTTTCAGGTTGAGCTTGAGACTGGGACGAGATATGTAGTTTAAATGTTCTATTTACAGATATAGCCACAGGTGGTTGGAAAATGAAGGTCTATTTATCGCGTTTATGTTATGTCGCCAGCCTGGACCCTAACGGACAACTTGACATTTCAACGCAAATTTCACAGTAGTGGAAGTAGAAGTTCACGCCTCCTCGCGCGCAACGCCCAGACTCCTCTGCCAGCTCTCGTTCGAGCACTATCAAAGCGATGAGTGGCTCCGACAAAGATGCTCCAGCTCCACCCGCTATAAAAACCAGGCATCGCCTGCCACTGCTGCTCATGACGATGCTGTGCGGCTGCGGATACCTCTACGCGGTGCTGGATGTCCCGACGCTCGAGTTCCACCAACTCAAGCACTCGGCGTTCCCGTCGCCGTCCTTCCAGACCCGTCGTGGATTCGTGGGCGTTCTTCGGTGGCTCGAGAGCTTGAACTCACGTGAAGACCTGCTCGTACTTGGGCAACTAATGGCACAGGCGCGACTTCAAGCACGCGTCTCGACCAGCCCGAGCTTTGCCACGCAGGTTGCATCGGCCGCTTCCACCGAAATACTCGCGCACCTCTGCAAGCTTGGACTACAGTGCGGACTGGTGCTCTTCCTGTACCGGCGACGTGTACTCTCCAAAAAACGAACCATCTCCACCTTGTGCCTCTGCATCCTCAGCTTGATCTGCTGGAAGATGACGCACACATGCTTACACGAGATACTGGCGCCGTATCGCCCTACATCTGACCCGACACAGACTGAGGCTCCACGGACGAAAGCTTTCGCATTGCACGACAGGCGAGACGAAGTGATGGCCTCGTTCCTGAACTCACTCTTTGTGGCGCGGTATGGCTCTGCGTGCATCACAAACATGATCCTTGGTCGGGCGTACCAAGTGTATTTCTGCGAACCGTGGCCGACCAAGTGGAAGCGCATTCCAGCCTATCTGGGTTCAAAGAACCTTGTCCTCGGCACGCTCTTCTTCGCTGCTGCAAGTGTCAGCGCCTTGAGCGTGTCTTCACCAGCATTGCGCTCGCTCTGTGAGGCTGCCGCACACATCGAATCACTTGCGCTAATGATTGCATTCGGCCATTTTGTGTTTCTGCATTTTCAAGACAGAAACGCAGGCGCAGGTGAAAGAACTTAGCGAGTAAGAATCAATTAGACCATCTATATGACTCGCACGGCATCGACCCTACCACTGTGGCTTGCAGTCAAAATATTATCAATCGTCCTCATCACTTGAGAACACCAAGTCCTCCATCAACTCGTCGCCTCCGTTGTCCATAGTCAGCCCACTCTCGTGGCACACGTAAGCATAGGCGTCCTGCCCTACTGTCTCCAGCAGTGGGCCCATGAACACGTCGCGGATGAGCTGGAGATCCCGTCCAGAGTCTAAGAAAACGGCGGCCACGAGTGCTTCAAAAACATCGGCGAACACTTTGGGTAGCGTGTGGTTAGCTACGCCGGTAGGGCCGCCCTTGCTCTTCCCCCTGTGCTTCTTCGATACCCCAATAGCTTCAAACGCCGGACTCAACCCAGTGTTCGCTTCAGTACGGGCGTACTTCCGCTCGATATTGGCAACGCGCTCCATTGTCTCACGATCGATACGGACGGCCCCAGCAAAAATGCACTCGTCTACACCAAAGCATGCCAGCGCTGTTTTGCCCAGTGCATCATTTGATACCGTAGCGCTCTTCCATTGCGTGAGCGAGCCTGGTAACCACTCATCATACTTCAAAAATGCGTACGACAGCGTAAGATACTCGATCAAGGCATCACCCAGGTACTCTAACCGCTCGTAGTCACCCTTCCAGACCGTCTTCTTTTTCTTCTGCGTGCGCGACATCACCTCGATGTCACCGCCTCCAGTATCTTCATTGGCATCCATTTGGTCGATGTGGAGAACTAGCTGACCCACTGACGGGTGCGTCACCGCCTCCAGAAGTAGGCGCTTGTTACGAAATGTGTACTTCAATCGCTTCTGAAGAAGCATGAGACGCTTTGGGAGGTCTTCGAATTGCGGCACCTTGAAATTGATGCTAAGCGGGTGCTGGACTCCACCGCGCGATGTCATTGTTGCGTCGTAGAGCTCGATAGGAAAGCAGTCTGGGTAAAATGGCCGCGCAAAATTGGTGGATGGGTGCTCTAAGACACTCACACCAATCCAATTCAAGAAGTAGCGCGCACCTTTTTCTCCCTGACCGACAAGGTATGCCCCTGTAATCGCCTCTAAAACATCGGCGATCCACTTTGCCGGAGCTACCACTGGATCAGGCGTCTTGCCCATACATGACGGCTTCCAACACTGAAAAGGGTGTTGCTCCACTTCAGCTGGATACAAAATATAGTGATGCAAGCGTGCCGCTAGAGCGAACTGGTTCAGTCTGTCGTTGCGGATGATGTCACGGCGAAGCTGTGTTAGTTGACCTTCTTGAGATATATCCTTTCGCTGCTCGTACATGTACCATGAGGTCTCGAGTTTAAGGAACGTGTCCCCGAGGATTTCCAGTCGTTCGTAAGCAGGTTTCGTCGTCGCATCATCCAGTAACGACATATCGAGCTCCAGTCCAATCTTCCCCATAAGATGTGAGATTTGACACTTGCGCTCAAACTCATAGAGCAGAGGGATCAATCCCATCGCATCGAAAAAACGGCTCTTAGTAAACCGCAGGCGCGATGTGTACTGGGGGATCAGCAGGCGCTCATTAAACTTGGTTTTGCTCTGTGCAATGCTTCCTTCGTCGTGATTGCGCTGCATGACCCTCCGAATAATAGGAACAATCGGGGGCACTTGAATGCCATGAATCAACGGCTGATCCGCATCTGCTTCTTCAAGCTGCAGACGAGAGTTCCACCGACCAAGGATTGGGTTTCCTGGGGTCGATTTCCCCTTTTTCATGTGGGTCGCCCACGCTTGGTCGTCTGCTAAATACTCCTTTCGAATATCACCCACGTTTGTATCGGTAAACGCTTGCATTACGTAGCTAACGTTCAGGCGATATGTTGGCACGCAGATCCACTCATCGGCTGCATCAGCACCACTTTCTGTCGCACGTGTCGTAGGGAGTGGCCACAGCGGCTCGAGAAGTGGCTTACCGATAATCTCACGAACGTAATCCCAATCCAGCGACAGCGTCGGAGGCTGTTTCGTCTCATCCAGTACACTGGGCACAACCAAATAACCCTTGTCGTTTTGCTCGGAAAACTCATTCCACACATTGTTACTCGCAATATCCACATCCCGTACAGCATCTTGTACACCCATACACGTGAGACGCATAACGATTAAGTGAAAGTGCAGCACGTCGTGTAGCTCTTGCTTCGTTAAGCTGAGCTGTAGCGGCCGCTTTGCCAGTGTTATTGGCTGGATCTCCGGAGTCATCACACCGCTCGTGGCAAAGTCATATCTCCAACCCGTATTTGTGTTTCCAGTGTAAAGCTCGTTAGTAGCCAAGATGGCATAGTGTGCGCCACTGAGACCATAGAAACACATCGTTGTCGACCACTCCTCACCTTCCTCACTGCTGCTGGAAGCCTCTAGCGTCAGGCTTCGAATGGGTCGTAGACTCAGCTCCTCTGCACTTACAGGTGGTAAGTCATACGATGACTGCGTCGATAAGTCAGATAGCTGGGGCTGGGTTTGTGGAGCTTTGTCGTTCTCGCCAATTACGATCGTATCATCAGTACCCAGCTTATCAGTGTCGACACTGCTAACACCTGTACCATTTTCATGTTGGTGAACGGTACACATTAGATCATCTAGAAGTTTGGAGCGGAAGTGTCGATCAAGGAGCCCCTTCTTCACCAATTCCTGACACGCTTTGAATGCAACGATGCCTTTTGCTTCATCTTGCGTCTCCACTTGTTGAGAATGTAGCTGCTTCCTTATACCCAGAGCACCTGGTAACTTCAATGTCGCTGAATAATTGAAGCGCATATCTTCAACGCTGGTTGGGCTGATCGTAGCAGTAGTAGGTTGGCCATTACCATCTTTGCTTTCGTCGCCATGTTCTTCACTCGTTTCATTTGCTCGCTGCTCTGCTTCAGCTTTCAAAACATCGATTTTATCCGTCAGCTTTGCATTGTACTTGAGCAATTTCTTTTTCGATCTCTTCAGCGACGGTGCCATGTGCGGTGCGATAGATATTCGCTTCACGATGTACTGCGGGCGACGGTCGTAGGTATCCAGCCCAGGAAGGGTGTCACAGAACTTGCTTAAACATGACACACTGTTCGTCACGGTCAGAATCGCACCTGTATCGCGATTTATGATTTCGTACGGATTCACCACTGGCTGGGCCCGTTTCGGAACTACTGAAATTCGGTGTTTTGCTTGCAAGGTAGCCAATGTTGGACTGGCCGCATTTGGGGTAGCTTCCGTTGATGTGGGAAGAGGCATCTGAAGGTCACTGTTCGCACTTGTCGGGTGAGCGCGGTTGTTTTCTTGCTCGAGGCGAATATATTCTTGCATTTTGCGAACAAGCCCCTCGAACTTCTTTCGAGCCAGCGGGCTGTCTTCGGTGATGTATTTAATGAAACCCTTCGTGGCATCTGCTCGTTTCCCAAATTCGTAGAGTTTGTTGGGCTCTAGCAACTCATCCATGACCACCACGAGGTCACAAGGCGGCGGAGCCATACGCATTTTCTGTGAGCTCTTTGAAACAGACGTGGTCACCATGATCTTGGTTTTGAAATTCGTGAACATCTGCATCACCTTCAGAAACGAAGAAAACCGCAACGCTCCAGATATACGAGCGTTGCTGCTGCCAAGCATGCAGCAACTCGGAGGCAAGCCCAGATCTGCTAGTGCTGCAGTCAAGTATTCAGCAACAACGCGGCAGTGACAACGCCTCTGAAGAAATATCCATGCCCGGACCACTTTCTCTCCTGGAGAGTTGCTGAAACGATACCGCACCACTTCGGTGGTCTTCAATAATCGCAGTGAAGCCTTCTGCGTTCCGCAAAGCTTCGACTGTGCCGATAACCACGATAGCACGTTAACGATAGGTCGAATTTTATGTCTTGTGCTCTCGTCTATCTCGACGTTGGATCCAATGAACCTGGCAATCAGGCGGTTCGTCTTTGACGTTTGTGCGGTCTCGCCTTCGTTCTCATGGCTAGTATCCACACTATTAGCATCCATCATCTCGCTATTTTCTTCATCGGCGGCCACTTCTCCATCCTCCGTCTCATTATCCGAGTCGCTATCAGCGCCTTCTCCATTCATCAGGCAGTCAGTCTCCGGGGCATCGCCTTGCTGCTTTCGTTTTTTTCTGTTGTTGACATTATCCGCGTCGTTAACGACACAAGCCTGCAAATTGGCTTGCAGTTCCAATTCTACAAACTTCCACAAGCACCAGCGGCCCAAGTGCATCTCCACAGCTTCAGCATCTTGAATGAACCTGTTCACCTTGTCCTGCTTCTTGCGTTCATCATACACCGCGGCAGAGTTCCCCAGCTCCAGCTCCAGTCGAAAGACATGGACCAAGTCTACCTTCTTGCAATTAGCCCCCAGCAAAAAATCTCTCACACTCAGGTTCTCCTCTCCCTTGCTCTCCGTCTTCTTGTCAAACACCTCGCAGTGCAAAGGTGGAAAGCTCGGCTCCATCGAAGTAGTCGGAAGCATCGGCAGCATGTTGAGCACATGGATATGCTTCAACAACGGGTTGGTCATCGGGTCCCAGTCCATTTTGGATGCCGGCAGCCTCGACGTGGCGAATATTCGCAGCGTGTTGGCGTTCGGCATTTCGTCCATGAGCCCCGTCAGCAGCTTGAAAAACGACGGCAACTCGGCATGGACCAAGTCCCAGTCCTCCACCACCAAAAGCTGCACCTGCGTCAGCTCCAACACTCCTTTACGCAGCGTTTCCTGCAGAATTAACGGGGACAAGACGGCGATGTGACCCCGAGCCTCTTGCAGTTGATTACGAGCGAACTCTTGGTCCTCCAGCCACTTGTTGCCTGTGTTGTTTGTTGAAGACGCATCCTTGTCACTGCAAAGTACGCGAAGCCCGCACAGTCGCGCGAGCTCTGTCTGCATGGAGAAGCGGGCGAAGGGCGACGCCGCGATCGCCAGCGCGTGCTGCTGCGGACTAGCGCCAGCAGCTTCGCACAGCAGCGCGCAGCTCACGAACGTCTTACCCACGGGCTGCGCGCTGCTAACCAGGACGCTGCGGTGGCGCGCCACGGCCGCGATCTCGCGCTGGTGTTCCCAGAGCGCGGCGTCCATTGTGCGCGGTACAAGATGCGGAATGAATGATGTTCTGGGTCAATAAACTGCAAAACTCGGATCTGGAATGAGACATATTATAAACTACGTGCGAGAATACAACACGCAACTTCAACTTGATGGATTGAAGGTTGAAGACCACAGCAAGTGAATTGGCGCGCTCTTCAAAGAGAAAACTGAGAAAAGAGCACAAGAAGAAGCCGTAGAAGCAAGTGAGCTTTTTGCTGAGGTTAGCACCGAAGACGAAGAGCTGGTAGTACCGACCATCGATGCCATGCAACGAACCGAAGCGTTTCCACTGGAGCTGCCGATGGAGAATGATTACAATTTACCCAAGTACTTCGTGCGTCCGTGTTATTCGGTGTACTATCACCTGATCCTGGAGCTGCTACACACTTTAGATATTATCACTGTCACGTGGACACAGGGTAGGCACTCTAGGAAGCTCTTTCTTGACGCCATGGTATGAGCTTGAGTCTGACTGACTGAATATATTGTGTCTAGGAATCGGCAAATCCATCTTCTACGGGTACTTCTTCGAGCACTACAAGAGCACGCACCCTAACACAACAATCATCACAGCCTCATTTACTCGCGACTCATATCTGGTGGAAATCGTCGTGTTTAGAAAGGATGGCACGGTTGAAGAATCGTTCAGAGAATCGTACAACTTCATCATGTAGAGCGCAAAACTGCTTGAAGCGCGGAGAAGAAGTGTTTTTCCTGTACGATGGTCCACCGGCAAAAGCACGAGGCACGTACGTTGTATATGCCGTTGTGAGATGGGGAGGAACTAGTCGCTGCAGCAACGTACCTGCAGCCTGACCTGTTAGACCCGCCCGTAACCCGCAAAATGATCGAAGGTCGCTTTGCCATATTTGGTGGCGTGGCTCGTGGCTGTTTCGCACGAAACGAAGCATCTGTCAAGACTCAGACCCAAGAGCTTCAAGGGAAGACCGTTGGAAGTATGAAAAGATGTGGCCAACGGCATACCTGGAGGGCCTAGGCACAATCAGATATGTCACTACACTCCCAAACCCGGTCACCCTGAGTGCTACAATGTCCAAATTGTATCGGATTTTGTCTCCTCCGAGTGCTGGAGGAGATTAACTCTCGGTACAACGGAAAATGAGACTCACTCCTGCGTTATCTCCAACACTTGGGTGATGGTTGGGTTTGATTTTCTAGCGCTGCAGTAGTCGTACGCATTATCTTCGGACACGCGCACAATGTGCTACTGATTTGGGTGTAGTCTTAACCGTTTAAACCGCAGCAAGTCAACAATGGGCTGGTTTCATCAGAGTCTGTCGAGTGATCAGCAGAAAACTCCAACACGACATGGTCTGTGAGAATGTCTTGTTAATAAATGCCATGACGCAACGTATGCATGCTAACTGCACTACACGGATCTTCACGATCGGATCACGTCGCGGTGCACTGTAGAGCTATAACATCCACGGCTAGTCTTATACAGTCATGCACAGATAAGTGAACTTGTACCTGAGATCGTTGGGAGGTCACGAAGATAACCTGTTTTTGCCGTCCTTCTTGGCAGCATCCATAAGCAGCGCTTTGTGCGTCCACTTCACGGGGAACGCGTAGACCGCCTGGAGGCTAGCTTGGCAAGGTGAAGGCTTAGCCAAGTGCTTGCTGCGGAATATACAGATGATGACAATTTCGCCAAGATTTGAGTTGTGTGCTGCGCACAGTCTTCACGTTGAAGCGCACTGCGACTGGTGAAGCCATCTATCTGCGAAGTGCAACACCAAGACCGTCCGAGCTTCACCGATGCAAACCCTCGGATGGTTGCAAGCGCCAGCTCCCAAAGCACCGCCTCCGTTCCGGGGCCCGTCGCCGAGCAGAGATTACCCCACGCCGCACCAACTGCGTTGCCCGCGCGACACCCCCGTCGGGCTTTATGCACAGCTCATACCCGTCACAAGCGACTTATTAATAGTGAACTCCAGTCAAATAATTCGCTGGAAAGCCGCAACCCCTCTTCAACCCGATCAGCACTTTCTCGGGGCTTCCCCCGAATCTTGCCACGCGGCACTCAGTTTGGTTTTCCGGGGGAGAAGAGCAAGGGAACAAGCTTTTTAGGCAGCCATGGCAGACGACGGCTTTCGCTATGAGCTGGCGACGCCCGAGGCGGTGCTCGCGCGCTTTGACGTGACGGAGGAGAAAGGCCTGACCGCGGACCAAGTGCAGACGCAGCGCGCCGCGCACGGCTTCAACGAACTGGACAAGGAGGAAGGCACGCCTCTGTGGAAGCTCGTGCTGGAGCAGTTCGACGACGCGCTGGTCAAGATCCTGCTGGGCGCCGCCGTGGTGTCTTTCGTCCTGGCCATGTTCGAGGACGGCGAGGAAGGCATCGGCGCCTTCGTGGAGCCGCTGGTGATCCTCGTGATCCTCGTGCTCAACGCCGTCGTGGGCGTGTGGCAGGAGTCGAACGCCGAGGCCGCGCTTGAGGCACTGAAGGACCTGCAACCCGAGAACGCGCGCGTCATGCGCGACGGGGAGATGGTGACGCTGCCCGCGCGGGAGCTCGTGCCGGGCGATGTGGTGGAGATCCGCGTGGGCGACAAGGTGCCGGCGGACCTCCGTCTGCTGTCCATGAAGACGACCGCGGTGCGTGTGGAGCAGGCGCAGATGACGGGCGAGTCCACGTCGGTGAACAAGGACATCGACGCGCTGCCTGAAGGCACGGAAAACATCATCCAGGCCAAGACCAACATGCTATTCGCTGCCACGGTCGTCGTGAACGGCCTGGGCAACGGCGTGGTGACCCAAGTGGGCATGAAGACGGAGATCGGCAAGATTCAGCAGTCGGTGCAGGAAGCGTCCAAGGAGGAGGAAGACACGCCGCTCACCAAGAAGCTCGACGAGTTCGGCGAGCTGCTGTCCAAGGTCATTGCCATCATTTGCATCGTCGTGTGGATCATCAACTACAAGAACTTCTTCGACCCGATCTACGGCTCGGTGTTCAAGGGCTGCATCTACTACTTTAAGATTGCGGTGGCTCTGGCCGTGGCCGCCATCCCGGAGGGCCTCCCGGCCGTCATCACCACGTGCCTGGCCCTAGGCACGCGCAAGATGGCCAAGAAGAACGCGATTGTGCGCAAGCTGCCGTCCGTGGAGACGCTCGGCTGCACCACGGTGATCTGCTCGGACAAGACGGGCACGCTCACCACGAACGAGATGTCGTGCATTACGTTTTCGCACCTCGGCAAGTCCGATACGGAGCTGGTGACGTACGACGTCGAGGGACACACGTACGCCCCGATCGGCAAGGTTCAGGGAGCCCCGCTTGGGCAGTTTAAGGCAGTGTCCTCGCTCGCCACGGTGTGCTCGATGTGTAACGAGTCGGCCATCGAGTGCCACGATGGCAAGTACGTCCGTGTTGGTGAGCCCACGGAGGCTGCCCTGAAGGTGCTCGTGGAGAAGATTGGCTTCCCCTTCGACAGTGCGAAGCAGGCGGAGCTGGAGTCGCTGCGCGCTTCCAACCCCGAGAAGGCGGTTCAGTTTTGCAACGACTACCTGAAGGAGCAGAACAAGAAGCTGGCGGTGCTCGAGTTCTCGCGTGACCGCAAGTCGATGTCGGTGCTGTGCGCTAGGGCCTCTTCGTCGCAGCGCGCCACCCGCTCGTCGACTTCGAGCCAGAACATCCTGCTTGTGAAGGGTGCCCCCGAGGGCCTCATTGACCGATGCACCCACGTTGAGCTGGGCGATGGTACGGTCAAGCCTTTGACTGCTGCTGGTCGCCAGGTGCTGCTCGCTCAGGTGTCGAGCCTGGCTCGCAAGTCGCTTCGTTGTCTGGCGCTGGCTAAGAAGGAGGACCTTACTGACCTCGCTTCGTACGACGGTGACCGTCACCACCCTGCACACAAGCTGCTTGAGCGCACTGAAAACTTTGCTGCGATTGAGTCTGGCTTGACCTTCATCGGTCTTGCTAGCATGCTGGACCCCCCGCGCCCGGAGGTGCGCCCCATGATTGAGATGTGCCACACGGCCGGCATTCGTGTTATGTGCATCACGGGCGACAACAAGCTGACTGCTGAGAGTATCTGCCACAAGATTGGCATCTTCAAGGACGGCGATGACCTTTCCACGCGCTCGTTCACGGGGGCTGAGTTCTTCGCTCTTCCGCTGGAGAAGCGCAACGCGTACCTGTCTGACGGCCATGGCATGGTGTTCTCGCGCACGGAGCCCAAGCACAAGCAGCAGCTTGTCAAGATGCTGAAGCAGCTGGGTGAGGTCACTGCTATGACTGGCGACGGTGTGAACGATGCTCCTGCTCTCAAGCAGGCTGATATTGGTATTGGTATGGGCATTACGGGTACGGAGGTGGCCAAGGAGGCCGCCGACATGGTGCTGGCAGACGACAACTTTGCTACGATCGTGGCTGCCGTCGAGGAGGGCCGTGCCATCTACAACAACATGCAGGCGTTCATTCGCTACCTGATCTCGTCGAACATCGGTGAGGTGGCTGCGATCTTCTTTACGGCTGCTCTTGGTCTTCCCGAAGGCCTGATCCCTGTGCAGCTTCTGTGGGTGAACCTGGTGACCGATGGACCCCCGGCCACGGCTCTTGGCTTCAACCCGCCTGACGCCGACATCATGCAGAAGCCGCCTCGCCGCAGCGACGATGCCCTTATCAACGGCTGGACGTTCTTCCGGTACATGGTTGTTGGCATTTACGTCGGCTTCGCCTGCGTTGGCATCTTTGCGTACTGGTACATGTACTACGAGGCGTCGGGCGATGGCCACACGCTCATCACGTACGACCAGTTGACCCACTGGACCAAGTGCCACGAGTGGGAGAACTTTACGGTGAACAACTTCGATGGCATGGACTTCTCGTCGGACCCTTGCCGCTACTTCACGGAGGGCAAGAAGACGGCGTCGACGCTTTCGCTGTCGGTTCTGGTGGCCATTGAGATGTTCAACGCCCTAAACGCGCTGTCGGAGGACGGCAGTCTGGTTACCATGCCGCCTTGGTCGAACCCGTACCTCATGATCGCCATGGTGGTGTCGTTCGCCATGCACTTCGTGATCCTGTACGTGGACGTGCTGGCTGACACGTTCAGCGTGATCCCGCTGGACTTGAACGAGTGGATGATGGTGCTGGCGTTCTCGCTGCCTGTGATTCTCATCGACGAGGTGCTCAAGCTCATTGGCCGCCGCATGCACGCTCGCGAGCTCAAGGAGCGCATGGACGAATGGGAGAAGAAGACCCAGTAGACGGACAGAGGCTAGAATGTTGGCCCGCTTCCGTTCTATTGGCCTTGGCTGCGGCGCGATGGAAACAACTGAGGCGAACTTATCGGCGGCTCCTGCGCCATTTGGAAGCGCTCGATCTATCAACCGAAGCAAAGCCTTCTCGTCCTGGCGCGGCGGTGAGCTTGGATCTGGTGATGCATGCTAGAGCGAAATCGAGACAGCAGTATTAGAAACACAAATAAACACGACAACCTGCGCCTTGTTTCATTGTTTGCAAAGATCATTATCCCCTAGCTGCAGCAGCATGGACGTGCTGCCATAACGCTCATGGCGTTCGCATCGTGAGCCAACTACATGTATTATAGCGTGATACGATCAATACGGTCACATCCGACCGACGAACGATCCTTGTCGGCGCACGGAAAGCCCTGCATTTGCTGTTCATTGGACAGTGTCCAGCGCTGTTCGCAGTGGCCGGCCACGCATTTCTAGCTTGGAAGCGCAGTTCGTTGCTGCAGTGCTGGTTGCAGACGGCTGTCAGGTCCACTGCGGCAGCACCTGTCGTGAAGCGCACTGCCTGATGCCTCCAGCGGCTGCTGCCAGGCCAAGGCAGCACTTCAACCATCGGTTGCCATGATCGGCTCCCTTGATGTGCGTCGTCCCGAGGGTCCCATGTCGCGGATAACGCAGCAGAAGGGGACAAGTGAAGCCTGGCGCCGCCGATCAGATGCCGTCGCTGATCGTAGGCATGAAGATCGCCGGAGGGCACATCCGGTCCAAGGCGCAGCGAACTCGGCGAGGTCTTCTTCGCTCGAACGTCCAAGGCGCAGCGAGCTCGGCGGGGCCTTTGCACAGTAGACCAGTGTGCAATCCGCCCGCGGCGATATGCGATAATGGCCGGCAGAAAAATGCATCACATGATTTCCCCAAAGCATCTTGCGTGCATTCGCACCGAGAGATGCATGCTTAGCGTCAAGATTAGCTGGTAAACGCCGCCAACGTCTTTCGCGCAGCCTTGGCTTCGCCGTGAACGGATGTGTGAGCTTTACGCGTCGGGATCCGATCATGCGGGATCCTCGGAGGATATGCTGATGGCAATATTGCCGCAAACAAACTTTGGGAGCTAGTCCAGCCAGAAACACGCGAGTTTCGAGGCTGTTACCTAGCGCTTTTGGCGAAGAAGCTTTCCCAGCCGGCACCCGCCATTTCACGCTCAGTAAAAGCGCTTTCTTCCGCCTTCATGCAGGGCGGATGAAGGCTCAAGGCTGTGGATTAGCAGCACGGGCAGCTTTTTGATCGTGGACAAGCATGGCCAATGCTTTGGATAGACTTGTCGTTCGTTTGCTCTATCTTCGAGAGTTCCTCCACGCACGCAAGTCTTCACATCCCGCGTTACCACGCTACGTGGACCACTCGGGTCGCGAGACTCAATAGATCA
Source organism: Phytophthora ramorum (assembly GCF_020800215.1). Taxonomy (NCBI): domain Eukaryota; phylum Oomycota; class Peronosporomycetes; order Peronosporales; family Peronosporaceae; genus Phytophthora; species Phytophthora ramorum. The sequence continues at coordinate 1,090,495 of NW_027150660.1, read as the reverse complement.
ATGCACACTGATTATTAAAAGAACATTTATAATAAGATCTCCTAAAATAGATATTGTATTCTACCATATACTGTCTCTTTTCATCAAGTTATCTTTATAGACGGGTATCACATACCTCAGCTCTCTGGTGGTCCATCTCCTCGCCCCCCCTGTCGCTCCTGCCTAATTCCGGCTGAAGGTCCATTCAATCAGTCCGCAATTTCTCTGCTTCCACACAGACGTAAAAGAAGACCATGGCGAGAGGAGGAGACTTGTGGCTGCAGCAGTTCGTGTGCAAGCAGGACCCGACGCTGGCGCCCGAGGACGACGACATGCGCTTCCCGCCCGTGCGCTCCAGCAAGTCCGCGGACGAGATGGGCCGCCTGCGCAAGCTCACGTCGCTCACGTATCTGAGCGGCAAGCTGCGCGACTTGCTGCACCGCGAGCACCGCGACACGATCGTGTGCGAGGAGGACGAGGAGAGCCCCGCCAGCAAGCGCAATATTTATGACATCATCCGCCGCAACCAGGAGGGCGCGCGTCCAGGCCGCGCGCACACGACCGGCGGCTTCGACCTGACCAAGTTCGGCGGCGCTGTGCCGGTGACGCGCCCCGTGGCGTTCTCACACAGCGCGTCATTGCCGGCGCAGAGCCACGCGCCCAGCAAGGAGCAGCGCTGGTGCACCAACTGCTCCAAGTGCTTCCAGCGCGGACTCAGCAAGTTCGACCAGTACTGCGGCCTGGACTGCAAGACGGCGCACCGACTGCGCCAGTCCGCGTGAAGCCACGCCCCTCCCTACCAGTACGCGGCGCAGTCGCCTTCTCTCGTCTCAGAGGAGACGCTGGCTGTGCGCGCTGCGGCGTCGCGTCCGCCGCCGCACTTCACAACCCATTCCGTCATCAGCCAAAGGCGCGGGTGAACGGAAGGGAATCGCAACAAGCGCGCTCGAGACAGAGCGCAGGTAGCTTCGGAGGGGACTTGGGAGGATACGAACCAGTGCAGCTACGGCCCCAGCTGCTGGTCAAACGTGTACCATAGGAGATAGGGGGGTGCCGCCTCGGCCATAAAGTTATGATAAAACTATTTTAACCACGGATATTCGGTCTCGACACCTCGGACATGCCGATGGACTTCTTCCCATTTCAAGGAGGGTCTTTGATTGATTTCCCCATCGTCTCCGATTGATGCATGGCATATTTTCGTACTTAACGTTTGGCGAGCCAAAACGTCGCAGATTATGTGCTGAGGGGGTCAATCTGACAATCGGAAGCTTCTTCTACACCGGACACTTCGCCTCGGGACTGCAGACGCGATGGTGGCGGCCAACAAGATCGTGGTGTGCGACAACGGCACGGGGGTGCGTCCGCTCTAGCTGGCTCGTGTGGTCTCCTCTTCCTCCCTCCTCTAACCTTCTGCCTTTCGCTGTCGCTACAGTTCGTCAAGGCTGGCTTCGCCGCCGAGAACTTCCCCAAGGCCATTTTCCCGTCCCTCGTGGGGCGCCCCGTGCTGCGCGCGGAAGAGGCAGTCCAGTCAGACATTCTGCTCAAGGTGCGTCGAGACTTTCGGCTCTTTTCCGAGTCTTGAAGCTTTGGGGCCTAATAAATGTTTGCTGCCTCCTGTAGGACATTATGTTCGGCGACGAGGCCGCCGCGGTGCGCTCGAACCTGGAGATCACGTACCCCGTGGAGAACGGCATCGTCAAGAACTGGGACGACATGGAGAAGCTCTGGGACTACACGTTCAAGGAGCGCCTGGCCATCGACCCCAAGGATGGCTACCGCATCCTGCTCACCGAGCCGCCGCTCAACCCCAAGCGCAACCGCGAGAAACTCGTTGAGACCATGTTCGAGAAGTACGGCTTCGACGGCTGCTACATCAACACGCAGGCCATGCTCACGCTGTACGCGCAGGGCATCACCACGGGCGTGGTGGTTGACACGGGCGACGGCGTCACGCACGTCGTTCCGGTCTACCAGGGCTACGTGCCGCAGCACCTCATCTGCCGTCTGGACGTTGCCGGCCGCCACATCACTAACTACCTCATCAAGCTCATGCTGCAGCGCGGCTACGCGCTGAACCGTACGGCCGACTTTGAGACGGCGCGCCAGATGAAGGAGAAGTGGTGCTACGTGGCCTACGACACGGCGGCGGAGCGCAAGTTGGCGCTGGAGACTACGGTGCTTGAGGAGTCGTACGAGCTGCCTGACGGCCGCATTGTGCGGCTGGGACGCGAACGCTTTGAGGCGCCCGAGGCGCTGTTCGACCCGAATCTGATTGACGTTGAAGGCGCTGGTCTCAGTGACATGGTGTTTGACATGTGCATGAAGGCTGACATTGACTTGCGCCCGGAGTTTTTCAAGAACATTGTGCTGTCTGGTGGCTCCAGTATGTATCCGGGTCTGCCGAGCCGTCTTGAGAAGGACATCAAGCAGCGATACCTGACGGACGTGCTGAAGGGCGACAATAGCCGCCTGAGCAAGTTCCGTCTTCGTATCAACGACCCGCCGCGCCGCAAACACCTGGTTTTCCTTGGCGGCAGCGTGCTGGCTGACGTCATGAAGGACAATGACGCCTTCTGGCTGCTGAAGAGCGAGTACGAGGAGCAAGGTCTGCGCGTTCTGGACAAGCTGCAGGGCTAATCCGAAGCAAACCAAATGTGCATGATTGGTATGCTGCTAGATACAAGCCTGACAAAGTCAAGTTTCCACATAAAAATCATCAGCTAAGTGAGTCAGGTGAAGGTTGAGAGTTTTGAAGACAAGAAACACTTTGCGAAGTGTATCTTGCGGCTTGTGGAGGTGAACCGACTAAAATGCCGAACTATCCCGTACAGGTTGGCTGCAGCTCTTTTGATCTTATGTCTGGATGAACGTCAGCTCGCCCTGGAGAGTCTCGTGACGGTAGTCCACACGGATGTCCGGCACGTTGCTCATACGAATATCTAAATCATAAAGGTACACGACATGAGCGGAAGTGACACGAACAAATAGGGAAAGCAGGAACGAACCGTTGCCACGCGAGCCGGGGATGGTGTACTTGGGACCGAGGTAGTGTTCCTTGAACTTGTGCTCGAAGCCCGACTGCAGTACCGAGTTGCGCGCGATCTCGCACATGTCCGTGGACGTCAGCTTCCATACCTGCACGGCCACGGAGTACTCTTCAAGCAGCGCATCCTTCGTGTAGTGCAGCATGACAGGATCGTCCGTGCTGAGCGAGACGTTCAGGCCACGCGCGTGATATATCGGGAAGGGATTGCGGTGGTACGCAAGGAACAAGCGATTATTACTCAGCGGCGACATGGCAATACCAATCTGCGTGAGATAGTACAGGTACTGCAGACACACGGACTTGCGCAGCGTGATACCGTGGTTGATGCCGTTCGCAGTCAGATACGCAGCCGCCAAGTGTTCGGGGTCACCAGCTTCACCGCAGTGAGGTCGGAACGAGAAGATGTTGAGGCCCTTCTGGCGACGGAACTCATTCAGCGCAGCGATGTTGGCATACAAGTAGTAACACCAGTAATCGTACGGTGGGTTGGCCTCATGCGTCCACTCGTGCGGCTTCGGCAGCTTCTTGCCACGCTCAGCACGGAAAGGCTCTGCCTTGCTCTCGTCGTCAACGCAGTCGAAGCCCACCATGGTTTCCAGGAAGTAGTGCAGTGGCAGGTTGCTCGACGGGTCACGCGTCACCTCGAACAGCGGCAGGAACATGTAGTCCAGCATCTGCTGGAAGTTGTCCACTTCGCCCAGCTTCTTGTACAGGAAGTAGAGTCGCGGGATCTGCACCATCCAGCGCACATGTGGGGACGTAAGCTTGTTCAAGTAGATCCAACGGCCCAGCTTGTCCCATTCCGAGTGCTTGCGACCGTAGATGGAGACGCGCCACTCGACAAGCTGGTACTTACTAGCGTGCAGGTCGGAGATGACCTCCTTCGTAATCTCCGCCAGGTACTTGCCGGCGATCAAATTGTCCGTCTTGAGGAAAATCTCTCGCAGGCGACTTTGTCCTGCCGGGTTGTACTTGAGGTTGAACCGGTCAAAGCGGTGGAACGTGTTGCTCGCGTGCATATCCAGCGTGTCGACGCTCAGATCGTAGCCCGTGAGGTTCAGCGACCGGAAGACCTCGCTCAGCGTCATGAAGCGTCCGTCGCGGAATATCACGATCTCCCCGGGCGAGTTGCGCAGCCGCGACTTGATGAACCGCAGCAGGTGCTTCTGGTTCATGCACGCCGAGTGGTGGATATGCGTGTCGACCTTGCGCACATTGTAGAAGTCGCGATGGGGCACAGCCTTCTGCGCCACGAGCTCGCGCTCCGAGTTCAGCAGCGTGTGCAGGTTGTACCGCGCTTCCAGCAGCTGCAGCCGCTTGAACGCCAGCGTCTTGACCGGTCCGAAGTTGATGATCCGCTTGAGCTCGAACAAATCTGTATAGTACTCGTCCATGCTGCCCACGCGGCTGATGGGCTCGACCGCGTCCTGTTCCTCGTAGACCACAACGACCCCGTCTACCATCATGAAGTGGTGCTGCGTCGTCTCCGGCACGGCGTTCGTGAAGGGTTCGTACGGGATCTCGTCCCGATGTCTCAGCTTGCCCGTCGCGCGAGGACTGGAGTGCACCTCCGCCGAGGGTGGCGGCGTCTTGGGCTCATTAACATTGATCCACTTCTTCCTGAGTGCCAGGCACTTGCGGAGGAGCTCGCAGACCTCTTTGGTCTCTCTGTCCACCTCGTCCGGGGCTGAGGTGATCTGGATCCGCTGGTACGTGGACAGCTGGCCGTAGGGCTCCGGCAGCGTCTCGAAGAGGTCTCCAGGGCCGGCGTCCTGCTGATCATCCACGAACACTTCGGAGAGCCTGCGCAGCCGCTTCTCGGTGGCCACTTTCTCCAGGATCGACGCCTTGAGGCGGCCCTCGTGGTGCGTGCGCTCGTCGTTCTCGCTCTCGTCCTCGTCGGGGCTGGCGGTGGCCTTGGCGGCCGCGGCGATCACGTCTGCATGCATAAGGTGCGGAGCGAAGCCTGGGTCCAGCGGCCCGTCGAGGTGCAGCTGGCCCAGCTCGTGCTCCAGCACTTCCGCCGACGTGTCCATTGCAGTCGAGGAGGTCTTTTTGATACTGACGCCAAGCAGCAACAGCGATGGGGATGGGCCGCGACACGCATTCAGTACATGAAAACTGGGATAGAGAATGAGAGCCTGTACGATGGAATATACAGGTTGGCGGTCTGGCCGTGCTTGTGGTAAGGCTGGCTTGCCAATGCAACACTGGAGGCGTGGTCTGGTTTGGGACGCTTCCTGTAGCCGATAATTCGTCGGAGATACTGTTGTTGGAGTATCAGGTGAGGCGGGCAGAGCGATATCGCCGAGAGTCTTGCCCTTGATCGTAGAATGTCAAGGTAGCAAAGTGTCCTTGGCGCATTTGTTGGCACTTGTGCGATCGGAAGCACTGCTGGTAAACCTGTTTGTCCAATCGACCCAAGCGTGGACGAAAACAGGCTCGTTGCAGTCTGTCGCCGTGCGTGGCCTCCACTTGCAGGACTTTGTCAACGCCATTGTGGGCCGAACACTATGGTTAGCAATTCTTTTCCTTTCCTACCAATGCTCGCAGCTAAAGCTGTTGCCAGCCCCGCTAAATCGGTCCCAACCAATCCATCCGCGTTGAAGCTCGTTCCGTTTCGGGGTGTACCAGGCCTCGCTTTCTAATCATCCTTGGTGAGGTTGCCCAGGGAAGCGAGTGGCTGGAACAGGTTGCCAGGGCGGAGAGCTTGACGATCGATGCCAGCTGGCAAAAGTCTCTCATAGGTCCGCAAAAGTCTCTCATAAACCTTTTCACAATTAATAATCTAGGATACACATATACCTTTGTGATTAAATACGAAGAGTGCCTCGCTGCATGAGTTCGTTGTGCTTCGCCATCAACTAAGCAACCGTCACAAAGAGCAAGAGACGCATTTATACCTGTACTTTACCAATCCATGGTTTTGACTGCTTGAGCCGCTTCCGAGCTTTTTTGCATTTTCAAAACGAAATCGTGTCCTAAGAACCTGCTGACTCCGATACCCTTGACAAGACGTTCTGATACCAAGTTGAAGTGCCTCGCGCTAGGGATAGGTATATATAAGTACGCCACGCTCCATAACGCACTTAATCGTGAGATAGCATGCACATTCCGTCTTATTTATGCTACGACACAAAATTACACTTCATTTCACTATGACCCCTTCATCCTTAAGTTCACGCGTACTACAATCTCCGTACTTTACAGAGAAGTCAAAGTAGACGAAGACCGAAATGGCTAAGTCCGGTGTCATTCGCCAACTCGCCACCTGCAGCTCAAGCCTCCGCCTCAAGTTCTAAGCTACAATCGCCATGAAGGCCATGCAGAAGCTCCGTCCTGTGACCTCCAAGCTCCGCGATCTCTCTAGTCGCAGCGTCTGGACTGCCCAGCAGGTAGGAAGATCCATGCGTACCAACCGTTGCAAGGATATCCCACCTTAATCCTCTTTTGCTGCAGTACATCGACCGAGAGGAGCAATACGGCGCCCACAACTACCACCCACTGCCTGTGGTTCTGACCAAGGGCCGCGGCTGCAAGGTCTGGGACGTGGACGGCAAGGAGTACTACGACTTCCTGAGCGCCTACTCGGCCGTGAACCAGGGCCACTGCCACCCCAAGATCGTGCAGGCCATGGTGGACCAGGCGCAGACGCTGGCACTCACGTCTCGTGCCTTCTACAATAATGTGCTGGGAGAGTACCAGGAGTACATGACCAACCTCCTGGGCTTCGACCGTATCCTGCCTATGAACACGGGCGTGGAAGGAGGCGAGACGGCCGTGAAGCTCGCGCGTCGCTGGGCCTACGACGTCAAAGGCGTTCCCGAGAACAAGGCCAAGGTCATCTTTGCACAGAACAACTTCTGGGGCCGCACGTTGAGTGCTGTGTCGTCGTCCAACGACCCGGACGCCTACGGAGGCTACGGCCCTTTCATGCCTGGGTTCAGCAGTGTCCCGTACAACGATATCAAGGCACTGGAGGAGATCTTCGAGAAGGAAGGCAAGAGCATCGCTGCCTTCATGGTGGAGCCTATTCAGGGCGAGGCGGGTGTGGTCGTGCCCGATGATGGCTACCTCAAGCGCGTGCGCGAACTCTGCACTAAGCACAACATCTTGTGGATCGCCGATGAGGTGCAGACCGGTTTGGCGCGTACGGGAAAAATGCTGGCGGTGGAATATGACAACGTGAAGCCCGACATCTTGATTCTGGGCAAGGCGCTCTCGGGTGGCATGTACCCGGTCTCGGCGGTGCTGACGAGCCACGAGGTGATGCTCACCATCAAGCCTGGGCAGCACGGATCCACGTACGGCGGCAACCCGCTCGGTTGCAAAGTCGCCATGGCGGCCATGGAGGTGATCAAGGAGGAGAAGCTTGCCGAGAACGCCTTCAAGCTCGGCAACAAGTTCCGTGGTGAAATGGAGAAGTACGTGTACTGCTGCGTGTTGGCGGTGTTTGCTGGTCACTAACCCTGCACTGCTTGTGTTTGTACGTGACAGCTTCAAGTCGAGTTTGCTTCAGGGCGTGCGTGGCCGAGGCTTGCTGAACGCGATCATCATCAACGAACGTCCAAACCAGCCCGACGCCTTGCAGCTCTGCATGAACTTGGCCAAGAAGGGGCTGCTCGCTAAGCCCACGCACGGCAACATCATCCGTCTGGCACCACCGCTCGTCATGAACGAGAAGCAGCTCGACGAGTGCACGTCGATCATCCAGGAGGTTCTCACCGAAGCTGAGGCATAATCACTGTGATAGGAGGACAGCCGCACTCACCAAAGTTGAGCGTTGCAATCGTCTCGCCATCAAGTTCTTCCGAGGAATGCTCATTTTTTCTCCCATGCCGGGAAGTTTTTATAGTTTTGGCGCTGTGCCGCGTTGAAACTTAGATCAATTACATGTAGTTATTCGTACGACTACTGTAAGAGAAGACGAACTGGAAAATTAAAAGTAAGCACCACACCGACTACCTACACCTTCCACACGTACTGCGGAATGTCATCCAACATCTTTCTCGTCGACTTCTGGCGCCTGGCAAACTCCTTGAAATCGGAAGCGCATTGCTCATCTTAGATGGCAAATCGGGCTCAAACTGCGGTGGGCCATCGTACAGGTAAAGCACTTCAGCTTTGCGTTCCGACGCGGCGTCGTGCTCTGCCTGTATGAAAGCGTACGACTCGCGCGATTCTTCAACCGTGCCATCCTCTCTAAACACGACGACTTTCTTCATCACCGATTTTTTTGTAAACGAGGCTGCGATGATTGTTGTGTTGGGGTGCGTGCTCTTGTAGTGCTCGAAGAAGTACCCGTAGAAGGTGGATTTGCCGATTCCTAAACACAACATATTGAGTCAGTCAGACCCAAGCTCATACCATGACCTCAAGTCGGACCGTACCTACCAGGCGTCCCCGTGACAGTGATAATGTGTAAAGTGCGGAACAGGTCCAGGATCAGGCGATAGTACTGCGGGTAACATCGACGTACGAAGAACTTGGGCAATTCATAAACATTCTCCACCGGCAGCCCCTTAGGAAACACTTGGGTCCGCTCCTCCATGCGCTGACCCATGCGTAGCATCGATCCAAGCGCTAGGGGAACATGATTTCGTGCAGAATATCGTTGGCTTATGAATGCAAGGAATAGACCAAGCTAGTCTATTGTGGTTCTACACCTACAAGCTGTCGTAGCTTGCGTCGCTGTAGAAGTTCGCCGACGCTTTCGGTTTCTTCGTGAATCCAAAGACCATTTATATGCGTGAGTTCGATGCGCACCACGCCCGTCGAGGTCATGCTCGTCAAGTCCACCGGGCGCTGCTCGCCAACCTTGCGGGGCTCATGGAAAAGTTCCTTGTGGAGAACTTCATGACATCCCACGTTCGCCGACATCGCCGCCTACTGCGAATTCGTGTAGGTCGGGCTCAGGGGTATCTTTAGCTTCAGCACCGACACTATACTATGCTCGTGAACAAGTGGCTCCCCCCTTTGCATTCAAGTACCTTCATAATATACCCTTCTAGCTCAACCGCATGAAGACGCTACCGCACCACGATTGAGATCCACGAGCCTCTTGACGAGTTCCTCGCGAGCCTGGGGCTCAAGACGAAGGCTAACCTTTAAGGAGTAACGTATCTAAGCAAAATGACGAGCAAAGTGAATTTATATCCGGATATTGATATACTACAATAGTATGTACAAATCATTCCATTTGTTATTGGAGCCGAATAAATACTATTTTGATAATAGCGTTGTGTTCGACATATACTACTATATCTAGAGTTGCAATATAGTACTACGGTCGACTACGGATCAAGTTCACACACGTTCCAGGCGCGAAACCCTTCAAAGCACCCCCCGGAGGTTGCAACTGCAAACTACTATAGTGTTTTAATATGAGTGGTAGTATATACTATCAGCCGAAGCTCTTTGTGCAACACGGCTTTATCAAGTAATGTTAGACGAAGTTACAACCACCACACCACTTGATGTACGCAACCCAGACGAAAAGAAGTCGAAAAGAGGTGCGAATGAAGAACTATTTAGAGACGCGACCGACGTCGTTTATATCGAGACTGTCGGCGGCGTCTCATTAATGAATTCCTCCACTACCAGCACAGAGCAACTGACACGTATATAGTGTTTTTGTGCTTACAGAACACTCAGATCTTGATGAAAAGCTGCTAAGAGTATTTCTAAATGACCTTCGAAAGCTGAAGTCACGAGTGCACGAGCAAAACCTCGCCAAGCACGAAGAGAAAACTACTCACACAGGGTTCTTCCTGTCTCGCTAACCAGTATTCAAATACGCTAAATGGGCATAACGTATCAATTTTACACCATTTTTACTACTACCAACTCGGCTACGCCACTTCGAATAATTTCAGAGCTTCCTCGAGCTTGCATGATTTGTCTGCACGAACACTACAAGGTCTGTGAAAATGTCTTGTCAATAAATGCCAGCCCGCGACGTACGCTTGCTCCCTACTACTGGTACTACTCACTACACGTAGCAAATGTACGTCCTTGCCGTATTATACCCACTCTTCCTACGTATGCCTAGTCTTGCTCAGCATTTAGTCGGTCCCGCGGCGGGTTCATTTTCTGGATCTTCACCATCGGGTCACGTCGCAGTGCACTGCAAGGCAAAGCATCCAAGGTTAGTCAAAGAGCTCCATACACAGTCATGCACAGATAAATGAACTTGTACCTGAGATCGTTGGGGGTCACGAAGATAAACTGTTTCTTGCCGTCCTTCTTGGCAGCATTCACAAGCAGCTGGATGGTCATGTCCCGGTTAACCGAGTCCATGAACACATCGAACTCGTCCATTACTCGGAACGGACACTCAATACTCTCACCGAGGGCCAGCAGCAGCGAAACTTGAGTGTACGACCGCTCGCCACCAGACAGTTCTTTCATGTCGGTTACCTGGGACGCGCGCGAGGCTCCCTTCTCGTTCTGCAGCACGGCAATGTCTAGCCGCTGGTCGTCATGCCGGAATTTCAGCTTACCCGCAAAGTTGTTCAGGCACATGTACTTGTTGAACCCCATCGATGTCCGATGGGCAATCTCCTTGCGTAAGATCTGCCACACGCGCTTCCGTTCCTCTAACATCGAGCGAATACGCTCCAGGTTGTCGCGGAACTTGTCAAAGTTGGTTTTCTTGCTCTTATACTTGATTTTCTTAGCCTCCATGTCATCCTTCAGCTCGCCGAGATCCATTCCTTGAAACCGACTGCGCTCGTGGTCGATCTGTCGCTTGATGTCCGTTAATCGCTTGCCATAGTAGTCGTGGGAGTGGGTGACAGCTACTCGTTCACAGTGTTGCTGGGCTTTTTGCCTCGCCTCCTCGCATTCTTCGTGGAGTGCTGCTAGCTCATCTTCCATGTGGAGTACTATTTCACGCAACGTTGACGCCTCCCGCTGACACGTCATCTCCTGCACCTTCATCTCGCTCAGGTGCTTGTAGATAGCGTCTGCATCGACCTGGTACTCATTCATCTCACCAGCAATTTTTTTCTCCATCGCGTCCAGTTCCTCGAGCTCATGCAGCTGGCCTTCCAGGTCGGGATTAGACTTGGACAGGATGTCGTTCAGCTCCTGTTCGCGACGGTGGAAATCTTCCAGCTCGTCTTGGACACCCCTCACCTCGTCCTCCAGCACTGAGGTATCCAGCGCGTGTTGCTGCAGATCGTCCGACAACTCCTCTTCAAGACTGTGAAGCTCGGCACGCTTCTGGTTAAACGTACGAGATAAATAGTCAATGCGGTCGTTCTGCTGCTTCATCTGGCGTCTGAAGTCTTCCCGATCACGCCGCAGTTGCGACTCGTCACGACGCAATACCTCCAGATTCCCCTGCAAATAGTCCAGCTTCTGCTCCAGCTCCCTGATCTCGCCCTCCACATCTTGGCAAATGATAGAGCTGCGGCGATTTCCCTTATTTGCAATGAAGGCCAGATTTCCTGAGCGAACAACAAACTTGTCTCCACTCGGGAGATACACCTCCGACGCGAAGCGCGCCATTCTGAAGTTGCCGCTCGAGCCGCTCAGAACGCTCTCTTCAGCTGTCTGGCGATCATCAAACAGCAGCTTGCTCTCTGAGCTGCACACATCGATCAGAGCGTTGAACACTTCATCATCATTCACTTCGAGGATGTTGCAGATCGCATGGGCAGCGAGGTCGCCCTCTGCCAGGCGCAAATTGCCATAACGGCGTCCAGTCCGCTGCGAAATAATGATATTAGCCTGGTTCTGTGGGCAATGAGCCTGGCGCTTCAAGTCGTCCAGCAAATGCTTGTCTTGGCCGTTGACCACCAAGTAGCTTCCGAGTGTTCCCTTTAATGCCACCTCGATAGCCAACGCGAAGTGCATGAACCGTTCGGGAAGCTTGACATGGAGACCGAGGGGTCCGATAGGCGGTGCAGCAAACCGGTGCCGGTTCTGCTGAATGAGGTGGTGCAATTGCGGGATTTTGCTGCCGTACACAGCTAGACTGTCGCGCTTCTGTCCTCTCAGCGAATTCATGCGGTGTTGAATCTTGGCGGTCTCGTTATCAGCTTCACGCAGTTGACGGAGACAAGTCTCGTGACGGTTCTCGACTTCATCCAGCTCTTGCGGACGTGCCTGAGCACGATCTTTGGCTTCACTTACTTCACCCTCCGCGTCTGCCACTTCGCGTCGCTTCATCTCGATACGATCCCGCATTTCATCGTTGCGCTGCAATCGATTGTGAAGCATCGCTTCGTGGTTCTCTTGCTTCTTCTGCACATCGCGCTGCAGACGCGCAAGCCGCTGCTTTGCTCGTTCTTTCGACTGTGTTAGGTGCTTCATTTCCGCCTTGCAGTTGTGGAGCGGTCGACGAGCTTCCCGAATCCTGTTCTTCACGTCCGATTTCCTCTGGTTGTTCTCAGTCATCCGAGCGCTGACTTCTTCGAGCTTGTCGTTCTTCTCCTTCTGCTTCCGCTCCAGGTTCTCCACCGCTTCACTCGTCTCTTCATAGTCTGCAGCAACATTCTCGGCCTCGCCTCGCTTTCGCTTCATTTTCTTTTCCTTCTTAGCAGCCGCGGCTTCCTTCTCACACACGAAGGACCAGGCGAGCTCCTTCTTGAGCACCTCAAACTCTTCTTCCAGCTTTCCGATCTGAACAAGATCACAGAAAATTTCCCCATCAAAAGAGTTAGCACAGTGTCCATATCCGAGCAATCCACCAACAACCTGCTTACACTCTGTGCTTCCTTCCACTGCTTCTTGGCCTCATCCATCGCGTCTTTCAGCGTGGCAATCTTGGTCCTCTCCCTCTTGAGCGTGGACTCGGCAATGGTCCTCGTCTCCTCGTCAATCTTCGAGTACGTTGTCCTCATCTTGTACAAGTCCGTCGACTGCAGGAAAAACTTGTACTTGGCCTGCGGGTCGCCCTTCAAGAACAACTTGGCGTTCTCCTGGTCCAGAATCGCGCACGGGTTATCCGTCTGGATGTTCAAGTGGTCCAGCATAGCATCCAAGTCCGTCTTGAGCTTGGACACCAGCAGTCCTCGCTCGTCCTTCAATCTGTACTCGGCCGACCCGTCTCGGCGGATGAGCCTCTCAACCATAATCTTGCGGCCGAATTGCTCCGGACGGAAAGCGTCGCTGCCCACCGCGTCATTGCGCAGCGTGATTCGCACCAGGGCGTTGCCCTCGTGTCCGTGACGGATCAAGTTCTTGACGCTTTTGCCTCGGTGCGTGCTGCGTGCACTGGCGCCCAGACAGATCTGGATGGCGGCGATGATGGCGCTCTTGCCGCTGCCGTTCTCTCCTGTGATGAAGTTAATGTTCGGGCACAGCGTCACTCGCATCTTGCGGTGGCACATGAAGTTCTCGCAGTAGATCTCCTCCACGACGCCCATCTCCGTTTCGATGTGGGCGTCCATTTGGGACATCTCGGAGGAGGACGTCTTCTTGCGGCGCTTCTCACCGATGGCGGCGTCGTCGTGCACGTAATCTTCGTCTTCGGTCTCGCTCGTGGTGGACGCGCTGTGGTCCGCGTCGCCGTGGCGCGTCTTCTGCGCCTTGCGTGGCGGCCGACGGCTCGTTAGCAGCGCCATTGCGCTACGCAGATTGATAGAGTGACACGCGGAGGGAAGGAGGGCGGACAGAGGAGCTGCGCGACGGAGAACGCGCCCCAGCGAGCGCGGAATAAACTTCTGCTTCGAGATGAGCGATGGCGGAAGTGCGCGCCAAGAAAATAGTGCCTGTGGACTTTGATATCGCTATAAGAAGGTGTATTAAATATAATTTGCACTTCAATATTATTATATGATGTTTGGTTGAATACTGGATATCTAACAGTTTTTTATAACTGTATTTAATGTATTTACAGAGTATGTATCGTTATAGACGGGCTCTTATCAGTCGCTGATGCCGTTCGCATGGTCAAATTACTATCCCATTATTGACTGCGCATGCACTACTTTTCTGCCAAGCTAACTAATACATGTACTCGTATGTTGCACTGGTATGTTGTGGCCTTACACACGCGTACGGAGACGCCATCTGTACGCTCAAAAGGAGAAAACTCACTCGTAGGGCATCATTCACGGCTCGCCGATATCGCCATGTATGTGTCATACTTGTTCGACGTGCGCCGCGAAATCGCGTCTTGAAGGCGCCCCCAAGTAACCAATCGCTCTTTCAATATTGTGCGGATACGTCCCAAATTGCTACGGAGCTTGTCAAAGTTGGTTTTCTTGCTCTTATACTTGATTTTCTTAGCCTCCATGTCATCCTTCAGCTCGCCGAGATCCATTCCTTGAAACCGACTGCGCTCGTGGTCAATCTGTCGCTTTTGCCTCGGTGCGTGCTGCGTGCACTAGCGCCCAGACAGATCTGGATGGCAGCGATGATGGCGCTCTTGCCGCTGTCGTCCTCTCCTGTGATGAAGTTAATGTTCGGGCACAGCGTCACTCGCATCTTGGGGTGGCACACGAAGTTCTCGCAGTAGATCTCCTCAATGATTCCCATCGGTGGGCATCGGCTTCTGATAATTCTGTAGCGGTTCGAGCATCGAACTGTGTTAACTCGTTCTCAGAGTCTGTACAACATCGTCGGGACCAGCTCCAGCGACGGCAGCATCCCTTGCCGGGAGCCTCGCGCCGCGCGACGTCTGCTGCTTCTTTGCTGCAGATATTTGCGGTCGAGCCATTGAAAACTTGAATGGCAGCGTCGGAGCCCCAGCGAAAGCGGCATGAGAGACGACGCCAGCCTAACTTAACTGTAAGACGCTAACGACATGAGCTTGAAGCGATCCCTGTCCCCGAATGGAACAGTCTAATCGGTAAAAAGGCATTTCGGATGTGAATCGTCTTGCCATGGGGCTGTATTTTTAGTGTTCGCTTGGAACCTCATCGACAATCTGCAGACCTGAGCTGGAGGCCTAATGGCAAGCACCGGGCGCAGGTAGATCTTTGTTTTTGCATCCTCACTGCAGTCGATTCCAGATACTAATCGCTTGATGTAGTAGTCGCCGGTGTGCACTATGCCAGCAATTTTACGGCTCCGGATTCCTCGACAATGTGTCTGCAGGAGTGGGTCTCCTATCTCGTAGTTGAAGTTGTTGGGCTAACAGCAGTGCGTTCGTTGACAGGAATTGCTGCGAGCACGGCGGATGCTGATGGAGCGCAGCACCGAAGACGATGGACCCACAAGCCGCTTGATTCGCGAGGGGTTCGACCAGTTTCTTGGCGAACTTACACGCGAGCGCGAAGCTCATGATGCCAGTCAGCGCAATATGCCGTTAGACGTTTGCGCCTTCTGCGTGCAATTTTTGCCATCCACGTACACCACGGACAGCGACGAGGGAGACGACCGTGCACTGCATTCGGTGGGTTGTGTTGGTCCGGCACGAGCAGCAGCATCAACGCTGGTCCCTGGATCTCGGTGCAGCAGCAGAGGGCAAGTTCGCTCAAGCCTCGTGATTCAGCACCAGCTTCCGGGCAAGAAAACGGCATCGGCTGCGCTTGGGAAAGGTCCACGAACAGCACGGACGGCGGCAAGGTTACACCGGCCACGAAGTTGTGCTCCTGCTTCCAGTCTCTCAGCGTCGCCCCCGACTTACCGCCTTCTCTCAAGCGATGCCACCCGCGTATTGCGAATTGAGTCACCTGCCACAGCACTGCATTCCATGGCGATTGGGCATGATAGCAACCAACAACGCTTACTGGCAGCCACGGATGTCATGAGTAGCTTGAGACTGCAAGAGCAACAGCAGACCACAGCCATCTTGCGAGCCGAAACGAGCAAACGGAAGACGTATTATCAACACCACGCTTCGACCACGAAGCAAGCCCAGAGAACGGCTCGTGAACGCGCAGAGCGTATGACGGGGTCGTCAAATGACTCACCACAGCACCAAAACATTATCGATGCTCTTATCAAAGGCGCGGGGACTTTATACACCGGCGTTGTTGTCGCTCAGCAGGAAAATAACCCTCCAATACCCGTGTCCCGATCGAGCCTCGCCTCCAAGATCGTGACCAAGAAGCACGGGCGCCACTTCAAGACGGAACTTTTCTTCCCTGCCATACCCGTGAAAGCTCGAGCAACTCCGAAAAGGTAGACCACGCAGATCGGCACACTAATAAATGTCTACACAAGACAGGAAAGCTTTATTGTGCCTCGCTTCGCTCGTGTATCTCTTGAAAGTGTTTTTCTGCTAGTTAGGCAGGTACAGCAACCGTAGCTGTATGGGTTTCACAGCACCTCGACAGGCACGTGAAAGCACCAAGTTACAGGCCCAGCCATCCCTGGTCGCTGAAGAAGAAGCCGAGCGTGGAGCCGCCGGCGATGCCGAGGAAGAGGCAGAAGACCATGACGGCGCCGCCCGACTCGCGATCCTCCGGGTTGAGCATCCGGGGGCCCACGCCCATGGTGACCGTGGACAGGAAGCCGTTGGAGAGGCCGATGACGAGGTTGAGCACGATGTTGTAGACGATGGCGCCCATGTCATCGTGGCCGAACGAGTAGAGTGACGTGCCGGCCACGCCCATGAGCAGCAGAGGGATGAAGGCCAGACGGAGGATGGAGAGTCCGAAGCACCACTGGCTGTTGAGCAGCTTGTAGACGGCGGCGCTCGTGAGGATGCGGCCGAAGAAGTCGCCGTAGTTGTAGCTGCCCACGATGCCCGGCGCGCAGTACCAGTAGCCCGTGACTGTGTGCGTCACGTCCGCGTACGGAGGCGCGAGGTTCCGCGACGCCGCGCATCCGAAGCCCGGGAAGACCGACAGCGACACGAAGAAGACGAGGAACTGCGCGACGGCGGGCATCCAGATGAGGCCGAAAATGCGCCACAGGTTGCGCAGGTTCTTGCCCACGGACTGGCTCGTGAGGTTCTCCTCCTTGGCCGATGCGGCGTTGCGCTCCAGCAGGAACTTGACGCTCGGCAGACTCGTGAGGCGGCGGTACACGAAGAGCGCGACGATGAGCACGACGATCAAGAGGCCGAAGAAGAGGTAAAAGGCGAGCTTGGTGGAGCTGCTGGTCTGGTGGACGCCGCCCACGGCCAGCCGCAGCAGCGTGGCGAGCGAGATGTTGAGGATGCCCGCCGTGCCGTTGCCGATCTGCACGGCCTGCGAGAACTTGGGGACCGGGAAGAGCGCCGCGATCGTGTAGTACGTGGCCTCCGAGAGAGTGTTGCCGAAGCCCACGCAGCCGAAGCAGATGAGCACGAGGATACCGCCCGTCTTCTGGTTGGAGAAGTTGATGGCGCTGAAGACCATGATGAGAATGGCCATGAGGATGAAGATGCCGTAGCCCACGCGCACGCGGAACTCCTGTGTGAGCTTCTTGTCGAGACCCCAGATCATCTGAACGCCCTGGCCGATGACCATGGGCCAGCCCGTGCAGAGCGTCGTGAGGAAGGAGAAGTCGAGCCCAGAGTCGGCGAACTCGACCGTGTAAAAGTCCTGCGCGCTCAGACACGAGTAGTAGGCCCAGAGCACGGACCCGTTGAGGAACATGAGCGAGTAGAAAATGTTGCGCTCGTTCTTGACCATGTCGTCCCAGATCTCCTGGGGCATGCCGTCGTGGCCCAGCTCTACCTGATCCTCAGACACGAGCTTCTCGGACTTGCTCGGAGACTCCATCGCAGGTTAGAGAGGGGGGGGTCGACCAGTTGACTTGAGACTTGCACAGCAAATTGCAGAATGGAGAATGTGGCGAGACTAATGCCAACCGATCGCGATTAACGTCAACTTGCATTGGTGGAGGGAGTCTGTGCGTGTCTGCGGTGTTGGTGGGAAGAAATGCCTGGCAGGGTAGGGATCATCTGATAGCCAGGCCCCATCGCCGACAATCGACCGATTGTGGCTGAGACCTGTACCGCGTGACTTGCTATGGGCTTGTCAGCTGTTTGCAGCATGGATGGAGTGTTATTTTTCAAGGACATCAAGGCCCTACATCGGCGGTATATCCACAGCTCGCTTTTCCTAACATGTAAACTTACAGACCGAGCCAACCGTTGTCGCTCACGAGGAACCCAAAGGTGGAGCCCGTGGCGATCCCTAGGAAGAGGAAAAACACCATAACGGCGCCACCGGATTCGCGGTCCTCGGGCTTCAACATCCGAGGCGCCACGCCCATGGTGACGGTCGAGAGCAGACCCGTGGAAATGCCGATGAGTAGATTGAGCACGATGTTGAAGGCCAGCGCCCCCATACTGCCGAACGGGAACGCGTAGAGCGAAGTGCCGGCCACGCCCATTAGTAGCAGCGGGATGAAGGCGATACGCAGCACCGACAAGCCGAACGCCCAGCCCATAGTCACCACGCGGTACACTGCAGCCGTACACAGGATCCGACCGATGAAGTCGCCGTAGTTGTAGCTGCCGATGATCCCAGGCGAGCAGTACCATGTCGCCGTGAGGACGTGAGCTTCATCGTTGAACGGCGGGGCCAAATTGCGAGACCCCGCGCAGCCGAAGCCCGGGAACACCGAGAGAGACACGAAGAAGACAAGGAACTGCGCGATCGCCGGCACCCAAATGATGTAGAAGATGCGGCTCAAGTTCTTCAGCGTGCGGCCGACCGACTGGTGCGCAAGGTGCTCGTCCTTGGCCGAGTTCTCGTTGCGGTCCATGAGGAACTTGACCGACGGCAGACTCACCAAGTAGCGGTAGAGCAGGATGGCGCATATCAGGACAACCACCAGCAAACTAAAGAACAGATAAAAGCTCAGCTTTGTGGAGCTGCTGGTCTGGTTCACGCCTCCCACCGCAAGACGCAGCACCGTGGCCACGGTGATGTTGAGGATGCCGGCGCAGGTGTTGCCGATCTGCACGCCGTTTGTGAACTTCTCGATTGGGAAGAGCGCCGCGAACGTGTAATACGTGGCTTCGGACAGCGAGTTGCCGAAGCCGATACACCCAAAGCACACGAGCACGAGCACCCCGCCGGTCTTTTGACTGGAGAAGTCGATGGCACTGAAGACCATGATAAGGATGGCCATGGCCATGAAGATGCCGTAGCCCACGTGCACGCGCGTTCGTTGGCTGAACTTCTTGTCCAGCCCGAAGATCATTTGCAGTCCTTGGCCGAAGACCATGGGCCAGGCCGTGCACAGCGTCGTGAGGAAGGAAAAATCGAGTCCGGAGTCCGGGAACTCGACGGTGTAAAAGTCCTGGGCGCTCAGGCACGAGTAGTAGGCCCAGAGCACGGACCCGTTGAGGAACATGAGCGAGAAGTAGATGAACTTCTCGTGCTTGACCATATCTTCCCAGATCTCGGGTGGGATGCCGTCGCGCCCGATTTCGAGCGGGTCTTCTTGCACGAGCTTCTCTGACTTGGTGGGCGAGTCCATGGCGTCGGTCGGGCTTGGGCAGGGCGAGGCGAGTTTGTAAGTGAAGGCTGCGGACGAGCTTGTGATGATGGTGTTTGACTCGGTTGGTGTGCGGTGCTGAATTAATCCGCGAAATCTGTGAATCTGTGTCGGCTGACTGATCATGTTGAAGTGAGTACGTTGCGCTGTTAGAATACCACACAGAAGACAGTGGCTGTAGAATAATTCCTGTAGTGTTAGATTCATAGGAACAAATCAAATAGAAGGCCACCTTACCACCACCAATACCTGTAGTGTTGGAGCAAAGTTTGTGAACATTTTTAATAGGGCATGTCTAAGTAAGCCTTATTTAAGATAAGACAAAGTAGGGGTATTGGTTTCATTGCCAATGTTCTAGGCATTGGTGCGGAAACAAAAGAAGAGAGGAGACGAAGGTGCTCAGGAGGTTACACTGATCGTATCTTTATTCACGGCAGTCGTTGAATTTTTCAATGAACTGCAATGTACATGTTTCAAAACAGGCATTGACCACTTTAAATTAGGCGCGGATAATGATTGTTGATTACAGACCTACAGACTTAGAAGAAGAAGCTTTACACATGTTGCCTTTTGCAGTGACAGCTACGAAGCCACCGCATCAAGCGAATCGGCACGGCCGCGCGACTGTGAAAGGTGAGGCGAAGGCGAACCGACTCTAAGCCCGCCGTTGCACACAAGTGTGTGCGAAAACCAGCCATACAAGCGCGTCGTCCGATTCTTTTTTCTCCTTGGTGAGCCTTTCCGCGAGCAAATTGCAGGTTTCCTCGACCAAGCCAAGCAGTGCCGACAGGTACAGTGTATTTTGAAGCGCGCTGCATGCTCGCTGTGAATGCACGCCCCGGTGCATCAAAGCAATTGAAAAGCATCACTTGATGCGGCATCGTAGCCACTCTTTCGGAATCGGCGGCAATGACGCGCAGGGACGTGGACCGATTTGCTCTTGTGTCGCGTCTGTCCCACAGTACCTGTGGGAGCAGCTGTTGTAGACGACATCGGGGGCGCATTCCCTACGATTACACTTGACCCTAATATGCCGCCGTTGGGGTATCAAGTGCACGTTCCACTTTCCACTGAAAAGTGGTCGTCGCGGTTAGTGGGCGGCGGATCGCCTCGTGCTCATTTGCTGACGTTCTTCGCTCGATCGTCCATGTTGAACACGCCCACATCGCATGAATTCACACCCTTGGCAGAACCGCAGAATGGCGGGGCGAGCAGAGTCGCTGAGCAGCCGTGTCATAAGTTTGGCCACCTACACTTGTGCACTTGTGTACTTCTCAGGAATTCATCGTTCAAAACTTGCGGTTTGTATGCAATCCGTCTTGCATACATGTATGTTGAACGGCGAATTCCCTTAATGACAAATTTCTTTGCATGCAAATTCTTAGTGAAAACCTAAAATAAAAAAATGCGCTTGAATTCGTCGGGCAATTTGCACGAAATATGTGTACGCCAATGCTTATCGCTCCTAGAGCTCTTGTTCTTGTGCCCACCACGACGAGCCGATACAAAATAGACGCGACGAGCTGATACAAAATACATCGTGGCAGCCTTAGCAGGAACCGCTTCTTCTGGGTCTACCTCCATGTGCGGCGTGGAATGCCGAGCTTGATGTTGTCCTCCTCACCAACATGCGCCAGGAGCACCAAAGCTTCGTTCTTCAGGCGGATGAACTGACCCAGATGAACCCGGCCCTTAGTGCATGAAATACGGGATGGCGCCGCAGAGCAGGCATGAATACCACCGTGGTGACCAGCTGAATAAGATCCACGTCGGGGGGCAACGTGATGGAGACCGAACTTTACGATGGTGGGTAGCTGGTAGCAATGTTATGCAAACACAGGGTATTAACGGCCTTGTGGTACTTCAGTATCCCCGCTTGAATAGGGAAACTAGTTGACCAAAAGCAGCGTTTCTAAGTCAATTGGTCAACATGCCCGCTCAGGTTGATCTTGGCGCAATATATACGTGCCACCACCTCATCAACAACCACGATGGCCAAGGTCTCGCGAAGAACGCTCTCCTCGTGGATACGCCCAACAATTCCCACAACTGCGGTGACATTCAGTCCAGTGCCTTAAGAACTTGGTTGCTAATCTGTGTCGTTCATTTTGCACGATAAAGTCCATTTATCTATCCACCAGGTCTGTCAACTTTTTGACCTCCAACTCAACAACGTTGCCGTTTTGCAAAGCTTCCCCCAACGCCTCTATTCTTTCCCGATATTGAGCGTGGTTGACGCTGCTGGACGGAGCCTCGCTTCGCCTCGGCACCGCTCACCGCAGGATGCAGAGACCTGCCGAAAAGATTTGCCATTTCGTCGATTCGGTCCTCGACAAATTCGGCAAGCAAGCGGAGCAAAGGATGGATCGGTGGCCTTGCTCTATCTGGTATCGCCGTATTGGACGAACACGAAAAACACGCCGCGCGCCACGGTCACCGGCGCCTTGGGCTCCAGTCGTTACATTATGCAGTCTACGCTTGTCGCCACCGACGCTCGACTGGAGGGTCGGGTTCGGGGGCAACAAGGGGCAGCGGAGAGCGCGACTAGACCGATTCTGAACCTGAGCCGGACCACCTATTAACTTATAAGACACTGTATGACAGCACGAGTCAAGTGACCGTCGAGGATGGCGCTACCGCCATCCTTTTCTATCCTTGCCCGCCGAAGGAAAGCTGCTCTCTGTGTTGTGCGTGGAGGTCGCTCGCCTGAGCCAGCTTCTCATTCTGCAATTCGCCGGACGCCGAGCAAGCGGGGAACCGAACGGAACCAAGTAGCATGGAGTCGCCGCGCAAGTCGGAGAAGCTCATCCCGGCGCTCCAGGACGAGGAGGGCCTCGAGATCGGGCGCGACGGCATGCCTCAGGAGATCTGGGACGACCTGGTCAAGAACGAGCGCAAGATCTTCTACATGTTCATGTTCCTCAACGGGTCCGTGCTCTGGGCCTACTACTCGTGTCTGAGCGCGCAGGACTTTTACACGGTGCAGTTCGCCGACTCGGGGCTCGACTTCTCCTTCCTCACGACGCTCGTGACCTCGTGGCCTATGGTCATCGGCCACGGCCTGCAGATGTTCCTAGGGCTGGACAAGAAGATCACTCGCGAGTTCCGCGTGCACGTGGGCTACGGCATCTTCATCCTGTTCGCCATCCTCATCATGGTCTTCAGTGCCATTGACTTCTCCAACCAGAAGACGGGAGCGATCCTCGTGCTCTTCTGCTTCGCGTGCATTGGCTTCGGCAACTCGCTCTCCGAGGCCACGTACTACACGTTCGCGGCGCTCTTCCCGACCCCCAAGTTCTCGCAGGCCGTGCAGATCGGCAATGGTACCGCCGGTATCTTCAACATCACGCTGGCCACGATCCTGCGTCTCGCTGTGGGCGGCGTCCACCAGACCAGCAGCTCCACCAAGTTGAGTTTCTACCTCTTCTTCGGCCTCTTGATCGTCGTCCTGATCGCGGCGCTGTTCGTCTACTACCGCCTCATGAGCCTGCCGTGCGTCAAGTTCCTGCTCAACCGCAATGCAGAGTCTCTGAAGGCCGAGAGCCTGAACACGCTGCCGTTCGGCAAGACCTGCGCCAACCTGTGGCGCATCTTCTGCATCATTTGGGTGCCGGCGTTGGCGCAGTTCCTTGTGTTCGTCGTTTCGCTTGCCGTGTACCCTGGCTTCGGCTGTGCTGCCGCCCGTAACCTCGAGCCACCGTACTCCAGCGTCGTCCACACGGTGACGGAGAACTGGTACTGTTCTCCGGGCGTCGTGGGCAGCTACAACTACGGCGACTTCTTTGGGCGTGTGTTCACGGGCGCTGCCGTCTACAAACTGCTCAACAGCCAGTGGTGCCTGGGTCTGTCGATCGTGCGCCTGGGTTTCATTCCTCTGCTGCTCATGGGCGTGGCCGGCACCTCGCTGTACGCCTTCGGCTTCGACGACATGGGCGCCATCGCCTACAACATCGTGCTCAACCTCCTCATCGGTCTCTCGAACGGATTCCTGTCCACGGTGACGATGGGAGTCGCCCCCCGCATGCTCAAGCCGGAGGACCGCGAGTCGGGCGGTGCCGTCATGGTCTTCTGCCTGTTCTTTGGAATTGCCGCCGGTTCTACCATCGGCTTCTTCTTCAGCGACCAAGGCTGGCTCGGTCTGTAGGCGCGGAGTATCCGTAGCTATTGCTTTTGAATGATCCTTTTGTGCGACATATTGCAGCTTGCAGTTTTGTGCTCGCGTACGCACCTTAGCCGAATACCTGTGAAGGCAATGGTGAGGAGGCAGAACGCTAAGCACCGACTCGATCATCGGCAGAAGTCGAAGTCGTCGGCGAAGCTCATTATCTGCGTTGGCTCAGTCCCTTGTTTTCTTGCTCTTGCTGTCCGTCTTCTCACAGAACTCTCACCACTGGTGAGTCACCAGTACTTGCTGCCTAGCCTTCATCATGCTCGCAGTAGTATAATACACGTACGTGACTACGGCAGCCGAGGCGCGGAGTGCACGCCCATATTGACACCTTTCAATAATTATTTATCAGCACCATGCCTGAGCTATTGCGGTGTGGAGCTGTTCGCCGCGTTGCTGCTGCCCTCAGCCCCATCTTCCGAGTCGGCCTCGGTTTCGCTGCTGCTGTCGAATAGCACGTCCCAGCCCAGCCCCCAGGTGGCCAGCACGTCCTCGCGCGCTGTCTTGCGGAAGTGCCGCATCTTCGTGCGCAGGTACATTTGGATCTCCGACCGAAGTGCATCGCACGGCTCCACCATTGCCATCGTCAGTGGTTCGCGAGTGAACGGGTCCCTCCCGGTGCTACCGCCTTGTTGAGACGAGGCCAGGAGATGCCGGGCGATCACCGCACGATCCACGATGTTGCCGGATGGCAATCGCACGGGATCCATCATCAACGTGCTGAGGAGCGGGTCCAGATACTGGTCCGGGATATCTCCCAGACAGGCCTCCATGGCTTCCTGCACGTGGATCATTTCGTCCGCTTCCTGCATCGCACATACAAACTGTTGTACCCACGAGTCATCCAGATAGAGGTAACCATCTTCCATGTCCTCTGCTTCCTCATCGGAGCTACCGGCGCCACCGTCAGAGCCGCTGCTATCTTGCTTCCGATTCGGTCGCAAGAAGCGGCACCCACCCACGAACAACCTGAAGTCAAAGCGTCCGTCCTTGGCTAATGTTGCGATGAATCGCTTACCAAGACGCTTTTTAGCCACAACCGTACCATCGGCGGAGCTTGGAGTCGACGTAGCCTGCTTCTCCAGCAGTGCCAGGGCCTCATCTTCATCCAGCTCGTGTCCTACATCTTCCGCTGCTGCTCGCACCTCCTCCACATCGTCAACATCATCGAAGCTCGTGGAGCCTAGGTAGACTTCCGATTCAATACGAGTACACAGCGCATTCAACTCCCAACGCACGTGCGTGTCCAAGTCGCCCACACGTCTTTCCATAAAGTCGCCACTAGACCGTACGATCTTCCAGAACGATGACGGCGAACAAAAGCTTGACGATGCAGATGAACCGGAGGCTTTCAGCGCGCTGTGTCCGGCGTAGCGTACTACAAGCACGATCAAGTGCGCCAGAAGAAGCTTTCCGTCCTCCGCCAGCGGCAACGAAAACGCCCATTCCTGTTCTTCGTGGGCATTCGCCAACGAGGCAGCCAGGAAACTAACGGTGCGTGCTGCCTGCTCTACAACCAGCGGTTGCAACAACACGTGTCGCAGTGCTGTGGCGGGGGCCGCCAGCGAACGCGAATGGAAGCTGCTTTCACCGCTGACGAGCGATACAAACCATGAAGTCAGCTCCAGTGCCTCCAGCAGCAAACGCATGGTCAAGCGCAACTGCTTTGCGTTTATCGCCACGTAGCCATCGAGCATATCGCGCCGAAAGGGTAGCACCACTGCACCTCCATCCAAAGAATCCTCAATGAGGTCGTGTATCTGCCGCAGTGTTGTGATTTTGTTCTTCGCTTCGTCAAAAAGTTTAGCGATATCACTCCACAGCCCACTCACGAGCCCCGTTAGCTGCTGCGTGCTGCCATTACTCGGTTCCGCAGATAATGATGGCTGCGGTGTGTCATCGGGCATACTCAGCATCTGCAGGAGACTCTGGCGCTGACTTGGCAGCTGCCAGAGATAACGCAGCAGCATCGTCACGGATACCCGCGTCGGTAAAAATCCCCATAACATGTGATCCCCGCTAGTCGCCGCGCTCGTGAAGGCCAGGCCGTTGTTGCTGGCATTGTACCGATCCATGTCACAATGAAATTGAAGCAACCCAGGTATGAGCCAACGGGTCAGCAATCTGTGGCGCTTGAACAATGACTCCTCCATACGTCGATGCCCCTGGCGATGCTGAGCTTGCTGCCCCTTTGAAACGAACGTGAGTAGAGTCGATAGCGAGCGCAGAGCTTCCACTCGAAGGTGGGGGTTCTTCGTGAACTTCGGAGCCACTACTATTTGGGTGAGCATGATCAAAAGTGGCTCCACAACTTCAGTGACCTCGTCAATTCCTTCACTATCAGCGGCATCCTGTGTCGAATTCTTCAGCTCAGCCACTAGATCACGATACTCCAGCTTCTCAAGACCCAGCAGGTATACAACATCACATAGATCGAAGAAGAAATGCTCAGGAAACCCGCTAAACGTGGAAGAGAAATGTGATAGCGGCTCAGTAAAAGGATCTTGCGATACAGCCCCCGGCGTCGAATCTGGGGGAACGGTAGATGCTGTGTGCAGAAGCCAGCGGCATGTTCGTGCGTAGAACACCAGCCACTCTGCTACATTCGAGCTAGCCAGCAAGTGCAGCTCCATTTTCATACACTTCACACGGATTTCTTCGAGACGAGCCTTGCTAGCCTTGTAGTGCACAGACGGTTTCAGTGATCGACGCTCTGATCCATTTTGCCGCCGCCGACCTCTCCTCTGACGCTGGCCCTCTAACTCGAGTCGCTCTTCATCGCAAGCACAGAAAGCTTGTAACTCATGGAGCTCCTTGGCCATACTCAGCCATCGTGACAAAGTGGCAAGCGGTCCAAAGTGCAAGTACTTGAGCGTCACGTAGAACACTTCCGTATCGCGGGGAAAGCGAAGACGTGGAATCAATGCCGGAGGATGCAAAAGTCTTCGGAAGTGGAGCTTTCGTACGACAGTCTCCCACGGAACAGGCAGCTGACAACGCCATGGGTCAGTAACCACAAAGTACACGTGCCCAGGCGCGTGCATTTCGTTCGGGTTACCATTGCTGAGCTTCTCCTCGCGTTCCAAGCACCCAGCACACACGACTCGAGCGGAAAAACAATTGGCACACTTGTAGAAAACGTCGTCTGGCGAGCCAGAGTTCCCAAGTGCGTCTCCACAATCAGCGCATTGCATGTTTGGCACGTCAAGCCCTTCGTCTACACAATCCTTCGTCCTGCTTGTATCGTCTCGCTGTTTGCAACTTGTGAGCCATTCTGCAGGCAGCGGCTGAAAATGTTTCACTGCAAACACAGGGATTGGCGACTCGATGCGGATGAAAACGTGATCAGGGTTGTGCAGCATTGCTTCAGACTCGGATTCTGATGAAGAGTCAGTTGCAACCTGATGTGAGCGGAAAATCTCGAAGCAGTCACTGCAAAAGTCCATGTCCTCGCAGAAGGCGCACTTGTACCGTACTCCGTGTAAGTTTGGGAACTCGCAGCGATCGCACACTACGCCCTCGTGACAGGATAAATGCGGATAGTAGGTGTACGACGCCTCTTCTACTTCCACATCTCCATCAGCTTGTTGCACCTTCCGCACTCTCCGTGAATTGTACTTAGCGATAAAGCTCTCGTCGCAAGATTTGATAGCAGATATTTCGGCGCTAGCAGCGTTCTCTTTCGCACCTGTATCTTGTGTATTGCGCGAGTAATGAAGTGGAACCTCAGGGAAGTCCTTACTTGCGTACACACGTACAGGCTCGACACTCTGGTGATATCTGGTATCGATATAGCTGGGATCATGCTGGGCCTTCTCCAACAACGGAAGCGTGTAAGCGAGCAGCATAGTGGTAACATTCACTAGGAACCCGTCTAGCCGCTCATGCGCATCGTAGTTCAAACGCCTTCGTGGATCTGCTGTCATCAATGTTAGCGCAAGCCAGCACAACGTAGCGTCCGCAACAAGCGGGTGCTGACTATCTGCTAGTAACGTTAGCATGATATTCTGCAGTGTTTCGCGAAACTCAGCATAGCCACTTGTCCATTGTGCACGTAGGCCATCAGCAACAGTAGAGCCATGATGTGCAGCTCGTATAGCTGCATCTAGTTCGCGAGTGTCGTCGAGCATGGTGGAGGCGCGCAGAAATGGGCCTAGTAATGTGCTCAGCGACATTGTCCACGTGCGCATGAACAACGGAAACCAAGCAACTGCCGATCTTCCCGATGCAGGTAACGAAGCTGGCGGGGATAGAACTAGCGCAATCCCTGCACTTTTATCGGACGCTAGCAACTCGTAGAATAACTGAGTAATGCCCGCGGCTGCTTGGAAGTTGTGAGGGTAGAGCTCCAGCACGCGGCGACGTAACTCCTGAGCAATTTGGCGGATTACGACCGCGCCTGTCTTCCGCTTTAGCTTGGGTACGATCAAGGCAAAGAACCGATCTGTTGCCGGCTTGGTCATACCCATAAGTGGGCTATTGGGACGAGATCCAGCCGCATTCGGGATCCTCGTAAAGCATTCGCGGCACAAGTTGAAGTTGCATGCTGCGCAGCGATACACGCACGCAGCTCGAGCACCGTCACTTCCCACTGTCTGCGACATACGTTCACACACCGAGCATTTCCACTGCTTCGCACCTAGAAAAGCACGCAGCGGCAACGACGGCAACAACGCGTGGTCATGGAACGTATGTCGCGAGCCGATATTGCGCGGCTGCAGTAAAGCGTTCACGACCGCCACGCCCATCAGCCTCGCCAGTTTATCCGCCGAGTCCACGACCATTTTCTGACTACGAGGAGCCCACCGCTGCAGCAGCTCAGAAGCAGCAAACGCGACGCCCTCGTCCACGCTGGCTAAGATCTTCACCAGCGTCTCTGTTTCCACACCGGCATCAACCTGTTCCAGCCTGTTCACCCTCTCCAGTGTCTTCATAATCAGATACAGAGCCTGGACGAAGAAGTCTGCAGCATTGTCCTCCATAACGTCCTCCGGGAGGTCCTCAAAGGTCTCACTTAACGTCCAGAGCGGTCTCAGCTGCTGCTCGGGCGTCGTCTCCTGAGCTCGAGCCGTTAGTGGCCACAACCTGCGTCCTGCAGTCTGTTCTGCGTCTCCATTGGCCTCCTTAGTGGCTTCCTGGCGCTGCACGAGAGCGATGCTCTGTGTCTGGACCTGCTTCCACCACTCGGCGGCGTTAACATCCACCGACTCACCCGCCGAGAACCGCAGCGACGGGGATAAATTGTGTACGTCCAGCAGCTGCGTCACCAGCCGCGTCAGTGCGTCCAGCAGCTGCAGATAAGCGGCGGGATCCGAGGCGTCGGGAGGGCGTCGGGAGGGCGAGCGCGTGCGGGGAATAGCGGAGAGTGGGAGGTGAGCGCTGGCGGACGCCTCGTCTGGTGTGGGGGGGAGGCGCTCGGCCTCTTGGACGGCGCTGTGCGGCCGCGCAGAGGTGTCGCGTCCGCAGAGAAACATGGCGAAATCTCTGCCGGCCTTCGCTGCGATACCTAGCAAGGCTGTCGTTTGGCGAGAAGTACCGACTTCCTTGGCTTATTACGGTCACCAGCTTATAACGGCCAGCCAATCAAATCGCACAAATTATTGTTCACCATTCGGGAGTACATTGCATCACGACGCGTCATACCGAATGCCTACAAAACGCGAAGTACGCGGCCCAAGAAACGTTCGCGACTAACCCCTTTAGAGAAGTTCGAGATTCGCAAGCGATACCAGAATGGGGAGAAAATTACCCAGCTGCATCGAAGCACAGGACACGCCCGCAGCACGATCAACTCCATCGTCCACGCCCAGCCCAGTCAAGACGAGTCCAAGTCAGGTAAACCCTGTCGGTGGACCCCCATGCGTTTCGTGGTGGAAATGCTGAAACGAGGTCTTAGCGTCACGCAAACCCAATCGCTCAAGAACATCGCAAGGATAATGGGGGTCGATCGTCGAGTATTTGGCCGCATGG
This sequence comes from Phytophthora ramorum, assembly GCF_020800215.1. Lineage (NCBI taxonomy): Eukaryota > Oomycota > Peronosporomycetes > Peronosporales > Peronosporaceae > Phytophthora > Phytophthora ramorum. The sequence continues at coordinate 1,060,991 of NW_027150660.1, read as the reverse complement.
AGCATGACATATTGTGTAGACTACAAACTGCAGCTGCAGACTACTGGTTTTCTCGCAACGAAGCTGCACCTCAGAAGCTCATTGATTTGCTCGACGGCGCAGAGACCTCAGTAGATATTGCTATGCTTATTTTGACGCATCCTGAACTGACAGACGCTACCATCCGTGCCTCCCAGCGTGTCACGGTTCGTGTTCTCGTTGATCGGGCACAAGTCACGGAGAAAAGCGCAGCAATGATACAAAAAACTGGTCGAAAACGGGGTCAACGTATATCACGCAGGCCCCAGACCCATGCACTAGAAGGTAGCGATTATCGACGGAGCCGTATTGACGATGGGAAGCTGCAATTGGAGTGGGGGGGGGGGGGGAATGACGATGAATTGGGAACATACTGTTTTATTGCGTGGTCCTATTGTTGGAGCACACGCCGTTGAGTACGAGCACATGTGGTCTGTTGCCTTGCAAAACAACTGGAAAGTCAAGATAGATAGCCGCGGTAATGTTCACCTGTAGCGTCAAGCGATGATGACAGCAGTGCCGCAGCGGGTACCCCGGCCTGGCAGTTTGTTTTACAAGGCACGGGCAACTACAGCGCGGTTGCGTTCGATGGAGCCCGCCACGGGGAGATCTTTGAGAGGCGCACGGGTCAGGCGCATCTTAATGCGGTCAAGCGCGAGTTCGAGCTGCTCTGGGATGAAGGACGGGTGCTTCAATGGGCGTCGAAGAATCCTGCTTGCTTCGTGTACTTTGGGGAAACCCTAGACGAAACGATGTATCACCCGGGAGAGGAGGAGGACGACGAGGAAGAAATGAAAATGAACCCCCCAGGAGAGCAGGACGAGTACGTTGCTCATGTGTAAGATGTGGTTGAACGTGACGTGTTTGACCGTGGTGGGTGCACGTGCTTCTTCATCAAGAGAAACTCCCAGCCAGCCCACCAGTCGCCAACCACACCAAGACTCCCCGCCGCACTCAGCATGAACCGCTACCCCCTCGCACCCAGGCCGCTGAGCGACAGGCTCGTGGGTCTTGTGCGCCCGCGCGCACCCACAGGCCGCCACCAGGGCGACGGCGCGGGTCTCGCTACGCCTTTTCAGGCGACAGTTAGTCCGTACACATCCATAAAAATCGAGGTTCCTCGCACGCCGATCCACGACCACTACAGAGCTGCCGGGACGCTCTGCTCTCATTACCTTGTCGCAAAGTTCCCCGTACGGGTCCACATCCAAGGGCTGGTCGTGCGGCGCCGATTTCGATATTGAGGTGGCTGTGGATGTTTGCACATGTACTTCGAAGTGCATGCCATCAGCGAGCAACTTCACGACGGCGCCATGTTCTGCTTGCCCGCATGTTATTAGCTCGGTAGACGAAGCGGCGCCCACTTCACCTTGTCTTGTTCATCTCTACTTATAACATCATTGACCAAAACAATGACCTCCGTGACCCGAGGAGTGTTCACCACTTTCACTGGAAGATTATAGTACTCGGCCGAAACCATAGACGCGCCCTTTCGGAAAGCGCGGACGCTTTTTTAATACTACGGATATTAATCGGAAATGCAATCAGGGTTTGGTAGTAAAGTGACTTTCGTCAAACTATTAATAGTACTATTTGTATTAATATTATTATAGGGTAGCCTCGAAAAGATAATATTACTAAAACAAAATATTAATAGTAGGTTTAATCTACTAAAATGCCATATTTCAGTACACTCATAATTGCGATGGAGAATCAACCACCGCGACACCAGACCAGTCTTCTGCGGCTTGGTCGGACAGAAGAAGGACTTTTGACGCTTTGACTTTGGCTCTTCGACAGTGCGAGCTACAGTTTCCACCATTTCATCATCTTCCACCAGAAATTTACGTGATCCTCTTAGCCCTGTTTTGTCGTTCTTCGTAATTTCGATCAATGACTCTTTGCATTCGAGGTGTGTGTAAATACAGAGAACTGCTTCGATTGCGTGCAAATTGTGCAAATATGGGTGTCTTCAGTAGAATCATGCTCCAAACGGGACCACGAAATATAGTCGGCGGGCTATGATCGATGCCGTCAGGAATACCACCGCCACCACGGCAACTTCAGGTTTGTTCAGCTGGTTTGGGGGATCCGACGAGATCGACTTCCGAGGCTTGACTTGACACTGAGACACTGAAAATCCTTGACTACTGACAGGCGAAGCTTTGCCGTTCGAAGCAGCGGCGTTCTTGGATTTGCAAACGCAGGCTCAACTGCAAAATGTACGAATATGAAGTGCCTCTACGTCGGTGACTGCAGTCAAGGCACGAACCCGCCGTGCTCGCAGTCTGCGATGTCAAGTCGACCACCCCACAGCCGCTGAGCCGGAAGTCTACAAATTGACTGACGCACAGTCACCTGCTGAGCGTACACACACACCCTGGTAAGACGGTGAGATGGCGTCTCTAGTTGAGATGGTGCAACTGAAGACAACAACTCGAACCAAGCAGGTGTACCAGCAGCAACGATGGAATGGCAAAACTGGGATGAAGAGGAAACACATCTAGCTTTCTATTGGATTCACACTCGGGACGACACATTCACGTCGATGGACACATGTACAGAGCTCTCGCATACCCACTTGTGCGAGCGCTCACACTGAGACGGAGCAGAGTGAAAGTCTCAGTTGGCTCCGTTTGCATTGCCGCGATCGCTGGCGGCTTACGCGTAGGAGACGGTGCTGGTGGAGTACTGGCAGAGCGACCCCGAGGGACCGGCGCCCAGCTTCTTGGGCTCGCCAGACGTGGAGCCCTGCGACCACGCGCACACGTCCACCTTCTTGCCCTTGATCTTGATGTTCTCGAGCGTGGCCTGGTCGCCCCAGTTCTTGTTCACCGTCACGAGGCTCACCTTGCCGTTCACGGCGTACACGTTCTTGAGGCTCACCTTGCGCGCCTTGCCGCCGCACGTGCCGCACGAGCGGTAGAGCTTGCCGAAGTCCTGCGCGTAGAAGCCCTCGATGGAGACGGAGCCCAGGCCGTTGTGCTGGATGACCTTGTCGTCGGCCGAGCGCGCGCCGCCGCCGATCACCTTGGTCACGCTGCTGGCCGAGCCGCCCTTGATGCTCAGCGCGTCCTCGCACACGTCCTCCCACCACACGTTCTGGATCGTGCAGCCGCTCTGCTCGCAGTGCACGCCCTCCATTTGGTCCTTGCCGATGATCACGTTCTTGAGCGTGGCACCGGGCTCCACCATGAACACGGCCGTCTGCCACCCGCTCTCCTTCTGGCCGCCGCACTTGACGTTCGACCGCGCGTACGTCTTCATGCCGCCGTCGAACGTCTGGCCCTTCTTGACCGTGTACGGCTCCTTGTAGTAGACCGTTCCCTTGCTGGCGGGCCACGACCCGTCGGGCATGGCGGCCGCCTCCGAGCGCATGGAGGCGCCCGACGCGACGGCGGACACGGCGGCGAGCGCGACGGTGAAGACGGAGAAGGCGTTGACCATGGTTGGTAGTGGTTAGCGGTCGGTTGGTTAGTCGAGTGGTTGGTGGTTCGTTTGCCGTGGAGAGCGCGAATTGAAGAATGAGGTGGGGAGTGCGCGGACTTTCGCGACGCTGCCAGCGCTCTCGTTGGAGAGGTGCCACTGAGGCGAGTCGCAACCAGCAGTCTACCTGTCAGCTACCGTAACACAGGGTGCTTGCTCGGCACATTGCCATCAGCTCAAATCCTGTCGTTGAGATCCGTTGCCGTTGACGCCTGCTCCGAGGTGCCAGATGCACGTGTAGCAGCAGCAGAGAGAGGGTACACGTAGCTCGCTGCATGTATCTATTATCCATAGACGGGATGGATAGATGACCACCGCGTTCGTCCGCCACATGGATCGACCAAACTAAATTGCCTCATGTCCAGCTGTGCCGTCCGTCCATACGAGAAGGCGACCCAGCCCTCCCGCGACAGCAAGACAGCAAGACAGCAAGACAGCGAGATTCTTGACTTTGAGGCCGTCAAATTGAGTTCCACACTACAACAGTTCCTGTGCTGCACTCTTTACTGCAAGTTACTCTCGTTACAAGTTCCCCGATGTGGCCGATGCAATGCACGCGCCGTTGCAAGATATCGTCTGTCGAGACGATCTGCCGCGATGTGCACCGGGTGGCGACTACAGCAACGCCGCTGTCAAAACAGCAAAAAGAACGGACAGCGGAACCACCGTCGCTCGATCGCCGATCGCCGATCACCGATCACCGAGTCCTGAGTCAGTATGCATCTACGACCCGCTTCGGTTCGTTTCCACGCGCGTCGGGCTGAGCGACTGCAGTGGCAGCAGCTGGCTTATAGACGCGACCAAGTGTGTGGATGCTTGGGTATGAATTGGATGACTGCGAGCGCGCTGCGAGGTTGGTTGACTGAGCAGCGAGTCTTGTTTGATCCCTTCTTGTCGATTTGACGAACTACGGATGCTACGGGTGTATGCTACTGTGGGCGTTAAAGCATTCCTCGCGCCTAGTACGCAAGGATCAACCGAACGAACTTGACTGCAAAATCCTAAATCGGAGGCTGCTTTGACTAATCTGCGGTGGTCGAGCGACTAAAAAGAACTAAACGATACAGTGTTGCCATTTTGGAACGACGAGCGACGCGGAAAAGGCGACCTGTCTTCAAGCCTCGTGACCTAGCAGTAACAGCCATCGGGTCCTCGCGAAAGGGTCGTGTTGCCCGGGGCGACTTGGGACGAGCGTGGCAAGCAACCAACCGACATCGACGCGAAATCACACACTTGAGTCCGTCGAACAAGCAGTCGGTGTCGACCGTCATCCGTAGTGATCTGATCGTCTGTGCATTCCTTGACAATAACGCACAGGCAGTCCGCTCACCACCCAGGCGGTCCAATGCCAGCCTGTTAGAAAACCAGCGGTCTATAACAGCGCGGTTGAAAATTTTGCCGGCATGCGCTGGGTCCGCGGAGTGCTTTCGGCCTCCCTTCTGTCTGACTACGGATGCATATCTAGACTCCGTACACAATCAAGACAGGCCTCTATCAAGAGTACCGGCCAGCTGAGACCCGCATCTTGCTCGGTCGATCCGGCATTTTGCCACCAGTTGAATGGAAGTCGGTGTCCATCTGTGGTGCACGGCGCAACTGGTGCGGCTCAACGAACAGCAAAATGTACGAATATGAAGTGCCTCTGCGTCGGTGACTGCAGTCAAGGCACGAACCCGCCGTGCTCGCAGTCTGCGATGTCAAGTCGACCACCCCACAGCCGCTGAGCCGGAAGTCTGAAAATTGACTGACGCACAGTGCCACCTGCTGAGCGTACACACACACCCTGGTAAGACGGTGAGATGGCGTCTCTAGTTGAGATGGTGCAACTGAAGACAACAACTCGAACCAAGCAGGTGTACCAGCAGCAACGATGGAATGGCAAAACTGGGATGAAGAGGAAACACATCTAGCTTTCTATTGGATTCACACTCGGGACGACACATTCACGTCGATGGACACATGTACAGAGCTCTCGCATACCCACTTGTGCGAGCGCTCACACTGAGACGGAGCAGAGTGAAAGTCTCAGTTGGCTCCGTTTGCATTGCCGCGATCGCTGGCGGCTTACGCGTAGGAGACGGTGCTGGTGGAGTACTGGCAGAGCGACCCCGAGGGACCGGCGCCCAGCTTCTTGGGCTCGCCAGACGTGGAGCCCTGCGACCACGCGCACACGTCCACCTTCTTGCCCTTGATCTTGATGTTCTCGAGCGTGGCCTGGTCGCCCCAGTTCTTGTTCACCGTCACGAGGCTCACCTTGCCGTTCACGGCGTACACGTTCTTGAGGCTCACCTTGCGCGCCTTGCCGCCGCACGTGCCGCACGAGCGGTAGAGCTTGCCGAAGTCCTGCGCGTAGAAGCCCTCGATGGAGACGGAGCCCAGGCCGTTGTGCTGGATGACCTTGTCGTCGGCCGAGCGCGCGCCGCCGCCGATCACCTTGGTCACGCTGCTGGCCGAGCCGCCCTTGATGCTCAGCGCGTCCTCGCACACGTCCTCCCACCACACGTTCTGGATCGTGCAGCCGCTCTGCTCGCAGTGCACGCCCTCCATTTGGTCCTTGCCGATGATCACGTTCTTGAGCGTGGCACCGGGCTCCACCATGAACACGGCCGTCTGCCACCCGCTCTCCTTCTGGCCGCCGCACTTGACGTTCGACCGCGCGTACGTCTTCATGCCGCCGTCGAACGTCTGGCCCTTCTTGACCGTGTACGGCTCCTTGTAGTAGACCGTTCCCTTGCTGGCGGGCCACGACCCGTCGGGCATGGCGGCCGCCTCCGAGCGCATGGAGGCGCCCGACGCGACGGCGGACACGGCGGCGAGCGCGACGGTGAAGACGGAGAAGGCGTTGACCATGGTTGGTAGTGGTTAGTGGTCGGTTGGTTAGTCGAGTGGTTGGTGGTTCGTTTGCCGTGGAGAGCGCGAATTGAAGAATGAGGTGGGGAGTGCGCGGACTTTCGCGACGCTGCCAGCGCTCTCGTTGGAGAGGTGCCACTGAGGCGAGTCGCAACCAGCAGTCTACCTGTCAGCTACCGTAACACAGGGTGCTTGCTCGGCACATTGCCATCAGCTCAAATCCTGTCGTTGAGATCCGTTGCCGTTGACGCCTGCTCCGAGGTGCCAGATGCACGTGTAGCAGCAGCAGAGAGAGGGTACACGTAGCTCGCTGCATGTATCTATTATCCATAGACGGGATGGATAGATGACCACCGCGTTCGTCCGCCACATGGATCGACCAAACTAAATTGCCTCATGTCCAGCTGTGCCGTCCGTCCATACGAGAAGGCGACCCAGCCCTCCCGCGACAGCAAGACAGCAAGACAGCGAGATTCTTGACTTTGAGGCCGTCAAATTGAGTTCCACACTACAACAGTTCCTGTGCTGCACTCTTTACTGCAAGTTACTCTCGTTACAAGTTCCCCGATGTGGCCGATGCAATGCACGCGCCGTTGCAAGATATCGTCTGTCGAGACGATCTGCCGCGATGTGCACCGGGTGGCGACTACAGCAACGCCGCTGTCAAACAGCAAAAAGAACGGACAGCGGAACCACCGTCGCTCGATCGCCGATCGCCGATCACCGATCACCGAGTCCTGAGTCAGTATGCATCTACGACCCGCTTCGGTTCGTTTCCACGCGCGTCGGGCTGAGCGACTGCAGTGGCAGCAGCTGGCTTATAGACGCGACCAAGTGTGTGGATGCTTGGGTATGAATTGGGTGACTGCGAGCGCGCTGCGAGGTTGGTTGACTGAGCAGCGAGTCTTGTTTGATCCCTTCTTGTCGATTTGACGAACTACGGATGCTACGGGTGTATGCTACTGTGGGCGTTAAAGCATTCCTCGCGCCTAGTACGCAAGGATCAACCGAACGAACTTGACTGCAAAATCCTAAATCGGAGGCTGCTTTGACTAATCTGCGGTGGTCGAGCGACTAAAAAGAACTAAACGATACAGTGTTGCCATTTTGGAACGACGAGCGACGCGGAAAAGGCAACCTGTCTTCAAGCCTCGTGACCTAGCAGTAACAGCCATCGGGTCCTCGCGAAAGGGTCGTGTTGCCCGGGGCGACTTGGGACGAGCGTGGCAAGCAACCAACCGACATCGACGCGAAATCACACACTTGAGTCCGTCGAACAAGCAGTCGGTGTCGACAGTCATCCGTAGTGATCTGATCGTCTGTGCATTCCTTGACAATAACGCACAGGCAGTCCGCTCACCACCCAGGCGGTCCAATGCCAGCCTGTTAGAAAACCAGCGGTCTATAACAGCGCGGTTGAAAATTTTGCCGGCATGCGCTGGGTCCGCGGAGTGCTTTCGGCCTCCCTTCTGTCTGACTACGGATGCATATCTAGACTCCGTACACAATCAAGACAGGCCTCTATCAAGAGTACCGGCCAGCTGAGACCCGCATCTTGCTCGGTCGATCCGGCATTTTGCCACCAGTTGAATGGAAGTCGGTGTCCATCTGTGGTGCACGGCGCAACTGGTGCGGCTCAACGAACAGCAAATTGTACGAATATGAAGTGCCTCTGCGTCGGTGACTGCAGTCAAGGCACGAACCCGCCGTGTTCGCAGTCTGCGATGTCAAGTCGACCACCCCACTGCATTCCTTGACAATAACGTACAGTCAGTCCGCCAGGACTCGGTGATCGGTGTTCCGTGATTGGCGATCGAGCGACGGTGGTTCCGCTGTCCGTTCTTTTTGCTGTTTGACAGCGGCGTTGCTGTAGTCGCCACCCGGTGCACATCGCGGCAGATCGTCTCGACAGACGATATCTTGCAACGGCGCGTGCATTGCATCGGCCACATCGGGGAACTTGTAACGAGAGTAACTTGCAGTAAAGAGTGCAGCACAGGAACTGTTGTAGTGTGGAACTCAATTTGACGGCCTCAAAGTCAAGAATCTCGCTGTCTCGCTGTCTTGCTGTCTTGCTGTCTTGCTGTCTTGCTGTCTTGCTGTCGCGGGAGGACTGGGTCGCCTTCTCGTATGGACGGACGGCACAGCTGGACATGAGGCAATTTAGTTTGGTCGATCCATGTGGCGGACGAACGCGGTGGTCATCTATCCATCCCGTCTATGGATAATAGATACATGCAGCGAGCTACGTGTACCCTCTCTCTGCTGCTGCTACACGTGCATCTGGCACCTCGGAGCAGGCGTCAACGGCAACGGATCTCAACGACAGGATTTGAGCTGATGGCAATGTGCCGAGCAAGCACCCTGTGTTACGGTAGCTGACAGGTAGACTGCTGGTTGCGACTCGCCTCAGTGGCACCTCTCCAACGAGAGCGCTGGCAGCGTCGCGAAAGTCCGCGCACTCCCCACCTCATTCTTCAATTCGCGCTCTCCACGGCAAACGAACCACCAACCACTCGACTAACCAACCGACCACTAACCACTACCAACCATGGTCAACGCCTTCTCCGTCTTCACCGTCGCGCTCGCCGCCGTGTCCGCCGTCGCGTCGGGCGCCTCCATGCGCTCGGAGGCGGCCGCCATGCCCGACGGGTCGTGGCCCGCCAGCAAGGGAACGGTCTACTACAAGGAGCCGTACACGGTCAAGAAGGGCCAGACGTTCGACGGCGGCATGAAGACGTACGCGCGGTCGAACGTCAAGTGCGGCGGCCAGAAGGAGAGCGGGTGGCAGACGGCCGTGTTCATGGTGGAGCCCGGTGCCACGCTCAAGAACGTGATCATCGGCAAGGACCAAATGGAGGGCGTGCACTGCGAGCAGAGCGGCTGCACGATCCAGAACGTGTGGTGGGAGGACGTGTGCGAGGACGCGCTGAGCATCAAGGGCGGCTCGGCCAGCAGCGTGACCAAGGTGATCGGCGGCGGCGCGCGCTCGGCCGACGACAAGGTCATCCAGCACAACGGCCTGGGCTCCGTCTCCATCGAGGGCTTCTACGCGCAGGACTTCGGCAAGCTCTACCGCTCGTGCGGCACGTGCGGCGGCAAGGCGCGCAAGGTGAGCCTCAAGAACGTGTACGCCGTGAACGGCAAGGTGAGCCTCGTGACGGTGAACAAGAACTGGGGCGACCAGGCCACGCTCGAGAACATCAAGATCAAGGGCAAGAAGGTGGACGTGTGCGCGTGGTCGCAGGGCTCCACGTCTGGCGAGCCCAAGAAGCTGGGCGCCGGTCCCTCGGGGTCGCTCTGCCAGTACTCCACCAGCACCGTCTCCTACGCGTAAGCCGCCAGCGATCGCGGCAATGCAAACGGAGCCAACTGAGACTTTCACTCTGCTCCGTCTCAGTGTGAGCGCTCGCACAAGTGGGTATGCGAGAGCTCTGTACATGTGTCCATCGACGTGAATGTGTCGTCCCGAGTGTGAATCCAATAGAAAGCTAGATGTGTTTCCTCTTCATCCCAGTTTTGCCATTCCATCGTTGCTGCTGGTACACCTGCTTGGTTCGAGTTGTTGTCTTCAGTTGCACCATCTCAACTAGAGACGCCATCTCACCGTCTTACCAGGGTGTGTGTGTACGCTCAGCAGGTGGCACTGTGCGTCAGTCAATTTTCAGACTTCCGGCTCAGCGGCTGTGGGGTGGTCGACTTGACATCGCAGACTGCGAGCACGGCGGGTTCGTGCCTTGACTGCAGTCACCGACGCAGAGGCACTTCATATTCGTACATTTTGCTGTTCGTTGAGCCGCACCAGTTGCGCCGTGCACCACAGATGGACACCGACTTCCATTCAACTGGTGGCAAAATGCCGGATCGACCGAGCAAGATGCGGGTCTCAGCTGGCCGGTACTCTTGATAGAGACCTGTCTTGAGTGTGTACGGAGTCTAGATATGCATCCGTAGTCAGACAGAAGGGAGGCCGAAAGCACTCCGCGGACCCAGCGCATGCCGGCAAAATTTTCAACCGCGCTGTTATAGACCGCTGGTTTTCTAACAGGCTGGCATTGGACCGCCTGGGTGGTGAGCGGACTGCCTGTGCGTTATTGTCAAGGAATGCACAGACGATCAGATCACTACGGATGACGGTCGACACCGACTGCTTGTTCGACGGACTCAAGTGTGTGATTTCGCGTCGATGTCGGTTGGTTGCTTGCCACGCTCGTCCCAAGTCGCCCCGGGCAACACGACCCTTTCGCGAGGACCCGATGGCTGTTACTGCTAGGTCACGAGGCTTGAAGACAGGTCGCCTTTTCCGCGTCGCTCGTCGTTCCAAAATGGCAACACTGTATCGTTTAGTTCTTTTTAGTCGCTCGACCACCGCAGATTAGTCAAAGCAGCCTCCGATTTAGGATTTTGCAGTCAAGTTCGTTCGGTTGATCCTTGCGTACTAGGCGCGAGGAATGCTTTAACGCCCACAGTAGCATACACCCGTAGCATCCGTAGTTCGTCAAATCGACAAGAAGGGATCAAACAAGACTCGCTGCTCAGTCAACCAACCTCGCAGCGCGCTCGCAGTCACCCAATTCATACCCAAGCATCCACACACTTGGTCGCGTCTATAAGCCAGCTGCTGCCACTGCAGTCGCTCAGCCCGACGCGCGTGGAAACGAACCGAAGCGGGTCGTAGATGCATACTGACTCAGGACTCGGTGATCGGTGATCGGCGATCGGCGATCGAGCGACGGTGGTTCCGCTGTCCGTTCTTTTTGCTGTTTTGACAGCGGCGTTGCTGTAGTCGCCACCCGGTGCACATCGCGGCAGATCGTCTCGACAGACGATATCTTGCAACGGCGCGTGCATTGCATCGGCCACATCGGGGAACTTGTAACGAGAGTAACTTGCAGTAAAGAGTGCAGCACAGGAACTGTTGTAGTGTGGAACTCAATTTGACGGCCTCAAAGTCAAGAATCTCGCTGTCTTGCTGTCTTGCTGTCTTGCTGTCGCGGGAGGGCTGGGTCGCCTTCTCGTATGGACGGACGGCACAGCTGGACATGAGGCAATTTAGTTTGGTCGATCCATGTGGCGGACGAACGCGGTGGTCATCTATCCATCCCGTCTATGGATAATAGATACATGCAGCGAGCTACGTGTACCCTCTCTCTGCTGCTGCTACACGTGCATCTGGCACCTCGGAGCAGGCGTCAACGGCAACGGATCTCAACGACAGGATTTGAGCTGATGGCAATGTGCCGAGCAAGCACCCTGTGTTACGGTAGCTGACAGGTAGACTGCTGGTTGCGACTCGCCTCAGTGGCACCTCTCCAACGAGAGCGCTGGCAGCGTCGCGAAAGTCCGCGCACCCCCCACCTCATTCTTCAATTCGCGCTCTCCACGGCAAACGAACCACCAACCACTCGACTAACCAACCGACCGCTAACCACTACCAACCATGGTCAACGCCTTCTCCGTCTTCACCGTCGCGCTCGCCGCCGTGTCCGCCGTCGCGTCGGGCGCCTCCATGCGCTCGGAGGCGGCCGCCATGCCCGACGGGTCGTGGCCCGCCAGCAAGGGAACGGTCTACTACAAGGAGCCGTACACGGTCAAGAAGGGCCAGACGTTCGACGGCGGCATGAAGACGTACGCGCGGTCGAACGTCAAGTGCGGCGGCCAGAAGGAGAGCGGGTGGCAGACGGCCGTGTTCATGGTGGAGCCCGGTGCCACGCTCAAGAACGTGATCATCGGCAAGGACCAAATGGAGGGCGTGCACTGCGAGCAGAGCGGCTGCACGATCCAGAACGTGTGGTGGGAGGACGTGTGCGAGGACGCGCTGAGCATCAAGGGCGGCTCGGCCAGCAGCGTGACCAAGGTGATCGGCGGCGGCGCGCGCTCGGCCGACGACAAGGTCATCCAGCACAACGGCCTGGGCTCCGTCTCCATCGAGGGCTTCTACGCGCAGGACTTCGGCAAGCTCTACCGCTCGTGCGGCACGTGCGGCGGCAAGGCGCGCAAGGTGAGCCTCAAGAACGTGTACGCCGTGAACGGCAAGGTGAGCCTCGTGACGGTGAACAAGAACTGGGGCGACCAGGCCACGCTCGAGAACATCAAGATCAAGGGCAAGAAGGTGGACGTGTGCGCGTGGTCGCAGGGCTCCACGTCTGGCGAGCCCAAGAAGCTGGGCGCCGGTCCCTCGGGGTCGCTCTGCCAGTACTCCACCAACACCGTCTCCTACGCGTAAGCCGCCAGCGATCGCGGCAATGCAAACGGAGCCAACTGAGACTTTCACTCTGCTCCGTCTCAGTGTGAGCGCTCGCACAAGTGGGTATGCGAGAGCTGTGTACATGTGTCCATCGACGTGAATGTGTCGTCCCGAGTGTGAATCCAATAGAAAGCTAGATGTGTTTCCTCTTCATCCCAGTTTTGCCATTCCATCGTTGCTGCTGGTACACCTGCTTGGTTCGAGTTGTTGTCTTCAGTTGCACCATCTCAACTAGAGACGCCATCTCACCGTCTTACCAGGGTGTGTGTGTACGCTCAGCAGGTGGCACTGTGCGTCAGTCAATTTTCAGACTTCCGGCTCAGCGGCTGTGGGGTGGTCGACTTGACATCGCAGACTGCGAGCACGGCGGGTTCGTGCCTTGACTGCAGTCACCGACGCAGAGGCACTTCATATTCGTACATTTTGCTGTTCGTTGAGCCGCACCAGTTGCGCCGTGCACCACAGATGGACACCGACTTCCATTCAACTGGTGGCAAAATGCCGGATCGACCGAGCAAGATGCGGGTCTCAGCTGGCCGGTACTCTTGATAGAGACCTGTCTTGAGTGTGTACGGAGTCTAGATATGCATCCGTAGTCAGACAGAAGGGAGGCCGAAAGCACTCCGCGGACCCAGCGCATGCCGGCAAAATTTTCAACCGCGCTGTTATAGACCGCTGGTTTTCTAACAGGCTGGCTTTGGACCGCCTGGGTGGTGAGCGGACTGACTGTGCGTTATTGTCAAGGAATGCACAGACGATCAGATCACTACGGATGACGGTCGACACCGACTGCTTGTTCGACGGACGCAAGTGTGTGATTTCGCGTCGGTGTTGGTTGGTGCTTGCCACGCTCGTCCCAAGTCGCCCCGGGCAACACGACCCTTTCGCGAGGACCCGATGGCTGTTACTGCTAGGTCACGAGGCTTGAAGACAGGTTGCCTTTTCCGCGTCGCTCGTCGTTCCAAAATGGCAACACTGTATCGTTTAGTTCTTTTTAGTCGCTCGACCACCGCAGATTAGTCAAAGCAGCCTCCGATTTAGGATTTTGCAGTCAAGTTCGTTCGGTTGATCCTTGCGTACTAGGCGCGAGGAATGCTTTAACGCCCACAGTAGCATACACCCGCAGCATCCGTAGTTCGTTAAATCGACAAGAAGGGATCAAACAAGACTCGCTGCTCAGTCAACCAACCTCGCGGCGCGCTCGCAGTCATCCAATTCATACCCAAGCATCCACACACTTGGTCGCGTCTATAAGCCAACTGCTGCCACTGCAGTCGCTCAGCCCGACGCGCGTGGAAACGAACCGAAGCGGGTCGTAGATGCATACTGACTCAGGACTCGGTGATCGGTGATCGGCGATCGGCGATCGAGCGACGGTGGTTCCGCTGTCCGTTCTTTTTGCTGTTTTGACAGCGGCGTTGCTGTAGTCGCCACCCGGTGCACATCGCGGCAGATCGTCTCGACAGACGATATCTTGCAACGGCGCGTGCATTGCATCGGCCACATCGGGGAACTTGCAACGAGAGTAACTTGCAGTAAAGAGTGCAGCACAGGAACTGTTGTAGTGTGGAACTCAATTTGACGGCCTCAAAGTCAAGAATCTCGCTGTCTTGCTGTCTTGCTGTCTTGCTGTCTTGCTGTCGCGGGAGGGCTGGGTCGCCTTCTCGTATGGACGGACGGCACAGCTGGACATGAGGCAATTTAGTTTGGTCGATCCATGTGGCGGACGAACGCGGTGGTCATCTATCCATCCCGTCTATGGATAATAGATACATGCAGCGAGCTACGTGTACCCTCTCTCTGCTGCTGCTACACGTGCATCTGGCACCTCGGAGCAGGCGTCAACGGCAACGGATCTCAACGACAGGATTTGAGCTGATGGCAATGTGCCGAGCAAGCACCCTGTGTTACGGTAGCTGACAGGTAGACTGCTGGTTGCGACTCGCCTCAGTGGCACCTCTCCAACGAGAGCGCTGGCAGCGTCGCGAAAGTCCGCGCACCCCCCACCTCATTCTTCAATTCGCGCTCTCCACGGCAAACGAACCACCAACCACTCGACTAACCAACCGACCGCTAACCACTACCAACCATGGTCAACGCCTTCTCCGTCTTCACCGTCGCGCTCGCCGCCGTGTCCGCCGTCGCGTCGGGCGCCTCCATGCGCTCGGAGGCGGCCGCCATGCCCGACGGGTCGTGGCCCGCCAGCAAGGGAACGGTCTACTACAAGGAGCCGTACACGGTCAAGAAGGGCCAGACGTTCGACGGCGGCATGAAGACGTACGCGCGGTCGAACGTCAAGTGCGGCGGCCAGAAGGAGAGCGGGTGGCAGACGGCCGTGTTCATGGTGGAGCCCGGTGCCACGCTCAAGAACGTGATCATCGGCAAGGACCAAATGGAGGGCGTGCACTGCGAGCAGAGCGGCTGCACGATCCAGAACGTGTGGTGGGAGGACGTGTGCGAGGACGCGCTGAGCATCAAGGGCGGCTCGGCCAGCAGCGTGACCAAGGTGATCGGCGGCGGCGCGCGCTCGGCCGACGACAAGGTCATCCAGCACAACGGCCTGGGCTCCGTCTCCATCGAGGGCTTCTACGCGCAGGACTTCGGCAAGCTCTACCGCTCGTGCGGCACGTGCGGCGGCAAGGCGCGCAAGGTGAGCCTCAAGAACGTGTACGCCGTGAACGGCAAGGTGAGCCTCGTGACGGTGAACAAGAACTGGGGCGACCAGGCCACGCTCGAGAACATCAAGATCAAGGGCAAGAAGGTGGACGTGTGCGCGTGGTCGCAGGGCTCCACGTCTGGCGAGCCCAAGAAGCTGGGCGCCGGTCCCTCGGGGTCGCTCTGCCAGTACTCCACCAGCACCGTCTCCTACGCGTAAGCCGCCAGCGATCGCGGCAATGCAAACGGAGCCAACTGAGACTTTCACTCTGCTCCGTCTCAGTGTGAGCGCTCGCACAAGTGGGTATGCGAGAGCTGTGTACATGTGTCCATCGACGTGAATGTGTCGTCCCGAGTGTGAATCCAATAGAAAGCTAGATGTGTTTCCTCTTCATCCCAGTTTTGCCATTCCATCGTTGCTGCTGGTACACCTGCTTGGTTCGAGTTGTTGTCTTCAGTTGCACCATCTCAACTAGAGACGCCATCTCACCGTCTTACCAGGGTGTGTGTGTACGCTCAGCAGGTGGCACTGTGCGTCAGTCAATTTTCAGACTTCCGGCTCAGCGGCTGTGGGGTGGTCGACTTGACATCGCAGACTGCGAGCACGGCGGGTTCGTGCCTTGACTGCAGTCACCGACGCAGAGGCACTTCATATTCGTACATTTTGCTGTTCGTTGAGCCGCACCAGTTGCGCCGTGCACCACAGATGGACACCGACTTCCATTCAACTGGTGGCAAAATGCCGGATCGACCGAGCAAGATGCGGGTCTCAGCTGGCCGGTACTCTTGATAGAGGCCTGTCTTGATTGTGTACGGAGTCTAGATATGCATCCGTAGTCAGACAGAAGGGAGGCCGAAAGCACTCCGCGGACCCAGCGCATGCCGGCAAAATTTTCAGCCGCGCTGTTATAGACCGCTGGTTTTCTAACAGGCTGGCTTTGGACCGCCTGGGTGGTGAGCGGACTGACTGTGCGTTATTGTCAAGGAATGCACAGACGATCAGATCACTACGGATGACGGTCGACACCGACTGCTTGTTCGACGGACGCAAGTGTGTGATTTCGCGTCGGTGTCGGTTGGTTGCTTGCCACGCTCGTCCCAAGTCGCCCCGGGCAACACGACCCTTTCGCGAGGACCCGATGGCTGTTACTGCTAGGTCGCGAGGCTTGAAGACAGGTTGCCTTTTCCGCGTCGCTCGTCGTTCCAAAATGGCAACACTGTATCGTTTAGTACTTTTTAGTCGCTCGACCACCGCAGATTAGTCAAAGCAGCCTCCGATTTAGGATTTTGCAGTCAAGTTCGTTCGGTTGATCCTTGCGTACTAGGCGCGAGGAATGCTTTAACGCCCACAGTAGCATACACCCGTAGCATCCGTAGTTCGTTAAATCGACAAGAAGGGATCAAACAAGACTCGCTGCTCAGTCAACCAACCTCGCAGCGCGCTCGCAGTCATCCAATTCATACCCAAGCATCCACACACTTGGTCGCGTCTATAAGCCAGCTGCTGCCACTGCAGTCGCTCAGCCCGACGCGCGTGGAAACGAACCGAAGCGGGTCGTAGATGCATACTGACTCAGGACTCGGTGATCGGTGATCGGCGATCGGCGATCGAGCGACGGTGGTTCCGCTGTCCGTTCTTTTTGCTGTTTTGACAGCGGCGTTGCTGTAGTCGCCACCCGGTGCACATCGCGGCAGATCGTCTCGACAGACGATATCTTGCAACGGCGCGTGCATTGCATCGGCCACATCGGGGAACTTGTAACGAGAGTAACTTGCAGTAAAGAGTGCAGCACAGGAACTGTTGTAGTGTGGAACTCAATTTGACGGCCTCAAAGTCAAGAATCTCGCTGTCTTGCTGTCTTGCTGTCTTGCTGTCTTGCTGTCTTGCTGTCGCGGGAGGGCTGGGTCGCCTTCTCGTATGGACGGACGGCACAGCTGGACATGAGGCAATTTAGTTTGGTCGATCCATGTGGCGGACGAACGCGGTGGTCATCTATCCATCCCGTCTATGGATAATAGATACATGCAGCGAGCTACGTGTACCCTCTCTCTGCTGCTGCTACACGTGCATCTGGCACCTCGGAGCAGGCGTCAACGGCAACGGATCTCAACGACAGGATTTGAGCTGATGGCAATGTGCCGAGCAAGCACCCTGTGTTACGGTAGCTGACAGGTAGACTGCTGGTTGCGACTCGCCTCAGTGGCACCTCTCCAACGAGAGCGCTGGCAGCGTCGCGAAAGTCCGCGCACCCCCCACCTCATTCTTCAATTCGCGCTCTCCACGGCAAACGAACCACCAACCACTCGACTAACCAACCGACCGCTAACCACTACCAACCATGGTCAACGCCTTCTCCGTCTTCACCGTCGCGCTCGCCGCCGTGTCCGCCGTCGCGTCGGGCGCCTCCATGCGCTCGGAGGCGGCCGCCATGCCCGACGGGTCGTGGCCCGCCAGCAAGGGAACGGTCTACTACAAGGAGCCGTACACGGTCAAGAAGGGCCAGACGTTCGACGGCGGCATGAAGACGTACGCGCGGTCGAACGTCAAGTGCGGCGGCCAGAAGGAGAGCGGGTGGCAGACGGCCGTGTTCATGGTGGAGCCCGGTGCCACGCTCAAGAACGTGATCATCGGCAAGGACCAAATGGAGGGCGTGCACTGCGAGCAGAGCGGCTGCACGATCCAGAACGTGTGGTGGGAGGACGTGTGCGAGGACGCGCTGAGCATCAAGGGCGGCTCGGCCAGCAGCGTGACCAAGGTGATCGGCGGCGGCGCGCGCTCGGCCGACGACAAGGTCATCCAGCACAACGGCCTGGGCTCCGTCTCCATCGAGGGCTTCTACGCGCAGGACTTCGGCAAGCTCTACCGCTCGTGCGGCACGTGCGGCGGCAAGGCGCGCAAGGTGAGCCTCAAGAACGTGTACGCCGTGAACGGCAAGGTGAGCCTCGTGACGGTGAACAAGAACTGGGGCGACCAGGCCACGCTCGAGAACATCAAGATCAAGGGCAAGAAGGTGGACGTGTGCGCGTGGTCGCAGGGCTCCACGTCTGGCGAGCCCAAGAAGCTGGGCGCCGGTCCCTCGGGGTCGCTCTGCCAGTACTCCACCAGCACCGTCTCCTACGCGTAAGCCGCCAGCGATCGCGGCAATGCAAACGGAGCCAACTGAGACTTTCACTCTGCTCCGTCTCAGTGTGAGCGCTCGCACAAGTGGGTATGCGAGAGCTGTGTACATGTGTCCATCGACGTGAATGTGTCGTCCCGAGTGTGAATCCAATAGAAAGCTAGATGTGTTTCCTCTTCATCCCAGTTTTGCCATTCCATCGTTGCTGCTGGTATACCTGCTTGGTTCGAGTTGTTGTCTTCAGTTGCACCATCTCAACTAGAGACGCCATCTCACCGTCTTACCAGGGTGTGTGTACGCTCAGCAGGTGACTGTGCGTCAGTCAATTTGTAGACTTCCGGCTCAGCGGCTGTGGGGTGGTCGACTTGACATCGCAGACTGCGAGCACGGCGGGTTCGTGCCTTGACTGCAGTCACCGACGCAGAGGCACTTCATATTCGTACATTTTGCTGTTCGTTGAGCCGCACCAGTTGTGCCATGCACCACAGATCGCATCGCGCAGGGCAATAGGCAAACGTTGTCTTTGACCGTTGAATCACGCAGTCGCCGGGATGGATGGGCCAGCGAACGGTAGTAGCTAGTAATTTGCTCCTATATGGGCTTGCAGAATTTCACTCGAGTGTGGTCAAACTCCTTGTGAATCTTACGGAGGGGATCCTCCAGATCGTGGACGCCATCAGAAAGCACGGTGGCGGACCTGGTACCCGCGAGCAGAGACCACACTTTACGCACTGCCATGTATTCCCCACTGCAAATTCTCAAATGAATAAAATCGACTTCAGCCATTTCAAGCATTAATGCAATATCAAAACGATTAATACCAACATATTAATTACCGGGTTCAATTTCTACAAAGTGCTCCATCGAAATGGCCGGCGGATTCGCGGACGATGCAGCCACCTTCCTCGACGGCGACGCGCGCGTGGTGCCCCACCGCGCCCTCGTTCTACTTTCCGGTCTATCTGCCGCATCTCTGGAGTCACTAGCGAGCGCTGCGGCGTCAGAGATGACCGGGGGCCTCCTCCATTCCTCCCTGAGCCAAAACGATCATAGCGACAACGAGACCTTCGCGGCCATGTGCGCCATCGTGGCGACTTGTGCTCAAGACGCTGGGGCTCGGACGCCGGCAGAACGGCGGTGAGAGCTGCAAAGATGACAAAGATATCGTCGAGATTCTTAAACTTTATACTAAAATCAAAACTATTGTGTATGTAGACAGCAGCTCTACGCTCTTGGCGTCGAGGACGAAGAGCTCCAGGTGAAACTCCTGCCGGTGTTGGCTGCCGTCGTGCCGAGTGTGGAGCTCGTGCTCGAAAATACGAGTTCGTTCACCGCTGATACATTTATTTTATGATTTTGCTGGGGTCTAACTGTGTTGTGTGCGTTTGCTACTGAGCAGGTTTTGACTTTGCTCACGTGGTGGACGTGTCCTGGAGGCTGGACTACGTGCTTCGCTCGAGCAGTGCTGGTAGTGTCCACGAGCCACTGTACTTCGTGCAGTTGAAGCTGCAGTCGCCTAGTGCTGCCGACTCGGGGCTCCAGACGGTGGCGTTCTCGTGCTCGGTGGAGGAGTTGCGGTCGCTCGTGTACCGCATCCAGGAGGCTGTAAATGAGGCGGAGAAGCTTGCGGTGGGGATGCCCTCACAGCTTCGAACGCGAGTGTAGAGTGCTTAGAGCAATATATTGTTGTGTCAAGTGGGACTAGGGAAGGCTATGGGACTGGCTGAACTGATCGTCGTCACGAGCTAGCATTTTGTGCTGTGAGACGTCGTGGATGGAGCAGAGTACTCAGTAGCGGTCGTTGTTCTGGCTGACGACGACGTGGCCCTTCTCGAGGAGCTGGATGTCTTTCTCCAGCTGTGTGAGTTCTTTCTCGAAGGTCTCTTTTCGCCGCACCTTGCCCAGCGTGTCGAAGACGACGTTGTGGCACAGCTTCTGATATTTGGCGTTCACGTGATCCCACTTAGACTTGAGCGCGTCGACGAGTGCCAACCGCTCACTCTCGTCCATGGGCTCCACGCGGTCGCGACTGTCTTCCTCCATCAAGTTGTGATTTTGCCGCACGAACTCCTCGATCATGGAGTTCTCACGCTCGATCTCATCCTTCACTTGGCTCAAGTACCGCGGCACCTGGCCGTAGTCCTCCTTCTTCATGTACTGCGGGGGCTCGTTCTTCGCGCGTGCTCGATTGCCTGGCACAGCGAGGATCGTCTCGACGGCGTTGGCGGTGACAAAGTTCTTGGCCGACTTGAGCCCCATGATAGGCTTGTCGTCTCTCTTCACTACAGGCGCTCTCGTCGGTCCGGAGTAGTTGAACTTGCCCGCTGACAGCACGAATAACAAGGTAAGTCTACTTCCCTTTCACTGGCGAAGAGTTGATTGGCACTCACGCTTTTTGGAGACAACGGCGGAGGAACTCCGCTCCCCCTTTCGAACGAAAGACTTGGGGTCAGGTTGAGCAGGTAGACGACCGAAACCTCGAGCGCTAGCAGGTTTTCCGACTTTCTGAGCCGCTCCCAGGTTTGCACCCTCCAACTTGGTCGACCCGCGCACGCCGAAGGTACTTCCTGTTGGCTGCACTTGAGGGTCGAACTTGGAACGGTATCGCTCGGGCTTGACAGGCTCCACGTACACTTTCGGGATCAAGTTGTAGATGCACTCGTCGCGCTGCATGGTTGTGCTCAGGTCTTCGAAAGAGGTTGGCGATGTCTTGGCTAGCTGGTAGCTTCAACGGCGAGTGGCGCGTCGGAATTCGTTTCGGCTGCTGCACAATCCCGGGCTACAAACTATCTTTGCCGTGCTTGCAACTTCTCAAGTCGTATGGAAGACTACATTTTTAGCTTAGTTACAATTCCTGTAGACGTGCTGGTGCTGAAGACAAGTTACGCTTCGGCTGGAATGGTTCTACTTACTCGCACGCCTTGTGCTCGCGGATGCGATTCACAGAATCGACGCCTGCATCTTCGTCCTCGCTGGTGAAGTCGGCATCGTCCGAGTCGACGATGGAATACTCGTCAGAGGTAACATCTACCACCACCATCGTGTGCGGAGGCTCCACGTCGACATCCTTCGGAGAGGCAGAGGTCGGCCGAGGGGTTGTTGGGGCCATGGTCGTCGGAGCCATGGTAGTTGGGGTCGCGGTACTTGGGGTGTCCTCGTAGCTGGAGGACCAGTCGTCACCCGAGTGCACTTGGCCAAACGTGTCATCCGCGAGGTCTAGCGCCGCCAACGACGTAATTTCGATGTTCTGGGTGACGACCTTCGTGGCAGACGGCGTTGGTGTCGGCGTTGGTGTCGAAGTTGGTGCAGCAGTCGAGTTGGTTGTAGTGTTGGCGGCTGCGTTGATTGGGGCCATCCCGAGCTTCTTGACGAAAACGCCGTTGTCCCAAAGCTGGACAAAGTGGTCCGGGAAGAAGTCGCCCGCATTCGGTCCTCGAAGTGCCTGGTCAGCTTCACCTGTGCACTGGCCATCGCTCTCACCCGGAGGCTTGACCCACACGTAGCGGCTAACGTAGTTGGAGCCGGTGTTAGTAGTGGGGAGCTCGCCGATGCCGGCCCAGTTGGAGTTGCACCATTCTGTACTCGTCGGGTCGACCATGTTCCTGGAGGTGTCTACGATACACTTGTAGTTCTTGCCGCTCGCCTTCACGAACCGCTCGCATGTTGCAGCCATCTCTGCATTCGATCGGTAGTTGGACGTGTTGAGCGATATCCCCTTGCACCTGCAATCCGGATCGACAGTGTTCACGACCTTCGCGACGGCTGCAGCCTGCTCGTCCGTTGAGAGCGTCCAGTAGCCCACATCCAAGTAAATCTCGGCGTTGGCGTTCTGGGAGAGGATATCCATTGCGACGCCGAGGTTCTCAGCGTAGCCTTTGGCATGGCCACAGCTACCTTCATCGGCCAGAAGACCGATCGCGTCAGGCTCCAGGATGTACACGACCTGCCGATCACCGACTGAGTCTACGAGTTGCTGCAAGAAAGCGCGGTAGGCGTTGGTGTCAGCGTTGGACCCAGCGCTTGAGAATCCATGGGCGCAGTCCTTCTGCGGTAGTCCATACACGACAATTGTTGGCGGGCTGGAGTCTTGACTCTCAGCATTGCATTTCGGAAGCACGATGGACTTTGCCAGAGCAGCCGAGTCGGACACGCGATCGGTGTACCATTGAGCAACTTGCTGCTTGGCCACGAGCTCGATCTGGTCCTTGAGATTCGGATACGCCACGACAGCGCTCGCGTATGAACCAACCAGACCGGACTGGCAGGCATCGGATCCTGCACTGGACGTCGAGACCGAAAGAGCTGCGAGCAGCAAAGCGAGATAGCGGCTGACCGGTCTCATGGTGATGCCTGTTGATTGGCTTGAGCTGCTGCGGGGCTGTTGGACGCGAAGTTGAAGGCTGTGCGCTGAGTGAAGTTGTGCTGTTGAGCTGGTAGATTGAAATCTGAGGGATTGGAAGCCATACTTGCGCTATCTTCACGATAGTTCTTGATTGAGGCAACTTGTCCGAGGCCGGTGTGATTCTCCCCCACCGCTTGTGTCAATCTTCCAGCTGCTTTTCCTCCGTCCCTTAGTAGATTCATACTAGACCACCATCTTGTTGCCTCTACCTACCCGTTTCGCGATGTTTTAGATATCCACAACAGCCTTGAAGCAAAAATCATAAACAGCAGGTGTTGTCTTCGTCTTCAACCTCAGTCCTCCAGATTATACGATGTCTTCCTCGTTGATCTGACCGGAAATAAGACAAAATAAGCAGAAAAAAAAGAGGAATAAGATTCGTTGGTCAAGACTACAAACAAACCATTGCACGATGAAAACACCTTGTACTCACGTTGTATGTGGAGCAATTACACGATCTCTTCTCTCGACGAGCGCAACGGCCTTGATGTTCGACGAGGAGGAGCTTGTGGCCGATCCTTTGATATCACACCGATGTCCTCATCACCAGCAGTTGCACTCCGTTCGCCACATTCGGCATCCAGCAGATCAATCTCTTCGTCTGCGTCGTCGTAGTTGAGCTGCTTGCCTCGCGCCGCTGGGGAGTGGGAGTTCTCAGCATCTTCATCAATGCGCGAGTACTGCACGTTGCTTCGCCTCTTTTGCACCCCTGAAGCTGCCTTTGCTCTCGCAGGTTTCTTTTTGCTTCGTCGGCGACGGCGACGAAAGAAGATGGCAGCAACCACGAGCAGTACGAATGCTGCAAGTGATGCCATCGCGACTGGGCCTGACCACGACACGGACGATGGCAAGATTGATGAGACAGAGGATTGCTGGTTGCTAGCAGTTTCAGCTGGCGCACTGCCACTGGAAGTAGTGTTGGCACTCGCGAGGGTGGTGGTGGCGATGGCAGTAACATTTGGAGCTGCAGCGGTACCCGGAGAGCCCGTAAGGCCAGGACGAGCACCGACAATACTTCCTCCCACTCTAGTTGTCGTCGGGGCAACGACGTTCCGAGTCCGAATGGATTCCAGGAATGACACATCTTCAATGTCGGAACATACGATTGAGCCGTTGACCCCATCCGCTACACTTGCCGCGGCACCAAACTGCTCACAAGTCCCACAGCGAGGCAGCGGGAGTGCCGACCAAGTTTGGAAGTCCGGGTGATTTGTTTTCTCAGCAGCCGTATGGAAGTGAATAGCTAAGTTCCCACGCAAACATGAACGTCACCAGCGTTAGCTCGAGTCTAGAAGCCCAATCCACGGTATCTCTCCACAACTTACCGACACGGAAGAGATGACAACTCCAAGCATCCCTGATAACTAAATACAGCTCCTGAATCTCCTTCATGGACTGATGGAAATCACCCCCGTAATGAGGAATGAGTAGGGTGTTGACTCCTTCACTTGTAGCCAACCCAGAGCCCTCCGGTTGTGCCTCGAGCTCAAGCGCTATAGGGTCACTGGCGCTTGTTCCATTCACGAACATAGACCCAAGCAGTTCTGCCGAAGCTGGACGTAAGCCGTTGTTTGACACCGATACATCTACAGAAACAAACGAAGAGGTTGAGCCGCTGTCATCGATAGCACCCAGCTGCACACCCTTCACGGCCAGCGAATATTTGGGACCTGCCATGCGCGCTATGTGCAGGTTTGAGTAGTGAAGCTCTGCTGAGAGCAGAGGGGTATCATCACGGGATGGCCAGAACCCGGGGGAGGCTTTCGCATCAAACGAGGGACCGACCTCAGGCGACATGGCAAAAATGCCGTGCGCCTGCCACATCCAATCGCTTGTCTCGCCGTTTACAGTGTACAAGTTGCTCTCCTTCCAGGACTGTCCGTAGTCGAATCCGTTGAAGTGCACCATCTCGCGCGCCAACGCCATGAACATCGAGTTGTTCGGCTCGGTGGGCTCTCCCTCGTCCTTGCAAGCGAATGGCAGGTTAAAATACTTGCCGTACGAGTGGTAGTTGAGTGCCACGCTGAAGTCGGACGTATTACGCTCCACCAGATCACGAACTGCTTGCGTTTCTGGTTCGGAGAAAGCGCTAGGACCATTGTAGTCATCGCCGCATGGGTCGTTGCTGCTCCCCTTACTGTCACGAGCGAAGCAGACGTCGTAGTTGCGGTTCAAGTCCACCCCTGCGTCACGAGGACTCTTGTCACAAGTCGGTGCTGCACTTTTGCGCTGGCCCATCTCATTGTGCTCCCATACTCGCAGCATTTCGTTGTGGGCGTAGCCGTCTGGATTTACGACCAGCATGAACCAGAGTTGGCGCGAGGACAGTAGCTCAAGCGCTGCTAGATCACCGTTGCGATAGTCGTTAGTCAATATATCGATGGTGTACACAAGGTTCTGAATGTTACAGACAATGTTAGCAAATTATTACCACAAGTGCCTACATCGCACTACATATCGATCGACGTACCATCATGGAAATTGGCTAGACAAAGTTTGACAACGCCGATATGTTAGCTTGCAGAAGTCGAGTTGGAACAAGCAAGAAATGCACAAATTGTCAAGAGATTACCTCGCGTGCGTGGTGTAGGCCTGTGAAGAGCGCTTGCGGAACGTACTGGTCCTCGGGGGCATAGCAGGCTCCCAGACAAAGTGCACGCAGCGGGCGGTTTTCCACTGATCGCCCAAGCTCCTCCACCTTCGAGATGAGAGGAAATGCCGAGGTTACTTCATCGATGTATGCCTCCACTTCATCGACCGTCAGTGATCCCTGGATGGAGCCCAGCCGCGGTGCAAATGCTGACAAGCAAGCAACAACATCATCGAGGTTACAATCGACAATAATTAAAACAGTGGCCACGAACGTACACTCCTGGGGTCGACAGTTGCTGGAGCTCGAATACCGGGGAGCACACAATGGATCCGCCGAATCGCCCGAGCCCAACACAATCCTTTCCACAGCCAGCTTGGCATCACCACCACTCGCCCCCACACTCAACTCCACAACGACTTGGCTGTCTCCCTCACTCTTCTCTAAACCAGCACCTTGGATAAACTCCTCCAGCAGCAGCACCTCATCCACATACCAGCGCAGCCACTTGTCGTCCCACTCAAATCTCACATCGTGGAAAGTGTCGGTCGCATCCTACAACAACAAAAACACAATATTTAGGTATCCCGCCGTCTCTCCTCATCCACTGCAACAGACGTACCGAGGCGCACGGCAGCTCCGCAGCGACCGACGTGTTCTGCGACGAGCCCACAAAGACCTCGTTGCTCGCTGCGTCTGCAGGCGAAGAGCCATAGACCATCGTGAGGCCACTTTGCACCACCTTCAACGTCGCTTGTCCATTCTGCAAAATGTGTCATCGCAAAACATGTCAATTGTCTAGATATAGTCCCCGAAATGGCCATTGGAGGACAAAAGTGTCCACCTGCGGTAGCTGTGTCCTGAATAAGAGTCGGTGTAGCGTGTGGTTCCCTCCCACGGCGACTGAAAACTCCAGCTTTGTGTCCTCTGAAGCGTCCGTGTGCAATTCAATGACCCCGTTCGAGACGGTGACGACGGAAGCGTCCACCTTTCCCCATTGCACCTGCTGTTGCAAGGTCTCGAAGCTGGACGTGTTGGCCTCCCACACGCGCGTGAGCTCGCACTCCCGCGAGCGATGGATCTGCAGCGCCATAGCGGAAACTTTCAGTAGGCGTTTGCACGATGTGTGCACCACACCGATTTAGAGCATGCTGTAATTTCCAAAACCGCATCCATCGCCTTGGATACTTGAGGCCCATGATGGCAGCTTCAAGAGCTATCCTGCACCGCATTGACGCAATGGACACGAAAGTCTCACGTGTGGTGACGCTGAGCAATCGGCCGTGGATATTCCCGCGGTATCCTGCGCTCGGATACCGATGTGGACATGGCTACAGACCAGCTGCAGATTACTGGGGCCGCAGTGGAGTAATCTTCGCCGCCATTGCCTTGCCGTAGTCACCAAAGACCGGGCAATTCAATTCCAATCAGCTCCCGCCACGCCAGGCCCGAAGTCACCGCGGCCAACAATTTTGATTCGAGGCTTGAAGGCCATTGATCGCGGACGGGTACTGATTTGAAACGAAGGTGTCGTTACGAAGCAGGAAAGCCTCGCGGAAAAGCGCGCGGACTTTTCTTCGCAGTCAATCCATCAACTGTGCTGCACGAACTTTCATTGTCATCATGACAGCGAGGTCAAAGTCGCCACAACAGCAACCTGCACAACTCAGGGCGCAGCAGATGCTTGATTCTGCCATCGATCGCGCTGTTGCTCTTCGAGCACTGACTATTCGCCCCGCCCATTTATTGGCCAAAACGTTCGGCAGCCAATCCCGAACCGCCATTCTTTTCCGACCAAAGCCAAAGCAGACCACAATCCGCCAAGTTGGCGACGCCAACACCCAGGAAGCGCTCGTATAAATCGTTGCGAGACGTTCTCAGGCGCGCATTTCTGCAATGTCCGACCGAGGCGACGTGTCGGCTGCCGAGCAGCTCGAGCGGGAGGTGGACGATGCGTTAGCGGCGGCGCAGCGCGAACAGGAGCTGCGCTCGCGTGTGCAAGCGGTTTCGAGGCGGCGGCGACCGTCAACCGACACGGACGGCGGCGAGAGCGCGCGCTCCAGTCTCGTGTCGCATCATTCCTTCGCCTCCGTGCAGTCGGCTCCAGGTGCCGAGTGGCTACGCCGTAGCCGCAAGACCACGAGCGCCGGCCTGAGCATCCGATTGGCCAAGCAACCCAGCTTCCGCGAGCAGTTCGACGAGGACCGCTGCAGCCTGCCGACGCTCGAGAGTTACCACGCAGAGGATACGAGCAAGGCCGGCGCTACGCCCGTGGCGGCCGCAAAAGAGGGACGTCGACGGTGGGGCAAGAAGGAGAAGAAGGAGAAGAAGAAGAAGAGCAAGGACGACGTGTACTACGCGCCGCAGTCGCCCGTGCCGTCCAGTGTCCAGTCGGCGCCTCGAACGAGGACCAAGAGTGGCGTGTCCCACATGTCGGAGAGGAAAGGCGCCGTGCTGACGGAAGTGGGGGAGCCGAGCTTCGCGCTGCCTGTTTTCCAGAAGGAGCCGCAGCGCAGACAGGAGCAGGATTTAGAGAGCGGCGAGTGCGACAAGACGCCGCTGGACGCCATGCAGTTTTTTATGAACGGGGCACCCCATGTGTCCATTGAGGAGGCGCAGAAGTACACGTTCGCAGTCGTGCTCAAGCACACGGAGCAGATTTTCCACCTGCTAAAGCGCAGGTTCCCGTCCCGCTCAGCGGCGTCGATTCGACGCGATCTGCCGCAGCAGGTGAGCGCGTTGCAACAGAAATGCGTGCGCCGACTGATTCAGGCCGGCCTGGGCGTGATTTTGCTGGATAACGCACTGTACGATAACTATCTGGAGGACCAGCGCGGTGAGCGCAACAAACGCGGCCCGGAAGAGGACGTGGGCAGGAACTTGTGCATTCTCATTGACCCCAAGAAGAACCCGGACCTGCTGCTGCACGAGTTCAAGCGGGAGCTGGACGAGCTGTCGATCAAACGCGGTGACTCGCTGGGCCGATTGGCGGAGGAATCGCTCGACTCGTTGAAGGAGATGTGCTTCTCGCCGGCGCTGGAGCTGCAGCTGACGCACAACATCATCCAGAACGCGTTCAAAGACTACGACAAGGAGGAGTGGGTTATTGACGTGAACAAGGAGCTCACCGTGAGCGACATCATCGTGGAATGCTTCCCGCTGCACGATCGTGCGTTTAACAGGCAGTTTTTCGACGAGTACCGGAAACGCACGTTCGACCTGAACCCACGCAAGGCTGCAGCAGGTAACAGTGATCGTTGGGCTGTCGAGGAACTCCGATTGCATTTCGGAGAGCGGGTGGCGTTCCTGTTTGCCTTCATGCATATCTACACGAAGCATCTGGTGCCGCTCACCGCGTCTTGTCTGGTCTACTACTTGTGCTTCCGTTTCACAACTGCGCCGCTGTGGAAGCAATACATGGAAGGGCTGGCCATCCTCGGCGTGTTTGTCGTGTGCTTCTGGGGGCCATCGTTCCTTGTGTGCTGGGCTCGTGAGACCCGCTTGCTTGTGGAGAAGTGGAACTTGACCAAGTACAAAAACACTGTGTACGAACGCAACGACGACAATCCGGGCTTCAAGTACGTGTGGGTGAAGAATCAGCTCACGCACGAAATGGAGAAGGTTCCGAAGCAGCGCAAGAATCATTGGATCCAGCTCACTATGCTCTTGTTCGTGTTGGTATGTGCGCTGATTCAGTGCGTGTGTCTGGTGCCGTTTATCCAGTGGTACGTGTACGCCAAGAATGCCCCCACGTGCGATGCGTGCAATGGAGACAGTGACGACGAGTCGTATGCCTGCATTTGGTTCATCACGTGCTTCAACTCAACCAACTCTGCGCTAGGCACGGATCGGTGGGTGTATATCCTCATTCAGGGCATTCTTCTGGGTTTGCTCATTGATATTATTTTCTTCGAGTTGTTCAACTGGATGTCGGAGAAGTTCGTGCAGTGGGAAAACTATGCCAAGAAGTCCGACCACGAGAACCGCCTTATCCACCGCCGCTTTGTCTTCGTGTGGAGTAATTGGTTCTTTTGGTTCCTCTTCATCTCGTTTGTCTACCTGCCGTTTGGCGATACGATCCTGAAACTCTTTCACAAGATTGGACTTGGTGCGTTGGCACCGTACGACTGGAACCCGAATCTCCTCACGCTCGACACTTTGTTCGTCACCCCGCTCGTGGTCACGCAGTTCCTGAACATGTTACTCGAGACGATCGCTCCGTACCTACTCCGCAAACTCCGTGGCCGCCCGTCCATCGGTTGTCGCCAGGCCTCTCCGTTTGCGTGGTGCGTGCGCCACTTGTCTCGGTGCTTCCGCTTTGCGAATCACCAGCGGGAATCTTTGCAACACTCGACAAATTTCAGCTCACAGGAGACTGCCAGTGCTGTCAGTGGACGAAGCCATCCTGGAGTCAAGGAAGACGCCGGCCCTGTTACCAATTTGACGGCCGCTCGTCTTGCTCAACTGGTGCAGAAAGGGACGGGCTTCTTGGTGAATGTGCTGCCCATGTCGGATGACTCGAACAAATATTCGGCATACGAGATTTTGGCTGAGGTCAAGCTACCGATATTCGACCCGGTGCTGGACTACCTGGACGCCTGCATCCAGTTCTCCTATGTGATGATGTTTACAGTTGTCTGGCCGCTCTTGCCGTTCCCTGCTTTCTTCAACAACATCCTGGAAGTGCGTGGCGACGCATTCCGATTGCTGTTCGCAAACCGGCGGCCGATGCCGCGGCGTGACACGTCGATTGGCGAGTGGGCGACGGTGCTCGCGTACGCTAATATCATCGGCGTGACTGTCGTGTCGGCTTTCGTCGTTGTGTACCACTACGGCTACTTCCGAACGGACTGCAATTTCACTTTCAGCAACGCGTACATGATTCCCTTCGGGACGATCGACCCGAGCGAGACAGCTGATCCCAGCACCTGTGTGAATGACAGCGGCTCGCCGCGATGGCGCATGTTCCAGATCGTGCTGTTCGTGGTGCTGGAGCACGTGAGTTTCTGCGTGCGATACTTGGTGATGCAGGTTGAGAAGACGCCCGCATCCATCCGCAGTTCGGGCTACGTGCGCCTGAAGCAGATTCAGCACCTGACGGCCACCTCGGCCGCTCCGCCCTCGCAGCTCGAGTATGTGCAGCGCCTGCGCGTGCTGTTTGAGAAGCACGACGTCGACGGTGACGGCCACCTGGCGGAGCCTGAACTGATCCAGCTTCTAGCGGCTTGGTTGTGCAAGCACCCGTCTGAGCTGCTCCCGTACTCCGGACTGATCTTCCGGTACATGGACAAGAACAAGCTGGGCAAGGTGCCATTCTCCACGTGCTGCCTCATGATGCAGCACGTCAATCACGACCGTTTCTTCTCGTGTTTATTGGGTCTGTATGACCCGATGAACGGAGCCTATAACGACGAGATTCGCCGTACTTGCGACCCGATCGAGCTGCACCGCGTGCTGAGTGAGGTCTCCTCCGAAGTACAGCAGCGCCGCAGCACCATGAGCCGAGCATCCGAAGCCACAGATGGCTCGCGTCCGCGAGACTCTACATTCTTCTACGTGGATAACTGAGCCAGTAGGAAGACCAAGCAGTTTTGTTGTTAAATTTGAAACTTTCTTGTCATTTGTTTATTCGATAGACTTGCACTGCCCCCAGGTGCGTTGGCCAACGCCAACAACTACAGACCCGAGAGCTGGCATTGCCTGTGTGTTGTGTTGACGAGATAGTTGGGCAACTCTGACTGTTCGGAGGCAAGTTCACGTTAATACAGTCTCGAATTCGGCGCTCTGCGCATGGCGTTCGTCGATCGGAAGATGACAAACGTCAAAACAAAATTGGGCACGGCGCGATCCCTCACCAAACCATAGTGAAAGCTGTGCATTTATAGTTTATCATGAGATGCTGCGCTACTTGCAATGGGTAGCACAAGTCGCGTGGGACAAGAAAGCGTTTCGAGCTGCCGCAACGTGCGCCTCGACAATAATCACCTGGTGCGCTTTGGTATCCTACATTTGTGTCGTAAGCTTAAGAGTGCATCGGCGTCGAAGCGTGGAAGTCGTGGCTGCATTAGATACTAGCAAACCATGTTCAAACTCGTATTGTGCGAGTACGAGTCGTACACCAGGAGATGAAAGCGATTGAGCTGCAGTGGTAAGTCCAACGCTATTTCCGTTTGAAATCCGATGCCCCCGCTTTGACCACAACGTTTGTGAGATGCTACGAATACAGGAGCGCCCACAACACGTGTCGTACACATTTCAATGGGAGCGGCATCATTCTTGTGCTGCGCCAGGTGAAGCTCGTTTCATAACTGCGCATGCGTGCGGGCCACCTCCACGATTCGAGCTACTTCCACGCGGGTCTCATAAGAACCATCCCACACAAGACCCTATATTTACTGACCGGCAGCCATCCCAGTCCGCTGGCGACGCAACGCCCTGGATAAAGCTATTTATTCTGATGTCAGTCCTTACAAGAATACGTTGCTGATGCTCGAGTTGCTTTCTATTGAGGGTGTTCGGTTGGAACGCCTTTGACGCCAAGCCCCATGGTTGTTCATTTCGAGATTTCCAAGCTGACGATCGCCTCAAACTGGAGCCAAACGTGTATACTCGGCAACCATGCAGATTAGTAACCCGGCCTCACCGGTACCAGGAGCCCAGGCGATCTCGCAGTCCACGCGGTGCCGATACAAGACAGGCCGGTGCCCGAATGCCCGGGCAGTCAAAGCGAACGGAACACTGCTACTGCTGTGCGAATACCACCGCAACCAGCAGAACAGGACGAAGAAGCGCAGTGACATGAAGTGCCGCCACGACCGCGCCAAGAAGCGCCAGGTGCAGCGAGCAAAGCAGCACAAGAAGCAACAGCCCGGCAGTCCGCGCCACGACCAAACCACGCTGTGCTGGTCGCCGACCACGTCCCCGCTCGCTTCGATCACAGTTCCTTCGATTGGGAGCCCATCGGCAGGGGGCGACCAGGACAAGTGCCACGAGTCAACGAGCCCCACGGCCGTCGACATGGACCTGTCTGCAGTGAACTGGGCTCCAGCTGGTCTGTCCCCCTTCAGTCGCCCCAAAATGAGCGACAACAGCTTCGCCCCCGAGGATATCTGGCTGCTCGAGTACTTTATCCTGTGAGGCGAGCGCACCAAGTGAGCCCACGACAGGCACCACGCAACAATTTATGTACTGCGCCCCAGTAAACGTAACGTAGTATTCTACCCTTGCTTTCGAGTCTATCTGAGTTTGCCACCGGAACCTTGTGGTAAAGGGCAACGTTGAAGTTGTCTATAAATAGATCCACCGCTGATTGGTCCATTTTCCGCGTCACTTAACGGTCTCTGCCATCGATGTAGACTTGTTGTTTGTATACTGAGTGTCCTGTACCCATCTCCACATCATTTTTCGTGCAACGGCTGCTTCAGGAATCCGCAGCTGGGCCAACGTGTCATTCCCCAATTTGCGGCGTAGAGCTCAAGTCGCCTCCGCCCATGGCGCCCAACTCCGCCAGCAAGTCGGCGCTGCAAGATGCCGGGGAGCAGACGAACCTGCTGCCCGTGAAGCGCTCGGAGGCCGCGCGTCCGCAGTACCGCTCCATCATCGTGAGCGTCTGCTCCTTCATCCTCGTGACCGAGTTCTGCGAACGCCTGGCGTACTACGGCCTGTCCGGGTCGCTGCCCATCTTCTTCCACCGCAACCTGGGCCTCAGCACGGTGCTGGCCACGGAGCTCAACTCGACGTTCACGTCGCTGTCGTACCTCACGCCGCTGCTGGGCGCGTACGTGGCGGACCGCCACCTCGGCCGCTTCTCCACGATCGTCGCCTTCTGCTCGCTCTACATCGCGGGGCTCGCGCTCTGCGTGTTTGCAGCGTTGCCGGCCGTGTCGTCGCTGCCTCTCTTCATGCTGGGGCTCTTCGGCGGCGTGGGCTTCGGAGCGGGAGGCATCAAGCCCAACGTCGTGGTGCTGGGCGCCGACCAGTTCGACGTCGACATTCCGGCCCAACGCGCCGAGAAGGACAGCTTCTTCAACTGGTTCTACTGGGCAATCAACGTGGGCGCCACCTTCAGCTACGGCGTGCTCACCAACTTGGCCGTGAACGGCCTGCCACCCTATATTTCGGCCGACTATGGCTTCTTCGCGTCGTTCGCGATCCCGTCCGCGGCTTTCGTGCTGGCGGCGGTCGTGTTTTATGCCGGCAAGGCGCGGTACCGGCGCGTGCCGCCCAAGGGCAGCGCACTCAGCAAGTTCTTCTCGGTGTTGGTTCAGGCCGGTTCACGCTCAACTCGCGGCAAACTTGTGCTCAGTGGCGGACTGGCCTTCGTGCCGGGTATCGTGCTCACGACGGCCTCGTACTTCATCCAGGATGACTTTACGCACATGGCGGTGGCGCTCGCTGGCGCGGGTGCTGTGGCGTATGGCACGTTTGTGCTCGTTTTCTCGGGAGCTGCGACGGACTGGCTGAGGCTGGCGACGCGCACGAACGGCGGGTCGTTTTCGTCGCAGGAAGTGCAGGATGCGACGCAGGTCGTGCGTCTCGCGCCGTACCTGGGCATCATTATCATTTTCTGGGCTGTGTACGGCCAGATGAACTCGAATTTTGTCGTGCAGGGCTGCCAGATGGACCTGCGTGTGCAAGGCAGTGAAGGGGCTTCTGGGAAGCCGGTGCTGCTGTCCTCTGCCATGCTCAACGTGGTGGACTCGGGCGTGATCTTGGTCTTTATCCCCGTGTTTGACCGATTGCTGTACCCGTTGCTGACCAAGATGGGCATCTACCCGACGCTGCTGCGGAAGATCGGCGCCGGTCTGGTGTTCGCAATGCTGTCCATGATCGCGGCTGGTTGGACGGAGCAGATCCGGAAGAGCAGTCCCATGATCGAGGGCGTGTCTTCCAACTGCAGTGCGGCGGGTGAGACTCTGCCCATGTCCACGATGAGCGTTTGGTGGCAGACGCCGCAGTACGTTCTCGTTGGCGTGAGTGAGATCCTGACGAGTATCTCGGCCTACGACCTGTTCTACTCGGAGGTGCCCGAGTCCATGCGCAGTGTTTGCCAGGCGCTCAACTTGCTCACGACGACGCTGGGCTTCATTGTGGCAGGAGCGCTGAACAGCATCTTCTCCTTCTGGGTCACGAGTGACCTGAACGACGGCCACCTCGAGTACATCTACTACATGCTGGCGCTTCTGGTTCTCGTGCTGCTGGTGGCCTTCATGTTCGTATCGCAGTCGTTCGAGTACCATGTGCCCCCGCCGGGCCTTGACACCGTGTCCGGTTTCTCTCCTGCGCTCTCGCGTGCCGCCAGGGAACTGCGCAAGAAGCTGCAGTTCCAGCGCAATGGTAGGAAGTAGTAAGTTTTGTGCTCGTCGTGCATTGCGATAGAAACCTCTGAGCCTGGATGAAGTGTCGAGCTGCGAAGCATTGGAGTGAAGTGTACCCCGCGCTGCCGAAACACCTACCAGCGCGACAAGTATCAATAAAGAGTGAATAGCCCAGCGTCGCCATTAGTTGGGGAGCCTAACTCGAGCATTTATCCCTATGATACACGAACAGTTAGCCCTTCTGGAGATACGAGAAGAGCCCGCGCATCATGACTTTGGCCTCGCCGAGAGCTTCACCAGCGATGTCGCGTGCTGTGCTGGTGACAGCCTTTGCGTTGTCTATCGTTGACATCGCCAGTGTCTGCGCGTGCTGAACCGTGCCCTTCACGCGCTTGAGCTTTGACGAAACCCCGAGCAATCGACGCACATTCGCCAGGAAGGACACGGAGCCACTGGCATCCGGCAGCAGTTGCAGCGACAAGGTGCCGTCACTGTGGCCCGAGGCCAGCAAGATCACGGCTTCCTTCGGACCAAAGCACGTCGCGGAAATGGTCGCTCCTACCGTTGAGGGGGAGTCGTACTCTTGCACAGTCACAAAGCTGCACAAGCAACAGAGCATCGTTAAACCTCTCGACAGTAACAAACAAAGGAAGACACCACGTACTCTTCAATGCGGCAGATGCGGATGATCCCGGGGCTGAGCGTGAGGAAGATCAAATCACCTTCGGCAGAAACCTGCACGTCTAATACCTCCTCGGATGGAAGATGGTGCGACAGGATCAACACCCCCGATAAATTGAAAATCTGGCAGACACTGGAGACCACAGTCCGCGTTTCCACGCCATTTTCGCTCGAGTCATCAGCTACAGTCCGAGTAACAGCCGTGATAGCAATGATGTACCCCTTAACCGATAGACGCACACGAGTGAGCTCACCCGCAGCCTCAGCGGGCTCGAATACAAACGCCACTTGGCCTTCGTCGAACAGAAAATGCGCCAAACCAACGGAATGTGAACACGAAACCACAACGCCCAGATATGTGCTCACGCTGCAGTCCACGATAGGAGTCGCATGTCCGCGCAAAATAATGATAGGGCGCGGCGAGACGCGTGGCAAGCGGAACAGCATATCCGGCTTAACGCGTGAGAGACGCCAGAGCGCAAGTGTACCATCTTGGGACCCAGACACGAGTAGTTCCTCGTCTTCTTGAGAGGTAGAGACAATAATCTGGCTGTGGCTGTGATAGCTCCAGCGGTCAAGGCTCAGACACGTCACCGCAGCGCTATGGCCCACCACGCTGGCCTTGCCGATAACATGTCCATTGTCCAAGTCGAGCAAACGGAAGTGCAATGCACCACTGCGGGCACCCCCCGAGACAAGCACGCGCCCGTTGCGGGAGATCACCACGGGGAATCCACGAGAGTGTGTGTGCTGGTTGACACTTTCCTCGTCATGATGAACGTGGTCGAATACAGGTATCCGCGGGACGTAGTCGAAAGGGGAGTCATCACGAACAACTTCTAGTAGCCATGGACAATCACTCACTGCGTCAGCTCCGCTTTCTTCGTCACCCAGTCCACTGGGCGACAATTCACTCATCAAAGCGTCCACCTCACTATCTCGTTGAAAGTCGGTAACAGAGGAGAAACTTGCTCTTGAAGCTTCCGTCACCTCGACAGATTCTCCAACAAAGAATGTCTTCGGAGGCGCCCCCTGAATCTTTGGTGAGGTAGACGCAGAGCCTACCTGCGGGGAAGAAGGCAACGGCGGGGCAGGTTTGGGTAGTAGCTTCCAGTAGTAGATCTCGATCACTCCAAGCTCGTTCACACTGACGACGCGGTCGGGAAGGATCTTTAGCAGTCTAATGCCGCTCTGCGCGATGGGCTTCACAGTAGCTACGGGACTCCAGTTCCGACGCTTCTCCTGCGCGACAGGCGAAAAGTCTTGGAATGCCAGAGAAAGAGGCCGAGGGATATTGCTGGATGGGCCAGTAGAGCCACCTTCCTTTCCAGGAAAGCCTCCACTTAATGGCGGACTCGCTCGGCCCGAAACGGGCTTGTTGGGTACTGTACCTGGCATTGTTTTTCCTACGGCACTGCGAGCAAACGCAGCATGGCGCTTGGGATGAGGAGTGGCGAAGAGCTGCATGGGGCACTGACCAAAGTGGGCGATTTGAAGCTCCATGGACTCTCTCAAGAATGGATCCTCCACTTTGTCTAGATCCACGACACCATAGTACGTCAAGTAGTAGAACACGTTGTTCGCCTGGAGTGAAGCTCGTCCACGTTGCTTGTAGCCGAAGATGAGATCTATCCACAAGTGCAAATGGCGCGAGACGTGCTCACTCTCGAGCGCTGCGCGGTGGATTCGCACAAACTCCTCCGGTGTACTTGCCCACTTTGGAAGCTGCACGTCTCCCACCACTTTCTGGTCGTGGCGTTTGCCAAGTGCATATCCATTCCTGTTACGTAGAAACGTGCCATCACTGGCGAAGAACTCCGGCGTGAGCTCCTTCACCTCGGACATTTGCGAGTTACACATACGCCACGTCTCCTGGATGGAAAAGAAGAGGCGATCGGAGAGATCAAAGGTACCGCCTTGCATTTTCTGGTGCAAGCTTGCAAAAGGCTCCAGTCGGAAGAGGAAGAATAACACAACTCCCGCACACGTTGAGTAGTGAGAGCCATAGAGGAACTTGGGAATAACAGGGTCGTCGAACGAGTGATAGCGCTCCCAATACTCTTCCAGGCGCGCTGCATTCAGGGCACCGACTGGCTTCGACAGGTCACGGAAGTTGTGCGGGTCACTCAAGTCCAACGTAGAGTCTTCGTAGTTCGACAGCACCCACGGGAACACTGGGTACTGGGTCAAATCATTGAAGCTTCGTCCTGCGAACGTGTTAAGTGCCATGAGGTAGTCGAAGTTGCTGATCTGCCGGTTCTGCCACGCCTTAGTAGTAGTCGCCAAGTGAGGGATGACTCGTCCGGGCCACTGCTTAGGAGTACTCCGGGGGAGGAATGAGTACAGTACTCTCACAAATTCGTTACGGCGTTGCTTCGTTGTCAGTGGGAAGTCCAGGAAGTGCGTGCTGCCATTGCGGAGGAAAACTTCGATTGCCGAGTCACGTAAGCGATAGCGTCGAAGGTAAACGCCCACGAGATGTGTGTATTTCCACCGCCAGCATCGATGAAGTCCTGGAGCTGCTTCATCCGCGCGTGTATCTGGCAGTACAGGAAGCGTACTTTCGTCGAAGTCGGTTGTCCCAGGAGCGATGCCCCCTCCTGAAGTCCGTGCGCTCTCAGGAAGCTCTTGTTGCGGCTCAAAGACGATGTGCTTGCCGCAGAGAGACAGCCGACCAAGCACAACTCCTTCGGGCACTACACGTCTGCATGTTACGCAAGCATACACCTGATCATCCGGTGCTACAGCGATGCCAGCACCAGGATCAAGCCCCCGTTCACCCTGTCCCAAGAGAGCAGCCCCCTTTGATCCAGTAGTTGTTGTAGATGGATCTGGTTTGCCATCATCCACCCCCGAGTTAAGTACAGAGGGATCGCTCTTGTACTCTTCTAGATGCTCCTCTTCAGCAAGAACACGAGCTTCTGCTTCATCGCCACCCTTGTCACCGTTATCTGTACTGGGTACGTAGGTATCTGCCAATTCAGACGCGGGTACTGCGTCGTCAGACGTAATATCTCGAATCTCACCGCCACGCTGTTGTGCCACTACCCGACCAACCCGCTCGAGCAAGTTTTCACCGGATCCTGCATTCGACGGACTCGTTGGGCTACCTTCAGTGTCACCGTCAAAACTGTGAAGCATTTCTAAAGGCAGGGCTAGTGCTGACGACTGCCTGTGGTGCGTCTTTACGAGTTTCTTCTTCTCCTCGGTTCGCTCGCCAGTAGATTCCTCAGCTTCTAGCGCCAGCAGCTTCTCGAAGCTAAGCTGCAAATCCAAATCGACTGTACGCCGCATCCGAGACGGGAAAGGAGTCTCGTAAAGCCCAAGCCTCCACATAAGCGTCTTTTGCAGTGTTGCCAACGTTTCTGGCGCTGCACGCCGCAGTGAGTCGTACTGGTTTTGAGATCGGAAAGTAAACTCCTGCTTCAACCACAACTTCTGGGTCCATTCTTGCTTCTGCTCGCGCTGTACAGTCAGTGCAGTTATTGCACGCTGCCTCTCACGACTTGTCACATCTCGCAAAGTCGCCAACATTCGATTCTCCTCGACTTCGAGTGCTGCCCAGAGCACTCGCTCGCTATCATCAGCAGAATCCACGTTTGAATACTTTTTACCAGTTGGGGATATCAAGTCAGCGACTTCCTCAATAGCATCGTGCTCTGACCTCAACTCTTTGGCTATTGGGAAATACGGCACCATGTCCTCAACCTCCTCTCGCTCATGCAATTCCGTGTCGTTGATCGCTAAGGCCAGCGCATCCAATACTACTTCCACCGCTTGCTGTTCCGTTAGCTCCCCAAGCTCATGCGTAGATAAGCCGGCAACGCCCAACTCTTCGTCAAATGATCCAGATGTGCATATTCGAAGCGTTAGTCCTCGCAGTAACACTAATAATTCCTCCTTCTTGTGTACGACCAACGCACGGCGAAGGTCGACAAGCGCACGAAGGAACACGTCACGCGTTGGCACCGATTCGTATACGCGTAGTGCAGAACCGGCCGTCAATTCCTGCTGAAAACTCTGCACCAACACCCCCACCACGCGCTCCATCATCGTTTTACCGAATACGTATGGCAGCGCATACTGCAATATTTGGAGACCAGGAAAAAGCCCAACCCGATGCATCTTGTGTGTACTGTCGATCAATCGAGCACAGATATCTAGCACTGCGTTAAGCAGCAAAAGCTGCGCATCCGACCACGAAAACTTGTCTGGCGCTGCACTTGCCGACGCATTCACGCTCAACGTTTCTTTTTGTGCTGGCGACAGCTTTAACGGTTGAGCCAGTAGCGTTTCGTGAACCAGGAAAAGAAGGCGCTGCACATTCTCTGCAAGCGTCCGGGACAAGATTGTTCGGCTCCTCGCCATACGCTGTAGTACAATGGCAACCACTCGACAGACCCAGTTTAGCGGCTCACGGAATAGCTCAGACTGATTGACGTGAGGAGCCACTTGAGCCAAGGGAGGAAGAGAAGACCCTGCAGGTGCGTTTGCAGTCCCCGGCGTCGGGTTGTACTTCGCCTGGATCCCCTTTAGGGCTAGCAGCAGGTGTGTGAATGATCGCCACCCATGCGTGTTGCTCATCGCCATGCACAGCAGAGAGACAATTGTGTCAAGCACTAAATCCTCTCCGGTCTTGCTAGCATCAAAACTGTATGCCCGACCGCAATTTTCATCGTTGGCGTTATCACAATCCCCTTCTCCATTCGTAGCCGCGCTAGGTATCTCTACACCAACAGAACAGGTCAGAGATAACTCCAACAGCGCATCAGCCCAACTTTTCTTCATCAAAAGTAGTTGCTGCTGAAGATCTTCATCGGTCTTGAGCTTCACGTTAATGTCCATGAGGACCTTTTCACGAAAGTGAGGGGTACTTT
Source organism: Phytophthora ramorum (assembly GCF_020800215.1). NCBI lineage: Eukaryota > Oomycota > Peronosporomycetes > Peronosporales > Peronosporaceae > Phytophthora > Phytophthora ramorum. Next base: position 1,020,749 of record NW_027150660.1, on the reverse strand, counting down.
TACCCAACAAGATTGGTAGAAACGGTAAAATACCTTTGAGAGGCAGACTCAGAATTCCACTGACACCTTCGTCAAACATATCCGCAACCAGCGCCGAGTTGTTATCGCCACCATTTTTACCAGGAACCTCGGCGCCAACATTCGATAAACTTCGCAAAGCTGTCAGCCGGATAACGGCAGCTCTCTTTTCCCAGGTTAACTGCAGACGCTTCCCCACAAACTGATTGGCCATCTTAATCCACTCAATCAACCCACCGATACCTGTGCTCATTTCGCCAGTAGCAGTAAGAGATGAAGAGGTGACGGCAATACCATCCTCAATTCCATTCTCCTGCGCAACAACTGACTTGTTCGATGCTACTGGCGCAATTGGAAATAACAACGAGTCTTTTTTGGACGGGTCGTTCATAATGATACTGTGCTGAACACCCAGTAGCCATGCTGGGTCGAAGTAAAATTCCATCATAAGCTCCAGGAATCCAACCGAGAAACTTCCATGTCCATTTAGGACTAATCGCAAATGCTCTTCAAGACCACACCACACAGTGCGACCTTCAATAGACTCCAGCCAATCCAGCAGATAGATGAACAATGGGACACATGCCATGCGAACATGGATAGAGACGCGAGAGCTCTCTTTGTCCTCAGGCTTGGCGGTGCTCGCGCCGTTGCTCTCAGCGTCACTGCGTTGGTCATGCATCAGATACAGCAGACAATCCATTATGCTGGAGCTAATCAGGGCGAAGCGCATATCCAAAAAGGATACGGCAAGCCGTCGTAAGAGTAGCAGTATGGACGTGCACACAGCCGCATCCTTGCTGGTCATCAAAAATCTAACCACGGCACGAATGTCGCGAACGAGGGAGAACCGAACCTGAATAGAGTGCAGAATACTTTTCTTGGCAGCGGTGTCCTTGTCATCCGTGACTTTACCGTCAGGGGCCCCGAACGAAGCTGCACCCGGCGCTGATTGGTCGCTCCACACAATACTCTCGAGGTTGATGCTAAACACGCCTCCTTTGTGACCGGGTACCAGCATGGAAGGCGATGTCGAAGTCGAAGACGGTGTAGATGCGGACGGCGATGGACCTGATCCACTTGCAGTAGAGCCCCCACCAGCTCCCGCAGGAGTACTCGCTCGCGCGAATGTTGTTTCCATCACCTCTTGCTCTAAAACTTCATGTACCTGTGTGCTCTGGTTTGTCAGGCACACCTCGATCACTTCCACCAGGCTCTGGATACTTTGCTGCTTCCAGTGGTGGTCCTTGTCGTCGGACTCTGTCAATTGCTGCGAATTCTGACTCGACTCGCTCTCTGCAGGACTTGGCAAAGCGTGTGACACAGAGTAAAAGCGTTCAAGAATCTCCAAAACCTTCGGGACTGCTTGCATGTTGTTAAACGCTTGCGGGTACTCACAGGCAAGTCCATACACCTGGTGATTGTAAATGGACTGCGTTTTGTAATCCGCTTGCGTCCACAACCGATAATCCATTAGAACGGCGCGCACACCGGAAGCAAAAAGTGGATTCGTCGTCCAAACCGACACGTGAAAAGGGTGGTTCTCGCTCAGCTCGGTGCTCTTTTTAGGCGACGGCATCATCCCAAACAAGCTTTTCACCATTTCCACACAAACAACAAGACTGCCAGGAGTCCAAATCACGGAAAGACAATCTTTGTGTTGCACCATGACGTGAGAAAGCGTGTGAAACACGTAGTTCTGGAGCACTTCCTGCTGGTTGGCCACATTGCCGAGCAGCATACCCTTCAGGATCCACAGAAAATCAACCACCACGCTCTCCATTAGAGCGGATAAAGGGCGTTCTTCATTTAGTGATGGCCCAGTGCTCTCAGCTGAGCCAGCACTTTCTGAAGCTTGTTCCTTCTTCCTAATTCTTTCGTAGGCGGTGAGAATATAGTCCAGTAGCACCGGCAATGATGACACACCCACGGATCGATACCACGCTGCTTGATACTCAGGGAAAATCATTTTCTGTGTACTTTTCCCAAGCCTTGCATTTCGCTGCTGGATCTCAGCAGACGCGCCAACAGTGCTCTCGAGGGCCAGCCATTTTCCATTCGTGCTGGGTGTAGTGCCTTCGCTGAGCCATTCTACTCCGAGGTCGGCATAGTCTTCATTAACAGTGTTCTGCGCATTGAAAGCGAACACCACTTGCAGTTTACAAAATGCCGTGAAAGCCTCATTCTCTGGGACTGACAGAGGGGATGGCCCAAGTGCCCGCTCGTGAGTACCAGCAACCAGTCGGCTCGACTGAGCGGGCAACGCGACTGCCCATCGGTTAAACGAAGAAACCATGGGCCCCAGTGCATACATCAACTCGATCGTTGCTCGCGAAAGCTCTTCCTGGTACATGGCCACACTGGCAATCTTCGCTTTTACGTTGCGTCCTCCTCCAACAGTACACTTCGACGCCGTGACAAGTCCAGAAGGATACACCAGCTCTTCCTTGAACTGGAGCTTGTTGTCCACATGACACGTCACTTTGCTCTTCTTGACATAATGCAGAGAATGTGAAATCACCAGCAAATGCCACTCACCAGGAGCAAGACTAATTTCCTGTTGGATCCTCCTCCATTCCGGCGAGAACGAAGAGGACGCTGCAATGGACGCCGACTTCTTCGCGTCTCCTGCCGTTCCTGGAGCACAGCAACTGACATTTAGCAGCACTCCATTCCCTCCTCCACTTAAATCTTCCGTGTACTCCAACGACGCCTCGACACCTAACGTATTTGATCCGTTCGTGAACCTGAAAAGGTTAAACTTGGCGTACAAATCCTTCTGGTCGACGCCTTCAACTGTTGAGCCCTCTTTCTTGGCTTGAGCTAGACAAAAGTCCACGTTGATCCACACAGCGACGGAATATCCTCGAAAAGCACTCCAATCCACGATCGGAAGATGCATCCGACCGTTATCTTGGAAGGAGAAATAGGCGGAAGGGGGCACCACTCTCCCGCGAGGCAGAACGTACTGGGACTGGCTGTCCTCTTCTTCTCCCTGGCTGCTCTCTTCAGGAGCGAGCAGAAGCCGCTTGGCAAATGTCCTCGTGAGCTTCTGAACGTCTCGAATTAATTGCTCCCTCTCAGAGGAAGCGCAGTTCTTCTCGCCCACAAAGCAGGCCAGCATCGTCTTCCTCACCAACTCGTGCGCAGCTTTGGACGGAGACAGCTCAGCCATTTCTGCTCCCCCAGAGCGGTCACTTGGCTGATCTTCAACTGTAGATTTCTCCTCATCCGTGGCATCGTCCGAGTCGCTCCTACTGGCTTGCAAGTTCTGCTTTTCGTGCTTCTCCTCGTCCATTATATGTTATGTCCAAAGATCTGCGCCTTTCTCGGTGGATATGGGCGCTACGGAGCTCGCGACTGTGGATATGGAGAGAGGAGACGACTGCACAGTAGGAGAATGTGTGTGTGTGTGTGTCGGGTGCACGCAGGAGCAAAGGAACAGGCGTCGCACGGAGGCCGCGAGCCGAAGGTCGCTCGCTTGTCGTCCTGACAACTCTGCAACCAGATATGGCACTGTCTTTTCACACCTTTGAGCTGGATCTGAGTATGGATATTTCTTCCGATGAAAAAGTGAGAAAAATGACAATGCACTGTCGCGACTGCATCGAGGACAAGTGCTGCATGTAGCGACCTGTACCCATGCACCATTGCGCTCCCGAGGCTGCACTCTGCTGCCCCATGATGAATCAATTCCACTTCCACGTGCTGACCTCGCACGGAAGAGAGAGAATGGGTTGATACGTGTAAATATTGCGCCTTCATATTACTGTTACAACGAGGACAAAAACACCTAAAGTAGCGATCCAGTGTCTCTACCACGCCACGCGCTCGTCGATGCGTCCTGGCAGCCTCCGCATCATCCGCGCGCGGCGTCGCAGCCACATGGCCTTGGTCATGGGGATCTTGCAGCCGGCCACGATGTTGCTCACGGCGTTGGGCGTGTCCAGCTCGGGCGGGATCTGCACGGGCGGCCGCACCACGCGCCGCAGCTTGGAGAAGCTGAAGCGCGAGCGCTGGCCGTACGACGGCGTGGATAGTAGCAGGTTCTTGAGGTCCTGCGCCTCGTCCGGCAGCTGCTCGCTCTGGTTGCTCGGAGGAGACGGGTCGCGGCTCTGCAGCATTTTCTTGGCGACGGCGCCCGGCGAGCCCACGGGCGTGGGGCGGATGCCGCGGAAGACGTTTCCGGGCTTGGGGGGGCTGGCGACCTGCGGAGTTCCTGTCATCTTGGGGAGTGAAGAGAGGGAGGAAAGTGTATAGGCTCGAAGATTGCCACGCAACAAACTTCAAGGAGGAGCCTTTTCGCCCGCCAATCGACGAGTTTAGCGGCTATGAACAGCCAATCACGGAGCGGCAGATTAAAATGCTGTGATTACGACTTCAACGGAAATCTTGAAGCGTTGTTGCCTGGGTTAGAAAGGTGGTAAGGTGGCAAGCCGGCTCGGCTTGTGCTGGCACCGATCGAGTAGTGCTGCTGTTGCTATCGCTGCTGCGATCTCGACCGCGGCCAAATCTGGCTGGGGCCTCCGGGGCGAGGAATGCCTATCATATCTGGGCTATCATGCCATCTGGCACGACAGTCGAATGGCGATGGACTCAGCTGCGAAGACTCTCGGTGCGCTGCAAAGGAGGCACGTCGTGTCTTGGGCAAAAACGTATCTAGGGCTTCATGCACGAGCGTTGCAGTGTTAACACTATAAATAGGGGCGTGTGTGGACTGTATTGCTTGTCAGGAAGCACCGACGGGACTCAAAGTCATTGCGTATCACCTTGATGATACCGGCCTGATGGCACGATGCACTGCGAATCCCACCTCTTATCTCAACAACATGTGGCTGGTGACGCAGTCATAGGTACACGGTCTGCTCGGGGCTTGTATGTATTATCCACAGGCCTCCAGCTCATTTTACACGACAATAGACGGTCCTAAACTCCGTCCGTAGTTGCTGGGAGAATCGGCATGCTGCTGCTCATCGACATCCGGGTGTAGCTACCCATTCCTGACTGTTCCAACAGCTTGGCGCTGGCGCGTCTGGCGTCGATGCTCTCCAGGCTTGGGCTTGCAACAATGGAGCGCTTGGGTGTAGCGACAGGTTTATCTGCAACCGGTAGTGGCTTTAGCAACTCTATTCGTCGATGTTGTGCACGTCGAGTCGCACCCGGAGTTCCGAGCATCGATGGCGGCATCGCCTGTAGACGCTAATCAGTTGAAATCAAGTGCAGATGGCACAATTAGTAGGAGCAAGTCGTTCCTCATAAACCAACTCACACAACTACGAACCTTGAGGGCGCTGTTGCGCATGAAAACTTGCTCGAGCGCCTGGAAGCGCAGCTCTTCCTGATGTCGTGTGGCCAGCGCGGCAAGTTTGGCTTTCTTCGTCATTGTTCCTCGATGCCTCGAGCGTCCGGGTGAGGTATTCCCGCCAGCAGGCCCCCTTTCCACCTTGAAGTGCTTGAGCTCTGCCAAGTCTTCCTGGATCGACTGCGACGTGAAGCTGGTGATCGAGTCGAGGATAAAGCGCCGCCTCTCCATCGACAGCTGCGTGTTGATCTCCAAGAAGCCCGAGCTCTGGTGCTCCATTTTCTTGGTGAGCTGGTGGAACATCACTTCATATTTCTCAGGATTCGCGCCTTTGTCGCGCTTGGTGTGTGGCGTCAGGAATTCAACAAACTCCTGAAAGTCGATCTGGCCGTTCGAGTCCTTGTCCAGCTTGCTCACGATCTGCTCAATCTCCCTCGTGTCGTTCACGATGCCAATGGACAGCATGGGGTCCTCCAGCTCCTCCACCGAAATCTTGCCGGACCCGTCCGAGTCCAATGCATCGAACCACTGCCGCAGCATGCGCTTCTGCTCCCCTGAGAACTGGAAGCGCGGCTGCTTGGCGTGCTTGGTGAGCCACGCGTTCTGGTCCAAGTGCAGCAGCTCCTCCTTCAGCGCCCGATGCCTGGCAATGACAGCTGCTGACGGGGCTGCCGTCGGGTCCGGTGCCGCTTGCCACCACGCGCCCTCTATCTTAACAGGAGGCTTCCTTCCTCCATCACGCCGAGCCATTGCCAATGCCATTGCCATCAAGCTGCTGCAGCTGCAAATATAGTGTAGCCATGTGTCCGTTCTTCCACTTAATAGGGAGCGAACCCAGTTGTGACTCGAAGTGTTTTCTTGGTGACCACAAAGATTGTTACTCTCCTCCTTCAAAATGAGCTCGACAGTCAAGCGCGACCGGGAGTGGGAAGCGTCGGCTTCGGACGGCGCCAGTGCGGCCCCAGATGCCGACGCGGACGTGAAGCGGCCCCGCATCTCTTCTCCACCGTCTTATCTTCCATCTGATGCGAGTTGTGCCCATCAACGCCCCGTATTGACGTCAGGGCAGCTCGACGAAGCGCACCCGATGGCTGTTCTGGACGCGATCCGCGCCAAGCTGCAGAGCACCTCGGACCCCCATTTACAGGCCCGTCTTTTGTTACAGTACAGCGCAGCCGCAGCCTCTCCAGGGGCCAAGACGGCGGCGGCCATCGACTTCCTCTTCTCGTTCCTGCAGCAGAATCAGACACAGTCGGAGACGCAGACGGACGGGAATCAGAAGGACGCCGGCAGCAGCGGAGCCATCGTCGTGGGCGCCATTGTGCGTGGACTGAGGCAGTTATTGGCAGTTAAGGCGGCGGTGGTGGAGCCGATGATCCAAGTGGATGCCATGGGCGAGCAGCTCATGCAGTGCATGAGCGTGGGCGAGGACTTTAAGCTCAGGAGGGACATGATGCGCATCGTCGTGGACTGCCTCATGCTCACCAACAAGTACAAACAGGTGGAGACGCTGCTGCACACTTGCGTGCAGGACCACGACGCCGGCATGCAGGCCATTTGTCTGCGTGCATATCTCAGACTGCACAATGCAGGGCGCTGCTTTGCTGCCGAGTCGTCGTCGATGGAGGAGGCTCAGGATACTGCAGCGAGCCATTTTGACCGCTTGGCGGCGTTTGTTCTGTTTGCGCAGAGTGAAGAGGTGAGAGTGCTGGCAGCGCAAGTGCTCGTGGCGCTGGCAGATATGCACCCGCAGCACGAGATTGCAACCAGCAAGTTTTTCCCGACGACTACGAAGGCGCTGTTCTTTTTGCCTGAGAAGGTGTTTTATGTACTGTGTATGGCGGGTAATGACCCGTCAGAATCGGTGAGAGTTGAGGTCGCCCGGTGTCTGCGAGGGTTTTCTCGTGTACTCGCGAGTGAGGCCGTGGAGCATGCCGTGCTCAAGACTCAGATCGACGAGGCTGTGGTGGATGTAGCACCTGAAGTTGTGGAAATGAGCACCCGCCGCATGATGTCTAGCGGTGTACTGCTGTCACTTTTAGAGGACGTGGACGTGGATGTGGCTGTTGAGGCCTCGCGTACGATTGCCCGATTGAGTGAAATGGCGATGGCTCTTGACGCTGGCATTGGACGGTGGAGTCGGCGAGCTTTAGAGCGCGCTATTACGGCGCATTTTGACGTTCTCCCGCATACAAGTGCGTCGAGTGCCTCACACCTGTGTCGAGTGCTAGTGAACTCTTTGGGTCGTCTACTGGTGTGTCGGCAAACGCTTGACACGAAGACGGACTTCCCCATTTCCAGCGCAGATTTGAGCTGTTTGATTCGCAGTGTTGATTCTAACGCGGGCACGATCAAGCCCGCAGTCGTCGAGGTCTTGCTCGTTGTGCAGCGTTGCGACTTGTCAGGTGCTTGGGCCGTCCAGCGCCTTGTTGACTTTTTGCTGGAGACGGTGGGCTCTACATCATTTGAGAACCCTTCGGTAGATGGTGATGACGATAATTCGGACTGTTGGGACAAACGGCTTGTTGATGCAGCGCGGGACCTGGGAAAGAAGTGCGCGAAGGTGCTTCAAGCTGACGTTGCGTTAGCAGACCTCGTGCAACGAGAAGCATCTTCCCGGCGTAATAACCGGCCTTCTCTTTTGAAAAGAGTGTGCCAAGTCTTACTTGGCCATACCGAAAACTCAAACGGCGACAATTCGGAGACTACTGGCAAGTCGGAATCTCCCTCTGCTGGATCTACCTTGTTCTTCCTAAAGAGCCTGGCCAAAGAAATTCCTCGTGCCACCCCACCCTCTTCTTTCAGCATCTCATCTCAGGCCGCTAGATCTATGGATGTCTTGCGTACGCCTCCAACCGACGGAAATATTGCTGTACACCTCAAAGCGGTAAGGTTCATGGTCCCTCATTCTCTACAATTTCTATTGAGTGCGACTAATCGTCTTTTGCTTGTGTATCTACGTACAGATCCATCGACTTCGCTCTGCTTTCGCTGCAGATGATCTTGACGCTTGCTTCCGTTTCGCGGATGTTCTCGTTCGTCTGCGTCAGCATGTGCTTTCGTTTCCTGTCGCGTCATCTGCACCAGCACCGACTGCACACAAGTATGTATCTATGCAGGCAATGCTCAGTACCAGTCCAAGTGTGAGTTCTGGTCACACCAGCAGCACTAGCGGGGGCAGTCAAGACCAGAAAGAAGCGCAAGCCTTTGCCGGGTTAACTCTGCCCGCGGATTTGCAAAACGGCTGCCAAGAGATGGTTGACGTTGCCTCGGGCGTCTACGTCAAAGCATTTGCCCTCAGTTCATCGCCCCGCACAGAATTGCTACAGGTATTCCTTGTTCTCATCTGACTGTAGCCTCTAAACTGACAACGCTACGTGCACTACCATGTAGTTGATTTTGCTCGGTCGCGTGGGACTCGTGCTCGCACTGCTGCAAAACACGACGGACAGTCTTCTCATCATTGAGAAGCTCCGGTGGGTATCCAAAGAAGCAACCCGGCTGCGCTTCCTTGTCAGTGAAACGCAGCACGAAGGAGATGTTTGGCTACCGACTCAGTTGCTGTCGGACGTTAGCTCGCTGGACGATCTGAAACGTGCCATCGTGGCTATTATTCGTAAAGCGTGGCCTACGGCGCTCATCAAGGCTGCTATCTCGCGTTGTACGTCTGCGACCAGCGTCAGCGACGTTCTCTGCCGACGTCTTGCTATCGCTCAAGCATCAATCTTAGAGCCTACTGCCATGGCAAGCGCGAAGCCTGAGCCCCGAGAAATCACAGCGAACTGGCCGTTTGAGCAGCGTGTCCGTATCTCATTGACGAACACGCGGGACATTTCTCAGGTGTACGTCAAGAGTGTGCTCCCCAATGGCGATGTGGCCTACCACCATGTGCCAGCTCGATGCATCCGCACTCAAGGACCCCGAAAGCATTCCGCCGAACACACAATCACACTCACAGTATCACCATTTTCGGACCCGACGGCGTTTACCGTGGCAGTGTGCCTCGGCCACCCAACGTTGCCTGGCAGCGTGAAGGTAAGCTGACCGACCGCATATTTTTGATATGGGGTCGAGGATTGACTTTACTTTGCTTCGACGTTGTGGTGCGTAGCCAAACGCCCCTGGATCCGGCGAGACAAGTCCGATGATGTTCAAGGAGATTTCGGCATCAGTCCGCGTACCAATCTTCCACCGCACAAGTTCCACACTGAGGTATGCAGGACGTCGACAGCATGATTAGACTGCGCCGATGAGTAACTTTTTAACACACCCTAGTGGTGCAAGAGCTCGTAGAGCAGGATCGCCGAAGCAACGCTGACGTTGAGCGAGTCGACGCGCGTGTCTTCGTCCGTAGCTTGGCCTGTGTCGCATTAATTAGAGTTTGAACACAACCGAAAGAAAGTTTGGCAAACACGCGCGTACCTGGGATGACGACGATGTCCTGGCAGCACTGGCGAATTCCCTTGCGGAGACCGCGGTGCTCGTTGCCCTGTTTGGAGTAGCAACAAGCAGTGGTGAGATGCATGCTATCAACAACTATCGCTTCCAAGCACGAGTGCACGTACCATGACAAGGATCGTAGGCTGGTCACCACCTTCTGGGAGCTTGGTGGACGTAATGGAGTTGGGTCCGCTGCTAGCACCAACAACACGCCAGCCGAGGTCACCACTGATTGCTAGCATTTCATGCAAGTTCCTGGCCTTCAGCAATTTATTCTGCGCCATCATCTCCGTCAATACATGTACCAGCATATCTAAATCAAACATCAACAGCTACGAAAACGTACGTTGGCGACCAAGACTTCCAATGCACCTGCAGAAGATCGCGACACCTAAACGACAGACACCATCAGACAACTCTCACCCAACTCGACCTCCCCCAACCCAACCAACACACCGCAGGAGACAATGGGGCACTGTTCCGGTCGCTCACAACCACCGCCGCACATCCCAAGAAATGCGCCGAGCGGAGGATAGCTCCCAGGTTCTGCGGGTCATGAACCTCATCCAGCACCAAAATCACCGGCGAGCGCTCCGACTCAGTAAACACTAGCCGCCACACCACAAAAGTTCAATAATTGCACTCTAAATCCCTCAAAAACACTTCCAACCTGAGGGTTCAGCGGGTGCAAACTCCTGCAATTGAAGTGCAGCCGCGTCCAGCACGACGCCCTGATGGGGTTTGTCTCCCGTGATATGATTCAGCATCCACTTGCTGAGCGTATGCAGCTGCACGCCCTTGGCGTCCGCCAACTCCTTGATGCGCTCCAGCGCCTTCATGTCGGCCGCGCTCTTCTTCTTCGGGGCCCGCTGCCCATCCATGGGTACGCGCTCCTCGCGCACGTACAGCGCGTGGGCATTTCGGTGACCGCTCTCCAGCGCCTGCAACACGCTGTGAAGGCCGTAGATACCCTCGCCCGCCAGCTGCGGCACGTCCGCGCCGTCGTTTGTGCGCGTGAGCGGAGGACGGCGCTCGTTGTCGCGCCAGCGTCCACCTCTTGGGGGGTTGGGGCCACGGGATCGTGACGAAGAACGCCACTGGTTGTCCGAGTACAAGGATGATGAGAAACAGGCCGAGCGAGGAACAGCAGACGCGCGACGCAGCACCCGCGTGGCTGACAACATAATCAAAGAGTCGGCACGGAAATGACTAATATAATAATATTCAATTAAAGATCAATGGGGGGGGGGGGGGGGGGGTCGACCTATCCAACACAATTTGTCTGGGGTTATGTGACCCAATAAGACGCATTTACGTATATGGGTGAATAATATTCATTCATAGACAATATTCCTGCGGCGATGCTCTCTACGTGCCGGACATGAATTCAAACTGCTGTCAGATACTGAAGATGGGCAACTGCCTTGTACGTTTTTCATGGGTAAGGGCTGCCAAGATGCCACCAAAGACGCCATCCATAGCACTGCTGGCATCGAATCCTGCGGAAGACAAATCGCCTATGCCTTTGTGACTCAATCATGTGTGGATCTCACTGCTTTCTTGTGGCACAAATATCTCGGCCATCGTAACTGTCGTGTGATGCAGATTCTGTGGAGGCCCCAAGTGGCTCCAGAACTGATGTTCATCAACCATCAACGACCCCCAAACACTTCTGCTTATCGAGCCTGTTTGCTAAAGGACCATTGCGTGTACATAAAAGATATAACCAATGCCCCGTGTTACATCGCGGGTTACGTCGATGAACTTTTGATCATCTCACCACCCAAACAAGTCGGTGCTCGTGTCAAATCGGCATTGCACTCCCAGCTCGACATGATCGTTCAGGGGAGTACCGCATCTCATTAGCTGGACCATTATAAGGAACTGAGCCAGTCAATCTTCATCACCCAGAAAATCTAGGTCACTGAAGTGGTTGCTCGATTCTCGATGACCCAAAAAGCACTCCCATAACACAGAAGCTGAGCAGCACGGACTGTCCTAGGGAAGACGGAATGCATACATTATGTAGAGAACACACATGTATGACTAGGTAATATCATATAAAGCTCTGCAAGAGGTTTATGTGAAGCACACGGAATATGGAAAAGTCCCTCGTATATCCCAACAACCTCTCTTGCGAGGGAAGGTGTTTGCACCATTTTGTCTTTCCGATGAGCAGTTCCCAATCGCAAAGAGTAGAAAATAGACCGTAGTGATGGCTAGAGCGGATGACCGCGCCACCGTCTCAACGAGGTGAAACGCTGCCTTGGTCGTTTCTCGAGGGCACTTTGACCCTGGACACAGAATTTTGTTGTATGCAATTTTGATACTTTAATATGACATTTTATTGTTAACGGTTGTTGTAAGAATGTTCCTGAAGTATGTTTGCGATTGTGTTGCTCTTTTGGCTGTTGCTTTCATGGGATATAGCCTCTTATGAGACGAGTTGTTTAGGTCTACTGCAACGCACCACCTTGTTTGCTTCGCATGTATCTTCATACTAGGAGTCCAAGCCTTTATCAAGTAGCTCATTCAGCTAGTTGCCCTGCCTAACAACAGTACGTATTTTGTTTTGTTGCTTTTGCTATACAAGAGGAGGTCGAGACAGCCGCTTGTGCCGCACACGTTCACTGAGGTCTCTGTACGGCCCCGTAGCCTAACTGGGATTCAGGCATTCGTGCCTGTTTTCCGAAAAAGCTCTCAGTGTGTGCGGTCAAGTGTTTGTATGGATTGAAACATTTTGCGATTATTCTGTCATTTAATTTGTTACTGACTTGTCGATACATGATTTGCAGATGACTCGCACTCCTCGTACTCCGGTCGTCTGCCAGAATCAGGAGGCTCTCCACGATCTATCCTCGTTTTGCGGCATGTTCTCGGTCAACAACGCCTTGCCGAAGCTGGACTTTTTGACCAGGGTTGCGACGAAGCGAATTCCTAAACAGCTCAAGACCCAGCGACGCAAGGAGGACTATGGTAGCTAGCGGGACGGCGCTTACACCATCCATGCTATGCACCAAGCTTTGCAGAAGCACGGGAAATAGCTGGTGTTCATGAACAAGAGACTCAAGTGCAAGAGCGACAGGCTTGTCAAGAAGGTCATCATGTGCAAGAAGCCTGCACTCCTCATTATCGGGAAAAGCTTCTTTTCATGTCGCCACCGGCTACTTTCTATTACCGGTGGCTTTTTCCATGAGTGCAGTTACATTGTATTTCGATGGCTATTATTGATTTTGTAGCTGTTCGAAATTGATGTAGCGTTCAAATGAGGGTGCACAGAGACGAAAGGGCAAGAAGTGCACGTTTTGGAAATTGATTGGGATTTTACATAGAAATTACTTGATAATATCATACTTTATCTGACGATATGTTCTCTATGAAATGTCTGCTCGGTGGAACGGAGGCGATGTTCACTTCGCATTTGCCATGCGCGCTCTCATGCACATCCGCTCCGCCGTCAACGATGCATACGACGGCATCCGGTGCCTTCGACAACAACTTCGCGACGCTGAAGAGACGATCCGACTCCAAGCGCGCGAGATCGATATGCTAACGACCTCGCTGCGCCGGAGTCTTCGAATTTGATTCGGACACGAAGGACGAAGAAATCTTGGGCTTTCCATCGCCGCGCCGACCAAGGACACCGGAATTCGTCGACAACTTCAATTCCACCACGCGAAGCCCAAACCTTGCAGGAAACTATAGCCAGTTACGGTCGTATCCTCGCCGGCAACGCCCCGTGTTAGTGAAGGTCGAAGTAGTTCATGGCAGTTACTAACGTCACACAGCAGCAACGTCCCCATGACTCAACTTGTAATGGGTCTGCTTAGACCCACTACTTAAGCTTACACGTGTGCGCACGTGTATGAGGAAGCGTAGGTGTATTTAACTTAAGTTCAGTATACTTGTATCCGCAAGTATACTTAAACTAAGACAAAGGGACCGAACGATAGCTTTGGTGCCAAATGAGAACTGTATTGATTGTAAATGGGGTTTCCTCCTAAAACTGATATTTCTAATGAGAGGTTCTGCCATTGGATGGCTGGCAGAACCCCTATCTATTGAATGACTCTCATTGGTAGAAAGGTGTTACTTTCTACCAGTCATATGCCTTTTGCTATGAATGTGGACCACCCTGTGGAGTGGTCACCTGAATGTATTCCTTAGTGCATGTTGCACTAAGGTAGGAGGTGAACCGAATGTGTAGCCCCGCTACACAACTCGCTACGACTGTGCCCTCGCCATCACCGCCAAGTGTGAGTGAAGATGGCTGCACACCGAGTCTGACTAGCCAACCTGCGATAGCTTCATCATCCAGCGAAAGCGAGGACGTTGTCAGCGAGTCTGGGATCGTGCACAACCAAAACCCAATAGAGTTTTATTATTACGCCATCAAAGCAACAGCTTTTATGCACCTTCGCGCTGGTACTGGCCACGTATTAACCGGGACGTTGCCAAAACTTCTAACGCAATGCGCCATGGACTTTGGCTCTGAAATCATATGTCACTATGCAAGTGGCCCGGCCGGGGCAGAGATATTCCAAGCCGCAATGAACCTTTGTGCTCATGAGAACCACTTCCCGAAGCACCGAGGAAAATCGAAACGAGCAATCCTTTGCATCGGCGTGTACTACTTCAACGCTGATTACTACGTGGTTCAAGTTGACAACGTGCACAGTCTTAACGTCGATATAGCACGAACAATGCTGTATAAGCGTTCTCTCGGCGGAATTATGAGAGCACACGAGAAGATCGAAAACGTTCAGCTTCGATATCTGTCTCTCCACCGCGTGACAATTGTCGAGCGAGTGTCGTTTGAGCACAACTGGGATTCTGCTTCTTGGTGTCTGGATGAAATCAAGACAATTCGCCAAAAGTTCAAATGCGACTGCAAGTCGTTTTACCAATCTGGATGGCTGTGCGCACACGTACTAGCTTGTTTACAGCTAGTGGACACAGTGGAGTTGAGCGCAATTCTCCGGTATTTGCCAGCTCGTAGACCGCCTGGGCGTCCTCGAAAGAAAGCTAAGTGCCTAAAAAGCGACGGTCTCAGGAGGTCACAATATAGTATGACCGCACTGATCAAGAGATTAGTCGATAAGCCCGCGAGTGTTACCAACTGGGATGTTCTGGGAACCTGGACCAACACAAGGTGACGATGGTGTTAAAATCAGCCGGGACTTCGTCGGAACAATCAAGCCACCGTTTTCGAGCGCTGGTAAACAGCATTGGGATGTGAATTTTCTCGAAATTGAGAAAGAGGAGGACTATGAGGCTGAAGAGCTTGCCACTATGATCAACTACTCGTTTCGGATGGGGCACAGCATTGCTCGAAGCTGATCGGTAAGTAGTGTGTGCACTATCGCGTCTACATTTGTATGCCTGCATTTTAATCAAAGCAAGAAACTCAGAAAAAGAAGATAAAACAGAAATTACTATAAAAAAAGGAGTGGTTCCACCCACCTCTCCAAAAAATCTTGTGTTAAAATCTGACATAGAATTTAGCCGGTGGCATACAATAACACCGGTGGAATACAATATCACCCTCCGCATGGAAAATAGCTGGCGGGGAATAAAAAGAAACCGAAAATGCACGCAATAAAAAATAGCCGATGAAAGCATGAAAAAAAAAACCGCCCCCAAATCATCGATGATCAACACGTTCGCATGGTGAAGGACAACACTACGTCTTTCAAGCGCTCTGTATCAAGTACGAAGGTGCTGCTCCACGGTGACCCGTACTACATCCAGTCGTGTCTGATGACCGTCAAATACGAGGAGGGATCCGACCTCATGGCTTTCATCATCGACTTGGAAGAATCCATGAAGGCAGCCGCGGAAGCCACGAACAGTGTGCTGAGTGACGAGCAAAAATCGCTCTATCTGTATCACTCCCTTCCAACGGAGTGGAAGCCTGAACTAGCAGTCTGGAAAGGCAGTCGGAAATTCATTCCGTACGAAGACCTGAAACGGCACATCGAGACCAAGGTCCAGAATGAGCTAGCGCGCAATCGCTACGTCCTCAGACAAGGAACCCCAGAGTCTAAGGAAACACGAGCTGAAAGAGCTCTTCAAGCCACAGCACCAATTCCGATGCCAGCGGATCTCCAAGTACCCGCCTAGATGGAGATAGCTGTCGTGGCTTCATTGAAGTGCACGTACTGCCAGCGCGACAATCATGACATAGTCGACTGCTACATCCTGCAGCGTCACGTACGTGATGGGAAAATCAAGACTGGCACGGTTCTTCCCGCCAACTTTAAGCTCAAGGCACCACAAGGCACGCAAAGTCATCACCCTAACAGGGGCAGCTACAAGGAAAAAAATGGCAAACTACTCATGGACCAACTACCATGGTCAAACAAACAACAATAGTTCTCCCAATGGAAAACGCCAAGATCACCGTGGAAATCACAGCCGGAACAACCAAGAAATCCAAAACGACTTTCACGGTCGGCGCAACCAAGAACCTCACTGCACATGTCGCACACCATAATCCATCATGGATGATCGTTTCTGGCTGCACTCGCCATTTCACGTCCAACAGGGAATGGTTTGCGACCCTAAAACCGACCGTGGGCAAGTCCATCACGGTGGGGGGGGGGGGGGGGGGGGCAATCACCAGATTCCCAGTGCAGGAACAGGCGACGTGAAGCTAACCATCAAATATAAGAAGGGAAGAGACCGAGTCATTACCCTAGCCAACGTGCTGTACGCATCTGACCTCAAGTTTTACCCGCCCTCCGTTCGTCAAGCTGTCGAAACGGACTACAAGATCAACTTCCCGGACGCCAAGAAATGTGGACCGTGGAACCAAGTTCGAAACCGAGACTGGCAATGGCACTCGCCTCTACCAATTCGAAGCTCGCCCGGTAAACACCGACCATGCAGCCCATATGGCCAAATCTGGTACGTCCGATAATATTTTACTCCGGCACAAACGAATGGGCTATCCTAACTTTCGCACTATGCAGGAACTAGCAAAGGTCGTCACAGACATGGGGATGTCGAAATTCGATCCAAGCACAGACTACTTTTGCTCCTCATGCGCATACGCTAATGCACATCGTAACGCATTCAATAAATATCCCGTTTAAAGGGCAAACTCCCTCTTGAAAAGGTTGACACAGATATGGCTGGGCCTCTTCCTGTTTCAATACTACCAGGATGTCAATATGTCTTGATCTTTATTGATGACTACTCGCGCTATATGTTTATCTACACTATCAGGCGCAAGTCAGACTTGTACGTCTGCTACGAGGATTTCAGAAAGAAAGTACAGAACATGTTTCGCGTTGATGTGGACCACTTGCTTATATGCACGATGAAGAAATCCGGAACCTCCAAAGTGATAACGCTCGTGAATATGAAAACCTTGAGAGAATTATCTTCGAAAAATATAACACACACGCACAGTTCACTAATGCGTACACATCACAACTGGAGGGCGTGACAGAGAGGCGTATGCACACACTTCTTGAAAGAACCCGAGCATTTCTGATCGGCAGAGATCTTGCCCAACTCCTTTGGGATGAATGCATCACACACGCCGCTAATCTCTTCAACATGACCCCGAGCTCGGTCACAAACAAAGTTACTCCCCATGAAAAAAAGAAACCATCAGCACATTACATTAAAGTGTTTGGCTGCATGACATACGCTCACACCCCGGAGTTATATCGCAACAAACTCAAAAACGGGCTAGAAAATACATGTGTCTGGGAATTCCATCCAACAAGAAGGGCTACAGGCTCTTGGATACGACAGATAATCACATTGTTTACAGTGACAGACGTGCATTGCAATGTAGGTGGGTATTCGTCGTCAAATACAAAGTCGATGGCACAATAGATCGCTACAAAGCTCGCCAAGATTCCTTCAAAAACATGGAATTGACTACGATGAGATTTCCTCATAGCAATCTAGGAAACACTACATAGTCGTGTTATCCACAACAGAAGCAGAATACATCGCACTATGCCACTGCATGCAGGAAGCCATCTTCTTAAAACTCGTAATGATTGAGCTAAACAACAGTAGCCAACATGACATCACTCTCTCCGAGAACAACCAGAGCTGTATTAAACTCTCATATAACCCAGAACTTCATGGTAAAAGCAAACATATCCATATTCGCTACTGCTTCGTACAAGAAAAGGTAAAGCGGAAAAAATTCGAGATGAAATATTGTATTACTAAGGAAATGGTGGTAGATATGTTCACCAAGCAACTTGCAAACCCGACTTTTCTACGCTTGCATGATGGCCTTGGTATACAGGTATTAACCCTACCACAAAAACTGGTGCAATAATTATGTGCAACCACCCATCCTGTCATGTTAACCACACCTCAATAACTGAAATAATTAAGAGTATTTAAAGAAGTCAATGCAATATATTGTACCAATTATTGGGCACTCTCTACTGCTCAATATCCTCGATAGCGTACACGCCGTCAACGTGCTCAAAATATGAACTAAACTTCTCTACAGTTTTAGGAAAATACAGTGGCTGTCGGACTCAATGAAGAGCTTTTTCTTACCGAGAGTGGCCCTGGCAATACGATGTCAAGAACCCTCCTGCTGTCCAGGGCGCCGCCCAATAATGAGGGGGGCGGTTTTTTTTTCATGCTTTCATCGGCTATTTTTTATTGCGTGCATTTTCGGTTTCTTTTTATTCCCCGCCAGCTATTTTCCATGCGGAGGGTGATATTGTATTCCACCGGTGTTATTGTATGCCACCGGCTAAATTCTATGTCAGATTTTAACACAAGATTTTTTGGAGAGGTGGGTGGAACCACTCCTTTTTTTATAGTAATTTCTGTTTTATCTTCTTTTTCTGAGTTTCTTGCTTTGATTAAAATGCAGGCATACAAATGTAGACGCGATAGTGCACACACTACTTACCGATCAGCTTCGAGCAATGCTGTGCCCCATCCGAAACGAGTAGTTGATCATAGTGGCAAGCTCTTCAGCCTCATAGTCCTCCTCTTTCTCAATTTCGAGAAAATTCACATCCCAATGCTGTTTACCAGCGCTCGAAAACGGTGGCTTGATTGTTCCGACGAAGTCCCGGCTGATTTTAACACCATCGTCACCTTGTGTTGGTCCAGGTTCCCAGAACATCCCAGTTGGTAACACTCGCGGGCTTATCGACTAATCTCTTGATCAGTGCGGTCATACTATATTGTGACCTCCTGAGACCGTCGCTTTTTAGGCACTTAGCTTTCTTTCGAGGACGCCCAGGCGGTCTACGAGCTGGCAAATACCGGAGAATTGCGCTCAACTCCACTGTGTCCACTAGCTGTAAACAAGCTAGTACGTGTGCGCACAGCCATCCAGATTGGTAAAACGACTTGCAGTCGCATTTGAACTTTTGGCGAATTGTCTTGATTTCATCCAGACACCAAGAAGCAGAATCCCAGTTGTGCTCAAACGACACTCGCTCGACAATTGTCACGCGGTGGAGAGACAGATATCGAAGCTGAACGTTTTCGATCTTCTCGTGTGCTCTCATAATTCCGCCGAGAGAACGCTTATACAGCATTGTTCGTGCTATATCGACGTTAAGACTGTGCACGTTGTCAACTTGAACCACGTAGTAATCAGCGTTGAAGTAGTACACGCCGATGCAAAGGATTGCTCGTTTCGATTTTCCTCGGTGCTTCGGGAAGTGGTTCTCATGAGCACAAAGGTTCATTGCGGCTTGGAATATCTCTGCCCCGGCCGGGCCACTTGCATAGTGACATATGATTTCAGAGCCAAAGTCCATGGCGCATTGCGTTAGAAGTTTTGGCAACGTCCCGGTTAATACGTGGCCAGTACCAGCGCGAAGGTGCATAAAAGCTGTTGCTTTGATGGCGTAATAATAAAACTCTATTGGGTTTTGGTTGTGCACGATCCCAGACTCGCTGACAACGTCCTCGCTTTCGCTGGATGATGAAGCTATCGCAGGTTGGCTAGTCAGACTCGGTGTGCAGCCATCTTCACTCACACTTGGCGGTGATGGCGAGGGCACAGTCGTAGCGAGTTGTGTAGCGGGGCTACACATTCGGTTCACCTCCTACCTTAGTGCAACATGCACTAAGGAATACATTCAGGTGACCACTCCACAGGGTGGTCCACATTCATAGCAAAAGGCATATGACTGGTAGAAAGTGACACCTTTCTACCAATGAGAGTCATTCAATAGATAGGGGTTCTGCCAGCCATCCAATGGCAGAACCTCTCATTAGAAATATCAGTTTTAGGAGGAAACCCCATTTACAATCAATACAGTTCTCATTTGGCACCAAAGCTATCGTTCGGTCCCTTTGTCTTAGTTTAAGTATACTTGCAGATACAAGTATACTGAACTTAAGTTAAATACTCCTACGCTTCCTCATACACGTGCGCACACGTGTAAGCTTAAGTAGTGGGTCTAAGCAGACCCATTACACCTGGTAGCACTTTGTAGTCCGTCCAACGACCGACTAACACGTTCGTATGGAATACGAACGCGGGGCTGAGAACCTGCCCCCGGACAGTAACATGTCCGTGGGTAGCCCAAACACGTCTGCAACGCATGTTGCGCGTGCAGACTGCCCCCACCTGTCAGAACCAGAGTGGGGGGCCCTCCAACGACTGCCAACAGTCATTGGGGAAGCGGCGGTAGCAACGATGTTGCGAACGCTATCACCGACGGAGCAACACGGTGTTGCTCTGGGTTTCATCGTGAAGGAACAGCGTGAAACCGCTGCTCGAACTTCGGTGTCGCCATCGGCCACACCGCGCGTGGAGTCATTGAAACTCCACGTAAGCAGCTACGTTGGAAGAGAGGGCGAACCTCTCCTCCGTTGGCTTGTCGAGGTCGACACTGCCATTGCGGCTCGACATATCGTCGACCCGTTGTTTGCGTTCGCCATGTCATGTCTTGGCGGACGAGCGAAGAGTTGGGCGTATGGACGCCGACTCACAGACCCTACGTGCTTTAGCACGTACGAGGATTTCAAGGAGGAGCTCAAACTAGCGTTTGAGCCCCCGCAGAACGAGTTCCGATCGAGGGCGGAGTTCCTCGATCTGCAACAGGGCAAGCATGACGTGCATGCTTACGCCCAAAGGGCACGGTACTTGGTCTCGAACATCGTGACCAACCCGATTGACGAGGCGACAAAGGTCGTCACGTTCATGAAAGGCCTTAGAGATGGGCCTGTGAAGTCCTATCTCTTCCGAGAGTATCCAAATACTCTAAAGGCTGCAATTGCGCTTGCAATGCAAGAAGAGTTTAGCCTGCGGCAGGCTAAACTGCATGTGAACGCCCCGCGGCTGATGCCACGACCGGTGGTAAGGCCGTCGGGAGGTCCCGAACCAATGGACCTCTCGAGTGCGACGGCTGCTGGTTCCCAGCAGCGTCGTAAATCATCGAATGTGCGTTGTTTCCGCTGCGGAAACATCGGTCACTACGCCCGCGAGTGCACAGCACCTGTGCACGCGGCGAGGAGCCGTCGTGGCGATACTGGGTATCGCCACGGGCAATAAAAAAACTAAAGGGACCAGGCGCCCTGCTGGTGATGCGGTCGAGCGTGTCGACATTGGACACGCTGCAATGAAGATCGCTGCCCCCAGTGAGAGTCAATCTCACTGCAAGAAGCAAGATGACAAGCCGAACCTTGTCATCCTGAAGGTAAGCTCGAAGAGAGAGAGGTCTCTTCGTGCTCTAGTGGACTGTGGTGCGTCGAACAACTTTGTTCGACTGCAGAGCCTTCCAAGGCTTGACTTCGAGGAGGTGAAAACACCTCGAAGTCTATTGGAAGTGAGGCTAGCAACGGGTGTCGTTGTTAGAACCGAGAAGCGTATCGTACGCGTACGCTTCTCGTATCAAGAAAAGGAGTTCGTCGACGAGCTTATCGTCCTCGAACTGGACGATAAGTTCGATATGGTGTTGGGCATGCCGTGCAAGCCACGGCATGATCCGGTGATCGATTGGACGAAGCGCACGATCGTGCGCTTCGGGAGCAGCAGCAGCGCGACAGAGAGCGATGGTCCTGTCAGAGCAGCACATGCACCACGTGGTGCATGCGGCCCTCCACCAGAGACAGCGCGAAATGCGGCTGTCTCGGATCACCCCAAGCGAACGCCAACGACTGCGAGAGTCGTTGGAAGGAAATGTAAAACGAATCAGCAGGGCCTGGTTCAATCCGATTCGAGAGGGTCTCGAAGCGTCCGGAGTGACGCGGTCGTGTCGACAGATAATGTCGACACACAATTGGTCGAAAGACACTCCGCCGTTAGGCGTAGAGGTAAAGAAGACGCGTCGGCTCCCAGAGCCGACGCTGCAAGCAGTGCGGACGGTTGCAAACGTCCCGCACCAGAAATGCTTGCGAGCTCGCGTGCAGCCGGGCTGCACGACGAAGCGGTGCGCGATCAAGCCGGGCTTGAACGCGTGCGCCCGCGGGTAAAACCCGCCGGCGAATACAAGGAACAACTGTCCACGGCCGGGCCTGGACAAGAAGAAACTCGCGGAGCCGGGCTCCGCACGAGAAGTGAACGGCGCAAGCGATCAAAGTTGCACAAGTCTCGGTCAGGGACTGAGACGCTACAAGCAGTGTCTGCCGGGCAGGCACAGGAGTTGGAGACGACCGTCGAGACATTGAGTGTCTTGACGCGTACGAGTATTGGTCTCCAATACAAGAAGATGAGGCTGGAGAACCCTCCGACGTTAGCGCCGGAGTTGATGTCGCTCCCAGTCACAAGCTGGAAGCGTTTCGCTCGTGACCTGCACGATGGACGCATCGAGCAGATCTGCATCCTCTCGGACGTCGAGAGGGTGACGTGTGAAGCTGAAGAGCTGAATCAGCTCATCTCTGAGGGCGCGGACGCCCTCAGCGCGAAGTCGAAGAAGGAACGCTTCGACGAGCAAGGCTGGGACTCGCTCAAGGCGAGCCCCTTTTACAAGGTCTTGCGTGAGTACAAGGATGTACTCCCGGACGACATTCCTGCGGAGTTACCGGGGGACAAGGGTGTTCAGCACGAGATTGATCTCGTGCCGGGAACGAAGTACTGCGTCACGCGACAGTGGCCACTGCCGCGTGAGCAAGTCAAGGCAATCGACGACTTCTTTGAAAGTCGTCGCAATGCAGGACAAGTGCGGGAATCGAAATCCCCGCACAGCGCGCCTACGTTCTGTGTGAAGAAACCACAGGGCGGGTGGCGCATCGTTCATGCGTATAACAAGCTGGACGATGCGACGGTACCGGCGCAGACGCCGATACCTCGAAAAGATGTGATCATCGATTCGATGACCTCGAGTACTATCTTCAGTACTCTGGATCTGAGAGACGGGTTCTATCAGATCCTCATGCGTGAGAGCGATATCCCTCTCACTGCGGTAAGCACTCCGAGCGGCATGATCTGGGAGTGGCTCGTGATGCCGCAGGGGCTGAAGAACGCCCCAGCGACGTTCAACAGGTGCGTCACGCACTTGTTGCGCTCGGTGCGCGACTTTGCACCGAGCTATTTCGATGATGTGTTCATTCACAGCCGGGCTGTGTATGGGAGGTCAGATGTGGAGATGCACACAGAGCATCTCCGCAAGTTGCTTGAGCTCATGCGAAAGCACCAGCTCTATGCAAACCTGAAGAAGTGTATCTTCGGGGCAACCGAGATACCCGTACTTGGGTGTCTCGTGGGGAAGAACGGCGTACGCCCTGACCCGGGAAAGGTCAGAGTGATCAATGAATGGCCTACGCCTTCAAACGTAAAGGAACTGCGGCAGTTCCTTGGACTCGCCACGTACTTGTGCAAGTACGTGAGCAACTACGCGGGCAAGATTCGCCCGCTGTCGCAGCTCTTAAAGAAAGAGGCTGCATGGGAATGGACTGCTGATTGTCAGCAGGCCTTCGAAGCAGTCAAGCAGGGCTTGACTGAGGCGCCGATCTTGGCGGTGGCCGACCAAGATCGCCCATTCCACGTTGTGTGCGATGCATCCGATTTCGCGATCGGATGCGCACTGATGCAACTCGATCACGAAGGTCGTGATCGTGTGGTCTACTACCAATCGCGTCAGCTGAAGCCAGCTGAGCGCAATTACCCGGTACATGACAAGGAACTCCTTGCCATAAAGTATGCACTCGCAAAGTTTCGAGTGTATCTACGTGGGAGTAGACCATTCGTGGTCTACACCGACCACGCATCGTTGCGTACGGCGATCAAGTCGCCGCACATATCCCAAAGAATGGCACGGTGGCTGTCATTCTTTGCTGAATACAACTTCCAGGTTGAGTACAAACCTGGAAGGTTGAATGTCGTGGCCGACGCGCTTTCGCGTCGACCAGATTATGCGGCGCAAGAGGCCGACGCCAACACAGTTGACGTCGTCAGGACGACTACACCCTCGTCGTCCTTGTTGGATGACGTGAAGGCCGCATACGCGCATGATGCGGATGCAAAGCAGTTGTTGGAGTACTTCTCCACACCTTTTGACAAGTCTCGTCAGAAGCTGGCCAAACACCTTCGTTTCCGTGTACACCGTTATCGTGTACACAATGGTCTGCTGCTTTACAGCGCAGTCGACGACAACGCAGATTGCATTGTCGTGCCGGATGATCATGAGTTGAAGCTCAAGATCACGTACGAGTTCCACGATGCCCCGACATCGGGACATCCTGGCCGTGAGAAGACATATTTGCTTCTCACGCGTGACTTCTACTGGAGTCACCAGTACAAATGGGTACGCAAGTACGTTCGTGCTTGCGAGGTATGCCAGCGTGTGAAGCCTGCGCCCAACTCGCAGGCTCCGCTTCAATCACTACCGACTCCGTCGGAGTGCTGGCAGTCCATTTCAATGGACTTTGTTTTTGGTCTTCCGCAAGACAACAAGCGGAGGACTGGTATTGTGGTCTTTGTTGACCGCTTCAGCAAGATGGTGCATCTTGCTGCAGTACCAGCCGAGGTGACAGCCAAACAGACGGCATGTCTGTTTGTTGACATGGTGTTTAGACACCATGGTATGCCACGCGACATCGTGTCGGATCGGGATCCACGCCTTACAGCGCGATTCTGGCAAGAAGTGTTTACACTTCTTGGGACGCAGTTGTCCATGTCGACTGCGGATCACCCGCAGACCGACGGACAAACAGAGCGTGTCAACCGCGTGTTGGTTGACACCATGAAGAGCTACGCGCACTCGTTCCATCAATGGAGCGACTGCTTGCCGATGGCGGAGTTCGTCATCAACAACTCGGTGCATGTCTCGACAGGACACACACCGTTCTACGTGAATGCCATGAGGCACCCACGCGTACCGAGCGTACTCGGTGCGGTAGCTCCTTCCTTAAGTGGGGGAGGGTATCCGGTTAATTCAAAACAACGGATAAGCACGCTGATACAAGCAATGTATCAGCTGTGACGACTCGCGCACGTACTGCGCGCAGTCATGGCGACGACAACACAGTGTCTACGACGGGCGTAGACACTTCAAACGACAACGAACAACACGCGTAGGCCGGGCCTGCTGCGAACAAGGAGCACGAACTGAACCAGAGGTTCAGCTCGGATGCAATGGACTTTGTCCAGCGCCGACAAGCCGTAATTCGGTTTGTCCAAGATGCAATAGCAGCTTCTGTCGATCGACAGAAGCTGAATGCCGATAACACCGGCAGGGGAAACACAAATGAATTCAAAGTTGGTTCATTAGTTCTGTTAGCTACGCAGAACCTAGCTAAACATGCAGTTTCCGATTTCGGAGCAAGCAAGCTTGCTCCGCGCTTCATTGGGCCATTCACCGTGTTGGCGAAGCATGGCAATGGGTACACACTGGACATACCGTCCAGCATGCGCTTGCACCCAACGTTTTACGTTGGGCGACTGAAGCCGTACGTGCAGCACGAGTCACCTACGTCTGGTGACTCGCCAAAGCGCCCTCGAGCGCGGCGACGCGCTTCAAGGCGCCAGAGAGCCTCGTCCCGACCTCGACCTTTACGTTCGAGGTCGTCTGCGCAACCTCCGCGAGCTGAGCCTTTAACAAGCTCAGCTCCTGACGCAGAGCAGCGAACTGCGACGCTTGGAGACGCTCAACAGCCTCCAAACGAGACTCAAGGTTTGGTTGACCAAACCCGGGGCGTCTTCCCGCCCCCCACCCACCCCCGTTGCGAGACGCACACGGGGCAACTCGCTGGATCGTCCAGCGAATTGTTGGTCATCGGAACCAGACCCAAGGTCCGGTTCATTTTCGTATTCGTTGGAGAGGATTTCCTCCCCAACACGATACGTGGGAATCACGGAATGTCCTGATGGAGGACATTCCGGAGATGGTGACGGCGTACGAAGGCCGACACCGCCATCTCCGCCGAAGGGCGTAAAACTTGGGCGAGCGCTGTAGTCGCCTACAGCACTCGAATAAGTGCTGCGATTATCCGCAGCACTAGAAGACGCCTGCGCCTGAAAACTGGCGCGCAGGGTCTTGAGATCGTCAGGTACACACATGGACGTGTACCCGTTGATGTCCCGCTCGGTGATGCGTACTGCTCCGGGGTAGCGGTACTCACAAGCAGTGTCATAAGGCACTGCGCAAGGAAGTCCGATACCGACTGCACCATGGTGCAGTCGTTCAAGTTTACCACGCTTCGAGAACTTTTCGTAGCGCTCCCGCGCCTGGCTAGTCCGATCGCGATAGCCAGCGGGGTTCTTGTTGAAGTTTTCAACAAAGGTACTCCAACTTTGACAAAGTGCCTGCCACTCCGGCACTTTGCTTCTGCGAGAAGTCTTCTTACTCGCAAACCATCGGAGCTCATGGAAGAGCCCGATGTAGTAGTCGCGCCTATGATTCGTCATCGGATCAAAGTGCAATCGCTTCGCGACGTCATCGTCAACGATGGCGTTGCACGAATACAGCGCGTACAGATTCGGTGGCGCGGTCGCACCGAATCGGCTGCTGATCTCAAATTGAGACGGCATCCACGGCTCGCGCACTGGCTCAGTGCGCGAGGCCGCAACAACAGCGGATGGAGCGGAGTCATCTCCATCCCGCGGAGTCGTTAAGGCTCCAGCGGCAGCGAGCGGTGTTCCACTGCCGCTGCGCGAACGCTTCGAGCCCGAAGCGTTCGAGTCGTCCTCGCGTGGACGACGCAGACCCACATTGGGGTCAGTGTGGCCCGGAGACAAGGTATCCTTGTCTCCTTCGAGTTCCCCCTCCTCGACTTCGCTTCCGTAGTCGAGGGGAACTCCCTCTCCACCCGGAGAGTAGATACCCACGTCAGTCTCGACAGCAATGATCTTGCCTGTCTTGTTTCGGATGGCATGTTTCTCTTGCCATCTCGAGTGGTACCCAGCAACAGAGATGCGACTCTCTGTTGCCGCGATTGTCGACATCGTCGTCGAGGCGATGTCAGTAGCGGTCGTAGCTGAGGCAGCGGCCGTCGTCGCCTTGGAGGCGACGACAACACTTGTTGCTGCCGATGCATCCGGCAACTTAGTCAAAGACGTCGTTGGCGTGCTCATTAAGAATGAGCACGTGTTCTCCCGAAGAAATTCTGGATTGACGTGTTGGGACCGGCACGTCAAATCCTAACGGGGGGATGGTGTAGCGGGGCTACACATTCGGTTCACCTCCTACCTTAGTGCAACATGCACTAAGGAATACATTCAGGTGACCACTCCACAGGGTGGTCCACATTCATAGCAAAAGGCATATGACTGGTAGAAAGTGACACCTTTCTACCAATGAGAGTCATTCAATAGATAGGGGTTCTGCCAGCCATCCAATGGCAGAACCTCTCATTAGAAATATCAGTTTTAGGAGGAAACCCCATTTACAATCAATACAGTTCTCATTTGGCACCAAAGTTATCGTTCGGTCCCTTTGTCTTAGTTTAAGTATACTTGCGGATACAAGTATACTGAACTTAAGTTAAATACACCTACGCTTCCTCATACACGTGCGCACACGTGTAAGCTTAAGTAGTGGGTCTAAGCAGACCCATTACAAGTTGAGTCATGGGGACGTTGCTGCTGTGTGACGTTAGTAACTGCCATGAACTACTTCGACCTTCACTAACACGGGGCGTTGCTGGCGAGGATACGACCGTAACTGGCTATAGTTTCCTGCAAGGTTTGGGCTTCGCGTGGTGGAATTGAAGTTGTCGACGAATTCCGGTGTCCTTGGTCGGCGCGGCGATGGAAAGCCCAAGATTTCTTCGTCCTTCGTGTCCGAATCAAATTCGAAGACTCCGGCGCAGCGAGGTCGTTAGCATATCGATCTCGCGCGCTTGGAGTCGGATCGTCTCTTCAGCGTCGCGAAGTTGTTGTCGAAGGCACCGGATGCCGTCGTAGGCATCGTTGACGGCGGAGCGGATGTGCATGAGAGCGCGCATGGCAAATGCGAAGTGAACATCGCCTCCGTTCCACCGAGCAGACATTTCATAGAGAACATATCGTCAGATAAAGTATGATATTATCAAGTAATTTCTATGTAAAATCCCAATCAATTTCCAAAACGTGCACTTCTTGCCCTTTCGTCTCTGTGCACCCTCATTTGAACGCTACATCAATTTCGAACAGCTACAAAATCAATAATAGCCATCGAAATACAATGTAACTGCACTCATGGAAAAAGCCACCGGTAATAGAAAGTAGCCGGTGGCGACATGAAAAGAAGCTTTTCCCGATGGTTTTGATGAGGAAGGCTTTAGCTTTTGCTTCATCGAGCCGTAGCTTCCTCGAGCTCAGCTACAGGCCTTTGGCCTCTAGCTTCTCAGCTCGCTTCCGATCATCACGAGTTTTAGCAGTGAATGACTAGATCAAGGGTGGTTGTACCTGCCCCATTTCCACGTCGCCGTCGTCTTCAACGGTGGCGGTCTCCGAACTAGAGTTGGATGAGGGCTCAGTCAATGAGGAGTCCTCCATGACGTTGGCTTTGGGTGCTGCCAACGGCGTCTAGCGCGGCCTCAATGTCCCCCATTTCTGCCAGTGCTGGGTTGAGGTCTTCATCAGAGGAGGAGTCGTAGTCTTCATCGTCCGCATAGTCGGCCTGGGTGACGAAGCCGATCCGGTTCTTGCCTTCGAAGGCGACGGTCACTCGAGTCTTCCAGATCACGAAGTTCGGCCATTGAGGCGCGGAAAATCGCGGTCGTCGGAGCTTGAGTCAGTCTTTAGGCTTATAACCTGTCAAGGTCGTCGGAAGCGGAGGAACGGAGGGAACCTCTGTAAGGCAGGGTAAATTTAGTTGTGATTGTGATATTAAAGTGTCGGAATGTAGTGGAGTCTGGCCTCCATTTAAAGTACGGAATGCATACATTACGTAGAGCACACACATGTATGACTAGTTAATATCATATAAAGCTCTACAAAACGTTTATGTAAAGCACACGGAATATGGTAAAGTTTCTCGCACATCCCCAAGAAAACCCATACATTTGCGCTACTGTTTTGTACGGGAAAAGGTAGAGCGACACGAGTGTAATCTCGTCTACAGCAACACCAAAGATATGGTGGCTGGTATTTTTACAATGACTTTTGACAAACATCAATTTAGATAACTAACGACGATGCATAGCCTCGCAGCACAAGCACGCCATTCCGATTATGTATCATTAGTATAAAGAGTAAATGTATACAAAGTGGTGCTGAGGGAATCACAGAAGGGCTTACTGATTTTGTTTAAATTCGCACGGTTATACCCTCTATTTGCTTGGAAAGGGTAGTGTTTTCGATCACACACGATCGCTCTCATCAGGAGTGGTGCCGAAGTGTGTCGGGGTGGGGTGTGAGATGTTTGGAGGCTTTGCTAACGTACAAATGAAGGTGCCCAAGAGAACGGGGATGCCTTTACGTGTGGATATGTTACTAGATCATTAGATATTCCCATCCTCATATCGTGTTGTTATTGCTCCTACACTATGCATTATACAACGTTATTAGTTGTAGACCTGTTCGCTGTTCACGCGCAATTACCGTGCAAGCAAATCGCTAATGTATGAAGCGTGCCTATGTAC
Organism: Phytophthora ramorum; assembly: GCF_020800215.1. Lineage (NCBI taxonomy): Eukaryota > Oomycota > Peronosporomycetes > Peronosporales > Peronosporaceae > Phytophthora > Phytophthora ramorum. The sequence goes on along the minus strand of NW_027150660.1, from coordinate 991,024 downwards.
AATGTGGTCTTTTCTTTTTTTCATTGGGTTTATAGTTTGTTCGCTGAAAGGTTCTTCCTCACTGAGGTTTCCCTGATCTACACCTTTGACACTTCAAAGTGGTAACACTACAATGCAAAGTGGTGTGAAGTAGCTGAAGTAGCTGTCATTTTTTGAAATCATTTTTAAGAAAATGACTTTAGAACAAAGTGACTGCTGTCCAATGCAATGTGGTTGGCTGTGGACATAAGCACAAAGTGCTGGTTGTGAGTTTTTTTTATTGTGTATTATGACGAAACGAACTTTAACCCGTACTGCAAGCGGCTGGAAGGGAAGGCACTGCAAGGTGAGCGCGCGGTGGTGAAACTGCCCGCGTCCAAGGGCAAGAATCTTCAGGTGTGTCGACGGAGATTGGTCTAGTGCACTACGCTACCCAACGTGGAAGCATCAAGATGAAGACTAATGCAGCCTTCGTTGACACTATTACGCCACATGAGACATACCAAACTGACTTTTCAAGTAAGCCGATAGTCATTGTACTGGACAATGCGCCAGCGCACAGCCAGACTGAGGACCTAGTGCGACAGCGCAGCGACTTGGTGCTGCTGCGCCTAGGTCCTTACTCACCAATGTGTAACTCCGTTGACGGTAAGGTTGCCCTAGTGCGTTCTGCTGTTGTTTACTTACTCTGAATGGTGTGCCTTGGCTAGGCTGCTTTAGTGTCTTGAAGGCCAAAATCAAGAGCTACTTACTTAGCTCTCAGTCATGACGAGATGCTGGGTGGAACTCGCGGACAAATGCAAGAGCGTCGCATGCAACTTCTCGAGAAGGCAGCTGAAAATTGCATGCCTTGCATGACCCTGGGAGTTGTCAATAGGATGGCCCGCCACCGCGCGCACGCTGTCGCTGCAGCTAAGCGCTCCGATTCAATGGAGTACGGAAAGTAACCATTTGAGCTGGACAAAACCCACTTTGTTCTGGATTAAAATTCACAATAGACTTCATGTGATATTTGGATAGTTGCGATTTTGACGTTAACCGTTTTGATTTGCACTCCGGCCACTTTGAAGTGGCATAGGTGTAGTGACGAATTCATACAGCACAAGAAATATTATACAATCCACGAAACACATTTTGCAAGAAAATTTCATTATCAGTAAGGTAAACCGGCGGGCATCCCTACGACTTATATCAATGCCGGGCCGTTCTGCAAGCTCAACGGCGCATCTCAGGACGTGAAGCATACACAACACAATCCTGTAGTATCCGCTCCATGACAGTACTTTCCAAAGACCTCGAACTTCTTTACGCCTGAAGTTATCCAGCGATCGACGAGATCCATCTCGTCAGCAAAAGCATTATGTTGCAGTTTCACCTTTGGTTCCCACGTTTTCAGTAACACCTGGATTTAATACGCTGAGGAACCCTGAGCACGCGTTTTACCCGCCGGTTTGGCGTCTCGTGTCGGTTGTTAAAACGAGCCACACACCAAGTCAGATTTGTGATCGCATAGCCATTGGACACAGTAACACTGTCACCACTGTGATATTTCCCGTATATGGGGTAAAACAGGTTTTCGCAATCCTGGTCGGTAGCAGTAGCAACCCGATCAGTAGCAGCAGCGAACCGATCGGTAACCATAGCAAGGCGTAGTGACATGCAGCTGGCGCACTTCTCAACGGCTCCAGCGTTCAGGTTTGCGCAGATCAGACACATCAACTCAGAGGTATCATCACCGCCTTGATCACTTTCATCGGCCGGGCTGGTGAAATCAGTCACCACCTGGTCTGTATCACTAACCGCCCGATCTGTGACAGCAACTGATTGATATGTGGTAGCAATACACTATACTCTATTGGAGATCACACCTTAATCAAGTGTGATGACTTTCAATATCTTATACCGTGTGCTCACCTGATGGAATCTAAATGAATGTTACTTGTGGCGGCTAAGCGTGACCAGTAAAATACGCTCACATACGGCAGACCATACAAAATACTTCATATAATGAAGATGTATAGAAATGATTGGATACTTGTACGCTCATCCACCCGTTGTTTTCATCAAGTGAGGCAAGCTGTTAGTCAGTGAGAATATAGCGGTCACTATCAAGTCCAGTTATCAAAAAATAGTTGGAGCTATATTTTTTTTTTTTAATTAAACCGCTTTGTTAAACTGCACGTTTTATTATTGCTCTCCATCAACCTGGTCCATACAAAATCCAAGATAAATGTGTGTTTGTAATTCAACCATTTCACTAGAAATATTTATGCTTGGAGTGACTCGTATTAAAATTATTATTACTGCTCGCAATACAATATTATACCGAATCGTCCGACAACTCCTTTTGGGACTGCCTTCAGCTGCACTCTACGCTGGGCTCCAAATGAGCGGATTCGGTTTGCCATAATGTCTCTAATTGCGGTCAATCCGGTTTGCAGTCGAACGAGTGTCTCTGCCAGTCCGTGGGCAGTCGCCCATAGCGTGTCAATATTCACGTTTAAGTCGTCTTGGAGCTCTGCATCGGACCGACCGTAACCTCGATTGCCCGTGCAGGCCGAGCAGGCGCTAAGCGCAGGACATATATTGGGTATTGCTCGGGCTAGGACACGATCAGTGCGCGTCTTGTTGTATAGCCGCTGTCATTCTTCCGCCTGCACCTCGGTGAGCGCACTCATGGTCAGAGAAGGGCTAGAGTCATTCGTAAAGGAAAATTCACCTGTACACGACGCGATTGTGATCGCCTCGAAGCAATGATGTACCTCCATACCGTGACGGTGCCGACATCGGCCGACAGCTGCCGACACTCAAATTATTGGTCGAAATTGTCGAATAACACCCAATCAGGTAGTAGCAGATTTATGTATTAGAACACAGAAAGTAAGCCTATACAACAGCACAACAATTACCCATCTGATTGGATGCCCGATCGGATATAGCAGTAAAGGATCCAAATAGAGAAGCAATGAGATGGTGATAATATCAGGGCCTGAAACGCCCTGGTTATCGAGAAAAAGGCAAAAAAACTGTTTTGGTAGAAAAAACACCTCTCCCAACGATGTGCTCACTTGACGGCAAATTGAACAATGAGCACGCAAATAAAAAACGGGGTCCACTATTAGAGTGGAAACCGCCCAATCATGGTACTTCCCCAGTATATCACAGGTAAAGCCACGTGTCCACAACTGATGTTTTTACCTATCACTGAGGTTTTACAATTGAGTGGACGCGCAGACCTTCTTGCTCGCCATTACGCAATTTGTTTGCCCACACCCACGAAGCTCTGATGGTTGAGCCCAGCCAATAGGCTGGAGGAGCTGGTTCGATTCCAGCCGTGGGTATTTCTGCAATGATACCTTTGTTGCTGTGGAGGCACTGAGAGCTGTAGTGCAGTGTTCACACTTGCCGTTAAGAATGCTGTACGACTGATCAGATGTTACCGCATGTAATAAAGGTTGAATTCGCCAATGATCTTGTTTTATTAACAGCTTAAGCGTCAGCTGAGTTGTTAAAGCTATTGTCTTCTGCAGCCTCGTCCTCGATATACGTTTTACGTACCAGAGCGCGACGTTCATGGTTGAAGACAGCGATGAGCTCCTTTGAGATGTTCTCCCGCGGTTCCAATGTTGGCTCCCAGTCCACCAAATAGTACGCCTTTCTTCCAATGACTAAACGCTGAAGAAGGCGCTTCACACCGTAAACGCCATTGATCTGAGCGTGTGCTCCATCTGATGGTCCGGTGAGCCATTCGTTGATGTCATCAATCTCAACTAGTCCGCGTTTCTTGATGTCGTTCTTGGCCTTGCATTTGTCTCGTAAGCTCATGAAGATTACGCGTAGCGCTTCAGGAATACGCTCTTTCGAGCCAACCGTCTGCACCAGAGAGTTGCGTAGCATTCGAATGGACACGTCCATTATACGGAGCTTGGAGGCTTTGGCGAACGTACTACACAGATGCTTGAATTCCTTGTACGTTACGATGGCGTTTATAGTGGACATTCTTGACTTGGTCACTTCAGATCTTGGAGGCGAAAATCAAAGTGACAAACAAGGAGTGGATGAGAGTGCATCTAATCTGTATTTACTGGAGTTAAGTGGTCAGCTACAAAAATGACTGTAACCGAATAAATGTATTAATCATAGCTACCCAGCTCAATTCATATAGTGCCTACTTCCGTGTAAACAACTCCTGAGTCTCTCCTGGGGCTGGGTCCGTAATACTGTTCAGAGCAACACGAGCGCGGTACGCGTCTACAAGAGGGTAGAGTTTACTCTCTCGGTAAGCTTGCGCAGTTGCTTGAGTACAGACGATCCGTGCTTGCTTTTGACTCCATTTTCTTTGAAAAACTTGTACAGCCCAGCTTCAGCTTCCGTCCCGGTACGTATAACTGGATCGCAGTAGTCAGGTGCCACCGTGTCCAACTCAAATCCATTAGGTAAGAAGAGCTTCATGAAGTTGACGGTTTGCTTGTACGCCGACTTCTTCTGCCGATCCGAGCACGCGTCCCACATTCGTGGAGTTTTTGCGTACCACTCAAACCAAATTGCCGCAGGTCCCTTGGGAAGAGCCTTGCTCCCACACGATCTTGGCGCAGGAGGTGTATCGGTACAAGCTCCTTGTTGCGTCACCGCTGAACCTGAAGAACTTATGGCTACTTGCCCCTGACCCACGTCGCCCTGACGCTCCAGTTGGCCTACCCGCTCGGTTAAGGCCTGGTCCATAGCTATCCGCTCCCCGATAATACAATTTTGGTGGTTGATCAGCTTCTCTTCTCTTGTAAACGCCTCCCCGTCGCCTTGAGCCTCCTCTAGATCCTTTTGTGTGACCTTGCCTTGTAGTTCAGAGCTCCACGCTAAAATTTGCGCTTTCGATATCCCCAACGTCATCAGACATTCACGCATCCTTGAAGCATACGGGCACATCGGGTAGCGCTCCAGTACCTCTGGAAAATACTGGATCGCGGAAGCGGTGAGGACTTCGGCGATGCGCGCATTCAACTTTTTCTCGGGATCTTGGGTGGCGACACTGGTCTGGAATAGAAGATTTCCCAATTCCAGTGCTTGCTGGTGGCTGGCGGAATCAAACCAGGAGAGCATAGGGACCGGCGGTTTCTTGCTGGAATCCCACCCACTAAGAACACGCGCCACTTTCTGGTCTTCACTGGTAGTGTTGAAAACGTAAGCGAAAGCCTTGTTAGTAGCCGTCATGTTCCACGAGCCACGATCGAAAATCCACTGAGCACTTAGTAGAGGGTCACTGTTCGCGTGCTGAGCTCCACTGCGTCGGAACGAGTGAGATGTCAAGTTTGCTGTTGGCTTCGCTTTAGCTTGAGCTGCTGATGAAGTCTTGACCACGCATCTCACATAGGCGTGGATCTTCATGTTGTCTTCAGGTTGCTTTTGCTTCTTCTTAGGCGGCTCGCTTGGTTCATCGAAGTTCTCACATGCAACGAGAGCGTCGGCTAGGGGAATCTCCACGGGGTTGGTCATATTCTCGTAGCTGCTTGCGGCAAGATGCGGATGATCAAGCAACTGAGCGCATGGGGTATCTTGCATCACCAGTGCCATCGCTATAGCATGAAGGGGGCACGTGATGAAGTTGTCCTTGTCGGGGAAGAGGGAGATGCCTTGTTCTTCAGCCATCTTTACGCGAATGAAGCGAACGAATACAATGCCATCTGCACTAACCGATAGGTTTTTCTTCACCACGAATCCGAGATCCGACGCGCGGCCAAATGCGTACCACATCAGAGTCAGTAACGCAGCATCTTGGTAGTCCTTGGAGCTGGCGGCATCGTAGTAGATTCCGTCCATAAGAATCCGTAGTTCCTCCTTCGTGCACGCCGGTGCCTTCTTGACCATACCTCCCTCCGCTCGCTTCAGGCAGTGGCGCTCGAGCGTCTGCCCCATCTTGAGCAGCTTCTTCTCGATGGTAGCTCGGTGTGTCGGGTAGGTGTCGAGCAGCCAGTTCTTCACATGCCGGAAGTAGCTCATGACGGAGTTCTTAGCCAGCGGCTTCCCCCCCCCCTCGTCCCGCAATGAAGGTCAAGTGAATACCGAAGCGATCCATGAGCTTCACGAACACAGCCCCACTCGCATCTCCGATGAGAGAGGCAGCGATGAAGCCCATGGAGACGCCTTCTGCCGCAAGAAAGCGCCCAAATGCGTTGATAGCGGTTTGTAGAGCGCGCTGGGAGTTGACTGGCGCAAGGTCTTGGAGGCTTATACTGACTTCGAGTGTTCTGTCGGCAGGAGTGCAAATATTCGAGTGGTCTGAAGTGAACTGGTGGTTCATATTGGCGCTCAGCATATTTTTTTCCGGTGCCTATATTGTACGTCGGCACGGTGTCAGCATCGTTTTAACCTACACCTGATTATTTTCATTGATCGGCTCCTACTTTCTCTCGATGTCATTGATCAATAAGCAGTCATCGCAGCCATTCTGTCAATATTTAACAAAGTAAAACAATATATGTCGGCACGGTGGTGATATTCATCCATGCCTCGCCGCAGAGTTTCGCCGTCGTCGTTGCGCATATACTACACGCAACCTGCAAAATCAAAAGGTTTGTCGATGTATGGTTCGCACTTTATCACCATACAAATGGATATGGCGCTTGGCATGATGTCAGACTGCCCCCACTTGTACAGGCGGGTTGTAGGGAGAAGCCGCTAGTTCCCACTCTGCACTTTCAGGTTAACGCAGATAGAAGGCCCACTCGTAGAAGTCTATCCAAGCATTCTTGTGAACTGTATAAATATGCCCTGTACACATAATACAGCTTAGAACTGGTCACTCGATCTCTTAATTAAATAAAACGTATCCTCTTACTTAATTACGCTGTTAGGTGCCCCCCCCCCCCCCCCCCCCCCCCCTCACAATGAAAAGCACTAGAAACTTTGTTCTATCCGCACACTTCGTACAAACCGCTGTCAGCCATGCCGAGTGTTTTTGTTGGGTAATCGGCGCTGCTTTGCCCTTAGGAGATTGGATCATCGACGGGGGCGTATCGTAATGCTCTCACACATACCTCGCTTTGTTAGCCAATCCTTCAACCAATTACCCCCCTCCCCCCCCCACCACCACCACACACAAATACATGCACACATACACACCGCACCCGCACTAGCACCACTTGCCTCAGAGGAAATTTGTTTAATACTTTTAAAAGAGTGAACTGTTAATATTTTAAGTCTGAAATACGGTTTTAATCTAGAACAGCCATCATGCAAGTTTAAAGTCATATTAAATCAACAACTGTCTTCTGATTTTAATGCGTTGTGGGGGGGGGGGTTATTTTCGCATTCAGTTTTTGCACAATTTAAACGCAACGAGAGAGACTAGATCTATAATATACAGCTTGTTTTCAGTGTTCAAAACGCCGTGGAGCCCAAGCGTTCTCGATCTTTAGTATACAGTAGTCATTCGTAATCAATCAGAGTGTAGTATACACTAAAGAAAAACGGAACTGTTAATTATTTTCGGTTTGAAGAAGTATGTTGCATATTCAATTTTCACCTTGGACTTGTATATGAGCCACCACCGAAATTGACCCCTTTTCAAAATACCCCCGAAACTCGGGGCAAAGAAACCAGATTGGAATCCCACGAAAAGGTTGCCCTTGTTATAACTACTGTCCGGGCGACACTGGCGTGCAGGTCGGCACGTTGAGGCCATCATCTGACGGACGTGCTGGTCGAGCACGCCAGTGGCCTATGCAACGAGCCATCATGCGCGAGCTGCCTTGAGCGGCCAGGACGCGCATGGTAGGCAGGTGCCAGGGGTTCGTACACGGTGCGTACAAGCAGAAAGAACAAAGCGAGCATAGGACATGAAGTTTATATTGATTTTAGTATGCATGTGAAAAAAGAAAAGTACCCACAGCGGAAGCTCATGAAGGGCCCCCGAGGGCGCCTCCAGGAGCGCATGCATGTCGTAGCTAAGAAACCAAACACCAATTCAATTCATTCCAAAACATTCCAAGAACCCCACACGTCCTCCAACGTACCTGCGCCTCCTCCGCCCCGAGAGCGTCCTTATATCTGGTAGCACGGAGGGAGATCCGCTGTTGTCGCTGTCCAACGCTGTCCGTTCCGAAGTGCTGTGGCCGTTAGTGGCTGTCCCGTGATTGGACGCCTAGCTGCTCGCTCCGTGTGGCTAGAACTGAAATTTCGGTTTTACGCCCTCGGTCGCTGATTGGTATAAAATAGACCGGAGGATTGTCAGCGGTACCTTAGGGTACTCCGCCCGGTTGTTTGCATTGGCTATAACTGTAATTGTCGTTCTAGAATCTGCCCCGTTGTTACACCAAGTACCTCTTGTAGGAATAATTTTTGTGGTCAGCCGGTAAGTCGGGTGGATCATGGCATACTTGCACAACACTCCCTAACAAAGTCTCGTTGTTTTGACCCGGTTGGGCTAGGTTACGACACGAGCCAAATCATATGCGTTCACCAGAAGGACAAGGAGGCCTCGCTGGTCGGAGAGTATCTGAGACTGTCAGTTGACATTCCTCAGGCTACAAAGAAGGTGCGTGAAGACCTTTACAAGTCGATCGTCAAGTCTGGCCGTATTCTGCAGAATTTGGTCAAGCTCGTAAAAACGCACGACTCTGAGCGTGAAAGGGAGAAACGCCGCATCGTAGGTGTGCTAACTGACGCACAGACACAGCTCCATCGTGCTAGCCACCTCGTCTCGATTGGAAAACAGCGTGTGCTGCGATAAATCGAGGTGGCCGAAGAACCTCCTTACTCCAAGTGGAGCGACCCGACCCGCAAGCGTGCTAAGCGTGTTTGTGGAGTCTTGGAAATGCAAGACTGCATCCAAGAAGGCCAAAACTGACGACAACTAGCTTCTATCCGTCCCGAACCTCAGGGTGAGCATATATATTCCTTATAACAGGTTTCCCTTCCCAAGTAGATCTGTCTTCAAATCCCTTAGAAGGTGATCGTTCCAAAAGGTATCACGTATGGCGAACCCTGCACTGATTATGCAGAGCATGATCGCTTCGATCCAGAAGCAGACAGAGCTTATCGAGACTCTCACGAAAATGAAACAGGTCTCTGAGCTCAAACTGGAAGGACTAAAGCTGCCCACATATAGCGGTATTATTGACGACTCGTTTGCTTTGTATAAGCAGAAGATCGACCAGTACTTCAAGGCAAAGAGTATCGCGCACAAGGCAGAAGTTTTGAAGGATCGGATGTTGGCTGTGATCGCTGGAACGCTAAAGCATGGTGCTGCACACTGGTATTTGGCTGAGAAAGAGACTTTCTCTAGCCTGGATGACTTCTTCGTAAAACTGGAAGCCGAGTTCGTACCAAAAGACCTGCAAGAGCGTTTAAGAGAACAGATGAACGACCTGAGAGAGCAGAATTGCAAGGACTTGCCTGACTATGTTAGCAAGTTCCGAGACTAGGTTACTCAGGTCACGAAGATGGAAGAACTGAACAAGATCAGTTACTTCTTGCGTGGACTGTCGTCCAGCGTCCGGGAAGAACTCCGACGCTGCGAATCGCTTGCGAAAGCCGTAACAACAGCCCTGGACTATGATCGATCTCACTCTCATCGTGGACAGTCATACGGAAACAAGGAACGTCGCAAGTACCGATCGTACAAACGAAAGCGTTAGAATGATGATGATGGAGTAGAGCTTATGGAAATCGACGACGTGCACGTACCTTCAAGGGAGGACTTTCGCCAAAAGGGGTGGCTATTTGAAAAAACATGCCAAAGTGGACAGCCGTCGCCAGATTTGGTGGCTCGGTCTATGGGTACCACCCTCCAAAATAGATGGCAAAAGTGGTGGCCCGATTAAAAATAATTGGCGAAAAGGGTACCATTTTTTGTATTTTAAAGGGTACCGCAATTGTTTTTAGGAGTTCTGCTTTTGTTTATTTTTAACGTTTTCTTGCAAACTGTAGTGTCCCAAGGGCGACATTTTTAAAGGGTGCAACATTTTTTATTTTGAAAGTTTCCATAAATACTGTAGTGAAGACTACTGTAGGGGGGGGGATGCCTCTGGCGAGGCAGCACTCACAAATCAATTTGCATCGAAAACACGCTACGATCGATAGAAAAGAATGGAAGACACTTCACACAGTGACGACGGTCAGGATCAAGGGCCCCCAAACTAGGATCAAAGGGTACTAGTCCAGATAGGAAAAAAAAATTGGACCTTAAATCGGCAACACGATTTGTACAAGATGTGGCACTCTCGCATGGCAAACAAGCAGTCGTCAACAAATCAAAAAGCGGCGAGCGCGACATTCAGTATCGCTGCTCAAGTCCTCATCCATGTGCTTTCTAGATCACGGTTTTGCCCGTACTTGTCTCTCTCCACGTTGAGTAATTTTTCGCCGTCCTTCCAGATCTGGAATACCTTTTGCCTCTACGGCCATGATACTCCACAGTATATCCCTGGTCTTCTGCCTGCGAGTATGCCAAGAGGTTCTTGCCGTCAGGAACGTAGAAGACGTCCTCAACCGGAGAACAACTTTGTCCTCGCCAATTTTCACCACAATTTCAGTAGTCCCTTGGCTGAGCGGCTTCGTGGCGAACTTTTTCTTGAAACCACGCACACAACCTGCGTCACCATAGTCAAACGGTATGAAATTCGTAAAGTACCGGCGGTCACTGGTGACATGAACATTTGCGGCATTATCAAAGCCCCCCCCCCCCCAAGTGCAATAGTCGTCGCCATCTGGGTGACTGGCGATCTTCACAGAAAGTCTTCGCTCATCGGAGTGTCTCGATCAACAGTGTCACTACGTCCATCCGCACCGCGTTTGGCAGCAACATCTTGAGCAGCATCGAAGACAGTATCACTCAGGTTCTTGGTTTCTTCAGCCAGTCCTCCATTCCTTAAGTGCTCCTCGCGTCGCGTGTACGCTGCCTGGGACTTGCCTTGCAACTTCTGCTGGTTGCTGGTCTTCCTCGGTCAGTCCTTCTTCATGTATACGTCTGCCAATGCTGCGGCAAAATCGGCACGTCTTCGAGTACGTGCGCAGTCATCGACACTACTGCTTGGAGAATGAGTCTTTTACTCGATAGCTTGTTTCCATCGACAACCCCCCAGACCCCGTTTACTAAAGGCTCACGCGCCGCATTGTGGCTGCCCACTCCATTTGCATCTCATTTGTAGGGTAACAAGTAGCCGATTCTGGAAGCCCGTCTAAAGCTGTATTTAGAGCAACCTCAGCCTTAGCAAGAACGTTGGACATCGTTAACGGCTGAGCACCAAATGTTTCACTCACTGTCTTCAGCTCTACGGCTACCGTATAGAAGTGTAGTACACAACGGAGAACAGCATGAAAGGAACGCAGTTTTGAAGGGCAGCCGCGCCGCCCGAGCCGCCATTTAATCTTGTATAGGTTGCCGAATTCAGCCAGAAGTACCTCGAACGAGGCTGATGGCAGGGAGACGGTTGCAACAAAGCTACCTGACAGTCCTCTGTCGTAGAGTCGCTGCCATGCCAAATCCAGAGAATCGTGTAGACTAGCCACAGTAAGATAGTTTGTTTCCTTGATGCTGCGTCTGAGTAGAAGCAGCACCAGGAGTATCCTGCGACGATGTCACCGCGCAGCCTCTATTGCTGTGACCACCGCTTCCATGTCCATTCGGCAACTGGAAGTGCCCGAGCCAAGCATTGTTTTTCACTCACCGGTAAATATCGATAATGTCATGCTATTTATGTGGTACTTTATGAGCTGGGTCACTCGCAAGTGCAGACACAAATCAAAGGTTAGGTGATCGCATCTTCGATCTCAAATTGCTGTGGACTCGTGATTTGCGCTATTTGCTGAAGGGCCCCAATAGGAAGTCAATAACAGAAAAATAATGGAGGCTGTTGTGCACTCAATTGGTTTGTTAAGCTTGCAGAGATGAGGTGTGACGAAAAGGTCCATTCCTTTGAGCTACGTCACCGAATTTAATGGCACCTCTCCAATACTGCAGAAACTTCACACAGTTTGTACAGCTCTCTACTGAATGACATCCACGCTACTGCACCAGCAGCACCTTACCGATAAGGCTTTGTCCCCATTGAGGTGGGAGCGTGATGACGCCACGACGAAAACGTAAATCCCTGTGAGTGTTGGTCCCTCCTCTTTATGTTTCATACACAAAATCATGTTTCGTACACATCCTCGCCAACGTCAGGGTCCATTTCTCAATTGGCGCCCGAGCCCTCACACCTCCGTACAAAACTGTCCCGCAGCCATGGCCGAATCCGCGTCCTGCGTGCTGTGCTGCAACACCATCGACAACGTGGCGCGCTTCAACACCGTGGGCGTGTGCAACCACAAGGGCTGCTGCAGCATCTGCGCGCTGCGGCTGCGGCAGCTGCTGGGCCAAACGGCCTGCGTCATGTGCAAGACGGACATGCCGCGCGTCGTGTGCGTGCAGCGCGAGGACGAGCGCTTCGAGTCGTTCCAGGACTGGGGGGACAACATCGGCCCCGCGCACGTGTTCGACGAGGCGTCTGCCATGTTTTTCCTCAAAGAGGACTACGCCAAGCGCATCCGCAAGCTGCGAGACCCGTTCTGCAAAAAATGCGGCAAGAAGTTCGCGACCGTCGCAGCACTGCGCACCCACGTGCTGGACGTGCACGGGCTACAGTACTGTAACACTTGTATGGAGAACAAAAAAGTCTTTTTAGAGGAGCTCGAGCTTTTTACCAAGGAGCAGCTCAAGAAACACAACGCCAAGGGGAACCCCCACGAGGGCTTCATGGGCCACCCGAGGTGCGACTTTTGCTTCTCCAGGTTCTACTCGACCACGGAGCTGTACGACCACCTGAGGAAGAACCACTTCGAGTGCGATATCTGCCTCTACCAGCTCCACGTCCAGAACAGGTACTACAAGGACTACAACGACCTGGAGAACCATTTCCGAGCCGACCACTTTCTGTGCGAGGAACGCGAATGTTTAGCCAAGAAGTTCGTCGTCTTCAAGTCGCACTTGGACCTGCAGGGACATCTGGCCGTCGACCATCCGCACATCAAGAGCAGCCGCAAGATCGACGTGCACTTCACCGTTCGACGGGCGTCGCAGGGAGAGGAAGAGGACTTTGAAGACCCGAGACTGTTCGACCAGCAGCCTTCCGGCAACCACACGATCAATGTGGCCGACTTCCCGTCGCTCTCCGGGTCGGAAAGTGCGGCGGCGGGGGCGTCGTTCTCGCTGTGGGAAAGCCAGACTGTGTCCCACCGCCCTCGCGCGGAGGACTTCCCGGCGCTAGCGTCGAGCGCCACGTCGAACAGATCTGGCTCGACTTTCCGCAATGCGCTCGCGCCGCCTCCGTCGGCAGCGCTTCGCGCGCACATGGACAACAACGGATGGGAGTATGAGAACCCGGATTTGGCGTCTGCAGCCGCCGTGCTGGGCGCAAACAACCCGCTGCTGCGAGTGGTGAGGCCGGCCCGAAAAAATAACAAAGGCAGAAAGAAAGGAAGGAAGCCGGGCGGCGGCTTGGAAGAGAAGCTGGCCGCGCCTGCAGTTCAGGAAGACGAGTCGGAGGAGGACGACGACGACGAGCCTGTGGGCCCCACGCCGTCGAAGACCGCGGTGGTGCTCAAGATCCGCCAGGTGCTGGGCAGCGATGCGAAGTATGAGGTGTTCCGCGAGGACTGCAAGCGCTTCCGCGTGGGTACAATGGAGGTCCCGGACTTTTACGCCAAGATGCGTGACCAGTTCTCGCCTGCGGACTTCTCGCAACTCTTCCTCCCGCTGATGCGGCTGTCACCTGACAAGGAGCAGGTCGATACCTTCTTCGCGTACCACAAGCAGGTGAACAAGCAGATCGCCAAGGCCCAGGGCTTCCAGGACTCCACGTCCAAGCGCAACAAGAAGGCGGTCAAGCAGCAGGCGGAAGTAGAGCAAAGGGCGCCACGCAGGAACCACCAGCGCCAGCCACCTGCTCCCTCGTCGTCTGGGTGGGGTAATGCTATGAAGGAGAGTGGCGTGAGAACCGGAACCGGACGCAAGGCCGCTGCCATCGTGCACAACACGGACTTGCGCTCAATGTTGGGGCGGGACACGCAGCCGGCCACGCAGTGGAGTTCTTCCGGAAGCTGGCAGGCGCCGCCGCCTGCTGCTTCGAGTGCAACTGCGTACCCTTCACTGGGTCGTACTCCTACGAGTACGAAGCTCCAGAGCGCTCCTGCGGAGGCGTTTACTGGTCTTAGTGTGTCGTCTTCGTCGACATCATCGGGATACGGCGGAGCGCCTTCGGCCTATGCGTCGACCCCTACTCCTGTACTGAGTCAGTACGCTCCGCCTCCCGCTGCACCCACGTTCAAGACGGCCAAGAGCGACTTTCCCGAGCTGCCCAAGGCTAGCAAACCTGTCGGCGTGCAGCCCGTGACACGTGCAACATGGGACGATCAGGTGCAGGCGATTGCTCAGAACCGCGTTTCCAGTACGCCCAACGGGGGGCGTGGCAACGGCAAGAAGAAGCAGAAGAAGAAAAGCATGACGCTGGCAGAAATGGCCATGCATTTCGGTTAAGCTGCGGTCTCGTAGCTAGCTAGACTAACAGAATAGTAGAGTGCTAAAAAGCTGAAAAGGTTCGCCAGCTTGTTGCTCGTGTGTACTTGGTATTCACACAGACCGATGCGTCCACACTGCATCTCTCCGCTTGTCTTGGCAGTGATAAACGCACGAAACGCCAACATCGAGCACCGTCCGGCGCGCTCTGTACAGTACCTCCTTCGCGGGTGCTTGCTATGGAGCGACCGGCTCAATTGATGCCAAGGTGCGCCATGATCTTGTCGAGCTTGTTCTCGATCGCTGCTAGTCGTGTCTCCACGGAAGAATTACTACTGCCATTCTCATAACTCGAGGCGGGCGGCGTCTGACGTGGTGTCGAGGGTGCCGAGCTGCTCGGGCCCGAGCCTTTCCGCGCAGCAGCCTCCCGGTTCTTCCGAATGATATCAGCAAAGCCACCGCCGCTCGAGGAGCTAGCACTGGCACCACCACCGCCGCTGCTGCTCTCCCGGGTGATCCCCGAGCTCGGCGTCTTCCTCAAGTTCCCTCCCGACTTGATGGCCGCCATCATGGCGCCCATGCCTCCACCTCCACCTGTAGGGGGTGTACTACTGGCAGCGGGCACAGGAGCTGAAGCTGAAGCCCCAGTACTGGGAGGGTGATCCGCGAACAGCGTCTTCTCTACGGTTTTGACCTTCTTGAGCTTGGCGCCCTGCTGGATCTGGGACAGCAGGCCGCCGCGTCCTGCGCCGCCCGTCGGGGTGGCAGCCTGGCTGCTGGTTTTGGGGTGTTCCCTCTTGGGTGGCGTCTTGCTGGGGGCCGCGGAGCCTGCAGGCCGCGTCCATGTCGTCACTTTGGTCTGTGGGTTGTAGTAATACTCCTAATATTGCAATTTAGGATAGTTAGGACGGACGATTGTGAGCGTGATTGAAAGCGTTGGGCCCATGTAAGGCGTCAATCGACGCGCGGAATACAGGGGAGTGAGGTGCAGCAGCGTACCTTGCCGTCCGCCGTCTTGTACGATAACCACGGAGCGGGGAGCGCCATGGCGGAGAGCACGAACCTCGCTTGATGATCACGATTGACAGCTTCTGAGAAAAAAATGCTGATAAATATTACGTACTTAGTGGACTTGGAAACTTGTACATGTAAGCTTACCTGATGCTGTACTCAACATGTTAGAAGCTCCGAGCATTCATCAATCCGTTCCTCGCTTCAGAAAGGACCGGAAGTCGTCCCGATGAACCTTATTCTCGCCGACAAGAGCTCATTGACGATACTGCGATCGTGGTGGCTTGGCTCTGATATTGGTAGATGGTCCGCCGTGCTGTCTGGCTGTCGTTTCTGGTACTTTCGTGATTCAACCAACTGGAATCAAGTTCCGATTCATGAAGCCCGACTGGCCGTGAATGCCATGCAAGTCGAGCCGCATTCACCAAAGAAGCGCAGATCCTCCAGGTGTCGATGTGTTTGTGAGTTAACAACGATAGACTCGGAGGATGCATGCCCTCATTGGATCTGACCACCCAAGAAGACCATGCCTCTTGAGTCTGAACAAATGGATACTATCGCAACTTACTTTGCAGCGCAAAATACCCGTCATCCACCGCAAGGCACGAAGTCTACGTCTTCCACACGTACTGCGGAATGTTATCCAACATATTTCTCGTCGACTGGCAAACTCCTTGAAATCGGAAGCGCATTGCTTCAGTAGGCCGCGTTTGAACAATTTTTGCTCTGTCCGCCAACAGCTTCTCGAAGCCACACACCGTCTTGATATGGACCTTGGCAAGCGCTTCCATCTTTTTTCCACCTATGTTGGGGATTATGTCTACGCTTTCGGAATCCGCTGCTGGAGCCCACGGAATGACTTGCTTGCCTCGCGCTATCCGCAGGATGGACGAAAATCAGCGCCACACTCTCTGGGTGTGTCAATGCTTCCTCCAGTAACCCGAGTTGCTTTAGTATGTCCACAAGACCCTTCCCGTTAACAGGGTGCTTCGGCGCCACGGTCATCTGGAATAGTAAAAATATCTTGTCGTCGCCGGCATGTGGGTAGTAAAAAGAGTC
Source organism: Phytophthora ramorum (assembly GCF_020800215.1). NCBI lineage: Eukaryota > Oomycota > Peronosporomycetes > Peronosporales > Peronosporaceae > Phytophthora > Phytophthora ramorum. The sequence continues at coordinate 974,487 of NW_027150660.1, read as the reverse complement.
AATGGACTCGAAGTTGACCGCGCGCGGAATGTGGTACGGACCGGTTTTGAGTATAGCACCTGACAAATCGTTGGAGTTGAAGAAGTAAAACTCACCACTGGGATCGTAGCGGAACGTCTTCTTGACGGGGTAGTCATGAGAAATGCATTCGGTCTCAATGTCACCACCGCGCTCCAGTAGCTCGTGTGCCTTCATCTCAACTAAATGTCCGCGATACGCTCCCGCTTTCGGAATACCTTGTAGATTAGACAGCAGGGCGTCTCGTTCTTCAAACTTGTAAGAGCTGATCTTCTCCAGCACTCGGAGAGAGACGAACTTCGACGCAATTCGGACGTCGTATGCCTCTGGGTGGCATCAAGTGACACATCCGATGATGCCTCGGCTTTCCTGGTATCTCTTTGGCCATTCGTTTTACCACATCTATGGTGTCCGTGCCTGTGATGTCTGCCGTGAACTCTTGGGTCCGAGTCTTGACAAATACTTCGTCTGGCGCGAGACAGCAACGAGCCACACAACCAAATTTGCCAAGCCGACCTTCGATCATCTTGCAGGTTACGGGCGGGTCCAACCGGCCAAGCTGTAGGTAGGATGCCGCAGCGACCAGTTCCTGCACGTCCCACGCTGGCATATACAACGTACGTGCTTCGTGCTTCTTGGGCACCGTGCCAAGCCAGTTCTTGTTCGGGCTGGCGAAACACACCATCTTAGATGGCAAATCGGGCTCAAACTGCGGCGGTCCATCGTACAGGTAAAGCACTTCAGCTTTGCGTTCCGACGCGGCGTCGTGCTCTGCCTGTATGAAAGCGTACGACTCGCGCGATTCTTCAACCGTGCCATCCTCTCTAAACACGACGACTTTCTTCATCACCGATTTTTTTGTAAACGAGGCTGCGATGATTGTTGTGTTGGGGTGCGTGCTCTTGTAGTGCTCGAAGAAGTACCCGTAGAAGGTGGATTTGCCGATTCCTAAACACAACATATTGAGTCAGTCAGACCCAAGCTCATACCATGACCTCAAGTCGGACCGTCTTAGGGTACCTACCAGGCGTCCCCGTGACAGTGATAATGTGTAAAGTGCGGAACAGGTCCAGGATCAGGCGATAGTACTTCGGGTAACACCGACGTACGAAGAACTTGGGCAATTCATAAACATTCTCCACCGGCAGCCCCTTAGGAAACACTTGGGTCCGCTCCTCCATGCGCTGACCCATGCGTAGCATCGATCCAAGCGCTAGGGGAACATGATTTCGTGCAGAATATCGTTGGCTTATGAATGCAAGGAGTCGGAAAAGATGGATCAAGCTAGTCTATTGTGGTTCTACACCTACAAGCTGTCGTAGCTTGCGTTGCTGTAGAAGTTCGCCGACGCTTTCGGTTTCTTCGTGAATCCAAAGACCATGTATATGCGTGAGTTCGATGCGCACCACGCCCGTCGAGGTCATGTTCGTCAAGTCCACCGGGCGCTGCTCGCCAACCTTGCGGGGCTCATGGAAAAGTTCCTTGTGGAGAACTTCATGGCATCCCACGTTCGCCGACATCGCCGCCTACTGCAAATTCGTGTAGGTCGGGCTCAGGGGTATCTTTAGCTTCAGCACCGACACTATACTATGCTCGTGAACAAGTGGCTCCCCCCTTTGCATTCAAGTACCTTCATAATATACCCTTCTAGCTCAACCGCATGAAGACGCTACCGCACCACGATTGAGATCCACGAGCCTCTTGACGAGTTCCTCGCGAGCCTGGGGCTCAAGACGAAGGCTAACCTTTAAGGAGTAACGTATCTAAGCAAAATGACGAGCAAAGTGAATTTATATCTGGATATTGATATACTACCATAGTATGTACGAATCATTCCATTTATTATTGGAGCCGAATAAATACTATTTTGATAATAGCGTTGTGTTCGACATATATTACTTTAAACTATATCTAAAGTAGCAATATAGTACTACGGTCGACTACGGATCAAGCTCACGCACGTTCCAGGCGCGAAACACTGCAAAGCGTCCCCCGAAGGTTGCAACTGCAAACTACTATAGTGTTTTAATATGAGTGTTAGTAAATACTATCAGCCGAAGCTCTTTGTGCAACACGGCTTTATCAAGTGATGTTAGACGAAGTTACAACCACCACACCACTTGATGTACGCAACCCAGACGAAAAGAAGTCGAAAAGAGGTGCGGACGAAGAACTATTGAGAGACGCGACCGACGTCGTTTTTATCGAGACTGTCGGCGGCGTCTCATTAATGAATGCCTCCACTACCAGCACAGAGCAACTGACACGTATTTAGTGTTTTTGTGCTTACAGAACACTCAGATCTTGATGAAAAGCTGCTAAGAGTATTTCTAAATGACCTTCGAAAGCTGAAGTCACGAGTGCACGAGCAAATCCTCGCCAAGCACGAAGAGAAAACTACTCACACAAGGTTCTTCCTGTCTCGCTAACCAGTATTCAAATACGCTAAATGGGCATCCAGGCTTGAAACGTATCAATTTTACACCATTTTTACTACTACCAACTCGGCGACGCCACTTCGAATAATTTCAGAGCTTCCTCGGGCTTGCATGATTTGTCTGCACGAACACTACAAGGTCTGTGAAAATGTCTTGTCAATAAATGCCAGCCCGCGACGTACGCTTGCTCCCTAGTACTGGTACTACTCACTATACGCAGCAAATGTACGTCCTTGCCGTATTACACCCACTCTTCCGATGCCTAGTCTTGCTTCGACGGCAACTAGCTGCAGTTTCTCTTATCGTTTTCGTTTTTCAGTGAGGTACATTGATGTCACTTAGTGGTGCTAACGACTTCCTATGTCCGTTCTAACCATCGCCCCTATGTCGGTAGTTAGCCTTCTCCAGGTCCTAGCTTACGCTTCCCCGTTACGTGCCGGTGTCCTTACTGACTGTCGGCCACGACGTCCGCTTGCGCCGCGTTGTCCTCGTGTGTTTTCCATTGTATCATGTCTCCATCTAGGTGGCGGAGTACTTTCCTCCATTTCCCTGAATCGGTGCCCGTGTCAGCCGTGTACTGTTGTACGCTCGTTCTGCTTTCGAGCGCTGTGTTTGTCAGCTCCATCGCCATACGGTTGGCTTCTTTGGCGCGGTGTAGCCATTCTACTTCCCGGAGCCGATCCACGATGCGCCGACTCCTCCAGTAGATTTGTGTTAAATGCCGTGCCTTTGGGGGCTTGCGTTGCCGATGCTGTGCAATCAGCATCTTGTTCGTGCTCACCACCCATAGCGGCCAGTACCGCTTCTTCTCGCACGCCTTGAGTCCCATGAGGAGCCCTAGGTGTTCCGCTTCCGTGGTCGTCGGTGAAGAGCTGGCGTATGACATGTGCCCGCTCCAGTTGGCCCCGCTCGATATGTCATTACAGCTGACAATGATCGCCCCGCAAGCTCCTGATCGTTTTGTTCCTGCCACCCGTCCGGCCACGTACAGTATGTACCTGGTTCCTCCCTCGGCGTGATCCATGTGTCCCCTCCCGAGTGAAGGGCTCTACCGGCAATCTTCGCCGCCGTCGCTCCAACTACTAGTGATGGCGCTGCCCGTCAGTGTGCCTGGACAGTATTGTAACCCTCTCGCAGCCGCTTGTTAAGGAGTGCCCCGTGGTGCCCTTCCGTGATGTTGTTCGACTCGTCAAAGTGGTTGACCCGCCACCGCCAAGCTGCGTGGAGATAAATGGCCACCCCAATGCGCCAGCTGCTCTCAACGAGCAAAGTCACCTCCTCCGCAATCTGAGGGCGCAAGTCCATCGCTTCCCGTTGTACTGTAGCCATGCTGCCCCATACGCCTGCCGGTATTTGCGTGAGTTGCATCCCGAATACCTCCTGCTGCAGTCCGTCGTCTGTCAGTCCGAGTTGTCGCCATGGCTGGAGTAGGTGCCTCCGTAATTTTTGCGTCGCTGGGCATCCCCAGAAGACGTGTTCCAGATCCACGTCCAGCAAGTGTACACAGGATTCATGTGGGCAGCCGATCTTGTCGTGTCGCCTGTCAAACATCGAGGTGCTCTGAGCTTGAGGCGCAGTAGTAGTTGTTCTCCCCACGGATTGAGGCCCACTACTCTCCGGATGCGTTTCCATTCGAGTAGTGCAAGCCCTTCCGCCATTTGTGGGCTCCGTTCCTGTCATTTTTTGGCTCTGCCGTCGAGGTCTATCGCCCCTCGACGTCGTTTCGCCGCTGCCACGCGCTCTTTGTACTCACGGCGAGTCCGTGTCCACCTGCGGCGTCCCGCCCAGTGCAGTTTCTCTTATCGCAAAGAACCATCGGGTGAGTTGGCTGTCCTCCTATCACAGTGCTTATCTCTCAGCTTCGGTGAGCACCTCCTGGATGATCGACGTGCACTCGTCAAGCTGCGTTTCGTTCATGACGAGTGGTGGTGCCAGACGGATGATGTTGCCGTGCGTGGGCTTAGCAATCAGCCCCTTCTTGGCCAAGTTCATGCAGAGCTGCAAGGCGTCGGGCTGGTTCGGACGTTCATTGATGATGATCGCGTTCAGCAAGTCTCGGCCGCGCACGCCCTGAAGCAAACCCGCCTTGAGAGAATACGCTAATTGCGACGTTCACCACGGAACTTGTTTCCGAGCTTGAAGGCGTTCTCAGCGAAATTCTCCTCCATGATCACCTCCATAGCCGCCATGGCGACCTTGCAGCCGAGCGGGTTGCCGCCGTACGTGGATCCGTGCTGACCAGGCTTAATTATGAGCATCACCTCGTGGCTCGTTAGCACCGCCGAGACCGGGTATATGCCGCCCGAGAGCGCCTTGCCCAGAATCAAGATGTCGGGCTTCACGTTGTCATATTCCGTCGCCAGCATTTTCCCCGTACACTCCAAACCGGTCTGCACCTCATCGGCGATCCACAGGATGTTGTGCTTGGTGCAGAGCTCGCGCACGCGCTTGAGGTAGCCATCGTCGGGCACGACCACACCCGCCTCGCCCTGAATGCGGTGGGTGTACTCGATGGAAATTTCGGCTAAGCTCCAGTGATTGAGGTAGTGATTAAGCCCTAGGATGTGATGCAACGTTGCCAAACAACCGAACACAGCTACCTCTTCGGATACTGGGGGCACCTTACAATTTGTATTTCTTGTGTGCTGCACACGTCACTCCTGAACAACCGCGTCAATCTTCGTGAGCCCAACGCCGAGCTGGTACCGGTGTTGCATGGATCCGTGCGGCTCTTTCGGTGCCGTCTGCCTCGCTGCCAGGCTCATTGGCCGCATGCACGTGGCAAGATCCAATCGAGGCGAGCGATTGCCGCATTGGCCTCGCATTCACACGAGTACCTGTCTTATTCACGTGCGTGTACACGCTTGCTTGCTTCGTCCGAGCTCATTATCAGGTTTACTGCTGCGCTGTCGACAGACACGTAGAGCTGTGACAGGCGTGCCTCTTGCCATCGCCAACAAGTGCGTTCCAGAGCCTTGGTGGCCGCTCCCTCCACCGCAGAAACAAGTTTTGGCTGTGGTAGCGCCATGGTTCAGCTTGGGCATTCACGTCCGCAACCACTCGATTGATGCAAAACCCCAGAGCAAACTCTGGGCCATTCCTCAAAACGCATCGCAAGTAGAACGCCAAGACTCGAAGAAGTCACCATGGACAGCACACTATCAGCCGCCACGCGGGTGCTGAGCGACGAGAACAGCAGTCTGGTGTATGCGTCCCTAGGCAAAATCGTCTCCACGGGCTTGCTTCTCGGCATTGTCCACGTTCTCACCGGTCCGGACCACTTGAGTGCTCTGGCGGCCATGTCCAACGGCGGTTCCTGGAGAGCGTTCGCGCTGGGGCTTCGTTGGGGCTGCGGCCACTCTCTCGGGTTGATCATCATGGCTGCCATCTTCTTCGCCGCGGGTCAGACCATCGACCTCGACGCGACCGGCGAGTATCTAAATTACGTCGTGGGCGTGTTCATGATCGCGCTTGGCGTCTGGACCGGCAAGAGCGTGTATCGGAAATATCACCTCAAGTTGGCGGAGGAGAAGGCAGGCGCTACCATCGATGAAGAACTCGGTAGTGGATTGAACTCCGGGACACCCACACCGACCGTCGTGAGTCTCAAGCCGAAGCAGAAGAGAGCACGGTCGGCCAATGCTAGCACCGTAGCTGCGACTCCAGCTGTGAGATCTCCAACGGGGTCGTATGCACTAATGATCCACGATACCAACGATACCGGAGAAGTTGCCGAGCCACCTGCACCAGCCGAGAAACTACCTGAAACATTCAAGCAGAGATACTGCTCCAACCTCAGCTTCGAGAACCCATTCATGCAAAAAGTGGCGGCGCTGTGTGTTGGTGTCGTGCACGGCATTGCTGGGCCTGGTGGGATCTTGGGTGTGTTACCAGCAGTGGTGCTCAACAACTGGGGCAAGTCGACGGCGTATCTGGGCTCCTTCTGCGTGGCGTCGATCCTCATCATGGGCGTGTTTGCGGCGCTCTACGGCGAGATCACCCGTCGGCTGGGTGGGAACACGCCCGTGATGGATTTCCGGATTGGTATGTGTTCATCTGCGTTTTCATTCATCGTTGGGTGTCTGTGGATCATCTTGCAGTCGCTTGGTGTGCTGGACGACATCTTCGGGTAGGCTGCGGCTTGATTGAGGTCTAATTAGCGTGCAACAACGTTGGAATACGACGCAGTTGTACGAGCAAATATAGTGCCTGAAGCTTGCTTTATCAATAGTTTGTGTTCTGATCCGAGACATTGAGGAGGCCTGCGTGTTGGCCATTCGGCTGTTTGAGCGCGATCTAAGCACGCAGCGGTGTTTGCTCGTCCACTATGAGCATTCGAGTGCACAATTCCGAGCACTTCGAGGAGCTGCGTCAAAGTGCGCTCAGTAACTCATCTCTATCGTCAAAGTGAGTCTGCTGTAGTCTGGAATTTGTGCCAACTCTCATTTACTGTTGAAATCTGCTTGCGTCTAGGTCGCGTTCGACAGGGTCACCTTCCACGAATGGCAGAGGTAAGGTGACAGCCTCAGCTCTATCCAAGGAGACGCACATGGTAAGGGCCGACCGTACGGCTAGATCGTGCAAACTTTCTCTCACCTCGCAGCTTGTTTCTTGGCTCAGAAACGCTTGGCGATGAAGCATGAGCTCTACGTGAAGGAGCAAGAAGCCATGGAGAAGAAGCTAGCGGAGGCGATCGCGGAAAACTTACAGCGACAGAAAAGCAAGAAGGAAGGCCAATATCTGAAGCTGCAACAGGAAGTAGAGGTAAGAGGACACCCTCCAGCTCCCAAATACCGCTAGTTTCCGAGAACTCACGGGCAATTTTGTTGTAGGACGGGAAAATCCTCGCGAAGGAGCTGCACGAAAAGCTGGAGCTGCAGCAGCAGTCCAAGACCCGTCAGTTTTCTCGCATGCACGAGGAGTGGACAACGGAGGTGTACCACAAACTGAACGACCCCATCTTGAACAAGGTACACGCCATGGACGGGAATCAGCGGAGTGACGAGAAAGCCGACGCGTACCAAAGGTTCCTGGACATCACCAACAAAAAGGGTGGGCTCTTCCGCGACATCATCATTGAAAGCGAATATAACCCGCTGAGCGACGCGAAGTTCTTGAACCACCGAGCGAAAGTGGATGATCCCGTGAAGCGCGTACTTCGGCGACGCGAAGAAGAAGACGCCATCGCTCGGGATGGAGCCAACATGTCGAACGAAAACGGCGGAGAGCGACCTGTCGTGAAGGAACACTTCGTCGGCCGTCCCGACAACTTGGACGTGAAACTCTGGTCCAATGGCGTGTTCGAGAGCACCCCGTACGGCTACTTCCACAAGATGATGAACAGCACGGCGAGCTCCGAAGGGTCCAAGACGTACGCGTCGCAAGTAAAGTTGGACCACTACAACATTGAAAAAGGCCCTGAAATTCTTCGTCAAGAACTCCCTAAAGGCAAACGCACCAACTTTGACGGCCACAAGATTCCAAAGACAACCATCCAGTTGACGTGAGCCAATTAACAGCTTGAACAAGGGCTCTTTTTGAACAATTTCACGGTTTACCCTGCAACACGTTCAAATTCACCCGGGATTCTCTGCCGGTGATCTTTCGCATTTACTTGTTTGGTACTTTACAGCTCCCAAGTTCACCGTAAAACGGCAAACTAATCGGCGACGTGCTTTTGCAAGACCCCACGGTCCTCAGTCACGGAAGTTTGAGCTCGTGCCAAAATTAAGACAAATTAGACCGAGGTAAGAGCAGCAAGCATGCCTTTCTGACGTTGATGGTAGCTTTGAGAGCCTAGGCGCGAAGGTTTCCATTCGTCTCGTCAAGTAAAACGCAGACAGGTCCAGCAATCTACCATAAAAAAGGAAGCTCACCACGGATTCTACATGTACTGCAACAAATAGAGATCCACGGGATTGTGGCACTGCATATTCGACCGAACGGGTTCTCTCGGCAGTGCCTTGCTGAGCTACTGACATAACTCGCGACACGAGTCGATCCTTCTTTTTACCTTCTTCTTTTACGTTTCCGAGAACAGCTCAGCTCTCACAGATATCTATTAATACGAAACAGCTTTTCTACGTGGGGAGCTCATCTGTAACGTGAATGCGATCATTGCGGCTAGAAATGATTGACGTCCTGGCTCTGAGAGATACAAACGCTGGCTTCAATGTCAGTGGCGACAGCTTCACTCGTTCGTCGGCGTAACTGCTGCATACGACGCAAAACTCAATTGAGGAGTACGCGTGCGATTGCGGGTTAGTCACAGGGTTCCGCCAGCCCCTGCCCGATCACTACGAGCGATCATCTGGCTGAAGCAGCAGGATTTTTCCAGCCTTTGACTCAAGAGCTGCGGCAAAAAGTGGCGGCAGTCTGCCGTCTGGTCGCGCCTGCAACTCAGTCACGTAATCCGCATGCCGTGGGACGCAGGAGGTTCCGAAAACGTCGCAACCCCCCCCGTCAACTTGGCCTGCATCTGCAGACGACACCACCGATCGTTTCCAGCTCTTCCCAGTCTAATCGTTCGCTATCCGTTGAAGGACTGTAAAGCTGCAGTACATGTGTGCTAGGAGCAACCCCTGGGTATAACGCTATTCTCAACTGCAACCAACAGGTCTCTCACGGACAGAAAAAAAATCGTTACCTACCTCCCGCACATAGCCGGCCGTTGCTCGCAATCCGACGAGGCTCATGGCGATGGCTGCCAGCACTCGCCAACCGGCAGCTCCGGCCTCAAGTCTCGCGTGGCGGTTCTTCGACGTCTCCATGGACGACCACTCCACGCGGTGCCGAGTGCCAATTGATGGCATCGACAGTAGGGAGACAGCAGAGACCAAGGCCGCCACTCGACGGAGGAGACCGCGGGCCCATGTGTTCGACCTGGACGCAGGCCCCGTGGCTCGGCTGGCTGTTCCTCTACGCGTTCGTGCTCTTGTACTTCTCGGCCAGTCGCTGCGTGGCGCTCAAGGCGCTCGTGGCCAAGTACAGCAGTGCGGCCGACTACACGGCCGGCGTCAAGGCCGCAGCATTAGCACTCGGATTCCTAGAAGATTTCGTGTGCACGACGTACTTTGCAACTGCGTTGTGGCTCTTTGACACGCTCAAGCAGGCCGCAACGTTCGGCGTGGCCGCGCGCGTCTTCGGGGGAGTCGCCACGTTCTTCGTGTCGTGGGTCTTGTTCTTGGCCCTGATGGGGCCGTTCGTGGCGGACTTGCTGCTGGTGGTGCACCGAGACATGAGGTTCACGAGCGGCCTGCTCGCCACGGTCATCAGGGAGCGAGAACACTTGAAAGACGCCCCGATCTCGGACGAGGAGGTGAACTCGGGATACGTCAACGCCGCCGGACTGGTCATGGTCTCGACGTTCTTTGCGATAGCGCGTACGTGGGCGCGCTGGACGGACTTATCTCAGTGGAACCCGACGCACCTGGTGTCGAACTGTCTGGTGCCCAAGCTCGTCGTCCTGGAAACTCGCAGTGTCAAGTTTCTGAACAAAAATGCCGTCCAAGACCGCAACGCGGCGGAAGACAAGCTGGAAGAAGGGATGGACAGCTCGGAAGTGACGGCTTCCTCCTCCAGCGACGAAGAGACCGAGCTGCTGCTTTCTCCAGCGAAAAGCGGCCAACAAGGCACGTGCCGCCACGCGGTCCGAGTCGCAGTCGCCGTTACTGGGCTGGGAGTGATGTCTGCTGGCGTCGTAGCGGTTCGATCCGCATGCTCGCCTCTGATCGCGTACTCGGCGCTGAACGCGACACTCAACGAGGTGCTCTTCCACGCCTTGCAACCCGCTCCGATAGACGCCACACTGACAAACATGCTCGGCGACCAGCCTTGGGCTGAGATGTACATTCACAAGACCGAGAAGCACGAGCTTTTCGGAGACGACTCGATCTACCGCCGCACCACAGGCTTCAAGGGCGACCTCGCGTTCGACGTCAAGGTCTCAGACGAGAACCCACCCAATGTGCTGGTTATCGGAGTCGAGTCTTTCCGGTTTCAAGACTCGCGCTACCTTGTCGGCGAGGACGATCCGTCCAACTTGTTCAAGGGAACCGACATGACCATTACGCCCAACTTCGACAGGTGGGCCAAGCGTGGAGTTGCTATGCGCAACATTTGGACAAGCAATCCTACAAGCCGCTCCTTGGAGAGCGTGCTGTTCGCACAGATCCCATACGACAGCGCTGAGAAGACTGGTATCACCGGCGGCGCAAAGGATACCAACCTGACGGGCTTACCGCAGCTATTCACGCAAAAAGGATACGAGACGTACTTCACAACGGGGTCCTCAATTGACCTGGACGGCTGGGACGTGTTCCTCCCCAACCATGGCTTCGACAACGTGTGGGACAATAAGAAGATGATGAACCTGGCAGAATATCACCTGGGGATCTCTCCTGACGACTGGCTCGGCGAGGCTCATCGCGGATTGAACTGGGGCGTCCACGACGACCTCAGCTTCCAGCTTCTGGGCGATTTGATGATCAACAAGACAAAGGAACAGAACGAGCGCGTGGCCAAGGGCGAGCCTAAAACGCCGTCGTTCATCACACACTACACCATCTCGAGCCACGCGCCTTTCGACTCGTGGCCGAAATGGTACTCGGAGGTTGGCAAGCCCGACTTTTCTCCGTTGTACGAAGGAGCCAACCACGCCGATATGATCCAGAGGTACCTGGAAGTGAGGTACTTCTCCGACATGGAGCTGGGCAAGTTCATGGACCGCATGCTGGACGAGGGCATCCTCAACGACACCATCGTCCTCATCACGGGGGACCACGGCCAAGCCCCAGAAGCCGACGTCACCAACACGCACGAGGAGTCCATGACGCGAGCCGCTGCCGCTATCGTCGCGGAAGGGCGACTGGGCGACGCTGTGGGGCTCGTGCTCGACGATGTAGTGGAGCACTACGACTTTCTCAACACGCTGGCGGACATCACGGGCGTCCCGGATGGAGGCTTCCTGCAGAACGGCGTCGGGCGGTCGCTCAAGCGCAAGGTCCCGTACGGCAAGCGCGTGGTGTTCAGCAACGAGCCCAGTCGCAAGATGTCGATCGTGCGCGGCCACCGGCGTCTGCGCTACGACCAAGTGTCCGATTCCGTGATGCTGCACGACACGGAGAGTGACCACGCCATGACCACGAACCTGTTCCCCAACCTCACAGCCGAAGAGCAGGCGGAGTGGACGACGTGGCGCGACAACGGGCGCCAGATCACTGCCTACTACAAGAAACGCTGGGAAGAAAACTGCCTGCTCACCGTCAATTGCACGGCAGATAACTAAACACTAGAGCAATATGACAATATGAACGAAATATACCATAGCACAGCAAAAGGCAACTTGACCATCAACTTCAACTTCAAAACGGCGCGTTCTGATTGGTGAGCTTCTTACATCTCATTGGCCAAAACTCGCATTTGCCGAAAAGCTCCGCAGAGCCACACGACTCAGAGCATTCATGCTGCTGCGACGGCTGCCGCTCGCCTGCATCTCTCTACGCACCCCGGCGTCAGTGCAGCGCGTTCGATGGCTCACCACGCGAGCGGGTCCTCCTTCTTGCTCCTCCCGAGATTTGAGGATGTTTAACGCGCTGTCGGGCGAGAACGAACCGTTTCCGCGAGAGACCTCGGCCACCCCAAATGTATTGAAATGGTACGCGTGCGGGCCTACAGTGTACGACAAGGCGCATCTGGGTCACGCTCGAGCATACGTTAGCCAGGATATTCTTCGCAGGGTGGCGGAGCGCACGGGGGGCTACAAAGTGCAGTTGGTCATGGGGGTCACGGACGTGGACGACAAGATCATCCAACGAGCCAACGATCAGTGCGTGGGCTTCCAGACGCTGGCCAGAGAGCAAGAAAAACAGTTTTTTGAGGACATGGCCAAGCTCTACGTGAAGCCGCCGACGGCCATCACGAGAGTGAGCGAGCACCTGCCGGAGATCGTGAACTACGTCGACGAGATCGTGACGAAAGGCTTCGCCTACGAGGCTGCAGATGGTTCGGGAGTGTACTTTAATACGCAGCAATTGGGAGACAGGTACGGCAAGCTGGACCCGAGACGACAGACGCAGCAGGACGAACAGATGCAGGCGGAGGCGGTGGCTGCGCTCGAGGAGAGCGACGTGGTGGGCGAGGAGGAGACGGTGAAGAAGGACCCGAGGGATTTTGCACTATGGAAGGCGGCCAAGACACCAGATGAACCGGCGTGGCCATCACCGTGGGGGATGGGGAGACCTGGGTGGCATATTGAGTGCTCAGCCATGACGCATCATGTGCTGGGGGACAAGTTGGACGTGCATACCGGCGGCGTGGATCTGCGCTTCCCGCACCATAACAACGAGATCGCGCAGTGCGAAGCGCACAATCATGGACCGCAGTGTGGACATGAGGAAGAGTGGTGCAAGCACTTTGTGCATTTCGGACATTTGTACATTCGAGGACGGAAGATGTCCAAGTCGCTCAAGAACTTTATTTCCGTGAGGGATTTCTTGCAAGATGGACATACCGCTGATCACTTTCGCCTGTTCTGCTTGCAGTTCAAGTACCGCGCCAACTTGATCTACTCGGAGGACCGAGTACGTGATGCAGAAGCGGTGGCAGATCGTCTGCGAGGTTTCTTCCGTAGTGTGACGGCGTATGGAGGCGATCATCAGGTTGCGAGCAGTAGTGTTGATACGGATGGGGTCAAGTCGAAGCGCTGCGAACCGCAGGATTTGGAGCTGCTAGACGCACTGTTCGCAACCCGGGTGCGAGTCGACGAGGCTTTACTAGACGACTTGGACACGCCGCGCGCTCTATCGCTTGTGCTGGACTTGGTTTCTCGCGGAAACACGTACTTGCTGGCTCAAAGGGGTGACGCAGAGGCTCCTGATGAGGTGCTGATCTCACTGACCGATTACGTGTTGGAAGTCTTGGACCTCTTCGGGCTCGAAGGACTTCACGCCGAGTTCTCAGCAATGATGCGCCGTCGATTTGTGGCTCCAGGACAAGTACGCCAGCAGAATCAAGGCGATGATCTGGTCAGTAGGGACGAGCAGGAAGCACTTTTGCGGTCTCTGCTGAAATTCCGCGCTGCTGTGCGCGAGGAAGCGCTGCGGGACGCGAAACAACCGGGCAATGCTCGTGTTCTTGCTCTATGTGACACCCTGCGGAACGAAGAGCTGCCTCCGTTGGGCATCCAGATCGAGGACCTTGCACCAGGGCGCTCTGTGTTCAAGCTACTCTCGCGTGCTGAGCGGGAGGCCGCTCAGACTGAGGCGGAAGAATCAAGCAGGACGGCGCAAGAAGACGATACAGCGCCTGCTCTGAGACAGAAGCAGCGTGAGTTCGAGGAGCTGATGCAGTTCGCACCGCTCGAGCTGTTCAGCAAGTCGCCGGAGTTTGCTGGCCGATTCGACACGTTCGATGCCGATGGATTCCCAACGCACGAAGGTGGCGAGCCATTGACCAAGACTCAACGCAAGAAGCTGGCGAAGAAGCTGGCGAAACACGAAAAGTCCTACACCAAGTACTGGGAAGCAAGAAAGAAGCAATGAACAGTAGCAGCTGCAGTTTTCAAAGTAATAGAAACCAGTAACAGACAGACCTGCAGTCACTGCTGACTGCACTGCAGCGTACAGACACAGCGCTGCTACCTTAGCAGGCAATGGCGGGCGAGTCGGCATCCACGTACTTGACAGTAGTAGCAGTGCTCTGCGTTGGAACGTGCGACGGCGCCTTCGACCGCACGTACGAGTACCCGAAGCGCTGGTTCTTGCGACGGTGGCGGACCAGCACCACCGCAGCGACGACAGCTCCGCAGACAGCGGCAAAGATCAGCGCCCCCACGGGCAAATTGTTGGACGCGTACTCGTACGCCGCCATTACTGCCGACTTGGCGCTGTCGAAGCACACCGTGTCCGTGTACATGAGAGTGCTGATACCTCTGGCCTGCTGGACGACAATCATGCAGTCCTGGTCACTAAACTTCCCTCTCGTGTCCTCCACTCTGTAGCGCACGTAGGCCATCGTGTCCACCTCTCCGTCCGCGTCCGTCGCAATGTCCTGCAACTCCACAGCGTCGTACTTGACATGGAGCGAGTGGGTCCTGATGAACGAAGCGGGGGCGGCATCTGCAATGGTGCGTTGCAGAGCCTTCCCCACTTCTCCCTTGTGTCTGGGCAGATCCAAGTGTTCCAACAGGTCGCACTCCATCTCCACCTCGTCCGTTGCCGTACTGTTAGCACAGTCCATCGTGAGCCTCAGCACTGACACATAAGGCCGCTTGGTGTCCATCATACTGCTCTGGAAGCCGTAGTCCACCAGCAGATACACCCTCATGACTTGACTCACATCCGTCTCCACGAGCTCCAAGTTGTTCTCCTCTCCTTGTCCCGTGCCGATCTCGATCTCCTGCACCTCCTCTCGAGGCTCCGTCTTCTCAGCCTTGAGCACCTGCAGCACCGACGCTTTGAGCGCGGTGCGGCCCACTTCTTCCTCGTATTGCTCCATGAACTGGACCACGAGGTCCACGACTTGGTCGCTGCGTTCGTCCATTGGGGAAAACTCGTCCGGCTTGTCCACGGGCGCGGCGGCGATCAGTGCTTCCTCTCCGTCCAGCAACTCGTCCTCTGTGACTCCTTGGCGCTCTTCAGCCACGTTCGCGACCTCTTCCTGGCTCTCGGGGGTGAAGGCACTCGGAATCGCCGCCTGGTCGTCCAAAACGTCGTTCAGAGGCGCGAGCTCCGGGACGTTCTCGGCCACAGCGGAATGCATGGCCACTGCAGCCAATAGGAGGACACAAGTCAGCGAGGAAGAGCGGCGAGAAGGCTGCATTTCGTGGTCACTTGTGTTCGTGTGCAGGAAGATCGGCGAATGGCCAAGGGATCCTTTGAGGCGCGTCGCTTTAAGATCCGACGTGGTGTACACCAATGTAGCCATATTCATTTGGAAAATTTGGAAATGGATACGCTTTGGTGTTCGAAGAGGGGAAAACACGACTGCAGTGGTCTTCATTCGTGCTTCACCAACGCTATAGAATCTCTGCGAACTGTACAGTTACGCTTTGCTACCTGCGTTGTAAGCTTTACAGCGCAACATGATACCGACATGTTTGTATTCTTTGGCATTCTGACAGTCCATGCATCGCTTTAGACCCTGGCTTCTCCGTCGGTGTCTGCGCCTGGGGATATTAATCCCCTGGCCCTCGACTCCGATTTCCCCTATCAGTGTGTATATCCTTGCAAATTGCAAACTCGTGCAACGCGATTGTACCATTGCGACATTAACCAGCTGCCTCTTGCTTCTCGATGCCTATCTCCGAGGGAGAAGCCTTTTTTTAGTTTTGTCTGTTGAATGTCCAAGGCAGGCGTCGACGCCTGAGGCTCTCCGAAAATGTTACCCATTTTGAAGGCATCGCCCACGCTCAGAATGAAAACGAAGAAAAAGAGAAATCTATGCCGCATACAGTAGCTGCACCGCATACACTATGCGGTGCATCTTGGTTGTTGCACATGAGCTTGTACAGTATATGTACGCCCTGATCCCCCGATCTGCTGCATGCGCCAATCGTGGTCGTCGGCGTGTGCCTCGTTGCCTCGGGCGCGTGCGGTTGCATCTTTCTTGGGCTCAGAAAAACTAGTACATGATGTACGGTACACCATAACAATTCATCTGAATTTGCCTCTGACTTTCCGACCCAGGGACTGTAGTACATTCATTTGAGCCGGTAACGTAAGCAGAGAATCTGGATCTGATCACAGCTGGGGAACTGATCGAATCAGCCAATAGGGATGATACTGTACCTGCGGCGACAGTAACATCCTAACATCCTAACATGTACGGTACATGATGTTCATGTACCAGCCTGATACAAGTACAGCATCACCAAGTAACTTTGCAAGTTTACAGCATAAATTTTGTCCACGTCGAGGTGATCACGGCCCGTGATTCGTGAGCTCCTGCAAGTTGTACTTTACATGTACTGTAGCCTACTATTAGTAGTACATACATGTACAGTGTAGGAACAGGAATGATAAACACCTGTCTCCACTAAAGCAGCCGCTTAATGCTAAAACTACACTTCTGTACACGTATTATAAAAGCTAAGTTTAGTTATATTTCCAGGTGCAATTTCAGATTTGGGTGGATAGATTGCCCTCGAAGCGAAGCTCGAGACGCCACTTTACTGCCTTTGGTGCATTTTATGCGGTCGTATAAGGACGTAAACCTTTGTGACGAGGCGCGAATGCACATTCTGTAAGCTACCGATGCAGTACATGTACAGTCCCACGATTTGTTGACGATGCCAGCCCGCAGCGTGTACATGTCCTTGCGCTCAACGACACGAAATGCGTCGATCTTCGGGATTTGCACGTTGGAGTGACTTGCAGTAATTATACGTGTGTCGGTTCACAATGCTGTATATGCTGTATAATGGTAAAGATTAATACATATTATACATGTACCAACTTACCAGTGCTGTACATGTACTCACGCATCAGAGCAGACGATGGAAGTGAGTTCATGTACTCGAGCTCATGGCCCCCACTCGACACACCTTATGCGAGTAAATAGAGCCGCTGGGTCAACTACAGATTCTGATCTGAATTGCATTGTTCGTCTCCAGACTCTAGACAATCGCTGGTGGGAAAGTCCACGCCATGCTGTCCGATAGACAATCTGGTGGTGAGCCGTCCAGGCACTGAACTATTGCACTGTTACACGTATATGTAGTATCCGAGTCGGAGGCTCCGACAACGATTAAGAACCGCGGCAAACCGTACTGAAGCCTTGAACCGCCGTCGGAAGATCAGAGTCGTGTTGGACTGAGTGAGTGGTAGCCGCATTGATCCGAAGACTGCACGGCCAGCTCATAGGTTGTGAGTCACAAGGACCGAGGCAGCCAGTTCGGTGGAGAGAAATTGGTGATTTCGACAGATGCCCGATAGAATATCTTGGGCTTTGCCCAGGAGAGCTAATCGGATAGGCAATCCTGGTTTTCTGTCCTCAGGAGAAAATGGCTCTGTATGTACCAGGACACTGGCCAACGCTGTTCAAGTTTTTGTATGGTCAGTTCCCACGTTTGGCATTTCGGAATCTACCAACTCCCAGTCACTCAAGAGTTTTCTTCGTACCCCGGAGTTCCGTCGAGACAAACAGTCATGCGGTTCAGCGTCTTCCTCACCCTCTTCGTTGCCACGTTCATCGCGTGCACCAGCTTCACCAGCGCCGACAATGCGCGCCACCTCAAGGGCAGCGAGCTGACTGCGGACAGCGAGGAGCGTGCTGCTAACTTTGGGCAGCTCGACGAAGCCACCAAAAAGCTGAAGGCGGATCAAATCGTCGCCCAGGCTGTGAAGAACTTTAACATTGGCAAAATCAACAGGGCAGCGGACGCCATGAAGGCAGGTGCTGGAAAGGCGGCTGAACTCACCACGAAGCAGCAGGGCCAGATTACCAAGATGGTGGCGGCGGCGGCGAAGAAGAAAGTGCCCTGGTCCAAGACCAAGAAGATTATCGTGGGTGTGGTCGGTGCTACTGTCACTGTGGCCGGTCTGTACGCTCTTTACAAGGCGTATTTGTCAAACGGCGGCACTGCTACCACTACGATTTAAGCGGCGCTTGTGTCGATCTCGAATGGTCCAGGTACTTTACTTTGGAGTCAAGTACGCTTTTTCGAATATTTTTCGTAGGAGGTACCATATCTACATTTCGGTAAGAATGTGATTAGCATACGTCGTTAGATGTGAATCCGAAATACACGCAAACCTTCCATTCTCTTTAGCTTCACTGAGTTGCCATTTTGGTTCGCGTCTTTGAAATATGTTCCTGTTTTCCATTCCTTTCTGATTCATAGTGTTCCGTCAGGTTGTCCACGGTAATTAGCAAGTGTAAACACAGTCAATGCATCTACTACAGTAAATTCTTACCCGTAGTATCCGAACTCCATCAACTGTCATCAATCACGTTTTTCCTTGCCTTAGCAGTTGTATTCCTGCGTGTTCACCTTCTTCAAGCTCCGTGGCCATGGCATCAGCTACAGTAGGACATTTTGAACTTCGGTTAGTGCACAAATTGTGTAGCACAATGCACTGACCTGCAAAACCCAATCGTGGCTTGCGACAGCAATTCTCTCGTACATGTAGGTACATCAGAAGGCATCTAGAACGGTTGATACTTTCTAAATGACCGTTTGTACATACGACTAATGTTAATCATGTTCACCCAACCAAGTTTTTGTAAAGTATTATCAAAATGCATTCCCATTTATTTCGCGAAAAGTGATGTTCACTACGAGCGCACTTTTGACAAGAAGCCTCGGTTCGCTACACTCCAGCATAGTAAAGATGGACACAGTCATATACTACGTAGTACACTGTTGCCCAGATCACCGGGGAAATCCACCTCGATCCTGCCACGATCACAATCTTGATTGTAGCGACCCTCGCAATCCCCACTAACTATTATATTGCCAATTTAGTGCGCAGACATTGTATTAATATTGGTACACGTACAAGTCATCTACACTTCCCAAACTCAGCCGTATATGTAGATTCGTCGAACAATCGCCTTGTCGGACCTCACACAGACAGACAGTGGCTGTGAGATTCTGCGGCGGAGCTTCCGATAATACCACGACAGTGAGACTCAGCGAAATAGATACACTGGTAACTGTATCATGGGCGCCAGCACCATCAGACAAACTTTCGTAAAACAGGTCGACGACAGCGATATCGTTGGCTACAATACAGAGATAGCCTCAAGAGTGCGGTGGTCGATTACAAATTTACTGCGTGAGTTTGTTCCAGTTTAAAGGTAAATGCCAGTCGCACTGCGGCTTCTGCCGAAGCAATCAAATCACATTTCGGAGTACACCAAAATAATACGAGGGAAAAGCTCGTGATCTGCTTGACGCGACGTGAAATCTCCTCGGAAAACTGCTCATTTCCCCTAGCATTTTGCCTCGTTTTTTGGTCATCCCCATTTTCCATCGATCAGCGAGCGGGCATTGCTATACTTTCTCGGACGTCCCAAACTTCCTATGTATAGTTACGTTTTCGCATTCCTTTGACAACAAGAACATATTTACTTGAGTTTGTATACACTCGCATTCATATTCCTTACCATCAACACTGGACAATCTATCCGGATACCGGATCTCATTAGGCGCGTTGAACCTTTTCCATGATGGATGGCCTCAAGATCGGAGCTGCAACATGCACCGCATTAGAAACAATTGATCATATAATCTGGGATTACTAGGACGGTAGACCTGACCAAGATACTTCTCCAAGTTGAAAGCCTTAAGTTCGCTCCACGCAGAAAGACTGAGATTCCACCGACGGACAACGCTCTCGACAAATTATTTGCAGTGCAATGGGCCAAACCAATACGGTTATCTCTCGCAGCAGTGAAACTCCTGGCCAAGTCGTAAACCTCAACAGTATATCATTTCCCAAGCGACAGCACACCTAGCACGATCCAGACCTACCTTGGCAAAACTGTTGGTCGCCTCGCAAGAGGCAAAGCCACAGCACAACCTCGACAGACGGACTCTTTGTTAGGACGTATCACTACATATCAGGCTTCTATAGGAAAAAGATAATGTCGACCAAGTGAGGCAGTGAGGTTGTGTACATTCGGCTGCTCTGCTTGGGTTTCGCGAAAATGTTATGTCGTTGCGTAGGCACCATGTTGCGTGAAACACTATGACTGTGTGCACTCTCCAGATTAAAATTATCAAGTGTGATACTGCGTCTCCGATGCACATCAGCACCTCGTGTTGCAGGAACAAGCAATCCAGGTCTTTTACAGAGACTTGACTCCACGGCCACATTGCTCGTCACATTTAGCCAAATACGGATATGAGAAAACGCAATGCTCAATGGTTTCAATTGCTGTACACGACTCTTGAACATATTGTTGCACAGCAGGATTCAGTGCCTTCAAAACTCATTGTGAATGACAGAAACCAAGCACTGTAGTAGCCAGATCACAATTGATAGTGTCGAGTGCGCCCACGCATCGGATGGACGGGTTGACTGAAGAACCGTTGTAATAATGCTTACGACTCGGATACATGACAGTGATTTTCTCGACTCCGCGTCTTTGCTTTTCGCGGATAGATGTTGAGGTATTCTACGCGCGGCCATTAGAAACAAGTGGAAGGTTAGACCAACAATTTGCTGGGGGTTAGCAGATCTTGGTAACAGGTCAATGCACTTACAGGACATGCGCTTTACCACATCTTCTTCTTCTTCAGATTCTCTACGATTGAACGGATATTTGCTTGGATTGCTTTGATCAACCCCCCACCGTCTCAGTAGAACAGGAAACATTCAACCATATAATATTTCATGTCGTGGCAGCAGTGAAGATGTTGAGATACTGCCAAGTTCTGCGCTACAAGACAATTGAGAATTGTCCGGATTTTGTGAGACTGGTGCTCTGACGGTCGTACAGTGTTTCCGTGGCAGGACATGCCTGATAGCAAGACTCTCAGTCAAATGAAATGGAATCAGACATTGCTCAAAAGGTAAATCAAAAATTATTTTAAGAATAATATTAAGGCAAGCGAAATGGAAGCACTAGTACTGAGTACTGGGCTTCACCTCGAAATGGGAAGACGCTTACATTCACGAACCCGGCGACGGGTAAAGCGAAGCGAGAATGGGAACCTGTCGGAGTTCGTGGTCTTCGTGCCTTAACGGCTGGAGGGTGATCAATTCGAAACAAGCAAAATTGTATTGTTTTGATTCACTAGAGAGATAAATACGAATTGTCGTTACTGAACCGTGGCTTCTCCAAAATGAAGCTCAACAGTAAAGTACCTGAGCCATTCGTGAACTACTCAAGCGTCGCTTAAACTGTAGTGGTTGCAGTGCCACCGCCGGTCTGGAACGTCTTGTAAAGAATGTACAGGGTGGCCAAACTAGCAGCAGTACCGGCCACACCCACGATGATCTTCTTGGTCTTGGACCAGGGCACGTTCTGCTTCGCCGCCGCCTTCACCATCTTGACGATCTTGGTCTCTTGCTTCGCGGTGAGCTCAGTTGTCTTGCCAGCACTTAGCTTAAAGTTCTGGACAGCCTTAGCGACGAATTTATCGGCCGTCAGCTTTTTGGTGGCATCGTCCAGCAGCGCAAAGTTACCAACACCACGCTCTTCGCTGCCCGCAGTCAGCTCGCTGCCCTTGAGATGGCGCGCATTGTCGGCGCTGGTGAAGCTGGTGCACGCGATGAACGTGGCAACGAAGAGGGTGAGGAAGACGCTGAACCGCATGATTGTTTGTGTCGGTGGAACTGCGGGGTACGAAGGAAACTCTTGAGTGACTGGGAGCTGGTAGATTCCGAAATGGCAAACGTAGGAGCTGGTCACCAAGCTTTTGCTGCAACACTCATAGGTACTGTACTTCGAAGTAAGTAAGAGAGACATTCGGAACGCCTTCGGATCGGCCTCGCCTTTCGTTAGCCTTTTGGGCACCATATGCTTTGAAGAAATGACCTAAAAACGCACATCTGTTAATACTGGTATTATTTTGTATCCACTCAATTTGTTCTACATCTACTCGGGTTATTTTGTATCCACGCGAGTTGTTCCAAGCCGCCCACGGACTCCGTGACGGAGAGCAGCGCTCGCGAAAATATGAGTTAGTCTACGTCTCCTAGCGACTCACGCTCTGGTCAGGTCCCAGTACGGCTGGGAATCCACTTGCCAACCTTGATTGATTGGAGCTCGCCATCCTTCATGGATGGCAACCAAGTATCTTGGGTTGCGAGTGAAAGGGGGTTTTGGGCTTGATGCTTTCCTCCTCGTGCATGGCACGTGGCTAAACTAATATCACTTTGAGTTTTACTCGCAACTGCACAAGCGTTCGTCCTCTCCTTCTCTTCGTTCAAGTACTCACTCAACGCGCTAAAGCTGTTAGAAAACAAACGGGCGTAGACAGCAAATGGATTGTGAGTGCTCGAGGTGGGGCCAAAATCTGTGCTCGTAGTTACTTGGATACAAACCGTCAGGAGCAGCGAATAGTCCTAAAGAAGGCCGTTTTTGCTGCCATGGTAATGGTGGGACTTGCAACAGGGCCTATGGAGACTGTTGGCTTTCAGATCTAGATTATTGACCAATCATTATGCGTCTGCATCGCACATATTTGCTCGCGAGCTGAGGCGAGCAGCCCAACTTTGCTCCTTGGCTCCTCAGCTCGTGGAATACTTGAGTTGTTCTGCATTCGCTCGAGTTGTTTTGTATCCGAGAGACCGGATGCACGTTAACTCGAATTAGAACGGAATCATAATCAGCTTTAAGCAACGTGGGCCGTCGCTTTTTGCTCCCCTTATTCTTAAAGAAACTCTGCGCCTCCACCGCTAGTACCACCCGCCGTTCTTCATGTCGGAGCGTTCCTGCGTGCGTCAATAAGGGTCTACTTATTTGTTTTCGCTTTTAGGTCATTTCCTAGAAGCATGTGGCGCCCAAAAGGGAATAGATAGGCGAGGGCGCGTGCCTTCGGAAAAAAGGTTGCCGGGATCAGGGATCAGAAACGATTGTGTATATCCGGTTGTACGACGGCCTGAATCAGGTCACCTAGTCACCTGGTCACCCCGTCAACCAATCTCATCTGCCTTCTTCCGACAAATGGCGATGCAGCGGATGCGCCAGAATACTGCGGAACCTGTTCCGGTAGGGGGGAATCGACGTCACAGGCTGTGATAGCGATGATACTTTTCTTATCGCCAAGTTAATCAGAATAACACACAAATAACCGGCTTTCTTATTGCTCAAGATCAAAGCAGGATCTTGAAAAGGGAACGGTAAAAAAAAAACATAAACAACTTACCTGGGGACGAAGGGAACTCCCAAGCTGGTCGGACACCGACTCATTCGAGCTGGTCGAGCGCCGACCGTCGGAGAGAGCTGGTTAGAGGGAGGCGCTCACGGATGTGAATCGCGGCTGTACATGTATCAAAACGCCATTCCTGGTCAAATGGGAACCGCAGCAGCACGTTGACGTACAGTCTACCGTCCTGGTCGAAGCGGTGTTCCCTGCTACATGTACATGTACTGATCGAAACAGTTAAATCTGCGCGGACTAATGTCGCTGGCTACTGGCTTGATCACAGAGAAACCGTCATCTTGATACACCTCGCCTCATTGGCACACCTCCACGCAACGTTGAGCAGCCCCCACTCATCGATGCTGTCGCCTCGTTGCCCATAATCTCTAACCTTTCGCTGCGGAAGTGATCACCTTCGAGGTCGCAGATCAAGAGTAGTGCTGTCGACGTCAAGAGTCGAGATGAAAACTGGACATCACCGTCCAGGGTCGTCGGCGTTATTATAATAGTTATTTTGACATCCGCTGACACGCAGACGGTCTGAGTCCGTTTATTGGACAAAACGATTATGCTGGGGCCAATCAAAGAGAGGAGAAGATATGAATGTGGCGTCTACCAAAACGAAGGAGTGACTTGTGCCATGAATAAAACTTCCTTTCAGCCTCCCTGTGCTGCTAGCAGACACGTGTAGCAAAGATTAGGTGATGCGCAGAAGCCGAGCCTATCGGTCGCTAGCATTGCACCAACTGGCCATGTCGGCGCAGCGTTTGTTTTGGCAGCAGGCCTTCATTCTAGCATATTCGTGCCTCGCAGTCTGCTGTTTCTTAATTCGAAAGAGTGACAGTGTTATGGTCGCCGACCGACCGTCCCTTGCCGACTCTGGACATCTAGGGTGTCAAGACACCAGACATTGACAGCACCAATCAAGACGTGACTGTATTCCATCAGAACTCCGATTTCAAAATGATTTTAGCGAGCTTTTGCAAAACTATGCCGTCTATAATGGTTAAAACACTAATATAGCAAAGCACTTCCATTTTATTGTAAATATCTTGTTTATGTAACGCTAAAAATATAATAAATCCCAAACAACGTTATTTTCCGTGGCAAGTGTGTGTGTGTGTGTGGTGTGTGTGTGTGTGTTGGGGGGCGGGGAGAGGTTAACGGCGCTCTATTTTGGTAATTATCTTTATCCTATAGAAGCCTGATATGTAGTGAGATGCCCAAACAAAGAGTCCGCCTGCTGTGGCATTGCCTTTTCATGAATGCCTGCACGACCTTTGAGACGCAGAATGCCATAATTGTGCTGAAAATGAGTGGATGGAGTCGAGCAAACGGTGGGTCGGTATCAACGTTGATTCATGCGCTTTCGTACGACATATCTTGTCTTTAGAGATGTGCCGTCTGACAGAGTGTCTTACGTTTTGCCATCAATATTTTTGATGTGCATTTCGTACGACAACTCGTCATACGACAGACTGAGCTATATCATTGGCTACAATCGCTCAGAGCACCTCACATAGTCTCCAGTTCCCAGCCGCATTTCCCCATGCCCCCATCCCGTTCTGCGCGATCGTTCTCCCCCGAAGACCCCACCATTATTGCGAGAAGCAATGGTGCTACTCCGAGCTCCTCAATGCCACCCGCGGAGTCTCTCAACGCGGAGAGCGTTCGCCGCGCATGTACAACCTCCAGGACTCAAACGGCTTATCGCAGCTATCGCCGCAGAATTTCTGCATGGATCGATGCGGTTAAGAGGGACTCTGCGAGGTACTTTGACTCTAACGGTGAAATTGACGCCAATGTATTTACGCCGAAAGATTTTGAGGCCTTTTTGCTAGCTAAGACGGACGATACTGAAAAAACTCTCAAGGTTACAACCCTCAGCAGCTATCGAAGTGCTATTAAGACATCTTCCGACAGAAGAAACTGCCACTCGCTGTCGCCTACATTGATGACATGAAGACATTTTTCGTCGGTCTGAAGCGAAGCGCATCGAAGCTGAGCGCAACCAGGGAGGAGCAGGCATAGGTGATCTATCTACGAGTAGGAAGCGGTAAACCTATTCAGAGTGGCGAATTATGATGCAGCACATTTCTGCAGCAATTGAACGCGAGACTGGAGCGCAACCACCTACCTCTATGACTGTACAGCAGGCAGCGATGCTGTGTATTGCGGTCTGCCGATTAGCTCTTCTCGTCGCTCTCGTCGGTTAACACAACTCAAGATCACCATAATGCTTCGTCTAGTCAGAGAGACAGAACACGAACAGAGCAATAATGCTCGCAATTTAGCATGTAGACAGAGGAAGAGAAGACGCCAAGCATAAATGCACTTACTTGAACGCTCTGCTTCAGTTTGTCGCGCTTGCCGAATACTTTTGACCAATGGTATCATTTAGTTAGCACTGTCGTCAAACTGTCGTACGAATGCTCGACACAAGTGATTATTAGATAATATTCTTTGTTCGGTCTGCTGTACTGTAGTAGTAGTAGTAATAGTAGTAGTAGCCTGGACAGTTGGTTTTGGCGCCTCAATTTCAATAATGCAACACTTCCCCATGACAGCTTTCTGGTTTTAGTGTTGCCCTACGATAAGCAGCCCGTCATGTATTTTCAGTGTAGCCTGCTGAAATTCAGCGACCCAGACGCGGGTACAAACATCAAGTTACTAAAGCAATGGTTACCGGTACGGTTCGGATATTTTCTAAGCATTTTGCGGGAATTTCTTTGATCGATCCCACACTCTCGTTGAGCAGGGAACGTCCGACCATATAGTATTTAATGTTGCGATACTGCTAAGTTCCGCGCTACAATAATATTGATCCAAAGAGCAGGCGTGGCAGAACTGTGACGATTCTTTCAACTTGCCCGAATTTTGTGAGACTGGTGTTTGACTGTCGTATAGTATTTCCGTGGCAGAACAGCGTAGACGAAGCCCACACACATTATTCCAGGAACCTAGCAGAAAAAGTAACTCAACAATAATCAAGCAAAATGGAGGCTTACGTTCAACTCGACCACAGTACTTGGCACCACCTCCGTTTATATTCACGCACCAGGCGATGGTTAGAGCGGAACCAGAACGATAACGTTCGTGACCTTTATGCCTTAACGGCTGGAGGGGCTCCTGGTTAGAACTCAATCGTAGGGAAAGTGGATAGGAACGGACTGCAAACCAAAGAAGTTAAATGGCAACAAACGAAACTGTAGTTTGGATTCAGATTGAGAGAGAAGTGCTGATCACATCGTAATCGAACGGAAGATAGCGTGTCTTCTGAAGCCACTCTCGAACTACACAAGCGCCGCTTAAGCCGCAGTGGTAGTGGTAGCAGTACCGCCGTTCGACATGTACATCTTGTAAAGAGCGTACAGAGCGACCCCACCAATATTGAAACCGACCAGACCCACGATGATCTTCTTGGTCTTGGACCAGGGCACTTTCTTCTTCGCCGCCGCCGCCACCATCTTGGTAATCTGGCCCTGCTGCTTCGTGGTGAGTTCAGCCGCCTTTCCAGCACCTGCCTTCATGGCGTCCGCTGCCCTGTTGATTTTGCCAATGTTAAAGTTCTTCACAGCCTGGGCGACGATTTGATCCGCCTTCAGCTTTTTGGTGGCTTCGTCGAGCTGCCCAAAGTTAGCAGCACGCTCCTCGCCGTCCGCAGTCAGGTCGCTGCCCTTGAGGTGGCGCGCATTGTCGGCGCTGGTGAAGCTGGTGCACGCGATGAACGTGGCAACGACGAGGGTGAGGAAGACGCTGAACCGCATGACTGTTTGTCTCGACGGAACTCCGAGGTACGAAGAGAGCTCCTGAGTGACTGGGAGCTGGGAGATTCCGAAATGGGAAACGTGGAGGGTTGCCCACCAAGTGGAGCTGTGTTCATGTAGGAGAGACATTTGGATTACTCTGCTAAGCACGATGCTCACCTGTCCGTAAACCAATTTCCCTCCATGAAGCTCCCTTGTTCCTTGTTCCTTGTGCGCTCGTCGTGTGTTATGTGCATGTACAGTAGCATTCTCATTGATGCTGCCACTCAGTTCAATGGGACTTCCTTTCCGTTGTAATCGCCAGGCTTGGAATACAGAATACTGTAAGGTAACTAAACAAGAAGCCCCTAACTAGTAAAACAACTTTTTTCCTCCGCACCGTAAGAGTTATCGAGTGATTTGATGTTGGTTGCACTCGTGTCTGGATCGCTGAATTTCGGCAGGCTACTAGCTAAGTAACACGCTGATTGTTGGTTGGACAGCACTAAAGCTAGAATGCTGTCTTGGGGAAACGTTTCATTATTAAAATCGCGAGTCAAACTGTCCAAGCTACTACATCAGACCTGCTACTTCCTCTTTTCCTAGGTGCCAGCAACAATGTGGTACTACAGTACTAAAGTGATCTTGGCAGCCTCATTGATTTTATGCCATTCACGCTTGTCCTTCTTTGCCGCTTTTGAGAAATAACCGCCTGCAAAGATCGAACATTCATGGCACTCTGCACTTGCTTTAAAGCGTATCCACTGGAGTGTTGAGCAATACACGACTTCCAAGACCCTGAAGTTGATTCAACAGCATCGATTCATGTATCTTTATCAACCTCTTTGCCATACTCTTGTAATGAGGTCGGGCGTATTGTTGATGTGCTGATGCTGGCGAGGCCTCATTATCCGGTGTCAGGGCAGCTAGTGTTCAAGGTATCAACCAGTCTTAGACAATATTTTAGCACGTAGTCAATCTGCAATAGGCCGCGTTGTTGTCGAAATGAGGCGCTGTTATCAACTGGGGTTCTATAATACGACGTAGTACTATAATAGTTTTCAGGCATCACACGCAGAATGGATGAAACAATAGCAGCTCGCCGGTCTTGCTCCCAGAAAATCATCGACCGTCTTTCGACTTTCATCGCGACGCTCGGCAATAGTCCTGTCGGTCCTTCTCTCGGATCATCGCTGGCTAACTCCGTCATGTTGTTGCCTTGAAGAAGCCGACACATTCACGTTTCATTAATACAACCCTTGACAAGTGGCGGGCGTTGCCAAGAAGAGAACAAACGATGCTGTAAGGAAATCACTTGGGCAAGCTCGTCTGTTATAACACCCACTAGAGAACGTGTGAAACGGAGGGGTCTCTGCTGTGAAGGAATATTTGGCTTCATGAAATTCGCACTACATGTACCAACACCTTATTGCAGCAACGTAGACACCAAAACTACCTCAATTACGCCCCAACCTCGACAGTAAAACCAGCAAACGTAGCGCTCTAACTTGCTTAGTCAACCAACGTTCCAGCGCGAATACGCTGACCGCCATACATGTACCATACTACACTTCGCCGAGCGAATCTCGCGTATCTCGTTGCTCGTGTTTCAACTGCAGTGCTTGTCGTCCTGTGTCCACTTCAGAAGCTTCCTCGCCAAGCTTCAGCGTCCTCCTTCAGGAGGCGGCAGGTTGGTACGCTGAAGGAATGTTTACTGTGCACTTCATTGTTACGATGCTCAGAGTCACAGCATAATTGCTATTTCCCACCAGATGTGGGGATCAAGTATCTTGGGCTCTGTACAAGATAGCACATCGGATTGGCGTTCTCATCGCAAGCGAGTAAGGAGGCAGAGTTCTGCCAAAGCAACATACGGCACCGTGAACTCAAGAACGGCGAGCAACGGCTCTCCTCTATATTATCCTATCATCGGGTGTTGCCGAGACAGTTCACTTCTCAATCGGCTCCCGGAAGTGCTGATCCCGTCGAGATTTTCAACAGAAATGCGTATCAGCGTCTTCCTCGCTCTGCTCGTAGTGACCTTCGTCGCGAGCTGCGTCAACTTCGCCGGCGCCGAACATGCCGACAACGCCAACAGCGTCCGTCGTCTCAAAGGTAGCCGCAACCTAGCGGAGGAATGGTGGGCCACGGACGAGGAAGAGAGAGCAATCGACCCCAAGACTTTTGTCGGCAACCTGAAGGAAAAAGTGGCGGCAAAGAAGAACACCGAGGCCACGTTTATCACCAAGCTCAGGGGACAAGTGGCTGCACGGAAGGCAGCCCAAGCCGCCGGCGTCACTGCCAAGACGGAAACACTCACCAACACTCAGATTAACGCAGTTGCCAAGAACGCAGCGGAGGCGGCCAAGAAGAACCGCAAGGCGTGGCCTATCATCAAGTCGGGCCTCAAGTTTTTGTACGGCGTCACGTTGGCGACGCTCATCCTTACGGCCGCCATTGCAATGTACAAGCTGTACGCTTAGAATCTACTGGCGTAACGCGGAAAGCGATAAGTAATCTTC
Organism: Phytophthora ramorum; assembly: GCF_020800215.1. NCBI lineage: Eukaryota > Oomycota > Peronosporomycetes > Peronosporales > Peronosporaceae > Phytophthora > Phytophthora ramorum. Next base: position 944,945 of record NW_027150660.1, on the reverse strand, counting down.
TCTCTCTTCTGGTTTGTTGCTTCGGTAAAACGATACTCTCCTGGCTGTAGCATTAAATGCCTGTCAGACAACAACGCAGGCTGGCCTTATGTATTGCGCCTTGTTGACTACGTCCTCAGCGGGTAACAACTTCATCGCTTCCTGTTCCTTAACACGTAAATTGGCTGTTCAGCTGGGCATCCGACACAAAGTGGCTGCCTCCGCCGCAGCGCCATCCTCCGCCGCTCTTGTACCACTCGTACCCCGCGGGACAAGGGCAGATCCGACGAATCTTCTCCTGGATCGCCCTAGCTCGGCGACGCTCTTCTTCCAGCTTCGCTTGGTCGCGGGCACGGCGCAGTGTATCCAGATGAGCAGCGTGCGCCTCTTTCGCGCGCTCCAACTCGTCCCAGTCTTCATCGGGGACGCCAGGGTCTCGCTGCTCTTTGGTCTTTTCGTCTTCCTCAGCGTCCGGGTCCTCTTCAGCGTCCACCTCGACAGACTCCTCACCAGCCGAAAGAGACTCCATCTCTTCCACTAAGTCCTCGATCGGCTTTTCTTCAGGCTCTTGCGTCAACTCGCTCAACGATTCTTGGCTTTGTGGCTCATGTTGCTGCGTCATGACCATCGAAGTGTCACTGGGCAACGACGACTGTGAGAGTACTGGTCCCTCTGGAGGCCGTCGGGACGCCAAGATGAAGTCACCTGCCATGGTTGCGTCCTTCGCAGTGATAGTACGAGCTCCCTCGGGCGTCTCGTATACTCGTTGCGCGCGACACTGCAGTAGCTCCTTCCACACTCGCACAGCATCTCGTCCATTGCCAAAGCCATCCAACTGCTTCAGCCCGGCAAATACCTGACGCAGCACCGACTCGGCTCCTCTTTCCAAGTTAATCTCCTCCGCTTCAGCCTTCGCGCGTACGAATGCCACGCCGTCGTCTGCTTCCCAGTCGGGGAAGTCGATGAACCGCGTGAATCTGCTCTTGAGGCCAGCGTTGCGCTTGAGCATGACGTCCATGTCCTTCGGGTAGCCAGCAATCACGATCACCATACCAGCGTAGGAAGGGTCCGTCATCGCGGCCACGAGCGTCGTCATGGCCTCTTCACCGTACATACCTTTGCCTAGTTCGTACGCTTCATCGATGAACAGCAGCCCACCCTTGGCTTCAACCAGCTTCTCCGTCACTTTCGTCTTGGTCTGGCCTAGATACTCCCCAGTCAGGTCTAAGCCTGAAGTCTCGACGAGCTTCGTGGTCCCCAGCGCGCTCATAGCGTGCAGTATCTGAGCCATCACCCGCGCAACTGACGTCTTACCGGTGCCAGGGGAGCCACGGAACACAAAGTGACCGATCTCAGGACGCGTCGAGCCTTCACGCGCCGCCACTGCCATCTCCATTTGCAAGCGCGAAAGTTGAGCACGAATTTGCTCCATCCGGTACAAACCATCCAGCAACTTCATCGGATCTTCATCGGTTGCTACTCGCTTCCCTGGCACGCCGCCTCCTCGACGCGCTACCAACACTTTTTCCCCAGCCTTCTCTGCGTCACTTTCCGTAATGGTTTGTTCTTCCTCAGGTTCGTCTACTACACGTTGGGCGCGACACTGCAGCAACTCCTCCCACACGCGTACTGCGTCACGGCCATTGCCAAAGTTGCTCAGCTTCTTCAGCTCCACGAACGTTTGCTGCAGCGACAGCACGGCCTCGCTTTCCAGCTCGAAAGTCTCCGCCTCCGCCTTCTCGCTCAAGAACACCACCGCGTCTTGCGCCTCCCAGTCAGGAAAGTCGATGAACCGCGTGAACCTGCTCTTGAGACCAACGTTGCGGTCCAGCATTTGGTCCACGTCCTTCGGGTACCCCGCAATGATGATGACCATACCAGCGTAGGAAGGATCCGTCATCGCAGCTACTAGCGTCGTCATGGCCTCTTCACCGTACATACCTTTGCCTAGTTCGTACGCTTCATCGATGAACAGCAGCCCACCCTTCGCCTCACCAAGCTTGTCAGTCACCTTTTGCTTCGTTTGCCCAACGTATTGAGCCGTTAGGTCCAGTCCTGACGTCTCGACCAGCTTCGTCGTGGCCAACACCCCCCATCCCATGTAGAATTTGAGCCATCGCCCTGGCAACCGTAGTCTTTCCCGTACCTGGAGACCCACGGAAGACAAAGTGACCCACTTTGGGGAGCCCAGACCCCTCCCGGTCCGCAACAATCATTTGGTTTCGCAGCTGTGTCAACTGCTCCCTGATCTCGTCCATGCGGTACAACTTGTCAAGCAACGTGAGCGGGTCTCTCTGCTCCGTTGCTGTATCCTCGCCAACATCCTCCAACGTCAGTACGGTCGCTCCGTTCACCATCGGACGGCTAATCGCCCTGCCCAGCGCCTGCTTCAGCAACTGCTCCACCGCGCCAGCGTTGCCAAAGTTCGGCTGGGTCTTTTGAAGAGCCAACTGCTTCAACAACGCCTCGGCCACAGCGGACGGACAAGTCACGCTTCGCTTCGCACAGTTCCATTCCAGAATGTCCAGAAGTTCGTGCTCTGTGTAGTCTTCGAAGTGGAAAGCGTACTGCGGAGGGAAGCGCCGCATCAGTCCTGGGTTCTGCGTCCGCAGCATTTCCAGCATCTCGTGCTCGTACCCGATCAGCAGCACCGCCAAGTCGTCGCTCTCTGTCCCCTGAACCTTCTCAACCAGCACGTCCAGCGCTTGCTTGCCGTACATGTTGTCGTTCAGGTTGTAGGCTTCGTCAATGACCAGCACTTTCCCCTTCGACATGTCCAGAATCTGGGACGTTTTCGTCTGGGACTCGCCCACGTGACTGCCGACAAAGTCACCCGCCGTCTTCTTCACGACTTCCCCGTTGCTCAAGAAATGAAGCGCCTTCAAAACACGCCCATAGTATCCGGCGCACGTCGTCTTCCCCGTACCAGGATTGCCCAAGAACAAGCGATTGAGACACAGCGGCACCGTCTCCTGCCCCTTGAGTTCGCGCTCGTAGTTCTCGTCACTGATGCGCACCAGCTTCTTCATCTCCTCTTTAATCGTTCGCCAGCCAGTCTTCTCCTCCACTTCATCCAGTACTGCCTGAAGCTTGGGGTTCGTGGACGGACGACCGCCAAGCAAGTCCACCGTCTCAAACCTGAGCGTGAGCGTCCCGTCAAAGTCTTCGCGCGCCATGGCCTCTTTGACCGCTTGCTCGAACAGCATCCGTACTGCTCGCGCATTCCCAAACCCTTTGCGTCCCGCAGCCTTGGCTAAGCGCCGACACGCAACCTTTACGATCTCCTTCTCGTAGTCCCAGCCACGATCTCTTGCCAACCCGTCCCACACAACCTCCAAATCGTGAGCATCAAAGTCTTCGAACGTAACTTCTTGGAAGCGCGACGGGAGGCCGTCGTTGTAGGCGTACAGCTTCTTCTGAATGTCGTCCTCGTAGCCTGCGAGGATAATCGACAGCTCGCCCCGCATGTCCTCAGCTGCTGGCAACAACTCCGCCACGATCGGTTTGCCTTTAAAGTCACCCGCAGGATCCAACTCGTACGCCTCGTCGATGAACAAGACGCCGCCCGTCGCCTTCTCCAGTTGCAAGCGGAATTCGGCTGCACCATCGTCCTTCAGCTTCTGCGCACTGCACTCCACGAAGGTATTTGTCGGGCGGATCTTCGAGTCCTTCAGAACGTTGGCAAACAACCGCGCCACGGTCGTTTTCCCTGTGCCCGGATTGCCTACAAAGCAATAGTTGAAAGCCATCGCGTTCTTCTTTCGTTGGGTAGCAGAGAGCTGCTGCAGCGCCATCGCGTTCTTGAACAGATTTACTGCTGCGTGCTTCACCTTCTGCAGACCCACCAGCTTCAGTAGATCATCCATTGCGTCCGACCGGCAGCCGTATTGACTCTGCAGGCTCGCCCACTTCTCCTTCGCAGACATGGAACCAGTGACGATAGAACTGATCCCATCAGCTGAGCCGACCACAGTCTGTACAAGCTTCGCCTCCGTCTCACTCAACCATATACTACTGGCCTCTGGATAAAGCTCAGCGAAGGTCTCAAGCAGCTTCCGTTGGACGCCTGAGGACTTTGACTGACTCAAGCGAACAGCCAAGCGGGCGATAGCGACAACCACGAGTGGGTGTGCGTAGCCGCTCTCATCGCACACCCGCGTGACGTATTCCTCCAGTTTCAAGCGTGCTTCTTCCGTGTCTTGCTTCCGTACAGCGAGCAATTCCAGCGCCAGGAACAGATTTCCATCCTCTCTCAGCTTCCCTTGACTCTGCACCGTCTTCACGAACTTGATCCCACCAAACGCACTCGTCGTCTGCTCCTTGTTGTCCGTAATTGTTGCTGGGATAAACTTCAACTTTGCAGCCAGCGATTTCTCCACGCGTTGAGGAATGGCCTCGACGGCTCCTGTAGACAGCGATTTGCCATCCCACGGGTACCACACGCGCAGCTTCTCGTACAGCGGGCTCACGGACCCGGCTAACAGTCGAATTTTGTCAAGGGTTTCGTCAGAAATGGTTGACGGCGGCTGCGTGGGAGCAACCTTTTCCTCGTCCAGGTTTGCTACTCCTGTCGGCTTCTCGAAACTAATTTTTAGTGGTGCTTGCGTCACTTGCGTCTTCTCTGGCAAACAATTCAAGATTTTCTCCTTGTTCACGCCCGTAATTTCGACCCGATGAGTAGGGAACAGCGCGTGGGGAGCCCACACGATCCAAGTGCCTCCTTTTTTACCAGCCTTTGCGTCACGATAAAGCGCGTCATATCCGTGTGAGCATTGGCGACTTGCCCAATTACGCAAGACCACACCTTTCTTGCCTTGGTTCTTTGGGAAATCGACGGGATTTCTCAAGTGTTTCACCGTGTGAAGACGGCCGAAAAGGACAGAAGCATTGCCACACACAACACGCTCCAAGTTTTCCTGCGTGGCCTCGCAGACCTCAATTCCGTTCAGGTTTGGTACACCGAAGTCTTTCAGCTCGAACTTGTCGATATGGACCTTCTGCAGCTTTCGGTTTAGCACCACGAACACGGGAAACTCCACCGGAGCGAACACAGTATCCGACCATTTCGGAGTCGTATCGAGACCTTCCTTAAACCGGTGAAGCAGTTGCATCTTACGACGCAGGAAAGCTCGTTTGCTGGCGACACTCATCGTGACATTCGTCACACCGTCCACATCCAGCAAGACTCGGACATCTGCTGCTGGCCAAAGACTCAACGTCTTGTCACTCATGGTACGCTGTGTGTCCTTGATCGCTGCATCCAGTCGGTGCACTGAACAACGTGGACAGTCCGAAGGCGGACCGCTACTGCAAAGTTTCAACGCAAATGAGTGACCCGCCGAGCACACCCATTCCGTTTCCTTTGAGCACGTCACCGTGTCCGCTGATGCTCGGCAAGGCACTGTGAGTTTACTGCCACAGGTCGCAAAGTTCCAGCAAGGCTTTTCGACAGCCTCCTTGCAGTGCACGCTATCGACCTCCTCCGAGCACTTCATGGTCACTTCGTGTCCGCAATTTAACCGCTTCAACGCACGAACGATGCATGGACTTGGGGGCTGCGTACCCTGCAGAATTTTGAAGGCGTCGCAGCACTTCATCTCGATATCGTGGCCGCACGTAGTGGTCCGACGGAACCGCACAGAGTCCACGCAATCCTTGAGTACGGCTCTTAGGTCTGAAGGTCGAGCTTGAGGTAGCGGTAAAGTATCCACGACCACGCTCTCGTCGTGCAAGAGCTGAATCGCGGGACCCAGTTCTGGCCATGGGTGCCACGCGCTCAGATATTTACGCAAGTGGCATGGCAGACGCACAACATGTCCGCAAAGTGGTAAGTTCACACGCACCAGTTCTTCGCACACTGACGTGGAGCGGCGTGCTTCGCTGCATTTCATCTTGGTCTTGTGGCCGCAGGAGCGAACGTACTCTACGTCGCGCGAGCATTGAACAGCGAGTCCGAAGGCGCGGAAGTTACTCGAGTCCCCTTCCTTCACCACTTCTAGTGGATTGATATCCGTCTCGAGACCATCCGAGCTTTGATCGACCTTGACCAGCAGTCGGTCTTTCTCAGAGCAAGTGGTAGAGCACTCGTGGCCGCACTCAGGGTTTGAAATGACGACGGGCTCCGCGCATCGAGAAGGGGTTTGCGCCAGCTCAAAGGCTCGCTCACAGCGAACCATCTCGTGGTGACCGCAACGGCGCTGAAACTTGACCGTTTGCTTGCAGAAGTAGTCTTTCGGTCCGTACGACTCGCCCTCCTGGACGAAGCCCAGCGTTGGACAGGAATCCCCACTCCAGTCCTTCAGCGTCTCCGCTGTCGGACACGACACTGTCGTTTCATGGCCACAGCGAGGCAGAGCCACCTTCACCTTCTCCTTGCAAACAAACCGACGGGTTTGGTTCACGTAGGCCTGGCGATCATGACACGATAACGACACCGTGTGCTGGCAAGGCGGCGAGAATTCCACCCTCTCGATGCACGGAGGCGCTTGGCCCTTGGAATACCGATCAAACTCGCTGCACGTGCACTTGAAGATGTGCTTGCAGTCAGCGTACACGAACGGCGCGATCGCCTCCTTGTTGCACACAGGCCACGCAGCACGCTGAGCCTCAATGTCACTGTGTGCGTGGCACTTCATCTTCTGACTGTGGCCACAGGGCAAACTCACGTCCACACGAACGTCACATTTGTACTTCTCGAGGGCTTCGTGGACGGACATTTTGCCGCACGAGGCCGTCACTGCAGAGCATTTTAGCACGCGCGGGTGGCGGGTGCAAGGCGACGCAACGTCCACCTTGCAGTTCTTGTTGTGCTTGTCCACGTGAGGCCAGTGGCACATCAACCCACACTCGTGAGAGCACGACAGCTCCACCGAACACACCACCGTGCAAAAGCCCAGCTTCAAGTCCTTCTCCTCTTTAGCCAACGCCACGGAGCTTCGGTGTCCAGGGCAGCAGATCGGAAGCGCAGGACCAATCCGCGGCCCATCGTACGTAGTGATTTCTGAGCCCGTAGAGTTGTCACACTCGGCCTCGTTCTTGAGAAGACTCAGCGTCTTTTGCCAGTGCGCAGTCTCGCCGAAGTACTCCACGTTACCCACGACGTACATCCCGAGACGCGCTCGACTCAGCAAGACGATCATTCGGTTCTGGAGCTTCACGAAGGGCGTGCGAGACTTGCCGTCGATGACCAGCGATATGATCACGACATCCGCTTCGTCGCCTTGGAAGCGGTCCACAGTGGACATGAAACACGCTGGGACGGGCTTCGCGTCTCGTCCCTTAGTCATCGTGCGCAGTCCAACGGTGTTCATCACTGTTTTCCTCATCAACATGAGCTGGCCTTTGTATGGAGTCAGCACTGCGATGGACTTGGGAGGCACACCGCAGCTCACCAAGTACTGCACGAGCTTGCAGGCCATAGCCGCTTCCTGGTGGTTTACACGGGACAACCCGACCGACGCTCGCTGTTGGGCGCCAGTGTGCGTCCAGAAGAAAATGTGCGGCGATACCCCGGGGACTTCGCGTCCTTCTCCTTCACAAGCATCCAGAAGAGGAGCTGTACGCTTAGCTCTGTTGGCTCCACCAATGACTTTAGTGCTGCACACTTCGTGGTCTTCAATCGTCGTGATCTCGCTGTAAAAGTTGCGCGTGAGGTCACAAATGTTCTTGCGCATTCGCCGCTGGATCGACAAGACGGAGGAAGGGACCTCGTTGCCGGGAGGAGCACTGATCAGCCGCTCGAACATCGAGATGTTGATCTTGTTGACTCGCTCGAAGTCGATGCGGCCCATGACCGACGGCTGCAGCTGCATGTGGTCGCCAATCATCTCCAGCTTTCGAGTCGAAGAGCTGAAGCACGAGAACAGCAGCGGCTCCATCACTTCGGACGCTTCCTCCACCAAAATCGCGAACGGATTCGTAGTTCGAATGGCCTCGAGGCGGGACACGCACCCAGTGATGGTCCCACCGATAACAGCCTTGCCCTCATACACCCGAGAATTGGCCCGGAGAATCTCACGATGGAGTTCGATCTTCAGCTCTTCAATTGTCTTGACGAAAGCGTGCTGCATGCGCGTGTTGAGCTCCCCCCACAGGTTCAAGACCGAAAAGAGCGCGTTCCACCGCTCTTCCAGCGTCATATCCCAATGCCATTCCTCAGGAGGCAGCATCGTCTGGTCCGATACAGTCCAAGGAGCCCTCTCTTCGTCAACCTCCTCGTCAACAGTCTCCATTGCCTCATCGTATTCATCTTCTTCAACCTCGTAGACTTCGCGTAGATGCTGCAAGTGCTCGGACTCCTCGACTTCGTCCTCGTTCGCGTATTGTTCGGCGTCGACAACGTCCTCCAGGTCGCTATCGGAGCTGCAGAGATCGTCTTCCGGCTCTTTCGATTCCTCTGCGCCTTCATCTTGAACACCAGATTGACCGGACGAGTGCACGGGCTGAGCGTCCGATAATTCTTCAGGCGTAGTGTCCTCCTTGTCTGCAGGCTGAATATCCGGTAATTCTTGTGGCGTGGCTTCCTCTCGGGTTACAGCTTTCTTGTAACCTTTTGCTGCAGGCTGAAGTTGGGTTGCCAATAGGTTATGACGCCCTACGTGGTCCCTGCAGTAGTCAGAGCCAGACAAGGGCTTCCCTTTGCATGGTTTTCCCTTCTTGGTGCTGGCCTGGCATTTGTCAGCACTGCTTTGGGCCCTGCGAGCTTCTTCGGCTTCTACAGCAGCGTGGTGTTTCCCACAATACTGCCCTGTCGTAGCAATCTCCTGGCACGACACACCACGTTTCGAGACCCATTTGCAGTACAAGTCCTCGGCATGAGCTTTGCAGTAGGAAGAGTTGGGCTCTGCCACTTCCGAGCACATTCCATCCAAGCCCCAGCACAGCGGATGTCGCTCACACGAATGCCGAGGGGGCTCGTCCACAGCAACGTCCGCCACCTCATCTCGAGCCAAGCACACGAAACACGCGTGATCTTCGCAAAACGCCTGCGTCTCGTCCAGTTTACTGTTCTTGCACGTGTCAGCCGAGCACAAGTGTCTCTCGCAGTACAATCGCTTGGGAGTGACTCCATCGAGGCAGAAACCTTCTCCATCCAGCGTGAACATGCACGAGTGCTCGCGACAGAAACGACTACCATCGTCACAAACGGCCACGCAAGGTTCGGGTTGGAACGCACACGCTGGAAGAGGGCAAAAGCCTGAGATCCACCGGTACAGCACTTCCTGCGGGTGGAAGCTAGCGTCGTAGTGCTTGATCCCGCCATACAACTGGGCGATATCTGCGTTCCTCAGTGCTAATTTCTTCTTGAGCACAGACTCCACAGCCTCGAGTGGAGACACTAAGCGGCTAGAAGCAGTCTCCAAGAAACCTTCGCTGTCGTTGTCGCTCAACAATTCCTCCTCCTCTTCGCAGTCCGCTGAGACCGCAGGTTTATCTTCAACTTCCGGTTGCATAGTCTTCCAGAGCTTCATAAGCGTTGCCACCGCAGATGACGCGGCAGGGACAGCACTCTGAACAACCTTCCAGTCTTCAATACACAGCGATTTGGTTCCGCCTGCAACAGTATTTTGCCCCTCAACGATGGGGGCAAAGCAGTCACGAAACTTGTGCCACTGCTCACGCAACTCCTGGCACTCCTCGATACGCACAGACACTGCACGGACACTGGGGTCGGAGAAAGCCACGTTGCGCTCACGGTACTGCTCCAGCTCCGGCTCATTGCAGCCTCCACCGATACGCACAAGCCTCTTGAAGTTGTTGCCTTGGTAGCTCCTGTGGTAGTATCTACCAAAGTAGGGAGTCGCAGTTGGAGCATGGCCCAGTGTAGGTTCCGACCGCAGCAAGTCGAGCAGGAACTCGTCGATCGCGTGGTTCTTGTACGAAAGCACCAGGATCGGCGGGTCTCCAATGTCGCTGTTCTTCATCTTCCAGAGGTCTCGCACGATCAGCAAGGCTCGAACCACGACAACACCCAAGTAGGATTTGCCTGTGCCAGGTGGTCCTTGTGTACAGTGCACCGGGTACATCAGCGCCTCGGTAAAGCTCTTGAGTTGGCCGGCATCTAAGGTCGCACTATTCACCAGCGCCAGCAACGACCTCTCCAAGCGGCTACGAAGCGCTTCATCTCGACGAATGTCGACGATAGGATCTAGTAGTGACATCTGGATCACCATCCGCATCAAAGCGTTGGTTACCAGTCCACCACTGTCCATCGTAGAGTAGATATCTTCATCGTCACCCTCGTAGTCATTGGCGACTTGTTCGAGGCTGAAGCTCGCTTCATCGCACAAGTTGAGTAGCGCGCCGTCCTGGAACGGCATAGGCATGTGACGCTGCGTCTCCAGAGCTTTCAGCACTGGCACGAACTCCGGCACGAACGTCTGGCAGTCGATAATTGCGACAGCGTCTCCCACAACCGGATTGTGCGTCAGCATGGCGTTTCCTGGCGCCTCGAGGTACTGGAGCAGGCGGAACGTCAAGCAACCTCGCTCTCGAGCCCTGAACTCGTCGATGCTTTTGCCTTGGAACACAATCTCAGCCCAGTAGATCTCGTCAGTGGTCCGTAGAGAGGCCTCACGGCTGGCAAGCCGCACGATTCCGATCAAGTTGGGGCTTGACAGGCGCTTCGTCGTGCGCCAGTGGATCGCCATCGACGGTGGCCGCCTCGACGCGACCTGCTCGATCGAGATGGTCCCGTCATACTTCACCTTGGAGATGAACGCGTCGTAGATGTGCGTCGAAGCAAACTTGGACGGAGGCCCCCGAAGCCGCTGCTGGTACTCTCCAGCACACTTGCTGCACAGGCCTTTACTATGCTGTCTGTGAGCACACAAGCAAGTAGCGTAGCGGTCACAGTGCGAGTTCTTGCACCTGAGCAGAGCCTCCTTGCCCGGGAATGGCCACAGGGGCTGGTCGCAGACTTTATCACCCGTCTTCACTGTACAATGTGGTAGCAACGCGTTGTTCCCTTCCACAAACGTCATGCCGATCCACAGCTCTATGATCGTCGCGAAGTATTCCTCGCTACTCTCATATATTCGTCCCTCAGTAGAGCGGGACGTTTGCAGCTTGGGTAGCAGCGTCGGCTGGAAGTTCTTGTAGTCCGCAAGCCACGCCACAGTTGGGTGTCGCCAATCCTGAGCCGCTTTCTGCACAACTTCCGTAGCTTCACGATCTTTCACCTGGACAATCCAGGGCTTGTCCAGCTCTGTCAACAGCGCTGCCAAGCGACCACGTACCGGACGATGAGCCTTCAGTCGGACACTTAACTTGCTGTCCGCTTCTGCGATCATCTCGTCCAATGCGTCCTTCACGTCGTCTCTCTTCAGGTCCCACGTGAACTTCATCAACCGCTTCACGACTCGCTCAACCAGCTCAACGCTCTCTAACGTTTCGTCATTGCCATCCAGAGCTTCCTCACCTCCGTCGTGGCTCAGTAATGACGACACTGCTCGACTGCACGCAGGCAGTGGAGGCGGTGCGATCGACGCTGAAAACGGCAGTCGGGCCAACGCCGACAGCAAAGTCTTCAGCGCCTCCAGCGGTAGATTATCGCCCCCTTGCCAGCAACTGACCCAGGCCTTGTGCATGTGGTCGATCGTCTCCTTCAACTTGTGGTTCGGACACTTCTTGAGTGAGCGGATGAACTGCAGGTTCGACGGGTTCGACGGCAGTTGTTGAATCCGGTTGCCACCTCCTTGAAACCCGCGACCTCGGCCTCGACCTTGACTCCGGTCATCGTAGCCTCTTCCTCTCCCCCGCCCTCTGGTTCCTTGCCTTCCACCTCCACGACGACCGCCATCACGACCTCCAACCATCCTAGCGCTCTACTTGTTTGTCCTCTTTGCTCGGGGAGGATCAATTCGAAGTGAGGCACGAAAGGACCTGACAGTGATGGACCTGGTCACGTCAGACTTTTCCCAGAACTGGTCTAACGTCAGAGGGGTGACAATACGGTTATCAAAGACGTGTATTGACGAACCTTGGTCTCAGAACCACATGGACGAGTTCTCTCTGCGTGTGGACAGCATGCGCGTCTGCCGCGTTTGTCTGCGGCTGTTGCGGATGATCTCCATGGTCACGATGGCCTTCTGCAGGAATTCGGGCACTTGGATGGTCTTGTCGGCGGCGCGTAGTAACGAGGGGAAGCCCAGCTTCTTGGCCACCAAGTTGCCTAGCAGTCGAGCGCAGCGTCCGTTGCCGTCGTGGAACGGGTGGATGTAGAACACGAGCACTGCGAACGCGTAGTAGGCGCACAGAAGCGGGCGGTGCTCCCAGCGCTTGGCGTCGTTCAGAGTCTCGATGAGCTTGTCCAGCGCCGCTTGGATCTCCCCGGCGGGGAGGAACACGCGGTAGATGCGCGGCGAGGCATAGCCGACCGCCAAGTCGGTTCGAAGCACCCCCGCCTGTCCGCTGGATGCTGGGAGGAGGCACTTGTGGAGCGCGAAGAGCTGCTCGCGCGTGATGACACACGACGTGTCGTGCATGACGTCGTTGATGACGTCCAGCAACTGCTTCCTCGGGTTGTCCGCCGCCGAGCTTCTGCGCGTCACTGGCGTGTCATGGGCAGACCCGATCGCGTCGTACAGGTCGCTGGACGTGAATGTGGCGGGTTTGGCGCCGTCACAGCAATCGACAAGCTCCGACCTGCGTTCGAAGGTGTCGTACTCGCCCTCGAGCTGCTCCAGTAGCTGCGTACAAAGTAGAAAAGGCTGGTTAGTATGTACAGCGGCTCGAGCCATGGGGATCCAACAGCGAACCTGTTCGATCTGTCGATACACTGGAGACTTTGGGTTCTCAGCGAGTCCGAAGAGCTTCTCACCTGCAGCAGAGCGTCAGTTTAGCGATAACAGTATTGGTTGCTGAGAATCGTCACTTTACCGTGTGGAGACTTGGATGTTTTCGTGTGGAAGGGGGTCGCTCTTGGTGGAGGCGTCGCAGGGATCGGCTCTCGGCCAGGGTGAATGTGTCCTGCACAATACAGCGTTACCGAGGTTAAAACACCATTCAGTCAAGGTCAGAGGCCCCGTATCTCTTGCCTGGGACGTTGTACTTGCACAAAACGCAGTCTGGAGTGGCGGGCGGTGCAGGCTCGGCAGGTGTTGGCGTCTCTGGGCCATCGTCAATCTCCATGTCATCCGTGTTGCTGGAGCTCACGTTGTCGTCGTTGTCGTCGTCTGCGCTCTGCTCCTTCAGATACGTTTCCACCTTGTGGGAAAGCTCATGGACATCGCTGAACAGCTCCGCCTCCGTCGGACTAACGGTGTACAGGTATTGCAAATAGTACTTCAGGTGCCCCAGTAAAGCCCACTTGGTTCGGATCTTGCCGCTGCACTCTTCGACCACGTGCTTCAGAGAAGAGTCGTGCTCGTGGGGCTCATCATGACCGTGCTCACGCAGCGCGTCGTTAAAGAGACCGTTTTGTAGCAGCAGTACCAGCGAGCGTAAGATCGGCACCACCGCTGCGTGGTCTTCGCTGCTCATGGAGGTGGCCAGCGTGTCCACCATATCGAACAAGCCCCACTCCAGAGCGAGTGGAGTGGTGTCGCAAACGTTCACTACAAGCACACGGTTAATAACGCAAGGGTAGCTCACAGACGCGGATGAACTTACAGTCGTCGCGCCGAATTGACGAGTCGGTCAGCTCTCCGTTCGCTGTGATGGCATTATCCAGCGTCTGGCAATACTGGAACCGAGGAATACGCCCGGAGCCGATGTGAGACGCAGCAGCACTGAGCAGCTCCTGGCGAAGTGTGGACAAAATCATCACAGAGCGAACGACAAGCTGGATTCGTTGCAACTCGTGTTGATCTTCGGACATGACGCGGTCCGAGTACCAGGACAACACCGCGACCGTCGACATTTTGCAGATCATCGGTACAGATACGACGGTTTGGATTCCAGCGCGCCGAGCGTGTGGAAGCAGGAAGAACTGGGACTGCTGGGCTGCGTGCAAATCGAGCCATTCTGGGTGCTGTCCACTGAAGACACTGCCGATGTGGCCTTGGCCAGGATCAATCATGATCATGGAGGACACCTTCCGATACTTTTGGATAGCATCTCCCCACAGCGCTGCAGTATCAATTGGGCGGTTCTTGGACGCTCGGGGCGATAGTATCGCCGCACCTTTATGCTGTCCCTGAAGCGCCGGGTTGTTCTTCTGCCAGATACTGTGAGTGATCAGGATGCAGTTACCGTCGTCGTCCAGCACGGGGCAGTGCACTTGCCCCATCAACCAAGGGTCCTTCAAAGGCAAAAATGACAGTATAAGCGACATCACCAACAACTTCCCAGAAATCCAAGAACTGTCATACGTACCCGAGTGATGACTCGCAGTGTGAACTCCAGCGCTGCAGCTAGCGTCGCGTTGTCGATGTGGTCGACAGCTACCGTAGCTCGGAACCCGCTCTCGGTTGCGTGATTGGCAATGAGGAACTTGGCCAACTCGTTGTGAGCAAAGTCGACTGCATCCGACAGTGGCGACGAGCCCCATCGATCCAGCAAGTTGACATTCGCGCCGCAGTCGACCAGATACTTGGCGATCTGCAAATGGCCTTCCGCACTCGCAACATGCAGCAGCGTCCGCAGATCATAATCCTCCATATCCGGCCGCACAAGCTCCGGCACAAGCTCCTTGAGATTGTCCAAATCCCCTCGTTTCGTCGCTCTGAACGCCAGCGCGATATTCTGTTCGTCCTCACTGCTCTTGACCTGGCGACTCACCAATTTCTTCTTCTGGTGGGCACGCAGCATCTCCGCAATGGCGAACTGCTGCTTCTCCAGCGCAATGCTAATCGGCGATCGGCCGCGTGTATCCACCACATTGGTACGCACCCCCGCCGAGAGCAGCAGCTCAATGACTCCCAATTGTCCGTTCTCCACCGCCACATGCAGCGACGTGCGTCCTTCGTCGTCCGTCACGTTCACTTCCAGTCCTCCGAGCCACGAGCGCTTCACCTTCTCAGCGTTTCCCTCCTGTACGGCCCGGAAGAAGGCGGCGATATCAAGACTGGACCCACTACTGCAACATTACCACCCAAGTCAGTAACTTCAACCTGTCACGAAAGTTGCACGGGCATTTACCGTCTCATCCCCTCGTTCTCGCCAGTCGACGGATTCTTATTCTCAGGGAACAGCGTCATCTTGTTGATTCGTCCGAGAGTCGCGTAGTTGGCGCGTTCCAGCAGTCGTAAGATGGCTACATGTTGCGTCTCGAGCGCGCAGTCGATGGGAGAACGGCCCCAGCGGTCCAGTGCCTCGGCGTAGGCTCCGCACTGCAGCAGGTAGTCCACCATCTCGAGCTGCTCGTCGCTCACGGCGATGTGTAGCGGCGTCCTGTTGGGAAAAAAAATGCAAGGAATCAGCTTGTTTCAGCTCCAAAAGAGACTTTCGACCAGCTTTTGGCTACCGCTTGTCGTAGTCCGCGGCGTTCACGTCGGCGCCGTGTTCTTCGCGCAGACGGCGCATAGCCTCCAGGTTGCCCTCGGCCGCAGCCCAGCACATGGCCGTCGAGTGCGCGGCGGCCCCAAGCTCCATGCTGCAAGTCTGCGAGTCCTCTACTGGAGAGCACCCCGTCGAAAATGATGTGACCAAAACGTATCGGTTTTGACTGAACTTCAAGTTACCCAAAATGGTACATTCATTTCGGTGCGATCAGGATCATCGCAAGCAAAATCTCGTGTAAATCTGGCCATACAAACACCAAGTCAAATAGGCCACGTACTTGATATCCAAGCAGCCATCGTCTCACTTCCGAATTTGCGTCCAAGAGCTCAAGTTAAGTCCTTGTCATGTCGACTCCCGCTCCGCTGCCTCAGCTGTACATCTACGACCACTGCCCGTTCTGCTGCCGCGCGCGCGTGGCGCTGGGTCTCAAGCAGGTCAAGTACGACGTGCTGTTCCTGGCCAACCACGACGAGGCCACGCCCATCGCGCTCGTGGGCTCCAAGCAGGCGCCCATCCTGGTGCCTGTGGTCGAGAAGCCCTTCCCAGAGTCCTGGGACATTGTGAGCTACGTGGACACGCACTACGGTGGCGCGCCCATCCTCAAAGAGGCCTCGGGCCGCGAGGATCTGGCAAGTGGATCGACACGGCCATGCCGCTGCTCGTGACGCTCTACCTGCCACGCTTCCACGCCGCGCCGCTGCCCGAGTTCACGTTGCGCGAGTCACGCGACTACTTCAAGGCCAAGAAGGAGAAAAGCTTCGGCTCCTTTAGCGACAACATCGCCAAGTCGCCCGAGCTCGTGGCGCAGGTCAACCAGCTGTTGCTGCAGCTTGAGCCGATGCTGCACTCGAACCACTCGGTGAACGCCGAACTGAGCTACGACGACCTGGATCTGTTCGGTCGGCTGCGCGGCCTCACGCTCGTCAAGGGCGTCGAGTGGCCCGCCAAGGTGCGCGCCTTCCTCGAGTTCTTCTCCGAGGCCGGCGACGTCCCGCTTTACGACAACGTGGTCAAGATCTAAGGGCCTGCTGACAAGATCTCAGTGAGCAGGTTAGGCGCTTAGTTGCTCAGGTGGACAAGTAAGTTGTACGAACTAATGAGTGGTCGTTGAAAAGTACACGTTGGGTTACTCGGGTCGGAACTTATTGGCCTTCTTCATCTTGTCGACGAGCTGGCGGTCCTCCTCGAAGCGTTCACGCAGCGTCTTGAGCTCTGTATCCACATAACTACAATTAGCACAACAAATACAACCTTCCGACTCAGTTCCACGTACGGTCTCGCTTCTTCTCGCGCGTCTGGAACCTGTAAAAGTTGTCGATCTCTTTGCTCTTCTGTCTCTTGGCGGGTTTGGCCAGCACTTCCTCGGCCAGCACGACGCCGCGCTTTTTGGTGTTCACGACCGTCTGGAACCCGTCGTCGTCCACCTGTTGCTTGAGCTCCTCACGACGACGCATGTCCTCCTGCTCCTCCTCGTCGAACGACGCCATGTACCGGTCCGCGATCTCTTTCACCTCCGACAGTCCAGGGCGGTTACGTCGGTACTTGGCCGCGTACGCTGTAACAAAAAAGCATCAGACATTATCCTCCTCATGTGGACACTCTGCTACTCACCCTGCAGACCGCAGACTTTTTCCGGCGCGGGCGTCTCCAGAGCGTCCACCTGCAGCAGCTTGTCCAGCGATTCCGGGGCCTTAAACACCACGTGTGCCGTGCGGTTGGCCACGCCATCCGTTGCAATAACTTCGTCCTCGTCTCCTTCATTGAAAAGTCCTCCAGGACCCGCCTCCACGTGCTGCACGGCGCCCAGAGGCTCGAGACACGCACGCAGCCACTCGGCCGACGCGTTGGGCGGTAGATTCACGAGGTACGCGGTGCGCCCCGCGGCTAGGACGGACTCGGCGCTGGTACCAGGCTTAGCGTCGTGCTGCTTGGCATAGATGAAGCGCCGGAACGAGCTGTGCGGCAGCGGCAGCGCCAACGCGTGGTAGCCGGCGAACACCTTAGACGAGGTCATGGTTATTGTTGAAATGGGTGGCAAACAGTGAACGATACCCACTTGCTCTGGGACGTAACTGTGGTTACGTCCCACAATAATACTTTTTCAGACTGTGAATTTCCTAACTTGACTTTGTACTTTTAGATGGCTACATTTGTTGCACGAGGAGCACTGCAACCTTTTGTGGTTTTCAGACAGGAAATGGTCTGTCTTGCTTGTGATCTTCTTTGCTGTGATATTTTTGGATAGATAGCATCTCACATATAGGTCAGGTGACCGTGAACGTGCAAGCTCAAACCCATTCGTTCCAGTTTCGAATCCAACAGCGGCGAGATATCCCAGAAGAGTCGATCGGCTACACGGACTTTGCCGCGACACCGTACTAAGTACACGCCGCGAGTCATCGATCGGTGCGATCGATCACTCCACCAGTCAGTATCCGAAGTTGCATTCAACCACGAGTCCCCACGCCCGCGGGTGTATTGTTACGATCTGCTTCGGTATGGGTGTCTGTCTTCTTGGGACCTACCTGCTCGACTATCAAAGGCCGACCCCATCAAGGAAACCACGCATACCAACTTCGCCACCTTCCGAACGCAGGTATCAACAACCTCACTCGGAGGCACTGCCACCACACGGCAACTCGACCGCCTGTGAACTTACCAAATCGCAAAGTGACAATTATTAGTCACGACCGCCCTCGCTTCTGAAGGTATCGTGTCGCTGGATTAATCTGCACGTCTTGTCGCCCAAATGGATTCACCGCTCTCGAAGCAGCCAAAAGTGACTGGACGCCAAAATGCCGCTACAGCTCAGGTTACAGCTGCATGTAGCACGAGCTCATGCAAGTCAACTTCGAAGTTCCGTACTCCGCCAGCACGACAGCGAGAGAGAGAGAGAGACACTACGCGCCGCGCAGAGCAGGGCACGTTCCATCGCTGATTGTGCTCTCCCCACGCTCACTGTCCCTTTCGCCGTCAACACCGCAGCTAACGCACACGACAGCAATGCGGGTGCACCTGAACGCGGAGCCCAGCGCCGGCCACATGACCCTCGAGGGCGTCGCAACGCCCGGTTACTCGGCCGTCCCCCCCACGCCCTTCACATGGCGCGGGTTCATCGACCGCTGCGAGCGCGCGCTGCACCACACCAACCGCAGCCAATACACGCGCGACGGAGACCACCACAAGAAGTGGTTCGTCACCAACAGCAGCCACATCCGCGAGTGCCTCGCCGAGTTCCTAGGGACGTTCGTCATGGTCTGCTTCGGTATGGGCGTCAACAACCAAGTGTCGCTGTCCGAGGAGGCCAACGGCACGTGGCTGAGCATCAACATGGCGTGGGGCATCGCTGTGCTCATGGGCGTCTACTGCTCGGAAGGAGTGAGCGGCGCGCACCTCAACTGCGCCGTCACGCTCGCCCACGCCGTGTATGGTCGTCTGCCGTGGTGGAAGCTCCCGGGCTATTGGCTGTCGCAGGTGGCGGGCGCGTTCATCGGCGCTGCCTCCATCTACGTGCTCGACTACCAGAAGATCCACAAATTGGACCCGGAGCTGGACACCACCCAAAGCAACTTCGCCACGTACCCGAGCGACGACATCAGCAACCTCACGGCCTTTTACACGGAAGCCCTGGCAACGGGGATGTTGTTGCTGTGCATCTACGCCATCACGGACCAGAACAACCGATCGCCCGGTACCGTCGGCACGCCGTTCGCCTTCGCGTTGATGATCATGGCGCTCGGTATGAGCTTTGGTATGAACACAGGGTATGCTATGAACCCGGCACGTGACTTTGGTCCTCGATTGTTAACGTACGTGGTGGGCTATGGCTCCAAGGTGTGGTCGACGCGCAATTACTACTTCTGGATCCCCATCTTCGGCCCTCTGGTGGGCGGGGTTGTCGGCGCAGGACTGTACACGTTCCTCGTGCAGGCGCAGCACCCGCACGAGCACGAGTCTTAGCACTTGTCTCCGCAGAACTATCGTTCAATTTTAAAGTGGCGAGTATCAAACATCAATACCAACCTCGCCAAAAGAAGAAAACAAAGGGTGTGTCGGCATGTTTGTGGGTTGATACAGATAGATAACTTACTTCTTGCGCGTCAAGCGAGAAATTCCTCGTCCCAGTCGAGCTCCGCATCAGTCCGAAGGTAAGGCACGTTGATGGAACATGATTTTGTCCTAACAAATATGATATTGTGTTGTAGATGCACCAAGTGAAACAGGTCTGTAGCCGTGGTCACCCTCAACGATCACAATTGTGTTCTTCATCAGTCCCTTAGCACGCAGCGCAGCGATGTAGTTACCAAGCAACTTGCTGGTGCGTGCAAAGCTACTTTGGCGATACCAGTGGTGAGGTACTGGTCAAGTTAGATGCTGTGCGACGAGGTGTTTTGCTCCGGGATGAGGACGGGGTGCTGGATCTCGACGAGGAGGATGTAGGAGCCAGCACCGAGGACACCGCCCACGAAGGGCCCAACGATCGGGATCCAGAAGTAGTACGAGAACTCGGAGAAGGCTTCCTTGTACCCCGCCAAGTAGGCGAAAAGACGAGGACCGAGGTCGCGGTTCACGCTCGCACCCAGTCCCGTGTTGAGGCTGAAGGCGGCGGCCAGAGCCATGACCAGCAATGCGAGGGCAAAGGGGGTGCCCACCGGACCCGGGCAGCGGTTGCGCTGGTCCGTGATGGCATAAGCACAAGACATGAGGAAGGCACAGAGCAAGACTTCGGTGTAGAAGGCCGTGTAGTTGGACACGCCGTGAGGGTACGTGACAAAGAGGAAGTGCATGGTCTCGAGGTCTCCGGCCGAAATCTTCTCATAGTGCAGCACGTAGACCAACGCCGCAGCGACGAACGCCCCCAGAGTCTGTGCGAGCAGGTACCCTGGCACTTTCCACCACGGCATCCGCCCGTACACTGCGTGCGTGAAGGTGATGACCGAAATGATGTGCGCGCCGCTGACGTTCTCGGCCGTGTAAACGCCCATGAGCACTGCAACCCCCCAGGCCAGACTCACAGTCATCACATCCCCCGCCTTGCCCTCCGAGATGGCCACCTGGCTGTTCACGGCCAACCCGAAGCCGATGACGATCACTGCGCCGAGAAACTCGGCCAAGCATTCGCGAAGGTGGGGGCTAGTTGTGACGAACGGTAACTCTAGAGGTCTGTCCGCGATCCCAAAGTTGACTGCGGTTGGTCCTCGTGAAGCGATGAATCGCGCTGCAGAACGTGGGGCGTGTACGGGGTGTTGGCAAAGTCTGCGTACGTCGATTTCTCGGTCATGTCGAGTACGAACTGCCCGCTGTTGGCGAAGCTGGACTCGCTGGCGTGCACCCAAGGGGCCTCAAGGTGTAATGAGGCCATGCTCATCGTTGTCTTGTGGGGCTCGATGATTCTGTGGTGAAATGAAGAATGACCGACAGAACCATGTTTCGTCGATGCCCATCAGAAGCGCCCTTCTCACCAAAGCGATCCGAGCCACCAACCTGCAGTTTCTTGTCGTGAGCGCTTTCCCAGACCTATGGCTCCAAGCGTGGTAAAGTGTGCGGATGTTTGTGGGTGGAGCGTACCTGCCCCAGACGCTCAAAACGATAAAGTCTTCTAGCTGAACCCCCACACGGTAACGAGTTCAGAAGCCGCACAGTGTCAACTAGTTTTCGTTGGTCGCGTATCACCCTCATGATTATTTAGCGGTTCACATTCGTTATCTGACCCCAGTGCATGCTCTCACCATTCCTAGAGCTGGACTTGTGGACCTTGAAAGGTCAGTTTCGGCTGACGTCGAGTGCAAGATGATGTCAGAGCGATGGCTGATCAAGCTTGCGTGTCGGTGTACGTCGTCGACGACCATTTTCATGACTAAATGCAAGTGTTCCTCGCCACCAGTCCCTGTTGTGGATCAGGCTGCTTCGAGAATATACATTTACCACAAATACTCCCAGTCGACATCGCTCGGCTCGTTCATCGACTATTACGAAATTATTCCTGCGAAGGCATGCTCACAATGCAGCTATTGTACAAATACGGCAGTCTCGCAACCTCAGAGTCGCAACTCACGTTCCACTCCCGCCAACGGCACGCACGAACACCTAACACTCAGCTCTTGACGGTACACGCTGCATCAGAGACATTAAATATCTGTCCGCCGCTCCTGCGTGTTATAGAAATAGCGGTGGGTCCGAGATACTCCGTTGTTTGAGTTGCGCAGACCTTCTTGTCCAATTGACATGAACATGTTCACGCGACTGGTTGCAACTCCTCGAGAGCGCAACAGATCGCCAAGTTGCGAGAGAACCTCGGACGCGTTGGTCATTGTGACGGAAGTGGTTGGCGGCACGGTGGCGCTGGATCCGCCACTGCGCAAGAATGGATGTTCCAACAAACCACCTTCGCCAGTAATTGGCGGTCGACGGCGGTGATCACGTTGCAAACAGGAGCGTATCACATCTTCTAGGTCCTTGTTCTTCAGCGCCGGAAACGGAATTGGTACGGCCGGATCGATGATACAGCGAAACTTCTCAATAATGCTGTGCACATCTGCAAAAGGTGGCTTCGAATACACGATCTGGTAGAGAATACACCCCAGCGACCATATATCGCTTGCGCGTCCAACCTAAGCATCGAAATGTAGATCAAGCATTAATGGCCGTGATCTTTCTCCGTCATAACAGCGAAACAGTTTTCACAATACGCACCTTCATTTTCCCTTCGGGATGACGCTGGCCATTGGGCATCGTATTGCCTTGAATTGCTTCCGGAGACATGAAGTTGACCGTACCAATCTGACTGTCACGCTCAATATTGGTCGTGTCGTTCGAGATTGCCTTTGCGATACCGAAGTCGATCAGTTTGAGCGCACCGTTCACAAATAGAAAGTTTGCGGGTTTTAAATCACCTGGAGAGAAGCACGCACAGAGCACAAGGTAAGTGAAATGATCCACAAGCTGACATCATCTAAGTGCCGTAACACACTCACCGTGAATGATTCGTGCCGTATGAATTGCGTCTACCGCTTGGAGCATCTGGGTCCAAATCACCCGCACAAGATTTTCGTCCATTCCGCCATTCAGATCACGAAGCCGCTCGCTAAGATCGATCTCACCGTGCTCCATTATCTAGCATAGAACACACGTATCATGGAGTTTAATCACAGGTTCTGCAACTTACGGAACCTGAGTGCAATTTCATACCACGTTGATCTGCCGTTGCTGTAGGTCCTGCTCGGCAGCAATCAGCTCGATGATGTGCGGGTTACCCTGCAACTTGCTTAGCAAGTTGATCTCGTTGGTGTACTGTGCAATACTTTCCGCGTCCAGTCTTTTCAGCTTGATTTTCTTCAGTGCGTAAATCTTGAGATCTGGGCCAAGCATCCGGTAAACCTTGCTGCTCCCGCCACTTCCAATCTGCTCCAGCTTAATATACTTCTTTCCGTTTACCTACACAATTCAGACGAAGTCAGCTCCATCATACCTGGCAGAAGAAGAACTCTAGCGTACCACAATTCTGCTGGTCAAAGATTCCAAAGCGTCTCGTGATGAAGCGCTTGTCATTGTAGCTACGGGGGGAGACGACGACGACGACACGGACGTTGGTGAACTCATATCTGCATAGCTTTTCGCCACGGCAACACTTGGATCCAATTGCTGGCGCTTGGGGGAACGATAATGATCCAGTGCGCGTGATGCGCTGCACTTCGCCAACGCGTCCGTTCCTAGTACTTCACCTACTCTGCTCTCAAATGGCCGTTGTACTCCAGGAGAACGGATTTGATCACGAGTGGACGGTTTGATGCTCGTCACGTTCGTGCTCGCTGGAAGTGCTGATGATGAGCTGATCTCTTGTGGCTTCGCCACTCCTGCATTCAACGTTGGTGATGCTGCTGCCTCATTCTCTTTAACAAGTGGCATCTCTGGTTGTGAAGTCGCCATCGATGCTACACCAGTTGCAGTGGGCTTAATTGGCGGATCACCAGAGGTCTTCTTACCTAGTGGCATCTCTAGTGTTGAAGTCACCAATGCAACAGTTGCAGTGGGCTTAACTGGTGGATCGCCAGAAGTCTTGATGTCCTTGCTGTCAGTTGGGGTACCTTTGTCCTTCGGTTTCCACGTCAAAATATGCGCAATATCGCCCTTAGCAATCTTCAGTTTCGTTTTGGATTCAGATTTGATCGACGGCGACGAATACTTGAGTACCGGGGTTTTCTCCTGGGCATAATTCGAACACACAAAAATCAACCCCCAACTCGAAAATCTGAGGCGAATCTACAGCTCGTCAGTCGCACCTTGATTGGAGTCATCGGCTTGCTGGGTTTGGGCGGGGTTATTTGGCTTCCTATCATGGCGTTATCGTCGTCGTCGTCATCGTCGTCACTCGTGCAGTCATTTGATGCAATGACTCGAAGTGGTGCGCCTGCAATCACATAAACCTTTGTCAGGGGGGGGGGGGGGGGGGGGGGGGGCAAAACAGCAGCAGCACAGGGTAGTGGTTCCGTACCAAGGCGAAAGAGTGAAGAAGGCTGGTGGGTCTTCCTCGACGTAGACTGCGACTTGAGATTTGACCGTGTGGGGAGGGAGGGCGTGGTGAGAAGCGGCGATTTGTTTGAGTTCCGCGGCACTTTCGACACAGTCGAGAAGCCTATCCCGCTGCGGCCATGACTAACGGGGGTGACACTGGACGGAGTCGACGTGTGAAGTGGCGCTGGCGTGCGAACATCCTTCTCCCTAATACAACTGATCGGTGTTGTATCAGCTACAATCCTCTGTCTATGGAGTGGTGTTGAGGCGAGGCCCGGGGTCCCCTTGTCATCCTGGGTCCTGTATGTATCCTTCGCCTTCTGCATCTTCCGTAGTGCTAACACTCTCGCCTTCAGCGCCAGCAGCTTTTGTTCCTGTGGGGATCCCGAGAACGCCGCGACCCATCCCGCTCTGCCTGCAAGTACTCGTCTCAGCAGTTCCTCCTTCTCATTGGGCGTCATGGCGTCGTTGTCCACTGCCCGCTCCAGAATCTCCTCGGCCACCATCTTATTCCCTACAAAAACCTCCACAAATCAGTCCGTATTCCCTGCCTCCCTTTCCTTCCTCACGTACCTGCCGCGTACTCAAACGCCGCCTCCTCCTCGTACAGCAGCGGCTGCTTCTCGCCCACGCGTCGCTTCCGCATCTCCAGAAAGTTCTGTCTTACACCCGCCTCCGTACTTTTCATACAACCACCACGTCAAACTCTCTTCCAAGCCATTCCGCACTATAAAAAACACACGTACTCGCTCAGCTTGGCCAACATGATGCACATCTCCGTGTAGCCTGCGCCCTCGCGCGCCTCCGGCGAGTCTACGCACGTGAGCGCACGTTGTAGTAGCCGCACCTTACTATACTTGCCGGGGTTTCCGGCCAATGGGCAGCGCAGCAGCTCCAACCACGTGTCTACAGCGCGAGGCGCCTGTTTCAGCGCGATCACAAGCCGCAGCCGCCGCTCCGAGGGATTCTCCAGCATGAACAGAGAGCGGGCTGACTCTCCGAAGCGCATCAGCTGCGTGGGCTGTCCCTGGGTGTCCGAGTAGCGCGCGTTGGGCTCCGGCAGCTGCACGAGGAGCGACTCCAGGGGCTCGGACGCGGCGTTGGGCGGCTGGTTCTCCTTGTCCTCGGGCGGCTCCATCTTGATCTTGCGCCGCGTGGGCAGGTGCGACGTCTCCCGCGGCCGCTTGCGCCCCAGCGCGCGCGTCGGCGCGTCGTCACCTCCGAGCGCCATAGGAGTGATGGTCGCGCGCGAATGCGGAAGTCGGGAACTGATGAACGCGGGTAGCGCACGATTGGATTGGTGGAAAATAAATTTGATTTTAAACGCGATTTTGAACGAATCAGAGCGAGGGCACTGTTGTGAGAAACAGTGACATGACGACGTTGGAATAGGCCCGGAAAGGTGAAAGAAGAAGAAGAAGAAGAAGAAGAAGAAGAAGAAGAAGATGGCTGAGGTGGTGCCTGTGCTTCTGGGGTCTGTGGGTGGTGGGTGGTGAGGAAAGGTCTAGCGAGGTCGATACTGTTGCCCTGCTCGAAGATATTTTTGAAGGCGAATGGAGAGGAATATCTCTACGAGAAGATCATGGAGTTCTGTTTACGTGGAAGACGACACGCTAGTGATATTTGGTTAGCAGAATGTGGAAGGCTTCGTTCGCGCCATTCGCACAGCTCGGGCGCAAGCTATTACTCCAGGAGGTGCTCCGCTACCAGCTGATCCACTAGGCCTTCCTGCTATGATGAATATGCACAACTTCAAGGAGGCCGTGCTCGACTACGTGAGGATCCAAGGAGCTCCTGCTCGTCTCGACACCACGTACCTCCCATGCTCGTTGGCGCAGTGCTGTCACATGATATTTATGCTGCGGGATCTCAACACCGACCCTTGGATCCGCCGCATCATCGCCGTTGCAGTGCCGCACGCTGTACCAATCGCAGGCGTCTACGTGCCGCGACCACGTTCGACTACTCTAGACAGAGCCACACCACACCTTCCGAATAGCTTGTGGTGATAGAGCAACCCAAGTCGAACGCGTTCGTCGAACCAAGCGATGTTTTTACAGTGTTTCAGCCACCTCTGGTGCCTGTAGGCAGAAGAAGAGGACAAAACCTCCCGGTACTCCTTGCTAGGTGGGCAACGAAGGGTTGGTGCCCCTGAAGGACGTCCTACGTCGCAATGACGAAATGCACTTGTACGACAACATCATGTAGGAGGCGAGGCGTGGGGACGACGACCCCCCGCTGATCTTTGACTGGAGGAAGGTCAACGAGTTCGTGAAAGCGATCTCCACCTTCAACCAGATGAAGGCGTCGCCCTTCCGCCGTCCCCCCTTCCCACTTCTGGTCCATCTTGTCTCGTCTTCTTCTTGGTGCTGTTAGGCTTACCATTGACCTTCTTCACATTGCTGTCCTTCTTCGAGCCGTCCGTGTCGGGGGTCTTCTTGCGTGCCATCGGTCTTTCCTTTTCAGAAATGACGGGAGAAAATGTTATTTGAAGGAATTCGACAAAGTTTGTGGGACTCGTCTCAGAAAGCAGTGGTTTACTACAGTGTATCTGTCGACCATCTACCAACGAACACAAATACTCTTTCACTCCAGCTACAGCAACCGCTCACGCAACCATCGCCACTACAACGACAGCGTAGGTAATAAGTGTAGGTTGAGATGCCAACGAGTTCGATAAGCAAGAAGGAAGGGAACAACCACTACAAAAGATGTTTCAGCGAAAACTGGGTCGGCCCCAAACCTGTGCGAATGCGAGGCTGTATGCCATCTCGGAGAGCTGGGTAGGCCATCTAAAGCAGGCAAATACTCTTGCTGTTCGACTAGATTTTGTGAATACATACTTGCTGTGGTAACCTGACCAGATCGCCCAAAATAATTAGGGGCGACGTCACCAGCATTCGATTCCACCACAGATGTCAGAGTCTGACTCAAGCGTACTAGTACTCGCTACAACTCGGCAGAAGTGCTTGCGGTTCATATGAATATTTACAATATCTGTGGATGTGTTTTTACTACATTTGCACTTTCTCCTGTAAACCCATGTGTATTTCCCCCAGAAGTGCTCCTCAAGAGCAACCCGTTTCCCGCAATTCTGAAGCCTCAGGAATGCGTTTGTAAAGCGACTCGTAGCGCAATAACGGCTGCGATTCAGTCGACTTTGACCTCGATTTTGAAATCTAGACCCAGCTTTGTACCCTATATCTAAATGCCGCTATAGGTTTTAGGGCTGTGAACCATCAAAACCGAGGGCTGAGCTGTTCACGCGGAGCGAAAAAAAGGTAATCCCCCTGGAGTAAATAGAGCGTAATCCCCCCCAATCTCCGGGTCACGAGTCGTGATTCATACACACTTTATAAGTCTGAATCGAATTCCATTCCGATAATTTGCAAGCTCCAGCACACCACACCAGGTAAATCATGACCAAATCAACGACTTCCCGCAAGCCTACCCAGTGCAGCGAGCCTGGTTGCAACAAGAGGGCGCAGACTGGGCGACTTTGCAAGGGCCACGGGGGAGGCATGCGCTGCCGAGTCCCAAGCTGCGGAAAGCTCGCTCAGACTCGAGCTTTGTGCGTGAAGCATGGCGGTGGCCGGCATTGTTCAGTGGAAGGGTGCGAGAAGCTTTCACAGTCTCGACGGTTATGCCTCGTTCACGGGGGTGGTCGACGCTGCAGCGTGCCGAACTGCCAAAAGTTCAGGCAGATTAAAGATTTGTGCAAGGCGCACGCCAAGAAGGTAATGACAGCGAAGTCACACGACCAAGAGTGTGGCGTGTCAAAGTGCTCCAGCAACGTGACGAGCTTGGTTGAAACGGCACGTGCACCGCCGAGCAACGAGCCACCAATTGTGTCACCAAACTGTGCCACAAACTCACCTACCTCAACGATCGCGACCAGTTTTGCTCCGCCAGATTTCGACCTCATCGCGAAGCCGCCCGTTCGCCGCGCACTGGAATCTCACGCAAAATCCTTGAGTTTTGGGGAGACACACCAATGGGAGATGTACACACGACAGCGAATGCCGCTGTCCCCGTTGTTCTCTCGAACGAGTGAATGCTCAGCGAGTCCATGGGCTAGTGCCGGCGAAGTCTTGAGCTCCAAGAGACTACCCTTGCGTTAGTTGAAGGTTGTTCCAGGTACAAACCAAGTCTGCTAAAGCGTACACCATGCGGCTTACCTGTATAATATAAGCAGATGCCCGCTAAAAACACGAAAATCGGAGGTGTCGACAGGTGTGGGGTAATGGGGGGTATCTACAAAACCAAGCGAACGACTTCAGCACACAACTGGCCTTTACCGAGTTACATTGAGTCTCTATCGGCCCGTAATAGTACTTGTGTTAATTTCATAATTTGAAAGCGGCGTCCATTGAATTGGAGTTCGTAGCATTATGCGATGCTAGAATCTCGTGGTAACAAGCGGTTATATAAACAGTGTACAACTAATCTGGGGTCAAGCAGACCTTTAGTGGGAAGGTCGAGGCACTGCTTGACGCTTGCGAGCGATGGAACCTGTCGATCAGCGTGGTCAAGAGTTTCTGGGGACATCGGAAGGTAGAGTACTTGGGTCATCGGGTATCGGCCGATGGTTTCTAACGAGAGCAGCTCGCGTTTAGTCGAGAGAGAGCCCCGCACGCTCGGTGCTCAGTCGCCATTGCCGAAAAGGAAGGATAGATGTCACGCCACAAGACCCCCAACAACAAGAGCGGTCCGAAGGAGGACGGCAGTGGGAAGAAGAGCAGCGCTAGCGCAGAGCAGAAGAAGAAGAAGAAGGGGCTACCTTGCGCTGCTCGCCAGTTGGACAACGAAGGCCAAGTACTTCTGAAGGATGTCCTAAGGAGCAACGAAAGAAATGCATCTACACGATGAAATCCTGCATGCTGATGACGACCCTCCGGTTATCTTCGAGTGGGTACGAGTTCGTGGTTTCACACTTTCTAGGCAACTTCAACACAATTCAACTTTCTTTTTATTGGCCATGTCTGATCTTAATGTGTTTCATCAAACCTGCACATGAATCGTGCAGTCAAAACTATTAGCGAAGCAGCAGTCATTGAGTAAAAGCGTAGTTGCCGAATCAAGGAGCCCCACTTGTTGAGCTTCACAGCAGAGTCTACGAGCGCAGCTTGAGGAAGGTGCGCTTCAGAACGCGAGCCTGTGCATGATAACAACACCAAGGAAGGAATTAACAAAGCTTACGACAGAATGATAGAACCACCAAATGCAGTCACAAGACGCACCTCGTAGCTGATGGTGTGCTGAATGGCATCGTTTCCCGTCATGCCGGCGTTCCGTTGGTCGGCTGCAGTAGTAGTGAAGATGTCCTTGCCGTGCTGGTCCGCGCAATCGAGGAACTCGAGGATGTCGTCCATGGTCGAGTCGCGGATAGTGGTCATGTGCTTGGCTAGCGTGAGTGCCAGGCCGAGGAAGCAGCGCTTGGCGTAGTACCAAGTGTCTGGCCCCAGCTTGCGATGGTACGGCTCCATGCTCTTCATGACTCGGCAGATGCCAAAATCGTAGTTGTTCTTGGAGCAGTAGAGCGTGCCGATGACGAGGTTGACGATGCAGAGGTGGAAGAGCCGCTTGTCCGGGTCGCGACTCGACTCCTCTTCCTCTTCTCGCTCGATGGAGCGCAGCAGCTCCTCGGCCTTTTCATTGTCCGTGTTCATCACGTAGCAGACGCAAAGGTTGGCCAGGATGATGGCCTGCACGTCGAGCAGGTTGTCTTGGTGCTTCTTGACGAACGGCTCGTAGTACTGGATGGCCTGCTCGTACTTGTTTCCCTGCAAGAAGAAGACGTGCGCCACGTTCAGCTTCCAGGCTTCGTGCTCCGAGCAGAACTCGGCCGTCTGCCTGAAAATCTTCTCCACTTGCGTATAATTGCCCCGCTCCCAGTAGATGTTGGCCTGTGCCATCAGCACGGGCATGAAGTCTTCCAGCGCGTCGTCGTAGGCCTTCAAGGACGTCTTGATGTCCTCGTTGGACTGTGCGAGGCGCGCGTCTTGAATTTTCTTGGTCAACTTGCGCAGCCCTTCGACGTGCTTGGTGGCCAGCTCGTCGTACTTGCGATAGGCATCCTCCGGCGACGTTTGCAGCGTCACGGTGGCGTCCATGAAGTCGTAGAAGTCCTTCGAGAGCAGCTGGAACGTCAGATGAGCGTTCTCCGCCAACACGTCGGCCATGAGGTCGTGGAAGCCGTGCTTCGTGTACAGAATGAGCAAGTTGGAGAAGGTCTCCACCGGGAAAGGCGGGTTCTGCAGCAGGAAGTTGAGCTTCTTGAAGCCGCCGTTCGGATCCACGTCCATATTCATGAGCCCGAAGTTGTGCAGCGACACCGGGTCCAGCTCTTCTTCCTGGCGAGGCGGCATGTCCAGCAGCGCGTCTCGAGCGCCCTTGTAGTTCTTCATTTCGTACTCGATCGCTGCTTTGAGGTTGAACGCCTCCACCAGCGCAGTCTCTCGCAGGACCGTCGAGTTGCGCACAGATTTGACGTCGACATTCTGCTCGCTCTTGCTCCCCACACTCAGCTCGGGGTGGTCTCGCACGCCCTTCTCAATGATCTCGGCGATCTGCCTCATGGCGTTGCCGTACTGCTTCATCTTGAAGAAGCACAGCGCGATGTTGTACGACAGGTCCGGCTGGTAGCCCAAGATGTTGAGCGCGTCTGCAAACTTGGCGCGCGCAGCCTCGTAGCGGCCTTCCTTGTACTCAATGGCCCCGTCAAACACAATAGTCGTGGGGTCATCGGGTAGACACTCCTCCAGCACGGAGCGCGTGGCCTTGATATCGTTCTGCTCGTAGTACGAGGCCGCTCTCAGCAAGTGCACGCGTTGTGCGAACTGCTCACTTTCGAGCTGACTAGCTCGTCTCGAAGCTGCGTCGTACTGGCCGGACTTGTACAGTGACTGCGCCAGGTAGAGCTGGTACTCGTCCACCTCGGGGTAGTTGGCACAGAGCTGCTCGTACATCCCGACGGCCTGGTGGAAGAGCTGCATGTGGTAGTAGCAGTAGCCCAGCAACGAGAGCGCCGCGCGACTGTGCGGGTGGTTTTCCAGCTCGATCTGAAGAATCCGAACCGCTTCCTCGTACTTTTGGTCGCGGATGAACCCGTAGATCGTCGACGTGTAGCTGCTGCCAGCACCATCTTGCGTCTGGAACATTGACGAGGAAGTGTCTGGGTCTCGCCTACAAAGCTCAGCTCTAGGGGTTGACTCCCTCCGATCTACTTCGAGGAATGGACGACCGTTCCGAACCGACACTAGGATTTCAGGTCTTGTGGTGAGACTTGTAAAATGTGCTCTGAAGAACTTGGACAAATTACGAGACCGATGCTGTCAGAATTTGTTGTCGAGACCTACTTGTTGTTTGTTTAGCTGCACACACGACCGCATCAAAAGACGATCAGCGTCACTTGGAGGATACTAGTGCCGGTCGAGTACATACTGCTTCGAAGTACGTAGTAAAATCTATCGAGATAGAAAGCTCACTAGCTGCAGACGGTAGCTACGTCCGACCAGGTGAAAGCGCTTTTGCCACTGGATGACTCGCCACGACGTACCAAGGCCTCCTGCTATTCCGTAATGATCCCGTACAAGATCACTTCTTAACCCTTCTTCGTCGTTTAACTTGTGATCGTGTCACTCAAATTCCCCAACAACTCGCGCTGGGGCAAAATGCCAGCTTGTCTGTCGAACTTGGTGTTGTCCCACCTGTCCAAACCACTCTCGATGTCCCACCAGGCTGAGTTGGCAATCTTCTCAAGGAAACTCGACGCCGCAGACGGTAGAAATGAATATACTTTAGTTCTATTACCAGGTTCTTGCGAAGGTTGGCATGTGCCTCTCAGGTACAACGTATATCCGGGAAGTCCTGACGATTTCTTCCTCTTCTTCCTTTTCTTTTTGTTTGTGGGCAAAACCGTAGTATCCACCATATACATATGCGCAGGCATCGTATAGCTCGTCTTCTCGCCCAGACTAGTGTAAACCGGTACCATGTCGCGAAGCTGAGTGAATTTGTCTCCTTGAATACGTTCGAAGCACGAAGGTTGTATAGTACCGAGGATGGAAAATCATTTTCCTTCACTTAGGTTTCCATTTGAACCAAAACAAACGAGACCACCGGAAAAGATCGGAATCACCAAGCGCGATCCGTGATGTACTCCAGCAGCGCGGCGACGCAGTAACAACCATAAAATCTCCTCCGTAGGCTCCTCGGACAGGTCTTCATATTCGGCTAAAACCTATTTTCAAGTCTTTCCACCTCTCCATCCATCACTCACCTTCTCCGGGACGTTTTCCAGCTTGTAGTTTCTTACCACACAAATGTCAAGGAAGTTTCTGACTGTGCAGAACTGCCCTGCGAACACGAAATCTCCTTTCGACTGTCCGCGTCCAAATCCACACATAATAGTTGCGTCCATCGCCAATAACAGACAAATACGCGCAACAATCTCGCCGAGGTTGCCAATGTTGATGACTCGCTGCATCAGCTTGAAAATGCGATAGAAGGTACTTCTCCAACGACGTCAACATCTGCTGATCCAGCTCCCGCTCAAGCTTGAGGCGCCGAATGTCAGCACTGGCTTAGATGAGTAGCTGGTGATATGACTGTCGTTCAGGAAGGAAACGCAGTTGAGTACGCCCATACAATCAGGCTGATTTAGTCAGCCACGGCACGCGTCGAGGGCGCGGAACTTGAATGTGTGGCGTTGGGTTTTGGTGCCGAACTGTCACGGTTTGGCTGACGTTGCACCTTTCAGTGAACGGCGACAGAGCGTCTTGATTGGCGGGTCTCATTTCCCGCGCTATAGTGACCTAGGAACAATAGTGACCGAGGTCTCGGCTGGGTCTAATAAAACCCCGGCCGAGGTTAAAAGCCTCGTTTGTACCCATTTCGTGTCGTACCCTCGGCTGTGTAGAGCCGGCTATACGATTTCCCACAGAGATCTGTTTACACTTGATATTTGTATAGAGATATAGGACTAGCCAAATGATGACCTACAGAGGCTCCCAGAGCTGTAGGATAAAAGAAATAAATCAGCAGTCTTCCCCACAAGCCACCAAGGGTCAAGTCCGTCTTCGGTAAGTCTAGCTAGCTTGTCTTAGGGTCTGGATACGCTCGGCTGCGTGGGATGCCTGTCAGCGAGCTTGAGGTACATTGAACCGAGAGTTTGTTGCTGGTCAGTCCAAGAGATAGGAGTGGCCGAGAGTTAGGGACGACGGAGAGTGTTGGTCCCTATATATTGGAGGAGCCCGAGTGTTCCCAAGTGTATTTCACTACCCGCCGAGGTTACCCTCGGCAAACCCGTATTAGGCGTGACTGCCGGTACCCTTACTTCTGAGGGACTGCGGGGGTTCGCGCGAAAGCGCAATATTGCATTCTAGCCCTCGCTCGTGGCTAGTAGTGCAGGTTTTAAGGTTGACCGAACTCAACCTTGGTATACAGAGGCGCTTACAACCAACCCGGTGTAAGGGATCGTTCCTGGTCTTCAGGTGTTGATCCAACGTTCGCTGACCTTTCGCGAGGGAAGCGTGTGTTGTTGGTGGGACTCATACCGTTCGGTAGTGAGATTTTCTGCGTGTTCCTACACGACAACTGGTGCCGCGACCCGGGATTGGTGTGACCTTCTGTGTGTCTTGGTTGCATATAGGTCTTACCTTAACGAGCATTCGAGAGAAGAAAGAAGAGAAGAAGAAAGAAGATGGCGAAAGAAGCGAAGTCAGCGGTACCAGCAACGCCGGCGAGGTCAAGTGGAACGCGTACCGAGGGTTCGGGGCGTTCCGGTTCGTCGTTCGCGACGCCGAGTACGTTGGCGTCGATCAACGAGCGTTCGGACAGTTTTGATGAGCCGATGGACTATTCTGACGCCAAGGAAGATGACGAAGAAGATGACCTGGAAGAGAAGGCAGCTATGCCCGAGCTTTCGGAAGCCGCTGCAGTATCTGCAGGACGCAGCGGAGGGGTGAGGTCGCTTGCGCGAAACCTCACCGAAGAGTTGAACGAAGTGGCTGGTCCCGAACCAGCCACCGGTTACGACGAAGATGAGTCCGACGATCACCGATCGTCGGCGATGGCCGAGGATGCGAATTCTCGGCCGAATGGCGGCCGGCCTCCTCTTAACGGAGACACCCCGGCCGCCAACCGAGTTCTGGGTCGATACCTAGAACTCATGAAGGTGAAGAGCAATTGGATGCGATCCTTCGCTCCAGAGGTTGTTCGCCAAGCCATCTGGATGGAGCTCGGTGGCGAGTTAACTGTGCCCGTGGAGGCGTGGAACACTCGGCAGGTGGCCGAGGACACGGTGCAACTCCTACGCGCTATGGGATGTGAACCCCAAGTGTTCCCGTCGGAAGCAGACCTCCGAGCATGGGCACCCGAGGACGCCGCTACGGCGCTTCGCAAGTGGAAGCAGAAGCTTCGGTCGGCCTTCGGGGTGGCCGAGGCGGGAGTTAGCCGTCCACCGAACGTCCGCCACGCATCGGATCCGATCGACCCGTCCATGATTCCGTTGCCAGTGACCCCTGGGAGACGCCCCAGAGGGTCGACCGAGGCCGGAATATTTTCAGCCCAAGGTGCGACGTCGACATATTTCCAAGACTCTCACATGGTGACGCCGAGGTCGGTCAGTCGCACGGAACGACTGGCGAGAGAGGCCGAGGGATATCGAACCGCTCCGACTGCTGGACGAAGTGCAAATCGGACGCCCAGCCGACGTTACGACCTCCGCGATGACTCATCTGACGAAGATTCGTTCGACGTCGGAGACACCGGGGGTGACTTGACGGGAGAATGGGCACGCCAAATTCGTGAGCTGAGCGCTGTGGGGAATGACAGTGCGACACCGAGGCTAGAGATCGCTACGCATCTCCCACTCGGCAACATTAAGCCGTACTTGGGGCTCCGCGATAAGAGCGAGAAGTCCATGCAGTGGCTCCGAGCTTTCATGTACGAGATGAAAGGGACGCACACGCCGCCCAACGAATGGTGCATGGCGTTTGAATTGAGCCTCCAAGATGGTGCTCTGCATTGGTACCGACAGCTGCCCCGCAAAACGAGGCGCACGTGGAAATTGTTGAGCGACGCGTTCATTAAGTACTACTGTTCGAGGTTCAACCAGTCTGCGAAGGCTCGGTACTACTCGGCCAAGCGAGAGGAGAAGGAGCATGTCTGCGACTACCTCAACCGACTTAACGGCTATGCTCGCAACGCCGGAGTGCAGTTCGAGCATGGCGGTCGTGATGCAAAAGACCACGTCGAGCATTTCTTGGATTCGTGCGAAGACCGAGGTCTAGAAGAGCGTCTGTGCCATGTCCGAGTTAAGAACATTCACGACCTCGAGGATATGATCAATGATATTCTTCGTCGCAGAGAGCGAAAATCTGGACGCGAGTCCTCGGTCCGCCGCCCTCGAGGGCAAGAGGTAGCACGCCGACGCGATGGTGGACGCTCCGAGGATCCGCGGGACGGCTATCGCCGAGACCGACGTCACCGAGAGGACGACCGTCGTCGAGAAACCGTTACCGAGACGAGAATCGTCGCCGGGATGACCAACAGTATCGACCGAGGGTCACTCTCACTGACGCACTGACCAACATAGTGACGGCGCTGGATGTGGGACGCTCGGCAGACGTGCGTGGAGGTTACCCAGAAACGTACAACGGCGGATATGATGACACCGAGGATTACGGACCGGAGTCTCACTCTGGCGATGACGACCGATACTCCGAAGGGTACTCGGACGACGGATACGCGTCGACCGAGGACCGAGGCCACGTGGCTGCTTCAAACGACACTGAACGTCGCAATGCGGCTGAAGGAACGTTCGCTCGCGCCGACAACCGTCGGCCGAGGGCAAGTAACGGTCAGCGGCCGTATGACCGAGATGACCAGCGCCGAAACTCCACCGGACGCGATGGTCGACGCCAATATGGTCCATGCGCCGCCTGCGGAGGACTCACCCATTCGGCTCACTACTGCTTTAAGCGATGCAAGATGTGCAAACAGGTTCATGATGCCGGGAAGTGTGAAGCCTTCCAAGAACTCACGAATCTCCTCCGAGCTAAGGTCGAGAAGAAGGACCTCTCGCCGGAATTGCAGGAACTCGTCTATGGGAGTCATTTAAACTAGGCAGCCCGCCAACTGAAACTGGGTTGGTCCCAATCGGGCTGCCACAGTTAGCCAAACCTGCGCTGGATGCGGACTATATGTTCGCATTCGCAGGTGTGAGCAAACGGCCTGATGACTTGAATATGGAATATGTGAAAACGACGGAAAATGTAAAGGAGAGAGGCGTAAGCCTCGGTGAGAGTGAAGTGAATGGACGACGTGTGGACGGAGACGGAGTGGAGCTAACCGATGCTTCGATCCTCAGCATGGCCAAAATCGACCATCCATCCCGAGACCTCGGCCAGACGATTAAACTGTTATCTGGCGAGAGAATGGGGTGGTGGTCATCCCAGCGCTATGACAAGAGGAAGCGATTGCGAGCCCTCGTCAATGGGGCTGTAAACGACTCGCGAACGAGGATTCTGCTGGACACTGGAGCGAATGTCAGTGTGATTTCCGCGTCATACGCGAAACGGTTGCGCTTGCGCGAAGTTCCAGACCACGGTAGGAGTCTGGAAGTGCGAGGAATTAACCCAGGGGTGATGGAGACCCGCAGACGAGCACTCGTTAAAGTCACGCTAGGCTGGGAGCGCGTGTACGAATTTGAAGTATGGGTTATGGATCACAGTGCAGGAGTGGACGTGGTCCTGGGAACAGACTTCATGATTCCAGCCGGAGTCCGGTTGGATCTGTTCCACGGTACTGCGAGACTACCGGACGAGGTAATGGTGCCCTTGGTGAAGTCGCAGAACCCAGCAGAGGCTGAGCCGTACAGCATGCAAGTGACTGGACGCCCGACCGAAGATTTGTTGGTCCCAGGGCGTGAGTGGCGAGAATTTAGGTTACCACGACGACGGCCGCCTCTGACTACTCAC
Organism: Phytophthora ramorum; assembly: GCF_020800215.1. Classification (NCBI taxonomy): domain Eukaryota; phylum Oomycota; class Peronosporomycetes; order Peronosporales; family Peronosporaceae; genus Phytophthora; species Phytophthora ramorum. The sequence continues at coordinate 908,028 of NW_027150660.1, read as the reverse complement.
GACGTGTGGGCACGCCGGATTGGAAACCTGGTGCCCACTGTAACGAGGTCTCGACGAGGGCAGCCGACGATGGTGCGACTAACGAACGTGTCACCGAAGATTGCTCACTGCGCGAGACACGAATCGGTACTGCTGTGGGTGAAAAAGGGTGACCTGCCGCAAGGGGATGGATACACTCGTTTGAACTCCGCCAAGTATGAGGAGTGGCAAGTCCTGGCGTACGCGGAGTGTCGAGACGAGACTTTGTTCGCGCGGGAACGCAACCTCTACGAACGGTGGTTGGCAGATCAGCCACCAGCTGTAGAACGACGAGACTATCCGACACCTAGCGGCATCCTACCTCGACCATCCGACGACTTGGAAGGCCTAGACGAGGGCCAGATAACGTTCGCGAATAGGGGCACTGAGGAACCGGCAGAACGAGACCGAACACCGTTGACGACTTCGGCGCAACCCTCTGACGAACCTGTTGGAGATAGATGGGTCGACGAAGATGACGACTCGGTGGCGACCGACACCTCTGATGGCGCGGATACAACGTATACGAGTGAAGAGAACTCCATCCCAGTCCTCGGTGATGACCCGGAGACCCGATTGGACTCTGCCTTCGTAGCAATGATGCATGAGATTGCCGCGGGGGACGGTTCAGGTAGTGGGAACACCGATACCAATACGTCCGAACATTTAGCGAATGAGATCGAGTTGACGGACTATGCACACGAGTTGGCGTTCTTACCGGACCTGACCGAAGCCTCGGAAACGGTACTGGATTATTCAGGACCGAATGTTCTGAACCCGAGCGCGACAGCCCGTCAACAAGAAAGTCTCGTTGCGGTGCTGAAACGACACGAGAAGATCATGATTGCGAGTGGGAATGCTCTGCCACCACCGGCCTACGGTGTGGTGTGCGATATTGACGTACAGGGGCATCCACCCATCAAACAGAGAGCTCGGAGAACACCGCTCCGACACCTTCGGAAGCTGTACGAGCTTCTGAAAGGCTTGCTGAAAGCTCGTCTAGTGGCGTTTTCGGACAGCCCATGGGCGTCGCCCATCGTGATCGTGCTCAAGAAGAATGGAGTTGATATTCGGTTGTGCATCGACTACAAGCTGGTGAATGCAGTGACGGCGATTATGGAGTACGCCATGCCGTTAGTCGACGACTTGTTGACCGACCTGGAAGCCTACCTATGGTTCTGCTCACTTGATGCGGCCAGTGGATTCTGGGCTATTATGATGACAATGCGGGCCCGCAAAGTCTCGGCATTCGTCTGTGCACTCGGACATTTCGAATGGCTTCGTATGCCGTTTGGATTGAAGAATGCACCGATGATTTACCAACGAATGATTGACAATGCTCTGTGGGGTTTCGTCCAACCCAAAGGCGGCTGGCTCCACTTCTCGGAGCTTATGCGAACGGCCGAAGCCCACGCCGAGGTTGCGCGGACAGGGGTGACCGACCCTTCATCGCGACGGCTCGAGGAGTCAACAACTCGGTTGACCAAATTCGAGGCCGACCGCGAATCCTCGGTCACGCTTGACGCAGTGAACGGGTTAGTGAACAGCCCTGTTGCCGACATGTTCTCCACCGGAGAACCGGATGAATCCTCGTTGGTGCCAGTGTTCGACCGACGGTCGTTTGTCGATGACATCTGTTTTGGGTCCGAGACTTTCGACGCGTGCCTGGAGACGCTAGACCGACTGCTCCAACGGTTCACCGAATGTCGCATTAGTGTGAGCTTTACGAAGAGTATCTTCGTCCAGCCAAAGGTGGATTTCCTGTCACACGAAGTCTCTGCAGAAGGTATTCGAGCCGACACCAAGAAGATGAAAGCAGTGACCGAGCTGCCATTCCCTGCTTCAAAAAAGGGGATGCAGTCTTTCCTCGGTGCGCTGAATTATTACAGTCGATTCATCCAGGATTTCGCAGTGTATGGAGCAGCTTTGTACCAGTTGAAGGACGAAGACTTCACGCCTAGTGGCAGCCTCTCGGCAGCCAAACGAAGCTTCGCCGCGCTCCAACAGAAGGTTGCAGAGGCACCGATCCTCCGGCACTTTGACCGAGACAAGGAGGTGCATGTCACGTTATTCGCGAATGAGTGGGCATTGAGCTCCACTTTGATGCAATACCATGATGACAAGCTGCACCCGGTTCGATTTTGTGGCCGAGTCCTCAAGGACGCCGAGATGAACTACCACCCGGCCGAGAAGGAGGTCTTAGCGCTACTACTGGTGTTGAAAGTGTGCTACTCCCAGTTGGTGGGTCGGACCATCCACGTCTATACGCGTTTTTCGACGCTCGAATGGGTGCACAAATCTAAGACACTGTTCGGTCGAGCGACCCACTTTGCGGTTATGTTGTCCCCGTGGCACCTGGTGGTCAACCGAGTCAAGGAACGCGATTGTACGTTTGCTCAGCTTCTCCAAGCTGGCCTCACAAGCTTCGTGGAGTTGGAAGACTCGTTGGCCCCAGTTACACCGCCGACGAAAGGGTCACCTACTGCTCGTATGGACCCCCACTTGCTTTATGCCTGCCTACCGAGGTCCTATACCGGATTTGTGATGTCGTTCGATGGTTCGGCCAAGACCGAAAAGAACGGTGGATATGGCAGTTGCTCGTGGATTTTGTGGAAATTAGCAGAATGAACTGTAGTGACGGCTGCGAGTGCTTATCTCGAGACCACCACGATAAACCTCGCTGAGTATGCTGGCATGAACAACGGCGTCTCAGCTGCGCTCGAACATGGAGCCGAGGATTTAGTCATCGTGGGAGACTCGAGACTCGCAATCCAGCAGTCCCTAGGGGTGATGGCATGTCGAAAGGAGTCTCTGATGGTTCAACTGAACCGTCACCGAGAACTCACGACCAAGCTGCGGTCGGTGAAGTACTTGCACGTGGTCCGAGAATTCAACGCTGCAGCAGATTCGTTGGCAAGCGAGGCTCTCAGCAGCAAAGAATCCAGCGTAGCTTCGACCGAGGCTAGAAAATTAGAATTGGTCGAGTTGAACCGGATCGGAGAGGTCATCTATGAACCCTCAGTACAGACCACGGCCGAAGAGAAACCGACAGTCAGCTTCGCCCGAGCCCAAGTAGCCCGTGGAATCTCCCGCGACAGATCTTTTTTCGACTTTGTGCGGGACGAACCCGACTACCTAACTGCAACAACCAGACACCAAGCAAAAGCGAGGAAGAAACGAGTCCAGTTTGCAGATGAAACGTCGGTGATAGAGCCGAAGGGTACAGCTGAGCGAGACGAAGCGAATGGTGTGACCACCGAAGCTCAGAGCGAGCTGAGAACCGAGCAATCGAGCAACGAGGTAGACCCTGGCGCTCCAAACGCAGAAGACGTTGACCCTGTGGTTATACAGGAAGAGCGCCGGAGACGAATCTCCGCCGCCCAGGACGAAGAGCTGAGATGGTCGAACCTAAAAGCGGTCCTCCGAGGCAAGGAAACAGACCTAAGCTACAGAGCAGCCAGAGACGCTTGGAAGATGGCCGACAAGTTCGTGCTTAGCGAGGATGGTGTACTGTATTTTCTTGGAACGAACCGTCGGTGGGGCAACGAACGCCGAGAGGAGACAACGATGCGTCTAGTGGTGCCCACAACGATGATTCAGGAAGTACTACGGAGTTGCCACGACTCGTTGGAAGGTGGCCACCAAGGTATCGGTCGAACGTACCACCGAGTCAAATCAGACTATTTTTGGATTGGACTATATGCAGACGCCGAACGACACGTCAAGTCCTGCCCCGACTGTAGTTCGAGCAAAAGCCGACCACAGTTCCGAGGCTATTCGCCAGGAAATGTCTTAGCAGAACGACCGTTCCAGATGGTGTCGATGGATTTCGTCATACCGTTACCGAAGTCTCGTCGGGGCAACTCAGCCCTACTACTGTTCCAGTGCGCGTTCACAGGATTCGTCATGGGTAAAGCTATGTCAGACACTACCGCTCTGAGGGTCGCACAGGCTTTCGAGGAATGCGTGTACCGAAGATTCGGAGCACCAACTCTGATCCGACATGACCGAGACCCTCGCTTCATGAGCGAGGTGTTCCAGGCCTTTGCAGAAATGATGCAGTCTCGGTCAAGAGCGACCCTGAGCTATCGGCCGCAGGCGAACGGACAGCAAGAGAGGTCGGTGAAGACGGTCATGCAATCGGTGCGGGTGTACGCAGAAGACCCGCTGCAGCAAGACTGGGACGAGATCGCGGAGCGATTGATCTTCGCTATCAACAACTCTCAAGATGGCACCCGGAGGGACACTCCGTTTTACCTAGTTCATGGGTGGGACGCACAATCCACGCTGCGAGCGATGTCGTCGTCACTCAAACGAGGATTCGGAGGCCAGACTGACGCATTGGCATGGCGCCGAGAAGTGAACCGGCAACAGGAAATCTCGTGGAAAATGGCAATGGAGTACCAAAGTGTCGAGAAAGCTCGGAGGGCGAGAGAACACAATGAGTCGCTGGAGCGACGTGAGAGAGCTGCAGTACCGAATGTCGATGAAAACGAGACTTCTGACGAGTCACAGGTGGAGACGGGGGCAACGTCTGACCCCACTGTCGAAGGACCGAGGTCTCTGTTCCAACCCGGGAGCAGAGTTTGGTTGTATATGGAACGAGTCAAGCCAGGGTTGACCAAGAAACTCGCCCACCGATGGCATGGACCATTCAGGATCAAGAAAAAGATCGAAGAGTTTGCGTACGAGTTGGAATTGCCAGACCGAAGTGGGTATAGGTTCTACCCGGTGGTGCACGTGTCCCGACTCAAGGCCGTCGACGAATTTGGAGACCGACCGAAGAGTCGGTTAGCACCTGAAGTGACCGAGGATACGAGACTGGACTTCGACGAGGAGTTGCTGCCTGAAGATAGCTGGGAGCCAGACCAGCTCGCTGGCGAATATGAGGTAGAAGCCATCCTCGATGACCGATCCCCGCTGTCGACGGGCACTAGCCGCGCGGTCCGAGAGTTCAAGGTGAAGTGGATTGGGTATAATGAGCCCACGTGGGAGCCTGCCTCAAATTTATCATGTGGCGGGCTACTTTATGATTATCTGCGGACTCGGCATAGTGAACGACGATTGCAGATGGTTCAAGTCGCTGACGAGAACTAATCTGGGGAGCTACCGAGAGTTGAACTGTCTACGGGGGTGATACAGCCCGTAGCAACAGATGAAATTTGCTACTGTATCAAAATTGCGAGTGACCGACTATTGATTGCTACCAAGCCTCGGACGAGGCCTGGTTGCGACGTCGGTTGACGAATGAACTGCCTGCGGGGATGATGTAGCCCGCAGTGACAGACGAAAACTGCTACTGCATCGAATTTGCATATTTACATGTGACGTGAACGATTTTCGAATGGAATTGGATTAAATGGAATTACTTGGAGCTCAAGAACTGCCGCTACGGATGACTACGGGCTTCGGACGGCACACCAGCAGCTTGAGGAACGAACGGAGAAAATTAGTGAGACCAGACCGAAGCCTAGACCTCAGTGGTCGACGCGATGTTAGCCAAAACATCCAGATCCGACCCTTGGGGAGCGGCCGACGTGTTGGTCGGTGCTGGAACCGGGGAGTGACCAGGCGAAGATTCGGCGACGTCTTCATTGGCTTCCTCCTGGCTCGGTTGGTCGGGAGCACCACCGACAGAAGCCTGGGCAGCCCATGGGGCTGTCACCATAGCCGACGACAAGGATGGATCCACCATCAACCCAGACACCACCTCCGTTTGCGTCATTCCCCGAGGCACGAACAAAGGCACTTGGGGGTTGCACGGAGCAAACGTGGTGTTGAAAGGGTGGCTAGCCGGCGCGTCGACCCAACAATTGCGCCATGGTTGCCTGTCATCCAACGTAGCCAATTCGCCGAGCCAATCCTCTGACGCCGGAGCCCACTCAATCACCTCGAACGAGTATTGGAGATAAGTGGGCTCCAACAGGAACTCGGTAATCGACTCGCGGGGCTTGCCAGTGCGTTCAATGCACCACTCCCAACAGCGGTACAGCATCTGTTGGCGGATGCGGTCGGCACGGAGGTTGCGAGCTTTGTTGTACTCGGTCCAGGCGGCACGGAGAGCAACGACCGATGGATCGGTCACCCCAAGTCTCTGTGCCTCGCTCCGGAGATAAGTCTCAACGGCAGCTACCTGGACCCAGTGGCGCCGTTCCCACAAGGCGAGACCGAGGTCTGCTTTCTCCGTCCGATCGGTGGAGGTGCCTTGGAACTGGCGCCACATCTTCACTGTGCGTGCAAGCCCGCTGGCGCGAATTGAGATCTTGGACCCTGGCGGATTTTGGTCCAGACCGAACAAGCAGGGGACCTCTGGCATCCTCTGGCGCACTTGCTGCCAGGGATGGGCCGGATTGGTCCAATCCGCCAGAGCCCGGATCCCAGCGACCGAGCATGGGGACTCGACACCCTTTGCGATGGGTGGAGTCACGCTCTGGTTCTGGATCTGGCACCAGGCAGTTTGTGCGCCCGGTGCCGTGAACCCAGGAGTCAAGAACGGGTTCGCCAGCATCGACAGACGCTGGGAATCCACGCTCCCGGGGACCGCCGGCACGGCCGGAGCGAACGAGTTCGGGTCCGTGCCTGGAGCGGTCGACAGCGTGGCCGTGACCTCGGTGTGCGCACGACGCGTCACAGACCGAGCTGCCGAAAGACGTGCGCGTGGCTGACTAGCCGACGCTGCAGAGGTCTCGGGGGCACCCACAGCCGACCCAACTGGAGTCGCCGGTGATGGAACCAACGAGACCGAGGGTGGCGCCGAAACTGGTGGGCTGACCGAGGTCACCAGAACGGCAGGCGACGGCGCAACTCCGCTGACCGGACCCGGGGCAATGACACCACCACTGGTGGGAGCCACCGGGGTCTTAAGGGCCTGGGGAGCCTCGGACGACTGGCCAGAGCCAAGGATAAAATCGTCCGAAGCCTCCAGAGTCTCCAGAGCCTTCATTGAGCGCAAATTGGCCAGCACCGAGGCACTGCGCGACGGGCGACCGTCATGCCGCGGTGGAGTAATCACCGGCGACGAAAATGGCCCGGACGCAGGAACTGCAGCCACCGGAGCTTCGGTGACGACCTCCTCCCCCGACAAGTCAACGACTTCGGCCGAAGATGGAGGCACCGAAGAATCCGGGGCAGGCGTATGCGCCGGAGAACCAGGTGACGGCCCCGCCGAAAGACTCGGTGAGGGTGCGGGGGTCGACCCAGACACGGGAGACGACACTGGAGTCGACCCAGAGGCGCCCGAGGGTCCACCTTGAGCGCGAGCTCGAAGGTTGACCGACGGTCGGCCCAACCGCTTGCCAGCGGGAAGAGCCGACTTCGACAGTGAGCTCGGAGAAGAGCTGCGCTGTCGGAGACGCTTGCGCCGGTCACGCCGACGCCTGGAGACCGAGGGGATGAGCGGCAAGTCATCCGACTCATCGCTGTCATCCCCGGCGCCGGCAGACACCTCGGCTGGCGCCTTGGTCTCGCCACCAGAGTCCATGGCAGCGTCGGGGCTGTCCTCCGAACTCTCGGAGGACGAACTCCGGCTGCGCTTGGAACAAATGCTCGGAGGCGATAGCCCGAGCAACTCCCAGTCGATGTCCTCTGAGGTGATACCTGACAGAGGAAACATGAAGAGTTAGAGGATGAGAGACGACCGAACAAGTGGAGACTGAATACTTACCAGCAGAGGCAAGGACCAAGGTATCCACGTCCAGGTCGTGGGCAGCCGAGTGACGGCGCAAGACGGAGTTGGCTCGCTTCAGGCTCGCATTTTCCTCTTGCAGAGCCTGCAGCTGAGCCGGAACCGCACCCGCAGAGGCTTGAGCAGCCGCAGCGAGGTCGCTCCGAAGCTTGGCCAGCTGCGCCGTGTAGGCGACGAGGCCAGCTTTAAATCGCTCCCGATCCTTCCGGATCAGTCGCTGAGCAGCCGCCGCCGAAGTCTCGGCAGCCTTGGCGCGAGCCGACAAGCCTGCCACGATGTCGGCGTGGTGGCCGAGAGCAGCATTCGCAGCGTTGTGGTGCCGGGTGAGAGCCACGTGATCTTGGCGGAGCTGACGCAAAGCATCCATGGCCTGGTTGCTGTCGCTCGTCGCCTGGGTGCAGAACACCTCGATCTTCTCACGTTGTTGCACCTCTGCGTGCAACCGATCCTCTGAGTCGGCGCACTGGGCCTGCAGCCGAGCGATCTCATCCCGCAGAGAGATGATCTCCTCGGACTCGGCGAGGGAGAGCCGAGCAGGTGCAACAGCAGCCGACAGAATCTCACCGAGATCTGTGGCGCTCTCCAGCCGACTGTCCAGGACAGAGTCGACGCGTCGTGGACGCTGGCGCGCAACGCCGACGACCAGGTGACCCAGCTGCAATAGCTGCCGCTCGATGGACGAGGGTTCCGAAGGCTCGGCTTGAGCACTACGGGGTAGATCACCGCCGGTGGGGTCAGTTTGACACCCAACCGAGACGCTGTGGGTCGTCGGCGACCCCGGCGGTGTCGAAACAACCGTCGGAGTGGCGCCAAGGAGGTACGCCAACACCGGGGAAGACCCCGGTGATGACGGAGGCGTGGGTGGGGACGAACCCTCTGCACCCTCGCCAGCAACCATAGGCGTGGCAGTCGGCGACCGAGGAACGGTCACCGAAGTTCCGGTGGAGCCAGAAGCAGCGGATGGAGTGCCGCTAGCATCCTGTGAACGTGGATTAAGATGGATACAAGCACCGAGAGGTCAGGCAAGGTTCAAGGAGCATGAAGGAGAAAAGAGAAGCAGGAAACGAACCTCTCCGGATGCATCAAGGGCATGAAGGGCGGCGGCCGTAGCTCGGTTGAGCAACGGCGAGCGGCGAGCCATCAGGGCGCGATCAAGAGGCGCCGCGACGCGCACTACTTGCGGAAGCTTGCGTCGAGGCGGGGGCAGTTGTGGCGTTGGGTTTTGGTGCCGAACTGTCACGGTTTGGCTGACGTTGCACCTTTCAGTGAACGGCGACAGAGCGTCTTGATTGGCGGGTCTCATTTCCCGCGCTATAGTGACCTAGGAACAATAGTGACCGAGGTCTCGGCTGGGTCTAATAAAACCCCGGCCGAGGTTAAAAGCCTCGTTTGTACCCATTTCGTGTCGTACCCTCGGCTGTGTAGAGCCGGCTATACGATTTCCCACAGAGATCTGTTTACACTTGATATTTGTATAGAGATATAGGACTAGCCAAATGATGACCTACAGAGGCTCCCAGAGCTGTAGGATAAGAGAAATAAATCAGCAGTCTTCCCCACAAGCCACCAAGGGTCAAGTCCGTCTTCGGTAAGTCTAGCTAGCTTGTCTTAGGGCCTGGATACGCTCGGCTGCGTGGGATGCCTGTCAGCGAGCTTGAGGTACATTGAACCGAGAGTTTGTTGCTGGTCAGTCCAAGAGATAGGAGTGGCCGAGAGTTAGGGGCGACAAGGAGTGTCGGTCCCTATATATTGGTGGAACCCGAGTGTTCCCAAGTGTATTTCACTACCCGCCGAGGTTACCCTCGGCAAACCCGTATTAGGCGTGACTGCCGGTACCCTTACTTCTGAGGGACTGCGGGGGATCGCGCGAAAGCGCAATATTGCATTCTAGCCCTCGCTCGTGGCTAGTAGTGCAGGTTTTAAGGTTGACCGAACTCAACCTTGGTATACAGAGGCGCTTACAACCAACCCGGTGTAAGGGATCGTTCCTGGTCTTCAGGTGTTGATCCAACGTTCGCTGACCTTTCGCGAGGGAAGCGTGTGTTGTTGGTGGGACTCATACCGTTCGGTAGTGAGATTTTCTGCGTGTTCCTACACGACAGCTGTCATCCCCGGCGCCGGCAGACACCTCGGCTGGAGCCTTGGTCTCGCCGCCAGAGTCCATGGCAGCATCGGGGCTGTCCTCCGAACTCTCGGAGGACGAACTCCGGCTGCGCTTGGAACAAATGCTCGGAGGCGACAGCCCGAGCAACTCCCAGTCGATGTCCTCTGAGGTGATACCTGACAGAGGAAACATGAAGAGTTAGAGGATGAGAGACGACCGAACAAGTGGAGACTGAAGACTTACCAGCAGAGGCAAGGACCAAGGTATCCACGTCCAAGTCGTGGGCAGCCGAGTGACGGCGCAAGACGGAGTTGGCTCGCTTCAGGCTCGCATTTTCCTCTTGCAGAGCCTGCAGCTGAGCCGGAACCGCACCCGCAGAGGCTTGAGCAGCCGCAGCGAGGTCGCTCCGAAGCTTGGCCAGCTGCGCCGTGTAGGCGACGAGGCCAGCTTTAAATCGCTCCCGATCCTTCCGGATCAGTCGCTGAGCAGCCGCCGCCGAAGTCTCGGCAGCCTTGGCGCGAGCCGACAAGCCTGCCACGATGTCGGCGTGGTGGCCGAGAGCAGCATTCGCAGCGTTGTGGTGCCGGGTGAGAGCCACGTGATCTTGGCGGAGCTGACGCAAGGCATCCATGGCCTGGTTGCTGTCGCTCGTCACCTGGGTGCAGAACACCTCGATCTTCTCACGTTGTTGCACCTCTGCGTGCAACCGATCCTCTGAGTCGGCGCACTGGGCCTGCAGCCGAGCGATCTCATCCCGCAGAGAGATGATCTCCTCGGACTCGGCGAGGGAGAGCCGAGCAGGTGCAACAGCAGCCGACAGAATCTCACCGAGATCTGTGGCGCTCTCCAGCCGACTGTCCAGGACAGAGTCGACGCGTCGTGGACGCTGGCGCGCAACGCCGACGACCAGGTGACCCAGCTGCAATAGCTGCCGCTCGATGGACGAGGGTTCCGAAGGCTCGGCTTGAGCACTACGGGGTAGATCACCGCCGGTGGGGTCAGTTTGACACCCAACCGAGATGCTGTGGGTCGTCGGCGACCCCGGCGGTGTCGAAACAACCGTCGGAGTGGCGCCAAGGAGGTACGCCAACACCGGGGAAGACCCCGGTGATGACGGAGGCGTGGGTGGGGACGAACCCTCTGCACCCTCGCCAGCAACCATAGGCGTGGCAGTCGGCGACCGAGGAACGGTCACTGAAGTTCCGGCGGAGCCAGAAGCAGCGGATGGAGTGCCGCTAGCATCCTGTGAACGTGGATTAAGATGGATACAAGCACCGAGAGGTCAGGCAAGGTTCAAGGAGCATGAAGAAGAAACGAGAAGCAGGAAACGAACCTCTCCGGATGCATCAAGGGCATGAAGGGCGGCGGCCGTAGCTCGGTTGAGCAACGGCGAGCGGCGAGCCATCAGGGCGCGATCAAGAGGCGCCGCGACGCGCACTACTTGCGGAAGCTTGCGTCGAGGCGGGGGCAGTTGTGGCGTTGGGTTTTGGTGCCGAACTGTCACGGTTTGGCTGACGTTGCACCTTTCAGTGAACGGCGACAGAGCGTCTTGATTGGCGGGTCTCATTTCCCGCGCTATAGTGACCTAGGAACAATAGTGACCGAGGTCTCGGCTGGGTCTAATAAAACCCCGGCCGAGGTTAAAAGCCTCGTTTGTACCCATTTCGTGTCGTACCCTCGGCTGTGTAGAGCCGGCTATACGATTTCCCACAGAGATCTGTTTACACTTGATATTTGTATAGAGATATAGGACTAGCCAAATGATGACCTACAGAGGCTCCCAGAGCTGTAGGATAAGAGAAATAAATCAGCAGTCTTCCCCACAAGCCACCAAGGGTCAAGTCCGTCTTCGGTAAGTCTAGCTAGCTTGTCTTAGGGTCTGGATACGCTCGGCTGCGTGGGATGCCTGTCAGCGAGCTTGAGGTACATTGAACCGAGAGTTTGTTGCTGGTCAGTCCAAGAGATAGGAGTGGCCGAGAGTTAGGGGCGACGGAGAGTGTTGGTCCCTATATATTGGAGGAGCCCGAGTGTTCCCAAGTGTATTTCATTATCCGCCGAGGTTACCCTCGGCAAACCCGTATTAGGCGTGACTGCCGGTACCCTTACTTCTGAGGGACTGCGGGGGTTCGCGCGAAAGCGCAATATTGCATTCTAGCCCTCGCTCGTGGCTAGTAGTGCAGGTTTTAAGGTTGACCGAACTCAACCTTGGTATACAGAGGCGCTTACAACCAACCCGGTGTAAGGGATCGTTCCTGGTCTTCAGGTGTTGATCCAACGTTCGCTGACCTTTCGCGAGGGAAGCGTGTGTTGTTGGTGGGACTCATACCGTTCGGTAGTGAGATTTTCTGCGTGTTCCTACACGACAAATGTGGCCGCAGTACGAGGCGACAAAATAGAGCTGCGACGCCCCACATGATGCGCTCATCGTAGCTCGTGTCTTCACAAATATGCCGGCCGAAAAGCAGTTTAGACGCTGCAAGTTCCGAGACCGTATTCTGCTGAGCTGGCACTGCGGTGTTAGATCCAGAGCGGCCAACCCATCGAGACAAGTGCTGTCCACTGTGCCGCTAGGTCATCCCGACCTACGGTTGTTTTGTAGTCTAATGGGGCAGATGGCAACTGCGCGGTTGATCCAGTCTGTAACAACCGCAAGAAGTTGACACCGTTGTCGTCCGCCACGGCAACAAGTGTCCTCGCTTCGTCGACGACCAGAACAATCGGTTGAGTTCCTTGCCCGTGCCACCATGACCAGTAGTCGGTAGGTCCTTGGCGATGGCTGCTTTAACGCGTGCATCCGCGTCTGGGTGAGTAAACAACTCTATCCACTCGCTACCCACGGTCTTCCAGCGATACTGAGCAAAGCTGAAAGCTCTGGGAAGTTGATACGTCAGATACTCCTCGGTCATCCCGCCGAAGAAAACTCAGTCAATCTCTCTGCTGCCATCTTGTTCTTCCGAGCACAAAAGTAGAGAATGCGCATGGTAACTTGATTTTTCTCGCCAAATATTCCCAAGCATCGTTCGTCTTGGTCATGTTGGCGACCTCGTACAGCAATCGGCTCTTGTCAAAGGCCGATCTCTCCACTACAGCTCCGTAGAGCCAAAGCCTAACATTTCGGGAACGGACTAGCCAACACGCACTAACAACAATTGTAAGAACAGCATTAAGCTAAGATCCTGTGGAGGAACTGTTTCTCGGTTCCTCGATCCGAATACACACTCGTGGTCACTGTCGACGTTGTGTATCCTCCGACTAAACCTTCCCCAGTTTACTTGGGTTCCTGGTGCACCGCCGTTCAATAGCCATAGTCGAGTCGATAACCTCAGCATGACTCGAGTTCAGCGGTGGTCCAAAAACACGAGCGGAGCGCCAACGTTTTGAGCGTTGGGTCTCTCTCAGAGATGAAGCGCTTGACCTCCTTCGCTTGAAAGCGATTCATAGTTTAGACAGATACGATGCATTGTGTGTTTCTGCGAGGTGAGTACAGACAACGACGGATTTAGCCGGCACCACTGAGTGCCATCCGCCATACTAAAGTAGTGTGACGGAAAACCCGGCATGGATTCAGCGGGCATGCAGTAATGACAAAAACAATACACTTTTCTACATAAATCGATGCAAAAGTGGTGGTTGTATCAGAGACTAATCTCAGGATAGCGTGGAATAGCTTTCTCAAAGCTACGAATTACCGTCTCTTTAGAAATCGCGTCAAAGGCAGCAATAGTTGCGCGAACTGCACGGATGCGCTTTTCCTTCGCAGTGCCGCCTGTGATGCCGCTCCAGTTGGTTCGCATCTTCGCCTTAAGCGGCCCCATGACGCCCACGTCAAGGGGCTGGCATGATGCCGTGCTGTTAGGAGGAAGAGGAACCACAAGGGCGTTAGCAACTTCAGTGACGACCCGCTGTCCTTCTTCAGAAACGTGACACTCAAAGTTGTCTAGGATGAGGACAGCGGGTCCGTCCACTTCGTACTTGAGCAATCTTTCAACGTAGAAACGCCAGCAAGCAGCGTCCATCCAGGCGCTTTCTTGGACGGTGTAAAAGTGACCTTCCGGGTAGTCGTCAAACTCGGTGGCTTCAATGCGGCCACCCGGTTTTCCTCGTGCGATAAACAGAATCGGCAGCTTTTTTCCTAACAAATTGCAAGTAAAAACTCATTTAGTACAGTGCATGGCTGGAAAAATACCAATAGCTGCTCGAAAGCTTACCGTCCGCCCGAACTGTGAGCACTGCCGTCATACGGCCTGCGTGTTTGGACGCGTTGGCAATCCTCGCAGGATCTCGCCGTCCTCTGCCCGCCCAAATCCTTGCGGGGGGCATGTCAAAGTTGATGGCTGTTTCATCAACATTGAGCATGCCCCCGGGACCGTACGCTTCATACTTTCCCCAGAACTCTATCGCAAACTCTGCGCGTGTCTGCTCGAGGTCCGCAGTGCTTTTCTTGGCAGTCTGGGGTTTCTGGGGTGTAAATCCATGTCTAAATACATCATTTTCATACAAATGTACACAAACATGATAAAATTACACAAAACTTAAACTTTACCGAATAGCGAGCCGTTGGACCAGGCGCTGCAACGCCAAGAGCCCGCTCTTCTTGCCCACCATGTAGTTATCAATCCACGCTGCGTCAATCTGCCACATATACTCCATCATTCCTCGAGTCGTAAGCGCCTACCATACAAAAAAACACTTAGTAAAACTGAAAAATAGCAAAATTGAGTTCAATGTACGCACTTTCTCCTCTCGACGCTTGTCCTTCATGAAGGTGACGAGTGCAGGGACGGCAGGAAACATCTCCTTGCGCCCCTGCCCCTTCAGTGTCTTGGAGGTGGCAGCGCCGGTAAAGCTGAAGAGCTTATCAGCCTGCTTCCACCACCCGTGGACAGTACCACGAGCGCAGGAAATCTCGCGGGCCACCTCCTCCACGCCTACTTCCTCGATACGGCGTACAGCCGCGCGCTTCTCTCGCACGCTGTACGCCCGCTGCTTCCTTGGCGTCCTGGTGCCGCTCATGGCGCGAAGTGTAGAATGAAATGGCGCCAAAGCAGTAAGTAAAAGATAGCAATAGGTTGGTGTGTTTTTACCATAGCCATTCAAATATTAAATGACTGGTATTGGTTAAAATGTTTAACAATCTGGATGATTGATAGGCGGAAATGTTTTTTCTTTACTATGGGGGCGTCTATGAAATGCCGGCTTTTGCGTTGCCGGCTAAATCCGTCGTTGTCTGTAGTCTCCTTTGATAATAAACACGCGATTTTCAGACGAGTCCCTTGCAACCGAGTTGAATGAGCCTGCAACGCTCGGCCGCCGGTTCTTTTCCTCCCACAGACACCCGCACTCTTGGAGACCTGTGATCGCCTCACCTGTGAAGGAGTTTCACCACGTACATCGCTGCATACAAAGACACGCGGAGTGAATTTTGCGGAGCGTTATGGCTGCGATGGCTGCGAGCGGACGTCCGTTGCCGGCATTGACGTTGGTTACGGTAGTTGCTTAGTTGACAGCGCTGAGCGAACTGTAGACGCGCTCTCCAACGGTGGGAAGACATCATGTCACGACGCGTTCCGAACGGGTTGCGTCAGGGAGCTCTTCTAGTCGCCGCTCTCAACCTGAGGCCTGCAGAGCTCACTATCTATTCTGCCACCTCCACACCATCAACTACCAACAACCAAGCCACGCTTCAATATGGAGTCGAGCTACAACAACACCCAACCCGTCATTGACGTCGCCGACAAGTCCAGCACCTACGCTCCGTACGCCGACACGCCGTACTCGCCGCGTCAAGGCGACAGGTGCGAGCGCTCGCTGCACCACACCAACCGCAGCCAGTATGACCGCGACGAGGACCACCACAAGCAGTGGTTTGTCACCAGGAACCCCCACCTGCGCGAATGCTACTCGGAGTTCCTCGGTACTTTCGTCATGATCAGCTTTGGCATGGGCGTCAACAACCAGGTCGTCCTCTCCGAGGATAAGGAGGGCACGTGGCTCAGCATCAACATGGCGTGGGGCATCGCTGTGCTCATGGGCGTCTACTGCTCGGAAGGAGTGAGCGGCGCGCACATGAACCCGTCCGTCACCTTGGCGCACGCTGTGTACGGCCGTCTGGCTTGGCGCAAGGTACCCGGTTACATGCTTTCGCAGTTCCTCGGGGCTTTCGTCGGTGCGTTCGCAATCTACCTGCTCGACTACCAGCGCCTTATGAAGGCTGACCCGGACAAGGAGACCATGTACCACAACTTCGCGACGCACCCCAACCCGGAGATCAACAACCTCACGGCCTTCTACACTGAGGCTCTGGCTACGGGGATGCTGCTGCTGTGCGTCTACGCCATCACGGACCAGCACAACCGATCGCCCGGTACCGTCGGCACGCCGTTCGCCTTCGCTCTGATGATCATGGCGCTCGGTATGAGCTTCGGTATGAACACGGGCTACGCTATGAACCCGGCGCGCGACTTCGCTCCTCGTCTCTTCACCTACTTCGCTGGCTACGGCTCCAAAGTCTTCACGGAGAACGGTTACTACTTCCTGATCCCTATGTTTGCCCCGCTGATCGGCGGCGTCCTTGGAGCGGGCATGTACGAAATCCTGGTGCAGGTGCAACATCCCCATGATCCCACAGAGTTCTAAAGGCACTCATAAGGGAGGGAGAACGAGTCGAGAAACACAGCATAGCCGACCGGTAGCTAGCGAACTCCCTTGCAAATAGCTCGTATACATAGATGAATACGAACACATTTTTTTTATAATGCTTCTCGACTTAGAACCTGGTAAACATCCGCATGCAAATTACTCAAATCATCCTACCGCTGCCAACATCATCCCGACGGCGAAGCACGAAAGCAGCATCTTAATCGCAGCGCATGCGTCATCCAAGTCTCGGTGGCACCATCAATCATCAGTAACCAGCCAGACACACGTGCAGTGTCTTGTTGTACGAGGTCCACATACATGCTTACGAACTGTTTATAACAATTGAAAGGTGTATGTTAACATAAAGGTTATGAATAATGACAAAACACAGGTTCATTATAAATATCAAACTCTCAGTAAGGAATAATGTCTTTTAAGATCTGGTAAACAACCTGCTCCCTCGCGTCGTTGATGCGCGACCACGTTATCTCTTCAACCATAGAGACCGCCAACACTACGATCCAATCCACTACAGTATTCGCCTGCACTGGTTGTCATTCTTAAATTCACTCAACTCCAGAGCAATGACCGCTCCAACCCGCAAGGTGCGCATGAGCAGCATCGAAGACGCCGCCGACCCGACGCCGTACGCCGATTTCTCCGGTTCTGCCTACGCCCCAGACGTTCGCGTTGCAATCGAGCGTGAGCCCTCACAATGCGTGATCCCCCAGAACGACTATCGCCCAACAGGTGAAGTGGCCAAAAGACGGCCCTTTGTCACGCGCAACACGCATTTGCGCGAGTGCTTGGCCGAGTTCCTCGCCACGACAATCGCCATCGCCTTCGGCCTGGGCGGCATCGCCCAAAGTGCCCTTTGGAACGGAGGTGGCGACACTATGACGGTCAGTGTCGGCTGGGGGGTGGCCGTCATGGTCGGCACCTTCGTGGCGGACAGCGCCAGTGGCGCCCAGATCATTTCCGTCATCACGGTCACCAACGCCGTCTACGGCCGGATGCCGTGGTGGAAGGTGCCGGGTTACATGATAGCGCAGACATTGGGCGCCTTCGTCGGCGCGGCGCTCGTCTACGTGCTGAACGCCCAAAAGATCCGACGGGAGGACCCGAAGCAGGAAACCATGTACAAACTCTTCATCACGTACGCGCGCGACGGCGTGTCCAACTACACGGCCTTCTACACGGAGGTGCTGGCTTGTGCGTGCATCATGCTGGCGTCGTACGCTATCAAGGATAGGCGCAACCGCTGGCCTGGGAACAGAGGCACGCCGTTTGCGTTGGCACTGCTGGTCACGGCCATCTCGTGCGCCTTCAGCACGAATTCGGGACTGGGCATGAGTCCGAACCGAGACTTTGGCCCTCGCCTCTTCACCTACTGCGTTGGCTACCACATGGTGTTCACGGAAGACTCGTATTACTTCTGGATCCCCATTGTGGCGCCGCTCGTCGGAGGAATCATCGGCGGCGGTCTCTACATTCTCTTCGTCGAAATGCAGCATCCAGAGCCCCCGCAGAAACCTACCACAGAACGAGAGAGGCTCATCGAAAGCGCGTAGAAGATCAAATAAAACACTAGCACCAGCTCACTGCACGTTTAACGACCGCTGTGAATGCCCGTCTTAGTTCATAAGGAGCGCGAACGCGTTGGATGGATATGGATTGCTTGAGCGAGGTCGGGATGAATGCTGGCCGATTGTGATGCGCGTGGATAGACCAGAGGATTCGCAATAAGCATTTGGTTTGTAGACTGCTCCACCCGATGCCCCCTCAATTTGAGCACATGGAACTGCACTTCAGCAGCACATAGTGGTTATTGGTCTCCTGGACAATTGTCCCAAGATGAAGCTTTTGGTAACAAGGTTCTAGTGTTGAAATCAGAGCGCCATCTGGAGTTATCGTTCCACCTGCACAAATGCTCCGTTCGTGCCATAGGAACCACACAGCATGAGGTTCTACTTGGCATCTGACCCGCCGGCTCTTCCGTTAAATGGCAGGCCCCTTCGTTTGGGCGACGCCATGGTGATCAAAAGCACTCGCTCACTTTGCATTTCACTGTCCTCGACAAACACACGACTCCTCGCTCCAATCATGGAGGAACCGAGTTTCGTTAACAGCGGCCAGTATGTCAGCGATCTCATCGAGCGGTCTGGGCACCACGGTGGCAGTGGTAAGGCTCCCAACTTGAACCGGTACCCGTCCACGCCACAAACGCCGATGCAGCGCCGAACAAACAACCACTCGCCGTACAGCTTCGCCAACACGCCGTACACGCCACGACACCTTCCGCACAGCGGCTCGATGCACTCCATGCTCCACCAGACCAACCGCAGTCAAATTTGGCTCGCAGACGACAAGGCCAAGAAACTGCCGATCGTATTGAAGAGCGTGCACATGCGCGAATGTCTGGCCGAGTTCCTGGGGACGTTGATGCTTTGTGTCTTCGGTCTTGGCGTGAACAACCAAGTCGCGCTCTCGTCCGAGGCCAACGGAACATGGCTGAGCATAAATGTTTGCTGGGGCATCGGTCTGCTCATCGGCGTTTACGTCGCGGAAGGAGTGAGCGGGGCACACCTCAACACTGCTGTAACTTTCACACACGCAATGTACGGCCGCATTCCCTGGTGGAAGCTACCGGGTTACGCCTTTGCACAAACGTTTGGCGCGTTTGTTGGCGCCGGCTTGATCTACCTGTACCAGTACCAGAATATCAAGGAAATGGACCCGGACAAACTGACCATGCAAGCCAACTTCGCCACCTACCCAAGCGATGACATCTCCAATCTCACTGCGTTCTACAGCGAAACGTTGGCGACGGGGTTGTTGCTTTTGGCCATCTACGCCATCACGGACGAGCGAAACCGAGGTGCAGGAACTGTGGGCACGCCGTTTGCCTTCTCGATGCTTTTCATGGGACTTGGCATGGCGTTTGGCATGAACACCGGATACGCGTTGAACCCAGCGCGCGACTTTGGTCCGCGGTTGATGACACTTTGTGTTGGCTTAGGCTCAAAGGTATTTAGTAGCAACTCCTACTACTTCTGGATCCCCATCCTTGGACCAATGCTCGGCGGTGTCCTTGGTGCCGGAGCGTACATTTTACTCGTCCAGATCCAACACGACGTGGAAGAAGATGAAGAAGACGTGTAGGTGAGTAGCAATGGCATACAATACAAAATATATACAGACATGTTTCTGGTTGTACCATAATGTGATGTTATCTTCGTCAGTGAAACGACAAAAACGTTTGCAATGACACTCGTACTCTTACTTCAACGCACAAGTCGAGCTACTTCTCCTCGATGTGATTTCTTTAGCTGTTGTCCTTCAACAGTAGTTTTACTCCACCAACGCAGAGCTGTATATCGAAAAAGACGGCAGCTCAGATGGCCAGAAATAATGAGGCAACAATGATTTCTGCGGAGAGAATTACCAGAATGCAGACTGCATCATTCCATACTATGCTCTCTAGCTTCCACACACTGATTGAAGTATTTGCGATGCTCCACCTTGCACGCTTTCGCGCCATTTGATCCCTAGAACAGCAGATCAAACCGACCCATATGTCTAAAGAAAATGCCACACGAATGCCCCGTATCATCGTGTACGGCCCGCATACTCCACAGGGTGAACCACGTGTTGAAGTGTCACTTATGAAGCATGCCGAATGGAATCCACAAAGCCATAGAGTTCTGGTTGCAAGTGCGTCGATCTCTTCATTTTTAGTTTGATCACCAACCAAGAACGTTACATCCCAACCAGTTATGGAGGAAGCAAGCTTCGTGCACAGTGGAGACATCTTCTCCCTCACCGACAAGTCCGGCTACGTGATCCCGTACCACCAGGCCCCAAAAACTGGAGGTGGAAACGTGGGGCACCGCCGACGGATGCCGCGCTCCTACTCGACGCACTCGGTGCTGCACGAAACCAACCGCAGCCAACTCTGGATCCCCGGAAGTCAGCGAGAGCACATTCCGTTCGTGACCAAGAGCGTGCACATGCGCGAGTGTCTGGCTGAATTCCTGGGCACGCTCGTGTTCCTCTGTTTCGGCATCGGTGTCAACAACCAAGTCAATCTCTCGGAAGACGCCAACGGAACTTGGCTCAGCGTCAACATTTGCTGGGGCATCGGCGTCCTCATCGGGGTATACGTCGCGGAGGGGATCAGTGGCGCGCACCTCAACACGGCCGTGACGTTCACCCACGCTGTGTTCGGGCGTCTTCCGTGGTGGAAAGTGCCTGGTTACGTTCTAGCTCAGACAATGGGAGCGTTCTGCGCGTCGGCTCTCGTTTTCGTGCTTCACTACCAGCGTCTGATGCTCGAAGACCCGGACAGGATGACCACACAAGGCAACTTCGCCACGTACCCGCGTGACAGCATCTCCAACGTCACCGCCTTCTACTCGGAGACATTGGGGACCGCAGTCCTTCTCATGGCCATTTTCGCCATCACGGACGAGCGCAACCGTGGCGCGGGTCCCGTCGGTACTCCGTTCGCGTTCGCTCTGCTCTTCATGGGCCTCGGTATGGCGCTCGGCATGAACACTGGCTACGCGTTGAACCCGGCGCGTGACTTCGGCCCTCGCCTGTTCACCCTCCTGGCCGGCTACGGCCCCAAGGTCTTCTCCTCGCACTCGCACTACTTCTGGATCCCTATCGTCGGTCCTCTCGTGGGTGGCGTCATGGGCGCGGGGTCCTACTTCTTCATCGTGCAGCTGCAGCACAACGACGACGAGACCGAAAGCGTCAGCGACGTGCTTTCGTAGCTACCGCGACAGTAAAATACAATTGTGTGAATATGTCTTTCTTCAGTCCTACCAACGGACGAAGCCTCCACCAAGGCCACGTGAGTTTTTAACAGGAGTACAAGTATCTGGATTGCAGATATCGGGACACTGCGGAGAGCCAGCTCCGGAGTCGCGGAGGCAGCACGAGCGCCACCTGCACGCGATGGGCGACGATTGCGCCGTCCTCGTCCGCGACGTCGGCGATACCGTATTGTAGCAGTCCGAGGTGCACGTCGAGCATTGAGGGCTTTCGGTGTGCGGTTGATACACTTCCAAAGAGAGTCGAAGGGAGCTAGCTATTCAGAATCACAAGAGGAGAACGGGTAAATCATTGCCATCGCAGTCTGAGAGGATTTAGGCCTTGCCTGTCAGCTTGGGTTGTTGGAGAATGGCGCTAGTCCATTGCGACCCGCCGCGTTGCGCACCTTTGGCGCTGGTCCCTGGCTGCAAAAAAAAAAACATCCCGATCTAACAGAAGCATATAAAGGGGTCTTCGCACGCTTCAGATTCGCGTTCGAGAAGATTGCAAGGTAGAGGACGCGTTGAAGCAAACAACGATCACCAGTACTTTCAGCGTCCAGTGTTACTAGTCCAAAACTACCATTTTCCTCCCAGGGATTTTTTTTCCAAAAATATCAAATCGAGATCCTGCGAAACTTGATTGGAGCGGAAAATAGGCCTTATTTGTTGCCATGTGGCATTTGTTTTCGCAGGTTTGGTATATTCCCGCTCTCAATCTGTCCACGAAATCAAGTCTGCTTAAAGTAAAGTCGGTGGATCGATTTTCGAGCAGGAGAGCTTAGTACGGGTTTGACAGTTCAGGTACTCGACCACGGTAGTTTGGCCTTGCATTCCGAGCCTGGTGATTACCACGGAGACGGGGTTATTGATTTGTTAGAGAAAGCATCGATCAGAAGACCACACGAGCTACAGTCCGGTACACAGCACATGCATACACCGACGAGCGCAAACAGTCTGGTGGAGATGAAATGGTTTACGGACATTAGAAAAGCTTGCCCAGGCGAGTAATCGACCGTCTCTCTTACATGAACGCAGCTCAACGTTACGGTACTCAAGTTTTTGGACCAGCACAAGGTTGGTAGGCGCTTCCCATTTCGGAATCTCCCAGCTCCCAGTCACTCAGGAGCTCTCTTCGTACCTCGGAGTTCCGTCGAGACAAACAGTCATGCGGTTCAGCGTCTTCCTTACCCTCTTCGTTGCCACGTTCATCGCGTGCACCAGCTTCACCAGCGCCGACAATGCCCGCCACCTCAAAGGCAGCGAGCTGACTGCGGACGGCGAGGAGCGTGCTGCTAACTTTGGGCAGCTCGACGAAGCCACCAAAAAGCTGAAGGCGGATCAAATCGTCGCCCAGGCTGTGAAGAACTTTAACATTGGCAAAATCAACAGGGCTGCGGACGCCATGAAGGCAGGTGCTGGAAAGGCGGCTGAACTCACCACGAAGCAGCAGGGCCAGATTACCAAGATGGTGGCGGCGGCGGCGAAGAAGAAAGTGCCCTGGTCCAAGACCAAGAAGATCATCGTGGGTCTGGTCGGTTTCAATATTGGTGGGGTCGCTCTGTACGCTCTTTACAAGATGTACATGTCGAACGGCGGTACTGCTACCACTACCACTGCGGCTTAAGCGGCGCTTGCGTTGTTCGCGAATGGTCAATACTTTTTTTTATTCGGGCCATTAAACTTCTGGTTTCCTTAATCTTCGCCAGCAAGTGTAAGTGCCATGCGTTTATAGCATCGCTTTTTGCCGTCAAGAACGTTTTTCTTCATGTTATTACGCGTATGCAGCTCAAATTTGCTAAGTTGTGTACTTCCTATAGATGCAGCAAGTAAGACTCGCGCATTCAAAAGCGATTCTGTTGAAACAGTAAATATTGTATTTTGGTCCGCTTAGCAGCAGTCTCCACTCAGCCCTCCGCCGGCTACAAACACCCACATCCCCCGACTGCCATCGCGTTCTAGTACGCTCTCTAAAGCAAAGGCGTCTGGGGATGGTGGATCTCCACGAGAAGACGATAGAGCCCAGCACCACAAACGCCTCCTAGCAGGTCCGAGACAATGGGGATCCAGAAGTAGTAGTGGTGCGATGTGAAGACCTTGGAGCCCCAGCCGGCGCAGAACGTGAACAGACGAGGGCCGAAGTCACGCGCGGGGTTCACGGCGTACCCCGTGTTCATGCCGAACGCCATACCCAGAGCCATGATCATCAAGGCGAAGGCGAAGGCGTTGCCGTACTTGCCGGCGGGGCGGTTCTTGGTGTCCGTGATGGCGTAGATGGCAAGCACCAGCATGGCTGTACCAATGAACTCCGTGTAGAAGGCAGTCAGGTTCGAGATACCCTCAGCTGGGTACGTGGAGAAGCTGCTCTGCGTCGTCTGGCGGTTCGGGTCGATCTTGTTCAAGTTCTGCCACTGCATCACCCAAATCGTGAAGGCGCCACAGAAGGCGCCAAGGAACTGTGAGAACATGTAGCCAGGCGCCTTCCACCACGGTAGTCGACCGTACACGCAGTGAGCCAATGTCACGGCCGTGTTGAGGTTGGCGCCGCTGATACCTTCCGAGCAGTAGACGCCAAGCATGACACCGATGCCCCAGCAAATGTTGATGCTGAGCCACGTGCCGTTGGCGTTCTCCGAGTTGGTCACTTGGTTGTTCACGCCCATGCCGAAGACGATCATGACGAAGGTACCGAGGAACTCGGCGAAGCACTCGCGCAAGTGCACGCTCTGCACGGCGAACCGGTACATGCCCGTGCGCTTCTCGGCCAGGATCGGCATAAAATCCGTCGCCTTGGGGGTGTTGGGCATGTTGGCGTATCCGTTCTCGATCTTGTCGGCTTCGGCGTTGATCACGAGAGTGTCCTGCTTGGGTGTTGGGGCCACGTCCTCGGTCGCGTACTTGACCATGACGATGGTGTAGTTGCTAGACTGGATTCGAGTCCGATGTGGCTTGTGTACTGCAAAGTACAAATGAGAATGAGCATGGGAACCAAGCGGCAAAACTCTTCGCGCAGAAAGCCATGCTTCCGAGTCTGTCTGCGTCTCTCATGTGGGTTGCTGCATAGGCTGAAGCTCCCCAAGCAAGCGAGCGCGGCTACTGTGGGATGTTCGGCAGCGCCCGGGCGATTATTTGAGCGACTAACACGAGGACAACTATGATTGAGGGGTACGCACCATGAGACCGACGCTCTCGGTGCGAAAGCCGCCCATACAAAAGCAGGTTGTTACCCTCCACTGCGCTTGATTCCTCACGCCTTGGACCTGAAGCCGAGGGAGCGTAGTGACGGGGGCCAAAGAAGCGCCGAGCCTGCATTTTGTATTTGCCCCTGTCTCATCGGGGGGGGGGGGGGGCAGATTAATGCTCACGTCTCTGCTGGACTCGCTATGGATTCCAGGCTCGTTAGTAGAGCACAGCGACGTCCATGGCAGATTAAGCTGCGCACACTATGGCAAGACACGGACGAGAATAAGACGGCTGCTGCTACGTGGTGGCCACCTGCATTGAAGTCGACTGCGATCCAGGAGCCCTACCGTGTGGCGGCGTTAAACGATCTACGGGTATGCCTTGGTGCTTGGCGCAAGTTGGTGCAAGCCGCGCTACAGCGTGTGGCATGATCAGATTTTCCTCCGCTGGAGCGCGCTTCAGTATCAGAAATGGATGCATAGACGCCGATCACGCGCCACCTTTCGGTCCGTGTCCATGCCGAGCCTCGGTCTGCTGTCGCGATTGTGTGGTGGGGCGTCGGCATCTCAAATTCGGGACTCTCAATGCGGCGCACTGAATGCTCACAGCACAGCAGCGACGCACTCGCTGAGAGCTCGCCAAAGCTGCTTCCCGAGTCCTCGAGATCAAAAGGATCCGACGATGCTTATGGTCATTTCTGCTTTGACGGTGTCGAGCGTACGCGCTACATTTTCCAGGCGGAGCCCTGTTGCGTGTGCTGCGTTGAAACGGCCACTCCAAGGCAAAGCGATTAACAAAGCGGAGTGGAGACATGGGAACGCTTAGTATATAGGTAGTTATTTTATGAAACCTACTTGGCTTGGCCTTCAGTTCACTCGTGCGTCGGCAGTCCTCGTAGGCTGACGTGAAGCTGTGATCCTCCTTAAGGGAGCGTCTGCGGCGGGTGGTGAATCTCCACCAGGACAGTGTACAGCCCAGCGCCAAGCACTCCACCGACCAGCGGGCCCACGATCGGGATCCAGAAGTAGTGGTCACGCAGGGTGAAGACCTTGGAGCCCCAGCCGGCGATGCTCGTGAACAGGCGGGGGCCGAAGTCACGCGCTGGGTTGATGGCGTAGCCCGTGTTCATGCCGATACACATGCCCAAAGCCATGATCAAGAGGCAGAAGGCAAAGGGAGCGCCCACGGGACCCGCCGGGCGGTTACGCTGGTCCGTGATGGCGTAGATACCGAGTAGCAGCATGGCTGTACCAACAACCTCAGTGTAGAAAGCCGTGTAGTTGGAGATCTGGTCACTTGGGTACGTGGCGAAGCTGCTCTGCGTCGTCTCGCGGTTCGGGTCGATCACGTTCAGGTTCTGCCACTGCATGACGTAGATGACGAAGGCTCCGCAGAAGGCCCCCAACACCTGCGAGATCATGTAGCCCGGCGCCTTCCACCACGGCAGGCGGCCGTACACGCAGTGGGCCAGGGTCACGGCCGTGTTCAAGTGGGCGCCACTGATACCCTCCGTACAGTACACGCCGATGAGTACGCCAATTCCCCAGCACATGTTGATGCTGAGCCACGTGCCGTTGGCGTTCTCCGAGTTGGTCACTTGGTTGTTCACGCCCATACCGAACAAGATCATGACGAAGGTACCGAGGAACTCGGCGAAGCACTCGCGCAAGTGCACGCTCTGCACGGCGAAGCGGGACAAGCCCGCGAGTTTGGCGTCCGCGCCGCTGGCCTTCGGAGTCAGCGGCATGTCGATATAGCTGGCTTCGTGCTTATCATTGAGATTCTCGAAAGGCTGCGGCACTTGGTTATCCGACGCCACGTCCAGGGTCTGGTTGGAGGGGAATGGGGCCATCGATGTGTGGGGTGCGTGGATGGCCTTGTCGGCGTTGAAGGTGCTCGCAAGGCGTAAAAAAGGAGAATGAGCAGCAAGGAGGTGCCGTCATCTCCAGCCAAGTCTCTCCTGATGGCACCCTCGGATGGGAAGCCGGGGCCCTGGCGCGAGAGCTCTTGAACAAGTTCAATGCTATCTGGGCCCACTCTCGCCCCGTTGAGTGAGCTCAGGAACCTCAAGCTGCATTGCGTATCGCACAGCTACGATCCGAGGGATCGTAAACCGTCAAAACGTCAGTGCCCAGTTTAACAGAACGGACAAGCGCTTGAAAAACATCCACGCCAGCAGTGGAGGCCACTGCATTGATGAATTGGATGTAGTTGCAACTGAAGAGAGCAAGACCCCAGTAGCTTCGGGAAAATCACCCTTTTAGACCGCAACCACACGGATCGCTGAAAAGTTCAACAGCGATTGGAGATCAGCAAGCAGAGAGCCCTCTCCTGGAGAGGGCACTTCGCTTGTGTTGTCGGCGATCGGTACCGACTTCAGCGGCTGCTTATTGCACCTTCTGAAACGCTCCCATCGCGTACTTACGCAGTCGTCGCCGCCAAGCTGCGTGGCGCCGAAACAGCCTCTTGGCACAGCGTTAAACTGCTTCGGTGGCATGCCGGGCACGATTAGCAATTCCATCTACAGAGTTGATGCGATGCGGCTAAGTTCAAGCGTACTAGCATTGCGCAGCGACCGGATCTCGAGGGCGAATGATCTTGAATGGCTGCCGGTGAGTCGGCATCCAGCAGAGTGACCATAGGGGCGGCGTATTCTGGTGAAATCCATCCTCCAGTTGGTCGGGACTTCAAGGTACAGGCGGTTGAGCCGGTGCGTGCACACAAGGAATGCAAGGTGCGCTCTCGCGTTAGGCCGCCGCCACGTGCTGCAGATTAAAAAGCTGTATTAACCTCTACTAACGCCCGCTCAACATCGCGCCGGCCGAGGATTCACCCCAGGCAATGGCAGCGCTGTCGAACGGGTCTTGCATCCGTTGCTGCTTGGCACTCGTGGCGCGACTACTGGTTTCTGAAGCGCCCCACTCAGTGCTTCAGAATCGACTTCAACCTGCAGCATATGAAAACCAAGTGGCTCTACTAAGTGCGATGGAGATCGGCATCCCACTGTTGTGAACCGGTGTCTTTGTGCACAGAAGCACGCTTTGGCTCGTGTTATAGCTGTCCGATGGCAACCTGGTGACGCGCACAGGCTGGAAGGCTTCGTGTAAAGTCGCCACCCAGATGCAGCAGGATCGAAGCGCTGCTGGATGCAGGCCTAGACTCGCCGCACTTGCAAGTGCCTTCGCAACCACGATGGCAGCAGCCGTACTTGCTGCACACTTAAGCAAGAGTCAGCAAGGCAAATATATTGAGATGAGTGCATGCAAGCACTGCTTGGGAGTGCGCCGGCTGAACGGGTTTAGAATGCACTTATGATGCTCTCGACCGTAACATTCCTGATGAGTTGACGACCGCCACCTAGTCTAGTGAGCTTCACCTGCTGCTGTCGTTCATTACTGTATGCGACGGCAGTATTATGTCATCAAGCGACTAAAGAATAAAGTAGCGAAGGAGATAATACGTTTGTTGGTTTCTATGGTACACTTCTATAGTTGACACACCGATCGCGTAAGGTTACCGCTGCCGCTCAGGTCGGTCCGCTCACCTGGACGCATCGCTTGCGAAACGATAGCGTCTGGCTTGCAAAACGATGGCTAGACGTCGCTTACAGCAGCGGCGACTGCAACTGCGGGTGGTGGATCTCCACCAACACGCGGTACAGACCCGCGCCGCACACGCCGCCCAGCGAGTCGGCCACAAGCGGGATCCAGAAGTAGTAGTTGCGCGTCGTGAAGACCTTGGAGCCCCAGCCGGCCACCGCCGTGAAGAGGCGAGGACCCAGGTCGCGCGCAGGGTTCACAGCGTATCCCGTGTTCATGCCGAACGCCATGCCCAGCGCCATGATCATGAGAGCAAACGCAAACGGAGAGCCCACGGGACCCGCAGACCTGTTGCGCTTGTCCGTGATGGCGTAGATGCTCAGCACCAGCATGGCCGTGCCGATGAACTCCGTGTAGAAGGCCGTGTAGTTGGAGATCTGGTCGCTAGGGTACGTGGCGAAGCTGCTCTGCGTCGTCTCGCGGTTCGGGTCGATCACGTTCAGGTTCTGGTACTGCATGACGTAGATGACGAAGGCACCGCAGAAGGCCCCCAGCAGCTGCGACACCATGTAGCCCGGCGCCTTCCACCACGGCAGGCGGCCGTACACGCAGTGGGCCAGGGTCACGGCCGTGTTGAGGTTGGCGCCGCTGACGCCCTCGGAGCAGTACACGCCGATGAGCACGCCAATTCCCCAGCACATGTTGATGCTGAGCCACGTGCCGTTGGCATCCTGCGAGTTGGTCACTTGGTTGTTCACGCCCATGCCGAAGACGATCATGACGAAGGTGCCGAGGAACTCGGCGAAGCACTCGCGCATGTGCACGCTCTGCACGGCGAAGCGTGCCAGACCCTGCGGCTTGACGGGGGCGAAGGCCGGTGCGGCGGTGGCAGTCTTGGGGGTTGTGGGCATGGCCGCGTAGCCACTTTCGACCTTGTCGACCAGGTCGTCGAAGCACTGCGCGGCACTGGCGTTGGGTGCCACGTCGGGCGTGGCTGTTGCTTGCGCTGCGGATGGCAGTGGAGCCATGTCGACTTGCGTTGGTTGGTAGGTTGCTTTGCTTGACCAGTAGCTGGTGAAATGCAGAATGGCCAAGTGTGCGAGGGCATTGCTGGCCGTGGCGGTGCTTGGAGCTGCATCTTGAGTATCAAGCGCGGCGTCTGTGACGAGGGTGGTATGCGCGCATTCAATCGGTCGGCTTGGACTTGATCGGCGGGTGTGACAGCGCAGGTTATTCAAGGTTACGCTTGCTCGTTAATTTCGGTCGAGCGGCCCGGCTGTGGCCGTTTCTATCTGGTTGACTTGGTCGTTGTATGGGCCGACCGGCAGGGGGTACGTACTCGCCGTCGCGTGTTTTTGCTTCGCGTAGATCATCCAAGCAAGCAAGTTGGCGAGTTCGTTGCCGCGCACACCGAAAGTTTTGACTCGTTCGGCCGTATACATACTTGCTGGCTGGCTGAAAAGTTCGATTTGGGCTGACTGGCAGTGGTGGATCAGTGTGGACGTAGAGACTCGTCTGTAGCACAGACCGTGCTGTGGTGGCTGGTGTTTGGAATCGAGTGCGCATTTACCGGCGAGCTAACGTGAAACTCGTCTCCTGCAGTCGAGGCCAATCGCTGCTGTTTAACTTGGTGCCTACCAACAGAGCATGCGCAACTACCAGTTACATTCTTCATATGGCGCGGGCCCAGTTCGTTGCTCGCTGTTTGGTGTGCAGCAAACGAGTGGACCCACTAGAATAACAGACTCACCGCCGAAATACTTGCCAGAATCCCCACCACCGGTAAAGCGTCCCTGCGTGTCGCTCTATACGTTACCCCAACGAGCGCCAGACTGCATCGTCGGAACTCTCGAGGCATACACGGCCGCAGTCTTAGTTGCAGTCAGTAAGTATGCGGGTATCGGTAGGAGGGGACTCCCTAGAGGAAACAGCGGCTATGGCCTCCCCCGGGATGAATTACTTTTGGTTCAGGTCGCACCACGCCGAGGCTTCCTTTCCAGACTAACTTTACATTCGATTGAGCCAATTGTTCACCTGTAGTAGATAGGCAGTCATATTCTGATGATCCTCGATCTGAGTGATAAAGTTGTTGGCCACAGGCAAATGCTCGTCATTTCACTATAGCTGCACATTGCGTTTTCTTTTTGAAGAAGCAAGACTGGAAGTAGCCCCATAAGCACTTGGATTATGGTATTTGATTTCTGCCTGGAAAACCAAAGGTAGTTGCGGAGAACGCACTTGATGCTTTTCGGCCGCTTCAACAGGGCTTCGTTTTCCACCGAAAATCTTTGCCAATCCCCGCGCAAGCTCAAAGGTAACCGCAGATTCCAGTGTCCATAACTCCAATATCAGCGTCGCAGTCTGTGGAAGACTTCGCCGACAAGTTTGATAAAGGACATGCCAACATGCCGCCGATGCCCAAGATCGCGACTGAGTTCGCTCTTCACGACAAACATACTTGTTTGCACCGCTTTGGTGTATGGAGCAATCATGCACGAGAGTGCCTCGGAACATTTGTGATGCTTATATTTGGTCTAGGTGTGAACAACCAAGTGAACAGCTCGGACGAACAGAGCGGCACATTTCTGAGTATTAACATTTGCTGGGGCATCGGCGTTTTCATTGGCATGTACTGCTCTGACGGCGGAAGCGGTACACACTTGAACCACGCAGTAACATTGGCTCTGTGTGTACACGGTCGTCTCTCGTGGTGGAAAGCTCCGGGGTATACGGCAGCTCAAGTCTCAGGATGCAGCCGGTCCTGCCGAGGCACCTTTCTCGTTCGCGCTCGCGATCATGGGACTCGGAATGGCGGCCTGGGCTACGCTGTGAACCCTGCGCGCGACCTGGGTCCTCGCCTCTTCACGGCGGTGGCCGGCTGGGGCTCCAAGGTCTTCACGACGCGCAACTACTACTTCTGGATCCCGCTTGTGGCCGACTCGCTGGGCGGCGTGTGCGGCGCGGGTCTGTACCGCGTGTTGGTGGAGATCCACCACCCGCTTGAGTCGCACCACTGATTGGAAGCAAACCGCTGATACTGTTTCGGTCTGGCGAAACCTTTGTGTACGTTTTGCTAGAACGTGTAGGAATGCATGCCACACGTCGTTTCTAAACTGACTACAGCAAGCCAGAAGTTCACTGTGAGTGAGCTTAATCAATCAATGTGCGAAGAGAATACTGAATCCTGATGCAACCCTTAAGTCACCGCTGCCGGTAAATGCGCACTCGATTCCAAACACCAGCCACCACAGCACGGTCTGTGCTACAGACGAGTCTCTACGTCCACACTGATCCACCACTGCCAGTCAGCCCAAATCGAACTTTTCAGCCAGCCAGCAAGTATGTATACGGCCGAACGAGTCAAAACTTTCGGTGTGCGCGGCAACGAACTCGCCAACTTGCTTGCTTGGATGATCTACGCGAAGCAAAAACACGCGACGGCGAGTACGTACCCCCTGCCGGTCGGCCCATACAACGACCAAGTCAACCAGATAGAAACGGCCACAGCCGGGCCGCTCGACCGAAATTAACGAGCAAGCGTAGCCTTGAATAACCTGCGCTGTCACACCCGCCGATCAAGTCCAAGCCGACCGATTGAATGCGCGCATACCACCCTCGTCACAGACGCCGCGCTTGATACTCAAGATGCAGCTCCAAGCACCGCCACGGCCAGCAATGCCCTCGCACACTTGGCCATTCTGCATTTCACCAGCTACTGGTCAAGCAAAGCAACCTACCAACCAACGCAAGTCGACATGGCTCCACTGCCATCCGCAGCGCAAGCAACAGCCACGCCCGACGTGGCACCCAACGCCAGTGCCGCGCAGTGCTTCGACGACCTGGTCGACAAGGTCGAAAGTGGCTACGCGGCCATGCCCACAACCCCCAAGACTGCCACCGCCGCACCGGCCTTCGCCCCCGTCAAGCCGCAGGGTCTGGCACGCTTCGCCGTGCAGAGCGTGCACATGCGCGAGTGCTTCGCCGAGTTCCTCGGCACCTTCGTCATGATCGTCTTCGGCATGGGCGTGAACAACCAAGTGACCAACTCGCAGGATGCCAACGGCACGTGGCTCAGCATCAACATGTGCTGGGGAATTGGCGTGCTCATCGGCGTGTACTGCTCCGAGGGCGTCAGCGGCGCCAACCTCAACACGGCCGTGACCCTGGCCCACTGCGTGTACGGCCGCCTGCCGTGGTGGAAGGCGCCGGGCTACATGGTGTCGCAGCTGCTGGGGGCCTTCTGCGGTGCCTTCGTCATCTACGTCATGCAGTACCAGAACCTGAACGTGATCGACCCGAACCGCGAGACGACGCAGAGCAGCTTCGCCACGTACCCTAGCGACCAGATCTCCAACTACACGGCCTTCTACACGGAGTTCATCGGCACGGCCATGCTGGTGCTGAGCATCTACGCCATCACGGACAAGCGCAACAGGTCTGCGGGTCCCGTGGGCTCTCCGTTTGCGTTTGCTCTCATGATCATGGCGCTGGGCATGGCGTTCGGCATGAACACGGGATACGCTGTGAACCCTGCGCGCGACCTGGGTCCTCGCCTCTTCACGGCGGTGGCCGGCTGGGGCTCCAAGGTCTTCACGACGCGCAACTACTACTTCTGGATCCCGCTTGTGGCCGACTCGCTGGGCGGCGTGTGCGGCGCGGGTCTGTACCGCGTGTTGGTGGAGATCCACCACCCGCAGTTGCAGTCGCCGCTGCTGTAAGCGACGTCTAGCCATCGTTTTGCAAGCCAGACGCTATCGTTTCGCAAGCGATGCGTCCAGGTGAGCGGACCGACCTGAGCGGCAGCGGTAACCTTACGCGATCAGTGTGTCAACTATAGAAGTGTACCATAGAAACCAACAAACAAATAATATCCTTTGTTGCTACTGCATTTGTTGGTATACCATTCGTTTGCTCAGCATTGGCGTTGGTCATTGGTTTCCAAGTTGAAGTAGTTGAGCAAAAGTAGGAGGTGGGTAGAGGTGAAGAACACGTCAGAATGAAACACCGTGAGCAATTCAAGTGCAGTGGCGAACACTTATCTGCGGCAAACGATTCTTCGTGCTCAATTAATCGGTCCTCACCAACTCAACATCCCAACCAGTGTCGGATACAACCTTTCAAAAACATGAACTCTATTGGAAATTGGTGTTACAGTCTATTTCTACCCAGCTCTCACGCAGGAGATACCCCACTCCGTCAAGCTAGAAATCCGTGACCACCGCCGCTCACTGACGCGGCTGCGGCTGCGGGTGGTGCATCTCCACCATCACGCGGTACAGACCCGCGCCGCACACGCCGCCGCACAACGGAGCCACGATGGGGATCCAGAAGTAGTGGTTGCGCAGCGTGAACACCTTGGTCCCCCAGCCGGCCAGACACGTGAAGAGGCGCGGGCCGAAGTCGCGCGCAGGGTTGATGGCGTAGCCCGTGTTCATGCCGAACGCCATGCCCAGTCCCCAGATGAGCAGGCAGAAGGCGAACGGAGAGCCGACCGGACCGGCAGACTTGTTGCGCTTGTCCGTGATGGCGTACACGCCCAG
This sequence comes from Phytophthora ramorum, assembly GCF_020800215.1. Classification (NCBI taxonomy): domain Eukaryota; phylum Oomycota; class Peronosporomycetes; order Peronosporales; family Peronosporaceae; genus Phytophthora; species Phytophthora ramorum. The sequence goes on along the minus strand of NW_027150660.1, from coordinate 874,504 downwards.
CACCAGCATGGCCGTGCCGATGAACTCCGTGTAGAAGGCCGTGTAGTTGGAGATCTGGTCGCTAGGGTACGTGGACCAGCTTCCCTGCATCGTCTCGCGGTTCGGGTCGATCACGTTCAGGTTCTGGTACTGCATCAGGTAGATGATGAAGGCGCCACAGAAGGCGCCCAGCACCTGCGACACCATGTAGCCCGGCGCCTTCCACCACGGCAGGCGGCCGTACACGCAGTGGGCCAGGGTCACGGCCGTGTTGAGGTTGGCGCCACTGACGCCCTCGGAGCAGTACACGCCGATGAGTACGGCCACGCCCCAGCACATGTTGATGCTGAGCCACGTGCCGTTCTTGTCCTCGGAGTTCACCACTTGGTTGTTCACGCCCATGCCGAAGACGATCATGATGAAGGTGCCGAGGAACTCGGCCAGGCACTCGCGCATGTGCACGCTCTGCACAGCGTAGCGCGAGACGGCCTTGCCCTGCGACGCGGAGCCGGCCTTGGGCGTCAGTGGCGCGTCGACGTAGCCCGTCTCGACCTTGTCGATCAGCTCGTCGTACGAAATAGCCGCTGTGTCTTGGTTGGAAGTCATGGTGATGGGGTAGTAGTGGGGTGGAGTCTTGAGATGCAGGACGCAGATCACTCGCGGTGGAGTGAGTGGGTGTGTTGGTCGGTTGCTTGACCGGTTGGAGGTGAAATGCAGAATGAGACTTGAGCGTGTCCGCTTCGCTGCTCGCCATCATGCTCTGTGCGGGTGTCTGTGCAACCAAACCTGACACGGCGTGGAGATTAATTCGCCGCGTGTCTTTCGAAGCGAGCGAGTGAGCGCTGCTCACAATCGAGCTCCATGAATCGAGCCGAGTCGAGCCGCCGATTTGTTTGTTAATTCACGCCTTGTCTTCGTTCGACGGCGCTTGGGCGATGTTTTTGCTGCCAATCAGCTTCCCGTCTGCCACGTGAGAGACCTGTAAACTACACTGGCGCTAGAGCTGGTACCTGCGTCATGTGGCTGGCCGTCGGGTGCTGGCAATTATGACTTCGTAACCACAGAATGGGACAGTAAGTGCAATGGAGCAGTGTTGTGGTTGCGATTGCGGTGAACAGCAAGTTAGGTTGGTGGTGGTGGTCTGCCGCCACTCGGCTCCGGTCTCACTCAAGCGCACAAGCGTTGCGCACTCGAACTCAAATTTGTGTATCTGAGAGTTTAGGCTTTTCGCCTTTTCAAAGATTTGAAAAAATCGCAAATTTGGCGTTGATCCAGTCAAACAAGTCGAAGCGGTTGGCTCGGCAGCCCTAACGCAGCCGCTACAATTCCTAGTGAGGAATGCCATGACCATGTTTGGCCTCTGCTGTGCCATTTCACCAGTGGGGTAAGTAGTGTACATTACGGGCAGGTCCGTACAGCTCAGCTTTTACTATGCTTTTTTAGGGTGGTGGCGATAATGACCTCTGGAAGCACGCACAACCAGGTGACAACTCAGTATGGCTTGGGTCGGTTCTTGTCAGTAGGACTGTGGTCGTAGTCGCACGCTTTAGCAGTGAATTACATGCAACTCTCTCTCTCTAAATGCAACGCAATTTTTGCGGTATTAATCATGAGTGTCATTGGGTGACTCGAGATCACCTACAGAGATGGAACGCACAGTGCATTACGCACTTGATGCCGGTGGAGGTCGCTCCTCGCAGAGGGTACTGGAGCGATGTAAATCGAAGACGCCTAGAATGAGACTCTCGCTTCTCAAATTTTGAGAGCTGGCCAAAACGACCACCGGAATCACTCAAAATGGTCCCATCGCTCTCGTCGCCGGATCCCGTAGCACACCAAATTAAACCGGACGGAGGTGGATTCTGTGTGGCTTGCTTGGTCCGTGTCAATGCAACAGCGAGCCGTGGTCGAGTTGCGGTCGTCGATAGGCAGCCCGCCGACATGTTGGGTGGTCAATGTGAGCGCTGTCTCTCTCTGTCTCCGTGTTTGACACCCTGAGCAAGCAAGCAAGCGATTAGACAAACAGGCGAGAAACCAGACTCGTGATCTGGCTGTCGATTGCCTATGATGATTCTTCCACGATGCGCTCAGCGTTTGCCCTGGTCGATGCTCGCCTCACCGTTGTCACCACCCTGACCTTTAATCCAAATGGCAAATTTAATCTACAAACCACTCCTACGCAGCTACACCGCCGACATCAAGACCGTGTTTAGGCACGAATGTTAGAGAAATGTGTTTTCACACGACGATCACCTTCCGTATGTGGAGGACCGCACGCTCTTCATTGCAATACCACGCCAAGCAAGTCGACGTAGATCCCACCAACCCCCAAATACCCAAAATCCAAACCACCAACTCCACGGCCTACTTGCTGCACACACTCGCACAACGCCATACAGATCTTCATCCGTCGATGCCGTTCAGTTTGCGCTGATGCCAAACGTAAGTATCTAAATGTAATCGGTCGGCACCAACTCAACATCCCAACCAGTGTCGGATACAACCTTTCAAAAACATGAACTCTATTGGAAATTGGTGTTACAGTCTATTTCTACCCAGCTCTCACGCAGGAGATACCCCACTCCGTCAAGCTAGAAATCCGTGACCACCGCCGCTCACTGACGCGGCTGCGGCTGCGGGTGGTGCATCTCCACCATCACGCGGTACAGACCCGCGCCGCACACGCCGCCGCACAACGGAGCCACGATGGGGATCCAGAAGTAGTGGTTGCGCAGCGTGAACACCTTGGTCCCCCAGCCGGCCAGACACGTGAAGAGACGCGGGCCGAAGTCGCGCGCAGGGTTGATGGCGTAGCCCGTGTTCATGCCGAACGCCATGCCCAGTCCCCAGATGAGCAGGCAGAAGGCGAACGGAGAGCCGACCGGACCGGCAGACTTGTTGCGCTTGTCCGTGATGGCGTACACGCCCAGCACCAGCATGGCCGTGCCGATGAACTCCGTGTAGAAGGCCGTGTAGTTGGAGATCTGGTCGCTAGGGTACGTGGACCAGCTTCCCTGCGTCGTCTCGCGGTTCGGGTCGATCACGTTCAGGTTCTGGTACTGCATGACGTAGATGACGAAGGCACCGCAGAAGGCGCCCAGCACCTGCGACACCATGTAGCCCGGCGCCTTCCACCACAGCAGGCGGCCGTACACGCAGTGGGCCAGCGTCACGGCCGTGTTGAGGTTGGCGCCGCTGACGCCCTCGGAGCAGTACACGCCGATGAGCACGCCAATTCCCCAGCACATGTTGATGCTGAGCCACGTGCCGTTGGCATCCTGCGAGTTGGTCACTTGGTTGTTCACGCCCATGCCGAAGACGATCATGACGAAGGTGCCGAGGAACTCGGCCAGGCACTCGCGCATGTGCACGCTCTGCACAGCGTAGCGCGAGACGGCCTTGCCCTGCGACGCGGAGCCGGCCTTGGGCGTCAGTGGCGCGTCGACGTAGCCCGTCTCGACCTTGTCGATCAGCTCGTCGTACGAAATAGCCGCTGTGTCTTGGTTGGAAGTCATGGTGATGGGGTAGTAGTGGGGTGGAGTCTTGAGATGCAGGACGCAGATCACTCGCGGTGGAGTGAGTGGGTGTGTTGGTCGGTTGCTTGACCGGTTGGAGGTGAAATGCAGAATGAGACTCGAGCGTGTCCGCCTCGCTGCTCGCCATCATGCTCTGTGCGGGTGTCTGTGCAACCAAGCCTGACACGGCGTGGAGATTAATTCACCGCGTGTCTTTTGAATCGAGCGAGCGAGCGCTGCTCACAATCGAGCTCCATGAATCGAGCCGAGTCGAGCCGCCGATTTGTTTGTTAATTCACGCCTCGTCTTCGTTCGACGGCGCTTGGGCGATGTTTTTGCTGCCAATCAGCTTCCCGTCTGTCACGTGAGAGGCCTGTAAACTACACTGGCGCTAGAGCTGGTATCTGCGTCATGTGGCTGGCCGTCGGGTGCTGGCAATTATGACTTCGTAGCCACAGAATGGGACAGTAAGTGCAATGGAGCAGTGTTGTGGTTGCGATTGCGGTGAACAGCAAGTTAGGTTGGTGGTGGTGGTCTGCCGCCACTCGGCTCCGGTCTCACTCAAGCGCACAAACGTTGCGCACTCGAACTCAAATTTGTGTATCTGAGAGTTTAGGCTTTTCCATCGTAGCTCATAGTGATCTTGTCAGGTGTGGGGGCCACGCTCGTCAGAGCGGGAAGAGTGTATTATCGCCGACGGCCACTGCGGAGAGCAGTGGCTAGCCCCGTGGTGGGTTGTGGTGGGTTACGCGGCAAATTGAACAATGGCTATCCTACACTTGTTGCCTCACGACCACCAATTTCTCTCGCTGGAAAACCCGTTTTCCACGCGTCAATGCGTCCAGAAAACATACCTTTCCATCGTAGCTCATAGTGATCTTGTCAGGTGTGGGGGCCACGCTCGTCAGAGCGGGAAGAGTGTATTATCGCCGACGGCCACTGCGGAGAGCAGTGGCTAGCCCCCCAATGGCGCAGCCTGAGGATGGCGAACGCTCTTTAGCCCCGACGACCTCATCACCATCATGTCCGCGAGCTTCTCTCTCGAGGCAACCTCCATGTGAATGTATCGTTGGTAGCAGTCACTGCTCCAGCGGCCTTGGAGCTTGATTGTTGAGTCTTCACAGCCAGCTTGGAAAAGTGCTGTCGCACCGCCACCTCGGAGCGAGTGAGTACCGAATTTGCTGCTGTCCTCGCCGCATCTCGTGGCCGCCGTCTTGATGATCTTCTCGAGCGCTTTCGCCGGTAGCACTGTACCGTTCACCCAGCATAGTGGTGTGACGTCCGCCGCATCCTTGTTCTCACGCAAAAGCGCACGCGCCGCTCTCACCGGGCACAGCCATGGTAATGACGTCTTCGCCAGTGTTCTGGTGGTAGCTTCGCCGACTTGGTCCGTCTTGCTTCCTCTGAACCGGATCGTGACATGGGTTGCTGTTCTGAAATCCGTGGGTTTGCGTCCATTTTCACTCGTGAGCTGAATGTCTCGCCTCTGTATAATGAACCATGCGCTCTTGCCGCTTGACGCGAGGTACTCTGATCTTCTCAAAAGGAAGAAGTAGCCCAAGACCGCAGCCCCCCACAGAACGCGGTCGTAGGGCCGGCTGAAGTTGAGGCTGCGGTGGATCTCGCGGAGATGCGCGACGGTGACTGGGGCTCGGCGGGTCGGAGGCCGCGACAGCCTCCGCATCCCGAGCAGAGCAAGGCGGTGGGTGTCGGTGAGCCCGACCGGGTGTCCGAATCGGACCTGATGATGCCATGAGACGTGGCTACACTTGGACAATACGGTGGCCGGCGAGTTGGAGACGGAGGTGGCGTCGCCGAGCCAGCAGGATATGGCGAATAGCGCAAGTTGGAGGGACTGCGCGTCCAGGTCGCGGGGTAGTCGGCCTGGTTCACTGTGTTGGGCACGCCACCGGCACCATTGCTGCCAGGTGCGGTCGTACAGTCGTCGCGAGCTTGGGGCCAGTGAAGCGGCCTGTAAGTTGACGAGAATGTTGCGTAGATCCGCCGCAGATGACCCGGCACCGGAACCTGCATCCACGAAGCAACGGCATTAGTAAAGCGGGATCGGTGAGACGCGGACTGGAGTCTGCTGCCAGCGTCGGCGATGACGTTCCACGTGCCCGGAAGGTGGGCAGTCGATACCCGCAAGCGCCAAATGGCTTCAGAAAGGCCGACCGCACGGTTGAGTTCCTGGGCAAATTCGTGCCGTGCGGAAAGTTTGTTGGTCCTGGAGACCGTGGTCTGGTTGTCGCTCCAGCATCTTACGTGCGGCCACAGTGGCGCATATGCGGTGTGCCATGATTGACCAAAAATCAGGCAAGCGAGTGCGACTGCAAGCTGTTCCCGGACGTTAATGTCGAAACGAGGTTCGGCACGCTCGTCATCGTCGAAGGTGACAATGATGTATCGCTTCTCGGCGGGGTCCAGTACACAGAGCCCCTCATCACTGGCGTCCATGTACAGATGCACGTCGGGCTGTGGCAACGAGCCAAATAAATACGTAGGAACTCCGGAGAGATGCCCATGGCGGAGAATTGTTGAGAACCAATGGAGATCGTCGCGGGCCCACATCGTAATAGCAGCGGAGCCGTACCGGGGCACCGACGCGGCCACAGCGTGCAAGCGCTGGTAGAATGGCTTAGCGGCGCGCAGGCAGGATGCTACGTGGCGTAGGCTACCAAGTAGCCTCTGCAGTTCCACCGATGGCACGCGTGATGAAGTCGATGCGGCCTCAACGCGAATGAGGGCCTTGGTGATCTTGTCTGCTGGGATGGACACCGTTCGAGCCGTGCAGTCCCAATCCAGACCCAGTGCCCGCATCTGCGTTCCCCACGCCGAGAACTTGGCCTCGTTGATCGCTAGAGGTCCTAAGACGGCCAGCATTGCCAAACGGAGCGTGTCCTCTGCGATGGAACAGCGTGCCCCGAGGTCGGGCTCGACTAAGACGTGGTCATCCACCCACTCGTATGCGAAGAACGGTGACACGTCGGAGACATCGGGCGCCATCGACGCCGGAGATTCCCGTCTAACGATGGTCGAAATCGCGCGTCCGAACACACCATAGATTGCCGGGGAACCTGTCCAACCAAACGGGGCTGACAGGTCGATTACGCCGGCCTTGAGCTCGGGAACTCGCCCGCCCATCCAGACCACATCGTCCGCGTGTTGGCGCATATGACGAAAGGCCCCCTTCACGTCACCCTTCAGCATCAATATCCGTCTGTTCGGGTAGATAAGGTGGAGCAGCTCAATGCGCCGGGCAAGCGCGATCACGGACTCGTAGTGGGTAATCGGTAGGGACGTCTGGACGGTGTGGTCGTTGACAGAATCACCCATGGGAAATGACAAATCGTGAATAAGGCGGATCCCACCGTCGGTCTTGGGCACTGCGCCAAAGGGGCTTACCCACACGGACCAAAGCGGTAGTAGGCGTTCATCAACCAAGAGATACGTTCTGGATGCTTCCCCTTCCAAGATGGATGAGGTCACCGACGCAGCCTGGGCCGTAGCCGAGCGGTGATTAGGATGAAAAGGCCGCGATGACCCACGTGGTTGCACCCACTTGGCGCGGAAGCCTTCACGTGCGATGCGGATCATTAGCGACTGCTGCTCGTAGCCTTGCAGCAGCGCTCGATACGTTCTGGGATTCAGAGCCTTGTTCGGCCGGGGATCTGCGGTAGTTTCGCCACGGACGAGGCGAACCAAATGAGGAAGCGACATCTTGCTCCGGCGGACAAGCTCAGACAGCGTATATTGCAGGGATTGGCGTCGGTCGGACGGGCGTGTCAGTCCAAACTGTGCGAGCACCTGGTCGAGCCGTCGGTTCGTGATGCGAGAGTGTCGAGCCAAGTCGCGAAGCAGGGCGGCTTGGACGGCTGCCCATCGAGGAGTATATAGCGTACGCGGTTCTCTCGTGGGCAAATCTCGCCTTCATTCACGACGTACCCCTTTGCGCAAGCCCTTGAACTCGGCGTCAATGTAGTCAGCAAGAGGGCCTGGTAGTGGTGATGTCGGTACGACGTGACACCGTGAATTGAAAAACACGCACTCATCAGGGTTGGCTGCATCCCCTGGGCACCCTGCCACCGATAGGAACTTCATGCAGATCGAGCGTCCATGGACCCGTGGGATGAGAGCCCGGATGTGCGGCGGCACCTTCGACGACGAAGCAGAGGCAAACTGCTGCTGGCGTTGCTGCGGGTCCCAGCCAGCTCCCATACCTCGCTGCCCACGCGAGAAAGTGCCGTACTTCGACCTGCCGTTCCAGCCGCTCTCATTCCGCTCGTGCGACCTGGGGAGCTCGCGCCCTGCGCCGTGCAGCAGGAGCTGGACCTTCTTCGCCGTAACAAGCTGGGTAAATCGCTGAAGCTCGGGGTCAGCAGGCGTCACCGTGGCGTGAAATTGCATGCGTGTATTCTGGCCGGTACGAGCGTCGTCCGCCACGGCGGATCGGTACCGCTCCAGAGCCGTGTCGATCCAGTAAATCAGGTACTTGAGATCGGTTGCTTCCCATAACTCGAGACCCGCTGTCTCCTGGACGACCTGCAGGAGCACCTGAACGACGCGGCATGTTGACAATGAGCAGAATGCGTCACAATATGTCTTCAGACTGTCCAGCGCTGCCTTGATCTGGGCGAGTGACTCTGTTGCCGCGACCGTGGGGAGTTCCACAGCAGAGGAGAAGTTTTGCATGTTGATCTTGGTGCCTTTCTCCTTAGACGCCAGCACCCAGCCCACACGAGCGAGGGGCTCGAGGTGATTCAAGTGCAAAATTGACAACCCATGCACCCCGAACGCGAAGTCGTACAATCGGGTTAGCGTCGCCGGGTGGGGGGCAAACGTCACCGCGTTGTGGGCCAGCAAACTCGTAACAAATTCATGCGCAGACGTACCTGGAGTACGAGGCGCGTGGGTAAGGTCGTGTACTTGTCGCTGCGAGGGTGTTGGTCGAAATAGTAGCTTGGACCGGTGGTGGAGCGAGTCCTCATCGAGGCCGTCGTCGCTGATGCAACGCTGGCGCTTGGGCCTGGGCCCGACATCATGCGAAACGTTATCTTCGCTCGAGCTTGGGGCCCGGTGTCGTGACTGCGCCGCCAGATCCCTTTCAGCGTTCTCGGTTGGTCGTGCTCGGCGGGCCGCTAGATACCTCTCCAGCACGTCAGGAAAAGCTGCCAGCTCCTCAAGAACGAGTCGTTGGCGGTCTCCGCCGTTTGCCGTAAGGCGTGAGCGTGAGCCAACAGGCTCAGAGGCATCGGCCTCGCTGTCGTCGTCGAAGAGAGAGTCTGGTTGGTCCTGGCTGCACTGAGTTACAGTCGTAGGGACATGCGCAAGAGGCGGCGTGGAAACCGCCGTGCGCCTCGGCGGGGAGAAAAACGTCTCCCCGACACTTTCGCGAACAGTCTTGCTAATGCGCCGGGCAGAGCTCTCGTGCACGAAGACATAGTCGACGGCATGCTGAAGGCTGAAGAGGTGCCGTTGTCCGTCGGCTGGCGAGACCCACGCACACTGAGCAGTCCCGTTGGGAAGGCTGTCATCCTCCACGAGGCCCGCAAGTAGCTTAGCGATGTCGCGGGTCGGACGCGCACCCGGGGAATGCTGGTCCCCAAGAAGGCGGGAAAGAACCGTGGCGTGTCCCTCCCGGACCGCAGCTGGCGTCAGCGTCGGGGATAGTCGGCTTTGGCCGAACAGGAGGGCGATGATCGGGTCGATTTTGTGCGCGTTTGTCGCGCGGCATCGGATGGGGGTGCCGTTCCCTGGTTGAACCATCAGGTCGCGTCCCAAGATCTCGACGACTTGACCGTGTACCCAGTGGGCCTCATGGCGCACGAAGACCGGAGCGTGGAGCCAGGGACTGCATCTACGTGTCGTGCTCGTCATGGGAGAGTCGAGATGGATAGCGAAGCCGTTGGAACTTTGGATTTACGCGGCAAATTGAACAATGGCTATCCTACACTTGTTGCCTCACGACCACCAATTTCTCTCGCTGGAAAACCCGTTTTCCACGCGTCAATGCGTCCAGAAAACATACCTTTCGCCTTTTCAAAGATTTGAAAAAATCGCAAATTTGGCGTTGATCCAGTCAAACAAGTCGAAGCGGTTGGCTCGGCAGCCCTAACGCAGCCGCTACAATTCCTAGTGAGGAATGCCATGACCATGTTTGGCCTCTGCTGTGCCATTTCACCAGTGGGGTAAGTAGTGTACATTACGGGCAGGTCCGTACAGCTCAGCTTTTACTATGCTTTTTTAGGGTGGTGGCGATAATGACCTCTGGAAGCACGCACAACCAGGTGACAACTCAGTATGGCTTGGGTCGGTTCTTGTCAGTAGGACTGTGGTCGTAGTCGCACGCTTTAGCAGTGAATTACATGCAACTCTCTCTCTCTAAATGCAACGCAATTTTTGCGGTATTAATCATGAGTGTCATTCATGAGTGTCATTGGGTGACTCGAGATCACCTACAGAGATGGAACGCACAGTGCATTACGCACTTGATGCCGGTGGAGGTCGCTCCTCGCAGAGGGTACTGGAACGATGTGAAGCGAAGACGCCTAGAATGAAACTCTCGCTTCTCAAATTTTGAGAGCTGGCCAAAACGACCACCGGAATCACTCAAAATGGTCCCATCGCTCTCGTCGCCGGATCCCGTAGCACACCAAATTAAACCGGACGGAGGTGGATTCTGTGTGGCTTGCTTGGTCCGTGTCAATGCAACAGCGAGCCGTGGTCGAGTTGCGGTCGTCGATAGGCAGCCCGCCGACATGTTGGGCGGTCAATGTGAGCGCTGTCTCTCTCTGTCTCCGTGTTTGACACCCTGAGCAAGCAAGCAAGCGACCAGACAAACAGGCGAGAAACCAGACTCGTGATCTGGCTGTCGATTGCCTATGATGATTCTTCCACGATGCGCTCAGCTTTTGCCCTCGTCGATGCTCGCCTCACCGTTGTCACCACCCTGGCCTTTAATCCAAATGGCAAATTTAATCTACAAACCACTCCTACGCAGCTACACCGCCGACATCAAGACCGTGTTTAGGCACGAATGTTAGAGAAATGTGTTTTCACACGACGATCACCTTCCGTATGTGGAGGACCGCGCGCTCTTCATTGCAATACCACGCCAAGCAAGTCGACGTAGATCCCACCAACCCCCAAATACCCAACATCCAAACCACCAACTCCACGGCCTACTTGCTGCACACACTCGCACAACGCCATACAGATCTTCATCCGTCGATGCCGTTCAGTTTGCGCTGATGCCAAACGTAAGTATCTAAATGTAATCGGTCGGCACCAACTCAACATCCCAACCAGTGTCGGATACAACCTTTCAAAAACATGAACTCTATTGGAAATTGGTGTTACAGTCTATTTCTACCCAGCTCTCACGCAGGAGATACCCCACTCCGTCAAGCTAGAAATCCGTGACCACTGCCGCTCACTGACGCGGCTGCGGCTGCGGGTGGTGCATCTCCACCATCACGCGGTACAGACCCGCGCCGCACACGCCGCCGCACAACGGAGCCACGATGGGGATCCAGAAGTAGTGGTTGCGCAGCGTGAACACCTTGGTCCCCCAGCCGGCCAGACACGTGAAGAGACGCGGGCCGAAGTCGCGCGCAGGGTTGATGGCGTAGCCCGTGTTCATGCCGAACGCCATGCCCAGTCCCCAGATGAGCAGGCAGAAGGCGAACGGAGAGCCGACCGGACCGGCAGACTTGTTGCGCTTGTCCGTGATGGCGTACACGCCCAGCACCAGCATGGCCGTGCCGATGAACTCCGTGTAGAAGGCCGTGTAGTTGGAGATCTGGTCGCTAGGGTACGTGGACCAGCTTCCCTGCGTCGTCTCGCGGTTCGGGTCGATCACGTTCAGGTTCTGGTACTGCATCAGGTAGATGATGAAGGCGCCACAGAAGGCGCCCAGCACCTGCGACACCATGTAGCCCGGCGCCTTCCACCACGGCAGGCGGCCGTACACGCAGTGGGCCAGGGTCACGGCCGTGTTGAGGTTGGCGCCACTGACGCCCTCGGAGCAGTACACGCCGATGAGTACGGCCACGCCCCAGCACATGTTGATGCTGAGCCACGTGCCGTTCTTGTCCTCGGAGTTCACCACTTGGTTGTTCACGCCCATGCCGAAGACGATCATGACGAAGGTGCCGAGGAACTCGGCCAGGCACTCGCGCATGTGCACGCTCTGCACAGCGTAGCGCGAGACGGCCTTGCCCTGCGACGCGGAGCCGGCCTTGGGCGTCAGTGGCGCGTCGACGTAGCCCGTCTCGACCTTGTCGATCAGCTCGTCGTACGAAATAGCCGCTGTGTCTTGGTTGGAAGTCATGGTGATGGGGTAGTAGTGGGGTGGAGTCTTGAGATGCAGGACGCAGATCACTCGCGGTGGAGTGAGTGGGTGTGTTGGTCGGTTGCTTGACCGGTTGGAGGTGAAATGCAGAATGAGACTTTGATGAGTCCCGGGTCCCTAGTTGCAAGCAAGTGCCACCCCTCGCAATTAACGGCCGCGATTAATTTCTGATTATCCAGCGATTTTTTCTGCTTGGGGTGTTCGGTTCTCGGCGCGTGTCTTTTGCTGGATGAGCGGCTCGGCTCGGCTCGACTGGGAGTCAAAGGATGGATTTCACACCGCATGTGACAGGGCAGACAGTGACATAACGTGTGTGTGTTGCATCGGTGCTTGTGTTTGCCGCGTCGAGTGTGCTGGAAGGGAGCGCTGTGTGGGCCAGTGGAGAATGGGGAGACTGGTCGTTCTGGTGGGCAAAGTTGGCCGGGTCTTGACTCGCAGTCGCAACCCGCGGTTTTTAGTCGGCACGGATTACGTCGCGCCTCAACTCCCCGCAACTGCAGCGACGGTGGCAGATTAGTCTCCCTCACGCGTCGCAAGCCACGACAGGCTCCGTCCAACTTTGCCGTGGGTCCCGCCGCTACCACCGCCGAAAAGCGGTCGTGGCTGAGGCCCCACAAGCCCGCGTGCTAAGCGCAACCGCGGACGTAAGGAGCCTCGGGCTGAATAAAAACCGGCGATACCTCCCCCGCGACTTGAGCTGCATCGCGTTGCCTTTGCGTTTGCGTTTGCCTTGGATCGCGCCGTCTTCTGGCTAAACGAAGCTACCGACCGAAAGAGCGCAGCGAGTCCGAGGCACGCTTTGCCCGCGGACCATGTCGCTGCAGCGAAAAAGGTTGATGCAGAGTGGTATATCGCACCGTGTCTTGCTTCAGTTCTGAGCAAGCGAGCCGGCGGCGGCGCTTGTCGTCCTCTCTCTCGCAGGATTTTTTAACTTGACTAGAGCCTCGAGTCTCATCTTGGAACTCAAGCGAGTCGCGAGCCCTGCTTTGCCCCGCGTTGAAGTCGGCCTGGGCTGTTTGCTAAAAAGAGGCCACCTGTAATACCGGCAGTGCTTTGGACGGAGGACGGAAGGCTCAATGGGTCGGTGCTTCACCGCCGCTCAAACGCCGTTGCCGAATGCAGGCAACTCCGTCTCAGTCCATTGGTGCCGGTCGAGCGGGCTAGACCACGTCATCGACCCTGACTGCTCTTCGGAAACGGCTGAACGGCTGCACAGAAGCAGTCACTGCTGAAAGGCGCCGGGTTGTGCCGTGTCGGGGCGCGGTGGATGCCAATACCGACGCTGTGCATGTAACGGCACTTGTGCAATGCAACTCTCTGTGCGATGTCTTGCAAGGCTGAGTAATGATCATGGGTGAAAATCCAAATAATCTATTGTACTGGTTACGATCTATCAAGCAAGTAAGCTTAAGAATAATGTGGTTTGTCGGGGCGCTGTGCGATACGATGCCGCCTGTACGCTCCTTCTCGTACAGATAATAGTAGTTGGCCCCCACTCACAGCAGTGGGCCCCGCGGGTGGTGGATCTCCACCAACACGCGGTACAGACCCGCGCCGCACACGCCGCCCAGCGAGTCGGCCACAAGCGGGATCCAGAAGTAGTAGTTACGCAGTGTGAAGACCTTGGAGCCCCAGCCGGCCACCGCCGTGAAGAGGCGAGGACCCAGGTCGCGCGCAGGGTTCACGGCGTATCCCGTGTTCATGCCGAACGCCATGCCCAGCGCCATGATCATGAGTGCGAAGGCGAAGGCGTTGCCATACTTGCCGGCGGGGCGATTCTTCGTGTCCGTGATGGCGTAGATGCTCATGACGAGCATGGCCGTACCAATAAACTCCGTGTAGAAGGCCGTGTAGTTGGAGATGTTGTCCCGCGGGTAAGTAGCGAAGCTGCTCTGCGTTGTCTCGCGGTTCGGATCGATCTCGTTGAGGTTTTGCCATTGCATGACCCAGATGCAGAAGGCACCGCAGAAGGCCCCCAGCAGCTGCGACACCATGTAACCTGGAGCTTTCCACCACGGCAGGCGGCCGTACACGCAGTGGGCCAGCGTCACGGCCGTGTTGAGGTTGGCACCACTGACGCCCTCGGAGCAGTAGACGCCGATCATGACGCCGATACCCCAGCACATGTTGATGCTGAGCCACGTGCCGTTGGCCTCTTGTGAGTTGGTCACTTGGTTGTTCACACCCATGCCGAAGACGATCATGACGAAGGTGCCGAGGAACTCGGCGAAACACTCGCGCAGGTGCACGCTCTCGACGGCGAAACGCGCGAGGCCCCGCGGCTTATTATCGGCAGGGTACTGCAGGGGGGTGGCCTTGGGGGTCACGGGCATGCCGGCGTAGCCGCTCTCGACCTTGTCCACCAGGTCGTCAAAGCCCTGGAGTTGGTAGGCGGGCGAAACACCGGCAGTCTGGTTGGGTGGGGTCGGGGCCATGTCGCTGTCGGGGGTCACTGGGGTAGTGCTGGATTGTCCAGGAGGTGGTAAAATGAGGAATGACCAGGTGCTTGGCGCAGGCTTTGGTCGGCGGGCAGTTGCAGGTGAAATGCTTCTCGAATCCGAATCGGCCCAAGTTGAAGCGTGTCTTTGGTTATGATTCGAATCTTTGGCCACGGTGGCTCGATGCCGATTCTGTAACGGATCTTCGGCGACGCTCGAGGCTGAAGAAGCCAGCATGGGGCTGTGATCCTGTCAAGCGTGAGCATTCAGCGGCGCTTTCTACTTTGAAGCAGGTCGCGGATCGATCCTCACAAAAGATAGGGTCTTCTCTGATATATAGGAGCTTACATCGAGCCACTTCTGGGCGTCGGCGATGCTGAGCTGAGGCAAGGTTGACTAGGATACCGTAGTTTGCATCGCCCTGCATCGGCTGATTTGAAACGCTACTTGGCAAAGAACCTGGCCAGGCCGAGTAGTTCGTACCCAGTCCCACCCAAGAGCACAAATTAATCTGCAGCTTCACCATATCCTACCTCACCGAGCTAGCCCACACGTCACCCACCGCCACCAACATCCAGCGGCATCGCTCACTACTGTTGCAGCTGCTAGGTACGTATCTACGCCGCTCCCACCGGCCGCGACATCTTTTGCTCCAGAAATTGGTGCCGACAGCGACGGTATTGGCATCCACCGCGCCCCGACACGGCACAACCCGGCGCCTTTCAGCAGTGACTGCTTCTGTGCAGCCGTTCAGCCGTTTCCGAAGAGCAGTCAGGGTCGATGACGTGGTCTAGCCCGCTCGACCGGCACCAATGGACTGAGACGGAGTTGCCTGCATTCGGCAACGGCGTTTGAGCGGCGGTGAAGCACCGACCCATTGAGCCTTCCGTCCTCCGTCCAAAGCACTGCCGGTATTACAGGTGGCCTCTTTTTAGCAAACAGCCCAGGCCGACTTCAACGCGGGGCAAAGCAGGGCTCGCGACTCGCTTGAGTTCCAAGATGAGACTCGAGGCTCTAGTCAAGTTAAAAAATCCTGCGAGAGAGAGGACGACAAGCGCCGCCGCCGGCTCGCTTGCTCAGAACTGAAGCAAGACACGGTGCGATATACCACTCTGCATCAACCTTTTTCGCTGCAGCGACATGGTCCGCGGGCAAAGCGTGCCTCGGACTCGCTGCGCTCTTTCGGTCGGTAGCTTCGTTTAGCCAGAAGACGGCGCGATCCAAGGCAAACGCAAACGCAAAGGCAACGCGATGCAGCTCAAGTCGCGGGGGAGGTATCGCCGGTTTTTATTCAGCCCGAGGCTCCTTACGTCCGCGGTTGCGCTTAGCACGCGGGCTTGTGGGGCCTCAGCCACGACCGCTTTTCGGCGGTGGTAGCGGCGGGACCCACGGCAAAGTTGGACGGAGCCTGTCGTGGCTTGCGACGCGTGAGGGAGACTAATCTGCCACCGTCGCTGCAGTTGCGGGGAGTTGAGGCGCGACGTAATCCGTGCCGACTAAAAACCGCGGGTTGCGACTGCGAGTCAAGACCCGGCCAACTTTGCCCACCAGAACGACCAGTCTCCCCATTCTCCACTGGCCCACACAGCGCTCCCTTCCAGCACACTCGACGCGGCAAACACAAGCACCGATGCAACACACACACGTTATGTCACTGTCTGCCCTGTCACATGCGGTGTGAAATCCATCCTTTGACTCCCAGTCGAGCCGAGCCGAGCCGCTCATCCAGCAAAAGACACGCGCCGAGAACCGAACACCCCAAGCAGAAAAAATCGCTGGATAATCAGAAATTAATCGCGGCCGTTAATTGCGAGGGGTGGCACTTGCTTGCAACGAGGGACCCGGGACTCAAAGTCTCATTCTGCATTTCACCTCCAACCGGTCAAGCAACCGACCAACACACCCACTCACTCCACCGCGAGTGATCTGCGTCCTGCATCTCAAGACTCCACCCCACTACTACCCCATCACCATGACTTCCAACCAAGACACAGCGGCTATTTCGTACGACGAGCTGATCGACAAGGTCGAGACGGGCTACGTCGACGCGCCACTGACGCCCAAGGCCGGCTCCGCGTCGCAGGGCAAGGCCGTCTCGCGCTACGCTGTGCAGAGCGTGCACATGCGCGAGTGCCTGGCCGAGTTCCTCGGCACCTTCATCATGATCGTCTTCGGCATGGGCGTGAACAACCAAGTGGTGAACTCCGAGGACAAGAACGGCACGTGGCTCAGCATCAACATGTGCTGGGGCGTGGCCGTACTCATCGGCGTGTACTGCTCCGAGGGCGTCAGTGGCGCCAACCTCAACACGGCCGTGACCCTGGCCCACTGCGTGTACGGCCGCCTGCCGTGGTGGAAGGCGCCGGGCTACATGGTGTCGCAGGTGCTGGGCGCCTTCTGTGGCGCCTTCATCATCTACCTGATGCAGTACCAGAACCTGAACGTGATCGACCCGAACCGCGAGACGACGCAGGGAAGCTGGTCCACGTACCCTAGCGACCAGATCTCCAACTACACGGCCTTCTACACGGAGTTCATCGGCACGGCCATGCTGGTGCTGGGCGTGTACGCCATCACGGACAAGCGCAACAAGTCTGCCGGTCCGGTCGGCTCTCCGTTCGCCTTCTGCCTGCTCATCTGGGGACTGGGCATGGCGTTCGGCATGAACACGGGCTACGCCATCAACCCTGCGCGCGACTTCGGCCCGCGTCTCTTCACGTGTCTGGCCGGCTGGGGGACCAAGGTGTTCACGCTGCGCAACCACTACTTCTGGATCCCCATCGTGGCTCCGTTGTGCGGCGGCGTGTGCGGCGCGGGTCTGTACCGCGTGATGGTGGAGATGCACCACCCGCAGCCGCAGCCGCGTCAGTGAGCGGCAGTGGTCACGGATTTCTAGCTTGACGGAGTGAGGTATCTCCTGCGTGAGAGCTCGGTAGAAATAGACTGTAACACCAATTTCCAATAGAGTTCATGTTTTTGAAAGGTTGTATCCGATCCGACACTGGTTGGGATGTTGAGTTGGTGAGGACCGATTACATTTAGATACTTACGTTTGGCATCAGCACAAACTGAACGGCATCGACGGATGAAGATCTGTATGGCGTTGTGCGAGTGTGTGCAGCAAGTAGGCCGTGGAGTTGGTGGTTTGGATTTTGGGTATTTGGGGGTTGGTGGGATCTACGTCGACTTGCTTGGCGTGGTATTGCAATGAAGAGCGTGCGGTCCTCCACATACGGAAGGTGATCGTCGTGTGAAAACACATTTCTCTAACATTCGTGCCTAAACACGGTCTTGATGTCGGCGGTGTAGCTGCGTAGGAGTGGTTTGTAGATTAAATTTGCCATTTGGATTAAAGGCCAGGGTGGTGACAACGGTGAGGCGAGCATCGACGAGGGCAAAAGCTGAGCGCATCGTGGAAGAATCATCATAGGCAATCGACAGCCAGATCACGAGTCTGGTTTCTCGCCTGTTTGTCTGGTTGCCTGCTTGCTTGCTCAGGGTGTCAAACACGGAGAGAGAGAGAGAGAGACAGCGCTCACATTGACCACCCAACATGTCGGCGGGCTGCCTATCGACGACCGCAACTCGACCACGGCTCGCTGTTGCATTGACACGGACCAAGCAAGCCACACAGAATCCACCTCCGTCCGGTTTAATTTGGCGCGCTACGGGATCCGGCGACGAGAGCGATGGGACCATTTTGAGTGATTCCGGTGGTCGTTTTGGCCAGCTCTCAAAATTTGAGAAGCGAGAGTTTCATTCTAGGCGTCTTCGCTTCACATCGTTCCAGTACCCTCTGCGAGGAGCGACCTCCACCGGCATCAAGTGCGTAATGCACTGTGCGTTCCATCTCTGTAGGTGATCTCGAGTCACCCAATGACACTCATGAATGACACTCATGATTAATACCGCAAAAATTGCGTTGCATTTAGAGAGAGAGAGTTGCATGTAATTCACTGCTAAAGCGTGCGACTACGACCACAGTCCTACTGACAAGAACCGACCCAAGCCATACTGAGTTGTCACCTGGTTGTGCGTGCTTCCAGAGGTCATTATCGCCACCACCCTAAAAAAGCATAGTAAAAGCTGAGCTGTACGGACCTGCCCGTAATGTACACTACTTACCCCACTGGTGAAATGGCACAGCAGAGGCCAAACATGGTCATGGCATTCCTCACTAGGAATTGTAGCGGCTGCGTTAGGGCTGTCGAGCCAACCGCTTCGACTTGTTTGACTGGATCAACGCCAAATTTGCGATTTTTTCAAATCTTTGAAAAGGCGAAAAGCCTAAACTCTCAGATACACAAATTTGAGTTCGAGTGCGCAACGTTTGTGCGCTTGAGTGAGACCGGAGCCGAGTGGCGGCAGACCACCACCACCAACCTAACTTGCTGTTCACCGCAATCGCAACCACAACACTGCTCCATTGCACTTACTGTCCCATTCTGTGACTACGAAGTCATAATTGCCAGCACCCGACGGCCAGCCACATGACGCAGATACCAGCTCTAGCGCCAGTGTAGTTTACAGGCCTCTCACGTGACAGACGGGAAGCTGATTGGCAGCAAAAACATCGCCCAAGCGCCGTCGAACGAAGACGAGGCGTGAATTAACAAACAAATCGGCGGCTCGACTCGGCTCGATTCATGGAGCTCGATTGTGAGCAGCGCTCACTCGCTCGCTTCGAAAGACACGCGCCAAATTAATCTCCACGCCGTGTCAGGCTTGGTTGCACAGACACCCGCACAGAGCATGATGGCGAGCAGCGAGGCGGACACGCTCGAGTCTCATTCTGCATTTCACCTCCAACCGGTCAAGCAACCGACCAACACACCCACTCACTCCACCGCGAGTGATCTGCGTCCTGCATCTCAAGACTCCACCCCACTACTACCCCATCACCATGACTTCCAACCAAGACACAGCGGCTATTTCGTACGACGAGCTGATCGACAAGGTCGAGACGGGCTACGTCGACGCGCCACTGACGCCCAAGGCCGGCTCCGCGTCGCAGGGCAAGGCCGTCTCGCGCTACGCTGTGCAGAGCGTGCACATGCGCGAGTGCCTGGCCGAGTTCCTCGGCACCTTCATCATGATCGTCTTCGGCATGGGCGTGAACAACCAAGTGGTGAACTCCGAGGACAAGAACGGCACGTGGCTCAGCATCAACATGTGCTGGGGCGTGGCCGTACTCATCGGCGTGTACTGCTCCGAGGGCGTCAGTGGCGCCAACCTCAACACGGCCGTGACCCTGGCCCACTGCGTGTACGGCCGCCTGCCGTGGTGGAAGGCGCCGGGCTACATGGTGTCGCAGGTGCTGGGCGCCTTCTGTGGCGCCTTCATCATCTACCTGATGCAGTACCAGAACCTGAACGTGATCGACCCGAACCGCGAGACGATGCAGGGAAGCTGGTCCACGTACCCTAGCGACCAGATCTCCAACTACACGGCCTTCTACACGGAGTTCATCGGCACGGCCATGCTGGTGCTGGGCGTGTACGCCATCACGGACAAGCGCAACAAGTCTGCCGGTCCGGTCGGCTCTCCGTTCGCCTTCTGCCTGCTCATCTGGGGACTGGGCATGGCGTTCGGCATGAACACGGGCTACGCCATCAACCCTGCGCGCGACTTCGGCCCGCGTCTCTTCACGTGTCTGGCCGGCTGGGGGACCAAGGTGTTCACGCTGCGCAACCACTACTTCTGGATCCCCATCGTGGCTCCGTTGTGCGGCGGCGTGTGCGGCGCGGGTCTGTACCGCGTGATGGTGGAGATGCACCACCCGCAGCCGCAGCCGCGTCAGTGAGCGGCAGTGGTCACGGATTTCTAGCTTGACGGAGTGAGGTATCTCCTGCGTGAGAGCTCGGTAGAAATAGACTGTAACACCAATTTCCAATAGAGTTCATGTTTTTGAAAGGTTGTATCCGATCCGACACTGGTTGGGATGTTGAGTTGGTGAGGACCGATTAATTGGGCACGAAGAATCGTTTGCCGCAGATAAGTGTTCGCCACTGCACTTGAATTGCTCGCGGTGTTTTATTCTGGCGGGTTCTTCACCTCTCCCCACCTCCTACTTTTGCTCAACTACTTCAACTTGGAAACCAATGACCAACGCCAATGCTGAGCAAACGAATGGTATACCAACAAATGCAGCAGCAACAAAGGATATTATTTGTTTGTTGGTTTCTATGGTACACTTCTATAGTTGACACACTGATCGCGTAAGGTTACCGCTGCCGCTCAGGTCGGTCCGCTCACCTGGACGCATCGCTTGCGAAACGATAGCGTCTGGCTCGCAAAACGATGGCTAGACGTCGCTTACAGCAGCGGCGACTGCAACTGCGGGTGGTGGATCTCCACCAACACGCGGTACAGACCCGCGCCGCACACGCCGCCCAGCGAGTCGGCCACAAGCGGGATCCAGAAGTAGTAGTTGCGCGTCGTGAAGACCTTGGAGCCCCAGCCGGCCACCGCCGTGAAGAGGCGAGGACCCAGGTCGCGCGCAGGGTTCACAGCGTATCCCGTGTTCATGCCGAACGCCATGCCCAGCGCCATGATCATGAGAGCAAACGCAAACGGAGAGCCCACGGGACCCGCAGACCTGTTGCGCTTGTCCGTGATGGCGTAGATGCTCAGCACCAGCATGGCCGTGCCGATGAACTCCGTGTAGAAGGCCGTGTAGTTGGAGATCTGGTCGCTAGGGTACGTGGAGAAGCTGCTCTGCGCCGTATCGTGGTTCGGACTTGCTCAATACGGACCCCATATTCGT
The DNA here is from genome assembly GCF_020800215.1 of Phytophthora ramorum. Taxonomy (NCBI): domain Eukaryota; phylum Oomycota; class Peronosporomycetes; order Peronosporales; family Peronosporaceae; genus Phytophthora; species Phytophthora ramorum. The sequence goes on along the minus strand of NW_027150660.1, from coordinate 853,453 downwards.
GTTGCTGCTTTGGGATGTCGTATTACCGCGCACACACGTGGCGTTGCACTTCCTGATCCAATGGTACCTACGTCGATAAATAACATCGCATTGGCGCTCGTTAGCTTACAAACCTACTGTAGCAGCTTCTTGGCGCCGGAGGTCGGGGATTTGGTTCGACGTCTTTACTCCTTCGTCCAGCAAGAGATTAACAACTCATGGCTGCCGAAGACCTCCAACATTTTGTCTTCTGGATTGACGACGTTCTGGAATTTTTTCGTGAAGCAGTTGTCAAAGATTTAGGCGGGGGACAGTCTCGACTTGCCACCATCACACTCGGCAACCCGGAGCACGATGACGTCCGCGGTTACAATAACCAGCGACTCGGAGGTCTGGGTCCATCTTTTAGGCACTTATGATGTCCGTCAGCCAGTCTGCATGTGTACCTGCCCATGGCTGCGGTGGTGCAAACACGACTCACCAGCCAGCTACGCGCCACCCAGATGACTGTCGTCACCGGGATCGCTAACTGTGCATTCCAGCATGGTTTAATCTATGGCAAAACTACGAGCCTGCAACCCTTTTTGTCCAACTTGTTTCGTCGGGCTGGCTTATCGTTGCGTGACGTAGTGCAGCTGGTGCGAAGCGAAACAGCGGGCGATAGCAGGCCGAACAAGGCTCTGGGTCCGGTCACTTACGCAAAACTGCTCCAGGGATATACGCACACGCCGCTGATGATCGACATTGATAGGCACGGCTTCCTGGCACACTGGCTGCACCCCAGGCCAGACCAGGGGAGCCGGCCACGAAACCACCGCTCGGCTACAACAGCCAACGGCAAGTGAAGGAACGCATCCGTGAAGGTGAACGTGTGGGCACATACATTGTAGTCGACCTCGACGTCTTCGAAGCCTGGAGGGGAGGGGGGGGGGAGATAAGCACCAAGTGGTTCGTTACCCTGGTTATGACAAACCGACGCGGAGACTGCCGCGTGAACAGGGAGTCATCGCTAGTCGCACTATGCGTTCTGAGAGGGGATGCAAAAGCTTTTCGTTCGTGGGGAAGCAGCATCATGACTAGGAGAGCTCGATTGCTGTGGATCGTACATTTTAGTTGTATAGTGCACATGTACTGTGAGCGTAGATTTTAACCTCCTTTTTGTCCCTGCTGTCGCTGGTCCCCACGCACCGGCTTTCGAAGGTACGGTGCTGGTTTGCATCACCATGGTACTTGTTGCCTACACCGAATCGGCAGGTTTGATTTTATCAATCGTTTGTGTGTGCCCATTTTTAAACAACGCTATTTTCTTGTTACATGTATCTGCTCCTACTCGCTGACGAAAGAGTTCTCTCCCAGTCGCCTTCAGCCAGCACGGTATTGTTTAATGAAGATTCGATGGCAAGTGAGATACCACCGCGGCATCCTCGTTTCCTCACTTCTGGCGCAATCACCAGGTCTGCTTGGGGTGCGGTCGCATTGCGCGTTTTTCTGGGCGGTACACTTTTTTTTGAAACCATACAATATCCAAGTCAACCTACTTAGAAACTGATACTTAGTACGAAATTAATCCGCTTGGGCAGACTGGATGCGCACCGACCGATCTGCACGGCGTTTGATTCTGAAGTTTGTGCCGATTGTCTGAGGGGCGGCAACGTCTCATTCTGTATTTCACCAGCCACTGGTCAACAAGCCGCAAGTCTCGAGCTTCTGTGCGTACGAACATCTAAGCAAGTTCCAAAACAATCACCCCACCCCACCCCAACTACCAACCACGCAACATGGCCATACTTCCGTCCACGCAAACACCCGATGTGGCGTCGCCCAGTCGGACCCCACAGCCTTTTGACGACTTGGCCGACAAGATCGAGAACGGATACACCAATATGCCGCTGACCCCCAAGGCCACGATGGGTTTCGCCCCCGAGGGAAAACGCACAGGCCTGGCCCGCTTCGCCGTGCAGAGCGTGCACATGCGCGAGTGCTTCGCCGAGTTCCTCGGCACCTTCGTCATGATCGTCTTCGGCATGGGCGTGAACAACCAAGTGACCAACTCACAGGATGCCAACGGCACGTGGCTCAGCATCAACATGTGCTGGGGAATTGGCGTGCTCATCGGCGTGTACTGCTCCGAGGGCGTCAGTGGCGCCAACCTCAACACGGCCGTGACCCTGGCCCACTGCGTGTACGGCCGCCTGCCGTGGTGGAAGGCGCCGGGCTACATGATCTCGCAGCTGCTGGGGGCCTTCTGCGGTGCCTTCGTCATCTACGTCATGCAGTACCAGAACCTGAACGTGATCGACCCGAACCGCGAGACGACGCAGAGCAGCTTCTCCACGTACCCTAGCGACCAGATCTCCAACTACACGGCCTTCTACACGGAGTTCATCGGCACGGCCATGCTGGTGCTGAGCATCTACGCCATCACGGACCAGCGCAACCGTCCGGCCGGTCCCGTGGGCGCCGCGTTCGCCTTCTGTCTCATGATCATGGCTCTGGGTATGGCGTTCGGCATGAACACGGGTTACGCCGTGAACCCTGCTCGTGACTTCGGCCCTCGCCTGTTCACGTTCTGCGCCGGCTGGGGCTCCAAGGTGTTCACGACGCGCAACTACTACTTCTGGATCCCGCTCGTGGCCGACTCGCTGGGCGGCGTGTGCGGCGCGGGTTTGTACCGCTTGCTCGTGGAGATCCACCACCCTCCCCTCCCGCACCAGAACTAAGCGATGAATAGACTATAAACTCTAGCTCAATGTACCTTGTATTGATGAGCAATTGGGTGTTTTGCTGTTGTTTGACGCTGCTTGTAGTGTTTAGAATTCTTCTCAAAGGATTCGACCAGGTGCTGAATTTTCATGAAGTAGTATAATATTTGGTGCAAACGCAGACTGCGTGGTTTGGTGCTTGGCATTTCACTGTGGACTGTCAAACAAACCATTTCAACCTGACACCAAGCAGAATAAATTGCGCTCAAATAGCTCGCGTTTCTTGGTTATCGCCGAGTTGAGCGCTGTATTGTGATATCCAGTGCCGGTGGATTGCTAGGTTGTTGGTCTCCTGCCTCCTTGAGCTTCGACAGGCGTTGGTGCACGCCTGTCACTCGAATCTGTGCGAAAGACAAGCAAAACAGGGATCCTTTTGACAGCGTCCCGATCGGTCCACGACTGTCAGGACAGCGAACTCGGCGATATACATGAGCAAGCAAGCAAGGCAGGCTTGGCATAATTCTTCCTGTTAATTGGTTCCGGGTAATACGAGTCGTCCCGACGAACAGCCCTCATCCCGTTGCTTGCTAAGGAAGTGACTTGGAAAAACATAAATACGACAGGTGCGTGACTTGATGACCAGCGGAAGCACTGCGGATAGGCTGGCTTGTGCGGCGTGGCTTCTGTAGCTGAGACCGATTTCTCCAAGAAGACAAAGCACTCGGCGAACTAGAAAAACACAGATCCAAGAGGATGCAGGAACCGGCTCACGGCTTTCAAGTTGGAACCTGATAACAGGATAGTTTGCTTCGTTTGGCCCATTAATCTGCGCGCCACGTTGCATGCCACGTTGGCAGCACCCAAGCTCCGCAAACATCACCGCTGAACACCCCGGACACCCGCTGTCGTTGTCTATTGTATGAGTGCAATTCGGCATTCTGAAGAAAACTCTAGTTAGAAACGGTAGCCGGCTGCGTGGCATCAATCCTGCATAAACACGCAGACCCCAAGCAGCATGCAGTATCAGTGTCAGTCAGCGCCGTATTAACCACCCGCGTTATTAATGCGGTGTCGCCCCGTTGAATGGCGCGGGATTGATCGTGCGACTGATGCTGCAGTTTCCGTGGCGCCGCGAGACCACGCTTTCGATCGCTTCCTGAGCATTCGATGTCGCCAACGATGCCAGGCATCCAGTCAACTCGCATGCTGCGATGCAACCCCATCAGCTCCAACCCCATTCTGTATTTTGCCATTCCTCGGTCAATCGAGTCTCCAGTAACCATGGCCCCGCTTCCGTCCACCCAGAACCCCGACGTCGAGGCTGCCCCCGCTATGGCTGAGCCGTTTACGGTCAACGATGACTTTGATAAGACCGAGAACGGCTACGCCGGTATGTCTGTCACCCCCAAGGCCACTACCGCGTACCCCAACCGTACGGGTCTGGCCCGCTTTGCCGTGCAGAGTGTGCACATGCGCGAGTGCTTCGCCGAGTTCCTCGGCACCTTCGTCATGATCGTCTTCGGCATGGGCGTGAACAACCAAGTGACCAACTCGCAGGATGCCAACGGCACGTGGCTCAGCATCAACATGTGCTGGGGAATTGGCGTGCTCATCGGCGTGTACTGCTCCGAGGGCGTCAGTGGTGCCAACCTCAACACGGCCGTGACGCTGGCCCACTGCGTGTACGGCCGCCTGCCGTGGTGGAAGGCGCCGGGCTACATGATCTCGCAGCTGCTGGGGGCCTTCTGCGGTGCCTTCGTCATCTACGTCATGCAGTACCAGAACCTGAACGTGATCGACCCGAACCGCGAGACGACGCAGAGCAGCTTCTCCACGTACCCTAGCGACCAGATCTCCAACTACACGGCATTCTACACGGAGTTCATCGGCACGGCCATGCTGGTGCTGAGCATCTACGCCATCACGGACCAGCGCAACCGGCCGGCCGGTCCCGTGGGCGCCGCGTTCGCCTTCTGTCTCATGATCATGGCTCTGGGTATGGCGTTCGGCATGAACACGGGATACGCCGTGAACCCTGCTCGTGACTTCGGCCCTCGCCTGTTCACGTTCTGCGCCGGCTGGGGCTCCAAGGTGTTCACGACGCGCAACTACTACTTCTGGATCCCGCTCGTGGCCGACTCGCTGGGCGGCGTGTGCGGCGCGGGTCTGTACCGCCTGCTCGTGGAGATCCACCACCCTCCCCTCCCGCACCAGAACTAAGTGTTGTGGGAGCCCGTACACTACATAGAGAACAAGACACGCCAGCGGCGTAGTTGCTGTGCGTACTGCGCAGCACAGATGTACGTCAGATGGTTGAAAGCGTTTCGCGCTTTTGTAGGCTTTGTGATTGTGATAAGCCAGAGAAAAATGACGTGCTGCGTTTACATTTTCAAGGACGGTGTTGCCTTACTTTGATAACTGCGCAGCTTTACCATGTATGATGCTGAGCGGCATAGTTAGCGTTCTTCAGGATAGTGGTCTTTCGCGGAACCTCCGCCTCTGATAGTCTTACCCGAAGCTGAAATCTAGCCACGATGCAGCTGCTAGGCAGCATCGTGGAAAGAGGGAACGAAGAACACCGAAGCAGCAAATGCGTAGTAAGTGCGCAGAAGAGCTTGCTTCGATCATATTTAACGATTTCAAGGAGTCTTGGAGGGCGGGAGAAAGCTCGCTGGCAGGAAGAAGCACGCGGCAAACTCCATGTGTTGCGTGCCCGACAGCGGACCCTATTCGAGGAGCACCAACATGGCCACTTGACTCAGGAAGAATGCACATATGCAGTTGAATTGGCGTTCTTAGCAACCGCGCAGTGTCCTCGTTAAGAATGGAGCTGATCGCACCGGGGAGTTGTTCCTCGAAGCTTGGGCAGCGACGGTGTCTACCTTGCTGTGCGTCTTGCTCGGGCGTCTGCATCGCGCGCCAAGTTCAATGCGTTGCAGCCATTGCTGGATCGCAGGTGAAACAACGCAGGGCTGAACGAATCGAACTGTGCTCTCTGTCGGAAGAAAACGCCAACTGAGCGTCACGCCGTCGCTGTTAGATCCAATCGTGCGGCACGAACAAGGACCACTTCGGTCCAGGCAAGTTGCATGCATTCTTGAAGGAGCTGCAAGTGAAGACGCTACGCTAACCATCCGGTATCGAGTAGGAACTGGGGTATGATCAGCCACTGCACTCTGCTCTGAAAGAGTTCGGCAAGCGACCGATATGGCATCGTACGGAGACGCATGATCGCCTAGACGACGTTCCGCCGCAAAGGCTTCGGCCTACTGATTGAAGATGAAGGCGAGTGCCTTAGCACTTCAGTTCCGGAGTGCACGCATTTTCCAGGGCAGATGCTACGCGCTCCTATGTTACCGCGATGCAGGCCACCACCGCATACGCAAATCACACAAGTAGCGGAGACGTCATGTCGGACATGGCCAAGATCGGAGCGGCAGTGACGGTGGGGGCCGCGCTAGGGGCGGCCGTCAAGTCCATGTGGGGTCTGGCCCGCGTCGAGACCATCTCGGCCAAAGGCGACAAGAAGGAGAAGCCGGCCGTGACGCTGTTCGTGTACGACCACTGCCCATTCTGCGCGCGGGCCCGCCTCGTGCTCGGGCTCAAGAAGGTGCCGCACGAGTTGGCCTTCATGGCCAACCACGACGAATCTACGCCCGTGGAGCTCGTGGGCGCCAAGCAAGCTCCCATCCTGCTACTCCCCAGCGGCCGCGCGTTGACTGAGAGCATGGAGATCGTCAAGTACGTGGACGAGCACTACGGTGGGCCTGCCATCCTGGCCCCGCCCTCGGGCCGCGAGGACATCAAACGATGGATCGAGGAGTCGGCCCACGTGCTGCACGCATTGTACCACCCGCGCGTGCACAAGGCCCCGTTCGCCGAGTTCGCGCAGCAAGAGAGTCGCGACTACTACCGCACCAAGAAGGAAAAGAGCATGGGCTCGTTCGACGAGGCGCTCAAGCGCTCCCCGCAGCTTGTGCAGGAGGCCAACAAGTTCCTGGAGCAGCTGGCTGTCATGCTCTACTCGGAGCACTCGGTGAACAAGGCGCTGGGCTACGACGACATCGACCTGTTCGGCCGCCTGCGCTGTCTCACGCTCGTGCGCGGCATCACGTGGCCGTCCAACGTGCGCGAGTTGGTCGACTTCATGGCGGAGGCTGGGGACATTGCTCTGCTCGACAATATGGCCATGTACTAGCATCCGTGTTTCGCAACTAGAGCTCACAGACAGCTGCTACTTCGAAGTATTGCCTTCTTTTTCATCACCTTTCTCCGTTTGAAGACGCGACTTTACTGCAGTTGCCGCCCACCAGCCAAGCAAGAATATATACATAGCTCTTACAAAGTTTTGATTGAGTTGGATGGAGTGAGGTTGGTTTGTGACGCTGAAATATGGCAACGAGGAGGCCGGAGTTTGATCATAGGGCCTAGTAACCTCGAATCGCCTGCAAAAGGCTTCGCGAACTTTGAATGAAAGCCACTCCGGTCGGTTTGAACGAATCAAAATCACAAGTTGAAGCGAACCATCACCCGTATCTAATACCACAGCTCCGTATTTAAATCGCAACATAATATCCAATCAGAATGAGTGATTCCAGGGATCCATGTCATTCGAGAAGAAGACACGACCTGCAGTCTTGTCCCGACGTGGCCCCTTAACTGGCCCGATAGCTGAGAGAAAGAAGAACCTGTTGACACCGAATTTACCCCCATAATGTCCGACCTGTCCAAGCTCGTGGCCACGTTCGCCGTTGGTTCGGCTGTGGGTGTGGCGGCCACGGCCCTGGTCCTGCGCCGGCCCAAGACCCTCACGGCGCTGCCCAAGCTGTTCGTGTACGACCACTGTCCGTTCTGCGTGCGGGCCCGCATGATCTTCGGCTTCAAGAAGGTGCCGCACGAGCTGCTGTTCTTGGCCAATCACGACGAGGCCACGCCCATTGGGCTCGTGGGCTCCAAGCAGGCCCCCATTCTGCAGCTGGCCGGCGGCCACGCCTTCCCGGAGAGCATGGACATCGTCAAGTACGTGGACGAGCACTACGGCGGGCCGGCCGTACTGGCCCCGTCGGCCAACCGGCCCGAGATCAAGCAGTGGATCAAGGACTCGGCCGACGTGTTCCGCCTGCTGTACCACCCGCGCTTCCACGCGGCCCCGTTCGCCGAGTTCGCCATGCTCGAGAGTCGTGAGTACTACCGTAAGAAGAAGGAAAATACCATTGGCTCGTTCGATGAGGCGCTGGCCAAGACGCCGGAGCTCGTGGCCCAGGCGAACACGTTCCTGGAGCAGCTGGCCGTCATGTTCCACTCGAGCCACTCGGTGAACGAGACGCTGAGCTACGACGACATTGACCTGTTCGGCCGGCTGCGTGGCCTGACGCTCGTGCGCGACCTCGAGTGGCCGCCCAAGCTCCGCGAGTACATCGACCACATGGCCGAGAAGGCCGACATCCCCTTGCTGGACAACATGGCCGTGTACTAAGTGGCCCGTTGTTGATGTTGACAGCTGGAGAATTGTTGGGATGAAGGTAGCAGGTGTGGCCGGCACTGTCTGGACCATGTTGAATCCTTGTTATGAGGAAGTACACTCGCTACTTTGCTACGAAGGACTGGTGTGCTCACCGTGTTTCTCGTCACTTTATGAATTGTTTTCAGCGGTGGGTTTAGGCAGAGCCACGACGAGCTTTGAACTTCTTGGCGGCTGGCACGATCGTGCTCTTGAAAATCTCGTCCGTGTCGTAGATGGTGTAGTCGCCGCGGTATGTCTTCAAAGACTCGAGGCCGAACTCCCAGTACTGCATGCTCGAGCCTGCAGCGTAGACAGCGTCACTCCAGGCCTTGTACACGCTGGCGTTGTGGCTTTTCACTCCGTACTCTTCCATCACGACGGGCTTGCCAGCCTTTTTACCCGATGCAACGTGGTCGTTGATCCATTTCCGACCCCAGGACACGAATTCACTGGCGTCGACACTCCAACCGTCCGGATACGTGTGGTAAGCACCGTAGTCGATGCTTTTAATCGCCAGATTGGCATCAAAGTCGACGCCTGAAAGCCCAGAGTACAGATACACGCTGCTGTCCGTGTTCATGAAGCCTTCACTTCCCGTGGCCACCAGGTGATTCGAATCCAGGCTTTTGATGTACTGCAGAATGGCACAGCACATACTGGGTCAGTACCAAGGCCAGCAAAATCTGCTGTCAGGGCTGATCAACTCACCGCCGACATCTCGGTCATCCAGTCATTGATGGTTTTCGTCGTACAGGTTCCCGATTCAGGCATGCCTCCTCCTGACCCTGCGCAGCGGCATTCGTTACAGAGCTCCCAACTCATAATCGTGTCGTTTTCCTGTTTGTTTTTGGAAGAACAAGAGGGTCAGTGCATCACGAGGGGCTGTTCCTCGCAAGCAACAGCGCACCTTGTATCGCTTGACGAAGGTGGCGATGTACTTCTTGTACGCAGCCTTGATTTTTGCGTCTGTGTAGAAGTCGTCGTGGTACTTGCCGCCGAGCTGCTTCACGTACACATCTGGATGCACAAGATAAACCTGTGAGCGAGTCAAGCCAAGGCGGATTCCAGCGCAATACTTACCCATGCCGCCGTAGTCGGACCAGTTGTTCACCAGTGGCACGACAAGTTTGACACCTGCTGCCTTAGCTGCCGCGACAACTTTATCGAAGTATCCGAGACCGTTGTCCTTCGTGTTGATGGAGGCAACTCCGTTTTCCCAGAGCTGGTAGACGATGTTGTACGGCGTCGTGCCTACGGTGGTCAAGTCAGCGAAGCCCATGGAGCGGCAGACGGTGATATCGTTCTGAGCCATCGTCGTGAAAATCGCGGCCAGGTCCGTCTCGCTCTGCTCGCGCAACAACTCTCTTCAGCCACAGAACACGGCGTTTCCCAGTCACGAAGTTCACCTACCCAGTTGATCTCCGAAGCCCAGTACGAGTTGGTACCGAAGATGTAGAACGGCTCGCCGTCGACCTCGAATGCCGTTCCAGACGTCTTCACGAAGCCCGCTGTCGTTGCTTGGATAGCAAGCGACACCAAGGCCACCACATTAGCGAGAACCTTCATCGTCGCGTTTCGAGTTATCGTGGCAAATGAAAGCCACGCTTTTCCATGTTGAGCCAGGGTGAGGCACAGTTCGCATCAACTGTACGGTGTTCACATCGCGCGCTCCTATCGCGATTGTGAGTTTATTTCATCGGGCACTCGAATAAGAAGAGTGTTATTCAGGTTCTGACCAGTGGAAGGTAATTGATCATATGATTTTTTGGTTAGGTACGAAATGTGGAATGGTAAGCTGGGTCCTTGTGGGGGAGGGGTGTACGAGATGTGAAATGGTAAGCTGGGTCCTTGTGTGTGTGTGTGTGTGGGGGGGGGAGGCAATTACTGATCAGACTCAAGCTACACGCTTTCTAAATGGCCTCAATGTACCTCACTGAAACATAAAACAAGAGCCCTGACCAGTTCAAGCTCACGCACGTCTGCAGCTACAAGAGCCAAAGCACTGACCCCCACGCCTGTAATCGCGCGGTCCATGAGCAAGCTGCTGACCACGGACGTGCAGCTCGAGGTCACCACGACGCCTTGCACATCAAGCAGGCTTGGAGGCCAAGCACCATGTGGTCGTGGCCAATACGCTGAGCTGAAGTCGCAGCAGACCAAGAACCACTGCGCCATCGACCAGGTAACGGCGTACTCTTCTCCGTGTCCCACAAGCGCCGCTTCGACAGCAGCTTTATCACTGTGCAACCTGCACCCCGGGTGAGGCACGCTCGGACAACACTGAGTGCCGAGGTTTGACGCTCAGTATGACCCACCATGAAGGGCTATTGGAAGGGGACGGACGGTACGTGTTATACGGCCTGGGCGTTCGGATAGCCGCTGCAATCTTATCGTAGTATGTCGGGTACAAGCCAAACTTGGTGGGAATGACGTGGTTCTCGCTCGTTGCGTCGTTCGTGAACTTCTCAAACCACCTCCTGGTCTGTTGACCCCAATCATGGGGCCGACGTCCTCGGCGAGCATACCGACGCTCAGAATCATGTCCTTTTCGTGGAACATCTTGTACTTGAGTTCTAGACCGAAGAAGTCATCGTTATTGCCGCCTTCACGCTGAACGAAAACCCAGTGGTCGCGCTTGTGAATCAAAAGATTTCTCGGCGGTGGAGGGCCATCAGACACGCACCACCATGGCGACCAGAACCTCGCTGCTGTCGGCTCTGCTCGTGACGGTGGCGACGACATCCTCGGATACAGCTTCAACTGCGCGCGTCGTAGTGCCGGACCTCGCCGGGATGATCTACCCGTCGCCTTGTATCAGCCAACACGTGCGGTTCGGAGACCACAATTCGTCCTTCCCCACCGCCTACGAGCTCGTCGCGTCCACAACCGCGTCTGTTACTTGTGTCGACGCTCGACTGTGTCTTGAGCTGCAGATTTCGTCGGTCTTCGATATGGACCTCTTCTTCCTGCACCGATACGACACCAACACGCCGCTGGTCTCCGCAACCTCCGAGGGCTACGACGCAAAGGACATTTTGCCACTGATTCCAGTTAGCACTGATGGCGAGCCTACGGTGTGGTGGTTCCAGTCCAACGCGACAGATGCTCCGACTGGGAGTGCGGCCGGACCGAGCACCACCAGTGCACCGCCTGCAATCGACCTGCTCCTGAGTCTTCGACAGCGAAGTCAGAGACTATCGGCTCGAGACCAACTTCTCGTTCAACTGCACTTTCAATCGGTGGACTCTCGCACCGCGACGAGTGCGATCCAGGTGTACAGCGTGTACGGCAGTCAACGGGCAACGCGTCGTGTGGATGCAAACACCATTCGAGTGGCGCTTTCCATCACGAGAAATACGGAGACCTCATTGGAGAAGCGGCTTGCTACGTCGCGCTCCCGTCTGGCCGACGCCTGTTCCAAGCGCGAGGAGCTTCGGACCGCATCAATCAAGGTGCCCGTCAAGTTCGGTTTGAACTACATCGACTTCCAGTCGAACGAGTGGTGCTCGCTGAAGGAGATCATCGAGCAGCTGTTCGTCGACACGCAAGGCGTGGTGTATCTGAAGTCAATGACCGACGACATCATGCAAGCGGCCGCGGCTACTCAGCAGTCGTTCGTGAGCGACCGCAACGAGACCAACGTTGCCGGGATGGAGGAGCTTCGTGAGTTGGCGGTAGATTATTTTTCGGGTCCCCTGCAGATCCGGTCTGACTTTTGGAACAAGGTTTTTCTCGGTAAATGACCAATATATGACCGGATACCCCGGATCAAAATCCCGATCCGGCCGTGGCACCCCTAATTACTAGCATTTCACACGTTGTTAGTGCTTCCGTTTCTCATTAAAATCATGTAGCTAATCTGTTATTTTATCCACGGCGCGGCTAAATTCCAGCTGTAGCGTGAGCTAATTCGCGACCTCAAAAAGCTGCATCGTTGCTCGAGTTACTGCTGCTGCTAACCCAGCGAAACCGACGCGTGTTCTCACCGCCATTCCTCATTTTGCGGGCATCAGCAATGAGTGAAGCTGAGGCTATCACTCCGTTCAAGACGACGATACACTGGAAGGGCTTTCAGCTAACGAAGTGTCACGGCTCCAACAAAAAGACCACCTACCGATGCAGCTATTACCGCCGCGGGTGCAAGGCAAAGATCGACGTCATGACAGATGGACGAGTCCTCGAGATTTGGTTTCCTCACTCGTGTAATGGCGAGGTCATCGTCATTTCGTCGGGCGACTCGAGCAGCGGAGAATCGCCTCTAGCATCGCACAGGCCCCCACCTCAAGACGTGACCCAGCAGATAGATGACGAGACTGATGCGCTAGCCTTGCAGCAAGTGGCTGCACCGCCGTCACAAATATGGGACCAGGTTCGAGAGCAGTTCACAATCAACGAGATGAAGCGAGGGCTTTCGCGCGACCAAGTCATCAGCCGTGTGTACCGTGCGCGAAGGGTTCATTTCGGTGGTTCAGTCCACGGCCATGTTGAAGTGCCGCCTCTGTCTCAGGCTCGCGATGGATCGAACTTCTTCCAGTTCAATTACACGTACGTGGGAGAGACTCGTGCTGAACGTGTCGTTGGATGGGGTCATCCAGCCCTGATCCGCTTGCTGACGTACGCCGACGTTTCACTGTTCGTCGATCATGTGTTCGGATCTGTTGGTGACACACCATGCCACCAACACGTTTCAAGCGCTCCAGCTGGTGACACTCCCTTTTGATGCTTCGTACACAAATTATACATAAAATAAAATGCCCCTAAACAAGAGTCCTAAACCAGATCCTAAAAGAAAGTGTACGTCAGTTAAAAGAGAGAGTATCTCCCTGGTAGGGAATTCGTTTTTCTTTGGTCTGGATCCAAGATTGGGGTTCAGTGGTGCAAGTAATTTAAATAAAACCCCGATCCACAATTTAGACCTGGTCCGCATGGGACCCGAAAAATAGGTAACCGAGTTGGCGAAGGAGGCCTTCCGTGAGAGTGCCGAGCGCGTGAGCAAGTCAGAGCGTGGTTCTCGCCACATGCGCCGATGAGTTGTGGCCAGCGGCCGAGGAAGCACTACGTGCGGACGAGTTAGGCGGCTGTTCCCGGGCGGCGACGACGCGGAGCGTGGGCTGCGGTTGTCACTCAGTGCTGCTGCTTGTCGTGGCTGTGCCCCAGAGCTAAAGACGCGGAGCGTGGAGTACGGTCAACAGACCAAGAAGCTTTATGGCAGCCAGCCATTGATGAGCCACGGGCGTGGTGCGCTTGTTGAACTTGGAAAGTTCTTGAGCGAGGTCCGAAGACCAAGCAGCGATACCTCTGATGAGGGAAAGTGACGAGTGTCGACATGTGGTGTAAACAGTCTGGTGGGGGAGTGTAACGGGGCTACACGTACCCGTTAGTGTATCGTACACGAATAGTGTGTTTCACACAAAAGGTGTGCATACCCAAGTTGGTGTGTGTACACGAGACTTAGGTTGGTGGCCTCACAGCCACCCATCATGCATATTACGAGGCTCCACGGTGGTAGTTAGTGAGTGTTATACATTTACCCACTGGCGGCCTTGCCGCGAATAACAATAATAAAAATCAGTTCACGCTTTGAAGTCTAGTGTCTATTAGCCTTATCTAAGGTATTAATAACTCTAGGAGTCTGTAGATCGCATATCTACAGACTGTACTTGGTTCTTGTATAGAACCTAGGTTTACAACCGAACTAAGACTCGGAGAGTCTACGTCTTCCTCTGACGCAAGCTACGGCAGCCCCGCTGCAAAGTCAGCCAACAGCAGCTTTGAGTCACGAGTGGCAGAGCAGTCGATTCCATTGAACTTGTTGTAAATTGTCTCGTGTTGCTTCTTGTTTTCGGAGGTCATGAAGAGGTTTGTGCTCAGCCCCCCACACGGCTGCAAGGCGTAGATTTCGACGGCAACGTCCTGAGTCGAGTCTGGCGTGTACATAATGGTTGCCTCAGCCCCTCCAAAATTCATATCCAGTAAACCTAGCATTTATTGGGTGAACCACTTGTACCTAGTGACCAGACCATAATACCAGACCCGAGCACCTCCCGGCCTGACCCGAGAGGTGCAAATAACGCCCCCACGAAAGTTCCGGGCACATTGAGAGCTTCTTTAGCACTGACAGTTTTCGATGTGATCTCATCACTAGTCAACTCGACAGACAGCCCCTGCTCCTCAGACCAGCGTCCGTTTGAGACCAGTTTCACCTTCACCTTCTCACCTCGAGCGACAGTGCCTTCCGCTTTGCCATAAGCGAAGACGCCTAGACGAAGGTAAAAATAGCTTGACGGCATACCGCTGCTGTTGTAATGTCCGAAACGGGAAAAGGCCTTGGAGGTTTTAGCTGCGGGAAGAGAGATCGAAAGTGGGTGTCCCGTTGATTCTATCTTTATACACACTACATCGGGAAACTACGCCTTTCTAGTCATCTTATCTAGCCCGGGCTAGCCGATGTATCTGCAACCAGCAATTTACTTTGTATGCGTGTATTTCGTGTCCTGAGCAATTGCTCTATAAGAACACAGCACTAGCCGGGCGAACTTATTTGAGGCGGAGCAACTTTTCTCTATGGTGTGCAGCAGCGCGCCATGATGACGGAGCAGCTAGTACACAGACAGTCACAGCTAAAGAGCCACCGCACAGCGTAAACATATCAAAATTAGAGCGTTAGCAGCCGGCGACATCTTGGTGTTTTTCAGGGGACTCACCGCCACCAAAGGGATCATTTATGTGACGGGGGTCACACAGCACCTTGCGCTTGAGGAAGTGTTAGGAGTATACAAACTCCAAGTGAACGGCGGTTCACTAGTTCCCGGTCTTGGGGAACGGTTGACTTAGACAACGTAGTTTATAGACTGATATATTTATAGTTAGTTACCTAGAGATCGTCTTGCAATACAATTCCTAAGTCAACTATAGTTTATCCTATATGTTTTATGTATGGGTGGCTGTGAGCCACCACCACGTGTCAGTGGTGTTGGGTACACCATGTACCAACTCGGAAGAGTGACGGGCACTCTTCAGGTAACCCCGTTACATCCTTCCCCACTCAAACTCTATCTTATCGACCTATCGGGGCGAGCGGGAAGTTTCTCTTACTTCCTTGCTCAGTCGATAACCATCGACAAGAGGCCGAGCGTTTCCGCTCGCGCTCTCCGCTCTTCCGGAGCACTGGGGCATTCCCAAACGTGCTCCCTGGCCTCCACGTCGGCCTGGCAAGATGCCTCAGAGGAAGACACCTCGCGACGCGAAAGCGTCCAGGACTAAGCCCGCGAGGGCGAAGTCTAAATCGGCCAAGCCTCGCGGCAAGGCCTCCGCGTTGGGGGAAGCCGTTGATGCGGCTTCCCAGGCGATTAATTCGCCTGGCGACGCGTCCGTATCCGCGTCCGCGAACACGCGCTCGCGACGCCGTGGTTCGCCCGATGTACCACCGGATGACCGTCCAAACCCTCGGTTTGTACATCGGGACCGCAGTCCCGGGTCGCCGAGCGACCTTGAGCACTGCTCCTCTCCTGGAGCAGTCTCACACGACGAAGATGACGCGCCAAGTCACAATGGCGCGTCTGAGGACGTGTCCTCGGTCCATGGGGACCTGAATGGAGTTGGGGACAACGTGCCCAAGTCTCCTGCGGACACTGTGTCCACGAATGACAGCGCCGCGGGTGGCCAGAAGGACGGCGACGCTAAGGCAGCGTCGCCAGCCAAGCGCTTGACGCTCGGCGAGGGTCTCCAGAGAGCCCGTGACGCCAACGCCAAAGAGGCCGGGTCGAAGAAGCGAATCGCTTCTCGGTCCCCTCCCAAGGGCCGGACTAGGGGGCTTGATGTTATCAAGTCCCTGTTTGACTCCTCGGAGTCAAACTCGGAGGATGAAGAGGGAAAGGTACATGTCCCGGAAGAGGTCACTAATGCGCTCGACGAGCAGCAAGAACGCCTCCTGTAATGGGTCTGCTTAGACCCACTACTTAAGCTTACACGTGTGCGCACGTGTAGGAGGAAGCGTAGGAGTAATTTACTTAAGTTCAGTATACTTGTATCCACAAGTATACTTAAACCTAGATAAATGAACCAAACGAAAGCTTTGGTGGTAAATGAGAACTGTATTGATTGTAAATGGGGTTTCCTCCTAAAACTGATATTTCTAATGAGAGGTTCTGCCATTGGATGGCTGGCAGAACCCCTATCTATTGAATGACTCTCATTGGTAGAAAGGTGTTACTTTCTACCAGTCATATGCCTTTTGCTATGAATGTGGACCACCCTGTGGTGGTCACCTGAATGTATGCCTTAGTGCATGTTGCACTAAGGTAAGAGGTGAACCGAATGTGTAGCCCCGCTACACCATCCCCCCGTTATGATTTGACGTGCCGGTCTCGACACGTCAATCCGTATTTTCTTCGGGAGAACACGTGCTCATTCCCAATGAGCACGCCAACGACGTCTTCGTCCAAGACGCCGGCCGCTTCGGCAACAGCAAGTGCTGTCGTCGCCTCCAAGGCGACGACGGCCGCTGCCTCAGCCACGACCGCTACTGGCATCGCCTCGATGGCGATGCCGACAAGCGCGGCAACAGAGAGTCGCCTCTCTGTTGCTGGATACCACTCGAGATGGCATGAGAAACATGCCATCCGAAACAAGACAGGCAAGATCATTGCTGTCGAAACCGGAGTGGGCATCTACTCTCCGGGTGGAGAGGGAGTTCCCCTCGACTACGGAAGCGAAGTCGAGGAGGGGGAACTCGAAGGAGACAAGGACATCTTGTCTCCGGGCCACACTGACCCCAATGTGGGTCTGCGTCGTCCACGCGAGGACGACTCGAACGCTTCGAGCTCGAAGCGTTCACGCAGCGGCAGTGGAACACCGCTCGCTGCCGCTGGAGCCTTGACGACTCCGCGGGATGGAGATGACTCTGCTCCATCCGCTGTTGTTGCGGCCTCGCACACTGAGCCAGTGCGCGAGCCGTGGATGCCGTCTCAGTCTGAGATCGGCAGCCGATTCGGTGCGACCGCGCCACCGAATCTGTACGCGCTGTATTCGTGCAACGCCATCGTTGACGATGACGTCGCGAAGCGATTGCACTTTGATCCGTTAACGAATCAAAGGCGCGACTACTACATCGGGCTCTTCCATGAGCTCCGATGGTTTGCGAGCAAGAAGACTTCTCGCAGAAGCAAAGTGCCCGAGTGGCAGGCACTTTGTCAAAGTTGGAGTGCCTTTGTTGAAAACTTCAACAAAAACCCCGCTGGCTATCGCGACCGGATTAGCCAGGCGCGGGAGCGCTACGAGAAGTTCTCGAAGCGTGGTAAACTTGAACGACTGGACCATGGCGCAGTCGGTATCGGACTTCCTTGCGCAGTGCCTTATGACAGTGCTTATGAGTACTGCTACCCCGGAGCAGTACGCATCACCGAGCGGGACGTCAACGGGTACACGTCCATGTGTGTACCTGACGACCTCAAGACCCTGCGCGCCAGTTTTCAGGCGCAGGCGTCTTCTAGTGCTGCGGATAATCGCAGCACTTATCCGAGTGCTGTAGGCGACTACAGCGCTCGCCCAAGTTTTACGCCTTTCGGCGGAGGTGGCGGTGGCGGCCTTCGTACGCCGTCACCATTTCCGGAATGTCCTCCATCAGGACATTCCGTGATTCCCACGTATCGTGTTGGGGAGGAAATCCTCTCCAACGAATACGAAAATGAACCGGACCTCGGGTCTGGTTCCGATGACCAACAATTCGCTGGACGATCCAGCGAGTTGCCCCGCGTGCGTCTCGCAACGGGGGTGGGGGGGGGGGAAGACGCCCCGGGTTTGGTCAACCAAACCTTGAGTCTCGCTTGGAGGCTGTTGAGCGTCTCCAAGCGTCGCAGTTCGCTGCTCTGCGTCAGGAGCTGAGCTTGTTAAAGGCTCAGCTCGCGGAGGTTGCGCAGACGACCTCGAACGTAAAGGTCGAGGTCGGGACGAGGCTCTCTGGCGTCTCGAAGCGCGTCGCCGCGCTCGAGAGCGCTTTGGCGAGTCACCAGACGTAGGTGACTCGTGCTGCACGTACGGCTTCAGTCGCCCAACGTAAAACGTTGGGTGCAAGCGCATGCTGGACGGTATGTCCAGTGTGTACGCGTTGCCATGCTTCGCCAACACGGTGAATGGCCCAATGAAGCGCGGAGCAAGCTTGCTTGCTCCGAAATCGGAAACTGCATGTTTAGCTAGGTTCTGAGTAGCTAACAGAACTAATGAACCAATTTTAAATTCATTTGTGTTTCCCCTGCCGGAGTTATCGGCATTCAGCTTCTGTCGATCGACAGAAGCTGCTATTGCATCTTGGACAAACCGAATTACGGCTTGTCGACGCTGGAAAAAGTCCATTGCATCCGAGCTGAACCCCTGGTTCAGTTCGTGCTCCTTGTTCGCAGCAGGCCCGGCCTGCGCGTGATGTTCGTTGTCGTTTAAAGTGTCTACGCCCGTCGTAGACACTGTCTTGTCGTCGCCATGACTGCGCGCAGTACGTGCGCGAGTCGTCACAGCTGATACATTGCTTGTATCAGCGTGCTTATCCGGTTGTTTTGAAGTAACCGGATATCCTCCCCCACTTAAGGAAGGAGCTACCGCACCGAGTACGCTCGGTACGCGTGGGTGCCTCATGGCATTCACGTAGAACGGTGTGTGTCCTGTCGAGACATGCACCGAGTTGTTGATGGCGAACTCCGCCATCGGCAAGCAGTCGCTCCATTGATGGAACGAGTGCGCGTAGCTCTTCATGGTGTCAACCAGCACGCGCTTGACACGCTCTGTTTGTCCGTCGGTCTGCGGGTGATCCGCAGTCGACATGGACAACTGCGTCCCAAGAAGTGTAAACACTTCTTGCCAGAATCGCGCTGTAAAGCGCGGATCCCGATCCGACACGATGTCGAGTGGCATGCCATGGTGTCTAAACACCATGTCGACAAACAGACATGCCGTCTGTTTGGCTGTCACCTCGGCTGGTACTGCAGCAAGATGCACCATCTTGCTGAAGCGGTCAACAAAGACCACAATACCAGTCCTCCGCTTGTTGTCTTGCGGAAGACCAAAAACAAAGTCCATTGAAATGGACTGCCAGCACTCCGACGGGGTCGGTAGTGATTGAAGCGGAGCCTGCGAGTTGGGCGCAGGCTTCACGCGCTGGCATACCTCGCAAGCACGAACGTACTTGCGTACCCACTTGTACTGGTGACTCCAATAGAAGTCACGCGTGAGAAGCAAATATGTCTTCTCACGGCCAGGATGTCCCGATGTCGGGGCATCGTGGTACTCGTACGTGATCTTGAGCTTCAGCTCATGATCATCCGGCACGACAATGCGATCTGCGTTGTCGTCGACTGCGCTGTAAAGCAGCAGACCATTGTGTACACGATAACGGTGTACACGGGCACGAAGGTGTTTGGCCAGCTTCTGGCGAGACTTGTCAGAAGGTGTGGAGAAGTACTCCAACAATTGCTTCGCATCCGCATCATGTGCGTATGCGGCCTTCACTTCGTCCAGCGAGGACGACGAGGGTGTAGTCGTCCTGACGACGCCAACTGCGTTGGCGTCGGCCTCTTGCACCGCATAATCTGGTCGACGCGAAAGCGCGTCGGCCACGACATTCAACCTTCCAGGTTTGTACTCAACCTGGAAGTTGTATTCAGCAAAGAATGACAGCCACCGTGCCATTCTTTGTGATATGTGCGGCGACTTGATCGCCGTACGCAACGATGCGTGGTCGGTGTAGACCACGAATGGTCTACTCCCAAGTAGATACACTCGAAACTTTGCGAGTGCATACTTCATGGCAAGGAGTTCCTTGTCATGTACCGGGTAATTGCGCTCAGCTGGCTTCAGCTGACGCGATTGGTAGTAAACCACACGATCACGACCTTCGTGATCGAGTTGCATCAGTGCGCATCCGATCGCGAAATCGGATGCATCGCACACCACGTGGAATGGGCGATCTTGGTCGGCCACCGCCAAGATCGGCGCCTCAGTCAAGCCCTGCTTGACTGCTTCGAAGGCCTGCTGACAATCAGCAGTCCATTCCCATGCAGCCTCTTTCTTTAAGAGCTGCGACAGCGGGCGAATCTTGCCCGCGTAGTTGCTCACGTACTTGCACAAGTACGTGGCGAGTCCAAGGAACTGCCGCAGTTCCTTTACGTTTGAAGGCGTAGGCCATTCATTGATCACTCTGACCTTTCCTGGGTCAGGGCGTACGCCGTTCTTCCCCACGAGACACCCAAGTACGGGTATCTCGGTCGCCCCGAAGATACACTTCTTCAGGTTCGCGTAGAGCTTGTGCTTTCGCATGAGCTCAAGCAACTTGCGGAGATGCTCTGTATGCATCTCCACATCCGATTTCCCATTCACAGCCCGGCTGTGAATGAACACGTCGTCGAAATAGCTCGGTGCGAAGTCGCGCACCGAGCGCAACAAGTGCGTGACGCACCTGTTGAACGTCGCTGGGGCGTTCTTCAGCCCCTGCGGCATCACGAGCCACTCCCAGAGCATGCCGCTCGGAGTGCTTACCGCCGTGAGAGGGATATCACTCTCACGCATGAGGATCTGATAGAACCCGTCTCTCAGATCCAGAGTACTGAAGATAGTACTCGAGGTCATCGAATCGATGATCACATCTTTTCGAGGTATCGGCGTCTGTGCCGGTACCGTCGCATCGTTCAGCTTGTTGTACGCATGAACGATGCGCCACCCGCCCTGTGGTTTCTTCACACAGAACGTAGGCGCGCTGTGCGGGGACTTCGATTCCCGCACTTGTCCTGCATTGCGACGACTTTCAAAGAAGTCGTCGATTGCCTTGACTTGCTCACGCGGCAGTGGCCACTGTCGCGTGACGCAGTACTTCGTTCCCGGCACGAGATCAATCTCGTGCTGAACACTCTTATCCTGCGGTAGCTCCGCAGGAATGTCGTCCGGGAGTACATCCTTGTACTCACGCAAGACCTTGTAAAAGGGGCTCGCCTTGAGCGAGTCCCAGCCTTGCTCGTCGAAGCGTTCCTTCTTCGACTTCGCGCTGAGGGCGTCCGCGCCCTCAGAGATGAGCTGATTCAGCTCTTCTGCTTCACACGTCATCCTCTCGACGTCCGAGAGGATGCAGATCTGCTCGATGCGTCCATCGTGCAGTTCGCGAGCGAAACGCTTCCAGCTTGTGACTGGGAGCGACATCAACTCCGACGCTAATGTCGGAGGATTATCCAGCCTCATCTTCTTGTATTGGAGACCAATACTCGTACGCGTCAAGACACTCAATGTCTCGACGGTCGTCTCCAAATCCTGTGTCTGCCCGGCAGACACTGCTTGTAGCGTCTCGGTCCCTGACCGAGACTTGCGCAGCTTTCCTCGCTTGCGCCGTTCACTTCTCGTGCGGAGCCCGGCTCCGCGAGTTTCTTCTTGTCCAGGCCCGGCCGTGGACAGTTGTTCCTTGTATTCGCCGGCGGGTTTTACCCGCGGGCGCACGCGTTCAAGCCCGGCTTGATCGCGCACCGCTTCGTCGTGCAGCCCGGCTGCACGCGAGCTCGCAAGCATTTCCGGTGCGGGACGTTTGCAACCGTCCGCACTGCTTGCAGCGTCGGCTCCCAAAGCCGACGCGCCTTCTTTACCTCGACGCCTAACGGCGGAGTGTCTTTCGACCAATTGTGTGTCGACATTACCTGTCGACACTACCGCGTCGCCCCGGACGCTTCGAGACCCTCTCGAATCGGATTGAACCAGGCCCTGCTGATTCGGTTCACATCTTCTCCCAACGACTCTCGCAGTCGTTGGCGTTCGCTTGGGGTGACCGGAGACAGCCGCATTCCGCGCTGTCTCTAGTGGAGGGCCGCATGCACCACGTGGTGCATGTGCTGCGCCGACAGGGCCATCGCTCTCTGTCGCGCTGCTGCTGCTCCCGAAGCGCACGATCGTGCGCTTCATCCAGTCGATCACCGGATCATGCCGTGCAAGCCACGGCATGCCCAACACCATATCGAACTTATCGTCCAGTTCCAGGACGATAAGCTCGTCGACGAACTCCTTCTCTTGATACGAGAAGCGTACGCGTACGATACGCTTCTCGGTTCTAACAACGACACCCGTTGCTAGCCTCACTTCCAATAGACTTCGAGGTGTTTCCACCTCCTCGAAGTCAAGCGTTGGAAGGCTCTGCAGTCGAACAAAGTTGTTCGACGCTCCACAGTACGAAGAGACTTCTCTCTCTTCGAGCTTACCTTCAGGATGACAAGGTTCGGCTTGTCATCTTGCTTCTTGCAGTGAGATTGACTCTCACTGGGGGCAGCGATCTTCATTGCAGCGTGTCCGATGTCGACACGCTCGATCGCATCACCAGCAGGGCGCGGGGCGCCCTGCTGGTCCCTTTAGTTTTTTGATTGCCCGTGGCGATACCCAGTATCGCCACGACGGCTCCTCGCCGCGTGCACAGGTGCTGTGCACTCGCGGGCATAGTGACCGATGTTTCCGCAGCGGAAACAACGCACATTCGTTGATCCACGACGCTGCTGGTTCCCAGCAGCGGTCGCACTCGAGAGGTCCATTGGTTCGGGACCTCCCGACGGCCTTACCACCGGTCGTGGCATTAGCCGTGGGGCGTTCACATGCAGTTTAGCCTGCCGCAGGCTAAACTCTTCTTGCATTGCGAGCGCAATTGCAGCCTCGAGAGTATTTGGATACTGTAGCGGGGCTACACAGTCGGTTCACCTCCTACCTTAGTGCAACATGCACTAAGGGATACATTCAGGTAACCACCACAGGGTGGTCCACGTTCATAGCAAAAAGGCATATGACTGGTAGAAAGTAACACCTTTCTACCAATGAGAGTCATTCAATAGATAGGGGTTCTGCCAGCCATCCAATGGCAGAACCTCTCATTAGAAATATCAGTTTTAGGAGGAAACCCCATTTACAATCAATACAGTTCTCATTTACCACCAAAGCTTCCGTTTGGTTCATTTATCTAGGTTTAAGTATACTTGTGGATACAAGTATACTGAACTTAAGTAAACTACTCCTACGCTTCCTCCTACACGTGCGCACACGTGTAAGCTTAAGTAGTGGGTCTAAGCAGACCCATTACACCTGGTAGCACTTTGTAGTCCGTCCAACGACCGACTAACACGTTCGTATGGAATACGAACGCGGGGCTGAGAACCTGCCCTCGGACAGTAACATGTCCGTGGGTAGCCCAAACACGTCTGCAACGCATGTTGCGCGTGCAGACTGCCCCCACCTGTCGGAACCAGAGTGGGAGGCCCTCCAACGACTGTCAACAGTCATTGGGGAAGCGGCGGTAGCAACGATGTTGCGAACGCTATCACCGACGGAGCAACACGGTGTTGCTCTGGGTTTCATCGTGAAGGAACAGCGTGAAACCGCTGCTCGAACTTCGGTGTCGCCATCGGCCACACCGCGCGTGGAGTCATTGAAACTCCACGTAAGCAGCTACGTTGGAAGAGAGGGGGAGCCTCTCCTCCGTTGGCTTGTCGAGGTCGACACTGCCATTACGGCTCGACGTATCGTCGACCCGTTGTCGAAGGTTGCGTTCGCCATGTCATGTCTTGGCGGACGAGCGAGGAGTTGGGCGTACGGACGCCGACTCACAGATCCTACGTGCTTTAGCACGTACGAAGAGTTCAAGGAGGAGCTCAAACTAGCGTTTGAGCCCCCGCAAAACGAGTTCCAATCGAGGGCGGAGTTCCTCGATCTGCAACAGGGCAAGCATGACGTGCATGCTTACGCCCAAAGAGCACGGTACTTGGTCTCGAACATCGTGACCAACCCGATTGACGAGGCGACAAAGGTCGTCACGTTCATGAAGGGCCTTAGAGATGGGCCTGTGAAGACCTATCTCTTCCGAGAGTATCCAAATACTCTCGAGGCTGCAATTGCGCTTGCAATGCAAGAAGAGTTTAGCCTGCGGCAGGCTAAACTGCATGTGAACGCCCCACGGCTGATGCCACGACCGGTGGCAAGGCCGTCGGGAGGTCCCGAACCAATGGACCTCTCGAGTGCGACCGCTGCTGGGAACCAGCAGCGTCGTGGATCAACGAATGTGCGTTGTTTCCGCTGCGGAAACATCGGTCACTATGCCCGCGAGTGCACAGCACCTGTGCACGCGGCGAGGAGCCGTCGTGGCGATACTGGGTATCGCCACGGGCAATCAAAAAACTAAAGGGACCAGCAGGGCGCCCCGCGCCCTGCTGGTGATGCGATCGAGCGTGTCGACATCGGACACGCTGCAATGAAGATCGCTGCCCCCAGTGAGAGTCAATCTCACTGCAAGAAGCAAGATGACAAGCCGAACCTTGTCATCCTGAAGGTAAGCTCGAAGAGAGAGAAGTCTCTTCGTACTGTGGAGCGTCGAACAACTTTGTTCGACTGCAGAGCCTTCCAACGCTTGACTTCGAGGAGGTGGAAACACCTCGAAGTCTATTGGAAGTGAGGCTAGCAACGGGTGTCGTTGTTAGAACCGAGAAGCGTATCGTACGCGTACGCTTCTCGTATCAAGAGAAGGAGTTCGTCGACGAGCTTATCGTCCTGGAACTGGACGATAAGTTCGATATGGTGTTGGGCATGCCGTGGCTTGCACGGCATGATCCGGTGATCGACTGGATGAAGCGCACGATCGTGCGCTTCGGGAGCAGCAGCAGCGCGACAGAGAGCGATGGCCCTGTCGGCGCAGCACATGCACCACGTGGTGCATGCGGCCCTCCACTAGAGACAGCGCGGAATGCGGCTGTCTCCGGTCACCCCAAGCGAACGCCAACGACTGCGAGAGTCGTTGGGAGAAGATGTGAACCGAATCAGCAGGGCCTGGTTCAATCCGATTCGAGAGGGTCTCGAAGCGTCCGGAGCGACGCGGTAGTGTCGACAGGTAATGTCGACACACAATTGGTCGAAAGACACTCCGCCGTTAGGCGTCGAGGTAAAGAAGACGCGTCGGCTCTGGGAGCCGACGCTGCAAGCAGTGCGGACGGTTGCAAACGTCCCGCACCGGAAATGCTTGCGAGCTCGCGTGCAGCCGGGCTGCACGACGAAGCGGTGCGCGATCAAGCCGGGCTTGAACGCGTGCGCCCGCGGGTAAAACCCGCCGGCGAATACAAGGAACAACTGTCCACGGCCGGGCCTGGACAAGAAGAAACTCGCGGAGCCGGGCTCCGCACGAGAAGTGAACGGCGCAAGCGAGGAAAGCTGCGCAAGTCTCGGTCAGGGACCGAGACGCTACAAGCAGTGTCTGCCGGGCAGACACAGGATTTGGAGACGACCGTCGAGACATTGAGTGTCTTGACGCGTACGAGTATTGGTCTCCAATACAAGAAGATGAGGCTGGATAATCCTCCGACATTAGCGTCGGAGTTGATGTCGCTCCCAGTCACAAGCTGGAAGCGTTTCGCTCGCGAACTGCACGATGGACGCATCGAGCAGATCTGCATCCTCTCGGACGTCGAGAGGATGACGTGTGAAGCAGAAGAGCTGAATCAGCTCATCTCTGAGGGCGCGGACGCCCTCAGCGCGAAGTCGAAGAAGGAACGCTTCGACGAGCAAGGCTGGGACTCGCTCAAGGCGAGCCCCTTTTACAAGGTCTTGCGTGAGTACAAGGATGTACTCCCGGACGACATTCCTGCGGAGCTACCGCAGGATAAGAGTGTTCAGCACGAGATTGATCTCGTGCCGGGAACGAAGTACTGCGTCACGCGACAGTGGCCACTGCCGCGTGAGCAAGTCAAGGCAATCGACGACTTCTTTGAAAGTCGTCGCAATGCAGGACAAGTGCGGGAATCGAAGTCCCCGCACAGCGCGCCTACGTTCTGTGTGAAGAAACCACAGGGCGGGTGGCGCATCGTTCATGCGTACAACAAGCTGAACGATGCGACGGTACCGGCACAGACGCCGATACCTCGAAAAGATGTGATCATCGATTCGATGACCTCGAGTACTATCTTCAGTACTCTGGATCTGAGAGACGGGTTCTATCAGATCCTCATGCGTGAGAGTGATATCCCTCTCACGGCGGTAAGCACTCCGAGCGGCATGCTCTGGGAGTGGCTCGTGATGCCGCAGGGGCTGAAGAACGCCCCAGCGACGTTCAACAGGTGCGTCACGCACTTGTTGCGCTCGGTGCGCGACTTCGCACCGAGCTATTTCGACGACGTGTTCATTCACAGCCGGGCTGTGAATGGGAAATCGGATGTGGAGATGCATACAGAGCATCTCCGCAAGTTGCTTGAGCTCATGCGAAAGCACAAGCTCTACGCGAACCTGAAGAAGTGTATCTTCGGGGCGACCGAGATACCCGTACTTGGGTGTCTCGTGGGGAAGAACGGCGTACGCCCTGACCCAGGAAAGGTCAGAGTGATCAATGAATGGCCTACGCCTTCAAACGTAAAGGAACTGCGGCAGTTCCTTGGACTCGCCACGTACTTGTGCAAGTACGTGAGCAACTACGCGGGCAAGATTCGCCCGCTGTCGCAGCTCTTAAAGAAAGAGGCTGCATGGGAATGGACTGCTGATTGTCAGCAGGCCTTCGAAGCAGTCAAGCAGGGCTTGACTGAGGCGCCGATCTTGGCGGTGGCCGACCAAGATCGCCCATTCCACGTGGTGTGCGATGCATCCGATTTCGCGATCGGATGCGCACTGATGCAACTCGATCACGAAGGTCGTGATCGTGTGGTTTACTACCAATCGCGTCAGCTGAAGCCAGCTGAGCGCAATTACCCGGTACATGACAAGGAACTCCTTGCCATGAAGTATGCACTCGCAAAGTTTCGAGTGTA
Source organism: Phytophthora ramorum (assembly GCF_020800215.1). Taxonomy (NCBI): domain Eukaryota; phylum Oomycota; class Peronosporomycetes; order Peronosporales; family Peronosporaceae; genus Phytophthora; species Phytophthora ramorum. The sequence goes on along the minus strand of NW_027150660.1, from coordinate 826,493 downwards.
TCTACTTGGGAGTAGACCATTCGTGGTCTACACCGACCACGCATCGTTGCGTACGGCGATCAAGTCGCCGCACATATCACAAAGAATGGCACGGTGGCTGTCATTCTTTGCTGAATACAACTTCCAGGTTGAGTACAAACCTGGAAGGTTGAATGTCGTAGCCGACGCGCTTTCGCGTCGACCAGATTATGCGGTGCAAGAGGCCGACGCCAACGCAGTTGGCGTCGTCAGGACGACTACACCCTCGTCGTCCTTGCTGGACGAAGTGAAGGCCGCATACGCACATGATGCGGATGCGAAGCAATTGTTGGAGTACTTCTCCACACCTTCTGACAAGTCTCGTCAGAAGCTGGCCAAACACCTTCGTGCCCGTGTACACCGTTATCGTGTACACAATGGTCTGCTGCTTTACAGCGCAGTCGACGACAACGCAGATCGCATTGTCGTGCCGGATGATCATGAGCTGAAGCTCAAGATCACGTACGAGTACCACGATGCCCCGACATCGGGACATCCTGGCCGTGAGAAGACATATTTGCTTCTCACGCGTGACTTCTATTGGAGTCACCAGTACAAGTGGGTACGCAAGTACGTTCGTGCTTGCGAGGTATGCCAGCGCGTGAAGCCTGCGCCCAACTCGCAGGCTCCGCTTCAATCACTACCGACCCCGTCGGAGTGCTGGCAGTCCATTTCAATGGACTTTGTTTTTGGTCTTCCGCAAGACAACAAGCGGAGGACTGGTATTGTGGTCTTTGTTGACCGCTTCAGCAAGATGGTGCATCTTGCTGCAGTACCAGCCGAGGTGACAGCCAAACAGACGGCATGTCTGTTTGTCGACATGGTGTTTAGACACCATGGCATGCCACTCGACATCGTGTCGGATCGGGATCCGCGCTTTACAGCGCGATTCTGGCAAGAAGTGTTTACACTTCTTGGGACGCAGTTGTCCATGTCGACTGCGGATCACCCGCAGACCGACGGACAAACAGAGCGTGTCAAGCGCGTGCTGGTTGACACCATGAAGAGCTACGCGCACTCGTTCCATCAATGGAGCGACTGCTTGCCGATGGCGGAGTTCGCCATCAACAACTCGGTGCATGTCTCGACAGGACACACACCGTTCTACGTGAATGCCATGAGGCACCCACGCGTACCGAGCGTACTCGGTGCGGTAGCTCCTTCCTTAAGTGGGGGAGGATATCCGGTTACTTCAAAACAACCGGATAAGCACGCTGATACAAGCAATGTATCAGCTGTGACGACTCGCGCACGTACTGCGCGCAGTCATGGCGACGACAAGACAGTGTCTACGACGGGCGTAGACACTTTAAACGACAACGAACATCACGCGCAGGCCGGGCCTGCTGCGAACAAGGAGCACGAACTGAACCAGGGGTTCAGCTCGGATGCAATGGACTTTTTCCAGCGTCGACAAGCCGTAATTCGGTTTGTCCAAGATGCAATAGCAGCTTCTGTCGATCGACAGAAGCTGAATGCCGATAACTCCGGCAGGGGAAACACAAATGAATTTAAAATTGGTTCATTAGTTCTGTTAGCTACTCAGAACCTAGCTAAACATGCAGTTTCCGATTTCGGAGCAAGCAAGCTTGCTCCGCGCTTCATTGGGCCATTCACCGTGTTGGCGAAGCATGGCAACGCGTACACACTGGACATACCGTCCAGCATGCGCTTGCACCCAACGTTTTACGTTGGGCGACTGAAGCCGTACGTGCAGCACGAGTCACCTACGTCTGGTGACTCGCCAAAGCGCTCTCGAGCGCGGCGACGCGCTTCGAGACGCCAGAGAGTCTCGTCCCGACCTCGACCTTTACGTTCGAGGTCGTCTGCGCAACTTCCGCGAGCTGAGCCTTTAACAAGCTCAGCTCCTGACGCAGAGCAGCGAACTGCGACGCTTGGAGACGCTCAACAGCCTCCAAGCGAGACTCAAGGTTTGGTTGACCAAACCCGGGGCGTCTACCCGCCCCCCCCACCCCCGTTGCGAGACGCACGCGGGGCAACTCGCTGGATCGTCCAGCGAATTGTTGGTCATCGGAACCAGACCCAAGGTCCGGTTCATTTTCGTATTCGTTGGAGAGGATTTCCTCCCCAACACGATACGTGGGAATCACGGAATGTCCTGATGGAGGACATTCCGGAAATGGTGACGGCGTACGAAGGCCGCCACCGCCACCTCCGCCGAAGGGCGTAAAACTTGGGCGAGCGCTGTAGTCGCCTACAGCACTCGAATAAGTGCTGCGATTATCCGCAGCACTAGAAGACGCCTGCGCCTGAAAACTGGCGCGCAGGGTCTTGAGGTCGTCAGGTACACACATGGACGTGTACCCGTTGACGTCCCGCTCGGTGATGCGTACTGCTCCGGGGTAGCAGTACTCACAAGCAGTGTCATAAGGCACTGCGCAAGGAAGTCCGATACCGACTGCGCCATGGTCCAGTCGTTCAAGTTTACCACGCTTCGAGAACTTCTCGTAGCGCTCCCGCGCCTGGCTAATCCGGTCGCGATAGCCAGCGGGGTTTTTGTTGAAGTTTTCAACAAAGGCACTCCAACTTTGACAAAGTGCCTGCCACTCGGGCACTTTGCTTCTGCGAGAAGTCTTCTTACTCGCAAACCATCGGAGCTCATGGAAGAGCCCGATGTAGTAGTCGCGCCTTTGATTCGTTAACGGATCAAAGTGTACTCGCTTCGCGACGTCATCGTCAACGATGGCGTTGCACGAATACAGCGCGTACAGATTCGGTGGCGCGGTCGCACCGAATCGGCTGCCGATCTCAGACTGAGACGGCATCCACGGCTCGCGCACTGGCTCAGTGCGCGAGGCCGCAACAACAGCGGATGGAGCAGAGTCATCTCCATCCCGCGGAGTCGTTAAGGCTCTAGCGGCAGCGAGCGGTGTTCCACTGCCGCTGCGCGAACGCTTCGAGCTCGAAGCGTTCGGGTCGTCCTCGCGTGGACGACGCAGACCCACATTGGGGTCAGTGTGGCCCGGAGACAAGATGTCCTTGTCTCCTTCGAGTTCCCCCTCCTCGACTTCGCTTCCGTAGTCGAGGGGAACTCCCTCTCCACCCGGAGAGTAGATGCCCACTCCGGTTTCGACAGCGATGATCTTGCCTGTCTTGTTTCGGATGGCATGTTTCTCATGCCATCTCGAGTGGTATCCAGCAACAGAGAGGCGACTCTCTGTTGCCGCGCTTGTCGGCATCGCCGTCGAGGCGATGCCAGTAGCGGTCGTGGCTGAGGCAGCGGCCGTCGTCGCCTTGGAGGCGACGACAGCACTTGCTGTTGCCGAAGCGGCCGGCGTCTTGGACGAAGACGTCGTTGGCGTGCTCATTGCGAATGAGCACGTGTTCTCCCGAAGAAAATACGGATTGACGTGTCGAGACCGGCACGTCAAATCCTAACGGGGGGATGGTGTAGCGGGGCTACACAGTCGGTTCACCTCCTACCTTAGTGCAACATGCACTAAGGGATACATTCAGGTAACCACCACAGGGTGGTCCACGTTCATAGCAAAAAGGCATATGACTGGTAGAAAGTAACACCTTTCTACCAATGAGAGTCATTCAATAGATAGGGGTTCTGCCAGCCATCCAATGGCAGAACCTCTCATTAGAAATATCAGTTTTAGGAGGAAACCCCATTTACAATCAATACAGTTCTCATTTACCACCAAAGCTTCCGTTTGGTTCATTTATCTAGGTTTAAGTATACTTGTGGATACAAGTATACTGAACTTAAGTAAATTACTCCTACGCTTCCTCCTACACGTGCGCACACGTGTAAGCTTAAGTAGTGGGTCTAAGCAGACCCATTACAGATACTCTCGGAAGAGATAGGTCTTCACAGGCCCATCTCTAAGGCCCTTCATGAACGTGACGACCTTTGTCGCCTCGTCAATCGGGTTGGTCACGATGTTCGAGACCAAGTACCGTGCTCTTTGAGCGTAAGCATGCACGTCATGCTTGCCCTGTTGCAGATCGAGGAACTCCGCCCTCGATCGGAACTCGTTTTGCGGGGGCTCAAACGCTAGTTTGAGCTCCTCCTTGAACTCTTCGTACGTGCTAAAGCACGTAGGATCTGTGAGTCGGCGTCCGTACGCCCAACTCCTCGCTCGTCCGCCAAGACATGACATGGCGAACGCAACCTTCGACAACGGGTCGACGATACGTCGAGCCGTAATGGCAGTGTCGACCTCGACAAGCCAACGGAGGAGAGGTTCGCCCTCTCTTCCAACGTAACTGCTTACGTGGAGTTTCAATGACTCCACGCGCGGTGTGGCCGATGGCGACACCGAAGTTCGAGCAGCGGTTTCACGCTGTTCCTTCACGATGAAACCCAGAGCAACACCGTGTTGCTCCGTCGGTGATAGCGTTCGCAACATCGTTGCTACCGCCGCTTCCCCAATGACTGTTGACAGTCGTTGGAGGGCCTCCCACTCTGGTTCCGACAGGTGGGGGCAGTCTGCACGCGCAACATGCGTTGCAGACGTGTTTGGGCTACCCACGGACATGTTACTGTCCGAGGGCAGGTTCTCAGCCCCGCGTTCGTATTCCATACGAACGTGTTAGTCGGTCGTTGGACGGACTACAAAGTGCTACCAGGTGTAATGGGTCTGCTTAGACCCACTACTTAAGCTTACACGTGTGCGCACGTGTAGGAGGAAGCGTAGGAGTAGTTTACTTAAGTTCAGTATACTTGTATCCACAAGTATACTTAAACCTAGATAAATGAACCAAACGAAAGCTTTGGTGGTAAATGAGAACTGTATTGATTGTAAATGGGGTTTCCTCCTAAAACTGACATTTCTAATGAGAGGTTCTGCCATTGGATGGCTGGCAGAACCCCTATCTATTGAATGACTCTCATTGGTAGAAAGGTGTTACTTTCTACCAGTCATATGCCTTTTTGCTATGAATGTGGACCACCCTGTGGTGGTCACCTGAATGTATGCCTTAGTGCATGTTGCACTAAGGTAAGAGGTGAACCGAATGTGTAGCCCCGCTACACCTCCAGGAGGCCCGGATGCGCCAGAGCCTCCCGCCTCCGGCGCCGCAGCCAACTTTTGGCGCGGATGCTTCGGGAGAGAGGGAGTCCAACCACCCCAGGGGCTACTTCCCGCCCGATGAGAACACGGGTTCTCCGTTGTTCCTTGAAAGGCTCGGCGCCCCTCGTGGGTTCATTGGAGGCCCCACCTCCCGAGGCGCGTGTGAGCGCGACTTGAGCCAAAAGGTGGACTTGTTCACCGAGGATATTGAGGCCGCTCGGTGCGTCCTCCTGGCTCCGCATCGGATGCCGCTCAAGGAGTTCACCACCCTTCGCAAGAAGGGTGAGAGCAGGGGTGGTCTCCACCCGGTGTGGGGTTACCCTTGGGTCCAACCCGAGAACACTTACACCGTGGCCCAAGCGGAGGACCTGTTCTGGCGGTGGGTTGGCCTGCGTGGGTATTCCGCCCAGGAGCTCGATGAGCTCAAGGAGGATCGCCTGCTGCATCGAATCCTCGATTAGCGCGACCTCCGGATTTGGTTTGCCCACCTCGTGAGTAAGCGGAAGCTGTACTCCGAGATGGAAGGACTGAAGCGTAGAGCTCAGTCCGGCCCTCGAAATGAGCGCGGGTACGGTGTTCATGCGTCTGCCACCGTACCCCGTCCGTCGGCTAAGAAGCCGCGGACTATGTCGCTGCTTCTGTTCCCAGATCGCGACAGCCTTCGGGCAGTAAGCCTGGAGCCGCTCGATCGGCTCCCATGAGTTCTGTGACGAGGGATACCCTCGCCATTTCACCAAGAGCTGGCGCTTCCTTTGGCGGCGCCGCTCACGGAGCACGTGCTCCACGTGGTAGTGGGTTTCCCCATTACGGTCGAGGAGGGCCGGCGGAGGCTTTGCTCGACTATGCATACGAGGCTTCGCCACAGCGTGAGGCTCCGAGATCGCCGGCGCGATCTCCCGATTAGTCCGTGCTGCTTCAGCAGCAGGAGATCCACGATATCCGTGATCGAGTGTACACTCTGGAGATCGCATTGGGTCTCGGCCCTGGTGGGCAGGCTGCCGCTCAGTCGGGAAAGCCGGGGTCTCTTTCCCTCCTTCGTGGGGATGTGGACCGACTGAGCCAGGAGTGTGGGGATCTCCACTCCCGGGTCGACCGTCGTGCGTCGTCGTATGTCTTCGCGACGAGGTGGCTCACCTCCGTTCTGAGATCCAGAACCGGCCGAGCTATCCGGGCTATCGGGAGTCGCAGTCCTATGCGTACTCCCAGCCGTACTACGGTTCCTACCCGTACGGCGGGGCGTCTTCGAGGCCACAGGCTTACGCCTACGACCAGTCCCCTGCGCCGGCTTCCGCGTGGCGGCCGCCACAGCGGGAGGCGGGCGCTCGGTTCGAGGTGGTGAACTCGCCACCTCAGAATCCCCTTTCGCTTCCTGTGGGGGATCAGAAGCCTGAGGGTCGTGGTAGCGCTTCAGGCGACCCACATAAAACGTCGGGTGGGTCGTCATCGACTTAGGCAAGTCGATCGTGTAGGCGGAGCCATGCCTGCTCAGGACCTTAAAGGGTCCGATAAACCTGTGCTTCAGCTTATTGCTGAGCACGGAACTGACCGAGTTTAGTGGTAGGTTCCTAGTGTCGAGTAGGACTAACTCGCCCACTTTAAACACGTTTAAGTTTCCTCTTCCATGTCGGTCAGAGTACTCCTTTTGTTTATCATGGGCGGCGGCCATTGTGTCGCGCACCCGGCTTATCACATTAAGCCCGTTGTCGACAAAAGTCGACAACTGCTTTTTTAGGGAAGCCGGTGTCACATCTGACACCTGGGAGGAAAGAGCTTTCCGAGCCTCTCCCCCACTTACGACCGAAGCCGCGGTGTCACCACGGAGAGTGAGTGGCACCAGGGGGTTCCGGAGCCCGTTGAGGTAGAACGGGAAGAACCCCGTGGACGCGTGTACCGCGTTGTTGAGTGCAAACTCAACCATGGGCAAACTGGCCGACCATGTGCCGGGAGATTCGGCACAGACACTGCGTAGAGTGTCTTCGAGGACGCGATTGACGCGCTCCGTCTGGCCGTCCGTCTGCGGGTGGTCGGCCGTGGACATGAGCAGCCGTGTTCCAAGCAATTGAAACAGCGTTTTCCAAAACGCAGACGTGAACCTTGGGTCACGGTCAGAGACAATAGTCTCAGGGAGGCCATGATAGTGGAAGACGCCATCCAGGAACAGCCGTGCAGTCTGTTCCCCGGTGACTGTGTCGGCCACCGGAGCAAGGTGTACCATCTTGCTCAAGTGGCAGACAAACACCAGGACGCCGGTGTTGCCCTGAGCATCAGCCGGCAGTCCGAAGACGAAGTCGAGACTCATCGACTTCCAGCAGTCTTCCGGGACTGGCAGGCTCCGCAAAGGAGCCGAGGCATGACCAGCAGGTTTCACACGCTGGCATGTCTCGCAGGTCTTCACATACGTGGCGACCCACTTGTACATGTGGGCCCACCAGAAGACCTGGGAGACCGACAAGAAGGTTTTTTCGCGGCCAAGGTGGCCGCTGGAAGGCACATCATGCGCCTCCTGAAGTATGTCATACTTCAGATCCTCGTCGTTGGGGACGACTATCCGCGGAGGATCGGCCGGATCCACGCGGTAGTGGAGGAGGCCATCGACCCACGCATAGCAATGGAGTCGGGCACGGTGGCGGGGCGTTAACCATGCAGGTTTGGCCTCCGTGCCAGCGGTGAGGAACCGCACGATGGGAGAGAGATTTTCATCATCTCGATACGCCAGGCGTATCCGATCGTACAGATCTGTCGTAACCCGACTAATGTGCGCGAGCTCATAGTCGGGTCGACGTGATAACGCGTCGGCAAGCACGTTCAGCTTGCCCGGCTTGTATTCGACGCGGAAGTTATATTCCGCGAAGAATGACAGCCAGCGGGCCATGCTCTGAGACAGATGCGGAGAGTTGGTGGCCGTCCGCAAGGACGCGTGGTCTGTATAGATCACAAAGGGCTCAGAGCCCAGGAGGTGTAACCGGAACTTGACAAGGGCATACTTCATTGCGAGGAGCTCCTTGTCATGGACAGGGTAGTTCCTCTCGGCGGCTTTAAGCTGCCTGGACTGGAACGCGATGACTCGCTCGTGCCCGTCCGCGTCGTGTTGCAGCAGCGCGCAACCGATGGCATAGTCGGAGGCGTCGCAGACAACGCTGAATGGCTTTGTCTCGTCCGGCAAAGCCAGGACCGGCGCGCGCTGCAAGCTCGCCTTGATGCTGTTGAATGCATCCTGATGACGGCTCTCCCAGCGCCAGTCGGCATCCTCTTAAGGAGATCCGACAGGGGTCGTGCCAGCCCGGCATACCCCGCACTATACTTGTGCAAGTAGTTGGCGAGGCCCAACCACTTGCGAAGAAGATCCTTTTGGGATCGTGGTGTGGGCCAGGCCGCAATGGCCTTGACCTTCTCAGGGTCGGCTCGAACGCCGACGCTGCTGACGAAGCAGCCGAGAACTTTGGTCTCTTGTGCCGCAAAGACGCACTTGTCGATGTTGACATAGAGCTTGTTTGCTCTCATGACCATAAACACTCGACGGAGGTGCTCGAGATGCACCTCGATAGCCGTCTTGCCTTCCCCGGCACGGCTATGGACGAAGATATCGTCAAAGTACGTCTGCGTGAACGCACGCAAGGGTCTAAACAATTGTGTGACCAAGCGATTGAAAGTGGCTGGGGCATTTGATAGGCCCTGTGGCATCACTAGCCACTCCCAGAGCATGCCGCTCGGGGTGCTCACCGCCGTGAGCGGGATGTCGCGCTCGCGCATCAGGATCTGGTAGTATCCATCCACCAGATCCAGCGCGCTATAAAGCTCGCAGCCCGCCATGTTGTTCAACAACACATCCTTGCGGGGGATGGGTGTCTGGGCGGGCACCGTTGCGTTGTTCAGCTTGTTATAAGCATGAACCAGACGCCACTTCCCGTTCGGCTTGCGAACGCAGAAGGTGGGCGTCGAGTGCGGAGACTTCGACTCACGCACCATGCCTGCCTTTGCCTTCGCGGCGAAGAAGGCATCAATGACCTCGCACTGTTCGCGAGGCAGTGGACATTGCCTGGTCACACAGTGCTTTGTGCCTGGCACGAGATCAATCTCGTGCCTAACTCCTCGGTCAGGTGGGAGTTGGGACGGCGGGTCCTTGGACACCACGTCCGAGAACTCCTTCACCAAAGGATACACTGGATCCTTGGGGTTCTCGAGGATCGCAGAGCCCGTGCGCGTTGCGCGCTTCTTGTCAATCTCGCCCAGGACATCCTTGTCCATAACGGAAGAGGAGGTCAGCTCTTCTGGAGAGGCCTCCGGCTTCAGGAGCACCATCTCCGCGATTGCCCCAGCTTTCAATTGTGCCAGGAAATCGTCTATCGACATTTCCTCGAGGTTCAGTAGCTCTGACACCTCAGGCAGGGCTGCCAACGTTGTGGAGCCCGCCTTGACCGTACACCCGGTCTCACCATCGAAGAAGTGATAGCACTCTTCGGCCGGCCGTGCCTGAGGAGAGTTCTCTCTCTCCGAGTCGCTGGTAGCGACTCCAGTCTGTCCCAACAAACTCGGCTTACGGCGGCGATGACGTCGTCGATGTCCACCACGGCGTGGTCCTTTGTTACCCACAGCCGGTGGTGACTCAAGGGTGGAGTCGGGAGTTCCATCGACTCCGTGTGGCACATTGTTACCCACACTAGAGGTGCTCCCAGCAACCTCGACCCTGGCCACGGTCTCGACCGCCTTGGTCTCACGTGGGCTCGTTTCCTTTGGGGAGTTGACTTCCCCCGGCGTCGATAAGGACGAAGGCCGTACGGTACCATAGTCAGGAGCGGTGGGTACTGTTGGCATTGCAGTTCCCCTCGCTGGACTCGACGTCCTGTCCACCGGCATTGCCTGTGGCGGTCCGTTACCCGCAGTGGACGGTGTCATGACACCTGTTGCGGCTCCTGCCGCAACTAATTCTTCGGAGTCGTTTCCGACTCGGCTCCGGGGGTAGGCCCGGTTGCTGACAGAGGTGGGAACATGACTCACCAATGCTCTGTCAGTAGCAGCAGGCAGGCTAGCCCCGATGGCGTTGCCGCGCCAGTCTATCCAGGGCTCATGCTTCTCAAGCCATGGCATGCCCAGGATCAAGTCGTACTTGTCCATATCAAGAACGAGGAATCGTTCAGTGGAATTAAAGTCCTCAAACTTGACGGACAGGTCCATAAAGACCTTAGTCACCTCCACTACAGTCCCGTCAGCCAGTCTGACTAGGACATGCCCGTTCCCTTTGCTTTCTCGTAAAACATCGGTGAACTGGTCGCTCTTGCGAGCGACCGTCCGGCGGCGTGCAAAGTTCTTTGACGCCCCAGAATCGATCAAGATTCTCATGGGATGATCGTATCCCCGTACATTTGCATGTACTACAAGCAGCCCTCCGCTGCCCTTCTCCGCTTCGAGAATACAGAGACTCTCAGGGGCTAAGCCTTCATGGTGCGCACCACCCGCGCACCACTCATGAAGACTTAGATCTTCCCCAGTAGGGCGCCCCGCCCCTACTGGTTCCCTGCGTTCCCCTGGCCACGGGGTCGCGGCTTTTGCCAGCGACCCCTAGGACCAAAGGGCTTGGGAGGAAACCGCCGTGTTGTTCCTCCCGCGGGGCACGCATGTTTCATGTGCCCCATTTTGCCACAGCCGAAACAGCGGATACCGTTCTGTTCGGCAAGGCTCAGGTCCATCGGCACAGGAACGTTGAAGGGGCCTCTACTTTGGGGCCTGCCCTGAGAGGAGCCCCCAAGCCACGCAGTGGCAGGAGTGTGAGCATGTCGATGGCTGTACTCCTCCTGAAGAGCGATTTGAATCGCTTCTTCCAGGGTGTTTGCTTGCACCCGAAACAGCTGCGTGCGCGCTGGGCCTACTCGCAGGCCGTCCATGAACACCGTCACCTTGATGTATTCATGGAGTGGGTTTCCCACCAGAGATGCGGTGAGCTCCCGCATCTCCTGGATGTACTCGTGCAGCTCACGTCTCCCTTGCTTGCACGCAAGGAAGCGTGAGCGCTGGCGGTACTCATAGTTCGCCGGGAGGAAGGCGGCTCGAAGCTGCTCACACAGCTGAGCCCAGGATGCAAAGCATCCAGGCGTTGTCGCTTCGCGCGTGTACGCCGAGCTCTTTGCTCGACCACTAAGATGGGAGAGAGCAAAAGCGACGCGAAGTCGCTCGTCCGAGACGAGAGCCGCGTCCATAGCGAGCTCGACCTCTCGGACCCAGAAGTGAAGGTTTTCCCCTTCCTTTCCTTTGTAGGGGTTAACCTTCAGCCTCAAAGGCTTGGGCTGAACTGGTTTCCGTTCAGCCACAGGGGGCTGTATACATGGGCGATTAGCCCTTGCTCGTACATGTCGAAAGCGCTTACGCGCTCGAGCTGCTCAGCAGGTGTTGCTGCCGCCAAGCTCTGGAGGGCATCCATCCCGAAGATGCCCGCCATCTTCCGAACGGACTCGAACTGCGAGTCGATCAAGTGAGTAAACTCACTGCGATCCATGGTGGCTCAATGCTGGAGACAACAGAGGATTCAGGTAGTCCAATCCTACCCGCGTAGGCGAGGATTGACTACAAGTGCTACCAAGTGTGACGGGGGTCACACAGCACCTTGCGCTTGAGGAAGTGTTAGGAGTATACAAACTCCAAGTGAACGGCGGTTCACTAGTTCCCGGTCTTGGGGAACGGTTGACTTAGACAACGTAGTTTATAGACTGATATATTTATAGTTAGTTACCTAGAGATCGTCTTGCAATACAATTCCTAAGTCAACTATAGTTTATCCTATATGTTTTATGTATGGGTGGCTGTGAGCCACCACCACGTGTCAGTGGTGTTGGGTACACCATGTACCAACTCGGAAGAGTGACGGGCACTCTTCAGGTAACCCCGTTACAATTTAGCAGGTAAGGAAAAGCCATTATAAGGCTCGTTTTAGCTCCTATCCCATTTTTATGACCTCGATTTAGTTGCTGGTCAAGGTCGATCTAAGGCATTAAATGGAGCGACCAAAAATCTACAAAGCACAATATCCAATCTTCGCGAACAGCAGCGAACCCCAGGATTCACCAAAGATAGACAAGCACACAAAAGTAGAAACATTCGATCCTCATCTGAATATTCAGGAGTGACCTGGACGATAGGCTCGCCTATAGGACATCAGCCTGGCAAAGAACAACAGGTCTAACTTACGAAGCGTTTCCGGTAAAACAACTCCAATGGCTTGTAAGCCGTTGGCTACATAGTGCAATATATATTGATGTGATGTCGCTGTCACTATGTGTTCTTCCTTGATGTCAACTGGGTGACCGTGTCTTCATGTCAAATAGTTTAAGCCGAAAACACTCTTCTGGGTCATGACACGGCCGCAAAGATTCTTGCGTATAGTAGAACAATGTTACCTTTAGTTGGTGTTGAATGCACCACCGTATAAGCCTTGATATCCAACTCATACCACCGTCACACACTGCCCGGCCGCTGAAGTCAGCAACAAAACCGAAGACACCACGTAATGCATGGGCTTCTTTGACTTGCTACCAAGAACTGGCCGTCGTAAGCGATGCGTCTAGCGCGAATCAGCGCACCGGACGACGGAGTGATAAGCTGATTCATGAGGGCGATAGCAGTAGTGAAGATCAACGCTGGAGACGAGCGTGCCTCGTTGATGTAGTGGCCGTAGCACTCTTCAACCTCGGATATGTCGTGCGTCGTAATGATGAACAGCAAACGGCAGGTCGCGCTTTTGGTTCGCTGTGCAGCAGCGCCATGAGATATGCTCTCATGATTGCCCAGACGCCCGTCAGTTGGTCAAGCACTTGATCAGGCGATATGTACCCGATGAGACACAATAGTTTTAGGTGGTCCTCTGTCCTTCTCTTTGTCGTAGTGTGATACCGTGCGCGCCAAATCGATAGGACCCCGAATTTCGGAGCAGATCGTTGCCGATAACTCGGCTTCTACTGCGAATTAGAGACTGCTATTTAAATATGTTGCTGCTGTCATGCATACCAAGAGCAGGCTTGCGCTAACAACTGCGAATTCGACACCCTTGGCAGGGCTGGTATACAGATTGCAGGTTTTGACAAGAGCGACAAAATATAGTACCATATCCTTTTTCTGGCGAAACCTACACGTTTTATGCGACTTCATACAAACTTCTATATTAAAAGAATGAATGTCACTACTGGTCAGATGAATGGAGGAAACTTGTTGTTGAGCAGCTCACTGCTGCTTTAATCGTGGTTGCCAGCCTCTCATTTTTCAATGGGCCGTGGTAAAGCCCTCACCAACCAAGAGTATTGGTGGATCATCGGGCTCCACGACGGCGGGGTCTCGCTACACGACATCTCAAGAAAAACCGGCCGCTCTCGCACCTGTGTGCGGAGGGCTATCAAGACCGAGCGAGGACCGCAGACCGACAGCGGCTGCGACAAGCCAAGGGCAGGGCGTCGGTTAGCACTAACCGAGAGGGAAGTGCGTGTGCTGGTTCGCACGGCGGCGTCCGGAGAACGCTTCGCAGCGGAGCTCAAGACCAAGCTCGCGATCAAGGCCTCCGTGCGAACGATACAGAGGATGCTTCAGCGTGTGGACCATCTGGTCTACACCAAGATGGACCGCACGCTGCCCTTGACTGTGGCACACAAGGCCGCTCGAATGGCGTGGGCTGAGGAGCATATACTGAACCCAGGTAAATTTGTTCGTGTTGTTGCTTTGTTGTGTTGGCGATTCTAACTAGCTGTCATTGCATGTAGGAATATGGCAATATACTGTATTTTCCGATGAAAAAAGTTCAACCTGGATGGACCAGATGGTTTCAAGTACTATTGGCGAGACATGCGACGGCCGGCTCAGTCATTTGTGCGGCGTCAGAATGGTGGAGGGAGCGTCATGGTCTGGGGGGCATTCAGTGCCCAAGGTAAGAGCGAGCTGGCCGTATTAAGAGGGCGACAAAACTCTGGTGACTCCATCTATACTGTGTCTGAGTATATGCTTCCTTTTGCTCACTCTAACGATGGTGTTGACTTCATTTTCCAGCAAGATAACGCGTCGATTCACGCATCGCGTGAGACGACGGGGTTCTTGCAAGAAATGGAAGTTAACACCATGGTGTGGCCGGCTCGCTCTCCAGACTGCAATCCAATCGAGAACGTCTGGTCTGTAATGGCGGCTCGGGTGTATGCCCATGGCCGCCAATATAATACAGTTGTCGAGCTGAAGGCATCCATCATGACTGCGTGGGACTCCATCGAGCAGGAGTACTTACTCAAGCTCGTGGAGTCCATGCCTCGCCGTTGCCTTGCTGTCATCAAGCAGAAGGGTGGCCTTACTAAGTACTAACTTTTAATATAGAAGTTTGTATGAAGTCGCATAAAACGTGTAGGTTTCGCCAGAAAAAGGATATGGTACTATATTTTGTCGCTCTTGTCAAAACCTGCAATCTGTATACCAGCCCTGCCAAGGGTGTCGAATTCGCAGTTGTTAGCGCAAGCCTGCTCTTGGTATGCATGACAGCAGCAACATATTTAAATAGCAGTCTCTAATTCGCAGTAGAAGCCGAGTTATCGGCAACGATCTGCTCCGAAATTCGGGGTCCTATCGATTTGGCGCGCACGGTATTGCTTCCACCTTAATTGGTAGAAAATGCTCATCAAGGCAAGCATCGGACAGATTATCAAATGTCGGTGAGCTGAAAATATTTAACTTGGTTTAAGTAAGGGTCGCCAGCACCTCCAACCCACTTATGCTAAATGGTATTAATACTTAAAGTATTTGTTATTAGAACGATGGGGTTAAAAGTTATGGACTCTGTTTTCGATATAAAAGCCTATCCGGATGGGCGAAAACGAGGTAAGAACAGGAGGAATTTCCATACAAACGTTAGGTACTGGGAATAAAATTGAGGGCAAGAATATAAATGCAGAGGGCAATAACTTCACCTCCAGCGATATACATACGGTGCATCGTTCCATGTTGACGCGGCTTCTATCACAGCACAAACATCATACCAAAGCTGTGCGATGCAAATCAAATTTTATTTCTTAATTCGCCACGCCTCGGTAACCCACAACCAAGAACAAGCGCCAAGTTCAAACCCACCATGCGTCAGTACTGGATCGTGGTTTTGACCCTGGTCGCATGTGTCAATTTCGCCTCCGCGTCAACAACCTCGAAGCCGATCGCACTAAACACTATCCGAAACGAGTTTCCCCTCAAGAGGTTGCTGAGGGCCGACAGCGCGTACGATGAAAAGAGCGAAGAAAGAGTGGTCGGCGTCTCCGGTATTGCAGGCGCGATGATGCCGAAGGCGTCAATAATCAATGAGAGCGCCAAACTCAAGTGGTGGCTAGCTACGAGAAAGTCTGCGACGCAGGTTTTCAAACTCCTGAAGATCGACGACGCCATAAACGACGTGCTGACGAACTCGAATATGAACGTTTTGGCTAAGTATATATCGATGTACAACAACAAGAACCCCAGCAACCAAGTGTCGATGGTTGGCGTGCTTTCGACTCGTTATGGGGGAGAGGCAGCCGTGGCTAGGATGTTGGTTTCGGCGAAAAAATCTGAAGCTACAACGCACCTGGCAACGAAGTTGCAGGCTGAACAGGTCGCGGGCTGGTTGAAATCTGAAAAGTCTGCAGACGACGTTTTCAGAATCCTGATGCTTGACGACGCAGGTGCCTACCCTCTTAGCAGCCCGGGCTTAAGAGCATGGCTCAATTACATGTCTGAGTTCAATCGACTGAACCCTGGAAAGGAAACGACTATGCTGCAGACGTTTACCAGGGCCTACGGTGGAGATACAGGTGTGGCAAAGCTTCTTTATGCTTCCAAAAAAATGTATGGCTCCGAGATTATGGCGGACAAGTTGGAGACGGCACTGTTCGTTAAATGGGCAAAGGAAGGGCTGACACCAGGTCGAGTCACGACGAATGTGCTCAATCTGAGGGACAGCAATTGGTCTCAAACTGTGTTCGCGCCAATGCTAGAGCGCTATCAGGCATTTTTCAGGAAGAAAGTAGACTAGATCCACAACTGGTTGTGAGGTGAGCGACGTCTTTTCACTTCATTTACTTTACGTAATGCTGATCATTCCCCACTGCACATGGTACTCTCCTAGTTAACCAACATTACATGGGCTTGCCCGATCTCCTCGTCCGTCCAAGTAAGCATTGCCCATATCCATCAGGTGCTGGCGCGTCACGGAGCCAAGCTTCTGCAACACAAAGATCGTCATGCTATCCATCTCGCGGTTCGATTCTGAGAAATGAACGCTTTGGTGTGTCTCTGGAGACAAACGATAACACACTTGAAGTAGTGACTGATCCAGTGGATTGGAAGGCGCCGCTGAGATCATTACCCAACCTTGTTCGCGGAATTGCACAGCAGGATCCAGTGGATGATCACATACCAGCGATGTCCACGTGCTCAGCACACGATTCGACTCCTCGTACGTCCTTGACAGCGACATAACGTTAACCGACATGGTCATCACCTCGTTTTGTAGTTCGACCTCCGATTCTTTCCTCAATCCGTGCTCCGTTGGTTGGTATTTCCTCTAGGTGAAAAAGTAAAGCAACACAACTGTCAATCGTCTACACACTCGACGTATCCACTCACAACTCTAGACCCAGAGAATTAGGTATAACTTACATATCGGCTCTTCTCGAGAGCTTTCGTGTTATGTGCCAAACTCGCCGTGTCTTGAATACTCAACTGTATTGGCATCAACGCTCTCAGCTCGACGTACGGCACACCAGATATTGGATCCCAGCGAATCTCCACGTCGTCGGTCAAAAACCTCGTCTCCATCGCATTTGGCGAAGAGAAGACCCCATCAGCATTCAGGTACAAATTACTCATTCTCGACGCCAACTCGCTGTAAATGGCATCGTCAAGATTCGGCACAAAGTGATCCAGTCCAGACCCAGCACTCGGATGAGGCGTCCGAAGCCCTTCTTCAATATGCTGAAAACCATCATCAACCACAAAATGCAAGAACGAGTTCAGCACTTTTCCAAAGGAAAAAAATAAATAAATAACGGCAGCATACCACCACCGACGTGACATTGTGCAGCAAGTGCCCCACCACTTTTGCAGTGTATTTCTGCCTCGCCAGGGCCTTTTTCAGCTGTCGATTTTCCGTTTCCGCCGTCAGTCTCAAGTGTTTCTCTAATTGGGCTTTGCCCAGCCACATGGCGACCAATTTCTGTGTTTGGGTCCCGTCCAGTCGACCCACGATTGAACCCTTTGACCCATTCCCATTGTCACTGAGCTCTTTTAGCCGCTTTTTGAGCGAAGAAGCTTGCGCCCGCAACGCTAAAAGCTCCGCTTTCTTCTTGTGTTGAAAACGTCTGGACGCGGCCGCGCGACTCTTTTTCCGCTTGGCGGTCGCTTCGCTGGAGGACGCGACTGGGTCATCCTCGGACGGGGAAGACGTGAGGCTGTCCTGGGAACTATCCGAGTTGTCGAAGTCGTTGATGAAGGCCAGCACGTCCGACAGCGTCGGGTCCAAGTCGTCCAGCGGCAGGAAGGTACCCATTTTCGAACTAGTATTTTGCATTTTGCATTTTAGTGACTGTATGATCATAAATAGTGACATACTTGTCGTTGACGCATGAATCGGACTGCGTCTCGAGCTCTTGACGTTGACTGGGTCTAAAGTCAAGACCCGCGCTGCTATCAATAGATGCCATGTCGGATTTGAGTCAAGAGCCGCGCTGTTATCATTAGAGGCCATGTCGGATTTGGTGCGCAGGTGTTGGCGTGCTTTGAGCAATGACCCTGAAGACAATTGCTTGGATTGTATGGACGGTGGGCTAATTACAATTATGGCGCCGAGTCATATGTAGGGTATACTGATTTTGTTAGCAGCTAAGATTCCGGAAAATATTCCGTCGGAAGTGGCTGCGCGTACTTACCTCGCTGAACCAGGAGGGGGGCCCACGTGTAATACGTAGCCGAAAAGTCCTTCAATCCCGCTTCCGACAGAAAAGCGGTCTCTATCTCGTCGCCGAGAGGTAAACTTGACCATGTTTTAAGATAGTACCACTCATATTATGAGTGAAGTGATATTTACACAATGAGAAAATATGAATGAGGCGCGCTTTCTGCAACTTTCTCGTTGTAATTGCAATACACTGAAGACCACGCCCAAAACGCGCCAGCTTTGTCAATGCGAAGGCTTGTTCAAAACCTTCTCGTCGTCTTAACTGACCTGAGAACACCTACATGTATTTACCCGTATAGATTACTATTCGTGCTACACGCATCGCGTATAAGAAGTACACTAATTAGAGGTCCGTACGCGTAAAAACATTCCGTATGAGGAAGAGAAAGTTCTTGACGGCAACAAGAGAAGTTATAACGCATGGCACCCCTTACACTTGCTCGTTGATTTTGTTTGAAGCATTTTTTCAGGATTGGCAAAGATTAAGGAAACACTAGCATTTTAATGGCTCGAATCAAAATAACTATTGGACCATTCGCGGACAACGCAATCGCAGCTTAAGCCGCACTGGTAGCATTGCCGCCGTTCGATACGTACACCTTGTAAAGAGCGTACAGGGCGACCCCGCCAAGATTGAAACCGACCAGACCCACGATAATCTTCTTGGTCTTGGACCAGGGCATCTTGTTCTTCGCTGCCTTCGCCACCAACTTGGTGACTTGACTTTGTTGCTTCGTGGTGAGTTCAGCAGTCTTTCCAGCACCTGCCTTCATGGCATCCGCTGCTCTGTTGATTTTGCCCACTTTAAAATTCTGGACAGCCTTGGCGACGAATTGATCCGCCTTCAGCTTTTTGGTGGCTTCATCGAGCAGCCCAAAATTAGCACTAACACGCTCCTCGCCGTCCGCGGGCAGCGAGCTGCCCTTAAGACGGCGAACTGTGTTATCAACCCCAGTATTTTCGGCGCTGGTGAAGCTGGTGCACGCGAAAAAGATGGCGACGAAGAGGGTGAAGAGGACGCTGAAGCGCATGGTTCGTTGTCTCGGTGGTACGATGGAAATTCTTGTGTGACCGGGAGCTGGTTGATTCCGAAATGGGAAGCGTCCATCAAGCTTTTGCTGGTCCAAAAACTTGAGTACAGTAACGTTCATCTAAGAGAAGCGTTCGGATTACTCGCCTGGGCAAGCTTTTCTAATGCCCGTAAACCAATTTCATCTCCTCCGGACTGTTTGCGCTCGTCGCGCATGCATGTGCTGTGTACCGGACTGTAGCTCGTGTGGTCTTCTGATCGATGCTTTCCCTAACAAATCAATAACACCTCTCCGTGATAATCACCAGGCATGAATTACAGATGACGGGGACGGAAGATGTACCCCTGGTTAAATTGCAATCGCTCATTTCGCACAGTCTAACCCAGTACTAAATGATCACTGAGAAGCATGATATCCTGCTGCATATATTACGAAATCGATCCACCGACTATGCATTTTTAAGCATTTAAAAGGATATGAGTGCGTATCCTGCGAGAGCAGAAATACCAACCTGACATACTTGCTGCTCACAGTAACATGGGGGCCTACAAAGTTTGCATACATGATACGGTTTTGGATCTAATGACACTTCAACCCGCTGAAAGCACTAGTGGTCGTTGGCTGCTTCATCGCGTCTTCGTTATCTACATCAAACGCGAATTTGAAACGACCCTTTATATGCTTCTGTATGAGATTGTGACGGTGACTGCGAGTATTATAGTATAATAATAAATTATAGTGAATATTATATGAGAATACTCAGTGTACAGTATAATATATTATATTATATTAGAATAATAATAATAGTGGTTATCACGGTTGGGAAGTCAGTAATCAGCAAGAGCCAGTCAAAACAATCCTTCATTTCGCAACCGTGAGTACTCCGCGTTTCTGCAGCTGTCTGCCAATCACCAGCAATAACCTGTTGTCGCAGCGAGGGCATTTCAGTAAACATTTCAGCAGCGAAGTCTGGGTGAGTGTGAGCTCGTAGAGTAGACAGACCCATTCATGCCTGTGGGCCCAACGATCTCACAGCACATACATTACCGGATGTATGGCGCAACACATTACAGTGGTCCTTGTTGTGGTTGCATTCTCCAGCAGTATTAATGCAAAATACACCTACAATTAAGTATGTTACTGTCGAATTTGGTATTCTAAACGATAGGAGCGGTAGCCCCAGGATTTATCATTTTTAGCATATTCACCCCGTAGCAAAAGTATACTTAAGTATACAGTCCTTCCTGAATATCATCTGTAATTAATAATTCCGATAAACCATATGAAAAAAGGTTGTTTCGTCCTCAAGAGAGAGCATGCAGGGCAGAGAATACCGCCACAACATGAGAAACGGATGTCATCTCGCTGCAAATCACAAAAATCGGAGATGCTGACAAGAAATCTACACCCACGCCTCATCTCAACCCCCGTGGGAGAACCCTAAGCCGAGCAATGTGACCATGCTTGGTCCTGGGTTTAAGCCCGCGTGCTACCGGTACGCACACGGATCTTAAACCGCAGGCGTTGTTTCGGCTTGCCGAGCAAGTTGGCGTTCACCCCCTCCTGACATTGTTGATAGAAAAAGACAACAAATAGGCTACATACAAAACTAAGTGATTCATCTTGTGGCACGATTCACTCTCGAGAATGTAGCCCCAGCGGCAGGTCTTATTATAAGTCTTTAAGACCACGAGTTTTAACATAAGACCTCGCGTATATCTGGTATCTACAGCGAATCCGGAAATTGAAGGCACCTCATGTTGAAGTGGCACACATTTGAACGTACCGGCGGCTACAGAAGCCATTTACCGCGAAACGTGCACGATCAAGAGCGCAATTATCCTCTGGGTTCGGTTTGCGCTCGCTGATTGGATACGATTTCTAACGTTCCGCCAATCAACGTTGAATCAAAAACGAATGAAGTGAAAATGAAGGCACCCTTGCAGCTTTATCAATTTTATATAGGATTTGTATACATGTAGAACATATTATGTTGCTCAAATGGTGCACTAACAATCAATGCTCACCTATATGGATGGCGCCGCCAGTACGTAGTTTGACGCGCTCCTCAGTGGACGCTGCAACATGGCATTCTCCTTTTCAACTATTACGACAGCCATTGTGCGCCAGCGCCACCAGTACTCTCACGACAGGCGCGTACTTTGCGTACAGATGCACCTTCGCGGACATGGCTACAAACAATCGCCGAGATTCTTGAAATACCGTGTGAAAGTGTCCGTAACATTTTCACGTACTACAAGCAGCTAGGCCACTTCGTGGTGCCACCTCGCTCGGACCGCAAGAAGCTCAGAGATGGACGCTAAGGCCGGCGGATTGTACGTGTCGTCGGGGCGAACCGATTTGTTAGTACAGCTAGTTTGGCAGCCAAGGTGGAAGCAGATATCGGAAGGAAGGTCTCGAAGTGGACAATCCTCTCTCGGGTTCACGCGACTGGGCTCAACGGCTGCTCCGCCAGAAAGAAACCGTACCTGTCGAAGAAGCACCGCTGTGCCCGCCTAGTGTACGCGAAGAAGTACTGTGATCTGACTGCTGAGCATTGGGACGACGTGCTTTTTACCAATCAAGCCAGGGTGCTCCATGGGACGACTGGTCGTGTATCGGTTTGGAGCAGGTCCCATGAAGCCTTCTCCACTAAGTGTGTACTGCCGACGTTCAAGAGTGGCTGTCAATCTGTCATGGTGTGGGGGTCTATGCGTGGGAACGGCGTCGGCACGCTGCATATTTGCTTGGAGGGGTACTATCTTCACATTCTCCGTTCTGAGGTTCCAATTACGAGGCACCTATATGGTTACTTCTTTGTTCAGGACAACGCTTCTGCCCACCGTGCCAAGCTGACGAATACGTGCATCAAGAAGCAGAACTTGAAGGACTTGGGACACCCTTCGCAGAGCCCAGACCTCAACCCCATCGATATTGCCTGGGCAGAGATGAAGCGCGAGCTGAATAGGTCCCCGGCAACCACCCTCAAGACCTGAAACTCAAGCTCATACGTATCTGGGCTAGCCTGGATCATGACTACATTCGGGAGTGCGTGCGCTCCATGCCAAAGCGCCTTGTCGCAGTGAAGAAGGAGCTAGGTGGCCATATTAAACACTCCCTCCGTTTCACATTAACTGACCAACTTTAGTAACAGTAGCCCACAGCAAGAGATTTAACTTTAACTCCCAAAAATGGCAACATGAAAATAACAAGCGAGGTCTGCTGAAAACAATAGACGCATTCCCAGCAGTCATGGCAGTTATTTGGCGGGCTCAAGCTAAACATAGATGGTATCTCATACAAAAAAACAAAATCATAACCCGAGGTACATAGTAGGCTACTATTTAGGGGTTCGGAGTAGTATAAACTGAGGTATTTATGAACTAAAAAAAATAAGGACACATGCCCAAAGCCCGATTTGTATTGTGCGCAATGCTATTTTACTTTGATGCCATCAGTATTTTGGCAACTTCTAGCTTTAATCTCAGAAATGCCTCTTTATTGTGCATAGCAAGCACAATTTAAGCAGTCCCAGAATAGTACACGAAAGACTCGCATACGTAGTTTCTACGCAGCAATCCAGCCCGACGTAGTTTTGCCTTGCTAATATGAGGACACTTGTAGCTGTTGTTGCCTTCGTCTTGAATGATGCTTATTATCACTTTTTGTAGAGATACAAATGTGTCGTCAAGCACACTCGGCAGTCGATGATCGTACGTTGTATACGTGCCGGTAATGAGCTTGTTAATATTGCGAGGGCTTTCTTGATATTGGAGTGCTTGGATAGAGGCGAAAACCGTAGGTCGAGAATATTCAGGTCGGGGCTGTTAGGTGGCTGCACTTCAACTTGAATCTTTCATCCTCTCTCCTTGCATGCCGACACAAAGGCGGGATCATCTGCAGCAAGATGACAGCGAGCTCTATCTTGCTGAACGATCAATGGTGTGTCTTGCAGAAAAGACGGACACTTGGCCTTAATTGCCAGAATGACGTGATAAACCAGCATGACTCGCTGTTCGTCACGGCCAACATTGACGGGGCACGTATGCAGCATTCCGACAGGCCAATTCCTTGATGACTTCTGGGCAGGGACACGTTTGATACACGGCCACATCCCCAGCTTTCCATCGAACAGCAACGAGCCATCACTGGCAGGAATTGGTCTCATCACGGCAGCCATGAACAAGATCTTCGTGATGAATCGGTTCGACTGGGCCGTACGGTGACGCGGTTCTTCGTCTGGTGCTAGGTATACGGTCTTGTCAGCTTCGGGTATGCAAAAAAAAATTCGTCGATCAAGATACGATTGGATAAACTATCAACCCTGCGTCGACAAACAGAACTTGAAGCTACACGCAAGAGTTTAATAATAAATAGTATATGCACACCACCAGTGTGATATGCATACCGTGACAGCTTATTCTCGTCGGCCAATCTTTGTTTAATGGATTTCGTGTGGCGCACGATTTCACCAGCCCCAACAGTTCGTTGAATTGAAGCGGGCGACACTTGTAAAGCCTTGGCGACCGCTTGAAAATTGTGCGCCGCCGACGCCACGGCAGAGATTCGATCCGCCCAGGTGTGTCAACGTGCACCCTTTTCCGCCCAGACTTTCCAGCTCGCTTGCTCTCAAACTTCGACATCCCGCCACCATTCCTACGGCACTGAACCGTCTCCTTCCAAATCCTCGAAACAGTATTGTCACTGCAGTGAAATCGATGAGCAACTTCAAATATAAAACCGCGGGCAAGTCTCAAGTTGGTTGAGTTCTCGAGCAGGAATGTAGCGATTTTCAATCGCTCTTCTAGCGACAGGTCCTTGTTGTAGGTGCGTTGTACTGCTTGCATCTTGAAATGGTCAATTATGTACTAGGTTCAGTAAAAACCGCTGCCTATCCGTAGTAATTTTATACTAAACGTGCCGTCTACACACATTAAAACAGCACTCACACAGAAATCTCAGCAGCTGTACGCTGTGATTGGCCAATACGATTGGCTTTCCACCTATCACAGAACCTGTCAACTGATATGAAACATTGACTTGCCCACTTGACGTCAACTATTGTAAAAAAAAAAAGGGAGAACTATGTTTTACACTTGTTTTTTGTATGGGACTAAAAAACTAATAGATTTGCCACTTCAACATGGGGTACCTTCAATTGCTGGACCCGTTGTACCGCGTTGAGTCTTAAGCAATTATTTACCTATTGTTCAATTAAATAAGGGCCGAGGTGATTGGACAGAAAGGTGTCCATCAAATAGTCGGTTGATACTCGAGGTTTAAATTAAGATTCGGGTCTTAAAAATAGGACCTGGTAAAGTTAAATGAGCGTTTCAATGGTCGACCAAGCAAAATGCCTCCTTTTACGTTTTAAGTACGATTTCGACGGGACACCCAGT
This sequence comes from Phytophthora ramorum, assembly GCF_020800215.1. Taxonomy (NCBI): domain Eukaryota; phylum Oomycota; class Peronosporomycetes; order Peronosporales; family Peronosporaceae; genus Phytophthora; species Phytophthora ramorum. Next base: position 802,069 of record NW_027150660.1, on the reverse strand, counting down.
ACATACATTGAACTATCAACCCAAATGGAAGAGTTGATGGCGACCCTTCGTAGCCCTAAAAGGAAGGAAAATGCCTCCTTTTCCGAGTAAGTGACTTGTGTGCACCATAATATGTGTAAGTGGTTCACAAAAAGGTTAAGCACGCTACGTTTACCTTTAAAACGACTTTAAAACCTGCTGATAGGATGTTCTTAGAGCATCTCCAGCGGTACACCTCAATGGCGGTTTTATCTCACAAGTGGTGTCGTTGAGACTCGATCAAGTCTCAAGTCTACCACTGACAGGTCCTATGCCGGAATTTAACTTCAGGGGAACCATACGATGGATCTCGGGTCTCAAATTAGGCCTCGTGATTTGAGGCAGCACTGAGTGCAAACTTCAGTTAACAGAAAGATCGCGTGGGTGAGGGTCCCGAGCAGAGCAACGTAGATAATTTTGAGCGATGCTTGTTGTGGTTGAAGCTATCGGGAGACCGTGCAAGGTGCTGGGCAGAGGAATGACGCGTTCTACAGCAGAGGCTACCAGCATTGGCCCGAACGCAAGAGCGCTACGCCAGGAAGTTTTTTTCAGTGTCCATCCTGGTATCTTCACTCTATTCTTTTATTCGAAATGACCGTTCTAATTGGTAGAAATTATATATACGATTCGCTTAAGTATCACCTCTAGAGAAATTTTGCATAGACAGGACTTATTTCAAAAATGGGGGTCTCATCGGCCACGTTATGATTTTAGGATAAGACATACTGATGGAGATGCCCTTACCACGTGCATTTAACCTTTTTAACGGAATCCTTGTACAAACTTTGAAGGTGAGTTAGGGTCAACGAATTAACGTGGCATGTCATTGGTCATTCTCCGGGTCTTTCAGGACTTGGGCACCCGTGTGACCGATTTGTTCAGGACAGAAGGTTCTGTATTTTTCGATTCGAAACGATGCTCATTTTGAGTCCCATACAAATTGGCAGCTCACAAAATAACCATGTAAATTTGCGTTCTTTTGCAAGGACAAGTTGTCCGCTGCAAAATTGGATTCGCGACGGAGGGCGCTCACACAAACGAAGCGTAAAAGAGAGATGATTCGAGAAAGCACGGTCCCTGTGCAGCGTATGTGAACTCCTACTCAATAGGAGGCTATAGGGTTGTTTATTATTTACCTGCACTGATTCTTACATCGTTTGCTACGCGCACTGGGACTATGGGGAACTATCTCAGGCGCAACTGTGGACACCGTACGGGAGCTGGTGGAGTGCTCCATCGGCGCAGACACAGTTACCTTTTACAGACCAAACAATGCGCTGCAAAACCGCCTTGCGGAGGTAGTTGTGTACGATCGTGTCAACAGGAATCATCCAACTAGACTCATAGCTCCTAATTCGTATGCCTACTTTATCCACTCCAGGTCCCTATCCATCGGCGTAGCTTAGTGTGAGTGGCATGGCTCCACCCGCCATATCAAACACCCATTTTGCAAGTTTTGACGCTGCCACGGAAGCAGCCGTTGAAGCAAGGATGCAAGTCGCCCACCCGTCAACACTTTCTGCCAAAGCGAGCGAACAACCAGATCATTTTTTCCCCTCCAAGCAGCAGCAGAAATCAGCCGACACCTGTTTGTCTATTTTCAGTATGATACTGCCCAATACATCGCCACTCCAATATGCCCGATATGCGCTTCCTGAGCGACGCGCCCCTCTCCTGCAACATACTCGGAGCCGATCAAACACCTTTACACACTCGCTCAATTGAGACGTTGACAGAGGCATGGACGGGTTCATCCCGTTGCTCTAAAGGTCGACTGACATCAAGTTCAGTAACGTGGAGGTGTCCGACTAGGTTGTGGATGTGGACCAGAGTTTCAGCATGGATCCCAGCACCTCCATATGGTGGGATACACCAAGGAGATATACGTCCTTTAGCCTTGGTCAACGGATTGCGTGACCAGTGTATGCGGTAACTACCCCAAGACCTGGGCGATGATGCATCATAATGTTCCTCGGGAGTAGCCACCATAACCACAAGGAATACAAAAGATGCCGTATTAAATTACCGACCCTTCGTAGTCGAGTCGTAGCTCCTTAAAATAGAAACAGGGGTATTTGAACATATGGTTGCACAAATGCACAATCCCACTTGCGACGTCTTGGCTCTTCGTTAGGTTTTCAAGAACGTCTGGCGAAACGTATCTAATTTTATATTGATCCATAGCAAAAGACGGCGGATTACTTTACGATCGGGCTATCCACCGCCAGCAAAGGGTTTGATAACATGTACTGCGGAATCAAAATATTCCACCGTGTATGTGTTCTAGAACAAGTTCCCGAAGTGGCATAGACTGTGGAGAGCTTACAGTAAGTCCGAGTAGCATGGCGCGATAGGAGATGAAGTATATTTTAAGTGTGAAACAACTCACATTTACCACCTCTGTGCGATATAGCATCATGTTGCGGACCACCCGAGCGAAGATCGTCATTGAAAGATCACGAACATGGAGCCCAAAGTCATAAAGCCGCTTCATTATCGGCATCGCGATCGACTACGACATGGAGCGTAGAATGTTGAGAATCAGCCAGCAGGTGTACACCGAGTTGATCACCAAGACCTTCGGTCAGATGAACGCAAAGTCGTGTCTGACGCCGCTGGAGGCTTACTTGCATCTGACTAAGGTGACGCGCCACATATTACAATGAGAAGACCAGGACGAAGTCCAAGCCTTACCGGTCGCTTATTTGAAGACTGATGTCCCTTGCGTGTGGAACACGACGTGACATTTCGGTTACTGTCGCCAAACTGAGACGTTTTCTGGAGAATCCTCATGAGAAGCACTGCGATGCTGGGATCAAAGTGGTACAGTACCTATTGAAGACCAAGACCGTGTATATGTTGTACGACGGACTACTGGGTACGTAACTGGAAGTCTACTCCGATGTGGATTCGGCTGACAACCGTAACGCCAACGCTCGAAGCGGGATTATATTAATACTCTGTAGTGTTCCTGTGGTGTGGCGCTCGACGTTCTAGAAGACTGCTGCTCTGAGTTCAACTGAGGCGGAGTACTTGACGCTAACCGACTTGTGTGAAGAAATAGTGTGAATGTGGCGGGTCCTGAGGGATACTGGTGCAGCGCAGACTGAGACTATGGTGATCTGCAAGCCAACTAAGGTGCGATGGCGTTGGGGACGAAAGTCGGTTACTAAGCGCGCCTGACTCCAAGTTACGTCTGCATTCACATGAAAGACGACGGACCGCTCACTGACGGTGACATGTCTAATCGATAGCCTAAGCTGCATCACCGCGTTCTGAACACTGTAATTATCATGTGCGGCCATTCTGGAACAATATTCAGTCTTACGGTGCTAGAGCAAAGAATCAACGACTTAATATCGCATCCAGACAGCCATGACAGGCTTGTTCAAAATAATCTTGAATATAGCCAACAATATCGGGCAGACCGATTTCGCGGGACTCCAGCGCTTGAGCCCTTCCTAGATCCTTGATCCGGAACTTCTCCGCCATTTCAGCCTTCACTAACGCAATGATATCCTCCTCACGTGATAAAACCCACACCTTCGGCGATGGGCAGATCGTGAAAAAAGACGGAGGAGGAGGACCGCACATCGATAATGAGCACGCTCTCGTAACGTTCCGCCTGTGGCGCGACGTCGCTGGGCGGACGCAATCTGATCGATGCTCGACGGACACCAGTGACTCTATGTTCGACGGCACATAAACAAGACTTGCCGTGACCCTCACAACCCGTGTTTGACAGGAATGCACGTAAAAACACAAGCCCCGCGAGGGCAGGTACAACAATAAAGTCTCAAAAGGACAGGAATATCATTAAATCGACTAAGATAATAACCGAAGCAAAGGATACTTCTCCGGAAAAGATGCCCCGTCTATTGGGAGATGCTATGAGATACAAGACTACTCGACGCTCGCGTGAATGTTTCACGGAGATATCACCCCAGCTAATGACCGTTGCTGCAGCGTCATGACCCCCCCCCCACACACACACACATTCCACGAAATCATTATAGTTAAGCACCACACGCGACCACACTGTGTGCAAAGTTTGATTTTATATGTAGATTGAGCCTTCGGAGCAATTTATGAGAGCCTGCTTCACCACAACAGCACAATGGAAGACGGACGATCGGAAGCCTCTTGGTGTGATCGCTGGAGACGCATACCAAGTCTACATCAATGGAGCGATATCGACTGTTGACTCGTGGCGTATGCTCAAGGAGCTGTTCAACCGGAACACGCTGAAGAATCGGCTCCTCGTCACCAAGAAATTACACACCTTTAACGTGGAGTCCAGTACGCGGTTCGCGATGCACATGAACCAGTTCAAGGAGATTGTATTGCAGATTGAAACGATTGGTGTGCCTCTTGATGAGTATCCGACAGCTTAAGTTAAAACTCCGTGGTCTGATGGACGGGTACCGTACTTGAACACTACGTTGGCGTCCGCGATCAATGCCCTCTATGATGTTGAAGTCGAGTGCTTCTATTGCACGAAGACTGGGTACAAGGAAATTCAGTAACGCAAGAAGGAGGCCTACGAAGGACGCAATTAACTAATCGGGACGAAACACCAGAAGATGTTCCAAGGTGCGTTCAATCGAACGAAAGACAGCTCACCGTTGAAGGTGGTCAAGTAATGACTGCAACCGAGGGGGTATCTAAATCGTACAAACAGTGCAGACCAAGATTCAGGGAACAGTGCTATTGCGAGTGAGCTGGAGTTGCTCACTGTCAACAAGATCTAAAAGCTGGTACCAAGGCCTGGTCAACAGCACCCGATTGGATGCCGCTGAGTATTCGCGTTAATGTGCAACGAGAAGGATCAAGGAATTTGCCACGAGGCTCGCCTGGTGTATAAAGGATACTCACCACGGTATGGCATCGATTTCGAGGAGACGTACTTGCCAGTGGCCTACCTAAACTCGATTCGTGCTATACTAGCAAGTGCTGCGCGGACGGAACGGGATCGAGCCGTATCGTTGACACCGCGTTACTGAACGGCCAGCTTGAAGGTGGTATCTACATAGAGCTACCAAAAGGTCTTCGGGGTCTGCTGACCTTGGCTGAAGTTGGAGATGAGGAGTTGAGTTTGCTACTGCAAAGTCTGTAAGGACTGAAGCAAGTGTCTCGTGTGTGGAATGAGATTATTTGCAAGCACCGTAGGGCATGGAATTCAGAGCTGTCGATGCTGACCTGTGTGTCTGCGTGGGAGGCAACGAAGATAACGAGTGCGTGGTGTGTCTCTACGTTGATGATACGAATATATATCAAAGCTGTGTCCATTGGCGAGCAGTCGCCGAGAACTCAGGAGTTTACCAACGAACGAGCCCATGAATTAAGACAAATGAAAGCATAGTATAGTGATAACCCCCGCATTGGGCAACAAACAGAGCAGATTTCCCTCCCTGGCGCACAAAATTCAGCTCCGGTGAAGCTGAGTGTTCGTAGTGTCTAATCTCGTTTGATCGCCAGGATTATGGAGAACGCGTGACTCGCACCGCATTTCCTTTACGTGGAACCAAAACTGTGGGGCAGCACCTCAGAAGTAGGGAAATGACACACGTTACGGTAGCAACACAAAACGAATGTCGGGTCTTTCACATCTGCTCATTCTCTGAACCAACGCACAAACGGGCCTGGCGGCTGATCCAAGCAGCCAACCAGCGCTCGTGGAGCCCAAATGTCGCAGCTGGGTGCCAGACGATCGGCAGGGATCACGAAGAGCAACCCCATGGCCTGCACGGCCTGCTCCGACGTCGCTCCGCAGCAGATGCGCTACAGATTGCTGGTATGCAATTCTGTCTAACGGCCGCCCATTCCGCTTTGATGTCGTTCCACCAGCAACCCTCACGCGCAGAGCCTTAGAGATGGAGCGCAAAGGCTACTTGGGGAAGTGGAACGACAACCAACTCGAAATTCCAGGCGCTGGAGCCTCGCGCACCCTTCAGGTTCAGTCACGCCTCGTTGATCGCGTCACCGTTGTTCCCAACAAACGGTCGGAAGAAGCTATCGCAGTTTCGGCTCAAATGGGGTCTAACTATGCCCGCATGGAAGTGGAAGGGCAGCCTTGGAGTGGGTGGGTCGTAGACATCGACCGCAAGTGGTGCGGCTGTAGCTACTGGTTCGCGTTTGGCTCTTGCGTCCACGTGCTTTACGCGACGCGAAGCTCGGGCTACATCGACGCCACCGGTAACGAGGTGCTCGTGAGTCGCAAGAAGTCTAAACGTAAGCGACAGACCGTGAACGCCCTTGAAGGAGGGAGACCCTTGTCGGTGGGTCCAGCGCTGACTTTCTAACACGTCCAGGGTACAGGTAAGCACAACTAGAGTCGACCCGAGCCCACAATGGTGTTGCCCTCCCTACTGGCCACTTACTACATGTGATCGTTTGCTGTGAATGTCCCCAGGCGCTGAGCTTCGACGATTCCAAGCGCGAAGAGTCGGTCAGATGTTGGTTACAATCCATGTCGATCAAGTGAATCCGATGAAAAATAACTTGGACGATTTCCTCGCTTGGTAAAGACAGAGTGGACATTCACTTGAATAATTATGCATGTTCTGCACGACTTGGGCTTATTATCGAAGTGCTAGACTTTGTGTCTCCAACCTGCTCCTACTCTTCTTCGTCAACGGGGTCAACCCAGCATGAGTCGCACCCGCACTTGAACCATATCTCGTCACCATAGTTGACGGTGAGCTGCGTGCCAGGCCAAACGGTCTTGATCATCCGAGCGAGCACCTTGACTTTGGATCCGTTCTGCATCTCGACGAACTTCACGTTGGGGTCGCAGGAGTGGCTCATGAATCTTGTGATTGATCCGCACTTCAACGCCTCTATGTAGACGAACATGCCCGACACCGACTGCGTGTTGAGCAGCATGGTGTAGCCGCTGTTTTGCTTGATGGCCAGTGCGGGCTGGCCTTCCAGCACAGCGGGGTACTCGAACAACCGCCCCATGTACTCGCTGACAACATCTCCCACCTCTATGTAGTCAGTGGTGTGCACGCCAAGCCCCACACGACAGGTGTCGTACAATTTCAGACCCGGGTGGTTGCGCGGCGAGTTGCTACAGACTCCTCCTAATCTGCAGCACTCGGGTGTGCAGTAGATGGATAGTAGAGCGTTCTTACAGGAGTCCATGAAGCAATCCCCAAAGCATTGGCAGGGATCCCCGCCACCAATGTCCAGAAACTCGAGTCCCTCGGGCACTTCTGACTCAGTAATGGGCAGCACGGAGGATGGCCAAATCACCACCTTCATCAGGTCCAGCGTCTCGGTCCTGATCTCCACGAACTTTGGCCACCGGACATGAAGAGCGCGAAGTCGATCCTTGACGCCAGCGCGTTGTAGAGTTTCCTTTGTCGACCGGACCTTCACAGTGTGCGCGTGATATATGTTCATACCGCTGCGGGTCACAGCGCACTTCTTCTGGTCGCGGCGCTTCCGCGATCGGGGGACATGCCAGCGTGCAGGTCTCTTCTTGGCCTGGTGGCGAATCTTCGCTCGCTTCAGGCGGGTCGGGATCGATTGAAGGTAGTCACTCACTGCGACCAATTGCGAGTTGGCCACGATGTCACCGTCCTGGGTTTCTCGATCATCGCTTCCACGGGAAGCCTCGCTTGCATGCCCTTCCCATCTCTTTGCGTCTCCATTTCACTATGCTGGAGCTGCATCGCACCAACTGCAGCACTGCTGGCCACTTGCACAACCCTTGGGTCTCCGATATCAGTGGATACCATCGCGCGGCAGACGTCCATGCCGATGGGCGGCGAATCCTCGCGCAGCACACGACGTCCATGGCTTGTTGTGCATGGCACACCTCTTGAAGGGGCTCTTTCACCCGTCCTCGCCGCGCTGGACCCCGACACATCACTCGCTGGTGCCGAAACCGTAACGGATCTACTCGTAGCCGTCCTTTCCGAGACCGCGCAGGCAAGCTCCTCACGTGGAGCATGTTCAGTGCTGTGGGCAGCAGCAAATGCCTGCCGAACTGCCTCCTGCATGGCGCGATTAAACGTGCTGGCTCGCGTCGGAGCTTCGTGCTCCCCACGAACCAAGGTGAAGTCCGCAACTTACGCCACAGCGCCCCTCCTTCACCAATTGCATTCCCCCAGCGGCCCACTAGGCGTTTCAGCATCTGCGTCGACGAGATGATGTCGCTGCTGTCCAGATCGAGCGGCTTGGTCGCGCCTGGGTCAGCATCGACCTTCAGCACGATGGCCTCCCGGTACCCTTGAGGGTTACCGCACACGAAGGCCATCGAGTAATACGCGATCTTGTCGCCGGCGTGCAGCTCCTCCGGAGGCAGTTGCGATGCGGCCAGTCCTGCCATGACGCGACTGCAGGTGCTGGGCGCAAACACAGCGGTAGCTTGGCTTGGGGGGCGGATTTGAGTGCCGAATGGCCTTCCTCGGGTGTCTCACTCGCACCACGTTCGGAAGACCTCGCCATCGCGGCCGGCGACGCGACGCCTGCGACAACTGCAACCAGAACCGGGCGCCTCGCATGCACCGGCGCTGCGGCCGAGACGCACTGGCGATGTCTTATTGTGCGATGTACATGGTGTGTTTTTCAGATTCCAACGTCTGATGTTAACGTTTCCTCGGATTATGCCTGCCGATGGGCACGTGGACTGACAAACCAAGTGTTCATCCACCCGGAAATACAAGAGTAGGATTGTGTATGATTTATTAGCTGTGTGTTGCAGAGAAAGAGAGGGCTCGTTCAAGTAGGGAGTGATACAGAGGTTTTGCTCCGGCCCTCTCACTTACTGGGAAGGCCCTTCCTTATGAGGGCTAGCGAGATTTGATTAGGTGCAAGTTGCAGACTAGTCTGTGCTCGTGGTTAGTGCTATTGTGTCCAGCCGACAAGTAGGAGCGCGCAGGGTCATTAACCAGCCCGGCGCTAGGGCTAAACCAAGGCCTCCGGGGGAACTTCGCCTGATATCCACCTCGTCTTTGTGGGTAAGGCATCTGCTGTGAGTGGGAGTACAGTTCTGGCGTGCACCTACGCGATACGAGCCCCACGCCAAGTACCCGCGCACCAATTCCGACAAGATGAAGCAGTTCATGGCTAGTCTTCTGCGAGGAGAAATACACCTCGAAACCATGCTCCATTTGCAGTAAGGTCGACAGATGCGGATATTGAAGCTACTGCTGGGTCTAACGCGTGGTGAGACAGGCGCTGGTCAAGGCAACTTCAACCGTTGACGAATCGTCTCAATTTCAGCCAATCGCAGCAGTGATCACGTATTGCCAACTTAGCACTCCAGACACAGTCAAGTTGCATTGTCCGATATGCCGCCGTCGTCTCTCCGCTGGGGCGAGTCCCAAATGCCGCCGCAGCACGGCCGTCTAGCCGTCGTCACGGGCGCCAACACGGGACTGGGTTTTGCCACCGCCTTGGGTTTGGCTCGCGCCGGCGCGTACGTGGTTCTGGCCTGTCGCAACGAAACTCGAGGCCTCGAGGCGCAGAAGCAGATCCGCGACCAGCTCCCGACTGCCAATGCAGACGCGGCTGTAGGCAGTGCAGAATACATGCAGCTGGACGTTGGCGCGCTGCAAAGTGTGCGCGACTTCGTGTCGGCCTTCCAGACGCGCTTCTCGGGGCGTCGACTCGACCTGTTGGTACTAAATGCAGGCGTCAAGGCCATTGAGTACGGAGAGACAGTCGACGGCTTCGAGCAGCAGTTCGGCGTAAACCACTTGGGGCACTTTGCACTGACAGCACTACTGCTTCCGGTGATGAAGCTGGAGGCGCCTAAAACAGCGGACGTGATCCCGGCGCGGGTGGTCTCCATCAGCAGCATCTCGCACCATGGGAGCTCGCTGGACGTGAAACAACTGAGCGTCAAGCCTGAAAACTACGACGCCATGAGCGCGTATCGAGCCTCCAAGCTGGCGAATTTACTCTTCGCGTACGAGTTGCATCGACGACTGCAGAAGGCTGGAGTTTCTCCCAAACAGGTGCTCTCCGTGGCTTGCCACCCGGGGGTGACGGAGAGCAACCTGCTGCCCAATCTCGCGAGTACGTACAGCTCCGTCCTCATCCGAACAATTATCGGGTTTGTGCATTGGTTGCCGTGGGCGCAGAGTAACGAGCAAGGCGCGTTAAATGTGCTTTGTGCTGCCACGGATCCGAGTGTCGTCGGTGGAGAATTTGTTGGGCCCCATGGGCTCAGCGAGTTTTATGGCTGGCCGCGAACTGTAGCTTCGAGCAAGCAGAGCATGTCGCTTGACGACGCCCGTGAGCTCTGGGAGGAGAGCGAGAAGCTAGCTGGCATTGCGTTCTCTGTAGAGGGTTAGCTGAGGGGACGCTAGCAAGTACAGTGCAACATCAGCAATTCTTTACCTTCAAACTTTTTCCAACTGCACGTTCAGTAGATCACTCAGGCGGCTCACCCGCTAAGATCGGTTTGATGGTCGTAGCGAAGTACGGGGTCGGGCCTGTACGGTGGCGCACAGCAGCGAGCGCACCTTCGTAGATACTGCCGTCTGCGCGGCCCACTGACGAGTTCAGCACTGTGTCCGTGAGCATGAAAGCGTCCACGAGAGCCACAGCGTCCGAGCGCACGCGTGCACAGCTCTCCATGAGTCGAGCGCGCACGAGGTTGCTCTGGTACGACGACATGAACTTTTCCTTGAGCAAGAAGGCAGCGCCGCGGTCTAACTCTTGGCAAATGTAGAGCTGGCAAAGAGCCTCCAAAGCTGGTACGAGCGCGGTGCTGTCTTCTGACGCGTCCCTTTTGATCTCTTCAATGTGCTGAATGAAAGCCATGGCCACATTGTAGAACACGTGCGCGCGCGCGATCTCCACGAGGTCTACCTGACACGCGTTCATACGCTCCGCCTCGGTTTTCCCTGGAGCAGCGTCCAATTTTGCCGCTACCTGCAACACTTGACGACCGGCGTACACGTCCAGCACGTCTCGAAGCAGCGCTGGATTGTTCAGGTCTGCGGGGCCATCCACACCCCACTGGAGGTGGCGGTTGCTACATGCAGTCTGCTCTCTCTCCAGGTACTGTACGGATCCTGCGAGCTTCTCACCACGACGCAACTTGTCTACGGCACGCACAAGATAGTGCGCGGTCTGTTGCGCCATGACAGTGTTGTCCCCCTCGAAGGTCACCATGACTGAAAAGTCTGCAAGTAGCTCGGCCAGTCCAGTATACTTGCTGTATCCATTGCCTCCGCAACTTTGACGACACGCGTCAATCCCTTCCTGCACGTCCCAGGTACAAAACGCCTTGAAGCCCGACATGGTGCCGTGAATATCGGCCAGAAGCGCCTCTGAGATGTCGCTCCCTTGGGCGTCAAACTGCTGCAGCAAGCGGGTGATATGCCTAGTCTGCAGTCGGTACGCATACGCCCGCGCGAGCACCGGCATTAGGCGGTATTGGTGCGTCTGGTAGTCCAGCAGCCGCGTCTCGGCGTGAGAGTCTTGAGAATTCACCTGCAACCCTTGACGCCGCACAGCCGCGTAGCGCACAGCGATGGTCACGGCCTTCTCCAGTATCCCCACCGAGAGAGTCACGATCTTGCCCCGATTCACAAGTAGAGCTGCGTACGCAAGTTGCGCCTTGTGCTGCGTCTGAGTGAGCCTTCCGTCTCTCGAGACTTGAGCGTAGCGGCGCAGCATGTTTGCTCTTGGGATCCGGACGTGGTCAAACTGGATCCAACCATTGTCAACACCCTCTAGTCCCATCTTGGAGCCCATGTCTCCGATCCTCACACCCGGCAGGGGCTCGTGCGTCCCCACGTCACGCAGAGGCACGATAAAGCTCTGCACGCCATGGTCAGCGCCGCCATCGTGAGGCAGCACGAGTTTCGCAAAGCACACCGAGTGCGTGGCGGTCTGTCCCGCTCCTCCGATCCACCACTTGGTAGCTGTATCCGTGGGCGTGTGGACCACAAACTCGTCCGCCTCCACGTCGAACGTCGCGGTGGTCTCGAAGCCCCTCGTGAAGCTGCCGTGGCCGAGCTCCGTCATGGCGTAGCAGCCGAAGAGCTGCAGCATCATGGTGGGGAGCATCCACTCGTCTTGTTGCTGCTGGTCGCCTTGACCCATGATGGCGCCCAGAAACAGACCGAAGTGGACGCCGTTGCGCGTCCACAACGGGAGGTCGAAGATGCCGACGACGTCCGCCAGCGTCTCGCGCGTGTCCACGTCCGCGCCGTGCTCCATGAAGAGCCCAAACAGGCGGCGCACGCGCTGCAACGTCTGCTCTCGACGCTGCGCCAGCGAGCGGTCGAACACGCCCACGTCGTTGCGGAACTCCGCGTGGCCCTCGAGCAGCCGCTGGACGTCGAGCCGCAATTTCGTCTGCTGCACCCCGCCGAAGATCACGTCGGCCATGGCGCGCGGTGAGAAACTGGCGCGGCTTCGCTCTGCTGCCAGCTCCGCCACGGTTCGGTCGCGTGTGGAGGCGGCGCAGGGCGTGGGCTGCAGCTGGCGAGAGAGCGCCGCGAGACGACGAACCGAGTCCGACATGGCGAATGCACAAGTGAGTGCCTACTACGTCATTCACGTGTACCTGGCGAAGTGGATGGGGTGAAAATAAAAGGGAAATAGGGACTGAAAGGGAAAACGGGAGTGTGTTGGCTCCGACCAGATTGAAATGGATACAGTTGTATTAAATGATAAAAGTGTTTAGTAGCACACTGTTGGTGAAACGTTCGCTATCTGCAATGACGTTCTTGACGAAGATGTTCTTGGCATCTTTGACTGCGCAGAGATATCTTCATACCTTGCCGGAGTAATCGGCTAGGTTACTTCGTGCATGTTGCTCGGCTTGTTGTGCTGAGTCTGTCCGATCCATTCCAGGATATGGTGGTGCCCTCTCTCCGCCGCCGCCGAGTGCGCGTAGCAGGAGCACGCCATGTTGCAATGTTCGTGAAGCCAACGCACCAGGTCGAGGTAGCCGTTGGATGCGGCTACATCGATCGCCATTGACGAGCAGCCTTCGCGTCGATTGACGTGTAACCATTGCACCACATCCAAGTGTCCCGCTTGCGCCGCCCAGTCCATCGCTTGCGTCGTGCAGCCTTCACATCGATGTGCATGAAGCCACTGCACAATGTCCAGCCGCCCGCTGCGCGCTGCGCAGTCCATCGCGCGCGTCGTGCAGCCTTCCGGGCGGTTAGCGTCCAGCCACTTGACCACCTCTAGATGCCCGTTCTCAGCAGCGTCATCGAATGCCGACATGGTCAGACGGTCTTTGCCACCGCCGTGTTCGTGCAGCCACTTGAGCACGGCAAGCTGGCCGTTCGACGCGGCCAACTCCATGCACCAGGTCTTGCCACGCTCAGGGTAGTTGGTCTGCAGGAACTGCACAACTTCAAGGTGGCCACTCTGCGCCGCCAGCTCCATCGCCCGCTCAACATCGTGGATTGAAACCTCGTCCTTGTGTCCTCCAGCGGCGTGGAGTCTTCTCAGCAGTGCGATGTGTCCGCCAGCCGCCGCCCTGGACATGGTCCAGCATTTTGAATAGTCGACGAAGGCGCTGATGCTCCGCTCGACGTGCTCCAGCGCCCCAATTGCATCGCGGTGGCGAGCTAGAGCCGTTACGCTTGCTAAGACCGGCACCGCCATCTTCAAACGTTGCGCCAAACAGGAAATGTCGACGGCCGTTGTCGACGCCTCTTCCCGGTCGTTGAATCGGTTATGGCGCCGTCGGATATACGCGTCGCCGGACAAGTGCCGCTCTCGCCGCCGGCGAAGGCGAAATGAGAACCCATTGGGTGTCGACAAAGCTCAGTTCTGATTGCCAACGCTCTTCAAGCAGGAGCCAAGTTCAATGATGGCAAGCGAGTTCGACGTGATGAATCTGGTCAAAAATGCACTGGAGAAGTGCTATCGTTATGAATTAAGTTAGGCGAACGTGCTGCTGGATCTGGCGTATGGTATCGCTGCTATTGGTCGAGCTCTGCTACCCGCGGAAGCACTCGTGGATGACTGGCAAGCCGTGCGTCTTGCTGTACGTCCGCTTCTGCGTCTCCCACATGGCCTTCGTGAACGGCACGCGCTTGCCAGACACGAGGTCGCTGCTCCCTCGCCGCCCCGCGAGCTTCTTCGGGATGGTCACGGGCGGGATCACGACTCGCTTCATGACGCTCAGACGGAATCGCGTGGGTCGCTCGCGGTGCTCGATGAGAATCCGCGCCTTCAGCTTCATCGCCTCTTGCAGACACTTGTCGTACACGGGCGTAGTGGAGTCCGGCTTGTGATGCTTGCGGTGATGCTCGGAGCCGTGCCTGTGATGCTGGTGGTGCTTGTGCTTGGTTTGCCGGGAGGAAGACGGCGTCTGTGTGAGGTCGACACCGCCGTGGTGAGCCAGGAACATCAGGCTGCGGCCTCGTTTGTGCTGCGGGACCTCCGGCTTCGAGATGGGGACGTGTGGCAGCGGCTTGGCGATGGCCATGGCGATCTCGAAACGTTTTAATCACAGGCGTGCTATCCGAGTCGAAAGAGGTTGTGCAGGCAGACGAGGAAGGGGGGACCGCACGTGAACTTGTGGTGCCTGCCTCCACTCGTTCGTTGCTCGACTCTTCTATCGTTGCTGAGAAACAACAGAAATCCCAAGCGGCCTGGTCGTTGTCCTGCATTGCATCCAGGCAATCCAGTGGCCAGAAATGAGACCACATTGTCCCTGGCAGGTGGCGTTTGTAGCAGAGACTATCGCGGCGAGACCTGCTGGCCCGGACGATTTGCTCGGGGTATGTCTCGACGCAGGGCGCGGCCCCGGCGTTTTTCACGCTGAACAAGAATGGCGCCAGCCCCGAACAGCTTGAACCGCTCGGAAAACTTGGACGACCGATTCCCGGTGATTCAGACAGCGCTTCCCCCGGAATTTCCGATCGATTCTCGACGGACAGAGTGCAGGATGAGACTTGGCCGTCAAAGTTTGACTCAAGCGCCTTAGAGCACATACACGTACGACCACCGCAAGGAAAGTCACCGAGCTGCCTGCTGATCGTAGAATTGCTGTAACCGGTGTGAGGTTGTACGCCGCTACAAAAAGGTGCGTGCAAGTGCAAGTCGAGCAAGCGTATCCACGACGACATTGAACGTGCGATAGACTCGCGGCCGATCCTCTGCTTGGTTTGGTTTGCGCACGAACCGACAGTAAGCTTAGTCGTGGCGGTGGCGGCAAAACGGAACCCAGCAGGGTTTGAATGTCGTGGACGAACAAGCTGTACGATGTCATCCAGCGACTGGCGTTACAAGTACAATGCAATCAATGCATGTATGCAGTGCAAGCAGTGCGGCTTGCCATACTTCGAAGTATACAACGCGAGTGGAGATGGGATCGATGGCTTTTGTATTCATTCTTTGGTATTTGTGTACAGACTAGTTTGTCAGAGAATTACTGCGTGGAGGGCGACGCAGCCTTCACGCTTCGAGGCACGGGTTCTCGCGCAGGATCGGGAGCATGTAGAGCCGACGCAGCACGAGCTGCTGGCGCATCTTCTCCGTCTCCCACATGCAGCGCGTGAAGGGCACGCGGTGGCCGCCCACGAGGTCCTTGCTGCCACGGTGCTCGGCGATGGAGCGCGGGATCGACACGGGTGGCACCACCACGCGCTTCATGACTGCGAGGCGGAACCGGGTGGCCGGCTTGGAGTTGTCGCGGTGTAGACGCGCCTTGAGCGACATGGCGTCGTGGAGGCACCGGTCGTAGACTGAGGCCGACTTGGCCTGCTTGAGCGGCTGCTCGTCGCTGCAGGCGCAGCCACACTCGAGCTGCAGCTGTTGTTGCTGGCGGCTGGTGTAGCTGCGCTTGTGTTTGCGAGTCACGCGTCGAGACGATGGGGTGCTGTCCACCGCCACGTCAATGGACTTGCTGTGGTGGTGACGACCGAAGCCCAGCAGCGCGAGGCCCTTGTGCTTGGGGACCTCAGCGTCAGCTTCGGGCTTGCGGAAAAGGGACTTGGCGATGGCCATGGTGGCAAGAGCTCAATTTGTTTTCTGTAGAGGAGACTTGCGCTCGTCGAGGCAAATTGCGGAATGAAGACTGCCCCGCGCAAGTCGGCTCGTGGTGCAGAGACGTGCCCGGCGCTCGGGGTCTTTGTCGCACCGATTCCCGGCTCAATGGCACTGATTGCTCAGCAAAGGTCCGGATACTGACACAGAAACTAATTGTCGGAGGATTACAATACATAATTTATTTAAGTGTGTGTCCAGTTATTAGTTGTGATATCGACTACAACAGTAGTCACGTCTCATTTTTATCACGACTATCACGACGGAATGCTAGGCGCGCGTGGAGCTCTGTAACTTGCAGACGGTAAGCCCACACACCATGGAAGGCGCCATTCAAACACACTAGCCGTACTCTGGAGGCAGACACCTCGTGAGGAGGGGCTGGGTCGCCTTGGCAAGTGAGCCCGGAGCGGATCGAGACGTGATCCCACTTCAAGCGGGCGTTTCTGTGGTGCTGCGACCGCCGGCAGCACCACTTGGATTTTGTATGGTTCTCGTGATGGGCACCATATGGTTGATAAGACAAGAAAATCGGAATCTGACTTGATTAAAGTATGGAAATACCGGTTATGACGGATCCAAACCGGTTAGGAAGCGGGAACGTATCCACCATCACTCTCGCGCCAGAAAAAAAGAACCCACATGCGCTATTTGTATGGCATACACACATCCATATGTGATGGTGTGAAAGTGGTGTACGAGATGCACATTTACGAGGCTGACGCGTTATAGGCCAGTCTATTGCGATGGTCACCAGGGCTTGGTAGTAGCGACTATTCTTCTGAACTACTACCAGTAGTTCGCCAGTACAATCAAGGGAACTACTGGTAGTAGTAGTAACATAGCTCAGACCTTCCCTGCTACTGTAGTAGAAGTACTACCGAATTACTGGCGACGACCAACTAAACAACCGTTGTGTGGTCCACAGTTTCGAGATCGCTACATGTAGGTTGGGCAAAGCCCACATTTTGGGCGTATCTTCTCCACAGGGGCCTTCATCACGAGCCTCCATAGCACCAGCCCAGATAATGCCCAAGTGAGAAACGCCCAAGTGAGGATACACCCTGTTCTCTAATGAACGCTGAACAGCAACTCGCATCAATTATTGTAGTTTGAAATGGCCAAAAAGGTTTTCTAGCCATTAGAAATTCGCTTCCAGTTGAAGCTCGTGTACGCAACAAAGGATGCTACATAACGAATGAACAGCGAACACGACAGTCTTTCAAGAGGAATTCGTCAAGGAGCTGCCACTGGACCAGCAGCAGACCTCAAAAGTCTCTTCCTGGCTCCGACTCCGCCAACTCAGTGCGTTTTCCCGTTGGCTATGGCAGCCAAGCCGAATCGCTGGCGGTCTGCGAGTACACGTGTGACAGCATATCTGCGTTATTGCGCCTTGGCCTTGCATATCAAATAGCAATATTGTAAAACTTTCTCATCGCTGGCACTCTTAGTGCAGATCAATGCAGTAAAAAAAATCGTATCGACATTCGTATCTGATATTTGAAACGCGAAAATCTGAAATAAACATCTCTGATGCTCATTACTGCTACTACTTTTACTGCACCGCTTCCGCTCTGCGTCTTGCTCGCGTGAAGTTCTCCGCATAATTTTTCTTTTTCAAGTTTGACGCAACGGCGAGCCTTCCACATTTTTCACCCATACTTTTGATTCATTGACAGATTTCAAATAGATGTAACGCTGTACCCTACATTCGCCGCTTCGCTCTAGTATCGAAATTCAGAGCTTCTTCGGGCGCAGCACGACTTTGTTGTTTCTCTAAATGCAGGCAGTAGCTCGGTAGTACTATGGATCCATGGAGCAAACTACTATCTACTACTAGTATAGTAGCAGAAGATTTAGAATCGGCCAACATACTGGTTACTTTAGTAGTAGCAATAATACTATAATACTAGTTGCTACTAGTGTCGTGAGCTACTAGTAGCCTACTACCGGTCACACATATGTAAAACCACCTCTTTTCAGTACGCGATGCCCTCTCGGATGCGGTTCGGCAGTCGCTTCAGCTTGAAGAGTTCACGCTGCTGCTGCCACATGTGGCTGGTCATCGGAACAGTCTTGCCTGAGACCATGTGGGTCAGCAGCGTTGGGTCCGACAGCGGTGCAGGGATCTCCACGGGCGGAATCACTACGCGCGTCATTTTGCCCAGGCGGAACTTGTACACCGAGCGTGGGTGCGAGTCCCAGATGCGGCGCTTTAGTGCAGCAGCTTCAGGCGGCAAGTCGTTCGTAGACAGCTTTCGAGAGCGACTCCAACGAGGCTGTGGCGTGGATCCCTGCGCCACGGTGTAGGCGGTGTCATTTCCCCTCGCCATGGCCATACTGCTCACCGGGAGCAGCGGGGCGCGCATGGCCTGCCGCTGACGTCGATAGCGGCTCTCAGCTCGTCGGTTGTCATCGTCCTGTTTGAGGGCCGTCGGGGAAGCAGTGGGGGTTGTCCGTGGCGAAAGCTGTCGGTTGATCCACATGCTCGAACTCTTTTGCGGGGCTGAAGGCTGCGGCAACGTGAGCTCCGAGAGGAATGAAGCTGACTGGTTGTACTGCTCGGTCTGTCTATGCTGGCACCACCGCGTCCGTGTCGCAAGCAAGACTGCTCCATGCTGCGTGCCAATTTGCTGCGCGTGGTGCATGTCGGCCTCGGGTGCGGTGCTGCTTCATCGCGGTGCGACTCTTGCCTCCTTGTCGCCGACTGGTCTTGCTGGGGTGAACTTTGCTAGAGCTCTCGTCATCATCGACACTGATTGTTCATTATCGCGTCCTAACCGCGGACTGTGCTGATGTTGACAGCCAAGTCGCTGCAGAGGCTTGTCGGCGGTGTGGAAAGCTTCACCGGCCCTCGCTCGCCAAGTCGTCGCCGAAATGCTGCCTGGATCATTGCCAGTCAAGGCAGTCGAGCGCACGGCTGTCCGTGGTGAAGTGCGGTCGTCTCAGCTGGTCATGCAAGCCGAGGCGTCTTCATCCGTTGAGCAACCGATTTGACTCGAAGTTTGAGCCGAGCGCGCGTGCAGCCAGCCAGATGGGAGCACGGAGACGCGCTGGGCGGATCCTTCAAATCGATCTCGTCCGCAGCAATGACCTCTGTACGTCGATAACCCCGCATCTCGCGATAGCGAGGCGCCGCATTCCTGCATTCTGGAGGCACCTGGTCTCTCACAATCTCTCTCTCACATTACATGCATTGTCATGTCTGATTGCAGGTTGCTCCCAGCTGCTTCTCGTGAATGGAGACCAGCCTCTACGTCGCCAAGCAGTACTTTGGCCATGGTCTCCATTACGAATTCGCCTGCCATCTCGTGATCCACTTGCAGATTGTCGATCTCTCCCTCGAAATGAAGGTTCTCACCACTGCTGCAGCTTTGCTGGCCGCTCTGACCGCGCAGAGTACCTCTGCCGGCTACGTGACGACGTCGGGCACCACGTTCCAGCTCGATGGCAGTCCGTTCTACGTGTTCGGCACCAACGCCTACTGGGCCTCGGAGATCACTTGGGTGAGCAACTGCAACTTCGAAGCGGAGGCTGCGTCTTGACTAACCGCTTGCTGTCCTGTTCTCCCTGCAGAGTAAGGCGGACCTGGCCACGATCTTCAACACCATGGCCAAGAGCGACCTGACCGTGTGCCGCACGTGGGGCTTCGCCGACCTGACGGAGGCTGGCACGGCGCCGTACAACATCGTATACCAGTTGTGGGAGGGCGGCAAGCCGACCGTCAATACTGGGGACAACGGCCTCGGCTACTTCGATTTGGTGGTCGCGGCTGCCAAGGCTGCGGGCGTCAAGCTCGTCGTGCCCTTCGTGAACAACTGGTCCGACTACGGCGGCATTGGTAGGTCTGCCTACTTGTTGCGACGGTGGTGAACTCTCACTGACTGAGTGTGTTGTGGTGGATTGCAGACGTGTACGTGAAGCAGCTCGGAGGCACCTACCACGACGATTTCTATACGGATGAGACCATCAAGGCTGCGTACAAGAACTTCGTCAAGACGTTCGTGAAGCGCTACGCTGATGAGGAGACCATCATGGCCTGGCAGCTCTGTAACGAGTGCCGTTGCGCCGGCTCCGGAACGCTGAAGGAGTCAGGCAACTGCAACACCACGACTCTCACGGATTGGATAACGGAGATGTCTTCGGTACGCTACGTGTAGGCTTGTGTTTTCGTTTGCCAGATCAACTTACCCAGTGTTTCCCATCCTGCAGTACATCAAATCGCTCGACAAGAACCACCTTGTGGCGTCCGGAAGCGAGGGTTTCATGAACACGGACAGCAGCGTCTACCTGTACTCGGGTCCGTCCGGTGTCGACTTCGATGCTAACCTGGCCATCGACAGCATCGACTACGGTGCGTACCACGCGTACCCGGATTCGTGGGGTGTAGACACGTCCAAGGCGGAGTCGTGGGGCGTGCAGTGGATCGACGACCACGTTGCCTCGGGCAAGACGGCGGGCAAGCCTGTTGTCCTCGAGGAGTACGGCATCAAGGCTCTTGACTCGGCGTCGTACCTGGCGTGGAGCAACAAAGTGTATGCGTCCAAGTCAAATATGCAGTACTGGCAGTTTGGCGTCAAGTCGCTCAGCTCGACGGATGACGGGTACACGATCTACGACACCGACGACCTGTTCTCCACGGCCATTGCCACTGCGGCCGCCAAGTTTGCGTCTCTGAGCGGCTCGTCGACGTCCAACTCGACGTCGTCTACCAGCACGACCACCACGGCTTCTAGCGTTGCTGGTGAGGCGAGCGTTGCTGGAGATGCTAGCTCGAGCGGGTCGACCGAGACCAGTACGACGGACGCTTCCACCACTGCCTCGACGTCTACTGATGCTTCGTCGGACACGACGACCGACGCCTCGACGGCTGGTTCGGACACCTCGGCTTCGGGTACGGACGCTTCCTCGGACGCCTCGACTACTGCAACGTCCACTGAGGCTTCGGCTGGCAGTGCCTCTGAGTCGACCTCCACCACCACTACCGATGCCCCAGCTGCGACGCCTACTGCCACAACGGCTCCGTCGACGGATGCAACGTCGGACAAGTGCGCCGTTCGTCGTCGTCGTGCTTAGACAGCGTGGCTGTGCTTCGGTTTTGAAGCTCTGGGTGTTTCCAGAGCATGCTAATGTGTCTGTGTGAATGTACTGGGTTGAGTTGCCAACGATCGAAGAGAGCTTTGGTGCATTCGGGCCTGAAGTTGTAGCTACTACTGCGTAGTGGTATTGGCGCAACATGCAGGACCCAGGAAGTGTCAGACTAGATGAATGTCTCCTTTACACATTCCTGTCTGATCATTCAGCGCTGTAGATATGTAGCTCCTTCGCTTTATCTTCGTGTGATCCGCCTTGCAGGTCAACAACCAAATTCCCAGCTTTCTCCAAATGCCATCCCCCAGCTCCCGCGATGTGTCACTCAGTCTTGCTCGTCGGGGGTTGATACTTGACGTTTGATATACTCTCTACGTCCACCAGTAGCACTTTAGACGTGAGAGAGTGTATTTGCTCGACTTAGCTGGGCAGGGCTGAGCCCGAGAATGGGAAAGATGACTTCGTCAATAAACGCCTCCACTGCTGACAGCAGCCATTCAACATCGCCACTGGCGATCCCGTCGGCTACCTCGAGCGTGTCCAGCGACACCTTGGAGATCGTGAAGACCGAAGTGCCAATTTTGAGAAGTGCAGCCACTGAAGCTCCCAGCATGACGCAAAACATCCCCGCAATCCCTGGCTCTCGGGCAAGAAACAGCGATAACATCGGAGTATTTTGGAGTGAGGAAGTGAACTATAGAATGACTCTTGAGCTGTGAGCTCGTGGACGCAAGCTAAAGTGTACGTATGAATCATGGAAAGCAAATGCTCAGAGGTGAACCACGATCGTCATCGATACAGAAGGCCCACGAAGTTTTCATGGCCGGCAAATCTTGAGAAACCTGATGATGGCACGCATGATCACGGGATATCGTATGGAGTGCTCTATTACAGTTAGGAGGAGGGGGAAACTTCTACCGGTATCCGGTATAGATTCCAGCTCTTACGGCGGTATCCCGCAGCGCTCACTCACCTGTTCGCAGTGAGCAGTGCTCACTCACTCGCCGATATTCCTTGACGATGACAGACAACCAGCTCCTCCTGCGCGATATTGACGGGTTTCTGTCCCAAGACATTCCTGCAACGCATGACAGCGGCCTCAACCTCGACGAACTAGACGGCCAGCGATTTCTAGCGGACATGGATGCCTTGCTTCTACCACTTCAAAGTGCCACCTCTGCAAGTGCAAACGCTGGAAAAGCGAACAAGACCAACCGCGACATTGCCAGGGAGAAAGCCGGGCAGCGACGCGACGCGTATCGACGCAGACTCAAAGTGGAATGGGCAATTTTACGCCAACAAGACGTGGAGTTGAGTGAACGGTTATCAAACCTGAAGAAGCGTAAGAACCGAGAAAAAACACAAGCTCGACCCAGAGATTCCTTGGCTGTTGGAGCGTGGAGAGCAATCGCAATGAAGCAGTACGAGAGGAGAGAGGAGGCCGAAGACGTGCAAAACAGGCTTCGTGCTGCAGTTAGCAGTCGGGCTGCTATGATCAAGGACTTTCAAAGTATTTTGAACAAGCGACTTCGAGAGGCAGACAAGGTGGTCGAGGCAGTCTCAGACGCTTTGGGGGAGAAGAAGGCACGGACCAAGGCAAAAGATGCAATGCTCTACAAGACCTACGCCGAGAGTCTGAACACTCTCTACGAAAAAGTGGACGAGGTATTTGCCGAGGTGGGGACGAACACGACGCCAGGGATGATTCTAGGTGGAGAACCGACAAGGAAGCTGAATGGAGCGACCGAGTGCTTTGAGAATATTGGGGTGGGGGAGATCCCGTTCGGTTTCCGAAGGACTAGTGATGCGGTGTTGGAGCTATCCTGCGCACCTCATAGGCAAAACGAGCGGCACGAATACGATGGTTTGCCTGACTCGGAAAACTCGAAGGCGGTGCAGTTTTGTTCCTTTCTGGAGCGAGGGAACGGGGAGGTGTTTACCCTGAAGACCTACCAGGTAGCACGACGGTACATCGAGAAATCCCGGCACGTGATCGTGTGGCGTTCACTTTCAGAGGCGGATGAGGAGTTCTCTGGTTTGAATTTGGACGAGACAGGATGGTGCGTCGTTCACGCACCAACAAATGACGCTGAGTTTGCTTCGACACTAGTTCAGGCTTGTATACGCTTAACGCCCATGCATTTTGAAGAGAGCGGAGAGGAAGTGAAGGAGAAATTGGGCCAGTTCATGGATTTGTCAGTGAAAACAGTAGCTGAAGACAACCAGGAAATCGAGCGTATGATGGAGAGGCTTTTGCTGGACGATGTATTTGCGACGGACAGCCTGGAAATTGACGAGGAAGGCAACTTGACCTCGATAACGTTCTAATAGTGATGATACGAGCCTGCGCATTGCTACGAAATAGTACTTGCTTATAGTTCGTGGATAAAACTTGGGAACATTCCTTTGCACAAATGAAAAGTACGTCACTGTTTCCAGTCGTAAAGACACTAAAGCGAATTGCATGTCGCAATGGGTAACACGATACCGGTACCGTCATTCCTCATTCTTCAATCCGTCCTTAATTGGGCAAATGGGGAGCTTCCTGCCGCTGGACGAGCTGGAGCCCACGCTCTCGGACGTGTTGGCCTTCATCGACACGTTCGATAGCGACGCGACGACCTCAACGAGCAGCAGCAGCGACGACGGCAAGAACTCGCCTCCCCCGAGCTCCGAGGACCGCCGCAAGACGCGGAAGGCCGCAGCTTCGCGTCGGTGCCAGCACAAGAAAAAAGCCCAATTTTTAGCCCTACGTGCCCAAGTGACGGCGCTGGAGACCAAACTGAAAGAGCTGAAAGACCCAATTGCTAAAAATAGCGTTTGGACACTTTCGAGCCGTGAATTGGGCCAAAAGCTGGATACGTCTCAAAAGCACAAGGTGACGCAGCTCTGGAAGAACAAGGCCGAGTTGGAGAAGCAATTGAGACTACGGAGTGAAGGCCGCAACAAAGAGCTCAAAAATGTGCTGGCCAGACAAAGTAAAGTCGCTCAGGCCGTGCAGGAGGTTTTGAGCAATGTGACGGCGGTGGTGCACATTGAAGAGGCATTGAGGACGCCTTTGCCCACGATGCCCTCAGTGCTTGAGGGTTTCGTGCCCAATTTGAACGACGCCATTTATGGGGAACTTTCGGCCAGATTGGGCAGGTTGTACGTGGATGTCACGACGACTTTTGAGTCGCTGGACCACACTCTGGTACAGGACCTTTCGACCGGCGTTCAAGTGAGACGAGATGCGGTGACGGGCATGCCGTACGTCGAGTTAAGGACTGCTATGGCTACCCAATTGGATCTAAAACAGACCGAGCAGGCGATGATGGACTTGAAGGCATGCCACTACAACAACTACGTGAGTTTTGAGATGAAAGTTACATTTGAGGTGGTTGATTAACTTTTTTTTATGTTGCTTTGATAGAGGAAATACATGACTGAGCAGGGGACGAAGAAGGAGACCGAGTTTGAGTTGCGCGACCAGGACATGGCTGTCGAGCTGAGCACGTTGTCGCTGTCTCGGTGTCACGAGGAAGAAAACCGCTTGCTACTCACGTTCTCGTCGCTGGTGTGTGACCACCCGACGAATACGGCGATGAGATTCCGCGAAGAGGGTTTTATTCTAGTCACAAGGTCCTCCACGGGGACTGTGTTGCAGTCGCACTATCGGTTGACCCCAGAAATCAACTCAGATCAGTACTCGCTGTCGGATTTTGAGGCGCAAGGCACAGACCCAACAGAGCTATTCGTTTTGCAGCATTTGGGCGACATGATGTGGTCGAACTTCCAGAGGATCCAAGCCAACTGCACCGAGTCATCACAGCAGAGCCCCGCCTCCATACCCGCCTACTGAGACGGTCGACCAGTCACACTGTTCGATAAGAGTTGATATGCTGTCGATACCGCTATGGTATGGCTATCGCAATGTTGGAATTTACCGTATTTGTAGTGTTGTTTTTCGTTTGTGGTTGTTGTCAACACAATGGCCAAATGGAATTGTCGAAGATACGGCCCTGATTTCTCTGTCGGTGTCTAGGGAATAGCGCCCACATTGATAGGGCCAGTCGAGGGCTTTCTCAGGGAATTAGCGTGCATAATTATATCATTGCAACATCAAACATCTGCCTCGCGTTTCTCGACGATCGTCTCCAACTTGCGCCGGGAATACAACTTCATTTATATTTTAGATCCCTGCAGTGTAATACACTGTACTGGGTGGGAATAAACTTTATCCAATCAAAATCGCTTCACGAAGTAGATTATGGGTGTGGGCCAGACTCGTAATCAAGGCCGACCTCCCTCCCTCCCGATCGCCATTTACCGATTTCAGCATGAGTTTCTTTGAGGCCGACGACAACAAGTCTATTCTGAACGAGGCGTTCGCCTTCATCGAGGCCTGCAGCGGCGAGAACTCGGTCGATACGACGGACGAGAGCAGCGCCCTGGACGACGTCCCTTTGCTTGACGACTTGCTCGACTTGCCAGATGTCCCGGCAGCAAGCGACCAACACACGGCCCCAGAAATTCCGCAGAAGGGAGACGACACACCGTCAAAACCTTTGAAAAAGCGTCGAGTGAGAAGTGCCGAGACCTCGTCGACTGGACTTCAGCGACGGAAACGTGCAGAGCTGGCGAGTTTACGGGACCAGGTGGAGGAGCTGCAGGACGTTCTGGCTCAGTTAAAACGCGCGGGTGTCGCTTATCTACCGGCTGCTGGAACAGTCGAGACATCCATGCAGAACCAATGGCACAGCCGTGCAATCGAACAGTATCGACGACGGCTACAAGCAGAGAAAGTCAATCGACACCTCAAAGCTATTCTAAAGAACCACAAGAAGGTTCGCGAAGCACTGGGCGGAGTCCTGCAGAAACGAGATGTGCTATATGTAAGTAGTGCAGAGTCTGCAGGTGTAGCTTATGTACTCACTTATTTGATGGGCAGGGCATGGATTACTTGACGCATTGCGAGGTGCCTAGATTTGGCGAGGTGCTTTCTGGTGTACATCCTGTCGATGCGTGGATGCACAAGTTGGAGGCTACTTCCGAGCGTCTCCATCTTCGTGCCAGCTCCATTTTTGAGCCGATGCATGAAACGACATCAGTCAACGCCTCGATGCAGTGCAAATATGATGAACGACGGAAAACCAAGACGATCGTGTTCGAGACAACCACACCGTTGAGCTGCTCCCTCCAGGATGCCAGTGACTTCCTGTGGCGACATTTTCAAAGTGACAGGGTACGTAGTCAACTCGGTCAGTTCCAACGGACTTTACATACTGATGTTGCTGCGCTTGGTGCTTTTCCCTTTTATCTAGACGTTGGGAGCCAAACCCAACACTCTGCAGAAGCAGATTAATATGGCAATGCCAAGCCGGCAAGGTGCCATCAATACCGAGAAGCTACACTTCATGCGCAAATACCAAGACGCTGAGCAAACGTTGGTATCTTGGGCGGACATCATGGTCCTTCCGACGAAAAGAGAGCTCCACTTTCGAACCGAAGCATTGATTCTTCTTACGCGCTCCACGGACAACCCCAATCAGGCTGTATCGCGGTCGCTTCTGAAGCTGTACTTGGACAGCAGCGATGCAACTCTCGCTCTTCGGCCCGAGGACGTAGCATACGCCCAAGATATTGTTTTGGGCGCCATGGCCATGAAGCTACGAATATACTGGCAGTCGTTCCAAAACATGATACTCGAGGGTGCTGACCTTGCATCCAGGCAAAACGTCGCAGTGTAGACGTAGAAGGTATGCGTCATACCCAGGTAATGTGTTAATATTTCGTACAACAAATTCATAGCGGTGCTTACGATGATCAAGGGGTATGCTGACGCTTTCGTTGTATTGACGGGAGTTCAGTGTCGGTTGGCAAAGCGTAAGACAAGGGGCAAGCAAGAAGTGCATGTAAAAAGGAAGTTCACTTGTCGGGCAGATGTGGAAAAAAAAGCAATGTGGATTGAAAGTATCATAAACTCCACCATGCAGCGGCGAAAGATTTACTTGAAGTATTTCTCTAGCGACGGCGGTGTTAGATAATCAAATGTTGGGCCAAGTTAATATGCAAACAACAAGTCCGCTTTTTCAATTGGAATACGAACACAATTGCGTTAAAGTAGGCATATCTACTGTCACTACATTCCATGTGCAGCTTGAGCAGTGCGTAAAGAACGCAATCATTCGATGAGAGAGCCACACTGAAGTTTGTTCAGTATCACTACAGGAGAAAATCCGATCCTTCTCCTGCCACTTGCCAAGGTAGTGCAGTTTGTTGAAGTGGACGGCACGATCGCGGTGCTTCATTAGTTTTGCCTGGAAAAGTACAAACAGAACAAAGTGTGAGCAGTTTTTGACGGCTCTACTGTAAAGCTTGGTAAAACAAAGGTTTAAGCCCTTGACGAAAACATCAACCGTAGTGAACAAGTCGTGAGTGCGTGGCGCCTGACAAAATGCAGGCCATGTACAATTAAACGCTTTCAGTTGGCTATGCAAATAAAATTCGCAGAGCAGCACCACTGTACCCGTCCATGAAGCAGTAGGTGAGTGTCCAGGCTTTATGTTGTGGTAGAGCAACAGTTGCAGACGATCTCTTCACCCGAAGATTAGTTTATTCGTCCCATTGGCGATCCTCTCCAACATACTCTTGTCGTCCTTAAATCGCTGCTGGACAAGTTCTTTTCGACCACCAGTTCTCGTAAGCTGGACCAGTTAGCCTTCCAACAACATCATAGACTCAAGTTGAGGACTCTCAACTATTAATAGTTTCCCTGCGTGGGTTGACGAACTTTCCGTTTTCCGCTGTTCGCATGCTCTTCTTGATTGATGGCGCTCGTTTTAGGCTCGGGTTGTTTCGAAGTTGTCTTTTTTGTGCCTCAACCAATTGAAGACCAGTAATCCGAATGATGCGTGTACTGTGTTGACTTGGTTTCACTGCGGACATCAGTGTACATGTAAGTTACATGATGTAGCTAGGCAACGATGCAGACAGCGTTGCTCGTAATCTAACTATTTCGTCACCATGTATCGACCGACACAGTGAAAGATCTAAGCAATGAGCGCCAAGGAACGACAACCATGCGATCATGACGTGAACTCGCCGACTAAATCGTCAGAGTCAACACTTCATTCCACTAAGACTTTGGGTTCGACACCACGTGCTTGAGCAAAGAAGCTGATCATCGCTCGCTATTCGAACAAGGGGCTGTCTTTTAGTACCAACGGAGCCAATGGGGTCCAACCATTGCATCCGGGGCTACATGTAGAGTACATGCAGAATCTACCGTATGGGATGCGTTTGTTTGTTTGTTTCTGGGGCTCACGTCACCACCTGTTGGGCACCCACGTGTCGAAAGGTGCTTACCGCTGCGTCGAGGCATTTTCAACTGGGTAATCAGGGATCAAGTAAACATGTGCGTGGTCTAAGCACTCCTTGCACTTGGCGAACCTTCTGGTTCACCATCCAGCCGACTTTCGTCGCTATTATACCGCCAAGTTGTTGGCATCGTAGGCCGTCGTCACTCCCGATGAGTATCATGGCGAGCAGCGGAGAGGACCTGGTCACGCTTGACGAGGCGCTGGCGTTCATCAACTTCTGCGACGACGTACCCCATGACGAGAGCTTGCAGTTTAGCGCCATGGTACCAAGCTTCAGGGATTCGTTCACGCTCGAAGACATCGACGATCTGCTAGACGTTGAGCCGGTTTCAATGATGTTGAGCCCCAAGACGCCATCGGTCGAGAAACGACATGTAGCTGGCCCAATCGAGTCACCCTCGCCACCGATGAAGAAGCGGATGCGGAGCGTGGCGAGCTCGTCTACGGTGCTGCAACGGCGCAAAAAGGCTGAGCTCCAGACGCTTCGTAACGA
This sequence comes from Phytophthora ramorum, assembly GCF_020800215.1. Lineage (NCBI taxonomy): Eukaryota > Oomycota > Peronosporomycetes > Peronosporales > Peronosporaceae > Phytophthora > Phytophthora ramorum. The sequence continues at coordinate 773,119 of NW_027150660.1, read as the reverse complement.
AGTGGGCGAGTTAGGAGCCTTTTTGAACCAGTTGAGGAAGGCAGTGGACTGCAATGGAGCTCGTAACTATAAAGCGGTCGCGTACGCAGGCGAAGGGGCGGTACAGGACGACGAGGACTTGTCAGAATGGCATCGCCATGCGATCATGCAGTATCAACAACGACATCAGTCGGAGCAAATGAATCGACGGCTGAAGGAGATGCTGGAGCAGCAGTGGAAGATTTCCAACAAACTGCGGGGTACCCTACACAAGCGGAATGTACTTGACGTGAGTAAATGGGTGAAATGCTGCTTGCTGTCGATGTGGGAGATGTTTAATGTTTTTCTTGCTTAGGGATTGGATTTCGTGCGAGCATTCGAGACCCCACGAACTCAAGACTCATTCTTGACCGTGGACAACTCCATTTTACTCATGGATCTACTGGAAGATGAAGTGGAAAGTGCCTATCGGAACTTCAGACAAACGTTTCAGCCACGAGAAGACTCCATGATATCCTGCTCTTCCCAGACCACGTACGACGAGAAGTGCAAGGCCAACATCATGGAGTTTGTGACTACGACACCCTTGGATTGGTCCATGAGAGCTGCGTTCAACAATGTATGGAGTTATCTCGAAAACACCTCGGTACGTCGATGATCTTAAAGGTGGCAGTCAGCACGTCAAGAGTTTCTAATTGTCTGTGTGCTATTCCTTGCAGGATCGAAGTCGCAAGCCCAACACACTCGAAACCAAAGTCAACCTGACACTACCGCTTCGAAACAGCGCAGCCTGTCATTTCCACAAGCTGCACTTCCTCCGGAAATATGAGGAGGAGGACCGACTCATTATTATTTGGTCAGACATCATCCAGATGACCACCAAGAACCTCCGGGTCCGCACCACGGCCCACTCTGTCTTCGCTCGGTCCGGGACGAGCCCCTCGAACACGTGCGTCATGCATACGTATCTCAAGCTGTACTTGGAGTCGCCAGGGGGTGCAGAGGATGTATCCCCCGAAGATATTCGATATGGCCAAGAAGTCGTTCTAGGCGCGTTTGGCAGACTCATGCGCCAGTTCTGGCAAGGCGAGCAGAACCGATTGCTGGAAGCCGCCTCTTGCTAAACTGTTTAGCGTCGCCGTTCGATTAAAAAGCAAACTATCGTTGTCTGAGATTATTTTGCGCGAAGTGGTCGCCCCGTAGCACTGAAGCAAACATGCTGAGCCCACTGCTCGTAATCGGCCTTATCCATCATCATACCCACCGACGCCCGCATGGATTTCGTCATGAGCCGAGCTACGTAGCGCACAACTACAAGTCATCGATGACTACACGTCGATTAAGCCATGTCCACCAACGAACACGAAGAAGTTGCCATCCCCGACATGGAATCGACGCCTACGGTATTGTCTCCATTGCTGCGGTGTCTTCCAGTATCCCAGCCCCATCCTGAACCCAGCTCACTCCTGGCAAGCTGGAATTTTCGTGGGCAAGCGTCCGAGGCTCTGCTGTGTGACTGACTCTCGGGATCACCTGGTGCCACTAAAGCGCCATCAGGTGCTTGTCCCTCACCACAGCATCCTCCGCTTTCCGCTGCGTCCATGCGGCGATCCACTCACGGTGAGGCGACCTCGGCCATTTTGTATGCAGAGACTGGCTCGAAGCCGCAAGGATCACGTCCTCGATCGGCACAAGTACCGCGTATTCCTTTGGACAGCGTCAACATGCTCCGACTGTGTCTACCTACACGAGTGTCTATCCCGTCTGTTGACCCCTTCAGTATTTGTGGTACAGGTGTCGCTCTCAGAAAGCGAAGTAGGGTATCTGAAGCGATTTCTCACGTACTTAATATCGTGTACGCAGACTTGGTTTAATATGCACATATTCATTTTCCATTTGATATCAGATAAGAAGGGGTATAGAAACAATGAGATAAACTCACTGAGACCTCTATGCTGTACTGTACGCTGTTTGTGTATTACGGACACTCAGAGACCTCTCCGTGGGCGAATCCTCGGACAGCTATAACGTGGCGGGTGAGCACATTATTCATATTGACGCAGAAACATGGAAGTCCTGGTGGCCGAAGACGACAACCTCATCTCGCTCGAGGAAGCGTTGGCTTTCATCGACACCTGCGAAATCAATGAGCAGTCTTTCGCGGACGCTTTGATCGGAGCTGGCCCTCTACACAACACGTCCTTGGATCTGCATCAGGTGACGGCGGCGGAACTTCTCACGCCGAAAGCGGCGGCGACTCCGAAGCCGAAGAAGCGAGCGGCTCCTCGACATCGGAAGTCGTCGGACCGTTCGTCGAGTCCAAAGAAGCAGCGGACGAGAAGTGCTGCCAGCTCCTCGACGAGACTTCAGCAGCGGAAAAAGGCCGAGATGCAGGCACTTCGGGAACAGGCACAGGAGCTGGAGACGCAGGTGGATCTGCTGAAGAAGAGCAAGTTCCTGCCGGGGAATATCGTGCTCGAGTTGGATACAGAACTGACGTCCGATGACGACGGCGCGCTCGTGGTCAAGGACCCGAGCCAGAAGCCGCCGGCCACTTGGCGCGAGATGGCCATCGCGCAGTACAAAGAGCGGCTGGTGTCCGAGAAGACGAACCGCAGACTCAAGTCCATCTTGGAGAACCAGGAGAAGGTGAACGGGGCCTTGAGCGGGCTGCTGCAGAAGCGCTCGGTCCTCCATGTAAGTGTTGGCACGTGGTTGAGGGCATTGCGGTTGAGTTCTTACTCGGGTGCTTGTGGTTGTTTAGGGCATGGACTACGTGCTATCCACACTTCCTGGGCTAGAGCCGCCTCCCGCATCGGGAGACGGCGCTGATTCGTCCTCAGCCGACAACAACAACGCCATTTTGAAAGAGTTGGAAGCGACTGTGAAGCGTTTGTACGTCGAGTCCAAGTCCAAATTCACACGGACGAACCAGTGTCCTGCTATCAGTTGTGATATGAAGATCAAGCACGACGCTCGACGAGGAAAATTGATTGAGTTTGTCACGACAACCCCCATGTCGTGCTCTGTGGGGGAGGCCAACGAGATCTTGTGGAAGGAGCTCACTACGTTCCGCGAATACCCGGACAAGGTGTACAAATATGTAAGTTCCCATGCTGTATTAACGGGAATTCTGCTCTTGACTCACGTACTGTTGATTTGCCTACCTCAGATGAAGGGTACGAAGCCCAACACCCACGAGAAGAACTTTGTGCTGTGTCTGCGCAGTCCTTCTGGGGTGCTCGAGCTCAATGGACTACAGTACATGGAGAAGTTCGAAGAGGTGGATCGAACTGTTTTCGTCGCTGCAGAGCGGATGCTGCTGCCTACAAAAGGCTTCAAGTTCCGAGTCGAGTGCTGGATGACAGTCACGCCTTCAACAACCGACTCGAGCTCCTCTGTGGTTGAGATCGTCGTGCAACTCTACATAGACCGCGACGACGGCCTTGCAGCTAGTGTTCAAGACATCTCGGACGCTCAAAATATCGTAATGGGCAGTTTGAGCAACACGTTCCGCAAGGCTTTCCAAGCCCAACAGAATGCGTTGATGGAGAAAGCGGGGCGTATCAAAGTGCCGGCACCAGCACCAAGTATTGTAGCGTAGCTCGGTTTATCCTTATAATGAAAAATTCTGGTCGCGTGCACGAGCAATTGTTGTGTCTTGAACTACCCACCCACAGCAGCAACTCGATGCAATTCTGAGAACAGCTCTCGTGTTCCGGTCATCATCACATTGTACTCGCTGACTGCGATATCGGTGGAACCTTATATCAATCGTCTACGAATATCCTGGTCAGCCTCGACAAGTAGCGGCGTTCTACGAGCTGCAGTAGGGCACTCAGTGTGATACCAACAATGAAATGTTCTGCGTTAGCTGAATTTCCTTGTTGAGCCGTCGTGTCACGACACTCCGGTCGGCTACGTGTTCTCAAAGTTTGAAGCGTAAACTTTCGGGTAGCAACAAACGTTGTATTTTGAAATGGTAGTGAGCAGCATTGAAGGAAAGTATCATCCGAGCTCGCTACAGCGCAATTTGAGCGGCCTAGCACGGCAACCTGTGCGGGCAGTGCTGGCATAACCTATTGCACTCTGACAGTAGCGGAGCGAGCTACCTCAGTCGTTTTCTACTGCACAGTGTGCTTTCTGACTGGGGCTCATGGTTTCGCAGCCATTCCATTCAACCTTGGCCAGTCGAAAAATCGGTTGGATGGCAACGAGCAAGGACGAAGTATCCGATAACTTTAAAGAAGGCAAAAGAATGAGAACTCGCTCGGATCAAGCTTCGAGGTATAATAAAAGTAAAAAGAGCCAGCTTCGACTTGCGCATAACCTTCGTGAAGTCATTCTGATTGGCATGTGCGCGACTAATATTTTTTGCGAAGACAATAACTGCTGTACTACCGGTGTTGGACACAAGAAAATAGGACAGCTCGCACGCATCCTGGATAAGTTCATCGTCTCTCATAGGTAAGTTTGACCGAGTGACGATGAACGTATCCAGGCTGCGAGCTGTGTAAAGACCGTGTACCTGCTCAAATTGTCGAGAGCGCTAGCACCTGCACAATTTCAAGTTTAAGAAACTGAAGGCGTGTCAAATGTATTGGTCAGCATGTATCTTCTTCATCCACGTATCAAAGATATAGTCCATTGCCAGACACAGTTCGGTTTTCTGATAGAGCTGGCGTCACGATGAGCAAGCACTCTTGCAACTGCAACTGCACGATCGCAGATACAGGAGGCAGCGCAGCGGCAATAAGAAAGGGTCAGCAACTTATACCTGTTAAATTATATCAGTATTAGGTTCTAGAGGACCTCAATATAAGTGCTGAGCTTTCCCGAACGAAGGCGTCAGACACCAGTTCAAAGTTCGCGCCCAAACTTAAACCTTCCCTCCCCACCAGATAGGCTCATAGAGCCCAGGATCAACTTCGCCGCGATGCGCTACGTGTGCCCTACTAAGAACCCGGCCTATATTTCCGTCAACACGAGGCGTTGTGTCTCGTAGCCGTACGACTTACAGAAATACTGGAAGCAAGCCTTTCGTCGATAGATAGGAGGTACTGAACCCTAACGAATAGACGTACTTAACGCGATCACATTTACGCTTTAATTTAGTAGTTTTGGGTCTCTGCCAGATTTGATTTGACTTTTGTAAGGTATTTACCTTCAGTACTTTAATCGTTGAATCCTTTACTAGATACTAGATGAACTGTAGCCTATACTGTTCGTGCATGTAGAGTAGTTCAACAAACTGCAGGCGGTGCAATCACGAAGAAATTTTGGTTGGTCGAAAAGCAAAGAGCTGGCGAGCAGGAGTTGCCGTATCGATTGTCAACGCTTTTTCATCAAGAGAGTAACTGTTGACACAAGATGAATTCACTTAGTTTTGTATGTGGCCTATTTGTCGTCTTTTTCTATCAACAATGTCAGGAGGGGGTGAACGCCAACTTGCTCGGCAAGCCGAAACAACGCCTGCGGTTTAAGATCCGTGTGCGTACCGGTAGCACGCGGGCTTAAACCCAGGACCAAGCATGGTCACACTGCTCGGCGTAGGGTTCTGTCACCGCGCTCCCAGGGGGGGGGGGGGGGGGTGAGGTGAGGTGAGGCTTGGGTGTAGATTGTAGATTTCATGTCGGCATCCCCGATTTTTGTGATTTGCAGCGAGATGGCATCCGTTTCTCATCTTGTGTCAATATTCTCTGCCTTTTCATCAAACAAAGCGTAAGCACGGCGTGTTGACTGCTAGACCTTGAAGCAGAACACGTTTAACAAGACCAATCGATCTGTGTGAACAGCCTCATCGTATCGATTGTGTTTTGACTTTCGATGGGCTCACGTCACAACCAAGAGTTAGGAAACCACGAGAGCACACGTGGATAAAGCGGCAAATCCTGCCGATACAATCGTGCCATCACTGTATGCCTGCCGCTGTCGGCAATTTGCTCTGATAGGCAAGAAAAAGCCGAGCACATGCACGTATATTCCATTTCTGTGTCAGCAGAGTTTAATCCGGTCATCGTGTTTTAGTGCTTCATTAATTCGTCATGGCTTGTTTTGCGCTCAAAAGTAACGCGAACCGCCCCCCAAGATGAGATAGAGCCTGATGTCGGTGCGTTTACGAGGGAGACAGCGTAGAGAGAGTTGATGCTTGTGCATGCTGTGCATGAATCACGCACAGGTTTCAGATTTGCAAGTGAGGTCCCCCCGTCTAAAAGATAAACTAGCTGACAGTCTTTTGCCATCGTCGTGCGAATAAAACACCCCCACACTCTTCAATTCGCACCACCAACGCCACACAAATCATGACATTGCATCAAGACGACGACGAAATGGCGGCAATCCAGAAAATGCTCGAGTTCGTGGACTCGTTCGAGTTTGATGAGGACTTCGCTACGAATCTCGCCACCAGCAGTGATGCAGAGGTTTCGCTGAAGGATGAAAACACAACGATGTCCACGACCGATCAATCGCAAGCTCTTAGCACTTCCACGATCGCCACACCAGAAGCGAAGCGCAAAAGGATCCGGTCAGACTGGACCTCGTCGACTGGGCTGCAACGGCGCAAACGAGCGGAGTTGGAGTTCCTCAGGGAGCACGTGAAGGAGCTCGAAGCGTTTGTGCAGCAACTGAAGCACGGAGTACCGCATGCGCGACTAGCAGTACTAGCTAAGGGCCAGACACTTTCTGACTGGCGAGAGGTGGCGCTGGAGGAACTCATCCAGAGGAAAAAGTCTGAAGAGGCCAACCGCATCCTCAAGGCCATCGTGGATAAGCAGGTGCTGGCCGGACAAACGATGCAGGAAGCCATACAGCAGCACGGTGCGACATTATAACAACAGGGACTCCCACCACTTGTGCTACATCCACGCAGCAATCGATTGCTTAAACATGTGATCGGTCAGAGTACTCGTCACGTACGGACCTGACTACACCACGATTCGCTAATCAACGCAATGAGGTGGTAAATCCTGCTTAGTTTCCAATCGTCCAGCTACTGCAGACTTCAGCACCATGGACCTATCGCTTTCTGAAGACGACAAGATTCTCGAAGTGGCGTTCGCACTCATCGACTCCTGCGACTTGAAGGGCGACAACGATATTAGTGCGACACAAGCACTTGGGGGAATCCCTGTTGAGTCTCGAAGCGGTATATCACAGTCTGCCAAATCAAAGCCTAAAACGAAGCGGATCAGGCGCCCAGAGACATCCTCAACAGCGTTCCAACGTCGAAAGAGGGCAGAGCTACTTGCTTTACGCGAGGAAGCAAACAGGTTGGAAGCGATGCTCAAGAATCTCAAGAAGAAGAACGCTGCGGAATGGACAAAGCGTTCCAAGGCAAACTTTGAAACGAAGGCTGGTTCAGGCAAGATTTCGTGGCCAACAGAAGCTGTGAAGCAATATCACCGACGTCTCGAGTCGGAGAGGCTCAATCGCAAGCTGAAGGACATTTGGGAGTACCAGCTTCGCACGAACCATGAGATTTTTGCGGTTCTACAGAGACTACCTGGGCTCTTTGTCGTGCTGCTTACCTCCTCCAGGAAACACCATCCGTAGTCTTTAAACCAACTTTGATGAATACATTGACTGGCAGTGTAAGTGGTGACATACGGCAGGTGTGTTAGGCGTTGCCCGTCCTCTAAGTCAGTCTAGTTAGATCAGCTTAGTAGTTTATCGGCAGCATGGAGCCCCAGAGTCCCCGCTTGGGTGCATATCAAGACTGCTCCCGAACTTTATGGCACGCTGTCAGCACGAGATTCAAAACCCTCGGCCTATCTGTTCCCTTCGACGCACAACCCTGTCTTTCGCTGCTGCAGAAATGTGTGCGTCTGATGAGTGAGCAGATTATGGCCTATACCAATCCAAAAGTTTGCGACCAAGACGTCTGACAACCATGATTGCCCTTGTGCTCCCATTTTGCGATTCGGCTCACGTCAGATCCGCTCTTTAATCGCATCGCCGTATAATTCAAAGCTACGAACGCGTTGTTGGAGGAAGATGAAGGCGCGTCGCTCCTAGAGGATGCATTTGCGCTTATCGACGCCTGCGACGATTTTACCAGCGAGGGAAGCAGCAGCGAGTCGTTACCACGACACCACATGAATCGACGATCTAACCAAAAGCCAGTGATGGAGAAGAAGAGGATTCGACGCCCAGAAACGTCTTCTACTGCGTTCCAGCGTCGCAAGAAAGCCGAGCTGGTTGCCCTGCGAGACGAAGTGACGATGCTGGAGGCTCGGCTGAAGGGGGTCCAGCAGCAGAACGAGGAGATGTGGGATAAATACCTGATCACAGAGAACAAGGGAGATCACCAAGTGGAGTCCGTGGGTGCATTCTGGAGCGGCCGAGCAGCCGTGCAATATAGGAGACGACTGGCAGCGGAACAGCGGAACCAGAAGCTTAAAGAGGTCTGGGAGGATCAAGCTCGCGTGGCCCGGGATCTTCGCTCTGTTTTGCAACGACGCGACCTTCTCTTCGTAAGTCGCACCTTGTAGTTATTTTGTGGGTCTGTGGTATTGACTCAGTGTGTGCGTGATTGGTCTTGTGAAGGGGATGGATATGGTGCTCGATAAAGAGCAACAAAACGTGTTTACAGGTTGAAGTGTGCCACTTTCAGATTAGTGGCACCTCAGTCGCTAGCATATGATCACTGGTTCACTGGCGTACTGTGCGCACTAGCGCAACTGGTGTTGACAGAAAATAAAATCATAGCGCTTGGAAGGAAGATCGTAGAAAGACATCAAGAAATCTGCATCCTCGCACGAACTTATACCAGTAATGACAACGCCCTTCTCGCACGCTCAGACAAGTTGTGCTTTGACGAGGTACAATTTGTAGCTGAAGTTGCACCTTGCAGCTGCAACGATTGTACAGTACTGCCACAGGTGGTGTAGAAGCACAACCGCGAGAAGAGTTACAGCGATCTGCACTCTGCCCAAAACAACGAGCTGCAAGCTATTGATGACAACCAATGCTTTGTCCGGTCATGACCAGACTCGGAACCGTAAAGTCTGCACTGCGACCCACACGACATAATCACGAAATGAGCGCAAACATCTACTCGACAAACGGATCTTTACGGCTCCGAGCAAGTGTGCATTTCTAAATGTTTCTTGGAGATGTTCATGCCATAGTAGCGCTATGCGTAATCCAAGAGGATTCCTCTGCTGAGTTATCTACTTCACAGCTCACGCCTTGTCGTACTTTGCTGCTCACCAGTTCACTGCGTGTTTACCAGCAGTCCACCGTGGATTCCACGCTCCTTTTGAGAAGTTCAGCATCCGCAACGTTGCAAAACCCTTCGAGGTCGCCCCTTCTACTAGAGAATCGTGGCACCCACGAAAGCTCTCGCAAGTGTAAGACGATTTGTTGTGTAAGTACCTCGCAACAGCTCACGCCGCAGACCCGCCTAGAGGAGTAAAAACCAAACGAAGCCGAGATTTTGAGAGAACGGATGGACAGACGAGAGGTTAGTCGCTGCAATCCGCACGCCCCGGATGACGAAAACCTTATTGCTGTCGTCACTCACTACCTGTCTATTTTGTGTGTGGGCAGATCGTGTTTTGCACTTTCAATTTGACTCGATTAGAGCTACACAGCGCCAGCCATGACCTTGCAGCTTCAGGACGACGAAACGGCCACCATTAAGGAAATACTCGCGTTCGTCGACTCGTTCGAGTGGGGCAACGACTTCTTCGACAAGAGCGACGTGCTCAGTGTCGATGTTGCCTTCCAATCAGAAGAAGACAGCAAAGCTACGTCCACAGCTACTGGGTCTGCAACTGCCCCTCCCAAGCGCAAACGGATCCGAACTGGCTGGAGCTCTTCCACCGGACTGCAACGTCGCAAGCGAGCGGAGCTGGAATTTCTTCGCGCACACGTCCAGGAGCTCGAGGCGTACGTGGAACAGCTCAAAAGGCAAGAACCGCGGCCTCAGCTCGCAGCAATGAGCAAGCATCGAACACACTTGGATTGGCGAGAAGTGGCGCTGGAAGAATTTATCGAGCGGAAAAAGTCCGAAGAGGCCAATCGTGTGCTTAAAACCATCGTTGGCAACCAAGTCCTAGTGGGCCAGACCCTACTGCAGCAGCAGCGAACCCCCGTGTAACTCCTCTTTCTTTTCAACCAATCACTGTTTTTGTTTTCTTTCTATTGGTCAATCAAAAATAAATCCGCGAGTGAGATCGTGCTTACGCTGTCAAATTGATTATGACCGCTCGTACTGTGATTCAACTTCGTTCTCGGTAGGGTGGACCATGTATTCGAAAGTGCAGCGCGATCAAGTCTCAAATTCAATCAGGACCTAAAATACACTCGGCTTTCGCGCCTCCGCGGAATCTATTGTACCCGGTTATAAATTTATACATGTGTGGCAGAGAAGCACCATGGTAACGCACAGCAACGGTAACTTTTGGTCATTCCTGAATTTGCCAGACAATGAGCGTACTGCTTCCCGACATCGACGATAACTCCACGCTAGAGGCGACGCTCGCCTTCCTGGATGCGTGGGAGGATCTCTCCACTGACAGCAGCGGGGCGGATTCTTCCTCGCCGCCTGCCAGATGCGCCACCCCGCAGCAGAAGCAGCAGCAGAAGCTCTCGCAGGACGCCAAGAAGCGCAAGCCACGTCGGAAATACCCGAACAGTTGCTCGACGGTGCTGCAGCGCCGCAAGAAGGCAGAGATTCTGGCACTGCGGACGCAAGCGGAGCAACTTGAAGTGCAACTACAGCAACTCCAGAAAGCGTCCGACACAACCTACCCGTTAGCGCAGCGTAAGGGAGCTCTTCGGGTTGCGATGCAGTTTCGAGGCCGACAGCAGGCTGAGAAAACCAACTGCCGGCTCAAGAGCATCCTGGCCAATCAGATCAAAGTGAATGAAGCTATTCGCACGTTGCTGCAGAAGACGTCGGTGTTGGACGGTTTGGACTTCGTGCACCCGCGTCGGCCATTGGCCGAAAGGTTAAGTGGCATTGAGCTGCTAGAACAGAGAGTCGAGGGTCTCTATCTGGACGCAGACTCAATGCACCGGATCGATGCCACGGTATCCGTTAACGTGCAGGCGAGGGTGAAGCAGAACCGTGCACTGGGCAAGACGGTGGAGATCATGTCGACGACGCCCATGTCGTGTCCGTTGAAGGCAGCAAGTGACATGCTGTGGAAGTGCTTCAGTGTCATAAAGGTACGTCACGTTGACTGCGTTGGTGGGCTGGAAGAATAACTAATGATTTTGTTGCTTGTGGTGGTGCAGCCGTTGCGGGAACGGGCGAATGTTCTCGAGAGGAGCTACACGCTGCTGCTGCAGAGCGCGATTGGCATGCTCGAGTTCAAGAAGCAGAATTTCATGCGGAGATACGAAGAGGCCGACCGGGTTGTCATTATCTGGGCGGATATCGTGCGTCTGCCCAAGTACGACTTGCAGTTCCGCAACGAGGCTTGGCTGTTCATCACGCCGTCGGCCGACGCTCCCGGAGACGCTTCAGTTCTGCGCACTTTCCAGCAGGTCTTTGTAGACCACGGTACAAGCCGCACATCGATGCTAGATGCTTCGTTCGCTCAAGAAACCGCGTTCCTGGAACTGAGCAAGATGTATCGCAACTACATCCAGGCGCAGCAGAACATTGTGATGGAGGGGGATTACATGTAACCAGGTCAGATGGTTACACGAATCCATGTTCCAATACAAATTGCTTCTTAACCATCACCACCTGTCTGCGACAGTCCGGGACACGTAAACTCCATACCCCGTAACCGTGGCTCACGTTTCTCCAGTTTGGTGGCGGTCAGTTCTACAATTTCTATTGTCTTATGAGTTTCTTGATGGAGAGTGACGAGTCTGCCACGGTGCACGAAGCGATCGCCTTCATCGACTCGTGGCCTCGACTCGAACTAAGCGGGAGCAGTGCAGAAGGAGAAGGCTCTTCTGGCAATGACTCGACTGTCACGCCTGATGAGCGACAAGAGAAGCAAAAGAAGCGACGGGCGTCTGGGTATTCGCTCAAGTTCCAGCGCCGTAAGAAAGAGGAGCTTGCGTCCTTGCGGGACCAGGCCGAGTCACTAGAGGTCGAACTCAGGACTCTCACGCAGCTGGGACGTCCTTCGAGACGAAAGGAATCGACTACTAAGTTGTCCAACTCGGCAGCAAAGTCCAAGTGGCACAGTACTGCAATGATCAAGTTTCGGGAGCGACAAGAAGCGGAAAAGACCAAGCGCAAGCTACTGGAGCTTCTACGGAACCAGGCGCACGTGAACAATTCTGTACGCCGACTACTCCGGAAGACGTCGCTGCTTCCCGTAAGTTTTGTGAGACTCTGCGAATTGATCTCGATGTAACGCAGTTTTTGGTGTTTGTAGGGTTTCGAGGACTTGCTCACAAGCCACCCGCTCAGTCCTCGCCATCCACTTGCTCAGAGTGATGACAGCGCGGTGATCATCGCACAACTGGAAGGCGTTGTCAGCTCCATGCGAATGGAGTGCGGGTTCATGCTCGAACCGCTCGAGACGCTCTCAACGAGCAGCACGATGCTAGTCAAGCACAATGAGAACGAGGGGAAAATGGTCGAAATCACTACAATCACGCCGATGACGTGCTCGATGGAGGCTGCGAGCGCTTGGCTGTGGGATAATCTGTCCGCTCTGCGTGAGTACCGGGGGAAGTCGTACAATTATGTGAGTACACGATGTATTTTACGCCTCTGGTAGGTGGCGCCTCACGGTTGCCGTGTTTGTAGCTTCGACAGAGTAGGCCGGACACAGTCGAGAAGAGCTACCTGATGGAGTTAAGAGGAAGAACGCAGGCCATTCACGTTAACGGGCTCCAGCTCCTTCGCAAGTATGAGGAGGCCGACCGAGTCATGCTGGTGAGATCCAACCTGCTCCTTCTCCCGACAGAGAGTCTCCAGTTCCGGAACAACTGCTGGACGACGATCACACCTAGTGCGACGAACCCGCGCGAGTCGGTCGTTCGGACTTGCGTTCAGCTGTACGCGGAATCCAAGGACGGATTGTCCATAAAGCAACAAGACTTTGATGGCGCCAAGAATCTGGCGCTGAACGCGCTGAGCGGGATGTACCGAGACCACGCGAACATGATTCAAAACGCGCTGATCGAGGAAGGTGACGGGGCTACGATGATACTGGCGACGTAGGCATTGAGACGAAATCCATCCGGCGAGTTACATTCGTTAACATGAGTCACCCTGTTGAAAAGTGGACATGAACCTCACCAATCGCTGCCGTGAGCTCCATCGAGTTTTGTCGCGGTTGCGTGACATTGTTCCCAGCGTTCACGTGGTGGCTGCTGTCTTCATAATCATCGTGGCGCATCAACCTCCAGTCCTCATAATCACAGCGCCGTCCCTCTAATTCAGTAGTTTTCAAATTGAGCGGTCGAGAGCAAGCCGAAATGAGCCTCTTGGTGGAGAGGGAGGAAGATCTAGCGACGCTGGAGCAAGTCGTGGCTTTCATCGACTCGTGCGACACCAACATCAGCAGCATCGTCGACGCCACCACCAGCGAGAGCGAAAATGACGACTCTCCCTACAGCATTGAAGACGTGGAGTCTGTGCTGTTAGATTCACTGGATGGGGTGCTGGAGGAGGCGACGTTTCTACCAAAGAAGGAGTCCGAGCCTGATACAAGTACGAGGAGGAAGAGGAAAAAACTTCCCGGGGCATCCACGAAGCTGCAGCGACGGAAGAAGGCAGAGATCCTGGGGTTGAGAGCGCAGACTCAGGAACTGGAAGGGAAACTCGAGCAGCTCAAGCGGTTTAATGGCTCGTCCTCGTGGCTTACGATTGCTACCACGCAGTACGAAGAGCGGCTAAAGTCAGAGATGGCAAACCAACAATTGCGAGCTGTCCTGACGGAATATATGAAGACGAATCGCGCATTTCAGGAAGTATTCCAGAAGCAGACTTCACTCGGCGTAAGTACTTTTTGTGCTGGTCTCTCTCTCAGTACCTACTGGTGGTGCCTGTTTCTAATCGTTTACTTCCTGGAAATGCGAACAGAATCTGGGTGGCATCTTCGGAAAGCAGTATTATCCTACCACTACACACCCTTCAGGAGGAACCGATACCTCTCTCGCTGTTATCGGTGCACTTGAGAGCCAAGTGGAGGGCTTATATCTTGATTCTGGTGACGTGTTTCAGCCTAGTGGCGTTCCAACCGCCAGCACCTCGCTTCATGGCAAACAAGGGCGACAACAGGGCAGGGTTTTCGAGATCAATTCGACATCATGGATGTCTTGCTCGATGCGTGAAGCGAGCGCAATGATGTGGCGAGAACTTCTCACCGTTCGCAAATACAACGACAAGTCTTATCGCTTTGTAAGTGGATTGGAGTGTTGTGGGGCTTACTGGCGTCTAAGATCGCTGCTGACTTGTTTTATGTTTGTTTGTGGTATTCCTGTGTGCTAGTTTCGACAACGGGTACCGGCTTCTGTTGAGAAGGATTTCACCATGGTACTTCGAAGTGCGTCCAGCGTCAAAGAAATCAATGGCTTGTCGTTTGTGCGCAAGATTGAGGAGCCGAACCGCGTGGTTCTAGTTGGAGCAGATTGCTTTCTGTTGCCAACGGAAGGTCTTCAATTTCGGGTGCAACGTTGGACGATTATCACGCGTTCGGGAGACGCTTCACAGCCGAAATCGGTCGTTCGCACACTGCTTCAGCTCTACGCTGAGTATTCAGATGGCTTTACATCTGAGAAAGAGGACCTTCAAGAGGCTGAAGATTTTGTGCTGGAAACGTTGGGTGGGAAACTCCAAGAGTATATTCGGTGGCAAGAAAGAGTGTTCACGCAAGAAGCTCGTGCGGCTGCAACGGACTCGGTACCGATGCCCCACTAAAAAATCAAATTGTACGAATCTTAGGTACGAGATTGGAATGCTAGTTACTCTACATGTGCTTTACTTTTGCAAACAATTACCTTTAAGAATCGTGAATCGAACAGGTAGCTAAAGTGTCGCTTTACAGCGCCTGGAGACCCAGGAGGTGACAGCTATGGCCCGCCAAGGCATTCGAGAGATTCTCCGAGCGACAGATTCACTGTTGGACATTCATAGGCTGCTAAATGGTTTCAGGTTTGAACAGCATCGCAGCAGCTCAAATATTACATTTCTGCAGCCTGGTGTGGAGATGCCGAAGTAAATACTTCGGAATCATGGACTTTATAGACAATCTGGTTGGTCGAGAGCTAAACGCACAGTGCAGGTGACAATTTAGGAGAGGTCTCAACGCTCCAGACTTGTTGACACATCAGGGGCCTTGGACTTGGATGAGGCCTGGCATCGGCGGCGTACCCGTCATGCCCATTTCCATAACGTCTTGATCCCTGAAATGCGGCCAAATTTGAGATTAGTCTGATGTAGTACGTGCAACGACATCGAATTCGCTCATCTCGATTGCAAGAGCTTGTTCGATAACCTGTTGCAGAGCCTTCGCCAGTTTGATCTGATTCATTCCGATCTCCTTCAGCTTTCGGTTGACGCGTTCCGACTGACGCCTCTTTTGAAACTCCTCCAGCGCTTTTGCGGCCCATTGGCCCTGGTGTTTATTCGGAGATGCCTCGGTTACCCACCTCGACGTATAAAAACAAAAATTGTGTTCACCCGTTCTCTGACGCTCCAACCACTCCTCCATCTCTTGCTTTTGTGTTCGGAGGTGCTGTACCTCGGCTTTCTTGCGCTCTAGCAGCTCAGTGGCGTATCCCCGCCTGTATTTTCGCCTCCGGGTGTGTTTGGGTGCTCTTGTGGCGTCTGTACAGGATGCGGCCGCTTCATACAGTGCAGACAATCGGCTTTCAGAGTCCGTGGTGGGTGGACGACGTGCTTCTTGAACAAAACTCGTGTTGTCGTCGTCGAGGCTATCGAGGCTGTCGAGGAAAGAAGAAAAGTCTTCTGACAATATTTCGTCCAACTCAATTCCCGGCATGTTATAATATCCTCAATTACGTAGCTGGAAAGGCACTTTGAGAATGAGGTGCTCACAAGTGATCTAACAAACTCATGAGAGGACGCAATCCATGAGTCTACAAGCTGCTTCGTCATCAATGAGCACGCGGTACTTGGCTTTTCCTTGCGCACAACAGTATACTACTCCGATCCGCAACAATTGTCACATACCCCTCTTAAGCCACATCCACAACATTTGTCAGGTAAAGTGACAAGCCAGCTGCAGTGACAGCGGCCTGGACAACACCACGAAAGCAGAAAGGCTCGCCGGAAGTCTTCCCTCCCGGGCAAGCTTGCGTTTTGACATATGCGCAGGGCGGAAGTTGTTGCCGCCGCCATCTTTCATGCATGCCTCCATCGTCGCTTGGAGTGAGAGAAAGGTGTTGTTTAGCGTTGAGCTTGGCAGCTCCTAAAGCTCTTCTGTCACCGCCATCACCAGTTCGTCCAGCGTTCTGGTTGTCTTCTTTTTCTGCCGTGCTTAAATTGCATTGAACACCCCCAAGTCACAGACATTCAAAAGGATGGGCGACATCTGAAGTGTGCTCCCAGCCAGGTTGAACTTTTGGAGCTCGATCGGCTGCCGACCATCCGTCGACGGCAACGCGCACTGCATTCGAACCGTCTTGCTCACGAGTATCGTTTTAGCCCAATCAGAGCTTTCTAACGCATGTATTGACGAATAGAGACCAATGTATGCGGTTTCCCAACAGCTGTTGTGGATCGGAGTAGTACACAACTTGTGTTTATCCTCCTGAATTGAAATGGGTAGTCTGGGAGACTACAAAAAGGGTACTGTCAACAGCAATCTCAACAGCAATGTCGCCCAAAGCCCTCAAAAGGGTATTCGATGTACTATGGGGAACTCCTTCATCAGGCTTTAGACTTTGAGCTCCTGGATCTCGGGTGCGTAGTCCTCGTCCGCCGCGCTTGGCCATGTAGTCGTGGAAGGCCGTGGACCCCAGCGCCTGGTGATAGATGTGCGTTGTGCATGTTCTGCTGCGGCCAGTTGATGCCGTGACTCGTGGTTTGGTAGGCGAAAATGGTGCCCACGAGAGGAACCTTCACGATGGACAAGCTGTGGTATGGGTGATCGTACACGAAGCTGGCTGCTCGTTTGTGCAGGGGCAAGTGGTTTGTCATCCTGCGGGCCTCGACGAAGCTCGGGTCGAGCGAGGCCATGTACCTGTGAGTACGATAACGCGCCCCACCGTTGGAAACTGAGGAACGCTTGGCTGTCAACAATGAAATCGGACATGTTTTAGAAAACGTTCGAAGCTGTATAGTTTGTTGAAGGATGCGGAGGCGGCCTGCAGTTCCGCAGTGGATGGACCGCCCGTGGGCGGTGGGCGCTTCTGGTGGCTCATGGAACGGAACTTCTTGGCAGTGGGAGAAGGATCTATAGTGTATGTTCGGTGTATTGGCGACGTCGGACGCTAAGACTTTTGAGTGAGATACAAGGGCCTTGTGGGGAGACGCACGGGACTTGTGGCGAGTATCACGGAAGGAGGCGTTCTCTGATGAACTTTTCTAGTTGTAGCAGGTCTCGCCAGCATCGTAGTCACTTCAGTAACTATACAGTGGAGGAGAACTGCAGGCCAGAGAGTGCTAAGATCTAAGACCACGGGTGCCTTGGACATGAAATTCCTACGAAGGACGCCTGTAGTAGAGTTGATGTAGCAGTGTCTATCGGCGGTCAGGGCGCGATACGCCATTTTCTCTCAAGCCAAACTTGCCGCGGACGAGTCGTTCTGTAGTGCGCATCGGATAGCGCGTGAATGCATCTGCGAATGTCACCGTTAGTGCTGCGAAGATGAGTGAGTCTAATGCATCGAGTTCAGATAACCTCGGCTGCTGTCGCGCCGAATTGGCATTATCCTCTATGAGATGCACACTATACACCTTTTCAACTTCAAAATGGCAAAAAGCAAGTTCAATACGCCATACTTAAGTAAGGTAAAATCAATTTGACGCGAATAGAAAAGTGACTGACGCAGCTATTTATATTATGCGTATTCGCCACTGGCATGTCCTTCTCCTGAATAGCTAAAGCATGAAACTTAACGGTGTGCAACGCGCACTTATGGCACAGATACGGAGTTATAGCTTCGTTAACGAGCAGGTCGGCAGCCATTTTCAAGTATTCTTCTTGATGTGCCTTGAATGTACGATGCGGCGGGACTTGTAAAATAGCCTGGCGGTGACGAGCGAGGAAGCACTTCACCATGGCCTTGAACGTCAAGAAACAGTTCTCGCACCGAACGTGCCGTCAGTGGCGTTAACGGTGGTCATCGGTTTTGGCTCGAGCTGTTCGCGCCTTAATAACACTGCAGCTGGCAATATCCTTTCATATCCGTTTCCTGTATAATTTCGCTTTTATTGTCTGTTGTCAAATTGATTTTACCTTATGGCGTATTGAACTTGCTTTTTGCCATTTTGAAGTTGAAAAGGTGTAGTCGGAATCCAGGTCAACGTTGCACTCGTGGAACGCAGAACATTCTCTCGTTGTCATGTACAAAGCGCTCGTCACTAGATAGATACGGCAACAAAGTCGCATTATTGACAGGGCTGTGCACAATTCAACACGTAATTGCTTGGAGGTGTCACTCCTCGCCAGTTAGCTATTTTCGTATTGGTTTCCAATACCAATGCCCCAAGGAGTCCATCTTTGTCGCTTCGTCGCCGTCATATTTCACAGAGATAAAGAACTGTGGCTTGAGCAAAAAACGAATACAGGTGGGGGTAGGGGGGATATCACTTTTATCAACTCGTGCTTGCATGCCGCCAATACAACCCAGTTGTCCGCAGGTTCGTCGGACGCCAATTTCAAACTCGATTTCGGACCGAAGGTTGTCCCACCACCATAACCAGTTTGTGGGTTCTACTCCGACTTTCTCGGGGCATCCAGGGTCTGACAACGTTCGTCAACTCCGAGTAGCACGACGTGCTGGCGCATCTTCTACTGCACCCGTGAATTCATCATGGCCAACGTGGCCGTTGACCAGTCACTGCAACGAGTGCTGCACCACCTTACATGAGCTAAACCGGCATCTTGGGGCGGCATACGTTCATCTGTCCAGCGACTCACCTACTAGTGGAGAGACATTTCCACTGCGGCTGCAAACTCCCTCTTTATCTGCACCTGCTGATCAATATCCCGACACGGTCAAGCCAACTTCCCCACAACTAACACCTCGGCACGGGTGGACACAAGTGCGGTAGATTTTTTTGCGGTTCGTCTGCGGGTATGGTCTCATTTGGGTCTGGCTGGCTCTTTACCAAATGATTGGTACTGTCAGACAACGCATGTCTACAGGCGCGATAGCGCCTATCCAACGGAGGCGAGAGGGTGCGAGCGCGCGAAGACGCAACAAACCCGCGCGGTATTTGCGGAGGTGGGCCCTGCGCCGAGCTTCTCAGTGAGACGAGCATTTGTGTAGCGGGGCTACACATTCGGTTCACCTCCCACCTTAGTGCAACATGCACTAAGGCATACATTCAGGTGACCACCACAGGGTGGTCCACATTCATAGCAAAATGCATATGACTGGTAGAAAGTAACACCTTTCTACCAATGAGAGTCATTCAATAGATAGGGGTTCTGCCAGCCATCCAATGGCAGAACCTCTCATTAGAAATATCAGTTTTAGGAGGAAACCCCATTTACAATCAATACAGTTCTCATTTGGCACCAAAGCTATCGTTCGGTTCCTTTATCTAGGTTTGAGTATACTTGTGGGTACAAGTATACTGAACTTAAGTAAATTACTCCTACGCTTCCTCACACACGTGCGCACACGTGTAAGCTTAAGTAGTGGGTCTAAGCAGACCCATTACACCTGGTAGCACTTTGTAGTCCGTCCAACGACCGACTAACACGTTCGTATGGAATACGGACGCGGGGCTGAGAACCTGCCCTCGGACAGTAACATGTCCGTGGGTAGCCCAAACACGTCTGCAACGCATGTTGCGCGTGCAGACTGCCCCCACCTGTCGGAACCAGAGTTGGAGGCCCTCCAACGACTGTCAACAGTCATTGGGGAAGCGGCGGTAGCAACGATGTTGCGAACGCTATCGCCGACGGAGCAACACGGTGTTGCTCTGGGTTTCATCGTGAAGGAACAGCGTGAAACCGCTGCTCGAACTTCGGTGTCGCCATCGGCCACACCGCGCGTGGAGTCATTGAAACTCCACGTAAGCAGCTACGTTGGAAGAGAGGGCGAGCCTCTCCTCCGTTGGCTTGTCGAGGTCGACACTGCCATTGCGGCTCGACATATCGTCGACCCGTTGTCGAAGGTTGCGTTCGCCATGTCATGTCTTGGCGGACGAGCGAGGAGTTGGGCGTACGGACGCCGACTCACAGATCCTACGTGCTTTAGCACGTACGAGGATTTCAAGGAGGAGCTCAAACAAGCGTTTGAGCCCCCGCAGAACGAATTCCGATCGAGGGCGGAGTTCCTCGATCTGCAACAGGGCAAGCATGACGTGCATGCTTACGCCCAAAGAGCACGGTATTTGGTCTCGAACATCGTGACCAATCCGATCGACGAGGCGACAAAGGTCGTCACGTTCATGAAGGGCCTTAGAGATGGGCCTGTGAAGACCTATCTCTTCCGAGAGTATCCAAATACTCTCGAGGCTGCAATTGCGCTCGCAATGCAAGAAGAGTTTAGCCTGCGGCAGGCTAAACTGCATGTGAACGCCCCGCGGCTGATGCCACGACCGGTGGAAAGGCCGTCGGGAGGTCCCGAACCAATGGACCTCTCGAGTGCGACCGCTGCTGGTTCCCAACAGCGTCGTGGATCAACGAATGTGCGTTGTTTCCGCTGCGGAAACATCGGTCACTATGCCCGCGAGTGCACAGCACCTGTGCACGCGGCGAGGAGCCGTCGTGGCGATACTGGGTATCGTCACGGGCAATCAAAAAACTAAAGGGACCAGCAGGCGCGGGGCGCCCTGCTGGTGATGCGATCGAGCGTGTCGACATCGGACACGCTGCAATGAAGATCGCTGCCCCCAGTGAGAGTCAATCTCACTGCAAGAAGCAAGATGACAAGCCGAACCTTGTCATCCTGAAGGTAAGCTCGAAGAGAGAGAGGTCTCTTCGTGCTCTAGTGGACTGTGGAGCGTCGAACAACTTTGTTCGACTGCAGAGCCTTCCAAGGCTTGACTTCGAGGAGGTGGAAACACCTCGAAGTCTATTGGAAGTGAGGCTAGCAACGGGTGTCGTTGTTAGAACCGAAAAGCGTATCGTACGCGTACGCTTCTCTTATCAAGAGAAGGAGTTCGTCGACGAGCTTATCGTCCTGGAACTGGACGATAAGTTCGATATGGTGTTGGGCATGCCGTGGCTTGCACGGCATGATCCGGTGATCGACTGGACGAAGCGCACGATCGTGCGCTTCGGGAGCAGCAGCAGCGCGACAGAGAGCGATGGCCCTGTCGGCGCAGCACATGCACCGCGTGGTGCATGCGGCCCTCCACTAGAGACAGCGCGGAATGCGGCTGTCTCCGGTCACCCCAAGCGAACGCCAACGACTGCGAGAGTCGTTGGGAGAAGATGTGAACCGAATCAGCAGGGCCTGGTTCAATCCGATTCGAGAGGGTCTCGAAGCGTCCGGGGCGACGCGGTAGTGTCGACAGGTAATGTCGACACACAATTGGTCGAAAGACACGCCGCCGTTAGGCGTAGAGGTAAAGAAGACGCGTCGGCTCTGGGAACCGACGCTGCAAGCAGTGCGGACGGTTGCAAACGTCCCGCACCGGAAATGCTTGCGAGCTCGCGTGCAGCCGGGCTGCACGACGAAGCGATGCGCGATCAAGCCGGGCTTGAACGCGTGCGCCCGCGGGTAAAACCCGCCGGCGAATACAAGGAACAACTGTCCACGGCCGGGCCTGGACAAGAAGAAACTCGCGGAGCCGGGCTCCGCACGAGAAGTGAACGGCACAAGCGGGAAAAGCTGCGCAAGTCTCGGTCAGGGACCGAGACGCTACAAGCAGTGTCTGCCGGGCAGACACAAGAGTTGGAGACGACCGTCGAGACATTGAATGTCTTGACGCGTACGAGTATTGGTCTCCAATACAAGAAGATGAGGCTGAATAATCCTCCGGCGTTAGCGTCGGAGTTGATGTCGCTCCCAGTCACAAGCTGGAAGCGTTTCGCTCGCGACCTGCACGATGGACGCATCGAGCAGATCTGCATCATCTCGGACGTCGAGAGGATGACGTGTGAAGCAGAAGAGCTGAATCAGCTCATCTCTGAGGGCGAGGACGCCCTCAGCGCGAAGTCGAAGAAGGAACGCTTCGACGAGCAAGGCTGGGACTCGCTCAAGGCGAGCCCCTTTTACAAGGTCTTGCGTGAGTACAAGGATGTACTCCCGGACGACATTCCTGCGGAGTTACCGCAGGACAAGGGTGTTCAGCACGAGATTGATCTCGTGCCGGGAACGAAGTACTGCGTCACGCGACAGTGGCCACTGCCGCGTGAGCAAGTCAAGGCAATCGACGACTTCTTTGAAAGTCGTCGCAATGCAGGACAAGTGCGGGAATCGAAGTCCCCGCACAGCGCGCCTACGTTCTGTGTGAAGAAACCACAGGGCGGGTGGCGCATCGTTCATGCGTACAACA
The DNA here is from genome assembly GCF_020800215.1 of Phytophthora ramorum. NCBI lineage: Eukaryota > Oomycota > Peronosporomycetes > Peronosporales > Peronosporaceae > Phytophthora > Phytophthora ramorum. The sequence continues at coordinate 750,567 of NW_027150660.1, read as the reverse complement.
AGCTGAACGATGCGACGGTACCGGCGCAAACGCCGATACCTCGAAAAGATGTGATCATCGATTCGATGACCTCGAGTACTATCTTCAGTACTCTGGATCTGAGAGACGGGTTCTATCAGATCCTCATGCGTGAGAGTGATATTCCTCTCACGGCGGTAAGCACTCCGAGCGGCATGCTCTGGGAGTGGCTCGTGATGCCGCAGGGGCTGAAGAACGCCCCAGCGACGTTCAACAGGTGCGTCACGCACTTGTTGCGCTCGGTGCGCGACTTCGCACCGAGCTATTTCGACGACGTGTTCATTCACAGCCGGGCTGTGAATGAGAAATCGGATGTGGAGATGCATACAGAGCATCTCCGCAAGTTGCTTGAGCTCATGCGAAAGCACAAGCTCTACGCGAACGTGAAGAAGTGTATCTTCGGGGCGACCGAGATACCCGTACTTGGGTGTCTCGTGGGGAAGAACGGCGTACGCCCTGACCCAGGAAAGGTCAGAGTGATCAATGAATGGCCTACGCCTTCAAATGTAAAGGAACTGCGGCAGTTCCTTGGACTCGCCACGTACTTGTGCAAGTACGTGAGCAACTACGCGGGCAAGATTCGCCCGCTGTCGCAGCTCTTAAAGAAAGAGGCTGCATGGGAATGGACTGCTGATTGTCAGCAGGCCTTCGAAGCAGTCAAGCAGGGCTTGACTGAGGCGCCGATCTTGGCGGTGGCCGACCAAGATCGCCCATTCCACGTTGTGTGCGATGCATCCGATTTCGCGATCGGATGCGCACTGATGCAACTCGATCACGAAGGTCGTGATCGTGTGGTTTACTACCAATCGCGTCAGCTGAAGCCAGCTGAGCGCAATTACCCGGTACATGACAAGGAACTCCTTGCCATGAAGTATGCACTCGCAAAGTTTCGAGTGTATCTACTTGGGAGTAGACCATTCGTGGTCTACACCGACCACGCATCGTTGCGTACGGCGATCAAGTCGCCGCACATATCACAAAGAATGGCACGGTGGCTGTCATTCTTTGCTGAATACAACTTCCAGGTTGAGTACAAACCTGGAAGGTTGAATGTCGTGGCCGACGCGCTTTCGCGTCGACCAGATTATGCGGCGCAAGAGGCCGACGCCAACGCAGTTGGCGTCGTCAGGACGACTACACCCTCGTCGTCCTTGCTGGACGAAGTGAAGGCCGCATACGCACATGATGCGGATGCGAAGCAATTGTTGGAGTACTTCTCCACACCTTCTGACAAGTCTCGTCAGAAGCTGGCCAAACACCTTCGTGCCCGTGTACACCGTTATCGTGTACACAATGGTCTGCTGCTTTACAGCGCAATCGACGACAACGCAGATCGCATTGTCGTGCCGGATGATCATGAGCTGAAGCTCAAGATCACGTATGAGTACCACGATGCCCCGACATCGGGACATCCTGGCCGTGAGAAGACATACTTGCTTCTCACGCGTGACTTCTACTGGAGTCACCAGTACAAATGGGTACGCAAGTACGTTCGTGCTTGCGAGGTATGCCAGCGCGTGAAGCCTGCGCCCAACTCGCAGGCTCCGCTTCAATCACTACCGACTCCGTCGGAGTGCTGGCAGTCCATTTCAATGGACTTTGTTTTTGGTCTTCCGCAAGACAACAAGCGGAGGACTGGTATAGTGGTCTTTGTTGACCGCTTCAGCAAGATGGTGCATCTTGCTGCAGTACCAGCCGAGGTGACAGCCAAACAGACGGCATGTCTGTTTGTCGACATGGTGTTTAGACACCATGGTATGCCACTCGACATCGTGTCGGATCGGGATCCGCGCTTTACAGCGCGATTCTGGCAAGAAGTGTTTACACTTCTTGGGACACAGCTGTCCATGTCGACTGCGGATCATCCGCAGACCGACGGACAAACAGAGCGTGTCAACCGCGTGCTGGTTGACACCATGAAGAGCTACGCGCACTCGTTCCATCAATGGAGCGACTGCTTGCCGATGGCGGAGTTCGCCATCAACAACTCGGTGCATGTCTTGACAGGACATATGCCGTTCTACGTGAATGCCATGAGGCACCCACGCGTACCGAGCGTACTCGGTGCGGTAGCTCCCTCCTTAAGTGGGGGAGGATATCCGGTTAATTCAAAACAACCGGATAAGCACGCTGATACAAGCAATGTATCAGCTGTGACGACTCGCGCACGTACTGCGCGCAGTCATGGCAACGACAAGACAGTGTCTACGACGGGCGTAGACACTTCAAGCGACAACGAACAACACGCGCAGGCCGGGCCTGCTGCGAACAAGGAGCACGAACTGAGCCAGGGGTTCAGCTCGGATGCAATGGACTTTGTCCAGCGTCGACAAGCCGTAATTCGGTTTGTCCAAGATGCAATAGCAGCTTCTGTCGATCGACAGAAGCTGAATGCCGATAACACCGGCAGGGGAAACACAAATGAATTCAAAGTTGGTTCATTAGTTCTGTTAGCTACGCAGAACCTAGCTAAACATGCAGTTTCCGATTTCGGAGCAAGCAAGCTTGCTCCGCGCTTCATTGGGCCATTCACCGTGTTGGCGAAGCATGGCAACGCGTACACACTGGACATACCGTCCAGCATGCGCTTGCACCCAACGTTTTACGTTGGGCGACTGAAGCCGTACGTGCAGCACGAGTCACCTACGTCTGGTGACTCGCCAAAGCGCTCTCGAGCGCGGCGACGCGCTTCGAGACGACAGAGAGCCTCGTCCCGACCTCGACCTTTACGTTCGAGGTCGTCTGCGCAACCTCCGCGAGCTGAGCCTTCAACAAGCTCAGCTCCTGACGCAGAGCAGCGAACTGCGACGCTTGGAGACGCTCAACAGCCTCCAAGCGAGACTCAAGGTTTGGTTGACCAAACCCGGGGCGTGTTCCCCCCCCCCCCCCCCCCCCCCCCCCCCGTTGCGAGACGCACGCGGGGCAACTCGCTGGATCGTCCAGCGAATTGTTGGTCATCGGAACCAGACCCAAGGTCCGGTTCATTTTCGTATTCGTTGGAGAGGATTTCCTCCCCAACACGATACGTGGGAATCACGGAATGTCCTGATGGAGGTCATTCCGGAAATGGTGACGGCGTATGAAGGCCGCCACCGCCACCTCCGCCGAAGGGCGTAAAACTTGGGCGAGCGCTGTAGTCGCCTACAGCACTCGGATAAGTGCTGCGATTATCAGCAGCACTAGAAGACGCCTGCGCCTGAAAACTGGCGCGCAGGGTCTTGAGGTCGTCAGGTACACACATGGACGTGTACCCGTTGACGTCCCGCTCGGTGATGCGTACTGCTCCGGGGTAGCAGTACTCACGAGCAGTGTCATAAGGCACTGCGCAAGGAAGTCCAATACCGACTGCACCATGGTGGAGTCGTTCAAGTTTACCACGCTTCGAGAACTTCTCGTAGCGCTCCCGCGCCTGGCTAATCCGGTCGCGATAGCCAGCGGGGTTCTTGTTGAAGTTTTCAACAAAGGCACTCCAACTTTGACAAAGTGCCTGCCACTCGGGCACTTTGCTTCTGCGAGAAGTCTTCTTACTCGCAAACCATCGGAGCTCATGGAAGAGCCCGATGTAGTAGTCGCGCCTTTGATTCGTTAACGGATCAAAGTGTAATCGCTTCGCGACGTCATCGTCAACGATGGCGTTGCACGAATACAGCGCGTATAGATTCGGTGGCGCGGTCGCACCGAATCGGCTGCCGATCTCAGACTGAGACGGCATCCACGGCTCGCGCACTGAGCCAGTGCGCGAGGCCGCAACAACAGCGGATGGAGCAGAGTCATCTCCATCCCGCGGAGTCGTCAAGGCTCCAGCGGCAGCGAGCGGTGTTCCACTGCCGCTGCGCGAACGCTTCGAGCTCGAAGCGTTCGGGTCGTCCTCGCGTGGACGACGCAGGTCCACATTGGGGTCAGTGTGGCCCGGAGACAAGGTATCCTTGTCTCCTTCGAGTTCCCCCTCCTCGACTTCACTACCATAATCGAGGGGAACTCCCTCTCCACCCGGAGAGTAGATGCCCACACCAGTCTCGACAGCAATGATCTTGCCTGTCTTGTTTCGGATGGCATGTTTCTCATGCCATCTCGAGTGGTATCCAGCAACAGAGAGGCGACTCTCTGTTGCCGCGCTTGTCGGCATCGCCGTCGAGGCGATGCCAATAGCGGTCGTGGCTGAGGCAGCGGCCGTCGTCGCCTTGGAGGCGACGACAGCACTTGCTGTTGCCGAAGCGGCCGGCGTCTTGGACGAAGACGTCGTTGGCGTGCTCATTGGGAATGAGCACGTGTTCTCCCGAAGAAAATACGGATTGACGTGTCGAGACCGGCACGTCAAATCCTAACGGGGGGATGGTGTAGCGGGGCTACACATTCGGTTCACCTCCCACCTTAGTGCAACATGCACTAAGGCATACATTCAGGTGACCACCACAGGGTGGTCCACATTCATAGCAAAATGCATATGACTGGTAGAAAGTAACACCTTTCTACCAATGAGAGTCATTCAATAGATAGGGGTTCTGCCAGCCATCCAATGGCAGAACCTCTCATTAGAAATATCAGTTTTAGGAGGAAACCCCATTTACAATCAATACAGTTCTCATTTGGCACCAAAGCTATCGTTCGGTTCCTTTATCTAGGTTTGAGTATACTTGTGGGTACAAGTATACTAAACTTAAGTAAATTACTCCTACGCTTCCTCCTACACGTGCGCACACGTGTAAGCTTAAGTAGTGGGTCTAAGCAGACCCATTACAATTTGAGTCGCCAGGAGGTTCTATCTATATATCCCTAGCGAAGCGAGGCGCGAGGGCGCGCCCAGCCAAGCGCAGCGCGGCTGGTCACGTTTGTCAACATTTGTCAAAAAACCGATTCTGACAACGCTTGAAGTGGCGTTGTATTGGCCGAGCCAGCCAGACCCAAATGAGATCATACCCGCAGACGACCCGCAAAAACGTTTATCCACAAGTGCTTCCCACAACACCTCTTCGGGCACGTGGCACGTGCGCAGCAAAGCAGCTCTTACGCCCCGCTGGCATACTGGCCAACATGCGGACGCTCATCCCCCGCGACTTAGATGACATCGCAACGTGCCTTCGGCTCTTCAGAAGTGGCATGGACTTTGGTTGCATCAAAGAAAAGCGCGCTCCCACAGGTCGAACACACACGTGGTCACGAGAATTGCCGGCTACGCGTATGTCGTTCCTCATAAAGAAGTTCGGGCCTCGTCGTGGGTCGGCACGCTGCCGCGCGTGATGGGGACGAGGCGCTGCTGATCTGTCAGCCCTTCGTGGCAGGCACCTCATATCTAACCTGAATACATTACAATTGCACTGCAACCTGAGCCGTCATGAACTACCGAGGTCAGACGACCCGCATCAAACTTATACTGAGGACCACGCCGGTACTAGCGTGCTACCCTCCGGCGGTCGGGTCGCGCAATTGTCAACTACCACGCGTCGCTCTCTGTATGCCGGAGATTACTGCAGCGGCACCCAGCGGAGCCTCGATCGGTTACCCAGCACATGCCAGCGAGATCCCCGGCAAAAGCACTGCTGGGCATGCCTATGATGAGTATGACGTCCCCTGTGACGCTCCTCCAGATAAAGCGACATTCCTATGAGAGCCCCATCATGGATGATGCCGGGTATGACTCCTATGCATGTAAGACCTCAAACGCTCCCGACTTCACTATTAGGCACAACGCCGACGATACAGCGGTTCCGTCACAGCCCCGTGGACTCATATCCACTACCTCAGTCGGGGTAACACGGCCTTTCGATCGCACCCAGCAAACTGACTTGGTCACCGACTAGCCCGTTGCAACAAGCCTTACAGAGGTTTGATAACTTTGATAACCAGTACCAAGCCTTATGGACTTCCATCTACCAGGCGTCTCGGCAACGGCATACCGCGAAAAGGTATAATACTACAGCCGCGCCGGCCGTTTGCCACCGCGACCGCGAGCAGACTTAACAGGCCACCCCATGCCGCAACGTCGGGATTCATTTGTCGCACACACATGCCTTTCACGGACTTCGTCGAAATCGTCCGAGGACAGACGATAGATGCCCACCGACCAAGTAAGTCGATGCTATTAGACGTCCTGCGCAATTTCTGCCTCGGATACAAACACGTTGAAACCTTGTGTGCATCGTTTTTGAAGGCACCCGCGTGCACTTGTCGATTTCTCATCCATCACAGACCGTGTTTCCACGCAACCACTCTTCCGCATCCCGCCACATCAACGTGCTGATGACCAACATTCTAAAAGAACAAGGATTAGAATGCTGCCTTGTTGTCGACGCAGCCACCATCAATATATGTGCTTTTAGCTCGTCGTTGTGGTTACCAAAGGCGGCAGCAGTTCACGCACCACTGGCAGAATTATACAAGACCTTTCTTGTCCAGAAAACGAGTCCGTAAACACGTTTATGAACTAAGACAAAGTCCCCATCGCATCGTTCGAGCATTGCTTCAGCATCAGGCATGGAATTCCTCGATGTCATTGCGCCGACCCCAGTCACGACACCAAAATCGTATGCGCCGATGTTGCCACAGCATATCGTAACGCGTGGACGCACCGTAGACGGGTCTATATGTTCGCTGATTGCATTTCAGCAGACGAGGCCATCGCCATGAACTTATGCGCCGCGTTCGGCTGAAAAGGGAGTGCCGAGACGTATGGCATCCTCCGAGGTGCCATCACATTTTACACGTTTCTTCCACCAACGTCAACCACACCGTCGGCTGTTACAAGTATCACTGGGTAGACAACCACGCCAACGTAGCCTCCGACAGAGCACCAACTGCGCCAACGTTACTGGATCATTATGATAGGCGATGGCTACCGCGACGGGACCCGCCACCATTAACAAGGACAAATTCATACACTGGAGTACACGCTTCGAAGTCGTCAAATTGGTCTTCGGCACCCAAGGCGGAACGGTCGCCATGCCTCCTACCAAGATTGCAAAAACCAAACTCCTGGAATCGAATGCCTTCAACACGCCTGGGTCTCCAACGGAGAGTGCCGGTCTATTTTGGGATGCCTTCGATACGTTGTCATATGCATACGGTTGCCTGACTGGATGAACCACGGGACAAAGCGAGTCTTTGTCTCTCTTCTCGAAGAGGTCTTCCAGTCTCTCGACCTCCATGACCCGAGCGGCCAAGCCCTCTGGGTGGTTCTATGTCTGGAATTTTTCTACATGCTACGGAGGTCCGACATCGTGGCGACATCCCGCTGGATCGTCCTCAAGCCTACCGACGTCATACCGATTGACGCAGCGGGAGATCCGACTACAGATCCAAACCACGCCGTCGCCGCATGCATCCACATCCGGTGGTCCAAGAAAAATCAGTGAGATGCTCCGTTCACCCGAATGTTTACTCTCTCATGACACCCATTCGTGTGCCTAGGTGTCGAGGTATTGCTGCTCCTACGATCGCGAGGAACCGAGCCGGCGGGAGTACCCGCCGCGGTATTCCTCGACGCCCGAGGCGTTTCAAGTTATGTGTCTTCCACTCGAATCGCAAGGGCAATCGAGCTTGCTGCGCGCGCAGCGGGGATGGACCCAAGCGTGTACAACCCACATTCGCTTAGAGCAGACGGCGCTACCAACATGTACCGCGCACGCGTCGATGCGCTGACCATCCAATTTCACGGCCCTTAGACTTCGAACACGTTTAAGCCAAACACTCGGCTGTGTACCAAGTCCGTCGACAGCGTCACTGCAAACATGGTTAGCGAGGTAACGAGAACAACAACACTGCAGTGATGGACGTGCTGCTACCCCCTTAACACTGGGCACACGGTAAAGCTGTAGAGCGGTAGCTACACGCTCCATTAATCTGTTAGGTTATTTAGTTGGCCCAAAGTATTTGCGAATTTGAGGATGAAACGGGGAATTCTCTGGATTTATCCAATAGGTTTGTCAATCGATCGCTTAGCCGAAGATAAATGGTGCAGTACACGTATAAGACACAGGAAATGGTCAATCACAGGTCGTTTCAACAGAGGTTGTGCTGAGGCAGAGAGTTGCTGCTTCTGTTATAATGCAGTTTAGCAGAGGCATTAGTGCCGGGCTTTCTACTATATATTGGGTTCACATGTGCATATATTTGGTTAATTGTATGTCCATGTGTTTTCCGTTCTCGGGATAAGCACCAAAAGAGGTAAATATCTTATTGTTGCTATGCTGCGTATTGGATTGCACATCTAGCGGTCCCAGCACTGAATTTTGGCACGAATCCGAAAACCGTTTACCTTCCCTAACCGATTGATATCATTTACGTATTGAATAATACACTTTTGTATGTAATTATACCCCTGTCAATTTATTTTGTTGAGACATGAAACGACACCGCTCCCAGGCCACACAATATTATTTGCTTTAGAGGGAACATGCCAAAGCGGGGACCTGAAGCCCCACGAAACGGACACGGGCGTCGCATTCGACTTCTGCTGCGAGCAATCCGGGGGGGGGGGGGGGGGGGGGGGGGGGGGGGGGCGTTAACGACGCGTAGGCGTGGCTGAGGAACGCATGCTGGGACTCGAAACCCTCGGTATAGGTACATACAGCAAGGAAAGCATCGATTTCTTGCTTGCAGAGGCTGCTACCCTCCTACACGCTGCTGCTGCGAATGGTGCGGAATTTGCCCGCCGTGGTGTCGCGGCTAGAGCGGGGTATCCAGCTGAACAGTCAAGTGTAGTTCCTTAGCCGCTCTCAACCTCCGTGGATGCAACCCTCCCAACATACATTGTTGGACGTATTTATCGGCGGCCGATGCGAGGCAAGATCAGCTCCCAGTTTGAAATTCGCTGGCTTGACATCCAGTTCTAGAACGCGGTGGAGCATGTCAGTGTCGGCTGTGCTTAACGTGGTATCGGCAATTATGAATCACTTATCCGATTGTAAGGCAACCCTGACTGGCAAGAATTGGTAACGAATGACGCGGATGACTACCTGCAAGTTGTGGACAATTACGAAGAATATGATCCTAGTGTATTGCTTCCGACTAGCTTAGGAGAGGTCGGGACCATTTAGAGCTTGCGATTTGAACCTACAGGAGAAGTCAGCCCACAGGGTGACCTTTACCAGTGCTCTGACGGCTAAAACATGATGTCGCTGCTGCCTGAATACAGGCAGCTGTTTGAACACTCGGCCGCCTCCAGCGTTTTTGCGTACTTGCCTCTGTACTTCTGGCGTCAAGTGTTGTTCCAGACCAACAAGTACGCTGTTGCTTACGACACCAAGGTTTCAACACCGTTCACACTCTCGTAGCTGATAGGTTTGTTAGGCGTCATGTACTACATGGCTTTAAACGACAAAGGCGAGTATACAAACTACTGGGGCCAGCAACCAGAAGACATTGTATTTGGCGGCAGCTCAATCTCGTTGGACAGTGTGATGACCTTCAATCGGTACAATCCGATGCGACGCTGTCTCATTTTCGACGCGTTCCCAACTACGCTGAATCAGGACGCTGCTGTCCGTATTAGACGTCTGCTGAATTTGCTGAAAGTGGCTGGCAGCCTATACATCAAGGTTGGTAGGAATGTGGCTCTGGACGAAGCCAGTGTTACCTACAGGTCTCGAGAAGGAAAGCACATGATTGTATTCAACCCAAAGAAATCAACAGGAAAGGATCACTTCCGATTCTATGTTGTCTGCTGTTCGTCTACGTGGATTGCACTCAACTACAAGTTGCACTGTAAAAGATGTGATGTTGGAGAGGTGTTGTTGGTCAAGCAGATGCGCAGTCGCTGTGGGATGAATTCGATAAGGTATCGAAGATTCGACAGCACCTGCTGGAGGTCATGAGGCCATTTTTCGGCACCAAACGCATCATCAATATGGACAATTACTATACGTCAGCCCAGCTGCGTCAGGAGCTCGAGCTCAAAGGTCTGTACACTCGGGGCACCATCAAACCCAATAGCTAGCAATTCCCACGTCACACGATCCTCGATGAGACTAAGTGTACTCACGGCGATCTGCGCCAGACCATCTCCCGTGATTACAATATGATTTCTGCCTCCTGGTGTGACCGAGACGTTGTCAACATGTGTCAAACGCTGACGCATCAACGGTCACGCCTGACACTAGGATGGTTGGCAATGTGTCGGCTGAGTTTGCAGCTCCAACCTGAATTGGTGAGTACAACAAAAACATGCAAGGGGTGGACAGATTGGATCAAATCCGAGGCAGTTTTTCCATTTCTGACGGCCACTCTTACGAAAGATGGTACATGAAACTGGCTTTGGCCATGATCGATATTATACGGCCAAACACGTACTGGACGCGCCGAATGGCAAAACCCGACCCAACCGCGCGTGACCCGCACCGGCAATTTGTTATGGATTTAGCTAGTGAGCTCATGAACGGCGAGTGGGCCGGGGCTCCGAGCGAGGTCGTATGATCTATGGAGCGCGGTGTGGATGGTGGTGGTAATTCCAGCATTACGCCAACTCAGAGGGCAACCCCCAGTGTCACCAGTCCTCTGCAAAGGTGCATTGCCGTTGCCTCTACGCAAATTCACGACATGAAAAGTAGGAAACGACGCTGGTGTATTGTTTGCCGATGGGAAGGTCGCTATCCAACGGAGGTGACAATATACTGCCTCACCACGGGGGGGGGGATATGCCGAGAAATGAGCGAACAACCGCCAGCTATCTGGATGTACCTAAAGCAGTCTTGGACTTTTCGGATACGATTCACACGTTTTATTTGCCCCAGAAACGGTTTACTGTGAAAGGAAATATCCGTCGCGAGTCATTGCTAGCGCAGCTAAAGAGCGCTACTACTGGCACCGATACTAGCAGATGCGAGCTGCCTGGTTCTAGGATAGCTCCAATGCCTGCCGTCGTCCGTCAAACTGTTCTATAGCTGCTCGCCTGTACGTGGTGGGGAGCTGCGGCCAGACACTGGCTGGTGGGGATGCTGCCAGATACTGTCTTGGGCGTGGTGACCGAGGATGTACAAATAATGCATGTCGATAGAGAAAATGTATGACTTTACGTAGATGCATAGAGGCGGTAATGCTGACACTCTACCTTCCGTTCGTGCACTAGCTTCCAACGAGCGCAAAATAAGTGTGGGCTGCGCGTCCTGTGCCTCAGACAGAACAGAGAAGTAAGTGCAACGAAGCGAGCTCTCAGCATTGCGCTTAGCTCTCGAGCCAATACATGTTTCGCAGATTCCTTAAAAAGGAAGTAACTGGCGAAGACAATCGTAGCTTCAGACGCTGGAGCTTGAGTTGAAAGCAACAGGTCGCGCACATCGGCTGCTGCCATGATCGCTTTGCGCAGTAGTGGGTAAGCTGCATCGTGAAAACGAAAAGTCGTACGGCGAGCGAGCACCAATCGTTGCGCATCTCAATATTAACGCACCTTTTTTACCTTGGTTGTTAGCGTAACCTGCGCCAACACATTGCATATTCCGGCACCGATGTCCATGAAGACGTCGTCCTCGCTGAGTGGCCCCATCACGGCAAGCATCGCGGCACCACCCGGCGGAAGCAGCTCGCCCGCGTTGTTTTGGGACCTCCCTGACTCCTAGCAAATATCACTCGCCGTGATGTCACTGAAGATGACCACCAGAGCGCTGAAAGCGGCAGGCGTTGTGAGCAGTGACATGGATTACACCCTGGCGCAACAGCTGGTTCCTTCTCCACATACTGGTTTTCCACATTTCCTCTTGTCTTCAGCTCCGCTGGTGTCCATTCTGATGATGGCGAGAGCGTCGGCAGTGAGCGCTGCCTCCCATGGCTTATACAACGTGATGGACATCCACCCGATGATAGCAAGCACCGCCCTCGCGCTGATCCACCTAAGAGGCAGCGCGGGAAGTCCTTGGCCGCCTTCCCATATGTCCACTTGAGGGTTGCGAGGCGCAGACGGAGTTAAGTGGCAGTCCGATTGGACTTCGCCATGTTCCTCGCCACGAAGCGCCATGTCACCTGGATGCCTTCTCTCTCGAACTCGAGCGCAATCTGTACTAACTGTTTGTCTCCCCAATCGAGGAAACTGGTCCGCATGGCGATCAGGAAGAGTGCGTGTCTCTTGATTTAACTATGACCATAGGGCTGGCAATGGTGCATATATCTTAGTATTTGTATTGCCAAACCAAACGGCGCTGAGTGGGAGACTGGTTGATAAGATATCAAACATCATGGGGTCCCCGGTTTATGGCCATAAATCAGGTGACTCCAGCGACGTGGCGCTATATATTACGAGCCAGTTCTTCGCACATGCCTGTACGCTGCATTTTGAATGACAGAAATAAAGCCGATAGCGCCGACACGCTTCAGAGCTAAAATGTACTTAATGCGCCATTGAAGGGCTCCCTTGCACACCGTGTTTTGCAAATGTAGTAAAACCGCGACAAATGCATTCTTCTACGCGATAGAGTTAATAATCAATAATGCTCCGCACTGAATGGTAAGTCTTGTTCAATTCTTTTGCCTTTTACTACGGCCAAACACAAAATATCATGTAGCTCCATTCTAACCGAAACAGACGTCGTTGCCGCAGATTTGACAGATATCATCGTCACAGTTGTGGAAGGCGGTGTTGGTAGGTGTCCCTCCAGTTTTGGCACGCTTGCCCCTACTTGGTTTTGAAGTAGATGCAGCCTCCTCCAGCCTGCCATGATTTTATAGATGTCCGCTCAATGACATACGCTTGCGCTTCGTATATTGTTTTTTTGGCCGCGCTGGCAGCGTCAGGATTTCTTTCTCGACTATTGGTTGGATGTGTAGCCATGTTACAAGACTAACTTGAAAGGGGGGGGGGGCTATTTTTCTTGTAGACGTGCATGTGGTTTATGCTCACCAGCGAAAGAAGAAAAATGTCACACGCTCTTAAGCCGATCGGCGATATCTGCAACACAGACCCCGCCTTGAACTTGTTGCACTGCTGCTTTCTTCAATTGGGCAGGATACTTGGGCGTTCTGAATAATGGAGCCAACAGCTGTTTCCTTCAACCCTCCCTCCCGACCAGATAGGCTCATAGAGCCCAGGATCAACTTCGCCGCGATGCGCTACGTGTGCCCTACTAAGAACCCGGCCTATATTTCCGTCAACACGAGGCGTTGTGTCTCGTAGCCGTACGACTTACAGAAATACTGGAAGCAAGCCTTTCGTCGATAGATAGGAGATCGCCGACCTTCTGAACCCGAACGAATAGACGTACTTAACGCGATCACATTTACGCTATAATTCAGTAGTTTTGTCAGATTTGACTTGACTTTTGTATGGTATACACCTTCAGTAGTTTAATCGTTGAACCCTTTCTTATTGCCCCTATCCCCCTCCTGTATTGACCATTTCCCTTCCACCGCACAATCTTACCTCCACGTAAACTATTACTGAGAACCCTGGCCAACTTAAAACCTTTGTTATCTAATTTACTGGTGTACTTAATCACTTATCGATTGACCGACTCGGTCGTCAGGCTTAAATATGGTTCAGATTCTACCTCTACTATCTAATAGACATGTTATACTTAATGTAAACTGCTTCAACGGATAGTACTAAGTTGGCCAGGGTTCACTGTATAGTCAGTCGAAGTAAACACCAAGCCGCACAATCACTTTGAACCTACACAATAGGTTCAAGTATTAATAGGAGTCTCAGCGTCAGTTCACAATTTCTTATCATCGCGACCACCGCATTCTATCTCGTGAACGTGACAACGCCATGGCGTTTCACGAAGCTTTAGCGCTCGTCGAGACAAGCGATGACATCGACAGGGACAGCGCGACGTTCCCTCCGCTGGCAGAGATCGACAAGCTCTTCGACACCATGCTTGAGTATTTGCCGGAAGAAGCGAAGAGCCACGGAAAGGGGAAGACGCAGGGTCCAACAACGAAGAAGGGAGAGAGGACGACACGTGTTCGGAGCCCCGCCAGTTCGTCGACAGTGCTTCAGCGTCGAAGGAGGGCCGAGATTTTGTCGTTGAGGCAACAAGCAACGGAGTTACAGAAAGCGTTGGACCAAATATTGAGTGGCGGCGAGGCTAACCCGGCAATCCTGACACTGAACGCGAAGACGTATGCTGACGCGAAAGCTCGAGGACAAAGACTGTCGCGATGGCATCGGTGTGCGCTTGAGCAGTATGAAATGAGGAACAAGTCGCAAGAACTGAATCGTCAACTCAAGAAAATTCTGTCCCAGCAGAGGAACACGTCCAGTTCCTTGCGCAGGATTCTTCGGAGACAATCTCTCGCCCAGGTCAGTTTGTCGAGCTTCACCAATTATTCTTGGAGTTTTAGCTGTCGCGCTTGATATGTATTCTAATCGTTGCTCCTTGATTACAGGACATGAACTACTTGATGAAACACGAGTCACCTGCGCGCTTATATGAACCGCTTGAGGACAATGATGTATCCAGGAGCATGGCACAGCTCGAGAGCGGAGTGGAGAACATGTACCAGTATGCTACTCCACAGTTTGAAGTGGGTTCCACTCCTGCTCTCTCAAGTCCTGTGCAGACTAGCTACAGTGAACAGCGCAAGGGTGATGTCGTCGAGTTCGTCGTGAGCACACCGATGCGCTGTTCCATGGCCAATGCTAGCAACGTGATGTGGAATTATCACAACAACCAGGTAAGTCTCGACGTTAGAGCTTTTAATCCTTAGCTAACTTTGCAACTGTTCTCTGTAGGCACCCGAGAATATGCCGAATGTGTTTCACAATATGGAGACATTAACGATGCAACATCTTGAAGACACCCTACAATTCGACAAGCTGCACTACGTCCGAAAGTTCTCCGAGTCAGACAAGGTTACATTCGTCTGCTCCGATATTTTGCTATTGCGCTCGAAAGGGTTGAGATTTTTGCTAAAGGGTTACATCACCTTCATGCCACTACCGGCCGACCCACTCCATACGTGTGTCGTGCACTCGGTATTCAAGGTACACTGTGACAACGAAGCTGGCCAACAATCTGCTTTCGCGAATGGCGTTGCGCTTGGATCATTGAGTAAATATGTTCGACTTTGTTGGCAGTCGGAACAGTCCAGGTTGGTCGATGAAACTACTCGTATCCCCCGGTAGGCTAACTATTTCATTACGTAGACCTACGTATACTCCACACCCTGCATTGGCGTGACGATACGAAGCGAAGCAAATAAAATTAATTATTTTTCTTTGTGGAGCAATTGATGCGTTCAAACCAAGCACTATTCTTGTTTGTTCTTCGTACGCTATCCCAAAAACTGTACGTGTTGCACTTGCTTCGAGTCGATGATATGCATGACGGCTTGCACTTGGTCACTCAAGTCAGCTGATCAGAACGAATAACCGAGAAGCTTAGTCAATCAATGTATATGAAGCAGCTATCAAGTTCGACAAGACATCATTTTTTTCTGAAGCGAAAATACTTTTTGTGGGAAAAAAATTGAATTTACTTGCTAAACAATATTTACCGCTCACCCAGTACTGAACATGAATTATGTTGGTGAAAGCATAATGTGTTTCTGAACATGCCGCAGCATGAAGAGTTATTCGACGCAGTCAACTTCTTCCAGCAATGCTACACAACTTGCTCCACGGCGTGTTATATTCCTGGAAAATATGTCTTCAATTTCGTCACGGTCCCAGCGGCTCGCTGCCTTCCTGACCGTCCGATGCCTGATTATATTATGTGCCATCGTTCTCACCCGCGGCTCGAATTATTTGCAGCTCACCGAACTGATTCACGCCGCCATCATGATTGAGAATGTTGTTACCATCGTTCAGAACGTACGCTTCCTCGATGAAGCAGGTTCTTGGGCTACGTCGCTGGCGATAACGGGTTTATTATAGTTTGGCACTCAAAAGGCTGGAATATCTACGCACCTTTGGAGAACAGAGACAAGAGGCATTTGCTGCATAGTTCCAGTTCGTGGCACTTTGCGCGCACAAGCGTTGAAATCCAAATACTCACTCAGAAAAGGCCTAGCGAGGATGACACCAGGTACTGCCTACCTATATATTTCACGGTGCGTACGGGTGTGGATGCGACTACCAGAAAATTTTCCTTACCCGAAACACTACACCGTCTTACCCCGTACCAGACGCCTACTGGTAGCTCGAAACCACATTTATACATGTAGCAGCTGTTACGGAGCTACCAACGACCAAGAATGTGATCAACTACTATGCCAACTTGGCTACAGCCAGCCCGAATTGCAAGGAATCGGAGAAGTAGGATGCTGCTGCATTTGAAAGTCTTTACTGGACCTAATATGGAGTAACTCAAGGCAGCCTACGTATATCTCTTTTCGGCGCGGTTGCTACCCGAGTGTATGACATTGTACGCAGTCTTTCATGCCAGAGCCGGCTGTCCTAAGACCCCCAGAGGACGGAGCAAGCACAACATTGCCTGCAGATCACAGGTGACGCATGCGCAGGGACGCGAACTGGTCGATGGTAGGCACCGTCGGCACGAAGTTGACGATGGCGTCGATCTTGGCCTTGACGTCCGGCGTGATCTTGCTCACGAAGTTGAGCGCCTTCAGGTTGTCCTCGAGCTGCGACTTGCGGCTGGCGCCCACCATGACCGTCGAGACGTTGTCATTAGCGGCGGCCCAGGCGATAGACATTTGCGCGAGCGAGCAGCCGAGTGCCTCGGCGATGGGTTTGAGCTTGTCGGCCATGGCCACGCGCTCCTCGAAGCCTTCCGTGAGCGGACCGGCCTTGAACATGTCCGCCGTGAAGCGCGAGCCCTCGGGCTTGCCGGCGCTGTACTTGCCCGTGAGGGTGCCGTACGCGAGCGGAGACCACGTCGTGAGTCCCAGCTTGTACTTGGTGTACAGGTCCACGTACTCGTACTCGACCTTGTTGCGCACGAAGATGTTGTACTGAGACTGCTCGACGACGGGGCGCATGAGGCCGAGGCGGTCGGCGATCTCGCACGCCTCCAGGATGTCCTTGGCGAGCCACTCGCTCGTGCCCCAGTAGAACGCCCAGCCCTGCTGGATCACGTAGTTCATGGCTCGCACCGTCTCCTCGAGCGGCGTGTACGGGTCCTGACGGTGGCAGTAGATGACGTCCACGTACTCGAGCTGCAGTCGAGCCAGCGACGCCTTCGTGCCCTCCACGATGTGCTTGCGGCTCAGGCCCTGGTCGTTGGGGCCGCACTCAAAGAACCCCTTGCAGCCGTTGAAGAGCTTGGTGGTGATCACGAGGTCCTCACGACTCCAGACACCGTCGGTGATACCCTTCTGGATGGCACCGCCCATGTTCTCCTCGGCTTGGCCCATGCCGTACGACTCGGCGTTGTCGAAGAAGTTGACGCCGTGCTTGAAGGCCGTGGCCATCATCTCGTACCAGGCATCGGCCGTGTACTTCTCGTCACGGCCCATCCAGGAGCCGAGTGAGAGCTTGGACACGAGCAGACCGGAGTTGCCCAGGAAGCGGTAGGGCATCTTGGTGGTGGTCGCCATGGTGATGAAAGGCAGAGGTGGGATGCTTGAGGCGGTCGCGATTGCGATGAGGAAGCGAATTAGAAAGTGAGTGTTGCTGGCGACCAGGAACCGGAAGGGGGCATCGGAAACAGTTGCTCCCTCAGGCATTGCCGACCCCGTTGACTTTGCAGCCACGCAGAGTCATTGCGCAGTCCTGTAACTTACATGTACGTAGTTCATGTTCTTCATAGTGTTTACTTGATCCAAACTTGTGCATGTTCTTCATAGTGTTTGCTTGATTCGAGCTTGCCACTGGCTCGTCATCAAAATGATCACGCGGTTGCCCAGAGAGTGAGTAGCAATGGGGGGGATTTAGGCTGCCCCTGTCATGTTAGACATGACATGTTTCATGTATTTACCGGTAGATGCAATGGAGGTTGGCGCAAAAACCGACAACATAAAACTAACTACAACTTCGATATAGTAATATTGTGGAAACTGGTACTACTACGTCTTTTGTAGTTTATTATCGTCGTGTTACTCAGATCCATGAAGTCATGACAGGCTCCCTCTCCACAGTGTAAGAAGTCCTAAGTTAGAACCGCGTAAACTCGCCTATCCCTTTGTCATGTAAGATGTGATTTCTTTCCGCTGCGATTATCTGAAGTAAACACCAGGGCCGCACAAACACTTTATCGAATACAATACTCACACTTCCCTCACACAGGAGTCGCAGCGTCATTTCAGATTTTTCATTACCGCAGTTATTTGACGATGAACTTCTTACCGTGTGACAACGTCATAACGCTACAAGAGGTTTTAGCATTCATCGACCCAAGCGATGACATCGACAGGAACAATGCCACGTTACCTCCACTGGAAGAGACCGACGAGCTCCTCGGCTCCGTGATGGAGTTTTTGCTGCAAGAAACGACGAGTCTCGACGGGAAGGCACAAAAGCCGACAACGAAGCAGGGAAGAACGACCACGACGACGCCGACGAAGACAACGGCGACGCCGACGGAGAAGACGACGGGGAAAAAGAAGCGTGTGCGCAGTCCCGCCAGTTCGTCCACAGTGCTTCAGCGTCGCAAGAAGGCCGAGATTTTGTCGCTGAGGCAGCAAGCAACGGAGTTGCAGACACTTTTGAACCAATTGTTGAGTCCCGACGCGAGCTCAGCAGCTCCGAAACTGAACGCGAAGAAGTATGCTGACGCGAAAGCTCGAGGGCAAAGACTGTCGCGATGGCAGCGCTCTGCGCTCGAGCAGTATGAAATGCGGTGCAAGTCACAAAAATTGAATCGCCAACTCAAGAAAATTGCGTCCCAGCAGCGGAGTGCGTCCAAATCCTTGCGCAGGATTCTTCAGAGACGATCTTTCGTCCAGGTGAGATGTTTGTGGCTTGAACTATTACTCTTGATACGTGTACTCATTGCTGCTCCTTGATTGCAGGACATGAACTACTTGATGAAACACCTTTCAACTGCGCGAGTACATGGATCGCTTGCAGACAATGGCGTGCACAGGTGCATGGCGCAGCTTGCGCACGCAGTGGACAGTATGTACCAGCATCCGACTCCAATATTCGGTTCGGCTCCTTCTGTATCAAGTCATGTGCAGACTAGCTACAAGGAACAACGCAAGGGAGATGTCGTCGCGTTCATCACAAGCACACCGATGCGCTGTTCCATGGCTGATGCTAGCAACGTGGTTTGGAGTCATTTCATAAAAGAGCAGGTGAGTTCTACAGGGCAAAGTTCGATACCTTTCACGTTGATCCGTAGCCTAACTTTGAACCTGCTCGCTGTAGACACTACATGTAGAGAGCAAGCCCAATGTGCTGCACAGCACGGAGCCAGTAACGCTGCATCATCTCGACGAGTCACTGCAGTTCGAGAAGCTGCACTACCTCCGTAAAGTCTCCGAGCCGGGGAAGGTTACATTGGTCTACTCTGCTATTCTGCTACTGCACTCGGAAGGGCTGAAATTCTGCATAAATGGTCTCACCACCATCATGCCATTACCAGCAGACCCGCTCCATACGTGTGCCGTGCACACAGTCGTCAAGCTACACGTTGACAAAAAACCCGGTCAAGAATCTCCTTTCGCGCAAGACATTGCTCTGGGAGCGTTGAGTAAAGCCGTTCGGCTGTATCGGCAGTCGGAACAGTCCAGCCTGGTCGATGAAGCTGCTCGTGTCTCGGGGGAACCCAGCTATTTCATGCTGTAGAACTGCTCTAGTAGACGCCTTCTTTTCTCAGTTCCCACTCAACGACGCGCAGGGCCACACGTCTGACTGCGTATAGGATCTCATTGTAATATTAGACTGATTTCGGGACGGCGTCAATCGGAACGTGATGACCGAAATCTGAAGGAGATTGAAATGAATCAATTCCAACTGGTGACGACTTTGCAACAAGTTTTCGAACAAGATCTAACTCCCGAGGTGGCTGATTTCTCGACTAACATGAACAGGATTTTGCTCAGAAAATAAGACAAGTTGAAGCAGGTTCAATTCCCCCAATTCAAATCAAATACTACTACTACTACTACTTAAGGTCATGCCAAAGACCCCTGTACCATGTTGTGCTTGCTTGAATCGTCGGTGTAGTTGCAGACTCGAGCAACTTGCTTATTATCGTTTAAGGCATCAGCATGTGGAAGTCTCACCACCAGAATCAAATTATATGTAGCTCTATAAACCATTAATGGCTCCAACAACGCCATTTGGGCACGCTGTGTCCTCGCGTGTGCCGGTTGTTGCGCCAATAGTGTGTCGTGCACACACTCAGTAGAGAAAAAGCCTATTTTCCGCTGATTCAAGTACGTGTTCACGTCACAGACCGAAATCAGGTGTTCCGCAGCTCCGGTCCGGTGTGGTCTGTGCTTCGTCAAAACGAAATTAGGCGCTTAGGCCACGCCCCAGGAGAGTCGCTGTACAGGATGGCATAGCTAGACTCCCCGGAGATACGAACAGCTTCATCGGCCAGCCTGGACTGTTCCGACTGCCAAAATAGTCGAATGGCTTTACTCAACGCTCCCAGAGCGATATCTTTCGCGAAAAGAGCTTGTTTGTTTGGTTCGTTGTCAACGCGTAGCTTGAGTACCAAGTGCACGACACACGTACGGAGTGGGTCGGCTGGTAGTGGTACGACAGTCGTGATACCATTGGTGCCAAATCGTAGCCCTTTTGAGCGCAGTAGAAGGATGTCGGAGCAGACGAATGCGATCTTCTCTGGCTCAGAGAACTGTCGGATGTAGTGCAGCTTCTCAAACTGCAGGGGGTCGTCAAGATGGTGTAGTGTTAACGGTTCCATCATCTGCAACGCATTGGGCTTGCTCCCGGGTGTCTACAGAGAACAGTTGCAAAGTTAGACTTCTGGGAGTACCGAACATTGGCATACAGAACCCACCCGCTCTTTTTCGAGATACGTCAAAATCATGTTGCTAGCTTCAGCCATGGAACAGCGCATCGGTGTGCTCACGACGAACTCGACGACATCACCCTTGCGTTGTTCCCTGTAGCTAGTCTGCACAGGACTTGAGAGAGCAGGAGTGGAACCCACTTCAAACTGTGGAGTAGCATACTGGTACATGTTCTCCACTGCGCTCTCGAGCTGTGCCATGCTCCTGCATACATCATTGTCTGCAAGTGGTTCACGTATAGTCACCGGGGACTTGGGTTTCATGTAGTTCATGTCCTGTAATCAAGGAGCAACGGTGGGTATGCATATCGAGGTCAATACGTGAAGCTCGAAGAAATTACCTGGGCGAGTGACTGTCTCCGAAGAATCCTGCGCAAGGAACTGGTCGTATTCTTCTGTTGAGACAGAATTTTCTTGAGTTGTTGATTCTGTTTTTCCGACTTGTTCCTCATTTCGTACTGCTCAATTGCACACCGATGCCATAGAGACAGCATTTGCCCTGGAACCTTGGTGTCGGCGTACGTCTTCAGTTTCAAAATTGTGTTAAATCTCAGAATTGCCGAATTCGCGTCCCCGCCACTCAACAATTCGTTCAAAACTTGCTGCAACTCCGTTACTTGACCCCTGAGCGACAAAATGTCGGCCCTCCTACGACGCTGCAGCACTGTCGACGAACTGGCGGGGCTGCGCACACGCTTCTTCTTCTTCTTCTTCTTCGCCGTCACCGTCTTTTTCTTCTTCTTTATTGTCGGATTTTGCGTCTTCCCCTTCTCAGTTTCTTCCGGTGAGTACTCGATCATGGACCCCAGGAGCTCGTCGATCTCTTCCGATAGAGGGAATGCTGCACTGTTCATGTCGATATCACCACTTGGGTCAATGAACGCTGAAGCTTCGTGAAGCGTCGTAAAGTTGTCGCCCTCACGATGTAAGAAGCTCATCGTCAGATGATTGCGACGATGAGAAATTGTGAACTGAGGCTGCAGGTCGCAACCTGCAAGTCTATTTACTGCTACCGTAGTTATTCGGCAGTGTTTGTGCGCTTCGGTGTTTACTTCAGACTTTGCCGGTACAGGCGTCCCCGCCAAATCTGCAAAGGTCGGACCAATAAAGACTGCGAGGTTGCAAGATTCGCACAGGTGCCATATAGATGCGAAAGTATTAAGTTACTATGAATTTATTGTTTCCACGTGCTAGAAGCTTCCCGCATCGCGACATTTTCCCTCCACGTTGCATCTACCTCAGTACATCCCATCCCGACCTGTTTCAAATCCCATGCACATCTGTACTACCTGTGCGAGGTAAATTGCTGCTTGCAGTTGCACATTTGTCGGGGACATCTGTAGTGGAAATAACAAACATATGCACGAAGAACATACATGTACCATCCGCGGACTGAATACTGTAGTTTACGGGGTCATACGATTGTGGGGTGAACCTGTCGTGACTTCATGTGATACGACGATCAAACTACACGCTAATATATTTATTGTGTACTATTAATATCATCCGTTAGGCCCATTCTCAACCGGTACATGCGGCCGCATGCGGCCAAATACTCTCGTTTCATTGGCTTACTTGCTGCGTCGCCGCATGCGTCGCGGAGCAAAAAAAGGCGGTCATGCGGCTATTTCGACGCATGCGTCCAAGTTGCCGCACAGCTAGGGTGGGGGACGCACGGAGACCTGCCAATCACAGTGCTTCAGCTGCTACAGCTTCAACGTCTTATTAACTCACTTTGCCCTTGCTGCATATTTGTCATTGCTGGACATCCGCTACCATGAACAACAGTATATCGACTATCAACGAAGAAGATGAGTTCTGTGCAGTTATTCTTCCTGTAGTGATCGCAGTCCTGGCCATTGCCACACAAGCGGAGCCCAGCACTATGCAGGTTGTTCGTCGGCGTATGGACTGGAACTCGCACGCCCAGAGGCTTTTGCTGGAAGGAGAGTTCAAGCAATATTATCGGATGAGCTACGCAGGATTTGAGAGGCTGGTTTCGTTAATTGGAGCGGAATTGGTTGTTGACCCTCTTCAATCGGCTCGACGAGCACTAGGTGAGCCTCCTGTCTCTCCTGCTGGGATGCTGCAGACTTGTATCAGCTGGCTTGCTGGTGGCAGCTTTCACCACATTCGTGTCATCACTGGAACTAGTCGAGCCGGATTTTATCGAATCGTGCATGCAGTGCTGGCTGCACTGAATAACTGTACCGCCCTGGCAATGGTTTTTCCTCAAAGCGACAACTCTATGGAGTTAGCAGCAGCGAGTTTTCGTTCGATTAGTACGGATTGGGCAATTCCCGGTTGTATTGGAGCAATTGACGGGTGGTTGTGCCCGATTCGGGTGCCACGATCATCTGAGTGTGGGCGGGTTGTTTCGTTTTTTTCGGGACACTATCAGCGCTACGGTTTGAACGTACAAGCCTGTGCGGATTTTCAGTGCCGGTTTACCGCAATGGCGTGTCGTGCACCTGGTGGACGGAACGATTCGGTGGCTTTCCAGCAGTGGTCGCTCTGCAAAGTCCTTGCTCGAATACGGGGACCTTATTTTGTCGTTGCTGATAACGCTTACACACAGAGCAGAACGGTCTCGACCCCATTTAATCAAGCTCAAGTGTTGAATAGACCAGATCGAGATGACTACAACTTCTTTCTCAGCCAATGTCGGATCCGCATAGAAATGGCGTTCGGGCTCCTCGTCAACAAGTGGAGAATTTTAAAGCGCCCTCTGTGTGTTTTACTCCGGATGGCACCTCATGTCATCCACGCTTGTATGCGTTTGCACAATTTTTGTATTGACCAGCGTGTCATGGAGTCCCCACAAACTATGCGGTCAACTATAAAAGCAATGCGAAAAGAACTGCGCACGTGGAATGGCAGCAGAGATCTATCATATGCTCAAACTGAATTCGAGGTAGACGGCAGAGAAACTATCCAGCTACTAGATGAAACAACCCGGAGCATCATTGTTCAGAACATAGTCTCTAGAGATCTGCACCGGCCATCTTACAACCTTGAGAGGAAGAATCACGATAAATAAGACAGAATATCCATCCAATGGTTCCTGTTACAAGAGATGATATGCTTAGTTTGTGTTGGTACGGAGCCTTTCAATGCACGATTTCCGCTCCTCCAGCAATACAGCACGATCTTCTAGTAAACGATCCTTTGCTTCATCGTCATTTGCGGCTGCGACTATTGACTTGTCAATATCACCTAAATGCCGGCGGATATCACCCAGTATGTTGAGCAACTGGGACCTTTGACTCAGTGCTCCGCGCTCTGAATCGCGGGCATGCTCTGCTTCCGTTTTCCTGTGTGTGACGTAGGTCATCAACGCAGCTGCAACCTTCTCTATAGCTTCAGATCCTTTGCGGTGTTTGTTGTTGAACGTTGGAGCTGCCCCGTTGCCTTCCTGCGACTCAGAATCCAAGGTATCTAACTCGTCATCTTCGAAGAGTCCTCCTTTGACAAAGTTTATGAACTCCGGCTTCAACTGCATTGACCATTTTGCAGACATGAATTAGAAATGTACACCAGCAGGTAAATCGAACGTTGCGACGTACCTTGAGCCACTTTCGTAGATAAAGCACAGCACCTTGGTTCTCAACGAAGTTACGGAACTCGTTCTCGTGCTGGCCGGACTTGGTAAACCGTTGCTCAGCTGCAAAGTACTTTTAGGTAAGCTCCTTTGTCATTGCAAACAGCTTTTCAGGTGGGTGGGGTTTAGTCACTGAAGGATCAATGCCACTGAAAAGTTCGTCTTCAAACATCACCAGGTTCCTCTCGTGCGTCTTCGGGAAGATGTGCACATAAGACTCGCGAACCTCCTGCCAGAAATTGCTCTTCGCGTTGGTCTGCTTGCTATCCAGAGCAGCACGTGAAGCGGTATCACCTAAAACAAATCCACGAGTCAGTATATCATCGTAAGGAACGATATCTAACTCAAAAATATAGAAGTTACCTGTTTGGCTGTAGCGCGTAGCAAACTCGTCCGAGAACAGAAAATTAATCAATCTATATGGACAGTGCTTCGTTCGCTTGGACACAGCATTGGTGCCCGTTGTGAGACCAGCATCGCCTAGCATGATGCCGTCCATAGCTGCTTGAGCAGCATCGTGCTGCTTCAAGATTGCTATGCGTTCGTCCTTCTTCATTTTTGACCTGACCTTCAGCTTCCTGCGTGTACACTCCTTCCTGATCGCATCTGCACACCAGCTTGTATAGTCCGTCACAGTCGTTGTCGGGAGATCAATGTCGCTGTC
Organism: Phytophthora ramorum; assembly: GCF_020800215.1. NCBI lineage: Eukaryota > Oomycota > Peronosporomycetes > Peronosporales > Peronosporaceae > Phytophthora > Phytophthora ramorum. The sequence continues at coordinate 725,480 of NW_027150660.1, read as the reverse complement.
GTCAGAACTATCGCAGCCTTCTTCGTTGGAGCGCCAAGCTGTTTGAACTCGAGCGAGATCTGCCTGCAGGTTGCGAGGCATAAGGGGGCTGCTGGCTGGGCCAATGGACGAGGTAACCCATCCAACTGGAGTTGATTGAGCTGATTGCTGAGGCAAAATGCCTGGAGCAGGACTCATGCCCATGAACCTCCCCGCTGGGCTTTGCTGCGGCATGGCCAGGGTCTGCGCGTTTTGGTTGATCGGCATTGATGGTTATCCAGATATAATGACCCCCTGCATTAGTACCAACAAACTCCCGTTATCGCAGTCCACATCACTCACCGCTGCATTCTCCTGCATATTCACTCTTCTAGTGCCGACACTTTCTTCCTTGTGCGGTAGAAGGCTTCTCTCAGCGGCGGGTGTTTCAGAAGTGAGCTGAAAAAAAGATATCCACGAGAACAGCAGGCTGAGGGTGGGGCACGCACCAAATACGGTGGCATTTTCGTTCTCAACCAATGCGGCCGCATGAAACATAACTGTGCGATGCGGTGCGGCCGCATGCGGCCGGTTGAGACTGGGCCTTAGGCGCACGAAAGGGCTAACATTAACCCTTTCACTAACCTTAATGATACCGGATTCCTTGATTTCATGAATTCATAAGCTGGCCAACACATCGATGAAATCCCTTCACAAGTGCGCAAGTGGAGCGGGGGAGGGGGTGCTTCAAATAGCACAGCATCAAGAAGTTCGCCAGCGTCCACCATACTGCACACTGTATCCCCTCGGATATTATTATTAGAGTGTTATTTTGTTGGATGCATCGGGATCACAGTTAGAATCCATTTATACGTGTACCGTGTCTAACCATAGCTGCCTAAACCATCGACGGCATCAACGACACCATTTTTTCAAAGTGTGCCCTCGCGAGTGACGACTTTTGTGCCAATTGCACGTCACGTACCCGGCCAGTAGTGAAAAAAAATTCTCGCTCGCTAAACCAAGTACATGCAGCATATTGTACTCGTCATTGAAGGTTGGACCAACACTTATTAACATGCCACACAAATGGCAATAGCTCTTCGAGTTTTTATCCGATCAGATTAAGACAGCCACAACACTGTTCCTTAGTGCGTTGTACGTGCATTACAACTTTTACTTCGCTAGCAACATGTCCGGGTCAAACACCAAGATGCGAGAGCTGACCCCAGGTCAGAAGGGCTTGTCGTACGGTGTTTCGAGTTCATGACCATATCGAAGGAAGAAGGGCTCTTTAGGGGGAAGCGGACCCGAGACCTTGTAGCTGCGTGTATGGAGATTGCTCGTGGCACCGCTACGACCGTAATGTACGAATACAGAGCCGACAACACCACCAAGTTCGAGGTCGGTGCACCATATTCGCGACACCAGCACCTTATCAGGAGTATATCGTTAACCTGTGAAATATTATATTGTCATCCAAGCCAAGCGAGCGTGGCAAGAAGCGAGGACGAACTACCTCTGTAAATTAATATTGGCTTGAACGATTTGAGCACCTGGTTATAATATCTATGGATGTGTTTTTACTATATTTGCACTTTCTCCTGTAAACCCATGTGTATTTCCCCCAGAAGTGCTCCTCAAGAGCAACCCGTTTCCCGCAATTCTGAAACCTCAGGAATGCGTTTGTAAAGCGACTCGTAGCGCAATAACGGCTGCGATTCAGTCGACTTTGACCTCGATTTTGAAATCTAGACCCAGCTTTGTACCCTATATCTAAATGCCGCTATAGGTTTTAGGGCTGTGAATCAATCAAAACTGAAGGCTGAGCTGTTCACGCGGAGCGAATAAAGGTTATCCCCCCTGGAGTAAATTAAGCGTAATCCCCCCAATCTCCGAATCACGAGTCGTGATTCATACACACTTTATAAATCTGAATCGAATTCCATTCCAATATTTGCAAGCTCCAGCACACCACACATGACCAAATCAACGAGTTCCCGCAAGCCTACCCAATGCAGCGAGCCTGGATGCAACAAGAGGGCGCAGTCTGGGCGACTTTGCAAGGGCCACGGGGGAGGCATGCGCTGCCGAGTCCCAAGCTGCGGAAAGCTCGCTCAGACTCGAGCTTTGTGCGTGAAGCATGGCGGTGGTCGGCATTGTTCAGTGGAAGGGTGCGAGAAGCTTTCACAGTCTCGACGGTTATGCCTCGTTCACGGGGGTGGTCGACGCTGCAGCGTGCCGAACTGCCAAAAGTTCAGGCAGATTAAAGATTTGTGCAAGGCGCACGCCAAGATGGGAATGACAGCGAAGTCACACGACCAAGAGTGTGGCGTGTCAAAGTGCTCCAGCAACGTGACGAGCTTGGTTGAAACGGCACGTGCACCGCCGAGCAACGAGCCACCAATTGTGTCACCAAACTGTGCCACAAACTCACCTACCTCAACGATCGCGACCAGTTTTGCTCCGCCAGATTTCAACCACATCGCGAAGCCGCCCGTTCGTCGCGCACTGGAATCTCACGCAAAATCCTTGAGTTTTGGGGAGACACACCAATGGGAGATGTACACACGACAGCGAATGCCGCTGTCCCCGTTGTTCTCTCGAACGAGTGAATGCTCAGCGAGTCCATGGGCTAGTGCCGGCGAAGTCTTGAGCTCCAAGAGACTACCCTTGCGTTAGTTGAAGGTTGCTCCAGGTACAAACCAAGTCTGCTAAAGCGTACACCATGCGGCTTACCTGTATAATATAAACAGATGCCCGCTAAAAACACGAAAATCGGAAGTGTCGACAGGTGTGGGGTAATGGGGGGCATCTACAAAACCAAGCGAACGACTTCAGCACACAACTGGCCTTTACCGAGTTACATTGAGTCTCTATCGGCCCGTATTAGTACTCGTGTTAATTTCATAATTTGAAAGCGGCGTCCATTGAATTGGAGTTCGTAGCATTATGCGATGCTAGAATCTCGTGGTAACAAGCGGTTATATAAGCAGTGTACAACTAACCTGGGGTCAAGCAGACCTTTAGTGGTTTCTAACGAGAGCAGCTCGCGTTAAGTCGAGAGAGAGCCCCGCACGCTCGGTGCTCAGTCGCCATTGCCGAAAAGGAAGGATAGATGTCACGCCTCAAGACCCCCAACAACAAGAGCGGTCCGAAGAAGGACGGCAGTGGGAAGAAGAGCAGAAGAACAAGGGGCTACCTTGCGCTGCTCGCCAGTTGGACAACGAAGGCCACGTACTTCTGGAGGACGTCCTAAGGAGCGACGAAAGAAATGCATCTACACGATGAAACCCTGCATGCTGATGACGACCCTCCGGTTATCTTCGAGTGGGTACGAGTTCGTGGTTTCACACTTTCTAGGCAACTTCAACACAATTCAACTTTCTTTTTATTGGCCGTGTCTGATCTTAATGTGTTTCATCAAACCTGCACATGAATCGTGCAGTCAAAACTATTAGCGAAGCAGCAGTCATTGAGTAAAAGCGTAGTTGCCGAATCAAGGAGCCCCACTTGTTGAGCTTCACAGCAGAGCCTACGAGCGCAGCTTGAGGAAGGTGCGCTTCAGAATGCGAGCCTGTGCATGATATCAACACCAAGGAAGCAATCAACAAGCTTACGACAGAATGATAGAACCACCGAGTGCAGTCACAAGACGCACCTCGTAGCTGATGGTGTGCTGAATGGCATCGTTTCCCGTCATGCCGGCGTTCCGTTGGTCGGCTGCAGTAGTAGTGAAGATGTCCTTGCCGTGCTGGTCCGCGCAATCGAGGAACTCGAGGATGTCGTCCATGGTCGAGTCGCGGATAGTGGTCATGTGCTTGGCTAGCGTGAGTGCCAGGCCGAGGAAGCAGCGCTTGGCGTAGTACCAAGTGTCTGGCCCCAGCTTGCGATGGTACGGCTCCATGCTCTTCATGACTCGGCAGATGCCAAAGTCGTAGTTGTTCTTGGAGCAGTAGAGCGTGCCGATGACGAGGTTGACGATGCAGAGGTGGAAGAGCCGCTTGTCCGGGTCGCGACTCGACTCCTCTTCCTCTTCTCGCTCGATGGAGCGCAGCAGCTCCTCGGCCTTTTCATTGTCCGTGTTCATCACGTAGCAGACGCAAAGGTTGGCCAGGATGATGGCCTGCACGTCGAGCAGGTTGTCTTGGTGCTTCTTGACGAACGGCTCGTAGTACTGGATGGCCTGCTCGTACTTGTTTCCCTGCAAGAAGAAGACGTGCGCCACGTTCAGCTTCCAGGCTTCGTGCTCCGAGCAGAACTCGGCCGTCTGTCTGAAAATCTTCTCCACTTGCGTATAATTGCCCCGCTCCCAGTAGATGTTGGCCTGTGCCATCAGCACGGGCATGAAGTCTTCCAGCGCGTCGTCGTAGGCCTTCAAGGACGTCTTGATGTCCTCGTTGGACTGTGCAAGGCGCGCGTCTTGAATTTTCTTGGTCAACTTGCGCAGCCCTTCGACGTGCTTGATGGCCAGCTCGTCGTACTTGCGATAGGCATCCTCCGGCGACGTTTGTAGCGTCACGGTGGCGTCCATGAAGTCGTAGAAGTCCTTCGAGAGCAGCTGGAACGTCAGATGAGCGTTCTCCGCCAACACGTCGGCCATGAGGTCGTGGAAGCCGTGCTTCGTGTACAGAATGAGCAAGTTGGAGAAGGTCTCCACCGGGAACGGCGGGTTCTGCAGCAGGAAGTTGAGCTTCTTGAAGCCGCCGTTCGGATCCACGTCCATATTCATGAGCCCGAAGTTGTGCAGCGACACCGGGTCCAGCTCTTCTTCCTGGCGAGGCGGCATGTCCAGCAGCGCGTCTCGAGCGCCCTTGTAGTTCTTCATTTCGTACTCGATCGCTGCTTTGAGGTTGAACGCCTCCACCAGTGCAGTCTCCCGCAAGACCGTCGAGTTGCGCACAGATTTGACGTCGACATTCTGCTCGCTCTTGCTCCCCACACTCAGCTCGGGGTGGTCTCGCACGCCCTTCTCAATGATCTCGGCGATCTGCCTCATGGCGTTGCCGTACTGCTTCATCTTGAAGAAGCACAGCGCGATGTTGTACGACAGGTCCAGTTGGTAGCCCAAGATGTTGAGCGCGTCTGCAAACTTGGCACGCGCAGCCTCGTAGCGGCCTTCCTTGTACTCAATGGCCCCGTCAAACACATTAGTCGTGGGGTCATCGGGTAGACACTCCTCCAGCACGGAGCACGAGGCCTTGATATCGTTCTGCTCGTAGTACGAGGCCGCTCTCAGCAAGTGCACGCGTTGTGCGAACTGCTCACTTTCGAGCTGCGTCGTACTGGCCGGATTTGTACAGTGACTGCGCCAGGTAGAGCTGGTACTCGTCCACCTCGGGGTAGTTGGCACAGAGCTGCTCGTACATCCCGACGGCCTGGTGGAAGAGCTGCATGTGGTAGTAGCAGTAGCCCAGCAACGAGAGCGCCGCGCGACTGTGCGGGTGGTTTTCCAGCTCGATCTGAAGAATCCGAACCGCTTCCTCGTACTTTTGGTCGCGGATGAACCCGTAGATCGTCGACGTGTAGCTGCTGCCAGCACCATCTTGCGTCTGGAACATTGACGAGGAATTCGTGTACGCAGCTCCGGTGAAGCGTGCGGTCACGTGCTTCGTTCCAAACGGAAGTTAGCGATTAGGCCACGCCCCCCCCCCCCCAGGAGAGTCGCTCTACAGGATGGCATAGCTAGACTCCCCGGAGATACGAACAGCTTCATCGGCCAGCCTGGACTGTTCCGACTGCCAAAAGAGTCGAATGGCTTTACTCAACGCTCCCAGAGCGACATCTTTCGCGAAAAGAGCTTGGTGGCTGGCATCTTTGACAATGCGCCGCTTGAGTACCGAGTGCATGACGCACGTACGGAGTGGGTCGGCTGGTAGCGGCACGATACTAGTGTAACCATCTGAGCAAAATCTCAGCCCTTTCGAACGCAGTAGCAGAATGTCGGAGTAGACCAATGTGATTTTCCCTGGCTCAGAGAATCTGCGGATGCAGTGCAGCTTCTCGAACTGCAGAGTTTTGTCCAGATGATGTAGCGTTAATGCCACCATCTTTTGCCTCGTTGGTGTCTGCGGAAACAGTTGCAAAGTTAGACTTCTGGGAGTACCAAACGTAGGCATACATAACTCACCCCGTCTTTTGTGGGATACGTCAAAATTACGTTGCTTGCATCAGCCATGGAGCAACTCATCGGTGTGCTTATGATGAACTCGACGACATCACCCTTGCGCTGTTCTCTGTAGCTAGTCTGCACAGGACTTGAGCGAGAAGGAGCCGAACTCAACATTGAAGTCCGATGCTGGTACATATAATCCACTGCGTGCTCAAGCTGTGCCATGCTCCTGGATACATCATTGTCTGCAAGTGGTCCAAACAAGTGCTCTGGTGACTCGTGTTTCATCAAGTACTTCATGTCCTGTAATCAAGGAGCAACGATTAGAATACATATCAAGCGCGACAGCTAAAACTCCAAAAATAATTGGTGAAGCTCGACAAACTGACCTGGGCGAGAGATTGTCTCCGAAGAATCCTGCGCAAGGAATTGGACGTGTTCCTCTGCTGGGACAGAATTTTCTTGAGTTGACGATTCAGTTCTTGCGACTTGTTCCTCATTTCATACTGCTCAAGCGCACACCGATGCCATAGAGACAGTCTTTGTCCTCGAGCTTTCGCGTCAGCATACGTCTTCGCGTTCAGTGTCAGGATTGCCGGGTTAGCCTCGCCGCCACTCAATATTTGGTCCAACGCTTTCTGTAACTCCGTTGCTTGTTGCCTCAACGACAAAATCTCGGCCCTCCTTCGACGCTGAAGCACTGTCGACGAACTGGCGGGGCTCCGAACACGTGTCGTCCTCTCTCCCTTCTTCGTTGTTGGACCCTGCGTCTTCCCCTTTCCGTGGCTCTTCGCTTCTTCCGGCAAATACTCAAGCATGGTGTCGAAGAGCTTGTCGATCTCTGCCAGCGGAGGGAACGTCGCACTGTCCCTGTCGATGTCATCGCTTGTCTCGACGAGCGCTAAAGCTTCGTGAAACGCCATGGCGTTGTCACGTTCACGAGGTAGAATGCGGTGGTCGCGATAATAAGAAATTGTGAACTGTATTATTTACTGGTGGGCGGAATTTACAGGACGGCGGTTGGAATTTTTAGGACGATCAATTGTCACAGGATAGTATAATATCTGGGAGGACCGCGATGCATTGGGCAGACACTGAACGGAGGCCGACAGCAACCTACGCTAGAGCTAGTTGCCAGCACGTAGATCTTCACCACTGGATCCTGTGCAGATACGATGCGGGATGCGAGAAAGTCTCTTCGATCTTCAAGACGCAGGAGCCCACGGTATCCAGCGACCAGCGGCTGAGCGCGCGTGGGACGCGGTAGCAGGCCATAATCTACTTGTGGGGCTCGACGAATGCAGCTTGGGCGCTGTTGTGGCGATCTTCGGTCTCTTCACGGTTCCTGAAGACGCCACCATTGAGATGGCGCAACCCACGCCGGGAACAAAGGCTAGTATTTTTGCGTTATCACTGAGCGCAAAAGTGCAGTGTGGTCAAGCCTCTCGAGGACTCTTACGTCGACAGGCATCCAACGTGATGGAGCACATCACGTTGGTGGACGCATGGATTGCAAAGAGAAGACCAATTTCAACTCTAGATGATGCCGTACGTATTAATTGCATTTGAAGATGGCTACTCGTTAATGTGTACTCACACTGCCTTCGCTACTACGTCTAGGTTTCTTCTGTCGCAGGATCGTTGTGTCGTGTAGGAACACGCAGAAAATCTCACTACCGAACGGTATGAGTCCCACCAACAACACACGCTTCCCTCGCGAAAGGTCAGCGAACGTTGGATCAACACCTGAAGACCAGGAACGATCCCTTACACCGGGTTGGTTGTAAGCGCCTCTGTATACCAAGGTTGAGTTCGGTCAACCTTAAAACCTGCACTACTAGCCACGAGCGAGGGCTAGAATGCAATATTGCGCTTTCGCGCGAACCCCCGCAGTCCCTCAGAAGTAAGGGTACCGGCAGTCACGCCTAATACGGGTTTGCCGAGGGTAACCTCGGCGGGTAGTGAAATACACTTGGGAACACTCGGGTTCCACCAATATATAGGGACCGACACTCCTTGTCGCCCCTAACTCTCGGCCACTCCTATCTCTTGGACTGACCAGCAACAAACTCTCGGTTCAATGTACCTCAAGCTCGCTGACAGGCATCCCACGCAGCCGAGCGTATCCAGACCCTAAGACAAGCTAGCTAGACTTACCGAAGACGGACTTGACCCTTGGTGGCTTGTGGGGAAGACTGCTGATTTATTTCTCTTATCCTACAGCTCTGGGAGCCTCTGTAGGTCATCATTTGGCTAGTCCTATATCTCTATACAAATATCAAGTGTAAACAGATCTCTGTGGGAAATCGTATAGCCGGCTCTACACAGCCGAGGGTACGACACGAAATGGGTACAAACGAGGCTTTTAACCTCGGCCGGGGTTTTATTAGACCCAGCCGAGACCTCGGTCACTATTGTTCCTAGGTCACTATAGCGCGGGAAATGAGACCCGCCAATCAAGACGCTCTGTCGCCGTTCACTGAAAGGTGCAACGTCAGCCAAACCGTGACAGTTCGGCACCAAAACCCAACGCCACAACTGCCCCCGCCTCGACGCAAGCTTCCGCAAGTAGTGCGCGTCGCGGCGCCTCTTGATCGCGCCCTGATGGCTCGCCGCTCGCCGTTGCTCAACCGAGCTACGGCCGCCGCCCTTCATGCCCTTGATGCATCCGGAGAGGTTCGTTTCCTGCTTCTCGTTTCTTCTTCATGCTCCTTGAACCTTGCCTGACCTCTCGGTGCTTGTATCCATCTTAATCCACGTTCACAGGATGCTAGCGGCACTCCATCCGCTGCTTCTGGCTCCGCCGGAGCTTCGGTGACCGTTCCTCGGTCGCCGACTGCCACGCCTATGGCTGCTGGCGAGGGTGCAGAGGGTTCGTCCCCACCCACGCCTCCGTCATCACCGGGGTCTTCCCCGGTGTTGGCGTACCTCCTTGGCGCCACTCCGACGGTTGTTTCGACACCGCCGGGGTCGCCGACGACCCACAGCGTCTCGGTTGGGTGTCAAACTGACCCCACCGGCGGTGATCTACCCCGTAGTGCTCAAGCCGAGCCTTCGGAACCCTCGTCCATCGAGCGGCAGCTATTGCAGCTGGGTCACCTGGTCGTCGGCGTTGCGCGCCAGCGTCCACGACGCGTCGACTCTGTCCTGGACAGTCGGCTGGAGAGCGCCACAGATCTCGGTGAGATTCTGTCGGCTGCTGTTGCACCTGCTCGGCTCTCCCTCGCCGAGTCCGAGGAGATCATCTCTCTGCGGGATGAGATCGCTCGGCTGCAGGCCCAGTGCGCCGACTCAGAGGATCGGTTGCACGCAGAGGTGCAACAGCGTGAGAAGATCGAGGTGTTCTGCACCCAGGCGACGAGCGACAGCAACCAGGCCATGGATGCCTTGCGTCAGCTCCGCCAAGATCACGTGGCTCTCACCCGGCACCACAACGCTGCGAATGCTGCTCTCGGCCACCACGCCGACATCGTGGCAGGCTTGTCGGCTCGCGCCAAGGCTGCCGAGACTTCGGCGGCGGCTGCTCAGCGACTGATCCGGAAGGATCGGGAGCGATTTAAAGCTGGCCTCGTCGCCTACACGGCGCAGCTGGCCAAGCTTCGGAGCGACCTCGCTGCGGCTGCTCAAGCCTCTGCGGGTGCGGTTCCGGCTCAGCTGCAGGCTCTGCAAGAGGAAAATGCGAGCCTGAAGCGAGCCAACTCCGTCTTGCGCCGTCACTCGGCTGCCCACGACTTGGACGTGGATACCTTGGTCCTTGCCTCTGCTGGTAAGTCTTCAGTCTCCACTTGTTCGGTCGTCTCTCATCCTCTAACTCTTCATGTTTCCTCTGTCAGGTATCACCTCAGAGGACATCGACTGGGAGTTGCTCGGGCTGTCGCCTCCGAGCATTTGTTCCAAGCGCAGCCGGAGTTCGTCCTCCGAGAGTTCGGAGGACAGCCCCGATGCTGCCATGGACTCTGGCGGACGAGACCAAGGCTCCAGCCGAGGTGTCTGCCGGCGCCGGGGATGACAGCGATGAGTCGGACGACTTGCCGCTCATCCCTCGGTCTCCAGGCGTCGGCGTGACCGGCGCAAGCGTCTCCGACAGCGCAGCTCTTCTCCGAGCTCACTGTCGAAGTCGGCTCTTCCCGCTGGCAAGCGGTTGGGCCGACCGTCGGTCAACCTTCGAGCTCGCGCTCAAGGTGGACCCTCGGGCGCCTCTGGGTCGACTCCAGTGTCATCTCCCGTGTCTGGGTCGACCCCCACACCCTCACCGAGTCTTTCGGCGGGGCCGTCACCTGGTTCTCCGGCGCATACGCCTGCCCCGGATTCTTCGGTGCCTCCATCTTCGGCCGAAGTCGTTGACTTGTCGGGGGAGGAGGTCGTCACCGAAGCTCCGGTGGCTGCGGTTCCTGCGTCCGGGCCATTTTCGTCGCCGGTGATTACTCCACCGCGGCATGACGGTCGCCCGTCGCGCAGTGCCTCGGTGCTGGCCAATTTGCGCTCGATGAAGGCTCTGGAGACTCTGGAGGCTTCGGACGATTTCATCCTCGGCTCTGGCCAGTCGTCCGAGGCTTCCCAGGCTCCTAGACCTCCGGTGGCTCCCACCAGTGGTGGTGTCATTGCCCCGAGTCCGGTCAGTGGAGTTGGTCGTCGCCTGCCGTTCTGGTGACCTCGGTCGGCCCACCAGTTTCGGCGCCACCCTCGGTCTCGTCGGTTCCAACACCGGCGACTCCGGTTGGGTCGGCTGCGGGTGCCCCCGAGACCTTCTGCAGCGTCGGCTAGCCAGCCACGCGCACGTCTTTCGGCGGCTCGGTCTGTGACGCGTCGTGCGCACACCGAGGTCACGGCCACGCTGTCGACCGCTCCAGGCACGGACCCGAACTCGTTCGCTCCGGCCGTGCCGACGGTCCCCGGGAGCGTGGATTCCCAGCGTCTTTCGATGCTGGCGAACCCGTTCTTGACCCCTGGGTTCACGGCACCAGGCGCACAAACTGCCTGGTGCCAGATCCAGAACCAGAGCGTGACTCCGCCTATTGCAAAGGGCGTCGAGTCCCCGTGCTCGGTTGCTGGGATCCGGGCCCTGGCGGATTGGACTAATCCGGCTCATCCGTGGCAGCAAGTGCGCCAGAAGATGCCGGAGGTCCCATGCCTATTCGGGCTGGACCAGAATCCGCCGGGGTCCAAGATTTCGATTCGCGCAAGTGGGTTGGCGCGCACAGTGAAAATGTGGCGCCAATTCCAAGGCGTCTCGACCGACCGAACGGAGAAAGCAGACCTCGGTCTCGCTTTGTGGGAGCGGCGCCACTGGGTCCAGGTAGCTGCCGTTGAGACTTTTCTCCGGAGCGAGGCACAGAGGCTTGGAGCGACCGATCCGTCGGTCGTCTCCCTCCGTGCCGCCTGGACCGAGTACAACAAGGCCCGTAACCTCCGTGCTGATCGCATTCGCCAACAGATGCTTTACCGCTGTTGGGAATGGTGCATCGAGCGCACCGGCAAGCCTCGGGAGTCGATCACCGAGTTCTTGCTGGAGCCCACGTACCTCCAATATTCGTTCGAGGTAATTGAGTGGGCTCCGGCGTCAGAAGATTGGCTCGGAGAGCTCGCCACGTTGGACGACAGGCAGCCGTGGCGCAATTGTTGGGTCGACGCGCCGGCTAGCCACCCGTTCAACACCACGTTCGCCCCATGCAACCCTCAGGTGCCAATGTTCGTGCCCCGAGGGATGACTCAGGCGGAGGTGGTGTCGGGTTTGATGGTGGATCCTTCGTTGCCGTCGGCGTCGGTGACGGCTCCATGGGCTGCCCAAGCTTCTGTCGGTGGTGCTTCTGGTCGACCGAGCCAGGAGGGAGAAGATGAAGGCGTCTCAGAGTCTTCTCCAAGTCACTTCCTCGGTCCCAGCACCGGCCGACGAGCCGGCAACTGCTCAAGGGTCGGATCTGGATGTTTTGGCTAACATCGCGTCGACCACTGAGGTCTAGGCTTCGGTCTGGTCTCACTAATTTTCTCCGTTCGTTCCTCAAGCTGCTAGTGTGCCGTCCGAAGCCCGTAGTCATCCGTAGCGGCAGTTCTTGAGCTCCAAGTAATTCCATTTAATCCAATTCCATTCGAAAATCGTTCACGTCACATGTAAATATGCAAATTCGATGCAGTAGCAGTTTTCGTCTGTCACTGCGGGCTGCATCATCCCCGCAGGCAGTTCATTCGTCAACCGACGTCGCAACCAGGCCTCGTCAGAGGCTTGGTAGCAATCAATAGTCGGTCACTCGCAATTTTGATACAGTAGCAAATTTCATCTGTTGCTACGGGCTGTATCACCCCCGTAGACAGTTCAACTCTCGGTAGCTCTCCAGATTAGTTCTCGTCAGCGACTTGAACCATCTGCAATCGTCGTTCGCTGCGCCGAGTCCGCAGATAATCATAAAGTAGCCCGCCACATGATAAATTTGAGGCAGGCTCCCACGTGGGCTCATCATACCCAATCCACTTCACCTTGAACTCTCGGACAGCGCGGCTAGTGCCCGTCGACAGCGGGGATCGGTCATCGAGGATGGCTTCTACCTCATATTCGCCAGCGAGCTGGTCTGGCTCCCAGCTATCTTCAGGCAACAACTCCTCGTCGAAGTCCAGTCTCGTATCCTCGGTCACTTCAGGTGCTAACCGACTCTTCGGTCGGTCTCCAAATTCGTCGACGGCCTTGAGTCGGGACACGTGCACCACCGGGTAGAACCTATACCCACTTCGGTCTGGCAATTCCAACTCGTACGCAAACTCTTCGATCTTTTTCTTGATCCTGAATGGTCCATGCCATCGGTGGGCGAGTTTCTTGGTCAACCCTGGCTTGACTCGTTCCATATACAACCAAACTCTGCTTCCGGGTTGGAACAGAGACCTCGGTCCTTCGACAGTGGGATCAGATGTTGCCCCCGTCTCCACCTGTGACTCGTCAGAAGTCTCGTTTTCGTCGACATTCGGTACTGCAGCTCTCTCACGTCGCTCCAGCGACTCATTGTGTTCTCTCGCCCTCCGAGCTTTCTCGACACTTTGGTACTCCATTGCCATTTTCCACGAGATTTCCTGTTGCCGGTTCACTTCTCGGCGCCATGCCAATGCGTCAGTCTGGCCTCCGAATCCTCGTTTGAGTGACGACGACATCGCTCGCAGCGTGGATTGTGCGTCCCACCCATGAACTAGGTAAAACGGAGTGTCCTTCCGGGTGCCATCTTGAGAGTTGTTGATAGCGAAGATCAATCGCTCCGCGATCTCGTCCCAGTCTTGCTGCAGCGGGTCTTCTGCGTACACCCGCACCGATTGCATGACCGTCTTCACCGACCTCTCTTGCTGTCCGTTCGCCTGCGGCCGATAGCTCAGGGTCGCTCTTGACCGAGACTGCATCATTTCTGCAAAGGCCTGGAACACCTCGCTCATGAAGCGAGGGTCTCGGTCATGTCGGATCAGAGTTGGTGCTCCGAATCTTCGGTACACGCATTCCTCGAAAGCCTGTGCGACCCTCAGAGCGGTAGTGTCTGACATAGCTTTACCCATGACGAATCCTGTGAACGCGCACTGGAACAGTAGTAGGGCTGAGTTGCCCCGACGAGACTTCGGTAACGGTATGACGAAATCCATCGACACCATCTGGAACGGTCGCTCTGCTAAGACATTTCCTGGCGAATAGCCTCGGAACTGTGGTCGGACTTTTGCTCGAACTACAGTCGGGGCAGGACTTGACGTGTCGTTCGGCGTCTGCATATAGTCCAATCCAAAAATAGTCTGATTTGACTCGGTGGTACGTTCGACCGATACCTTGGTGGCCACCTTCCAACGAGTCGTGGCAACTCCGTAGTACTTCCTGAATCATCGTTGTGGGCACCACTAGACGCATCGTTGTCTCCTCTCGGCGTTCGTTGCCCCACCGACGGTTCGTTCCAAGAAAATACAGTACACCATCCTCGCTAAGCACGAACTTGTCGGCCATCTTCCAAGCGTCTCTGGCTGCTCTGTAGCTTAGGTCTGTTTCCTTGCCTCGGAGGACCGCTTTTAGGTTCGACCATCTCAGCTCTTCATCCTGGGCGGCGGAGATTCGTCTCCGGCGCTCTTCCTGTATAACCACAGGGTCAACGTCTTCTGCGTTTGGAGCGCCAGGGTCTCCCTCGTTGCTCGATTGCTCGGCTCTCAGCTCACTCTGAGCTTCGGTGGTCACACCATTCGCTTCGTCTCGCTCAGCCGTACCATTCGGCTCTATCACCGACGTTTCATCTGCAAACTGGACTCGTTTCTTCCTCGCTTTTGCTTGGTGTCTGGTTGTTGCAGTTAGGTAGTCGGGTTCGTCCCGCACAAAGTCGAAAAAAGATCTGTCGCGGGAGATCCCACGGGCTACTTGGGCTCGGGCGAAGCTGACTGTCGGTTTCTCTTCGGCCGTGGTCTGTACTGAGGGTTCATAGATGACCTCTCCGATCCGGTTCAGCTCGACCAATTCTAATTTCCTAGCCTCGGTCGAAGCTACGCTGGATTCTTTGCTGCTGAGAGCCTCGCTTGCCAACGAATCTGCTGCAGCGTTGAATTCTCGGACCACGTGCAAGTACTTCACCGACCGCAGCTTGGTCGTGAGTTCTCGGTGACGATTCAGTTGAACCATCAGAGACTCCTTTCGACATGCCATCACCCCTAGGGACTGCTGGATTGCGAGTCTCGAGTCTCCCACGATGACTAAATCCTCGGCTCCATGTTCGAGCGCAGCTGAGACGCCGTTGTTCATTCCAGCATACTCAGCGAGGTTTACCGTGGTGGTCTCGAGATAAGCACTCGCAGCCGTCACTACAGTCCATTCTGGTAATTTCCACAAAATCCACGAGCAACTGCCATATCCACCGTTCTTTTCGGTCTTGGCCGAACCATCGAACGACATCACAAATCCGGTATAGGACCTCGGTAGGCAGGCATAAAGCAAGTGGGGGTCCATACGAGCAGTAGGTGACCCTTTCGTCGGCGGTGTAACTGGGGCCAACGAGTCTTCCAACTCCACGAAGCTTGTGAGGCCAGCTTGGAGAAGCTGAGCAAACGTACAATCGCGTTCCTTGACTCGGTTGACCACCAGGTGCCACGGGGACAACATAACCGCAAAGTGGGTCGCTCGACCGAACAGTGTCTTGGATTTGTGCACCCATTCGAGCGTCGAAAAACGCGTATAGACGTGGATGGTCCGACCCACCAACTGGGAGTAGCACACTTTCAACACCAGCAGTAGCGCTAAGACCTCCTTCTCGGCCGGGTGGTAGTTCATCTCGGCGTCCTTGAGGACTCGGCCACAAAATCGAACCGGGTGCAGCTTGTCATCATGGTATTGCATCAAAGTGGAGCTCAATGCCCACTCATTCGCGAATAACGTGACATGCACCTCCTTGTCTCGGTCAAAGTGCCGGAGGATCGGTGCCTCTGCAACCTTCTGTTGGAGCGCCGCGAAGCTTCGCTTTGGCCGCCGAGAGGCTGCCACTAGGCGTGAAGTCTTCGTCCTTCAACTGATACAAAGCTGCTCCATACACTGCGAAGTCCTGGATGAATCGACTGTAATAATTCAGCGCACCGAGGAAAGACTGCATCCCCTTTTTTGAAGCAGGGAATGGCAGCTCGGTCACTGCTTTCATCTTCTTGGTGTCGGCTCGAATACCTTCTGCAGAGACTTCGTGTGACAGGAAATCCACCTTTGGCTGGACGAAGATACTCTTCGTAAAGCTCACACTAATGCGACATTCGGTGAACCGTTGGAGCAGTCGGTCTAGCGTCTCCAGGCACGCGTCGAAAGTCTCGGACCCAAAACAGATGTCATCGACAAACGACCGTCGGTCGAACACTGGCACCAACGAGGATTCATCCGGTTCTCCGGTGGAGAACATGTCGGCAACAGGGCTGTTCACTAACCCATTCACTGCGTCAAGCGTGACCGAGGATTCGCGGTCGGCCTCGAATTTGGTCACCCGAGTTGTTGACTCCTCGAGTCGTCGCGATGAAGGGTCGGTCACCCCTGTCCGCGCAACCTCGGCGTGGGCTTCGGCCGTTCGCATAAGCTCCGAGAAGTGGAGCCAGCCGCCTTTGGGTTGGACGAAACCCCACAGAGCATTGTCAATCATTCGTTGGTAAATCATCGGTGCATTCTTCAATCCAAACGGCATACGAAGCCATTCGAAATGTCCGAGTGCACAGACGAATGCCGAGACTTTGCGGGCCCGCATCGTCATCATAATAGCCCAGAATCCACTGGCCGCATCAAGCGAGCAGAACCATAGGTAGGCTTCCAGGTCGGTCAACAAGTCGTCGACTAACGGCATGGCGTACTCCATAATCGCCGTCACTGCATTCACCAGCTTGTAGTCGATGCACAACCGAATATCAACTCCATTCTTCTTGAGCACGATCACGATGGGCGACGCCCATGGGCTGTCCTGAAAACGCCACTAGACGAGCTTTCAGCAAGCCTTTCAGAAGCTCGTACAGCTTCCGAAGGTGTCGGAGCGGTGTTCTCCGAGCTCTCTGTTTGATGGGTGGATGCCCCTGTACGTCAATATCGCACACCACACCGTAGGCCGGTGGTGGCAGAGCATTCCCACTCGCAATCATGATCTTCTCGTGTCGTTTCAGCACCGCAACGAGACTTTCTTGTTGACGGGCTGTCGCGCTCGGGTTCAGAACATTCGGTCCTGAATAATCCAGTACCGTTTCCGAGGCTTCGGTCAGGTCCGGTAAGAACGCCAACTCGTGTGCATAGTCCGTCAACTCGATCTCATTCGCTAAATGTTCGGACGTATTGGTATCGGTGTTCCCACTACCTGAACCGTCCCCCGCGGTAATCTCATGCATCATTGCTACGAAGGCAGAGTCCAATCGGGTCTCCGGGTCATCACCGAGGACTGGGATGGAGATTCTCTTCACTCGTATACGTGGTATCCGCGCCATCAGAGGTGTCGGTCGCCACCGAGTCGTCATCTTCGTCGACCCATCTATCTCCAACGGGTTCGTCAGAGGGTTGCACCGAAGTCGTCAACGGCATTCGGTCTCGTTCTGTCGGTTCCTCAGTGCCCCTATTCGCGAACGTTATCTGGCCCTCGTCTAGGCCTTCCAAGTCGTCGGATGGTCGAGGTAGGATGCCGCTAGGTGTCGGATAGTCTCGTCGTTCTACAGCTGGTGGCTGATCTGCCAACCATCGTTCGTAGAGTTTGCGTTCCCGCGCTGAACAAAGTCTCGTCTCGACACTCCGCGTACGCCAGGACTTGCCACTCCTCATACTTAGCGGAGTTCAAACGAGTGTATCCATCTCCTTGCGGCAGGTCACCCTTTTTCACCCACAGCAGTACCGATTCGTGTCTCGCGCAGTGAGCAATCTTCGGTGACACGTTCGTTAGTCGCACCATCGTCGGCTGCCCTCGTCGAGACCTCGTTACAGTGGGCACCAGGTTTCCAATCCGGCGTGCCCACACATCGTGAGTAGTCAGAGGCGGCCGTCGTCGTGGTAACCTAAATTCTCGCCACTCACGCCCTGGGACCGACAAATCTTCGGTCGGGCGTCCAGTCACTTGCATGCTGTACGGCTCGGCCTCTGCTGGGTTCTGCGACTTCACCAGGGGCACCATTACCTCATCCGGTAGTCTCGCAGTACCGTGGAACAGATCCAACCGGACTCCGGCTGGAATCATGAAGTCTGTTCCCAGGACCACGTCCACTCCTGCACTGTGATCCATAACCCATACTTCAAATTCGTACACGCGCTCCCAGCCTAGCGTGACTTTAACGAGTGCTCGTCTGCGGGTCTCCATCACCCCTGGGTTAATTCCTCGCACTTCCAGACTCCTACCGTGATCTGGAACTTCGCGCAAGCGCAACCGTTTCGCGTATGACGCGGAAATCACACTGACATTCGCTCCAGTGTCCAGCAGAATCCTCGTTCGCGAGTCGTTTACAGCCCCATTGACGAGGGCTCGCAATCGCTTCCTCTTGTCATAGCGCTGGGATGACCACCACCCCATTCTCTCGCCAGATAACAGTTTAATCGTCTGGCCGAGGTCTCGGGATGGATGGTCGATTTTGGCCATGCTGAGGATCGAAGCATCGGTTAGCTCCACTCCGTCTCCGTCCACACGTCGTCCATTCACTTCACTCTCACCGAGGCTTACGCCTCTCTCCTTTACATTTTCCGTCGTTTTCACATATTCCATATTCAAGTCATCAGGCCGTTTGCTCACACCTGCGAATGCGAACATATAGTCCGCATCCAGCGCAGGTTTGGCTAACTGTGGCAGCCCGATTGGGACCAACCCAGTTTCAGTTGGCGGGCTGCCTAGTTTAAATGACTCCCATAGACGAGTTCCTGCAACTTCCGGCGAGAGGTCCTTCTTCTCGACCTTAGCTCGGAGGAGATTCGTGAGTTCTTGGAAGGCTTCACACTTCCCGGCATCATGAACCTGTTTGCACATCTTGCATCGCTTAAAGCAGTAGTGAGCCGAATGGGTGAGTCCCTCCGCAGGCGGCGCATGGACCATATTGGCGTCGACCTATCGCGTCCGGTGGAGTTTCGGCGCTGGTCGTCTCGGTCATACGGGCGTTGGCCGTTACTTGCCCTCGGCCGACGGTTGTCGGCGCGAGCGAACGTTCCTTCAGCCGCATTGCGACGTTCAGAGTCGTTTGCAGCAGCCACGTGGCCTCGGTCCTCGGTCGACGCGTATCCGTCGTCCGAGTACCCTTCGGAGTATCGGTCGTCATCGCCAGAGTGAGACTCCGGCCCATACTCCTCGGTGTCATCATATCCGTCGTTGTACGCTTCCGGGTATCCTCCACGCGCGTCCACCGAGCGTCCCGCATTCAGTGCTGTCACTATGTTGGTCAGTGCGTCAGTGAGAGTGACCCTCGGTCGATATTGTTGGTCATCCCGGCGACGGTTATCGTCTCGGTAACGGTCTTCTCGACGACGGTCGTCCTCTCGGTGACGTCGGTCTCGGCGATAGCCGTCCCGCGGATCCTCGGAGCGTCCACCATCGCGTCGGCGTGCTACCTCTTGCCCTCGAGGGCGGCGGACCGAGGACTCGCGTCCAGATTTTCGCTCTCTGCGACGAAGGATATCATTGATCATATCCTCGAGGTCGTGAATGTTCTTAACTCGGACATGGCACAGACGCTCTTCTAGACCTCGGTCTTCGCACGAATCCAAGAAATGCTCGACGTGGTCCTTTGCATCACGACCGCCATGCTCGAACTGCACTCCGGCGTTGCGAGCATAGCCGTTAAGTCGGTTGAGGTAGTCGCAGACATGCTCCTTCTCCTCTCGCTTGGCCGAGTAGTACCGAGCCTTCGCAGACTGGTTGAACCTCGAACAGTAGTACTTAATGAACGCATCGCTCAACAATTTCCACGTGCGCCTCGTTTTGCGGGGCAGCTGTCGGTACCAATGCAGAGCACCATCTTGGAGGCTCAATTCAAACGCCATGCACCATTCGTTAGGCGGCGTGTGCGTCCCCTTCATCTCGTATATGAACGCTCGGAGCCACTGCATGGACTTCTCGCTCTTGTCGCGGAGTCCCAAGTACGGCTTGATATTTCCGAGTGGGAGATGCGTAGCGATCTCTAGCCTCGGTGTCGCACTGTCATTCTCCACAGCGCTCAGCTCACGAATTTGGCGTGCCCATTCTCCCGTCAAGTCACCCCCGGTGTCTCCGACGTCGAACGAATCTTCGTCAGATGAGTCATCGCGGAGGTCGTAACGTCGGCTGGGCGTCCGACTTGCACTTCGTCCAGCAGTCGGAGCGGTTCGATATCCCTCGGCCTCTCTCGCCAGTCGTTCTGTGCGACTGACCGACCTCGGCGTCACCATGTGAGAGTCTTGGAAATATGTCGACGTCGCACCTTGGGCTGAAAATATTCCGGCCTCGGTCGACCCTCTGGGGCGTCTCCCAGGGGTCACTGGCAACGGAATCATGGACGGGTCGACCGGATCCGATGCGTGGCGGACGTTCGGTGGACGGCTAACTCCCGCCTCGGCCACCCCGAAGGCCGACCGAAGCTTCTGCTTCCACTTGCGAAGCGCCGTAGCGGCGTCCTCGGGTGCCCATGCTCGGAGGTCTGCTTCCGACGGGAACACTTGGGGTTCACATCCCATAGCGCGTAGGAGTTGCACCGTGTCCTCGGCCACCTGCCGAGTGTTCCACGCCTCCACGGGCACAGTTAACTCGCCACCGAGCTCCATCCAGATGGCTTGGCGAACAACCTCTGGAGCGAAGGATCGCATCCAATTGCTCTTCACCTTCATGAGTTCTAGGTATCGACCCAGAACTCGGTTGGCGGCCGGGGTGTCTCCGTTAAGAGGAGGCCGGCCGCCATTCGGCCGAGAATTCGCATCCTCGGCCATCGCCGACGATCGGTGATCGTCGGACTCATCTTCGTCGTAACCGTTGGCTGGTTCGGGACCAGCCACTTCGTTCAACTCTTCGGTGAGGTTTCGCGCAAGCGACCTCACCCCTCCGCTGCGTCCTGCAGATACTGCAGCGGCTTCCGAAAGCTCGGGCATAGCTGCCTTCTCTTCCAGGTCATCTTCTTCGTCATCTTCCTTGGCGTCAGAATAGTCCATCGGCTCATCAAAACTGTCCGAACGCTCGTTGATCGACGCCAACGTACTCGGCGTCGCGAACGACGAACCGGAACGCCCCGAACCCTCGGTACGCGTTCCACTTGACCTCGCCGGCGTTGCTGGTACCGCTGACTTCGCTTCTTTCGCCATCTTCTTTCTTCTTCTCTTCTTTCTTCTCTCGAATGCTCGTTAAGGTAAGAACCTGTATGCAACCAAGACACACAGAAGGTCACACCAATCCCGGGTCGCGGCACCAGTTGTCGTGTAGGAACACGCAGAAAATCTCACTACCGAACGGTATGAGTCCCACCAACAACACACGCTTCCCTCGCGAAAGGTCAGCGAACGTTGGATCAACACCTGAAGACCAGGAACGATCCCTTACACCGGGTTGGTTGTAAGCGCCTCTGTATACCAAGGTTGAGTTCGGTCAACCTTAAAACCTGCACTACTAGCCACGAGCGAGGGCTAGAATGCAATATTGCGCTTTCGCGCGAACCCCCGCAGTCCCTCAGAAGTAAGGGTACCGGCAGTCACGCCTAATACGGGTTTGCCGAGGGTAACCTCGGCGGGTAGTGAAATACACTTGGGAACACTCGGGTTCCACCAATATATAGGGACCGACACTCCTTGTCGCCCCTAACTCTCGGCCACTCCTATCTCTTGGACTGACCAGCAACAAACTCTCGGTTCAATGTACCTCAAGCTCGCTGACAGGCATCCCACGCAGCCGAGCGTATCCAGACCCTAAGACAAGCTAGCTAGACTTACCGAAGACGGACTTGACCCTTGGTGGCTTGTGGGGAAGACTGCTGATTTATTTCTCTTATCCTACAGCTCTGGGAGCCTCTGTAGGTCATCATTTGGCTAGTCCTATATCTCTATACAAATATCAAGTGTAAACAGATCTCTGTGGGAAATCGTATAGCCGGCTCTACACAGCCGAGGGTACGACACGAAATGGGTACAAACGAGGCTTTTAACCTCGGCCGGGGTTTTATTAGACCCAGCCGAGACCTCGGTCACTATTGTTCCTAGGTCACTATAGCGCGGGAAATGAGACCCGCCAATCAAGACGCTCTGTCGCCGTTCACTGAAAGGTGCAACGTCAGCCAAACCGTGACAGTTCGGCACCAAAACCCAACGCCACAGTTTCTACTGATGGCCAAACAAGCTGTCCGCGACGGCGTTTTCTGTTTTTCGCTGTCTCAGCAGGAAGCTCAACCGCGGATTTACACTGTTGGAAGACGGCCCCAGCCTCGGTTTGTTATCGAGAGATAGAGCGCTATCGCTGCTCGCTCAATTTTAGACATCAGAAATTTGAGATCGCTGAGTCTTTTGCGTAGATTTCCACTACTCAAGTCCATAGGGAGCATCATGCGGAATGGTGGCAGTTTTTGCACTGAATTGCCACAGCACCAGCCTGCTCAGGGGTCCCAGTTGGAAGCCGTACCCCCTCCGGGAAGAGGTGCATAGCGCCACCCCAATTATGAATTGGGTAGGCTGGAGATTGGTCAGCCACGATCTCCTCAACAGCACTATTGTTGGTTTCAGCATCTAGACTTTTATGACCATCAATCCCAGACCCATCGCGTGGGCGAAGGAGCTGTAGCACCCCCTCATCTTCTAGGCGCTTCATAATTGAAGCTGCCATTGAGTCACAAGTTGGAACCCGCTCTTTCCTCCATAATGGCTGTAACACCGGACATTAGTCGATCATACATCACATTTTGCGCCTCCGTAAGCTGTTGCATGTCTGCTCTCCGCAATTCTACTGCTTTCTTTAGCTCACTGCGTACAGATTGAAGCTCACCTAGAATTTTCACATGTGGTGGCACCCCAGTCGGCTGCAGTTCATCGTTGTTACAGTCACTTTGCACACGGGATCGTAGTCGGGCTATCAACTCGGCGTCGGTAAATAGTGGAGACTGGAACAGAGGATGAGCATCCGATAAATTTTGGCGGAGAAATTCAACGTGGTAAATCAGCGAGGCTAAAGCGAATTCAGCCACGAATTCAACGCTTTGAGGCAAACCGGGGAAGGAAATTTCTTTTGCTCTTTGCACTTCTTCATCGCTGGTAGGGAAGCGAGGAGGGAGAACTGCAAATTCAGGTTGTAGAATAGGAAGGCCGCTAACTGTACGATCCACGAACATATCACCAGCTGTATCGTGGCGGAGATAGCGGTCTTGAACGCCTCCCATCGACCACCCAGCGCGAAGATGGACTGCTACGGATGGGGGACAAGCCGTCGACCCCGATGAGCAGTACGTTGACGCTCCTTTGCGCATCGAATGCGCTCCAATGTCATCGGCTGTAATTCCACGACGCTCT
Organism: Phytophthora ramorum; assembly: GCF_020800215.1. Lineage (NCBI taxonomy): Eukaryota > Oomycota > Peronosporomycetes > Peronosporales > Peronosporaceae > Phytophthora > Phytophthora ramorum. Next base: position 702,489 of record NW_027150660.1, on the reverse strand, counting down.
AGCTCTGGACCGACTTCGGAACCTTTCAAGATTCTGCTAAGAATTTTTCTAAACCGCTCGTATTCATCATTGCCCGGGAAAAGGTGAACGTCATTGGTATCAAACCCATACGTAGCCCAATAGATTCCTGTTTTCAAAACAAATAAAAAGTTATTGCAAAGAAACAATACCATGAAAGGTGTATCACTTACCAAGAGCTAGAATAGGACAGATTTCAGGAGAAATCGGATTTGCGTACACGTGGCGTGGACCCGCGGTCGTGTTCCACGCTGGTCATTCTTCATATGTGCGAAATATACACACAGCGCATCATCACGTCACTCCAAGTGCCCATAGCAAATCGATACAGTATTCGCCGCCCTAGACATTAAATTCCACGATAGAATCATAAAGGTCCGTGCGAAGATCATATCGCGCGAAGTACTCTGTAGCATCGCCAAGGCAACTTGCTTGTATAGCCCAAACGACATCGGATCTTTGTGACTTCTGCTTCCAGTAGCAGCAAACCGTCGGGTTGGGTAGCCATTGTTGCTTAGGATCGTCGTCCTGTGAATTCCTCTTGATTGACCACTGAAGCAGTTACATGTAGAAGATTGTATGGAGCACGAAAACCCACTATTGGGAATTCTCCGGACGCCCGTCCTAATCTAATTATTGTGTAACCACATGCATCCTGTAAATTCCGGACAATTGAGAGTAAATGTGCGGATTGGTGTTTTTTACTTCAGATTTTCGACTGACTATACAGAGAACCCTGGCCAACTTAATATCATCCGTTGAAGCACTGTATATTAAGTATAACAGGGCGATTAGATAATAGAGGGAGCACCACAGCTACCGATCATTTGCGAGCAAGCTGTCATCGACGCTTCATATATTGCATTGTTCCGAGTACTGGGCACGCGAACAATGCCTCGTTTGACACTTACATGCACCAACGACGGCACAGCATTGTTCTCCTGCTAGACAATGCATCCTGTCATATCGTGGGCAACCTGCAGCTTAAAGCCACCACCATCCTTTCCTACCGCCCAATTGCACTTCTCGTTTGCAGCCGCTCGACGCTGGAATCATAGCGGCATTTAAGCGGAGGTATCGGCATCGGCAGCTCGAGCGTGCACCGGACATGGAGGAGGCGGGTACGGCTACTGATATCTACAAGGTAGATCAACGCGCTGGTTGAAATCATGCTAGCGGGATATACCCTCTCGAATGGTTCTCAACTGCTTTCGCCACACAGAGCTCATCCCAGGCAAAACATCCATACGCAGATCTCAGCGAGAAGAAGATGAAATGCTGAGGGGTTCGTTGGCGAAACAAATGCAAAGGTTGCGAATTCGAGATCCCATGGACATCGATGAGTTCGTTTGCCACCCAGGAAAAGCTGTTACGACGATGGACGTGTTGTCAAACGAGGAGCTGCTCGGTGATTGTGGTGACGCTGCATTTGTCTCGTCGGCACTCTGTGACAGTGATGACACCAACGAGGATTTAGAAACAGAGGTGCACGAAGACCCGTTGACAGCGCTCACGACAATCGACAAAACGGCTGCAATCCGATCGGTGATCTGCATGTTGACTGAGCACCCCGATGTGGAAATGAAGGTTTTGTCAGGCCTTCAGACGCTGCAGGAACGGCCGCGGAAACAGCAACGTGAAGAGCAGGAAGAGTCGTGGACGCAGACATCCCGATCCGAAGCTATTTCAGTTTGTGATGAACAAGAATGAAAGTGCATATTTGTCATAACAAACGTATTAAAAAGATCCCAATCCAGCATTAAGTTTGGCGTTTGACAGGTATTAATTAAGACCCATAGTTAAGCCTGACTACCGAGTCGGTGGATCGATAAGTGATTAAGTACACCAGGATATTAGACAACAGAGGTATTAAGTTGGCCAGGGTAGTCTGTAGTACTAATACGATCAGTACACTCCGCGACAAGATAAATCACCCACCCTCGTTTGAGGGCACAGCTCTGTCAATATTACGAGTTAGCTATTGCTGTTTAGATATGCTGCTTCTGTCACCAATAGACCAGCGTGGTTTGTGCTAACGATTGCAATTTCGCAGCGTGCGGGGGACCTCCAATACAAAATTCCATTTAAGCATAGCGACACATTAGATCACCCACTCGAAGCATACAAAAATCAAGTATAAAAGAATGACGGTAATTTCAATAGTGCGTCTTATTGCCTTTCTTATCTAAGACTTCGATGCATCTGCGTGGCATGGACTCAATGAGTGACATCAGCAGTGCAAGAGGAATGGATTCCCAAGCCTCAAATAATGCAGCCTTCAATTGAGGCACACTATCAAATTGTCTTCCATTTGCATACACTCGCCTACTCATAGTGGACCACAAATTCAAGAAGATAATGGAGTCCCAGATGACCCCGGTGTCCTTGCACAGCAGCATGGCGCTGGTCCACGCTTTGCGTTTCAGCATGTCCTCGGGCTTGAGGGGGAACGTGTTCACCATCTTGGTGTACACCAACCAGTCCACCCTTGCTAGGGTGCGCTGTAATGGGCCCCTCCCATTTACATATGTAGGTAGATCTATATAGGTAGATCTACAAAGTAGAGACAAAGGCACGCGGCTAGCGTGTGCCTCGTTGTCATCCTGCGATTGGTTGAAAGTGGGGAGCCAGACCCATTTCGACCAATCAGGTGTCAACCTGCATTTGAGTGGTTCACATGGATCCGAGGGCCACCCGCCCCGGTCCCAATAATAAACCAGAGTTGATTTTACCCTAGACTAAACGCTTGGTCTCAGTATACCTGAGCTTATTGGACGCTTCCTCACCGCTACGTGTAAGCTAGTGACGGGCACTCACCTGGCCCGTTACACCTGGTAGCACTTTGTAGTCCTTCCCATGACCAAGTTCGAGATGAGTGAAGACCAGCCCGCCGGACCCCCAGTGATGACCCTGGAACACGCGGCCTTCCCCCATCTCACGTCTATCGAGTGGCAAGCGTTGCACCGCCTCGCGGCGGTGTCCGGAGAAACCGTCGTCACGTCGCTGCTGAGCTCAGCGACCCCCGACCAACAGCGCCAAGCCATCCAAGAGTTCATGGACCGCGAGCTCGTCGAAGCAAAACGGCGAGTATCAACTCCCTCGCATGCGTCCAGGAACAATGCCGTCAAGATGGAGACATCCTCCTATTCTGGCGAGGGTCCTGATCGCCTACCTCTGAATCGCTGGTTCAGAGAGATCGACATCGCGATCGCCTCGAGGCTAATCGAGGCGCCATCAGCCAAGGTGAACTTCCTGCTATCCCGTTTATCCGGAAAGGCCAAAGAATGGGCTCTCGGCAAACTTGTCGTCGACCAGTACGCGTTCCCGACTCTGGAGGCACTCCAGAGCGACCTGCGTCTCGCCTTCGAACCACCGCAAGATGAGTCGCGCGTTCGAGCTACATTCTTCGCCCTAAAGCAAGGCAAGATGGCCATGCGCGACTACGTCCAGAGAACGCGACACCTTGCATCGTGTATCGTCACGAAGCCGATCGACATGGCTTCCCAAGTCCATGTCTTTGTGTTTGGTATGTGTGAAGGTATGACGCGGTACTGTCTCACGCGCGCCGAGCCTGCCACGTTGGAAGAAGCCTTCGCCCTCGCGCTACGCGAGGACTACCTGGTGACGTCGTCATACGCCAAGACGATGCCTGCGCAAACTCGGGTGTCGGTACCCGAGCCAATGGAGATCGATGCGATCGAGGCTTCGCAGAATCGACGGTGGTCGTCCTCTGGGAGAGGCCGCGGTGGTCAGAACGACCTCTCGCTGAATTGTTTCCGCTGCGGAAAGCCTGGTCATCGCGCGGCGGTGTGCCGCGCGCCAGCTCCGATCCTCGCCCACATGAAGCACGTCACGCCCGACGAGAGGATTCCGGCCGCACAGCCAAAAAACGGCCGGGGCCAGTAGGTGCGGGGCGACCTACTGGCTGGAACGGAGGTCCGGGTCCCCCGGCGGCAGCCCGACCTCCTAGCCCCCCTGTGCTCTATGCACACTTTAATGCCACCACTGCTAGTGGCGACTCGAGGCTGATTATTGTCAGCCTTTATGTCGCCGGTGCCCGACGACCACTCCGCGCGCTCCTGGATTCAGGAGCGACGAACAATTTCTTCCGCGCTTCATGCCTGTCGATCCTACCCGCGGGTGTTCCCGTGCGTGATGTGCCTGGTGATGTCGTTATCAAGCTTGCGGATGGAAAGCCGTTCCGTGTCGCGCGACGAGAAGTCTCGTTGCCGTATACGTTCGACGGCTTCCGCAGCAATGACAACTTCATTGTGCTTGAGATGAACTACGCGTTTGACTGTATCCTGGGTATACCATGGCTGTCCCGGTATCAGCCCCAGATCGACTGGTTAGCCCGGTCAGTCAAACGGCGACGCGACTTCGATGTGAGCGAAGTCTTCACGCACCTCTTGGTGGCACCAAGAGACTGGCCCCATGTCACAGTCGTGGACGGGACGTCCACGACGCACGTTGTGCGCAGAGCGAGCGATGGCCCTCTCTGCACGACTTGCGCAGTACTGCTGACTGATGACGACAGCGTCGAACACCCGTCCGGTTACGGGCGCGCGAGGCGAGCGGTTGAGCATCCGCCGCTCCCGCGGACGAGGAACAAGGCGGCGGAGCGCATGGCGCTCCCAGCGACAAGCCCGACGGTCGAGCAGGGGCTCCTGCGTGTTTACGAGACGGTCGAGCAGGGGCTCCCGTATGATGATGAAGCGGTCGAGCAGGGGCTCCCGCATGCCACCAAGACGGTCGAGCAGGGGCTCCCGCATGATGATGAAGCGGTCGAGCAGGGGCTCCCGCATGCCACCAAGACGGTCGAGCAGGGGCTCCCGCATGCCATCAAGACGGTCGAGCAGGGGCTCCCGCATGCCACCAAGACGGTCGAGCAGGGGCTCCCGCATGCCATCAAGACGGTCGAGCAGGGGCTCCCGCATGCCACCAAGACGGTCGAGCAGGGGCTCCCGTATGACTTTGAGGCGGTCGAGCAGGGGCTCCCGTATGACTTTGAGGCGGTCGAGCAGGGGCTCCCGTATGACTTTGAGGCGGTCGAGCAGGGGCTCCCGCATGACTTCGAGGCGGTCGAGCAGGGGCTCCCGTATGACGATACCGCGGTCGAGCAGGAGCTGCTCCCGCGTATGAGCGGCGCGGTCGAGCATGGCCTCTCGCGCCTAGAGGAGGGTGAAGTATCGTCCGGCGACAGCGAAACATCGGTCTTGAGCAGGGGCTCGAGACGCACGAAGACATCCCGACGGTCGCGGAGACGTTTGAAGCCGCGCCGCAGTCCAGTGGAACTCACGACGCCACCAATCGAGTCGGTCTGTGCAGTCGAATATGTGGGAGGTGTTCCCAACCACGCTCGAATGATCAAGGTCGCGAGTCCACCTCGCGACGCCAAGTCCATCACGGACCTGCCAGGTCTCTCCTGGAAGAGCTTCCTCCGGGATCTCAAGGCTGGTGACATCGAGCAAGTGTCGATGCCAACCCAGTGTCTGACGAGACGAACGCAATTGCCCATGATGACACGTCGTCGCGCCCGAAAAGCGCTGAACCAAAGTCAGCGCGCGAGGAGCGCTTCGCTGCGCAGTCGTGGGAATCGCTGAAGGCGTCCGGCAATCCGGTCTACGAGACAGCTCGCGAGTTCGCCGACGTCTTCCCAGACAAGATCCCTGCGGAGCTGCCAGCGGATCGCGGAGTGCGCCACGAGATTGACCTCGTGCCTGGATCGAAGTACTGCGTGACGCGGCAGTGGCCACTGCCGCGCGATCAAGTCAAGGCCATCGACGACTTCTTCGAAGGCCGCCGCCAAGCCGGTCACGTCCGTGAGAGCATCTCGCCTCACTCGAGCCCGACCTTCTGTGTGAAGAAGGCTACTGGCGGGTGGCGCATCGTACACGCCTTTAACAAGTTGAACGATGCCACCATCCCGGCGCAGACACCGATCCCGCGGAAGGACATGGTACTGGACTCCATGTCGGGCAGCGTCATTTACAGTGCCATCGACTTGACCGATGGCTTCTATCAGATCCTCATGAGAGAGAGCGATGTACCTCTCACGGCAGTCAGTACGCCCAGCGGTATGCTCTGGGAGTGGCTCGTGATGCCCCAAGGTCTGAAGAACGCACCAGCCACATTTAATCGCATGGTGTCCCATGTGCTACGCCCGCTTCGTGACTTCGCTCCGAGTTACTTCGATGACATTTTTGTGCACAGTCACGCTGAAGAGGGTCTCAGCGCGATCGACGTGCATCTGCGGCACTTGAGGCAGGTCTTTCAAGTGATGAGAGAGAACAAGCTCTACGCGAATCTCAAGAAGTGTGTCTTCTGCGCGCCGGAAATTCCGGTGCTTGGGTGCTACGTAAGCAAAAACGGAGTCCGTGCTGACCCGGAAAAAGTGTCGTCTATTTGCTCGTGGCCACCACCATCAAACCCCACTGAGCTGCGTCAGTGGTTGGGCCTCGCTAATGAGGCGAGGCGGGTGAACGCCTTTATCGTCCAGGGTGTATAGCGCACGCGCGCCAGAAGACTCGGCCGATCAGGAAGCTTAAACTTCGCCTTTCGGAAAGCCCAATGGGGTCAGACTACCTCCAAAAGTACGGGACCTCCGGAAGTAGCTTGGCGTGTGACCTTGTGTAATCCCTATAGGTGTCGTTTGTCTTCGGAAGACCGGACTCCACCTGATGAGTTGTTCCTACACAATCAAAATGAATACAAGAATACAGAGTGCGTACGTTCACTTCTCGACGCAATTAGTACAACTGGGGTTAGACCACTAGCAAAGCCTTCCCAGATGACCAAATAATACAGAGAGTTATACACAATATACAGCTGCTACTTATTCTTTTGGACCATTGAGCAGTGGGTCCGTACACCAGTCTACTTGTGTTTCACCTGGAAGACTGGTCACTTCCAGATGCACCCTTGTTGCGCACCACTTCCGGTAAGGAGGATTTATAACTCCTTCCAGAAGATAACTTTCAGATATATCCAAAAGGAAAACCACTTCCGGATCACTCAATATACAGTCCTATCACACAGCAGTCTATTCGATCAAATTCCGGGGGGTGACTACTAACAACCTCCTGAAACGGCAATTACTATGAAATGGGGGGTCTAGAGGACACACTCCCAACTGAAATATGAAATAGGACAGATCACGTACGAATGCGCGTCACTCGGTCACCGCCTAATTTGGTCTTGAGCCTTTCGGAGAGTTCCACGGCGGTCTTCGCGATCACGACGCGTCCAAACGCAGGCTGGGTGAACCCGGGTCCCCGGAAATACACGGCGGCTTGTCCGGCGTTATCCCAGCGTGCTTCCAGGCCAACTGATAAGGGCCCTGGAAAACACTTGCGCCCTTGGTGGCAAAACGAACTCTCTGTTATTTTTAGTCTCTGCTAGAAGTCTTCTGTAAAGGTCTCTGCTGGAAGTCTTCCACATGCACATTTGTCTTGGTTTCACTATAGGGTTCCTTTGGCGTAATCAGCATCCGGGAGGCTAACACATCCTGGTCGCAAGCCGGCTCTTCGTGCATAACATATCCGGCTGGTCGTCTTGGTCGGTCGCTAATATCTTGGGCTTTGTATACTGGAAAATTGGAAAGGTCTTGGTGGGTACAAATCAGGGGCGTCTGGTCAGCCTCCGCACCCACAACGTCTGGGTCATCTGCGAGCCACATCAGGAAGGAACTTTCGGAAGGCACACGTGACTTCCGGAAGTAACTCGACATTGGGAGGACTTCTGGAAGTCACTTGGTCTCAGTATGCTGTGGGAACTTGTACCAGTTCTCCGTTCGTCCTCGTTCTTCCCTGTCGCGCGCACTTCTGGACCAATCATCACCGCGAGTGCTTCCATGGGAAATGAGAAACGACGCTCGGACATTTTACGTCCAGTCGCCACGTGTCAACCGTCCCTCTCGTCATAAGCTTTCATAGAGGAATTTTCTTTCCCCCCGAGCTGACAGGTTGTGATGAGATCACACGTGCCCAAATTGACCAGGGTATCCGGTCGGAAATCACATCCGGACGGCGGATTGGTCCTTCAACTGGCGGAGGTCGCTTCCTTTCTTCGCCCTGTCCCGGATCGTCCAATCACATCACTTCTTGCCGGTCGGAAATCAACGACGTCGAAGCGCGATCAAATCGCAATCTCCCGCCTGGTGAGCAACAGCATGGCTCCCACTGGCACTTCAGGTCCTCCTGCAAGCTCCGCGCGGACGCCTTCGGCGTCTCCTGGCGATGGCAGCCCCAGTGGGGGTGATGTCGCTGGCGAGTCTCCAAGCGTCCCTTCCCCAACTCCGCCGCCCGTCGATGACGAGGAGGAAGAGGTGGAAGAGGAACTTCCGGAAGAAGAGGAAGCTCCCGATGACGCGGCGGATGAGTCGGTGGATGCACCTTCGGGACGATCGTCGGCTCAGACCCCCTCTCGGTTACTGCTTTTGGATCGAGCACTTGCTCTCCAAGGCGAGAGCGCACTTCCTTCCGGACGCGACATCCCGCACGATCGTCAGTTGCCAGCTCCGGCGCGTTATGAAGTCCCTCCGGAGCACACTTCCGGTAGACAGGTCCGCCTCGTTGGGGTTCCAGCGACTGAAAGCCACAACGATGGGAAAACGTTCACCCAGAACGGCTACGGCGGTCTGGAGGCGCTAATGCAGATGAATGAGTTGACCATCGGTTCTCTGGCGGAGTTGTATGATTTCTTCGACGAAAATGTGGACATTCACGATTACGTCTTGACACCCCGCAAGAAACCACTTTCGGAAGATGACATGGAGCATCAGTTGGGTCACGTTGGTCTGAAGCGCGAGATCGCGAGCATTCTGACCGAATTTGGTCCGGAAAATTTGGCTCAGCGGGTCTTTGGGACAGTGGACTTCCTTCAGAAGGTGATGGCTCGTTATCGTCGGGTGCGAGAGCAGGTGGACGATTCCAGTTCGGCTGTCCACGACGCCGTCGAAGCTCGTGATGAACTTCTGGTGGTAAAGCAGGACTACCAGTTCCAGACGGACTATTGGAGTCGGAAGGTGGCCGAGGTTCTGGCGGAAAAGGACGAGGTCGTCCGAAGTTCCCGTGAAGACATCATCCAGCTCCTGAAAGAGCATGCTGATGACAAGCGTCACCTCAAGGAACAAGTGGCCACACTCACCCGACGTCTGGACGACTCGGAAGCGCATCGCAAGATGCTGAGCGACCGTCTTCGACAGACGCGTCTGGAAGTGGCCGATGTGATGAACTTCTTGAGTGACCACTCGCAGCTCTACTTGAACTGGCCTCGCCTCCGAGATCTCTTGGTTCACTTCCGGAACGGCACGCGTGTTCCATCTGGGTGGAACACCATGATCACGGTCGTCGCAAATGACGACCCGAACTTCTCACCGACGCCTTACACTCGGATGAACCGTCCTCATGGCGACGATGACGGAGAGTTCAAGGACAGTGGCCCCGCTTCAGACGCTCTGACCGTCGACCTGACGCAAGACTCGTCTTCAGGTGTGCCTGGTGGCAGTTCACCCAAGCGCAAGCGGTCTTCTGGAGGCAAGTCACGTGGTTCGTCCCGCAAGGTTCCAGACGCCATCCAAGATTTCCCGTCCGAATGGGACCGGACCTCCGATGAGCAGTGTCTTCAGGACACCAGCAACATCTCGTCGGAGCAAGATGCCCACAAGATGTTGGCTGATTTTCCGGTGGTCTGGGACCAACTTCGTCTGGACGTCCAGATGTTAATGCGGTCTGGCGTCGGATACTCGGGAGCGGTTGAGTTGCTCGACCAAGATCAGGTCCTCCACACCAAGTTCCCGCTCGACCCGCTTCTGGAAATGCTTGTCCGGATGATGTTCTGGAACAAGCTGGACGAGACACCGTGGACCAAGCACGTCCCGAGACGCTACTTCCGGGCGGCTCGTGCAAAGCTGGACGACCTTCTGGAAGATGATGTTCGGCCTCCCGTCTGGGACGCTCTGATGTCGCTGGACCAAGAAGAGGATGACCTCATCCCGGAGGTCTTCGAGCCGGAGGTCGATGACAAGACCAACGATGGTGACTTCGTCCCGGGTGAGGAATTTGAGCTTCCTGAAGATGAAGTCATCCCGGTCGACGAGTCTCCTCCCAAGCGTACCCGTCAGAAGTCCAAGCGTCGTCGCACAAGTTCGTCGACATCTGGATCTACTCCTTCGAAGAAGCCCAAGCGTTCCAAGCGCCGGAATGACCTGTCCGCTACTGACTTGGCCCGGAAGGATTTCGAATCTCTGACGTCTTTGGAAAAGACAATCATCGAGACGCCTGGTCCAAGCATCACTTCCTGGATGCACTTGGGCATCCGGGTGAAGAGGGGTGACCCGACCACGCTCTCTGCTCTCCAGACACCGGGCTTTCCAGACTACGCTCCAAATCGATTCGACTTGGACCTCCTGAAAGAGCGTTGTGACGGGCAAGAACTGGGTGCCTTTCTGAACACCATGCCTTGGCGCAAGATGTTCGATGAACGTCCGCGTGAATTGTACTTCCACAAGCGCGAAGATCTGGATGACGAAGTGCTGAATGCTCTTGACGACTGGATGGACTTCGTGTGTGGAAACTTCCGGGCTATCTGGGACATCCTGCATTGGCTCACGCTGGATCGCTCTTCAGATGCACCGCCGGGTATTCTCAAGATTCAGACCAAGCGCGCTCGTCGTCATGAAGGGTTCCGAAAGAAGGCCTTGGCACTCCAGAAGAAGTTGTCCACCAAGTTACCGTCTAGCATCTGGAACGAGCCTGGTGTTTGGAAGTTCCCGAACAAGATTTGCCACTGGATCCTGATGGACAAGCAGCATTTCAAACCAGGGACTTCCGAGTGCTACTCGTTACAGGAGCAGATGGAACTTCTGGACCGCCGTGAGCCTGCTCGCGCGCAATGGAGCTTCTGTTCCACGGATGCAGAGCGCATCGCCCACCTCCCGGAAAACGTCCGTCGCGGTCTGATTCCTGCTGATGAGCGGGATCCAGTCACTGACATCTTCTCTTAGTCTTCCATTGGCAATCCATCCGGACGTCGTCACGCATCTGCACGTTTTTCTCTTCCAGTAGTCTCAAAGTTAATCGTTCGAAATATACTCACTTGACTTTCCAAATGTTCCCAATCACAACTTCCCATAGTATCCATTTCTCGAAATTCGCCACTTACAATACACACTCGATACTCACTCCAATTTCACAGCAATATAATCACACATTTCCAAAAGTCCGTTCGTCTGATCCATCCAAAAGGATGATATCTCGAAGGCCTAAACTCTTGGATGGTCATCACCTGCTTGCATAGTTTGGAAGCGAGCTCTCGCACGTGCACCTTGGTTGAATTCATAGAGTAAGGCACCACAGCTCAGTTGTGTCATTGGTAACCACTCGGGTTCATCGTAGCCTTTCCACTTGATGAGATACTCTCGGCGCCGCCTGGAAGTACGAGTACGTTTGGACCAACGTAAGTCCAAAATCTTTTCAACTTCGTACTCGTCCCTTCCAGCATCCGGTTCCCAACTGTCTTCTGGAAGTAGTGCAGCATCAAAGTCGTCATCTTCGTTCACGTTCAACTCCATATTCGGGCGTTTTGGAAATAGAGCCCGGGGCTTCAAACGACTGATGTGCACCCAAGGGTTGACACGATATCCGGTGTCCTCGATCTTGAGCTTCACCCTGAAGTCATCGTGCACTTCCTCAATTCGGAAGGGGCCATGCCACATGTGGGCCAACTTTCTGCTCAGTCCAGGTTGGACCTTCGGGATGTACAACCACACCAGGTCACCCACTTCGAACCCGGACTTCAGTCTGTCGGAAAGTTCTTTCCACTTCTGCGTTTGCGCATCCGAACGGTGACGCCTAGCTTTCTTCTGTAGGTCTTCTGCACATGCTTTCGCATAGCTGTAGTCCCGTTGAAGCTTTCGTCGCCACTCATAAGCGGTCCTCTCCTGAAGACTTGATGGCTTCGGACCCAACATTGCAGATAACGTCCCTTGGGCATCCCATCCGTGAACCAGATAAAATGGCGTGTCCAGGCGAGTTGCGTCGAATGACGTATTCAGAGCGAACATGAGTCTTTCTGAATGATCGTCCCAATCGCTCTGATCCACTTCCGAAATATACGCTCGGATGCTCCTGACCACCGTCTGGACGGATCGCTCCTGTTGGCCATTTGCCTGGGGACGATATGCCAGTGTGGCGCGCTGTCGACTTCCTAAAAGTTCTCGGAAACGAGTAAACACCTCGCTCATAAACCTTGGGTCTTGATCGTGACGTAACATTGAACTTGCTCCAAACCTTCGGAAGACGCACTCTTCGTAAGCTTCCGCTACGTCCTGAGCTGTCGTCGAACTCATGGGTTTGCACATGACGAATCCGGAAAACGTATCTTGGAACAAAAGTAAAAAGGTGTTCCCACGCTCGGACTCCGGCATGTGCGTCACAAAGTCCATCGATACAACTTCGAAAGGTCTTCTGGGTTCGATGTTTCCAGGCGACGGACCAGCATTCGGAGGTCGTCCCTTGCCGCTGGCACAATCGACACATTCCTTCACATAGCGTTCCACGTCCGCATACATACCAGGCCAATATAATTCCGAACGCAATTTTTCGTGCGTCCTGGTGATGCCTTGATGTCCGCCCTGATAATCTTCGTGCGCATAGTGCAGCATATCTGGACGGAGTGACTTCGGGACGACCAGCCTTGGCTCATCCACAAAATCCCTCGGACGATCTCGGGTAGATCGTGCAAGTCGGTACAACATATCGCGAGTGTCGAGCGCAAACAAGTCAGCAACCTTCGCAATCTTGCGGATGAGAATCGGCCAACTTCACCCTTCAGGAAATCTTTGATCTCTGACAAGTACTCGTCTTCTTCCTGATGAGCCTTGATGCGACGCCATCTCTCCGCTTGGAATTCCAGAGGTCCCATTGGTGGTCCATCCAGAGATTCGGTGGTTTGGAGGCCTGACCTCGTCATGACTGCCATCACTCTGGCGGCTGCCGACAACGGGGCAGAATCAGCATCAGGAAGCACTGTTCCTTCCTGAGCGTCCCTCGCATCAGAGCTTCCGGGTCCCACTGGACTGAAACTGTCATCGCCGTCTGGAGTGTCAGTCTTCGTGACCTTTTCGGGTATTTTAGACACGACTTCCAGGTGTCGGAGCTCATTCTCATCTTGGACTTCCCATGACTCACCCAGTAGCAACGTCTTGGAAGTCAAGTAATCGGCGGCTTGGTTGTACTCCCTCTTGAGGTGTGCCAGCCTTACTGTCCGGAACTTGGCCTTCAGAACATTAGCCTCCGCGAGATGCTTTTGCAGGTGAGGCTGGTTGCAATTGATTAAACCTTGCACTTGCTGAATAACAATCCGGGAGTCACCGACCACGAATAGATCTTCGACTTGACGTTCGGAAGCCATCGTCATACCTTTCAGGAGTCCATAGTACTCAGCATCATTCACAGTAACATCTTTCAGAATATAACCATGTGCTTCTAGAACGGTCCAACCGGGCACCTTCCAAAGGATGCACCCGCAGCTTCCTTGACGAGTCGATGTCTTGGCAGCTCCATCGAAGCTAAGGACGATCCCATCGTAATCTGCATCCAACATCTCAACACTCACCACAGGCGGCTGCCGGATCTCACCTTTCGCTGGAATCAATGATTCAGCAACTTTGTCTAAGTGTTCACGCGGAGTGATCCCAGCGCCCATGATAGCAGCCAGACCGTCCTCGTCCCGTTGAACCTTCCGGATTTCCATGTTCCACCCGGATAACGCAAGTCCCCATGGGACGCATCTTCCGTCGGCGGATTTGGAAGTGATGACCCACTTCAGAACGGAGTATCTCGTATAGACGATCAGTGGACAATGTTCAACAATCGTCCGGAACACCTGAAGCACCCTCATGATAGCAATCACCTCTTTCTCGGCGACATGATACCTCACTTCGGAGTCGTTCAGGACGCGGCCGGTATACCTGACCGGGTGTATCTTCCCATCATATTCCTGCCCGAGGACTGCGCATGCGGCCCACTGATTGGCATGCGGGATGATGACAAACGGTCGGGAGCGATCCGGATGGCGTAGCAACGGAGTTGAGACAATCTTCCGCTTCAGGATTCCAAAGGCCTCCTTAGCTCTTGACAGATTACGTCCTGAGCGCACTTGGTCATCCGAGAGTTCATACAGCACCGCAGCTACCACTGGAAAGTCCTCAATAAACTTGTGATAATAATTGAGACTTCCGAGGAACGATTGTACCCCTTTCAGTGTGCTCGGGAACGGCAAGTCCTGAACGCCTTTCGCAATCTTAGGTGTCGCTCGGATGCCTTCAGCACTGATCTCGTGCGACAGATACGGGATCGACTTCTGTCCGAACTCACTTTTAGGGAGGCTCACAGAAATATTCCAGTACCTCAACCTGAAAAGGAGTGCGTTCAGATCATCACAAAGTTGGTCCCAGGTTTCAGCTCCATGTGCAATGTCGTCGATATAGGAACTACGTCCCAAGACAGGGCCCATCTGAGATGGTGCAGGGATATTCCTTTTGAACACCGTCATGTACTCAGTCAGCGTCGGGACTTCAGGATTAGTGTCCGCATCCAGAAGATTGGCTGCCGGAGGGGGCAACTTCAGGAAATCCAAGACGTCTTGGTCGACTTCAGCTTCTTCCTCTGGAGGCAGCCGGACGAATCCCCACAGACAGTTATTAATTACTGCCTGATACACCAAAGGCGCGTTTTTGAGTCCAAACGGCATTCGCACCCATTGGAAGTGTCCAAACGGACACACAAAAGCTGAAATCAACTTGGCACGCTCTGACATTCGAACCGCCCAGAATCCACTGGCCATATCCAAGCTCATGAACCACATTGCATTCTCAAATCCGATCAGTATGTCGTCAATTAGTGGTAACGGGTAGTTCGAAAGTTCGATAAAACCATTGACGATCCGGTAATCAATACACATCCGGATGTCTACACCGTTTTTCTTCAGGACAATCACGATCGGAGAGGACCATGGTGATTCGGAAGGTTCGATCAATCCAGTTTCCAAGAGTTTCTTGAGTAACTCATAGACCTTGATAGCCAAATGAGGCGCGATGGATCGGGCGCGTTGTGCGACCGGCTTGGCCGTCCCAACGTCCAAATCACAAATCACTCCTCTTGCTGGAGCAGGAGCGGCATTTCCATCACCCAGAAAAATAGAGCGGTGGTACTTCAGGATGGACCGAAGCTTTTGCTCTTCCAGAGGTGATGTCGTTTCCGAATCCCCCACATCAGCCGCATCAATATCACATGTCGGGCTCAACTCTTGGAGTTCCGGAAGCATCGCCAGCTGATCACGCAATTGGGCTAACAAGTCACTTCCTTCATGGATGTACACAGCGGGTTCCAAATCCAGCTCTTCTGCGTTCAGACGCATGCACCTCTCATACTCGACTTCCAACTTTTGGATTGGGGTAGAGAGCATGGCTTGGGTTTGCTGATTCCGGAGTTCGTCCAATCCTGACAAGTCATCCAGACAATCGTTCACATCATCAGCACCTTCATCCGGAAACTCTTCATTCAGACTGATCGAATCAAAGAATTCATCTCCGTCCGAATCCACGTCGTCCGTCAGAAGTTCTGCGCCTTCCAAACGTTCTTCAACCCTTGGTATGACCTCCGACTCCCTTGAATGACATCCGTCGCCAGTATCTTCCGGACGTGGCACTTCCTCAACCTCAGGGTCCTTTTTCAGCTTTACCGTGTCTTCTGCGATGACTTCATCTGGAAGAGTCTCCTCCACTTTCTGGCGTAAGACACGAGGCAGCTCCTGAAGTTGCACCATGTGAACTTGGTCGCTTCCAGGAAGCGGTCGAACCAATAGCTTAGCCGGCCATGAGTATTCGGACTTCTGGACGCAAGGAGGTTCAGCGTCCCTCATCATCTGCTCAAATCTTTCAGACCGTAAACGCATCTGATTGGATTCGGTATTCTCATAGATGAGAGTCTGCCACTCCTGATACCTTCGGAGACCCGGGCGGACAAAACGTCCTGCCCTCGGGAAGAAGCCAAACTCGATGATCCGAGCAACCGGCGTCCGAGTGTCAATGCTAAGACACCTTCCGGAAATGTTCACCACTTTGATGGCCACAGCCCACGATCTAGCAGCATAGATGATCTGGGTTACCCATCGGTCTCCCCGACCAGCCCATACCACATCACGTTGTGGATTACTCTGTCCGTAATGTATCCGGACGATAGCATGTTCACCTGGACGCAGGAAAAGCTCTTCACGTGGTCTCACCGGAAGGTCTAAACCTCTGTGGTAATGATCCGCACCACGTCCTGATAGCAACACAGTTTCTTCATCCGGAAGTTGCACCAATCCTTCTCGTGCGCACAGTCGCACTCCAGCGGAGTACATGAAATTCATTCCAAGCAACACGTCGACACCTTCTCCAATGTTCGCGACCCAGAGCTCCAAGACATACACAATTCTTGGACCTAAAGTGATTTCACTTCAGCACTCGCGGTGATGATGGTCGGAACGCCACCCAGTCCAGATACCCGGAGCTGTTTGCAGAAGCTTAACTTGAGTTTGAGTCTACGCGCAAGATCCAAACTCATCATGCTTACTGACGCTCCAGAATCCAAAAGGATGTCTGTCCGGCAATTGTTTACCGCTCCATGAACCATCGCAATCCGTTTCGTGTCATCCGAACAGTGATCTTCCCACCAGCCGTATCGTTCGCCTGGTCCCAGTCGGAATTCAACAGGTACATCCGGATCTTGTACTTCCGGCCGTACACCTTCCGACAGAACTCGTTCAGGACGAAGTTCATCTGAAAGAGGGTCACCACTTTCCGGAGTCACGGTCATGCATTGATGTTTATCCTGTTTTTGGCGTCTCAACTCCGGACCAACATACACTAGAAGACACATATCGGGGGGTTTCTTCAGCCCGTCGCGTTCTGGATCCCCATCCAGCGGGCTTACTAGTTTAACGGCTGTTCCCCCTGGATCCACGTTCCCTTCCAGAAGTTGCTTCCGGATAGGAGACGGCAGATCTTTCAGTGCTCCTTGACGTGCAAGATTCTTGATCGCTTGAAAAGCCTTCCATTCTTCACACTTGCCTTCGTGAAACTGGTTACAAATCGCACACGGACGAGTCCTGCAGAGGTGTGTCGGATGTCCCATCCGATGGCATCGATCACATTCGATGTCCGACCAACAATTCTCCGTCAGATGTCCAAACTCCTTGCACTTGTCACAGAACTTGGACGCGTTCGGACTTCCAAAACGTTGCTGCCGGCGGTCCGAACGGAAATCAGAAGTCGGTGGCCGCCATCCAGGATTCTCCATCGCACGAAATACTGCTTCGGAAAGGTTATCCATGCTCGAACCGGACACGTTCGTGGCATCCGCAGTTGGAGTAGTCAACACACTCGGAACATGTTCTCGACTTGGCACTTCTTCCACATCCTCCAAAAAATGGACTTGTCTGCCGTGTTCGCCATCCCGGTTATCGTCATCGTGAAGGACATAGGCCCTTCCAGAACGTTTCGGTCGGAATCGATCACGAGGGACATTGTCCGCTCGGAAGTCTCTCTTCGGAGGTGGAGTATCGTAGTCGTCGTCTTGATTCATTTCTTCATGTTGTTTCAGGACATATTCCAAGTCCTTCAGACGACGCAGACGTTGTCCTTGCAAAGTCGTTCGGAGGCGGGAGTCCAGAAGCTTTTTCGTGAACACTTTCAGATGACGCTCACGTTGCTTACTTGATGCGTTGAACTCGATCCCCGCTTTGTCGGCCACCTTGTTCAGGCGGTAGTAAAATTCCAGCGGAGTTTCTGCCTTCTTTTGGATCATCATGTAATAACGTTCCGAATCCGAGGTCTTGGCCTTGCAATACATATCACGGAACTCCTTCAGGAACTTCTTCCACTTCCGGCGCACGTTGGGATTCAAGTTCGAACGCCAGTTCCGAACGGCAGCAGGTAACTTCAGCTTCATCTCATAGATCTTGACCTTATCCGACCAACTGCCTTGAACAGCAAAACTCTGGAATCGTTCCAACCACCGGATATGGGTAGCTAGTGACGCTTTCTCATTGAAGTCTTCCAACGTGCTGGCATTCACATACGGTCTGAACGTGAACAGAGATCCGCCTGGACCCGGTGTCGTATGGACATTCGGAACGACATCTTCGAAAGAGCTGCTATTTGAACTGTTAGAGTCAGAGTCACTCTTGCTGGAGTCAGAACTTGGGTCAGAATCCGAAGGATCACTTGACTTTCCAGATGACTTCTTCGTCCTCTTTCCTTTTCCAGATGTCAAACTTTTCTTGGACGAACCAGATTTTTCGGACATGTGCCGTTTGACGGACTTTCCAGGTGCAGTTGACTTGGTTCCAGAGGACGACTCGGCCTTTCCAGTTGCAGACGTTCTACTTCCAGACATGGGTTCCGCTTTCACATTCACAACAGGCTCAGAAATCTTCACGGTTTTCTCCATCGGGTTCTTCGAAACTCTGTCAGCAACAAATGCCTGCAACGTAGCTTGCAATTGTGCCGCGAAGATCTCGTCAGAGCTTCTCACATCCGGCTTCTGACGTGTCGCATCGGCAGCATTTCCGGAAGCACTACTGCGATCGGAACGAGTGGTTGTACGACCGGAATCCGGGCGTACTATCGGAGCCGAACCAACTTCTTGAGCCGAAACACTTCCAGAAGGCTGCTGGGCAGATGCCGTTCGGAGTTCCCGCACTTGTCCTGCTAGAAACTTCTGCAGGTTCTTCGCAGTTTCTCGTTCTTGCTCCCGGTCAACCCGCAGAGCTTGGAGTTCCTGCTGGAGCGTGGCAACCATGGCCGCAGTCCTCTGTGCTTCATCCGTCTGATATGCTTCCGCTTGAGTCTGATATTGCGTAAACCGTGCTTCCGCACGTTCGCGTTCCAGACGTACTGCTTCCAAATGTGCTGCATCAGGATCATCTTCGGCGTCGTGACTTCGACGAACTTCCACCGGAGGTTGAACCGGTTCCTGGTTCGGAATGACGTCCCTGAACTTCTGTTCGACAATATGATCCAACTTGGCTTCCAGACCGGCAGACATCTTCTCGTAGAGGGACCCCTGCTGAAGTTCCATTCGCGCCATCGCTTCCTGAACTTGGTTCATTGTGTTAAGCGCGACTTGTGTAGATCCGGAGGTTACCGACTGACGTGATCTTCCGGAATGACTCGAACGAGAGGATCTTTCCGAGGGTGACCGACGTTTGGGTCGTGTCGAATGTCTGCTGTAGGAACGTCCACGCCGACGACGGACATCTGCGTCAGAGTCTTCTGACGACGACTCGTCTCGGTATCGGGAGGTCCTTCGGGAGGAAACCTTGGACTTCTGTCTTCGAGAACCCTTTGCTTTGTCTTCTGACATGACGATGTCTTCCTGAATCACTGGTACTGGGTTCCGTGGAATCACTTCGTGAGTGACGTACATACCTACACCAGTCTCTGCCGCAACGGCTCCTCCCAGACTCTGAGCTGTCATTGCCCGTGGTTCAAACACTGAGAACGGCATATGTACTCCTGCACCTTGGCCAACACTCCATCCAGAAGATCCAGACGAACTATCTCTGGAAGTCCGTGAACTGGATGTAGCACTAGCCATCGACTCGCTTGACCCTCCGGAAGTTTCAAACATACTCGGCGTAGAATCTGAGCCAATTCGTTCGGATACATTCTGGGCAGAGGACAAACTGCTTCTGGAGGACAACACTTCCAGGTTCTGGACAACCGAAAATGGCACCGACTGGAGCGATGACGGCGACGGGATCGATGAAGGAGGCGGTCGGGCAGCCACACGTTGAACACGTTTAGACGCAGCTTCTTCGTCCGCAACCCCTCGTGGACTTCGCACCTTCCGGAAACCGGCAACTTTCAAATGCCACACATACTCCGATCCCAACAGATTGATCTCGTGATTCGTCGCGACTACTATTCCAGGTGGAAAATGAGCGGCAACTTCAAGACGCAGTCGATCAGCATCTCCAGGGGCAGCTTGACTCAGCACTTTTAGAAACTCTTGAGCCTGATTCACCACCTGTCTCCACTCAATTAACTCCACCACAAGTAGTTGCAGCATTTCGCCCACCACTCGTCTGACAAGATCCGGATGCACTTTGTAGACTCGCGTCCGGAACCATCCAGGCACCAAATTGACAAACTCGAAACCAGCCTCGAAAAGGATGGTCTGCAAGACAGCAACGCAATCCCGGGGTGTGAACATTCCGGGAGGAATCAGAGCGGCGGTCAGATCTCGGGCCATTCCAAACGTGCGACGTCGTAACTGCATCTCCGCAATCCAGGCGTCTGCTTGAGTCGGCATCGACATCCGTCGTCTCAGGTAATCCGAAGTAGTCAGACTAGCAACCATAAACGATTCGGAATCCAAACGCACTTGTGGCCAATCATACTTGACATCCGGAGGGACATTCTTTTCAGAAACATCACGTTCCCAACGTCGAACTTGATCTGCCACATATGGGCCTCCGTCATTTGAACGTCGGCCGTCCCAGTCTCCACTTCTTGAACTTCAGGATGGTAATCCTTCTGCATAGCGGTTGGAGGGGGCTGCATCGACACGACATCTGGAAACTCCATCTGCAATGGGACATCCGATCGCACAGGCAAAGACATCTCCACATCTTCTAGCACAGCATCTTCTTGAACGGTCGATAATGGCCGCTCTTCTTTGATCGTTTGCGCTCGTTCGGATGTCGTGATGTCATCCAGAATTTCAACTTCTTCTTCCGGCTGAAGAGAGTCCGAAACTCGATCTTCTGCCGGGGGCTCAACCTTCACGATGTCTCCCTCAGACGCCTCATCAGACTCTTGCGAGCTGGAATCATTTTCATCATCCGAACCAGATTCCGATCCAAACCACTCGGAGTCTTCTTCCCCATCCGAAAGCACCTCCACATCACCGTCCTGATTCGCTTGGTGCGCCTCCTGAACGGCGGATCCAGAAGTGTCTTCTTCTTGGGCCGTCGACTCCTTCGCTTCTTGGGCAGCCTTGCGCTTCGCAGCGTTCACCTTCCGAGCATTCCTGACGACCTCATCCAAAGTCGCCTGCTCCTCCGGAGGCAGCCCTTGTACTCGACGTGATGACCGGGACGCATCGCCGCGTTCGGATCCCTCACGTCCACCTTCGCATGTGCTTTCAATTCCAGCCATAATAACCACGGTTAGAAGATTAGTTAGCACCCAGTCCCCTAGAACTCAATCAATAATATAAGAACAACTCGGTGAAATCCCTGGTTCGAATCCGGGCACGCGCACCAGCTGAGGCGAGGCGGGTGAACGCCTTTATCGTCCAGGGTGTATAGCGCACGCGCGCCAGAAGACTCGGCCGATCAGGAAGCTTAAACTTCGCCTTTCGGAAAGCCCAATGGGGTCAGACTACCTCCAAAAGTACGGGACCTCCGGAAGTAGCTTGGCGTGTGACCTTGTGTAATCCCTATAGGTGTCGTTTGTCTTCGGAAGACCGGACTCCACCTGATGAGTTGTTCCTACACAATCAAAATGAATACAAGAATACAGAGTGCGTACGTTCACTTCTCGACGCAATTAGTACAACTGGGGTTAGACCACTAGCAAAGCCTTCCCAGATGACCAAATAATACAGAGAGTTATACACAATATACAGCTGCTACTTATTCTTTTGGACCCTTGAGCAGTGGGTCCGTACACCAGTCTACTTGTGTTTCACCTGGAAGACTGGTCACTTCCAGATGCACCCTTGTTGCGCACCACTTCCGGTAAGGAGGATTTATAACTCCTTCCAGAAGATAACTTTCAGATATATCCAAAAGGAAAACCACTTCCGGATCACTCAATATACAGTCCTATCACACAGCAGTCTATTCGATCAAATTCCGGGGGGTGACTACTAACAACCTCCTGAAACGGCAATTACTATGAAATGGGGGGTCTAGAGGACACACTCCCAACTGAAATATGAAATAGGACAGATCACGTACGAATGCGCGTCACTCGGTCACCGCCTAATTTGGTCTTGAGCCTTTCGGAGAGTTCCACGGCGGTCTTCGCGATCACGACGCGTCCAAACGCAGGCTGGGTGAACCCGGGTCCCCGGAAATACACGGCGGCTTGTCCGGCGTTATCCCAGCGTGCTTCCAGGCCAACTGATAAGGGCCCTGGAAAACACTTGCGCCCTTGGTGGCAAAACGAACTCTCTGTTATTTTTAGTCTCTGCTAGAAGTCTTCTGTAAAGGTCTCTGCTGGAAGTCTTCCACATGCACATTTGTCTTGGTTTCACTATAGGGTTCCTTTGGCGTAATCAGCATCCGGGAGGCTAACACATCCTGGTCGCAAGCCGGCTCTTCGTGCATAACATATCCGGCTGGTCGTCTTGGTCGGTCGCTAATATCTTGGGCTTTGTATACTGGAAAATTGGAAAGGTCTTGGTGGGTACAAATCAGGGGCGTCTGGTCAGCCTCCGCACCCACAACGTCTGGGTCATCTGCGAGCCACATCAGGAAGGAACTTTCGGAAGGCACACGTGACTTCCGGAAGTAACTCGACATTGGGAGGACTTCTGGAAGACACTTGGTCTCAGTATGCTGTGGGAACTTGTACCAGTTCTCCGTTCGTCCTCGTTCTTCCCTGTCGCGCGCACTTCTGGACCAATCATCACCGCGAGTGCTTCCATGGGAAATGAGAAACGACGCTCGGACATTTTACGTCCAGTCGCCACGTGTCACTAACTACTTGCACAAGTATACGAAGGGATATGCCGGCTTGATACAGCCACTGTCGTCGCTGTTGAAGAAAGACGCCACGTGGTCGTGGCGCCCCGAGCATCAAGTAGCCTTCGTCTCGGTGAAGAAGAGCTTGGCCTCGGCGCCAATACTGATGCTCCCAGATGACGCGAAACCGTTTCACATCGTCTGCGACGCTAGCGACTTTGCTATCGGGTGCGCGCTCATGCAGTTTGACAACGAAGGCCGCGAACGAGTCGTGAGCTATCAATCACGACAGATGAAGCCGGCCGAACGCAACTATCCCGTCCACGACAAGGAACTTCTTGCGATGCGATACGCTCTGATCAAATTCAGAGTGTACCTGCTCGGAGAACAGACGTTCGCGGTGTACACGGATCACGCATCGCTGCGCACAGCGATGAAGTCTCCACATCTGTCTCAACGCATGGCACGATGGCTGTCGTTCTTCGCTGAGTACAACTTCGTCGTGCACTACAAGCCCGGCAAGAACAATATCCTCGCCGATGCTCTGTCTCGGCGTCCAGACTATGATCCACGAGCGACGCGGGGTCGTCAAGTGATTGACGAAGACGAGGATGACGAAGATCACTGCGCGATGTGCTTGACATCAGGTGTCAACCTGATGAACGTGACCCCAGAAATATCGCTACGCGAAGAAATCGCCGTTGCGTACAACGACGACGCGGTATATGCCGCCATCCTCGCACATCTTCTTTCCCCCAGTGATAAAACACTCCGCGCGCTGCCGAATAACACGCGCAATCAGATTAACCGATATCAACTCGACGGCGATCTGCTGACGTACAGCATCGATCGATTCGATGCTCCCCGCATCGCCATCCCGAACGACGATGATCTGCGCGCTCGGATCATCCACGAGTTCCACGACAGCCCTGTCGGTGGTCACTTGGGCCGCGAAAAGACGTTCGCGGCAGTATCCCGCGACTTCTACTGGCCCCACATGTACAAATGGGTGCGCAAGTGGGTCCGTACTTGTGAGATTTGCCAGCGCGTGAAGCCGTCAAAGTCGTCGCAGGCTCCCCTGCGACCCCTGCCGATTGCAACTGAGGCGTGGCGCTCAGTGTCGATGGACTTCATCTTCGGGCTTCCACCCGATGCCGACGGTCGGACTGGCGTCTTGGTGTTTGTGGATAGGTTCAGCAAGATGGTGCATCTCATTCCGGTGTCCGACACGATCACCGCGGCTGAGTCCGCGGTGCATTTCGTTGACGCGGTCTTTCGACACCACGGCTTACCTGAATCGATCGTCTCTGACCGCGATCCGCGGTTCACGTCGGCATTCTGGTCGAGTCTCTTCCAACTTCTGGGAACGAAGCTGCTCATGTCAACGGCGGCGCATCCGGAGACGGATGGTCAAACGGAGCGGGTCAACCGAGTCCTCGAAGATGTCCTTCGAAGTTACGCGACTTCGTTCACTAGTTGGAGCTCCTTTTTGCCGCTTGCCGAGTTTGCGCTAAACAACGCGGAACACGCATCGACGGGTCTGACCCCCTTTTTTGTAAATAACGCGCGGCACCCGCGCGTTCCCGCTCTGCTCGCCGTGGGCCACCCCACGATGCCTCGTGGCTCCACTCTGGGTGGGGAAGGAAATGATGGTGCTGGTAGTACGAACACAGACACACCGATACCGATACCGGTATTACCAGTGGTGAGCACGGATGGCACACCACCAGCTCCCTTGTCGAGTGCAGCCCACCAGTCCGTGACGCTGAATACAGTCACCCGCGCGAAGTCGAGACGGACCCTTGCGACGCCGAACAACGCGGTGTCTTCACTGACAGATTGGACTGCGCGCACGTTAATCAACCCTGGCCCGGCTACCGATCCCGTCGCAGCTAACTACGCGCCGAAGCCTCCGGCGCGTCCAGTCGATGATGCGGCCGTCTCTGAGTTCGTGCTGCAGCGACAATCGGTCACCCGATTTGTACGAGATGCACTGCAAGAAGCAGTGGATAAGCAGAAGGAGAACGCCGACAAGCGTGGGCGCAAGAACGTGGCTACATTTACGACAGGAGATCGCGTGCTCCTGTCGACAGACGGCATACGCTCTTCGGCCGTAACGAATCTTGGCGCGAGCAAACTCGCGCCGCGCTTTATTGGTCCCTTCAGGGTTACGAAGGTAATCGGTGATGCCTACACACTGGACATACCATCTTCCCTACGACTACACCCGACGTTCTACGTCGGGCGACTCAAGAAATACCACGCAGCTACAATCCCGTCGGCCCCGGAGCATCCGCCGGCGCAGCATGAACAGGACGTCCCTCCCGACGTGCGCGCCTTGCCATCCGAGCCATCCGTCCGCTCGCGCGGACGTGCTGCCGTCTGCGGCGCCCCGAACACGCGCCTTTCCAGCTCCCGCGTCCGTTGCAGCAGTTCCGCACTCGTTTGGCGAGCAGCCGCTGCTGCACCCTCCGCCCGACGAGCCCGCTCCTCCGCCGCCTCAGCATCAAGCTGAGCGTCCCGCGCCCAATTCACTGCCTCGTCCACGTCATCCTGGGCGACCAGGACGCGAGCTCTATCGTCGCGAAGGTCCCCCGCCGATTGTAGACTCGGCTGGTGATATCCGCTGGATCGTGGACCGTATTGTGGAGCACGAAGATCCACCTCGTACGTATGCCCATACCCGTACGAGTACGCTCTCCAAGCACGCGGTTCCGACCGCGCGACGTTACCGAGTACGCTGGCTCGGGTTCCCTCCGGACGAAGATACGTGGGAGCCTCGCGCCGCACTCCTCCGGGATGTCCCGGATGTTGTCCGCGAATACGAGAATACGATCGTGAACGAGAACGACGCCGCAGACGGTCCTGCGGCGAACGAGAACGCGAACGCTGGCGTGCACGTCCCCGTGGCGGCGGAGGACTCCGCTGAGTATCCCCGCGGCGTCCGACGCCGCGATTAGTAGACTGGGCCACCTCGGAGAGCGTGCGGCGATATTTGGCGATCCACGACTGTTCACTTTCGCTGAGCGGATGCTCAGTGACGCGACGCAGCCATTCTTCCTCGGACAAACGCTCGGAACTCTCGCACGACGTGCAGCCTTCGCGCACGTGGACGTAACAATCATGATCGGACTCCCAGGCGTTCTTGCAGACGCGTGCTCTCAGCTCGCTGAGAGAGTGTTCACCGACGACCTCCTCGCGACTGGTGAGCCAGGCGACGAAGTTGCTCCCCTCCTGATGCATCCGGTTCCACCGGACGATCATTGCACACCACGACCGCTGCAGCGCATCGTGCGAGACACCCGTCAGCGACTTCCCCCGCAGCGCACGAAATCGGCGGAAGTAGCCCGTCATCTCCTCCAGGGATCCTGGAGACTTCGCTCCCGACAAATCGTACAACGCCCAAGGCTTGAGCTCCCGGTCCATAGCGCGTGTCCGCTGGGTGAGTTCCAGCGGCGGGTCCTCCACGATCGCCGCCATAGGTGTTGCCCGCGCTATCTCCGCTGCCGAGTTGCTCGCGCGTGTTCCATCCGCAGGAGTCCCTGCGCTCGTGTCCGTCTGTCGCTCCATCTTGTCTCCGATCGCGCAATTCTGATTGTGCCTCTGCGGTTCGCAGAGGTTGCTGCTCGTCGCCGTTGAGACCATCCCGTTGACGCCGCGTTCTCGCCGTTTCCCAGTTTTCTTTTCTTTCAGTTTTCTTTGCTCGCACTCACGGAAGCGTGAGTGCAACCTTAAGAGGGGGGTGATGTAATGGGCCCCTCCCATTTACATATGTAGGTAGATCTATATAGGTAGATCTACAAAGTAGAGACAAAGGCACGCGGCTAGCGTGTGCCTCGTTGTCATCCTGCGATTGGTTGAAAGTGGGGAGCCAGACCCATTTCGACCAATCAGGTGTCAACCTGCATTTGAGTGGTTCACATGGATCCGAGGGCCACCCGCCCCGGTCCCAATAATAAACCAGAGTTGATTTTACCCTAGACTAAACGCTTGGTCTCAGTATACCTGAGCTTATTGGACGCTTCCTCACCGCTACGTGTAAGCTAGTGACGGGCACTCACCTGGCCCGTTACATGCGCTGGATGATGCGCATTGAAACGGTGAGCTGGAGCTCCGTCTTGAGCTGGGCAGCCGACAACATGCCCTTGGCAGCAGCGCGGATGAGACGGCGGGTCTCGCGGTCAGAGAGTGCCGGGGCAGGCCCAGGTCACTTGGCTTCTTGGTGTGGCGGTGTGGGCGTCGTGACGCGTCTAATGGTGTGTGTGCAGCGCCCTGTGCCCTTCGCAACAGCACGGGTGCTCAGCCCAGCTTCTCGTAGCCCTTGGATCCTGCACTTTTCGCGCTCGGTCACCCCAGGCTTCTTCTTGCTCGCCTTCTTCATCTTTGGAAAATGATCCACTCCACTGCACCCTGAGTAGCGATCTCGCAGCGCCAGTCGCTCAAAATGCCAGTTGCACGCCGCTCATTTTCCGAAATTACCGTCATTATTTTATACTTGATTTTTGTATGCTTCGAGTGGGTGATCTAATGTGTCGCTATGCTTAAATGGAATTTTTTATTGGAGGTCCCCCGCACGCTGCGAAATTGCAATCGTTAGCACAAACCACGTTGGTCTATTGGTGACAGAAGTAGCATATCTAAACAGCAATAGCTAACTCGTAATATTGACAGAGCTGTGCCCTCAAACGAGGGTGGGTGATTTATCTTGTCGCGGAGTGTACTACATGTAAGACTGGGGGATATCCCGGGCGGGAGGCGTCCCAAATTCCCAAAAAAGGAACCAATCTGGAAAATTATGTTGTCCACACTAACTCCAAAAATAATATAAACTTTCAAAAATGATAATTGTCTCGGTCGTTTGTCTCCACTCAAAAACACAAAGACGATCAGGGGGCATAATGGAGCTGCAGCTAGCGATGGATTGCGTTGCAAATGGCAGATGGGGAGGTTGAATTGGTAAGTGTCTGGGCATAGGTTTATATGAATATGATGAATGAGCTGTGTGCGAAGCGCTCTGGCCCTCTCTTTGTGTGGGATCAATACGTTTCTGAGTATTATTGCGTCCAGGACACTTCCAGCCTCGCTATAGGATGAGTTTCAATGCTTTCCATGAACTATGTGGATTGCTAGATTCGATTCTACATGCTGTACACCCATACGCTATCGTTCGTGTTGAAATTGTGTTGCATTGTACCTTAAGATGACTGGCAGATGGCTCCTGCGAGTACATATCTGTAATTGCTTCGTTGGGGCTACCTACCTCCCCCCTTCGTAATGTGGATTCTTGTATGAATGCATTGATTGCCTATGAGTCATTAGCTGATAGGTTTGCTACGTCGGAAATAGAGATGGAATCGCGATGTAATGCATTTGCGTCAATTAGTGCGCACTGTACATTGCGAGGTTGTATTGGTGCCATTGACGGCTGGTTGTGTCGTATCAAGACTTCTAGCAAACGTGAAACAGCTCACATAACATCATATTTTTCTGATCATTACCACTGCTATGTTGTTAATGAGCAGCTGTCATGTCATTATCTCTCTCGCTTTACATCATTTTCAATTAAATGCTCTGGTGGCTGCGAGTTTTCCAGTTTTCCCCTTTGGATGGTACATGTACTAACTTCCCTCTTGGTGTCTATCTCGTCGGGGATAATGCACACATACTTACAGAAACTATGCTAAATCTATACAGTGCTCCTAACAGAGTGGATGAGTCTAAGGATACGCTTAACATTTACGTTAGTCAACTGTGTATTCGAGTTAAGCAATCATTTGGGTTAATGGTTACCAAATGGCGTATTCTTAAAATGTCACTTGAATTTATTTTTAAAATGGCCACCTTTAGTCCATGAAGTTATGCGTCTCCACAATTTTTGTGTGAGCAGTCGCGAAAATGATTATGGTATGGTGGGCGATATCGACAGAGTCTACACGCATGACGATGACGGCGAAATCCGAGAGCTTGGCTACCTTCTGTTCAGTATCGAGGTACCAAGGCAAACATCCCGAACATACGTCCTCCGAGATGAAATTCGCAAGTTTGTGTGGGTACAAGGCTACTGTGGTGTTGTGATTCACAAAAACTTCGTTAGTGCGGCTTCCACGCAACAACACAACAATTCGCCGAGTCAGGTCGGCGTTGTTGGGCTTGCGCAGGGTTCTGTTGGTTCCCTTTGCGGTTCGGCCCAGCCGGGTCCAGTTGAGGCCCTGCTCTCGCTGAGTACCAATCCAAACTCCAGAAGCTCGCCTGAGCGGGGCAGCTTCCGTTCCTCAAACCCTGTGACCTCCACCAAAGGATGGACGTCGGCGCGCGAGCGCTTTTACAGGTCACCGAGCGCAGAGTACGCTCAGCTAGAAGATTGCGGTGTCCTGGGTTGTGCAGACCCACCGACTCGTCGATTCGACGAGGTTTGTCTTCGCTGGTAGCGAGAAGTGCCCACCCCGGGCCGACCTTGATCTCTTGGCGCTACCAGTCGATTCCCCTACAAGCTATGCCTCTCGGGGAACGACGGCAGACATAATCCAGCCCACGCAGGGACTTACCGGAAAGTATACGCTGTTCTTGGACTTAGAAGATTCTGCTCTGTTTTGTTATCTCTGTGTCTTCGGGGAGTCCCTTCGGGCTCCCCCCTTTGGTCTCCTTCGATCCTATACAAATACCTAGTGAAATGGAGTCGTTATAGATCTCCCTGCGACTCTTCGCTCAGCTTCCTAATTGATCTTCGCTGAGTCGGGTTGTTATGGATCTCGGCCGACCCTTCGCTCCGATTCCTGATTTATCCTCTCCCACTTGAAATAACTCCCACATGGAATACGCTCGCTGAGTCCTGCTGCTCGCTGAGTCCGCCGCTTAGGTGCGAACTCCGATTAGGTACGACGTACTTAGCTGAGCCAGAATGGGTGGTCTACCCAAAATATGAGTTTCCCTACACCACATCCGCCTAGATCACGATCTGGCCCGGTACTAAGGCAGAGGCGGATCCCGGATCTTGATCTCGGATTCCGCCTAATAGTGGAGCATGGGGTGGTGAGGAATCGCAATCAGGTGATTACATCAAGGTTCCCAGTACAGATGACGACGGAAAGGATAGTGAGATGGTAGAAAGGACGCATAGTCGGTCGTACACCGTAGATGAGTGGATGCAGGATAGGACTAAGTGTAGCGGGGCTACACATTCGGTTCACCTCCTACCTTAGTGCAACATGCACTAAGGGATACATTCAGGTGACCACTCCACAGGGTGGTCCACATTCATAGCAAAAGGCATATGACTGGTAGAAAGTAACACCTTTCTACCAATGAGAGTCATTCAATAGATAGGGGTTCTGCCAGCCATCCAATGGCAGAACCTCTCATTAGAAATATCAGTTTTAGGAGGAAACCCCATTTACAATCAATACAGTTCTCATTTAGCACCAAAGCTATCGTTCGGTCTCTTTGTCTTAGTTTAAGTATACTTGCGGATACAAGTATACTGAACTTAAGTTAAATACTCCTACGCTTCCTCATACACGTGCGCACACGTGTAAGCTTAAGTAGTGGGTCTAAGCAGACCCATTACACTAAGGATGTGATAGGACTTAACCATATATCATAATCGAATTTGCCCTGAACTACACGAGTGCTTCGCGTCCGCCAAGAAACGGAAACTACATTGGCCCTACAAGGTGTTGGTAAGACAAGGAGTAGCTGATCTAGTTGTTGTGTAAGTCTGGATAATATATTGGCCAGATCTTACCTACTCTAGTGATCTATTATCAAGCGCAGATCCCAGATCCGACGGAGTTATTACTTGGCCCAAAGATCTCTCGATTTCTCAATCCCTAGAGCCCCAGCCATAAGTAGTGGCAAGTAACGCAAAGGAAGGAGACATCCACACCCCAAAAGCAACCCCCGGATCAAGTCCAGGCCGCCAGATCAGAGCTTGATTAAATCGTTCTGGATCTGGATCCATAACCGGCAGCAGAGCGAAGACTTCCGCGCTGCTCCACCCCATCCCTGCGTCCCGCTAGGACGGTCAAGAAACACACAGCTACATCTCTTCGGAGCGCCGACAGAGCAGATTCAGCCCACCAACGGGTACACAATGCGAGAAGTTCAGCAGATCACGGATCATCGGGGGACCCCCTCCGTTAGTTGGTGTCTGGGCGCTGTTGAGAAGCCGGATCCAGTCTTAACCAGATTTTGACGGGTCCCGCTACACTACAATTACCAGCAATCTCCTTCAGAGCTTCATTTACGCCATCAGTACGTGAGCCTATAAAATAACAACATCATCAAGATCAGTTAGATTTTGTACAGGTTATCAGCTCCACAAAAATACTAACCGCTTTTCCTTGGTGCCGCTTTTGCGATCGTTACTCTCTGACAAAGATCACCATGACGTGAGTTGGCCATGATGCCCTCCGGCATCGTCTGGACAACGCAGACATGGAATTTGACTTCGTGATGATCATTAACAAATGCAGGTAGTACAGCTCCATTCTACCTCCGTGGAACGCAGTTAAGGCTGCATTGCTACCGGACTTTGTGAAACACGCGTCGACTTCACTGTAGTCACGAGCCACCAGCTTTCATATTGACCGCAGCATCTTGCTGTAATGGTGCCTCAATGCGGCAGAGTCAATACTTGAAGTAGTCAGAAGCCCCCCCCCCCCCCCCCTATCAAAGGGCGCGGACATGAGTGTTCTCCAGCCTTATCTTCTCTCGGACAAAAGCAGAGGCTAGGAACTACCTTCGGATCCCGGACTCGTCTCGCAGCCGTGTCCATCACGAATTAAATCATGGATAAAACGAAAAGTGTCACGCAATAGGACACCGGGTGTTCTATGGGTACACTTTTCAAACTGCACACAGGATGCGGTTTAGCGGCTACTACTTTCAGCTCGCCTATCCAAGAAAATGTATCACCGTTTGACAGTGAATTAGAACTCGTGTGCTGTAGGAAAATTTTGCAGCTCCCGGTGAGTTGGTGACAATGTTGCACCAAACACGGGGAAGTGGCGTATAGAACATTTATCAGCTGTGTCAGCATATTCTTTGCGTTTCGCATTGAGGTGCATTGTTGTCACTCAACTTCTTTTCGCTAACGACATCTATAACCTTGTCGTCAGTCATCTACGTTATAATAATTGATTTTGTCGGTATTTGGTGAGTAAAACCCGACGATTACAAAGCTAATGTTAACAAGAGTTTGGATGGACCGAAGCTCGTCGAACTGCTTTCCGAGAGCACGTGATTTTAGCGGGGTATTTTCGCTGCGAACTCGTTCCGTCGAAGAATGAGCGCAATACCAGGCACATGTAGTGTTGCAGCAGAAATTCAGCCCGTGTGGGTAACGCGGGTTTTAGTAGTCTTAATAGTCATTTTAGTAGTCATATAACTATTAGTACTATCGCAGAATTCGCACTTAAGTAGAGCTAATACTACAATAATTACATATGAATACCGAGCTCATAATAGCAATAGTACTAAAAAAAAATAAAGTCCTACTACTATCAACCACTGGCTGTGATATTTGGAAGCCAGCATATCTGAATGGAGGCATTATAATCAAGAGACAAGAGATACTGTATTTACATTAGGTATTAACACATTCAAACTTTTGGATCACCACTCAAGTACATCACACCTTATCAGGATTCTCTTGTGTGTTCTTTGGTTGTAAACCAAGACAGGCTCTGTCGTTTCTTGCAGACCAATGCACGCACCACCCTGCATTGCAGGCTATTTGCAGCTACAAGTTACTGCCTTTATCGGGTTTTGCTCGGCTGGCGCAGTGAGTACTACCAGCTATGACTTGCTGTTAAGTGAGCAACCACTACATGCAGCTGTCATTTCTAACACAACAGCGGCAGCATTGACAGCAAGACATTCCCCTCTGCTCGTTACTCGCAGTGCAAACCGCGTGATCATTTTGATGACGAGCCAGTGGCAAGCTCGAATCAAGCAAACACTATGAAGAACATGCACAAGTTCGGATCAAGTAAACACAATAACTACGTACATGCAAGTTACAGGACTGCGCAATGACTCTGCGTGGCTGCAAAGTCAACGGGGTCGGCAATGCCTGCGGGTGCAACTGTTTCTGATGTCCCCTTCCGGTTCCTGGTCGCCAGCAACACTCACTTTCCAATTCGCTTCCTCATCGCAATCGCGACCGCCTCAAGCATCCCACCTCTGCCTTTGATCACCATGGCGACCACCACCAAGATGCCCTACCGCTTCCTGGGCAACTCCGGTCTGCTCGTGTCCAAGCTCTCACTCGGCTCCTGGATGGGCCGTGACGAGAAGTACACGGCCGATGCCTGGTACGAGATGATGGCCACGGCCTTCAAGCACGGCGTCAACTTCTTCGACAACGCCGAGTCGTACGGTATGGGCCAGGCCGAGGAGAACATGGGCGGCGCCATCCAGAAGGGTATCACCGACGGTGTCTGGAGTCGCGAGGACCTCGTGATCACCACCAAGCTCTTCAACGGCTGCAAGGGGTTCTTTGAGTGCGGCCCCAACGACCAGGGCCTGAGCCGCAAGCACATCGTGGAGGGCACGAAGGCGTCGCTGGCTCGACTGCAGCTCGAGTACGTGGACGTCATCTACTGCCACCGTCAGGACCCGTACACGCCGCTCGAGGAGACGGTGCGAGCCATGAACTACGTGATCCAGCAGGGCTGAGCGTTCTACTGGGGCACGAGCGAGTGGCTCGCCAAGGACATCCTGGAGGCGTGCGAGATCGCCGACCGCCTCGGCCTCATGCGCCCCGTCGTCGAGCAGTCTCAGTACAACATCTTCGTGCGCAACAAGGTCGAGTACGAGTACGTGGACCTGTACACCAAGTACAAGCTGGGACTCACGACGTGGTCTCCGCTCGCGTACGGCACCCTCACGGGCAAGTACAGCGCCGGCAAGCCCGAGGGCTCGCGCTTCACGGCGGACATGTTCAAGGCCGGTCCGCTCACGGAAGGTTTCGAGGAGCGCGTGGCCATGGCCGACAAGCTCAAACCCATCGCCGAGGCACTCGGCTGCTCGCTCGCGCAAATGTCTATCGCCTGGGCCGCTGCTAATGACAACGTCTCGACGGTCATGGTGGGCGCCAGCCGCAAGTCGCAGCTCGAGGACAACCTGAAGGCGCTCAACTTCGTGAGCAAGATCACGCCGGACGTCAAGGCCAAGATCGACGCCATCGTCAACTTCGTGCCGACGGTGCCTACCATCGACCAGTTCGCGTCCCTGCGCATGCGTCACCTGTGATCTGCAGGCAGTGTTGTGCTTGCTCCGTCGCCTGGGGGTCTTAGAACAGCCGGCTCTGGCATGAAAGACTGCGTACAATTTCATACACTCGGGTAGCAACCGCGCCGAAAAGAGATATACGTAGGCTGCCTTGAGTTACTCCATATTAGGTCCAGTAAAGACTTTCAAATACAGTGGCTTCCTAGTTGGTCACCTCGAATTTCTAGAGCCTACCAACTGTAGCTTAGTCAAGTCGCATTTTGGAAGTTCATTTTTGCAAGGGACGAATGAGCTCTGCTACACTATGCGTACAACGAGCCTAGCAATCGCACCTCTGGGCACCCTTGATTTAGGAGGGAGAGCGAGCCGGTGGCGTTAGCGCTGGAGTCGTGGCGAAATTGAAGAATCACTTTTCATTTCTGGATTATAAACTACCAAAATCGCGTAAAGAAAACCAATTCGACTTGCAGCAGCAAAATTCTTGGGCAATGGATGTGTTCAATCCAAGCACTATCCTAATCAACCATGGCTCGTTCTTCAGATCTCAAAAGACCCTCCCTGTATCGTATGGTGCTTGCTTCGAGTCGTCCATGCGCATGCACATTCGAACGGCTTTCGTACCACTACCAGCCGACCCACTCCGTACGTGTGTCGTGCACTTGGTACTCAAGCTACGCGTTGACAACGAACCAAACAAACAAGCTCTTTTCGCGAAAGATATCGCTCTGGGAGCGTTGAGTAAAGCCATTCGACTCTTTTGGCAGTCGGAACAGTCCAGGCTGGCCGATGAAGCTGTTCGTATCTCCGGGGAGTCTAGCTATGCCATCCTGTAGAGCGACTCTCCTGGGGGGGAGGGGGGGGGGGGCCTAAGCGCCTAATTTCGTTTTGACGAAGCACAGACCACACCGGACCGGGGCTGCGCAACACCTGATTTCGGTCTGTGACGTGAACACGTACTTGAACCAGCGAAAAATAGGCTCTTTCTCTACTGAGTGTGTGAACGACACACTATAGGTGCAACAATAGGCACACGCGAGGACACACCGTGCCCAAATGGCGTTATTGGAGCCATTAATGGTTTATAGAGCTACATATAATTTGATTCTGGTGGTGAGACTTCCACATGCTGATGCCTTAAACGATAATAAGCAAGTTGCTCGAGTCTGCAACTACACCGACGACTCAAGCAAGCAATCCTGTTCATGTTAGTCGAGAAATCAGCCACCTCGGGAGATAAATCTTGTTCGAAAACTTGTTGCAAAGTCGTCACCAGTTTGAATTGATTCATTTCAATCTCCTTCAGCTTTCGGTCATCACGTTCCGATTGACGCCGTCCCGAAATCAGTCAAATATTACAATGAGATCCTATACGCAGTCAAACGTGTGGCCCTGCGCGTCGTTGAGTGGGAACTGAGAAAAGAAGGCGTCTACTAGAGCAGTTCTACAGCATGAAATAGCTGGGTTCCCCCGAGACACGAGCAGCTTCATCGACCAGGCTGGACTGTTCCGACTGCCGATACAGTCGAACGGCTTTACTCAACGCTCCCAGAGCAATGTCTTGCGCGAAAGGAGATTCTTGACCGGTTTTTTTGTCAACGTGTAGCTTGACGACTGTGTGCACGGCACACGTATGGAGCGGGTCTGCTGGTAATGGCATGATGGTGGTGAGACCATTTATGCAGAATTTCAGCCCTTCCGAGTGCAGTAGCAGAATAGCAGAGTAGACCAATGTAACCTTCCCCGGCTCGGAGATTTTACGGAGGTAGTGCAGCTTCTCGAACTGCAGTGACTCGTCGAGATGATGCAGCGTTACTGGCTCCGTGCTGTGCAGCACATTGGGCTTGCTCTCTACATGTAGTGGCTACAGCGAGCAGGTTCAAAGTTAGGCTACGGATTAACGTGAAAGGTGCCAAGCTTTGCCCTGTAGAACTCACCTGCTCTTTTACGAAATGACTCCAAACCACGTTGCTAGCATCAGCCATGGAACAGCGCATCGGTGTGCTTGTGATGAACGCGACGACATCTCCCTTGCGTTGTTCCTTGTAGCTAGTCTGCACATGACTTGATACAGAAGGAGCCGAACCGAATATTGGAGTCGGATGCTGGTACATACTGTCCACTGCGTGCGCAAGCTGCGCCATGCACCTGTGCACGCCATTGTCTGCAAGTGGTCCAAATAAATGCTCTGGTGACTCGTGTTTCATCACGTTGTTCATGTCCTGCAATCAAGGAGCAACGATTAGAATACATATCAAGCGCGACAGCTAAAACTCCAAAAATAATTGTTGAAGCTCGACAAACTGACCTGGACGAGAGATTGTCTCCGAAGGATCGCGCGCAAGGAAATGGTCGTACTCCGCTGCTGGGACGCAATTTTCTTGAGTTGGCGATTCAGTTGTTGTGACTTGCACCGCATTTCATACTGCTCGAGCGCAGAGCGCTGCCATTGCGACGGTCTTTGTCCTCGAGCCTTTGAGTCGGCGCACGTCTTCACGTTCAGTTTCGGAACTGCTGAGCTCGCGTCGGGACTCAACAATTGGTTCAAAAGTGTCTGCAACTCCGTAGCTTGCTGCCTCAGCGACAAAATCTCGGCCTTCTTGCGACGCTGAAGCACTGTGGACGAACTGGCGGGACTGCGCACACGCTTCTTCTTCCCCATCGTCTTCTCCGTCGCTGCTGTCTTCGTCGGCGTCGTCGTGGTCGTTCTTTCCTGCTTCGTTGTCGGCTTTTGTGCCTTCCCGTCGAGACTCGTCGTTTCTTCCAGCAAAACCCCCATCACGGAGCCGAGGAGCTCGTCGGTCTCTTCCAATGGAGGTAACGTGGCATTGTTTCTGTCGATGTCATCGCTTGGGTCGATGAATGCTAAAGCCTCTTGTAGCGTCATGGCGTTGTCACCTTCACACGGCAAGACGTTCATCGTCAGGTGTTGTGATGATAAGCTTTTGAAGACAGTTTCCTATAGCGCGATGTCATTGGCTAAAATACAGTGATAACCCGACAATCTCCGCGATTCGAAACACGACAGACGAATGACATCAAACATATTATAAGGCTTCTATAGGAAAAAACACATAAACATCAAATAGAAGGCCACCTTACCACCCGATTCGAATGCGACGACCAAAAGCAAATCACTCTGTAGGAAAGTGGATCAAGGTACATGTAGCAACTTCTGTATTGAACTTGTGCCAGATGCGCTTCGGTCCCCCGCTGGGACCTCCTCAGTGGCTTTACCAATCTAGAAGTGAGAACTCCCCTACCTCTGACTATCCTGGTCCCTTATTGAACTGACTACACCTTCTAGAACCTCCATACTCCCTAGGTCAGTTACTACTCTGGCGTCCATACCTCATACCATATGTGTACTGCCAGCACACTCCAAGATAGACAAACGCCATAACACCGCGTCTTGTATATAATAAGGTTTCTAACCTTGAAGGAGTTCTATCCTCATGCCTTCAGGTTTTCCTTTTCAGCTAATGGTGGAGCGCAATCTGCCGTGCGACGAATTGTCTTATGTTTTGCCAATCAATATACATTGTAGCCATCTAAATACTTAAATCAAGATGTAGTCAACTTTTCGTGTCTGTATAAAGTCGTAGCCATTAAGTGAATTTAGTAGGTGGGAAGCTACCGTCTGTTCCCATCCGCCCTATGTGTAACCAAGCACTGTCCGCAAACTTTTGCAAGCCAAACACCGCGTGATCACCTCGATGACGGGGCAACATCTTCAGTTTTTAAACGTTTATGCGTGGCTTGCTACTTTGTCAGATCGTTTTCTCTCGGTCGGGGAGCACCACAGACACTCGCAAAGCGCCAGCACCTACGTAATTGGCATGTCGGAAAATGAGTTTGACGAAATGCTGTCCGATGACATTTTCTCTTTCCTCGACGGCCTCGATGCTGAAGACACGAGTTTTGTTCAAGAAGACGCGCGCTGCCAACCCATCGCGAACTCGGAAAGCCGATTGTCTGCACTGTATGAAGCGGCCGCATCCTGTACAGACGCCACAAGAGCACCCAAAAACACCCGGAGGCGAAAATACAGGCGGGGATACGCCACTGAGCTGCTAGAGCGCAAGAAAGCCGAGGTACAGCACCTCCAAACACAAAAGCAAGAGATGGAGGAGTGGTTGGAGCGTCAGAGGAAGCGAGGACGCAATTTTGAGGTTGACACATCGGAGCCACTTCAAAATGAACACCAGGGTCAATGGGCCGCAAAAGCGCTGGAGGAGTTTCAAAAGAGGCGTCAGTCGGAACGTGAAAACCAAAAGCTGAAGGAGATCGGAATGAATCAGATCAAACTGGCGAAGGCTCTGCAACAGGTTCTCGAACAAGATTTTGAGGTCGAGGTGAGCACTTCAGTGTTGTTGTATGTACTGCATCAGACTAATCTCGAGTTTGACCACATTGTAGGGAGAGACTCTTCAAGACGTTATGGAAATGGGCATGACGTACGCCGCCGATGCCGACACCCAACCAGGCCTCATCCAAGTCCAAGGCCCCTGATGTGTCAACAAGTCTGGAGCGTTGAGACCTCTCCTAAATTGTAACCTGCACTGTGCGTTTAGCTCTCGACCAACCAGATTGTCTATAAAGTCCATGATTCCGAAGTATTTACTTCGGCATCTCCACACCAGGCTGCAGAAATGTAATGTTTGAGCTGCTGCGATGCTGGTCAAAACCTGAAACCATTTAGCAGCCTATGAATGTCCAACAGTGAATCTGTCGCTCGGAGAATCTCTCGAATGCCTTGGCGGGCCAAAGCTGTCACCTCATAGGTCACCAGGCGCTGTAAAGCGACACTTTAGCTACCTAAACGGCCATTAGCTTAGATGACCTGTTCGATTCACGATTCTTAAAGGCAATTGTTTGCAAAAGTAAAGCACATGTAGAGTAACTAGCATTCCAATCTCGTACCTAAGATTCGTACAATTTGATTTTTTAGTGGTGCATCGGTACCGAGTCCGTTGCAGCCGCACGAGCTTCTTGCGTGAACACTCTTTCTTGCCACCGAATATACTCTTGGAGCTTCCCACCCAACGTTTCCAGCACAAAATCTTCAGCCTCTTGAAGGTCCTCTTTCTCAGATGTAAAGCCATCTGAATACTCAGCGTAGAGCTGAAGCAGTGTGCGCACGACCGATTTCGGCTGTGAAGCGTCTCCCGAACGCGTGATAATCGTCCAACGTTGCACCCGAAATTGAAGACCTTCCGTTGGCAACAGAAAGCGATCTGCTCCAACTAGAACCACGCGGTTCGGCTCCTCAATCTTGCGCACAAACGACAAGCCATTGATTTCTTTGACGCTGGACGCACTTCGAAGTACCATGGTGAAATCCTTCTCAACAGAAGCCGGTACCCGTTGTCGAAACTAGCACACAGGAATACCAAAAACAAACATAAAACAAGTCAGCAGCGATCTTCGACACCAGTAAGCCCCACAACACTCCAATCCACTTACAAAGCGATAAGACTTGTCGTTGTATTTGCGAACGGTGAGAAGTTCTCGCCACATCATTGCGCTCGCTTCACGCATCGAGCAAGACATCGATGATGTCGAATTGATCTCGAAAACCCTGCCCTGTTGTCGCCCTTGTTTGCCATGAAGCGAGGTGCTGGCGGTTGGAACGCCACTAGGCTGAAACACGGCACCAGAATCAAGATATAAACCCTCCACCCGGCTCTCAAGTGCACCAATAACAGCGAGAGAGGTATCGGTTCCTCCCGAAGGGTGTGTAGTGGTAGGGTAATACTGCTTTCCGAAGATGCCATCCAGATTCTGTTCGCATTTCCAGTAAGTAAATGATTAGAAACAGGCACCACCAGAAGGTACTGAGAGAGAGACCAGCACAAAAAGTACTTACGCCGAGTGAAGTCTGCTTCTGGAATACTTCTTGAAATGCGCGACTCGTCTTCATATATTCCGTCAGGACAGCTCGCAATTGTTGGTTTACCATCTCTGACTTTAGCCGCTCTTCGTACTGCGTGGTAGCAATCGTAAGCCACGAGGACGAGCCATTAAACCGCTTGAGCTGCTCGAGTTTCCCTTCCAGTTCCTGAGTCTGCGCTCTCAACCCCAGGATCTCTGCCTTCTTCCGTCGCTGCAGCTTCGTGGATGCCCCGGGAAGTTTTTTCCTCTTCCTCCTCGTACTTGTATCGGGCTCGGACTCCTTCTTTGGTAGAAACGTCGCCTCCTCCAGCACCCCATCCAGTGAATCTAACAGCACAGACTCCACGTCTTCAATGCTGTAGGGAGAGTCGTCATTTCCACTCTCGCTGGTGGTGGCGTCGACGATGCTGCTGATGTTGGTGTCGCACGAGTCGATGAAAGCCACGACTTGCTCCAGCGTCGCTAGATCCTCCCTCTCCACCAAGAGGCTCATCTCGGCTTGCTCTCGACCGCTCAATTTGAAAACTACTGAATTAGAGGGACGGCGCTGTGATTATGAGGACTGAAAGTTGATGCGCCACGATGATTATGAAGACAGCAGCCACCACGTGAACGCTGGGAACAATGTCACGCAGCCGCGACAAAACTCGATGGAGCTCACGACAGCGATTGGTGAGGTCCATGTCCACTTTTCAACAGGGTGACTGAACACCGATGCTAATATCATCGTAGCTCCACCACCGTGGTCTCGGTACGTCCCGTTTAGCGCGAAGTCTAATAACAATCCGTCCTTGGATTCCGCGTACAGCTCCGAACAACAGACTCGCGCCGATTCATCGCAGTTGGAGAGGTACATAAGTAGCTGTCCTGCAGTTGTTCCCGCCTTGGAGACTCTCTGTCGGTGACTCGGTTGGCATCCTCGTACTTGCAAAGGGTCCGTAACCCATTAACCGTATCTCCAATAGAACGCTCTTCTTGACTGTGTCCAGCTTACTCTGTCCAGGCTACAAATACGACAACAGTGAGGCACCACCTACTGGCTAAATCTAAGGCAGGTTTCGCACCATCAACGCTTTGATCTAGGATTAACCTCTCGTCGCCAGTCTGAGCGGAAATGTATCGTAAGGCGGCGTGTACCTGTAAATTCTTGCTCAGCATGGTCTTCAGCACTCGGTTGGTTTCTTCAGATTCAAGGCGCTTCACAAACTGGGCTCCTGCGAT
The DNA here is from genome assembly GCF_020800215.1 of Phytophthora ramorum. Taxonomy (NCBI): domain Eukaryota; phylum Oomycota; class Peronosporomycetes; order Peronosporales; family Peronosporaceae; genus Phytophthora; species Phytophthora ramorum. The sequence goes on along the minus strand of NW_027150660.1, from coordinate 661,380 downwards.
CTCCTTCCACCGGATTGGCGTATCAACTGCGACAGAGTCGAAATCTGGTGTGCATGGCCACTTCAGCTGCTGCAAGTATGTCTCCAGATCCTGCACGTGCTGCTGTAAGAAAAGCAGCTCTGCTCGCTTGCGCCGTTGCAGCCCCGTAGAAGAGCTCCAGCCAATTCGTATTCTCCGGCGTTTCGAGGTCTTCTTAGCGATGTCTGCCGATTTCAGGCACGGATCGTTTGCAGGCGACGAAATAAATCTGTCAACGGTCAACGGATCCTCGCAAACCCAGTCTCCTCCGTCTTGGGTTCCTTTGGCAGGCCCATTCGAGCAATCGATGAAGGCGAATAGTTCCTCGAGGGTTGCCATTTTATCCTCTTCCACGAGCGAGAAGTTCATCTGGTCTCTTTGGTTTCCTCCGCAGGAATTGTGAAATAAGGATTGTCTTCACCGAGTGGAAGCTAATCTTCGAGGCAGAAGAGTTGGCCACATCAGAAAGCGTCGAGTTGCAAGGAACAGCAAAAGTTCACTGGTCATACTGGAAAGTCTTCACTGGCGGCTGGAGCCGGACAACGGCATCGTACATGTAAACGCAAACGAGCTCCAGCGCACGATGTGAGTCTGGCACAATCCGAACAACGGAAGGTCCGTTGACTTGCTCACTGAAGCTGCGAACTCTTGGATAATTTGTCTGCTCGCGTGAATTCCAGAACAAACCAGGCATTGTACGTCGCAAACACAACAGCTTCTGCGTCTTGTTGCAGTCCAAAATTCTAATGGGCGGTGATTATCGGAAAGTTGTTTGGCATTACTGGACAAACACGCAAGTATCTTCACGTTCGCACCTGTGTTTGGCGGCGCAGCACTGTAACTTATCAAAACCGGGTATCAAAGCGGGTACTCCTCTTTTATCCCTTGAAGAGAGACCTCCCTCTACAAGATCATATAATACGGATTGAGCCAAAACCATCAAGCGTAGATGTACAACTTGTACGCCAGCACTTGCAGCGCTACAACTCGCGGGCGAGCAATGTGAGCAGCTCTTGGTCAACAACAGCAACCACCGTGTGCTGCATGTGGTGACTGGCATTGCTTTTAAGAATCAACTCTGCAACCTTTATCATAATAATTAAGAAACTTAAGCGGAAATTGATCGTGGACTCCCACAATGCAATCAATTCTCGTTTCCTGTGGAAGAGTTGCCACACCTACAAGGGAGGTAAGATGTCCTGGCACCTTCACTGCTACGATGCTACCAACGATATGACTGTCGGGCAGCTTCACAATGTAAACTATTTCGTATCACTTCGTTCGTGCGTTAGGATTGTATGCTTAGCTCTACAAGGACACCTAAGAAGAATCCAAAGCGACCACTGATCGTGACTTGGCCACTGTTCGCATCTGGGGAGAATGAGATGGGGAAACGAACTGCCCGGAAGAAGGAGAGGTCATTAAATTCAAACACTTCACCGGCCTTCAGCTATACCAAGGGACAAGCGTCCAGTTCTCCACTCGAGTTGACGACTTGGAGTTCTAAGGAACCAGCGTGTCATTTAACTGCTAATTGCATCCTACTTTATCAGTTCATCTAATTTACTGCCACCAGTCTCGGATGCCTATAAACTATATACAACTCTTTCTTTGTTATCGATCTGCGTACTCTCCGGGGGCGGCAGCTCCGGGTTGCCTGTGCTATCATAATAGTACACTGTAAGCCAGGCTGAGATTGCTAAGAATGATGACCAACGTGTGGTACTTTGAGCTCCAGCACGAGTTTAATAATAATATGGTGAGGTATACTAGTATTGTGTTACTGATCGTTTCCGCATCTGAGCTTTAATATTCATTCCGGATAGGTATCCGCATCCTATCCAGTGTTGCGGGTCCGCTTACGTCCGACTGCTCTCCTTACCATCCTTCACTGCTTGCCAGGTCCGTCGCTCGTCCTGCCACCGCTGGCCAGCACGAGTTTAACCTGGAAAACCCCAACTTTCGTGCAGCGAGTATTAATAAGCAGCACGACGTCGCATCGAAATAACGAGATCAGGAAGGCGAGTTTGTTGGTGGTTGATTGAAGTATTCCATTGCTGTGTCCTCCGCGCGTCATAATCGAGCCTGGTCTCGTATTACGAGGGGCTTGCGACCTCCTAAGACTCGTTGACGTTGCGCCGGAGTGACTGGTGCATGGCGACTTTGTTTCGAGTCACAACCTGTAAACAATGGCTGCTTACAGGGGGAGGGGGGAAATTCGACCAGGGCACAGAAACGAATCGATTCCTTCTTGCAATACTCTGCATCGTCCGTCACTGCAAATGCAATCTTCTGGTTCACGTTTTTGTGGTAAACGTTACTGTGCACGCGGTTTGCTAACAAACTTGCACAACCGTGAGGCAGATAAATAAACTGCTAAAACATAAAAATGGTAAGCGTCATGGCGAGGTTCCCTGTGTCGAGTGGCAAAGTATCACACTGCGCACGCATCGCAGATGACAGACTCATTCTCGAACCCACACAGTCAAACGGGGGACGGATGGACATCTCGCTGCAAGAAGACGTGCAGATGGCGACACTGGAGGAGCTCTTCGAGTTCATCGACTGCTGCGACTGTCCTATGGGATGCTTGAAGAACGGTGAGGCTCGTGAGACCGAGCGTCAGTCCGAGGATATGGCGATTCCCGACTGTTGCGAATGCCCAGAGAGAGATGAGGCGGATGCCGGTGCTTGTGAGCACGAAGCTATAACGATGTCGGAACACTCGACAACCAAGAGCTCAGTACAAGCCTCGCCCACATGCATCGAGCGATCCAGTTTCACCACGCAAACGAAGCCGAAGCGCCGACGGAGGCGGACAGGCTGGAGCTCGTCCACGGGACTGCAGCGTCGTAAACGGGCAGAGCTTGAGTTCCTGCGAAAGCACGTGAAAGATCTGGAAGCGTACGCCAAGCAACTTCAGCAACGCATCGGTTTAGTACTAGTGAACGGAAACGCTTGCAATTGGCAGGAGCTGGTCGTCGCCGAGTACGTGGAGCGACTGAAGGCCGAGGAGACGAACCGCAAGCTGAAAAGGATCCTGGACTCCCAACTGCACGTCAGCACCACTCTAAATCTAGTCGCTGAACAAAGCGCTATCATGTGAATACACAAACAATCTCTTCTCCTCTCGTTCACGTCTACGAAAGCATTATCAATCATCTCGCGACTACCGGTATTGAGCCGATTCATCAGGGACAGCATATCGTATTCTGGAAAATAGACACGAAAACCAACCTACAAATGCAACTGCATCATCATCGCGCCTGCATAATCATTTGCCTTTTTATCCAATAATATGTCTTATTCAGATTTTCATCCAATCATATCTTATCCCCGACATCTCCCGCGTCACAATCGATTTGACCTCGTTGCAGACATGAGTGCGAGTTTCTTGGAGCCCGAAGGCGACGATTTGGCCACTGTGGCTGAAGCGTTGGCGTTTATCGACGCGTGCGAGGGCAGTGCAAGTCCCAGTGTCAATGGCAGCACAAGCGGCAGTGACAGTGGTGGGGCCACCTCCCCCACCACCCTGCAATCAGGTGACAACGCACAGCTATCGAAGCCCAAGCGCAAACGCTCATCCAAGAATCCTGCGGGATATTCCACGCGACTTTTGCACCGCAAGAAGGCGGAGATGCAGCAGTTGCGGGAGCAGGCGCTGGCCCTCGAAGCCAAAGTGGAATATCTGAGACGCACGAAAGCCGTGGGTGTAGGAGCCCTAGCAGCTCATGCTGAACAGCTCAAGGACCGAGCACAGAGCGAGTGGATGCAGGTGGCGATGCTGGAGTTTCAGAGACGCCAGAGAGCGGAGGTCACGAACCGGAGGCTGAAAGAGCTGCTAAAAAATCACAAGACCGTCGACGATGCTCTGAAAGGAATTATCCTGAAACCATCCGTGCTGCAGGTGGGATTTTGTAGTTTGTTTTTTAGATTTTTGGTGGATTTTTGCTGATTTGGTGTGTTTGGGAGCAGGGGATGGAGGTTGTTCTGGAGAAACCTCCTTCTGTGCAGGGCCCGCTTGCGGTGGACAACAGCGAAGTGATCATGGCCCAACTGGAGAAAAAAGTGGCGGAGATGTATATTTCAAGTAAATTACTTTTTGAACCCGAGTCAGGAGAGCTGCCGATCAGTTGCGAGATGAATCGGAGATTCGACGACCAACTTGGCAACGTGGTTGAGATCGTGACGAAGGCGCCGCTCTCGTGTCCAATTGAAGCAGCGAGCAACGCGCTCTGGAAGGAGTTGACCACTATTCGCACGTATCCGGACAAATCCTACCGCTATGTGAGTATTTGCATCAACTATCCCGTTGTTATCACGATAAAAGTGCTAACTGTTATGTGCAGATGCAAGCTAGTAAACCGAACTCGATGGAGAAAAACTTCGACCAGATTATCCGCGGCAAGGCTGGTGCAACACCAGTAAATGGATTACAGTTCATGCGCAAGTTTGAAGAAGATGACCGTATAGTCGTCACGCGAGCGTACACGATGCTGCTTCCAACTGACGGTATGCAGCTTCGAGGACGCGTGTGGACGATCTTCTCCCGCTCAGAAACAGATCCCATCGAGGCTTCCGAGGTTCGTTTCTTCGTACAGCTGTACATGGAAGTACAACCAGGATTTAATGCTCGGCCAGAAGACATCACGTATTTGCGAGATTCTGCCTTTGAAACCTGGAGCTCCAAGATGCGAGGTCATTCACAGTATATGCTGGAACTGCTCATCGAGGCAGCGTCAGGGGTGCCGTCTCCCGCACTCTTAAGGGGTGTTTGCTAACTTGAGGGACGAAGGACGACCAAATAATATGTTCGACCAACTCGGTCCGTTCGCAATACCCTCGAAACACAAGGAAGTTGACGCACAGCGATTTCGCTTTTTATTAGGCAAGTTTAAGTTGGTGCAGAATGAAGCACTCGTATGTTCGTTTTCCCGTAGCGTCAGTGCCAATTTCTCCAGGTTCATCGATGAGACTCGCTGATATGGCCAGCTGAACACGAAGAGGGCGGCATTTGCGTTCGTTAATTTCTTGACACGCGCGAAGGTCCTGAAGCCAATTTTCGCGCTTCGGCACAAGGAGGATGGCAAATCGTAGCAAGAAAATCACTCGTGTAGGTGTGCATTACGCGTTTATCTCTTGTGTTCTGTCAGCTAAGCGTTTCCGTGTAGTTTCATTTGTGTAGGAGAGGATGGTGATCTCGTTCCACTTCAAAACTCCCTGAGGTTTGGTGACCTTCATAATCATTGGCCACCATAATCGAGGGGGTCCCTCCCTCTGTTGTTCATCCGGCACTATCATAATTAAAAATGAGTTTGTTGGAGGCAACAAGCGACGACGAAGTGACTGTGAGCGAGGCAATCGCGTTCATCGACTCTTTCCAAGCAGGTTTCAACGAAAATGACGGAGGAAGCACCATCAGCGTCCAGTCTCCGCCACCCGATAGCGACAACTCGATGATTTCCTCCTCGCTGAGCTCTCAAAGAAACAGCGCTGCTGGAAAGGAAAACGCAAAACGCAAGAAGAACCCAAACCCACCAGGATACTCGACACGCGTGCAGCAGCGTAAACGGGCTGAAATACAGAGTTTTACGTCATGAAGCGCGAGCTCTAGAAGATCAGCTAGACCAACTCAAGAATGGACAGCCCGTAGTGAACACTGCGTACACTCATGTGACTGAGGGAGAGACTGCCATTTACCAATCCAAGTGGAAAGCGGTGATCGAGCTCGAGCGTAATGCACGGCGTGAATCGGAGGAGAAGAACCGCAAGCTTAAGGAGATGCTTACGCATCAGATGGAGGCAAACAGGGACTTACGCTGTACCCTGAAGAAGAGTTCGCTGTTGAAGGTGAGTTTGTGCGCTAAGCAAACTTTTTGGCTTCGTTTCTGACATCACGAACTGAGTCACGAATGTTTTGCAGGGGATCGAGTTCGTGTTCGAGACCAAACCCACGCCAAGTTATTTCTTCTCCGCATTCGAGAACAGCAAAGCTATCATCGGCCACCTAGAAGAACTGGTTGTGAAGATGTACCTGGCGTCCGGCCCGTTATTCGAGTCGTGGTCGTCGTCTTCCCTCGGCTACAGCATGCAGACCAAGTTCGATAAGCAGCGAGGCAAGATAGCCGAGATGAAAGCGACTACTCCTGTTGCGTGTCCGATGGAGGTGGCAGCCGAGGTGGTGTGGCAAGAACAGAACGGCCATCGACCAGACCCGCAGAAATGGGCACAAAGGGCAAGTTGCTACGACACACTCGTGCATGCTACAATGCTAACGCTGTTGTGCCCTCTTCTAGACGTGCGGACGCAAACCAAAGTCTCAGGAGAAGAGCTGGATCCTGTCTCTGAAGTGCCAGTCGTATGTAAAGCGAGTGAATGGTCTCCAGCTCCTGCAAAGGTTCGAGGAGCCCAACCGCATCGTGTTGGCCAGGACAGACCTCATGACTCTCACGACGGAAGGCTTGCAGTTCCGCAACAAGTGCATAACGATCATCACTCGCTCGGAAACAGACCCGCAGCATGCATCGGTGGTGCGCATCTACGAGGAGATTTTCATGGACCCGCAAGAAGGTTTCCAAGCACGACCTGAAGACGTGGCATACGCTCAGAACATCGTTCTCAAGCATTTGAGCTGGAAGCTGCACGAGTGCTCGCAGCGACTGCAGGAAACGCTGATGGGCCAGTTCCAGTCGTCAGAGTAACGAGTCGTCACCAAAGCGAGAGTCTCTTCTCGTTCCCGATGTTTAATAACCGAACCAATGTCTGTAAAGTGTCTACGAAATTCCCATGCACTCAAAAGGGTCTACCGTAATATTGTGCCAAGTTTTCTGTTAGCTTCAACGGTGTTTTTAACCACCTGCTGCTGTGCTCCCTACCGCCAATTTCACCTCCAGCTCGCCCTTCATAAACATCGGCCTTCATAATCCTCTGCCGAGATGCTGTACAGCCAATCGGGAGCTTCCTCCCAGCTTTCATCATTGGTCTTTTCACTCACATTGGCAGATCTACGCACAATGAGCCAAGCGGTGACCGACAGCGAAGGCATCATGACGGTGGAAGAAGCCATCGCCATCATCGACTCGTTCGACGTCTTGCTGGGGGATAGCGACAATGGAAACAATGTCAGCTCTCCGACTTGCTCCGATTCCGGAACGGTGCACCTCGTCACGAACACGAAAAATGCTCCCAAGCGGAAGCGCAAGGCGAATCCTCCAGGGTACACGACTCGAGTGCAACAACGCAAAAAGGCGGAGCTTCTGGGTCTGCGAGAGCAAGTTCGAGCGCTCGAGCAGGAAGTGGATCAACTCAAGAGAAAGAAACCAAATCCAGCTTCGCAGAAAAACACTCTCGATCCGAGGACAGCGGCACAACATGCCAAGTGGGGGGAGGTCGTGGCAATGGAGTACAATGAGCGACGTCTGTCCGAAGAGACCAACTGCAAACTCAAACAGATTTTGGCGCGCCAGGCCGAGGTGGACAAGAAGCTGCGGGGGGTTCTGTTTAAGCGCTCGCTGCTTCAGGGCTTCGAGTTCGTGTTTGGCAATGAGCCGACGTCCACGTACTCGTTCGCAGCTTTTGAGAACAACAAGTCGATCGTGGATCATCTCGAGCAAAAGGTAGTGAAGCTTTACTTGGACTCGGGATCAGTCTTCCAAACTGCGGGTCCTCCACCATCCGTTAGCTGCAGCATGCAGATGAAACACGACAAGGTTCGCGGAATGACGGCGGAGGCGTTGTCTACGACCCCAATGTTGTGTCCTATGGAGGTGGCAGCTGATATCTGCTGGAAGGACTTGAGTATTCCTCGCTCTTGCCCTGAGAAGTGGGCCCGATGTGTACGTTCGTGTGGGTTATGCTGTCTTCCGTCAGGTTTCCAACGCGTTCTTGTTTTTTTTTTACAGGTGAAGGGTAACGAGCCAAACTCGCACGAGAAAAACTGGATCCTTACGCTGCAGTGTCCGTCCTACGTGAAGCAGGTCAAGGGCGTGCAATTCCTACGCAAGTTCCAAGAGCCCAACCGCATTGTAATCATCAAAGCGGACCTGATGATGCTCAACAACGAAGGCTTACAGTTCCGAGACCAGACGTGGACGATCATCACACGCTCCGAGACGAACCCAGAGGCGTCGGTTGTGCGTGTGTGCGAGCAAATGTACCTTGACCAAAACGTTGGAATCGATAATGCTCGCCCAGAAGATGTCAGGCACGCGCAGAGCGTGGTGCTGAGGAACTTGAGCTGGAAGCTGCGAGAACACACCACACACCTGCAAGACCAGCTCATTGAAGAGACACAACGGTTTGGAATGGCGTCGGCAGTGGCTGGGTTTTGATGGGAATCGGCGCAGGATGATCCGAAAAACGTAGCAAGCGGCCTATGCGAGTTGGTCTGTCTTCTGTGTCGTAATAACGCTTTTGCTATAGTGCTCTTTATCGAAATCGGACTTTCATGGCTTGATTCCTTCGCGCGCGGGATCTATAACTGGCAGCCGTGTTGATCGAACCACGCTGCGCACTTTTCCAACAATTAAACTCAAGCGCTCCTGTGTCGCTTTCTGGTAGTCTCCGCGATCATTTACCGTTGGTAGAATGTACATCATACCCTACATTTTGTTGCTCGAATTCTTGTATTTGCATTTGTTGCGGTATGGCGGCTACACCCGAGCCTAAAACCCTTTCGTGTTGTGCACGTAGTGTCGATCTGACCTCGCTTTCTCAAGGCGTTTCGAGGAAACGAGGCAGGCCTGGTCCTTCGTCAGATAAGTCAAAAGACACACATGGCCTACATCAAGTCTGATCATGAACCAAGCGTGAATAGTGCTGCTCGCATGCTATTAAACTTAAAAGTCGTGCATGGCCGAGCACTGGACTAAGCAATGCTACATGTAGCGGCACGAACGGACTCTAGTTGATGATACGCCATTGACAATGATTGAGTCAATCCCACTCAATCAAATCCGGACTGCACAGCGTGCCCGTACTCAGATTTCTTCGCGTCAAGGAGGTGTACGATCTGACAGTCGTACGTCAGAATCGTGCTTTGGGGTCCAAAGTTTGGGCACTGAATGCAGCTCGAGCTCAAGATGCAGCACTAAGCCAGGTCTGCTTTTCTAACTGGCGATTCCTCGGAGACGAGTTTTGCTAGTGTGCCAACACTCATCGATATGATTGTAGTAATGTACGGCTTGGGTGTTTATGTTTATAAGCTGGTCCATCGATCGACGCTGCCGACCCAATCCTATTCGGTTCGTAAGCGTTGGTACTGTGCAGTGTACATGTACCTCGTGGTCGTGGATTCCAACAAGATGTGTACATGCGGGTAAGATTCCACTTCATAAAGTACGTGTACGACACTTACGTCAATAGAAAGTTGCTGTAGGTGCAATCGACGTCAATAGGAAGTTGCTGTAGGTGCAATCGACTCTGTCTTCTGCAATCAATTGATGTCGTTCGGGAGATCTGTCTTCGGTGAGTTGGTCTGGAAAACGCCGCCACAGTCGAACAGCTCAGTTGTTGACTTGGTGGCACTGCCTTACCGCCATCTTTACTACATGTACCGACATGCGAAGTGAAGGTGCTGGGCGGTGCGAACAAAATGCTTCATTCTTGAATCGGTGCGACCAAGATCAAGACCCTTCGCGTTTGCTGGCTCGCCCACGAGCCATGACCCTGTCGCTGCTCTCAGAAACTGATCGGATGGCGTCGTTGGAAGAAATTATAGAGTTCATCGATTGCTGGGAGAGCGAAGACGCCGACAAAACCAGCGGAGATAGCGAGGGCGCCCGGACTGTACCTGAAGACGATGAACCGCAGAGTCCAACTACCCACCCACTCACACAAATCGATCCAAGTGCTTCTAGTTTTTCAAGTAAAAAGCTCAAGAAACCACGGAAACCAAGACGAAAGCGGACGGGCTGGAGTTCTTCGACGGGGCTTCAGAGACGCAAGAGGGCGGAAATTCAGTTTCTGCGCGTATACGTTCACGAATTGGACGTGTATGTAGAGCAGCTGAGGAAACCCGTTCGGCAGCTAAAGGCGTCGTGGGAATTCCAGAATCTGCAAGAATTAGCTGCATCAGAGTATCGAAAGCGTCAGGTAGCTCAGGCAAGGAACAGAGCTTTAAAGTCTGTTATGAGCAGTGTCAACAGAGCTCTTCAGAGTATTATGAAGGAAGGACCCTTTCACAAGACCCTTTTGTGAATGCAACGAATATTTTACTTCGCGCTGCTGCTGAACTACACAATATCGAGCATAATTATTCGGTGTCTATCGTATTCTGAAGGTATGAACGAGAGCCACGCCAAACGCTGAGAAGGACAGTATTGTCACTATTCAAGTTCTCAGCCGAGACACGTGCCGACTGACACCAGAGACACACTTCGCGACACGCAATCGTTTAATGCCCCACATGCCTACCGAAAGCGTTTTCAACACCGTCAAATGCCCGCGTCAAGGTTTTTGGTGTGTCAAACAACAAAGGTAGGATTGAGTGAGTTGGCCGCTGTAGCCGAAGAACGAATACGCACTCTGAAGCCGAAAACTCGTCCACCAGTACCATGCCTGTTTTATTTCATTCAAGAGTGCAGGGCTTACTCGTACATGTAGTTTGATGCAGCGGTCAGCTTGTTTGGAAAATGAGTAGGTTACTTGTATCGTCTCAAACAAAACCTTCTCGTTCGAGTTCGGTAAGCTATGTAGTGTTCGTCTGAAAGGGGCAGCAAATTTTCAGTTATTAGTCTCTAATGCTTGTTCAGGAAATATCGACCGATTATATGCAAAAGGCTTCACTTGAAGCTAACAAGCACCAGCATCGCGGAATCCTGTGGATCTCGTGCGTTTCTGTTTATATGAAAAGTCAACTTTGTCGGAGTTGCTCGAGATTAGCCATCATTGGAAAGAGAGGAAAACTTCGAGAAATCTGGAGACGATGAGGATTTCTCAAGCGTTGGTGAAGCTACGGATTTGGGCCAGAAGTGTGCGGAATGGAATGAGAATGTATGAAAGTACTTAACAGTAAGGTGGGCTCTACGTTTTTTAGCTGGTACCAAGCCACTGTAGCAGTCATCGCCATACTCAACTATGTTGTGTAACATTTCGTCAAGTTTAGCGCTCACCGAATGCACCACGTACAGGTGTGCTTTGAGGCAGTGATGCATTACGGACCCTCTTCAATTTAACAGCATTTCAGATTTTGACTGTAGCGTCACTCATGGACGACTTGGACCTGGATCTGTTGGAGGTGAGCGAATTGATCGCGCTAGAAGACGTGGCTTTCATGGGGATCTTCGAAGAGAACGAATTAAGTTTTGACAGTGACTTGGACGAAATCGCGATGTCACTCCCTCAGTAAAACACTTGCCAGGCTCCTCGACGGAGTAGCTTATCCGAAAAAAGGGCAGAAGCGAGAGTTACGAGCTCGAGTATCAGCGTGACAAGAGTGGTTAGAGTGGCCAAAGTGAACTCGTTCTACGAGTTCGCACTAATATGTATACTTTCGGCGTACTTGCAGGGAAGAGACTTCGAGTTTGCGAGGCTACCCACTCCAAGAACAGCGCTGGCGCGAGTTGATACCAGTGGCTTGGAAAGCTTGGACAAATCGTGCCTCAGTTGTACTGACGTTCCGAGCCCGTATTTTTGATGAAAACATGCCAGCATTCGGCTGCGGCATGCAGCCCATCGTCAGCGGGTCCAATTGAGCTTGTTGCCACAGTTCCTCTTCAACTCTCCGTTCACCAAGCCAGTGAGATTTCGGGGCAGGACATGAGCACCCTCTCGGTACGCCACTTTTCGACGAGATTTGGGATACCTGGGTTCTTCTCATTTGCACAATTTCACTGTGGTCGAGTAGATGCGAGAGCTACGCCCCGACGCCGTGACCAAAATCTTTAACGTGACGATTCGAAGTGAGAACAGCACTACGACTTTGCACGGCCTGCAGTCCCTGCGCAGATTCAAGGAGCCCGATAGTAACGTGCATGTTCGGGTGTTCAAGCTGCTTCTCTCGACTACGGTCATCTCAAACACAGCAGCAGGACCTTGTTGTGGAGAAGGCATCCACTCTTGATACTGCTCTCTCATCGTGAACGCTGCCACTGTCGAGCCCACAAGGATAGAATGCACCCAGGATACAGCTTTGCACTCAGTAGATATTCACCCCACGAATGAATCAGTTGTCAAGTAGCAGCACAGCTTTCCCCCATGCCACAATCCGTGTCCATCGCGTACACGGTCTGCGCCTGTGTAGCGTTGTCTGTTGCCTTCTAAGCAACCACACGTCGACTCACAATCACAAGCTTTAATTTCTGTGAGCAGCAAACCACCGATTGCACGTCCCAAAACCCACAACGCCGCAAAACGACGTCACGCTGGGGTCGAGATGAGCCTCTCACCAGTATGCACAGACTAAGATCTCCATCGCAACCGAACGAAGGTGACGAACGTCGTGCGCTCGTGTGGACATCAGATCCTGGCAAAACGCGATGCAAGACGCCACCAAGTAAACTGCAAAAATCGTCAAGCTTTACTTTACTTTTTCATCCGTACTTTATCTGTAGGGCCAAAACTTTGACCGAGTCCGTGGAATCGGCGGACTCGTTCTTCTATCAGGATGGCAAGAGCCACCGCTCCGCTCGAGGGGGGAAAGAGGCGCCGCATGCGCCGTCGAGTCGGAGAGGCATTTGCTCTGCCGGTGCAATTTCTCATTGCAGTCTGGTGCAGTAAACACGCCACTGGGTCCGGGACTTGGCCGGAGTGAGCCGTCGGGCTCGTCACATTCGTGTACATCACTCAATTGCGCCGCATTCAGGCGGCCGTAACGCCCGTGGGCTTGGGGGTGGGCGTCGTGGCCGCCGAGACGCTCGACGTCTTCATGGGGCCGCGCGCCTTGTCGTTCTTGCTGTCTGCGAAGAACTGCGCCGCGTAGTCGGACGAGCCGGCGGGCGCGCCGCCCGCCAACCCGTCGCTCGTCGAGGTCGTGGGGAAGCCCGCGCTTTGGAAGTTGTGCGCCGCCAGCCCGCGCGGAGACAGGAAGTCCATCTTCATCCTCTGCTGGCCTCCGCCGTGGACAGCAGCAGCCGCGGCCATCGCCGCCATGTGGCTGCGCGCGTGGTGCTGCTGGTTGTTGGCGCTGTTCTGGTTGTTCTCGAACACGTTGGCGCCGATGTTCTCGAGCAAAGGCGCGCCGAACTGGCCGCCCCCGTGGAAGCTCATGGGCGTGTCGGGGCCCATGAGTTTCATGTAGTCGCTCATCATGTCCTCGTTGCCGCTGGGCGTGCGGTCGGGCAGTCGGGGCGTGGGGAACAGGCCCAAGGACAGGTAGCTGCTGCCTCCGCGGGAGACGCTGGGTGGGCCGTTGCCCAGGAAGCTGTCGATGCCGGGCGTGCGCTGACCGCCGGACGCGGCATTGGCGCCCGCGTTCGTCATGGCCAGCACACTGGGCAGCTGCGAGTTGTCGATCTGCGGAGACGGCAGTCCCATGAGCAGCGAGAACTCGTGGCTGCGCGGCGTCGGGAAGCTGTTGCCCAGCGGCGTGCGCAGACTGAACTTGGGCATGGACGTGGGCACGTTAATCTTGAGGGGGAGGCCGAACGGGTTGCTCTGCTGCTGCTGCTGCATGGGCTGGCTCTGGGGCGGCACCTGAATCGAGAGCGGGTGCATGTGCTGGATCTGCTGGTGGTGGAACTGCTCCTGCTTCATCTGCTGCTCGCGCTGCTGCTGCTGACGCTTCTTGCTGCTGAGGCGGCCTCCCTTGGAGATGTTGAGCTCGGGGACGTCTTCCCCGTGCGCGCGCAGCTCCATGGCGTGCCGGAAGCAAATGGAGCCCGAGTGCTGCGCCGTCTTGTTGCAGCCGTCCACGCGGCACTCGTGGCCGTGTGAGTGGCGGTTGCAGAGCCCACCGGCGCGCGCGTGCTGCATGCAGCCGTCCACTTTGCACCTGCGGCCGCCGCCGTGGCGCACGCATTTCTGGCGCGCGTGCGCCTGCTTGGAGCAGCCCTCGACGATGCAGAAGCGCTTGACCACGAAGCCGCCGTGCTGCAGGCAGAAGCCGCCGCCGCGGGCGTGCGCCTCGCAGCTGTCGGCCTGGCACTGCTTCTTGCCGCCGTGGCGCACGCACAACTTGCGCGCGTAGACCTGGTTGGTGCAGTTCTCGACGCAGCACTGGCGCCGGTTCTTGTGGAACGCGCACTTGCTCGTGCCGTCCACCGCGAGGTTGTCGCAGTCGTTGAAGCGGCACTTCTTGGGCTTGCCGTCGGCTGTGCGCCCCGCGGGGGACGCGTCGCCGTCGCTGCTGCTGGGCGACGCGCTGGGGCTCCGCGTCTCGGAGCTCATTCTATCCTGTCCGGGAACGTTTAACACGAGATTGCAATGCCGCGATGCGTGTCGAGTTGCCAGCAACTTGCGGAATGACAACCCTGCACTCGCAGCGGCTGTCGTGGCGTCGAGCCAGCGGGCTGAAGACAGGCGAAGAGGCAGACGAGGCATCTTTTGAGAGCCGCGTCTATGTGCTGCAGGCCCTGCTCTGGCGCGCTCGGTACCTCGACCTCCCACTCTTTTTCCGGAAAATGATTCGGCCGACACAACGCGCACCTATAGCCTGCTTCAACTCGCAAAAGCGGGGTACTTTGGGGAATGCTGCTAGCAAGTACAGCGTCTCTCGCGTCTTTCTGGTGAGGGGCGCAAAACGGCGGCGTAACTGGCCGGCTGCACATCCGCCCCCTCTCGCTGAGCTTTGACCAGGATTTTCTTTATAGGCTTCCTCCGCCTCGATGCCAAGGATGAGCGTGCGGCTAACGCCGCTTGATGTGCATCGGCCGATCTTGTGGCCGTAGGGCGGGAAATTCAAACTGCTGTACGCCGGTTGTGTCGCGCTCTGGGCCACAACCAAACAATCCAGTACGTCAGTCGTCAAATCGCGGCGGATCGAAAGTGGCGTGCGTGCAGCGGATGATCGAGCTGACGGATGAGTCTCGCCGCGTCTGTAGCCGGCCCGCCTAATGCGCCCAGCAGATGGCCAGGCTGCGGGCGTGGGCCACGGCGATGCCGATGGCACGGCCATCAAGCACCGAGAAGCGTATACAAATCGCGGCTGGCGCTGGCTGCTCGGCCAAGAGGAGGAACGTGGCGGCCGCCTCGATGGCCGGCGCTCCCCTCTCGAGGCAGCACTGAGCAAACCTCCGTGAAGTTGCACCGCACGAGGGCCACGCTGCGATACGTGTGGTACCTTCAGATGATCCGAGGCGAAATGAGATGGCAGGTTGCCTTTGGGCAAAGGCGAAATGCCCACCAGAGCCGGGCTGGCGGCGACTCGTCTCCCGAGCAACAACAAGCCATCACAGACTGGTGCCATGGACCACGAGCGATAGCAGCGTGCGCGCCAGTCAAAGCCACGCCGAGCGGCTCCGCTCTCCAGGCCTTACTCATGCAGCCGCATGTCCCAAGCCGCGCTGCCTTTCCCTCGCGAGAATGACTGCAACCACTTCAACGAGATCTTGACCTCCAGACTCTAGGCTAGAGAGCAGCAAGTGGCGTGCGCCCGCATGCATCGGAGCTAGAGCTCCGCCCGCCGGTGTCGGTGTCCGGAGCCCCTTTCTGTAGCGCACGCACGCTGTCTGTTTGTGTGGAACGGAGCACGCTCTTCACCAAAATTCTCGCTTGTTGGCCTTGCAGTCGTCCTCAGCGGCAGCCAGGCCCACGCTCGCTAAAAAATCCGCAGTGTCGAATCGGTCGCTCGATTGCGGCGTAAAGTAGCACTCAAGACGGGCTCGATGCCTTTCAAACGCCCGATCTTTTTGCAGAAGATGGCAAAGCTCTTTTCCAGACGATGGCAAAGCCGCCAGGAGCGCCGAGGGCGAGCGGCACCGCGCGTTCTCGGCACCGTGCTCTCATGTCACGCGGCCACCCCCACTGTGTCTCCAGCGCGAGGCGGCGACGTCTGATCTGCTGCCGCCAACGCCCCATCAAGATCCTAAAAATTGGTTGGGTATATTAGCCCACCTAGCTCGCGCTCCGGCCTCCGCTGACCTCATGGGCTGTCCTTCGACTTTCGCCGGGGCTTGCATTGCACACCGCGTGCAACGCGCCTCACTCTCACTCTGCTCTCTGCTGGGGCACGTTGTCTGCAGCTGTCGACCAGAATGCAACGTTGGTCGACTAAGCCCAAAGTCTCGGGTCTACAGTCGGCTGCATGTATACTGCTTCTTTTTCCCATCTCGTAAAGCATTGGGAACTGCTCTCGAGTCTTGCCATACCAATTCTGGCAACTCGCTGGGCCGCCGGAACGAGCAACGGCCTAGTCTGCAAGGTCTCCGACTGCGCCCGCAACGGCCACGTACCGCCCTGCTTTGGTGTCTGCGGGGAGCCCTATCGTTGTGGAGGCACACAGTACGCTGATGGTACGAAACGATACGAACCTGGTGGTCTTGCCCTTTAATCGAACATGTAGCAGAACTCTGAAGACCAACAACGTCGCCCGGTCGGTATACAAGCAAAACAGACGCGAACAGTAGCACCAGCAAAATACGACACTCTCAACACAATGTTGATGAGATTGGCTTCTGCCACTTCGACGCTAAAATTCAGCTAGTACGTCAGCGTTCCTACGAAACCAGGCCATTCATCCGCACTGTGAAGTGCGTGCTGCGCCTCCCATTCATCAAATGTGCGCGAATTCTTCGTGTGCGTCGCCATTGTATCTTTAATCGTCGGGGTCTGCAGTGCCCGTGAAAATTCACGCCGCGCTTCAGTCAATTTTCCTCGGACAGCGAAGCACACGGCAGCATTATTGTGCACAGAGCTGTTGTCTGGATTATCTTTCAGAAGCGACAGATACCCGTCGCACGCGTGCACAGCGTCCCCCAGAACGACCAGGAGGTGAAGTCGATACAATTGAGACTTCAACGTACCACGAGGCGAAAATTCATTCGCCAGGATCCAGAGATGTCGACACTCCGCGCCGTTCGAAGCGCACCGTTCGGCATGCAACAAATACTCGGCACGCTGGCCTAAGATTTTCCAATCAGCAGGGTCAGCTCTATATTCGCAAGAAAGCAAGTTGTTAAAAGAAGCCGAAAGGTGGGTGTACAACAAGCTTACCGAAGTGAGAACTCGTAAAGCGAATCTTCGTTTCGCCAGTGGGTCAAAACGCTTGTCGAAATTAACAGCAGCGTCCCTGTCAGCAGCAACCACATCGCCCAAGCATATACCTTGCCAGTGTGTACCGTCGCGTAGCTCACTCCAGTTTTCTGGGTTTTGGAGTGACGATCAGCGGATGGTACCCCATGTTCTGGGGTATCCCATGCTGGTGATGTCAAATTCCGATCCTTGCCATGTGGACTGCTTCCTCGAAGCAACCAGTGTGTGGCTGCCCATCCACCGTACGGCACGAAGATTGTAGTAGGCAGATAAGCGTATCGATTGGCGCCAGCAGTGATAATGCCGTGCTGTATGAGACCTGACACAGGAAACAACATGCCAGCGAAGAACGCGATAGCAAGTGTGTGTTTCGACAAGTCTCGGTGAAGCACATTCCGCAGCATTAACGCTAGTACAGGTACGGTTATCGCCACAGACAGCAAACAATCTGGATTGCCCAGACTATAGTCTCCTGGGTGAATTTGGTAGTGGGGGCGTATCTTCGAAGGCCACAGAAAACGATGCAGGATCCAAGCGGGAGCTGTGAAAGCTTTTAGCACGTGGTCGCACAGAGTGAGATCAACCACATCTGGAAGTCCTCCTTCCGAGTTGGATATGGCCGTCACAGAAAGAAATGTCATCAAAATTGCGACGGAAGGCAACTTTCTGGCAGCATAAGAAGCCAAGAGTCTTGGACTGGTCATCGCTGGACGAGGTGACAGCTGACTATAAACCCACAAGTCAACAAGAAAGAATCCTGCAGGCAAAAGAATGCTTATGCTTTTCGACAACAGCGCACACAGGTACAGGGCTGTGACAGGTACAATACAGGCCGTGAGTGAGAAATTCCTCCTCAATCTTGTTGCACGCCAGCAAAAAGGCTCCGCTTACCTGAAGACATCAAACTGCTTCGGGTGGAGCCACCGCCGAAAATTGAATCGAGTAACACCTTGCTGTCAACAGCACTCCCATCCGCGTTTCCCTTCAATGACTTGCACAGATTTTGATGAACGTCCTGCACATGAACGAGAAGTGCCGAGTAGCTGAAGAGTGCCGCAAGAGTGTAAGGCTGCGCCGATGGCCACGCCACAATTTCGGCATGAATCGGGTGCACTAGAAACACCACAGCACTCAGACAGCAGCCATGGAAGTGAAGCCCAAACCTCTTTTTCCTCTTTCGCAGCTCAAGTCCAGTACCGCTCGGTCGCTTCGACTCAGTCAGCACGTAGTCGATATCCAGCACCAGAGCTGACACCTTCGCCAAGACGAGGCCTGCTGCAAAATGGACGATACCCGACACCACCCGAACCCACCAGGCATCCAGACCCACCATTTGCACCACGAAAAACTTGAGTAACCACCCCAGCGGCTCGAACACGTTGAGTCTCACCATCGTGAACATCTCGTACAGCGTCTGGAAGCTCCAAGAGCCGCGGAGGACCTGGTTTTCCACGAAATTGGAGCGATCGTCCCAAATGTACAGGAAATCCCATCCCCCAGAGCTTCTACTCGTCACTAATGGCGACATATAGGCCGCCACGGCAGCCCCCCACAGTAAAGCAACAACATATCCTCGAGACATCTTCCCACACTCCAAGTCACTCGTCCCAGAGGTCGCCAAAAGATATGGTGATTGTGATTGGCTGACCGTTGATTTGATAGGCCTAGGGGTTATTCTAGCCAATAGGAATAGAATTTGAACGTTTTTACTCGCTACGAAACTTGTCACCATGTTGCTGCTTCATCAAACGACATTAGTTTTGAGCCGCCTTGACGTCAATGCCGATCTTCCCAATGTGGCCGGCAGACTCGAGGCATTTGAAAGCAGCTTGCACGCCCTCTTCATCGAACCCGAACGTCTTGTAGATGTGCGGTTGGATATTCTGACTCACCACGACACGGACAAGCTCTTCCATGAGCTGCTTGCTGCCAATCTGCACTCCGCGGATGATGCAGCCCTTGCCCAGGATGAGCCCCGCGACATCCGGCATGTTCTCTTGGGTTGCACGGGCCAAGAAGCCGATCAAGCCAATCTGACCCCCTGGGGCCACCGCGTCAATGCTCTGGGCAATTGTTCCGGAGCCACCGTTCTCAACAACAAAGTCAACACCTTTGCCATTCGTGATGCGCTTCGCCTCGGCGGCCCAATCCGGCGTCGTGCGGTAGTTGATGGTGTAGCTGGCGCCAAATTTCTCCTTGACAAACTTGAGTTTCTCGTCTGAAGAGGAAGTGATGATCGTGACGGCGCCCGCAGCTTTGGCGAGCTGCAGACCGAAGATGGAGACGCCACCCGTGCCTTGAAGAAGCACAACTTGTCCTGGACGCAGCGGAGCAAGGCCGTACAACGCGTTCCAAGCCGTCACACCAGCACACACCAACGACGCAAGCTGCACGAAGTCCAGTGTGCACTCTTCCGGAATTTTAATCACTGCTTGAGCTGGGACTGCTGCGTATTGCCGCAACATGCCATCCAGCACGCCACCCAGTCGGTGCGAGCCTCCGTTGAGCACAGGGCCGTAGAGATTAGTGACGTCGAAGTTGGTGATGACTCGGTCACCCACGTCGATGTCTTCGACCGCAGAGCCAACGGAGACCACGACCCCGGCACCATCGGAACATGGCACCACATGCTCCGTCACGGTGCTGGGGTACTCGGACTTGGAAATTGCGAGGTCGCGGTAGTTCAGCGTCACGCCGTGAATTTCCACGAGCACCTCGTGGTCTCGCACGGCTGGAACGGACTCCGTGGTTTGCTTGATGGTCTTGTAGGAAGTGCGATCACCGAATCGGTAAACAGCGTTCTTCATGGTTGGTGGGGGGCTCATGTGCGCGGTCAGAGGGAAGATTGAGAATGACTGAGTGTATCAACGGGTTGAAGCTGTAGACTTACGCCTCTCAAGGAAGATTGCGGCATAAGGCACTTCAACGCGCCATTTGGCTAGCCCCTTTGAGTGTCACATGAAGTGCGATTACATGTACAAGTAGCGATGATGCTATCCCGAATCGAAACGCAATCGCAAACATCTCGTGAACTGGTGGATCGCGATCTTCTGGTTGGTTCAACTGTAGTCCTTGCCACCCAATAGTCTGAATGAATGTTGTGAACTCTGCTCTCCATCGCGATCTCGGCTACATAGTAATTGCACAGAACAATTCTTTGTAAACGGAGGCAAAAGGATCGCCACGATTTACATCCCATGGCCGGAGGAAGTGTGGGGACTAGCTCTCCGTAACACTGTCAACAGGATTCGTAGCGGCCACTCCTACGTAAAGCAGTCGACTCAATAAGGTGTTTCTTGATTCAATGGGTTTCGCTTGGGGTGCTCGTGGTTCAGTCGCATAGTGCCAGCATTGAAGACTTTTGCGGCGCAAAAATGAGCACTGCAAGGTTCCGCCCGTCACGTGATCCTTGGCCAAAGCATGCGTGGGGGGTAAGTCTCGGAATGGCACTCTACACGATGAGGAACAACGGGTCTTATTTTTCGCAATTTGGTTGCGATGCAGACTGGTTGGACGTTGGGACTCGATAGGAGACTGTCGCCTAAAGCATTTGTCAAGTATGTTGCGCCGTTGCTGGGCATGTACGCGACTGCGACCGGCGACCGATACGTTCCGGATGATTTTGTCACCCCGTTGGAAGCTCGGTGGCTTAAAAGGTGTGGGGGGCGTCATTGTAGTCAGCATTTGGTTAAATAGAACAGAGAGACAATCCTCTTTTCATACCCCTTAACTAAGCCTGACTCCTTGCCGGTCTTTGCGGACTTCGTTGCCGAAGCAGGTTGGTCTCGGATCCACGCGCAAGCATTTTGCGGCAAAATTTTTACCACATAGCTCAATCGTCGCTGCTCAGACACTGAGCATTCAGGCAGTGCAACGAGGCTGTCAAGTGCGTTAACGTATTGTATTATGAGGGCAGGAAATGTAGGTCAAAGACATGTTAACCCTCAAAGGTATGGCCACGAATATGTGTCCATTTGACGCAATACGCGCATCAGAACAAAGAAGGAGATTGTAGACTAACATCATGGCGAGTGACGCGCCGTCAGTTATCGATAGCTGAGTGTCTTGCAAACAACCCCAATAGGCCATGCACCTCTGTTGCAGCGAGTACTTAACGTTTGTTCAGTTCCAGCCCAAAAGACAGCACCACACTTAGGCTCCGGGAACACACGAGAGCACACTATTTTGTCCCACCCATCGCCGTAATGGCTCAATTCCAAACTACTGGTCGCTGGAGCATGCCGTCGTCCTCAAAACGGTCTTCGGCGTCCCTATTACCTTTCATACATACCTGAGGATGATAGCTACATGTAGGACGTCGTAACGAAAGCCTAAGTGACACCAATGTACCTCATTGAAAACAGCATTTTCGTGACGATTCTTCGTCTAACGTTACGATTGTCGTGCTACATCTTCAAAGATGGCCGCTTCACTTGCGATTTCCCGTACGCTGCTGGCGCACGAGTGCAGCGGCTACGAGTCGGCTAAACTCGCTTTTGAAGACGTTGGGCGTGTCGAATGTAGTTGCGACGACACGCAAATGACTTGGCAAACGCGATTTTGACGCTATCGGAATTGCAGCGTTGTTGCTACCCGTCGAGTGCTCGAAGATAAGGCACTGAGAGCTGTCTAAGCCGGCACTTTGCATGAACCATTCGTACCTAATCGTTCAACAGTGTTAGTTCCGAGTAATTGAAAATACTTGACACTGGTGGCGACCACGAACCAAAGCATCGCCTCGCTCTCGTGAACGTGAGACTCCGGGTTGTAAACGAGGATGACGCCGTCTGTATCCTTCATGATAGCTGGCCAACAAGCTTCGTAGCTGCAGACATGAATAATGTTGCGAGTGAGACCAAGGCAAGCAGTAATAGGATGTGGAGGAGGCGTACTTCTGGTCGCCTGATACATCCCAAAGCTCGACGGTCGCCTTGCCTTTCTCCAGCTCGAGAATCCGCACCCCGATAGTGGGTTGGTATCGTTCCTGACCGCCGAGTCGATCCGAGTGTTCTGCGAGGAAGTTGGCGATCTGAAGAATAGAGCGCAAAGATACAAAGCGGTGAGTGCAACGTCACAGCGAGTGCATTGCAGCTTACTGCATCGACGCACGGTGGACTTGCCAGCCTCCTTGGGCCCAACGATTAGGATCTTGAGCGGTGCCATTGAAATCTGCGGGAGCTCTTGTATCCGAGGCGTCGCGACGCTTTAAATAATCCTTTCACGATGTAGATAACCAAACACCGCAGGAAACGTCATATTCCAGTTTACAACAAAAGTTAATCTATTAATCTACAGTAGTGTAGATCAAGTCTGGTCCAATCTGTCTACCTTCTAATCATGGTTGTAGTCTGTAATTGTCCCGCTTTGTGAGACAGGAAGTTCTTGTCTGCGAAAGTGATCAGAAGCGATAGTTACTGCGGTAACAAGAGATCGCGATGATCGAGCTCTGGAGGCTGTTAACGCTCGCTGCGGTGATCCACGCAGCCTCGGGCCAAACCAACGGCACGCAGTCAGGTTGCGACGTGTGTGCCAGCACTGGGGACTGCTCTCGGGCCTACCACGGTACGCATGGCCAATTTTGTGGCAACTGGCTGGACCGCCAGAACGAACGACGACCTTGCTGCTGCCCCGATGACGCCGTCTGCAAGGTCTCCAATTACGCCTGCAACTGCGGGTATGCCCCGTACCGCGCAGGTGACGGAGATGGCGGTGGTCTACTTTGGTTGTGGTGGTTCTTGGGAGCTCTAGCGTTGGTCTTGTGCTGCGGTGGCTGTTGTTTCATGCTGTTTAGACGGGCTAAAGAGCACGGCGCGGATAGTGCGATCCCCATGGCAGCTCCCGTCTCCAGTCCAATACCGGGAGGAAGCTCCGATCAGCCATACGGGACTACAGCTCCGTTTGCGAGTGCTGCTACCCCTGCATACGGTCGGTACTACGGTCGAAATGGAGGGAGTGGTATGGGGGCCGGCACTGGGGCTGCGTTGGGCGGAGCTGCTGGTCTTCTCGGTGGATTTTTACTCGGAGAGACGTTAGCTGACCACGGCGATGGAGGCGGCTTTGGCGACGGTGGTGATGGCCTCGATGGTGGTGATGGCCTCGATGGTGGTGGTGGCTTCGATGGTGGAGACTTTGGTGGTGATTTCTGAATGAACACGGCGACAGGCAGTGCCGACCACTTACTTGGCCAGTTCTTTTGCCAGTTTCTCGTATTTCAACTTGTTCTTCTCTTGCTCTTTGCGCTTGTGTTCCGTCTCGAATTCCTCGCGAGCAAGTCTGGGCGGGAACTCCAGCACGAACTCCGTGTCCTCTGGAATGACGGAGCTCACGTCGTCTCGAGACAGCAACAAACGTCGGCGGTTCGCCTGCATTGGCCGCGAGAATGGCACCCGCACTCCACCCACCACGACGCCTTTGTGCTCGCCGTTGCGATACACGATGGGGATCTTGACGCGAACTCTCGGAGGAGCCACTTGGCGGTTGGTCGCCACAGACGGCGTGAGCAGCCACTTGAAAAAGTTGCGCTTCTTCTTGCGTTGCGGCTTCGCCATCTCTGCTTCTTGTGGCTCGGGGTCCGATGGGTTGGGCTTTTTGCTCTCGATCTTCTGGGCTTCGCGTCGAAGTTGGCGACGACGTTCGCCACTTTGCGCTTGCGACTTGAGTCTGCGCAGCTCCGCCAGCGGAGGATTTTCATCCGAGTTTACAGTGTCGGATAGACCTGTCATAGGGGTGTTTTGCTGCTTCCTGTAGTGCAAATGTCTTCCTTGGGGCGAGGGAAATGAAGGAATGGCTGCCGTCAACGGAGACCGCGCGACGCAATAGTTGAAGTTGCTGCATATTTCTGAAGCAGGTCGTTGTCCTGTGAGAATTAATTGTATTAGTATATGGACCATACGTGGTTACAGATCGAGATGGAAAGACTTTGTTGATTCTTAGTAAAATGACCTGTGACACTATTATCTGATTAAAAAGGGTCTGTTGTCGGTGACTATCTGATATGACGAGGTGTATCTCTTAGAATGAACTATTATCACCACCACCGCATGGACACCAGCGCCAATACTCCTGCCCAAGACTGCCCCGCCAAAAGAACGCTTGTCGACAGGCTGCCATATCGGAGTAACGACGTGTACACATTGAGAGAAGAGCGAAGTTTTCATCGACGGCAAAGCGAGCGCTGATCGCGGGAGAGTTGCAGTGCATCCGCGTGAATCAAGTTGGGACAGCGGCGCGGTCAAAAACGTGCCCGCGTGATCCGGGGCCTGTTGGATCGCTTGGCGTCATGCTCGGCAGTAAGTTTCGTGCTCCCCACCGCTACACGATAAATCACCGAGAACTCCCGGAGAGCGACACTGACACTGTATCATTCTTTGACAATGTTTACCAGGAGACGAAGAGCAATTTTGAGCATCAGCAATCAGTGCCAGCCAGTCATTCCCGGTGACTCGCTAAAGATGGCTACACACGTTGCACGTTGCACTTGCTGCTGCCTATTACACGTCGTCCTCCGCGGCCTTCATGAAGTACACACCGACCAGGAACCCGTTAGAACTTACCCCAGCAATGAGTTCGCGTCGAATACTGGCCGCTTCCTCGCCCGTGTCCATCCACGGTCGGTGCACTCGCTGGCCGCTGAAAGCCACCGCAGTAGTTAAGCTCTGCTTCAAAGGCTGGTAGAAGGCCTCGCACAAATCTTGGCACTCGAGCGCCAACGCGTTGAAGATGTCGTCGTTCTTCCGCTCGAGACAGCTGGCCATGCCGTCGAACGGCACCACTGGGAACTTGTCGTGCTCGCAGATGTGCGCGAGGATATCGTCCGCGGTGCTCTCGGCTGCATTGGCGTCTGGATACGAATCTTCAGGGAACATCTCGGCCTTGAGCTCGCTGCGGTGCTCGTGCATCTCGTCGTCGTCCAGGCCCTCGGCACGCCACTGCACTTGCTTCGCTTTCAACGCGCGCGAGAACTCGTCCATGAGCGACTTGGCTTCTCTCCGATACTCACGCACAGCCTTCTTCGCCGCATCGCAGAAGTTGCATTTCCTCTGCCTGTCCACGACGATGCTCTCCCAGTGCACCCCCAGCTCCGATACGTGCACGTATTCCGTCGAGGTCGCAGCAAAGTCGTCTCCAAGGCGGTCCCACATGGAGTTCAACGCGGCACGTGCATCCTCCATCGTCCACGCTTCACTCGCTTCTTTCTCTTTTGGTGCGGGTAGCGGTACTACAACCGGCCGCGCTCGGCAGAACTCGCCAAACGGAGTAGCGACGTACGCCCGATTGCAGAACGGTTTGAGTTGCGTCTCCATCTTGCCGATCAGCGACAGCATCTGTGCAGCTTGGCCGCGCGAATAGTCCAGTGACGCCTTGTCCTCCACCAAGCGACGGTTGATCTCCTTCTTCCTGGCCACGTGACTGTGCTCCCTGCACTCCGACCAGAAGATCGAGTCCTCTCCAGCCCCAGCAGTCGAAACCTGTTGTTTCTGCAATGATAAATCCATCCAGTCGCCATTGCAGCCATGCAGCAAGTGCACCCCAACGCTGGAATTGCTCAGCGCCAGAACACCCAAGCTGCGATCCTGCCGAAGCGTCCGACACGTCCCCAGCAACTGCGTCATGTCTTGCACACCCAGAAACCACAACGCGCCAGCGGATAGCGCTGCGTAGAGCTGCTCGCTGTACTCGGACCCATCCGCGGCATCTCCCAAGCGTTGGCGCTTGCTCTCCGCTCGAATTCTCAGGCCTCCCATTGCGACTTGGTCAACTGACAGATCAGAAATACATGTCCATGTGGACCACAAATAGGCAATCAAAAACATGTAGCCATGTACACTTAGACCGTCCTGGGAACGATCTTGCTGACAGCTCGACGCTCTTCCTCGATGAGCAGGTTCTGCAGCATTTGGTGGTCCCTTCGCACTTTGCCGCTGAGAGAGCTGAGAATGTAGTCTCGCGTGTGCACGACGTCCTCGTTCTGCGATAAGCTGTCGGAGCCTTCGGCGTAGAGCTGGTAGCACGTGCGAGCAACAGACGCGTGCGTGGGGTCGGACTTGGAGCGAGAGATGATGATCCAGCAGCGGTCTCGGAACTTGAGCCCCATGTTTGGCAGCGTCAGGATGTTGTGCTTGATGACCACGACGCGGTCGGCCTCTTCGAACTTGCGCATGAACTGGAAGCCGTCGATCTTCAGCACCCCCGACGGGTTGTGCAGCGCAATCATTAATTTCTTTTCCAGTGAGTCTGGCTTGCGTCCACGAATCTAGACAACCGAATAAACCGTTAGTCAAATTCGATCCCCACCAACACTCAACAATAGTTTACGTACAAAGCTGTAGATCCGTTCGGGGTCCTGACTCTTGACGTTCAGGTCCTTCCACACCACATCTGCAACAACACTGAGCGGACACTGGACGGGTGTCGTGGTGACAATCTCAAAACAGTTGCCGTTTGCCTCGTTCCGTGTGATCTTCGTGTTGCACGAAATCGTGGCCGGCAGATCCGGTGCGAAGACCGAATCCGACGCCAAGTATAGTCGCTCCACACTCTTCTCCAACTGGGAGATTATATTTATCGTCTCGTCCTCCTCCGCCTTGTTCTCTTTATCCTCAAACACGAAATCCTTGCCCTGAACAACAAAAAATACACACGTCAACATCAAATAAAACCCAAATAACAATAGCAACAACCTACATAAAGCAGCGATCGGCGCTGCACCAAGTGGCGGAAAGCTCCGTTCACTTTGTCCTGATTGGCCCAAATGTCCTTGAGTTTTCTATTGGTCCGCTCCGCCCTCTGCCGCCGCTGGAATTCACCCACAGCCTTCGTGAACCACTCACGACTGTCGTCCTCGATCTGGGTGATTGGGGTTTTCTCCGTTTTCCCTCGAACACGTAGCCTCTGCTGCCGCCGCTGGAGCAGCAGCTTCACTTGCTGGTCCAGCTCCAGTGCCTGGTCCCTTAGCGCGCGGATCTCGGCCTTCTTACGCTGCTGCAGCTGCGTGGAGTAGCACTGCGAGTCACGGTGGGTTTTATTGATTTTCTGGGCTTTGCGGTGCGCCAGCGCGCTGGAAATGCCGTGTTTTTTAGCTGCACGTGCCTTGACGGGTTTGCCGTCACTGTCGCACTCGTCGATGAAGGCCAGCGCCTCCGCCAGCATCGCGTCCATTTCCTCCTCGCGCTCCAGGAAACTCATTGGCGGCTTGAGTTTTGTTCGTTGATTTTTTGGAATGGCAAATTGAAAAAAATAGTTTACATGTAAAATACACGGAAGGCAAATCGGTCTTGAAAAACTAAGAAACTGGACTTCGCGATCTATTACCTGGTAAAAGCTTATGCTAGTTAGTCAAATTCCATCCCTTTTGTGGGCTGAGACGTCACTTTTGGATGGTTTTGTTGCCTTTTTGGCGTGGAGCGGTTGTCAAGTGCTGTAGTTTGTTGCTGGTGCTTGTGTCCGTGTTAGCGACTGGTTCGAGTCCGGGGGATATTGGGGATGCCACGACGCCTCCGTCGGGCTGTCAGCTCTGTGAGAGCACTGAGGATTATCTTCACGCATTTCACGATGGTCCGGGCCAGCTCTGCGGTATTTTGATGGATCGCTCGAACCGCGAGTTGCCATGCTGCTGTCCGCTGAGTGCCGTTTGCAATGTGTCACCGGCCGACTACGTTTGTACTTGTGCGTATGTTGGCGCGAAGCCTCCGCACCACGGCGAGAGCGACTTCATGAACAAGGTGCTGTAGATGTGGTGGGTCCTTGGTGTTGTCATGATAGTCGTTGTCAGCGGAGCATGCGACTACTTCGCGATCAAGCGAATAGTGAATAATGACGACTAAAGCTGCACGTTCGCACCGCCTGAGATGATTGTACCCGTAGTCTTGCCATCTCGTGAAGCTCTGTACGGCAGCACTGGGCAGACACGTGCTGTGGCATTTGCCCCAGAGAGTGCAGGATCAGGAGCTGACCAAACCAGTGCAGTCACTGGATATGGTGTGAAGGCAGCACTAAGCCGACTGCCGAAGAAGCAGCGTTTTCTAGTCATGATGCACTGGCTGGTAATCTAGAAGTCAGTGGCGACGGGTTTGACGGAGGATTAGGAAGCCTTGAGGGAGTTGAAGAAGCCGATAGCAGCGAAGAGAACGGAGCAGAGGGGATAGTGTTGATGACAGTGTCTACGAAAAATACTACGAGTTCGTAGGTGAGAAGCCATCAACCACGTTTTGGTGTAGTTGGTGTCTATCGAAGCGACTTTACCGGGGAATTTAAAGCGTCGCGACGCCTCGGATACAAGAGCTCCCGCAGATTTCAATGGCACCGCTCAAGATCCTAATCGTTGGGCCCAAGGAGGCTGGCAAGTCCACCGTGCGTCGATGCAGTAAGCTGCAATACACTCGCTGTGACGTTGCACTCACCGCTTTGTATCTTTGCGCTCTATTCTTCAGATCGCCAACTTCCTCGCAGAACACTCGGATCGACTCGGCGGTCAGGAACGATACCAACCCACTATCGGGGTGCGGATTCTCGAGCTGGAGAAAGGCAAGGCGACCGTCGAGCTTTGGGATGTATCAGGCGACCAGAAGTACGCCTCCTCCACATCCTATTACTGCTTGCCTTGGTCTCACTCGCAACATTATTCATTTCTGCAGCTACGAAGCTTGTTGGCCAGCTATCATGAAGGACACAGACGGCGTCATCCTCGTTTACAACCCGGAGTCTCACGTTCACGAGAGCGAGGCGATGCTTTGGTTCGTGGTCGCCACCAGTGTCAAGTATTTTCAATTACTCGGAACTAACACTGTTGAACGATTAGGTACGAATGGTTCATGCAAAGTGCCGGCTTGGACAGCTCTCAGTGCCTTATCTTCGAGCACTCGACGGGTAGCAACAACGCTGCAATTCCGATAGCGTCAAAATCGCGTTTGCCAAGTCATTTGCGTGTCGTCGCGACTACATTCGACACGCCCAACGTCTTCAAAAGCGAGTTTAGCCAACTCGTAGCCGCTGCACTCGAGCGCCAGCAACGTACGGGAAATCGCAAGTGAAGCGGCCATCTTTGAAGATGCGGGTTAAAGATGGAGTTGAGTCATTTCCTCAACGTGCTCAGCGAGAAATATGAATATCTAGGCTAAATTGGTTTGAAGAATCTTCACGAAAACGTTGTGCCACAAAGAGTCAATACTTTATCATTGGAAAACATATGCATCAAGTGTTTTCTTTGGAAATCGCTAGCAGTAAACCATTGGAGTTTGAGTCGCTAATGAGAAAGATGCCGCGTGTGCACCATACAATATCCAGAGTATCAATATCAGAACTGGCAAGGACCATGACTGCTCACAGATACAGGTCCACTCGGACGTGCAAACTTGATCCACCAGTTCACGAAGAATCAGTTTTCATACAAATAATCATTAATTTTACTCGAATGAATCGGCGAAGACAAGAGGACGTTGAGGTTACGATCTTCGGGGTGACCTGCTACAATGTCCAGACCTCGAATCTAACACGCCAAAAACCTGTATTGCTCAGTAGTCCAACTCAATCCAAGGCTTTGATAAACCCTTGTAGTGGGCGCCAGGTATTCAGCTTGGTCACCGCAGCTGCAGCAGCCTCTGAGCAAGGCAAGTGTAACGGAGATAGTCCGTTGCAGGCCGTTGCATGCGACCGAGTCCGTGCGATCGAGTCCGTGCGATCGAATCCGTGCGAGGAAAGCCGTATTTGATCGCATGAAGACGGCGGCTGCTGCGTTAGTTTCACCGCAGTAGTTAGGAAGCAGTAGTTTGCATAGCACAATTCAATTCAGTCTTCAATTTGCCTCTTAACTGAGACTCAAGGTCAAGCACTACTAGAGGCAAGACAGCAAGTCAAGGGATATCCAGTTCTGGCGACTGACGAGAAGATAGTCGCTGAGTGATGTCTCTGTGTTATCACAGGTGGACCCAAATGTGTCTGACGGCTGCAAGACGTGGACAATGGGTACAGCTCTGTATGTCTCGGAAGGTGTTGACGATGGTGCACGCCACCGTCATGCTGGCTACTCTCTGAGGATATGATTTGCCTCAGTTAATGAGCATCACGGATGCAAACAACGTGCCGTACACGTGGCAGTCACTGCTGTCGACGTGCATCATCATCCACCCACTGAACGACGTGACAAGGCGACTAAGAGGACGAGGCGCCTGGTGACAGGGCGCTGCTGCCTCGTGACAAGGTTGGAGGATTGCGTAGTCGCTGCTAGGATTGCGTGTGGATCGCCTCTTGGAGCAGAGTAACGGAGAGGCCCTCCGAGCAAAGCTGGCAGCTTTCATTTAGATAGTTCTTTATATTCAATCGCTTTTCATCCGGAAGTCTCAGTCGCAGGTGCGATACAACAGAAGGGCAACAAGTGCCGAACTGAGCTGTATAAGGATTTAGTATGGTCAACTACATGTCGTTCATTCTGAGGGCAGCGTAGTGAGCAGGTGGCTTCTGCTCGCGCCAGTCCGCATCTCTGGGAGCACGTCTTGAAAGAATTTGTGTTGGGCGGGAATTCAAAAGATCGTTTTGCTGGTTTGGCGGATTTGAAATCACCCCCTTTAACTCTAACCTGTAAATCATTTTGCTGTAAATCCGGTAGGTTATACCAAAACACACCGAAACTGAGTGGGTATTCTAGTGCCATTAAGATGTCTGCGAAACCCGCCATTTCTACTGCTGCCATTGTCTGCACCAAGAACCTCGGTGGGAAAGGGACCTCAAGCTCATGATTCAGTATCATGAGCAGGGCCAGGTCCTCGTCCTCCGTTCGCTCTCGCAATCGTGAGATCTCTGCGGCTGGTTGGATGCAAAGCTGATATAAACGTTGTTGTTCCTCTGTTGTGCTGCTTTCCGTTCCACCTTCTGTCCCTTTCAGCACTGCTCCAATGTTGCTTTTCTCACTTTTCACTTTTTCCGTTACTGTCTCGCTGTCTGAGCTCTTGACAAAATCAAAACAGTGTATGTGGGATTCAATCTCCCTCTGCCCCTGTCCGTCAGTAAGAATCCACTGTGTCATCAATTTCTTCATCCACTCTGCGTGTTCAGTATACTGTATACCCCAGTAACTGAGTAGGCCCTGGTACTTGTTTAGGTCCGCTTCCGTTTTGTCATCCTTGCATTTATCTCGTGTCTTCTCGTCTGTCGTTATAACTAGTCTCTTTGCAGCTATGTACGCTTGGTATCTCCGCTCTTTTGCAAGTTCATTGAGTCTGTTCACTACGTGAAGGATGTACTCCGCTGGCGAGTTGTTGACCATAGCTGTTTGAAGACTACTGTACAATCCCCCCGATCAACACCTCTCCACTTGCTCCCTTGGATCTGCTTTGCTTCAGTTCCGGTGATGTCCTCTCTCTGATATCTTCCGAATACTTTGCTTGGTCTTCTGCTGCATTAACCCTTTGGATCGGTCTGATTCTCGGCTCTCAGTTTGCCTGCTTCGTTGCGCCCTGTTCACGACCGTCTTCCACCCTTCGTCCTGGGTCTGAATCCTGTCTGGTCTGGTGCTGGTCACTCGATGCTCTTGGCTGCTATCGTTGCCGTTCTCCCCATTCTCCTCCTTCATCCTCTCTGTATCTTTTCTCTCCGCTTGCCCGCTGGCTATCTTGGTTTTTGTATACTCCGGGGGTTTTGGTGCCCTTCCTCGGAGATGTTGCCTGCGTCGATCTCGGCTCAAGATCGAAGGCTTGAAGGGTCGGCCGCAAAAAAGGAAGTACCCCAGACTAAATACTTGGTCTCAGTATACCTGATCTTAGTGGACACTTCCTCACCGCTACGTGTAAGCTAGTTACGGGCACTCATATGGCCCGTTTCAGTTTGGAAAAGTAATCGATAACCGACACTTGCTGATCCCCGTGTACGAACTTGTTGGAGCTCACATGAAAACACGACTACAACGGAATTTGTGCCCTTATAATTGGTCATGACGAAAACAAGGACAATGTGCCGCTTGTAATTGGACTTATCCACAAAGAAACTACAGACAATTTTGCATAATATTTTGCGAGCTGTATTGCTACTAGTGTTGCTCTAGATAATGTAGCTGTCATTTCAGATCAGTTAAGCAGCTCGATCTTCAAATATTGCTAGGAAGCATCAGGTTGAAGGCGAATCTAACGTTTTATAATCTAGATACCGCGTTTTAACATAGTGGCAAGGTTTCGACTAAATGAGTTGGAGTAGCAAATCGCTCGAGGTCTAGTGCAGAAGCTACAAAGTATCAACTTGTATTCAGTTCAAAACTGTCCTAGACGAATTTGTGAAGCTTTACCCCCGAACCACCGACGAAGGCACTGCGGACGAGGAATACGTGAAGGATTCTTTGCATAGTATTCATCCTACCTGCAAGATGTCGCTTGGTAACTCTTGTGATTGCACTTCGTCGTCTGACGGGTTGGATCCCTATCGCTAGGCACACGTCCTGCGCGTGCAGGGCGCGTCGCTTGTGGATACAGCAGTTGAAGCTATACGAATACTGCGATATGGTTAGCTGAGCTTTTGGGACGCTGCAACATGATTGGTAGAAGTGGAGATTTGCATTCCCCTTACATGCACACTTTCCGTTACATTCAGCCCCCCCCTCCCCTTTACATATAACCTCCCCGCTACATATTAGGATGTGTAAAAGGTATTTGGAGCTGTGCTTTAGAAGAAGAAGATACACAAGTAACTCACTGGAACTAACTTTCGAATTTCTTTCCTACCCCTCTTCTCAACTCCCTAGCTCGTCTGCATGCGCAATTGTAACTTCGTTATCTGAGGTGGAACGATTTCAACAAAAGTGGGTTAATATCCGTCGAATGGAAAACCTTTGCTATTGTTTGGGGTAAAAACAACCGGTGCTGTAGAAGATCAATTCAATGCAATATCTACGCGACGGCTTTCCGCAAGCCGCTCTTGAAATATTTTGCCTGGAAGGCATCAAAACCTTACGGAGCAAATGTGACCAAGCTCGTACTTAGCGCCTCGGCAAACATAATGTTACTCCGTATGTAAAAAGACCTGTACGATGTTGAACAAAAACGATAAGGTTTATCAAAAGTTCTTGTGTATCCAAATACAAAGCTGGCAATTATGGAGCTATATCCATCCACCTTTCATGAAGCCGTCGTTGATTATACATTATGAACTGCGCGTATACTTGATGTCAATGTGGCCTCGAAATCTTGCACACACTGTTGGGTTTGTGAGCACCTATTCAGTGGGACGTAGTTGCGTTGTCACAGGGAGGTATTAGTTAACATGAAACACGCATGATATCCATTGAAGCGCTCGCTATGCCGTCTTAACCGGAATTGGACGAATACAGATTTCATCTAATGAATGACTTGTATTCCGAACACGGTCGGTTTGGTAAAACAGAGATGCAAACACAACCTCTACGAATAAACAACCTTATTGATACTCCAATAATTCCATGGTGATGCCAGGTGATATAATTAGGGTCTTATGATATCACCAACAGGAACGCTGATCATACTTACAACTACTGCAGGGGCGCAAGACAAGCTAACAACAGAACGCATTACATTTGTAACGTGTCTTCAATTACCCTGCACGCCGGGCTGGTCTGTATGCTCAGCAATTCGTCCGTCTTGGACGTCAACTGAAGTCGTTAATGGCTTCAAGGGACCAAATGATGGCCCTTGCGGCGGTAGTTTGCTTAACCAAGCGCACCACCTACTTGTATTCTGTTTTGTCTTGTAACAACTACTGGTCAAGCTAGTAAAGCTATCGCTACCTACACAGACACTTCCGGCAACGCTCACTTAGCCACTTGGGTGTACGCCCACTGACGTCTACCCGTACACCGCAGCGTACTGCAAACTCGTCGACACACTGGCCGCCTATCCTTCCGTCTCCGCGTGCAGCACTCGCTCCACTTGCTCGCTCCAACAAACAGCTGACCCGTCGGTCCACTGCTGCTTTCAGCCGTCGTCCAACAACACCGTAGGCTTCACCGACTCTCGGTCGCGCCCCTTCGACCCTTCTGGTCGGTTATCTGCTCTCGTGGCCTGCTCGCATCACTGCAAATTCGCTTCTGTCTGCTCTCCTCGCTGCAAATTCGATTCTGCCTGCTTGCACCACTGCAAATGCGATTGTGTGCTTCTCTGCCTCTCGTCGGCCCTCTGTGGCCAACGCGGGCGATCTTCTGACCAAGATCTCACTTCGCTTAGGCGTCGCTGTCTGGGTACCGTCCACCTCTTCTTCTGCTACGACAGCTTCGTCTTTCGGTTCCCTCCAGCTGCCTGGCTGCTCTCCCGCTAACCTGTTACACATTTATCGGAGTTGCAAATCAGCCGAAAGCGATGACTGACGCTCATGGGCTCGGAGTTATCACTTATACACGTTATCCCCCCTGGCGAACAAACTAATTTGCCAGCTTTTCAAAAATCCAAAAATGTTGCAGGATATAGCATGTTAGTATCTGTTAGAGTCCTGCTTCCGTCTGCTGTCGGTGACAGCCTCTGGACTGTAGCCAGACCCATGCTGAACTCATGTTGGCCACATGTGTGCATGGACCAACCAGTATTCCGTACTGAAGGCAAAATTCAACTTGGTAGGTTATGCAAGTGAAGGTTGTTGAAGTGCACCGGAGTGATTGCTAAGGATCCTGGTGCCAAGCAGCTCTTCTACCCATAATCGGCTGAACAAACATGTAGGTAGAAGTAGGTAGAGCTTTGGGTAGCTCGGCTAGCACGAGAAGAGATCGCTCACTCCAAATGCACTCACTTTCCAAAACACATCAAGTATCACAAGCGTCCTACAACAAGCACCTCATTAGTGAGTGCCGATTGAGAAATGATTCAATGCGGAGGTCCGTGCTAGCCCCGGTGATATATTCTTAGATGTAGAGGGTTAATACAGTATGAGTGTCAACGAACGGGCAACAGGCAGGCACCCGAAAGAGGGTGAAATGCGAAACGGAAAGACCAACGGAGACGAGGATCTCGACGAACCGAGCATTGCACTCGCCAGGTAGGTGGACTGCTGTTGCCCAAAGGGGAGCGCAGTGGAACAAATCCCATGGCAGGGGATGACATCCGTCCTCCTCCTCCTAAGATAAAGCCATGAAAAAAACAAGTTGACGACCTAGGACGTCCTTAATCCACCGTGCCAGCCAACGCGGTAATGGAGTCAACATGTTCGATTACGAGCAGATTCTGATCCCATTTTGCGATCTGACACGGTAATGGAGCGATCCCCGCTGCCATTTGATCTGGTTCAGATCCAAGATATGCCATACCCTATACAAAGAAAAACCATTCTATTCTTCAAGTGATTAAAAGCAGCGGTTCAGACTCAAAATCTGAAAGAGGCGGGGGGGCTCTTTCAGATCATGGATCTGAGTTTTGGCGGAATAAACCTGCGAACGTGGATAAAATGACCTCATTTAAGCGCTCTACCTGTCAATCTTAGTAACTTCAGCTATCAAGTTACACTCTTTTTCCGCAACAAGGTCTGTCCCGCATCAAGCTCAAGACTCCAGACTGCCCACCACGGACGCGGAGGTGGACACAGAGTCCAGTCGACAGCAGCGGAGCGAGCAGGAGCTGGGAATTCTCAACTTGGAGGCGCGTAGACGAACCTATTCAAACCTTTGAGCTGTTATCACCATGCGCAAGCATCATAACAAGGCGCGGGAGGGTCGCAGATGTTGTGAATGACAGTCCCCAGGATGTGATCGCCCTCCTGGAGTTCATTGGTGATGCTTTGCCGACGGGTGCAAATGAATGGGAGTCAGTGCGGCACAGCTACGAAGACTATGCGGTCGAAACCAACCGCGCAGAGCGCGACCTGGTGTCACTCAAGAAGAAATTTCAAGCGTTACTAAACGTCAAGAAGCCAACGGGTGATCCAAGGTGCCCTGAAAATGTCCGGGTGGCCTGTCAGATCCAGCGCCGGATCGAAGAAATGGTGTCTATGGAGAACGACGTTGGCGACGAAAGACGGACTCGTTACAGTAACCATAGTTATGAGACATGTATGGTTGCTTTAGCATCGTATGGTTGCTTTACCACTTTTCCAAAAGTAATATACTTTTCAAAACTTTCACCGTCTCTTAAGTTCGGATCATCTGTCTAAGTACGCGCTTACCTTAAATGACTTAGTAAGTACGAGATCTCAAAGCCGTTCATTTCCAAATCCGAGCATTGAGGGGGACGCGTGGCGCAAGCGACTGACTGTCGCGAGGAAGTACGAGGCTTGCGGGGCGGGGACAACGCGCAGCGCACACAAAAGAGTGTTAGATACCATGGAAGGTGAGTTGCAGCGTATTGACGGGCGTCAGTGTACTGATATCTGTTTTGTGCTTGCCAAAGGACGACTCTTGCGCAGCAAGATCAAGGTCGACCCGGGACCAAACTACATGCATGCGACACTGGGGATCGAGAGGGACCGTGACAGTGACGACGATTTCGTTCCGGACGAAGAAAATGGCACGGAAGAAGAGGACCAGGTTGCGCTGGTGCGTGAAAAACCGACATCAGGTAAGCTGCACCACACACGATTATATGCTTTCCCGGCTGACATGGTGCGTATGTGTACGTATGCACGGTTAACTTGCAGGACGCAAGGGACGGAAGGAAAAAGGAAAAAACAAGAAGCCAGGTGCGATGATGCATATTTGCTTTATGGTTGGTTGCTCTACGACGTTAGAGTTGCTGTATGGTTTTATGGTTGCTCTACGACCTTAGAGTTACTTTGTGGTTGCTGTTTAGCTATGAGAAGTGATCGCTTACACTTGCTTGAACTGCAGGGAAAGGGCCAACAAGAAAGGACTCGAGCACCAAGAGCAACAGTACCCGCAATAATAAGCGGTCTTTCCTTTCGAGAGAAGACCGGGCTTCACGCAAGAAAAGCAAGAAGTCTCAGCAGACAAAGATTTTCGAATCGGAGGTACAGCAACCAGAGGTACAAGAATCGGAGGTGCAGCAACCAGAGATGCAAGAGTCGGAGACGCAGCATTCAGAGGAGAAAGTGTCGGATGGGCCGCAGCAAGAGATAAAGAAGATGAAGCAATCCGATGAGAACGCCTGTGAGAATTCTGAAACTGTTGTTATTGTTAACGACACGGATCGTGAGGAATACAATCCACGTCATCGCTCCAGCAAGCTTCTTGAAGAACTGGCGACTATGGGAGAGAAGAGAGAAGATCGTGAACGTTGTCGCAGCATTTCCAGCAAACACAATCAAGAGCTGGGGTGAATTTGATACGTTATTCGACGCCTAAAAGAAGGCGAACAAACTTCATTTTCGTGTCCGCAGTTCCGAATCGGTTGCAACTTATAATAGGTTTGTGTTTTCGAAACTTGCTATTGATCGGGTTTGTACTAATTAGAATGCTGCGTACTGTGTTCTTATGAAGTTCACACTCCGACCAGATACCTTTAAGTTTTCCATGGAGCCACCGCGTTTACCGCTGCACACATGGAGTTCCGCAGGGATCTCGCTCAACTGGTCAGTGCAATCGCAAAAGACGGTATTGCGGATGCTTGGCGCGTTTAACACCGACTGTGATGCAGATGGAGGACGGAACGTTCGAGATTATTATAAGAAATGAGGTAAACGAGCTTTTTGTTATTGACCAATACTGTACTAACAACCATCGTTGCGTTGACAGCATCATACACACACGCATCCTACTACAAGTGTTGAGGCTACATTGTACCTGACAACCAAAGCGATACTGGTTGACCAACAAGACCGCGAAGATGTAAAGACATTAGCGGATGCTCATGCGTCTTCCAAGTATATTACCAACTTTTTGAACGAGCGAATTGGTGAGAAGTCGTAATTGTTAAGAGGGCAGCACTCTCTGTGAATTTAATACTTGTTTATTTGGCGATCTACATGATACTAGGTTGCAAAATCACGCCACAACAGACCCGCCATCTCATCCGCAGCATTATGGGGCAACATTCGGCGGAGGATCGCTTGAAAAACATGCTACACGCTCTTGTTCAGCTAGAAGACACCGATGTTCTTGTCATCCAAGACCAAATAGAGGTGACCTGTGGAATTATCATGCAGACGACGGTGCAAAAGTTAATGTTCCAGCGATGGGGTGAGACGCTAGCGATGGACTTCACGCATGGCACCAACAATCTGGGGGTATCACTTGGGTACGTGTGCTTACCATTTACAACAACTTTATGGTTTCGTGTCGCAACCTTATGAAATTATAGCAACCATATAGAAAACTTATCGGTTAACTTGGGGTTACTTTGCTGTGGATCTGTCATCAACAGGAAGTTTGGTGGTCATAACAGCTACTGGCAGAGGATTTCCAGTTCTCGACTTTATTTGCCTCAATGAACAGGCCGTTACGATATCGACAATCTTAAAGTATTTCAAGGAGAAGAACCCTGGATGGAGCGCTATCTCGTCAGTGGTGATAGACAACGATTTCGTAGAATGGCGCGTGCTCATGGAGTCCTTCCCTAAACCAAAGTACTGTTGTGCCAGTTCCACGCGATATCATATTGGAAGAAGGTGATGCAGCGGCCTTCATTTCGCTTGAAGAGGTCTCAGCGCGATGATCTGCTCACCCTTATGACAAAGTTGCTATACTGGTACGCTCTACTTTGATTCGATAACAATGTAAGGATCTAACACTATGTATACGATGTTATTATCACAACAGAAGCAGACTACGACATACGCTACGAAGCGTTAGGGCGTTACTGCGAAGACAACAGAAGGCCAGCTATAGTTTTGTACTTCGAAAAGAATTGGAATTCATGCCGAGACATGTGGTCTAACTTCGCTCGAGGTAAATTTTTCACGGTTGGTAACACGACCACAAACCGGATTGAATCAAATTGGAATCAAGTAAAAACGCTGCTGGGACACAAGACACGAATCGACAAGACGATTGCTGGTCTGCTGCAACACCAGATTACTAGATTGTTTCGGCGATCGGGGCACACAACTCGACGTCACGCATGCCAAATACTGTCACACGTTTTTTGCGGGGTGTTGCAACTACATTGTCTGCTGATATTCTTATGAAAGTGAAAAATGGGAGGGAATGGTTCGTCACTCTCATGGTGGGCGCGACTTGTGAGAGAATTTCTTCGCGTATATCTGCTTGGAAAGTTCACTGCTCGAACCAAACGCATAGATGTGATGATGTTGATTGGACATGTACATGTTTGTTCTACAGCAGTCATCATCTACCTTGTCGTCACCTCATGTATCTTGCAAACAATGGGCATGTGTTCGAACTGCTTCCTGTTATGACGATTCATGAACGATGGAGTATGTCATCAGCATCGCATGTGAAGGAGGAGATTGCAGCTGCAGCTGATTCACTTCAACCGATCGTGCAGATGTCAAAGTTAAAGTCGCCGAAGATAAGGTTGCCGTATGTCGATCAGCCCGATATTGAACGCACGACTACTTCGACATCGAAGGCGCCAAAGCAGGTGGTCTACGTTCGTCTCCGTCGCAATGAACATGCAAACCAGGTCGTGTTATCGTCAGCAGAGAAGTATTCGTACGCGAAGGCTATGCTGGAGCCACTTCTTGAACATCTGTCAAAGCTGTCAAGTGCTGACTTCTACCAGGAGCTTAATGCATGGAAGGAAACGGTGGAGATAGGACTGAACCGTGGAACGCCCACCTCGATCAAGACAGAAATACCGCACTGGTGGTGATAATGACACGGATTCAGGCTCGACAATAGACCCAGCGGACGTGATGGGAACTGTGAAACTAATGCACGAAATAGAAAGCGAAGCAACTAGAACGGATGGCTCAGTGGAGGATGATATCTCGTCGGAAAATGAGATTACACCGACTCAGCTCACGAAATCACTGCAGGAGGTACCGCAAGATGTGGCACCCTCGTCGAAGCCTACGTTAGAAGCCGGAGCAGCATCATTAAACCCGTTACAAACGAAGGCCAATGATCGTGGTGTATGTGCCAAACCAACAATTCCTACGGGGTATACGACAGAGAAACCTGCGCGACAGGTCGACATCATCAATGTGCCTAAGCCAGCAAGAAGAGGAAAGACAAGAACAGCTCTCAAGCAGTTGAGACAAACCAAAATCACGTCGGGGACGGACCGCCTTGCCATTCACAAATACCCAAGCAATCTTACCGTGTCATTGAAGGAGCTTCAAGCTTGGGGAAGAAGCGCCTCGAATCTGAAGATAGTGCTGGAGATATTTGAGAGGCATCCTGTTCAGCTGGAAGACGCTTACCTACGAGCTCGTACGATGGAATGCCACTGGGAAGTTGTGCGACCAACAGACTACATGCACACTTTCGTGATTCCAGCTGACCTCGCCCGATCAATGCAGGCGGCAACGGTTACAGCCAGGTATGAGCAGAACAACCCTGACAAACTAGATCGCCTGATGAAGAAGCAAGGACTTGTCGATGATCGCGTGGTAACCATCGATCCGAAACTCTGGAAGTTCAGCGGGTAAGGTTGCTATATCACTACTATGGTTGCCCTACCATTATGGTTACTGTACTATGGTTGCTTTAGTAGGGTTACTTTGACCGAATTTGGTATAATTACAACTGCGCTGTTTGTTTTGATTGTAGAGCATATGTGGGCGCGTTGACAACGTTCTACGATATAAAGGCCAAGTGCAGATCGTGGCTCGAAGACAGAAAGTGGATGGAACAGGACTGGCGAAAGATTGACTCCGATGTGGACCGTTTTGCCGTCGAAACGTAAACCGAAGGCTTTTCGTCGGATGCTGTTCGTGCACGTCACCAAGCGCTAGCTAACGAGATTATTTCGAAGTTCTCATCCAGTCAGCTTCGCACTAACTTTGTGACGCTGTCTAATTTGGTTGTGATCGGGTTCGACAACATTGTTGGAAGCCTGTGCCGGGGCTGTTTGAACGATAGTGTGATCGATTTCTGTATGGAAGCTGTTGTGGGATCGATTGTGCAGTCACTATTGCTATCGACGTTGACAGGAGTTGTGGGCTGGCCCACTACACCCACAACACAGATTTCTGACACCAAGTTCATCGTCCACCCAGTTAATTTGCGCTCAAACCACTGGGGCCTCATTATGATACGTCTGCACTATGAGATGATGCTCAAATGTCACGGGTACAGGTTTACATGTATAAGCCGCTCATCGATGATGAATATCGCGAAGAGATGATGCAGGTCTGGAAAGAAATAGAAAATGATAAAGAAGACGAAGACAGTGAAGGGGCAACAGGGCTGATAGGCTGTGTGAAACGCTGGTATCAAGCATCGGAGAATCGACGTGAGCTTGCTGTAGATCCAATCGAGTGGATTGAAGGGTCACAACAACCTGACTACGCCAGTTGCGGTGTCATGGTGGTAGCCCAGGCATACAACTATCTTACTGGTAGTTTGCAGCTGCAGCAACACAACGTATCCAAGAAGGATGTCTGTGTGATGCGCTTAAAAATGCTGTGGATGATTGTGTATCGTTCACGAGAGCGTTCCGTATCTGCGTGGGAAGCAGGCAGAGCTAGTAAGATTCATCAGCTGCTTCTGAACCTACTGTGATAGGCAAAACCCAATTGTATTAGCGTTCGAATACAACATGCCATCTCAATGATGTTTGTTTAGCTTGTTCACCAACACCTCCAGTAGAACATCAAAAGATAGTGTATCTTCATGAGCCGTACGTTGATCTCCATCACCTAGAGCTCTGCCAACTCGTAGCTGCGCTCTTCACGCTCTTCGATCAGGGCTTGAAACTCTAGCTGAGCTGTCATTATCTTCTTCAGGCTAGCGCTCATCTGCTCTAGCTTCTCCTTCATGCTCGCAAGGTCGGCAAGTCGAGCGCGAACCAGCTCGTATGCCAGCGATTTCACGTTCATGACAACGAAGAGAGAGAGAATCACAACAACGGGGTTTTCTAACAAATGTACTGTGCGAACTTACGGATATGTCTAAATTTTCGAAACCCCACGCGAGTACCCTTCGAGCTCCTGTATTATATTATAACTTACATCATCGCAGCTGTTTCTAAGGTTGCTTTAGATTTGGTATGGTCGCCGAGAGAGTCGCTTTAGGAGTAAGGTTGCCCTACTAACTGTTGTCAGATCATAAATGGCAAAGGTTATGGTTGCGGTAACGCCATTCGACGAAAGAGCTTTGAGCAATGAAGAGGACAGCCACTCGTCAGCATCCCACACTCCTCTAGCGTTAGGTGAAAATGAAGGTGCCAACTCATGCCATTGCCTGTTTGCACCCTACCTGAGTTCATAGTGCGAAAGCAAGTAGTGAAAGCAGCTAACATCAAATCCGGTCGTAGTGATAAATGTTCTGCCATTTCCAGCGCCGTAGATCACCGCCCATGCCGTTCCATATCGTGGCTCGGGGTGGAGGTCGGCTCTCGTGAGGTAGTGTTGGCCGCGCTGACGATCACGCTTCTCTTTCTGGCCTTCTGTGGTGAGTGCAAGCATCAGAATGAGCACAATGCTCTTGTCGTTGCCCTCGTTACTCATATTGCTATAGATGCGGAACAAAGTGCTGCGGGTGGGCACGTACTTTTCAAAATCTGTGCGCGCCAGCTAAACCTATGTTTAGGCGTCCCAGAAAAGCTGCGGGAATCGCTCCACTGAGGGCATTCATTCTTTGACGATCCGATAATACATGTTGCAGTTTGCTCCCCAAGTGCATTCATGAATTTAAACTAACGCAATGGTAGTCTCTTGGAGCTCAAGACT
This sequence comes from Phytophthora ramorum, assembly GCF_020800215.1. Lineage (NCBI taxonomy): Eukaryota > Oomycota > Peronosporomycetes > Peronosporales > Peronosporaceae > Phytophthora > Phytophthora ramorum. Next base: position 618,552 of record NW_027150660.1, on the reverse strand, counting down.
TCGCCGGCACTCGCACATGGACTCGCTGGGCATTCACTCGTTCGAGAGAATAACGGGGACAGTGACAGTCGCTGTCGTGTGTAAATCTCCCATTGGTGAGTCTCCCCAAAACTCAAGGGATTTGTGTGCGACTCCTGAGTCCGACGAACGGGCGGCTTCGCGAAGAGGTCGAAGTTTCGCAGAGTAAAACTGGTTGCGATCGTTGAGGTAGGTGAGTTTGTGGCACAGTTTGGTGACACAATTGGTGGCTCGTTGCTCGGCGGTGCACGTGCCGTTTCAACCAAGCTCGTCACGTTGCTGGAGCACTTTGACACGCCACACTCTTGGTCGTGTGACTTCGCTGTCATTCCCATCTTGGCGTGCGCCTTGCACAAATCTTTAATCTGCCTGAACTTTTGGCAGTTCGGCACGCTGCAGCGTCGACCACCCCCGTGAACGAGGCATAACCATCGAGACTGTGAAAGCTTCTCGCACCCTTCCACTGAACAATGCCGACCACCGCCATGCTTCACGCACAAAGCTCGAGTCTGAGCGAGCTTTCCGCAGCTTGGGACTCGGCAGCGCATGCCTCCCCCGTGGCCCTTGCAAAGTCGCCCAGTCTGCGCCCTCTTGTTGCATCCAGGCTCGCTGCATTGGGTAGGCTTGCGGGAACTCGTTGATTTGGTCATGATTTTCCTGGTGTGGTGTGCTGGAGCTTGCAAATATCGGAATGGAATTCGATTCAGATTTATAAAGTGTGTATGAATCACGACTCGTGACCCGGATATTGGGGGATAATGCTCTATTTACTCCAGGGGGATTACCTTTTTTTCGCTACAGCTCAGCCCTCGGTTTTGATTGATTCACAGCCCTAAAACCTATAGCGGCATTTAGATATAGGGTGCAAAATTGCGTCTAGATTTCAAAAATGAGGTCAAAATCGACTGAATCGCAGCCGTTATTGCGCTACGAGTCGCTTTACAAACGCATTCCTGAGGCTTCAGAATTGCGGGAAACGGGTTGCTACTTCTGATTGGAGGAGGGGGCAATACACATGGGTTTACAGGCGAAAGTGCAAATATAGTAAAAACACATCCATAGATATTATAACCAGGTGCTCAAATCGTTCAAGCCAACCTTAATTTACAGAGGTAGTTCGTCCTCGCTTCATGCCCACGATCGCTTAGCTGGGATGTCAATATAATATTTCACAGGTTAGCGATATACACCTGATAAGGTGTTGCCCAAAGGGGAGCGCAGTGGAACAAATCCCATGACAGGGGATGACATCCGTCCTCCTCCTCCTAAGATAAAGCCATGAAAAAATCAAGTTGACGACCTAGGACGTCCTTAATCCACCGTGCCAGCCAACGCGGTAATGGAGTCAACATGTTCGATTACGAGCAGATTCTGATCCCATTTTGCGATCTGCGACCATGTGGCTACCGTATCCAGCAAGCCAGCAGAAGGCGAGAGAGGCTTAGGAGCTTAGGAGCCTAGGAGCCACGGCAGCAGCCCTGCTAAAGAATGTTTGAGAGTGGACTGATTCCCGCAGGATTTATTGGTGCTACTGCCCGCACCAGTGATCATTGAATGTGAATTTACACCTACAAACTATGGACTGCACAGGCGAGGTTTCGACGAGAAATCAGTCGGGGAAATGCTGCGGGAATCGGTCTACTTAATCTGCCGCGCCCCTACGCGGTAATGCAGTAAAAATGTTAATGGTTCTAAGGATTTGAAACGGAACACATGATCTGGCTATTCAGTTATCATCTTAGTTGACGTGATGGTGAATTTCGTGCAATGTTCTGAAATCGCAAAATTTGAGAACGTGACCTAAATTTAGACATATTTGTGTATATTATTTCATCTGACAAGCTCGCACTGATTGGCTAAAACAATAAATTGACTCTGCTTGGAGGTACCGTGTCAGATCGCAAAATGGGATCAGAATCTGCTCGTAATCGAACATGTTGACTCCATTACCGCGTTGGCTGGCACGGTGGATTAAGGACGTCCTAGGTCGTCAACTTGATTTTTTCATGGCTTTATCTTAGGAGGAGGAGGACGGATGTCATCCCCTGCCATGGGATTTGTTCCACTGCGCTCCCCTTTGGGCAACAGCAGTCCACCTACCTGGCGAGTGCAATGCTCGGTTCGTCGAGATCCTCGTCTCCGTTGGTCTTTCCGTTTCGCATTTCACCCTCTTTCGGGTGCCTGCCTGTTGCCCGTTCGTTGACACTCATACTGTATTAACCCTCTACACCTAAGAATATATCACCGGGGCTAGCACGGACCTCCGCATTGAATCATTTCTCAATCGGCTCTCCTGCACCAACATCTCTCGACCAACTTCCGTACCCCTTCAGCTACCGCCATGCGTCTGTTGCTGTGGGTTTTGCTTGTGACTTTGGTCACCCTCCTCGCAAGCACCGACGCGGCTTCGTCCAAGATGGGAAATGCCGTTACGACGAAGACCTCGAAGTTGGAATCGGTCCAGCCTCCTGCGTTGGCGGCCCGTGGGTTATCTCCGGGAAATATCGCTGATGGTAAAAGAAGCCTAAGAGGCCATGATAACGACGATTCCACAGACGACGATGCCGACGACGAGTCCTACGCCGGGGAGAATGATGAGGAACGAACCATCGCGATCTCAAGCATTTTGGACCGAACCAAGGCTTCAATGGGAAAAGTGAAAAACAGTATGTCGGCTGTTAGTGCACGCCTGGACAACGTGGTTCTCAGTATGTCTGCTGTTAGAAAACGGCTGGACAGCTTGGTCCACAAAAGTACCAATTAATTGATCAAGATGGGAGAAACGCTTGCCCGCCTCAAAGCTAAGTCTATGGGATCACGGAGATACAACCAAGATATCGCCGCCTACAAAGTTTGGTATGGCCAGAGGCCGTGGCAGGGGTTATCAAAGCCTTGAGCTGCGCTGGACTACAGAGAAGGAGAAACAGCAAGAATGTTGCTGACGAGAAGAAAACAGGGTTTCGCCGCGTTAGAGTCGAAGTTTGGACATTGTAGCAGGCCACCTCGGAAGTCGTATTGGAAGCAAGATTTTCTGGAACTTGCATGCTTACCAAACAAATATCTTCGCCGACTCATAGGTTTTGTTTTTCTTCTTCGTTTGAATACTGGTTCCTGAACTTGATCAGCGTAACGAGTCAAAACGCACTCGACAAGGAGCGTGATCTTGCCTTCGCTATTAAGCTCCACTGGCTCCTGGTTCTTCTGAAACTCCAGTCTGTTGAGTTCCCTCAGCCGCGACAGCTTCTCGCTCAAGGCCGACCATTCTTAGCCAACTGCTTGATCTGAGACCTCCAGCAGTCTCAGACGTCTCAAGCTCGTCTATCTTGCGCGTGCGTTGACATAAGCTCGACATCAAAGTGGTAGACTGCTGTAAATTGGCTTCTTGTTTCTACTTCACAAATTCCTGCAGCGCCGATTTGCATTTTCGCTTCTGTACCAGGTAGCGTACCTGCTTGCAAAACAGGTCTATTTGGTGCAAGCACAATTCTTCGTTATGGTTATGCTACCTGCCTCGACCTGAAGCAACATTTTGTGATGCCTTGTTCCAGTGTCTGGCGAGATTCGGCACCTCGACGCTGCCACCTTTGCATATGGCACTTATGCCTACAGTTCCAGGTTACAGAAGCGCACCTCCACGTCTAGAATCTAGCAGCCCAGAGCGTACTCAATGATCTACAATATTGCGGCATGTATCAGGAAAATGGACGACTTGTTGACGGATCGTGCGTGGCGTACAAGAAGACATAGTCTCGAACGATGTTGTAAACAAAACTACCTACTATTTGTCTCAAAAACATTTGCCTCGCTTTCTCTTCGATTTTGAACTCGAATGCACGAGGTATGCGGAAATTATCACGACGAACCGAATAGAACAATTTGTAGAGCAGATCTCCTCACCCTGGTTATTCCAAATGCAATCATTTGAAAGGTGGGTTGTTTAATAGTGCTGCTAGAAAGGGAGAACTGTTCTCATCAATTGTACATGTAGAACAACAACTACTACCAGCCCACGTGATGGTGGTCAAAAGGATAACAATTCATTGATCGCCTGAAGCAAACAGCCTCGCTAGCATTCTCCTTTGTCAGAAATCGGCCTTCAATCGAAACCAACACCCCGCCAAACACAGCAGCCACATCTTCCAGACTTCGTAACAGTCGCAGCATCGGGGTCAACAAGTCCACCATCGACTCCAGTCGCGCGATACAACCACTCGAGGCGTCCCAATCGAAGCGCGCCGAGCCGCGCAAGACCAGCCGCTGGTTCACGAGCCTCTTACCCAGCAGCGACAGCTCCAACACACGCTCCTCGTCGCCCTTACTATCGCTGGCAACAACTAGATGAGGAAACACATTCCGCAGCGTAATCTCTGTGATGGTCACACTGGTCATGAACGAGGCTAGCAGACAGTCAGTAGCAACCTGTACGAAGCATTCCAGCTGTGCGTTCACATCGCCACAGTGCAACGACAGCAACTTCCAGTTGTCGAGTAGCTCCGCCACGCCACGTACATGGCCGGCAGTCACATCGGACGCCATGGTGCATTTCAAGAAAGCAAGCTGCACGTGGGTTTGCTGTGGAGCACCTACACTGGTGCTCGCGTGCGATGTAGAAGTGGATGGTTTCGGTATTGACAGGGACGTCATATATCCGTGGCGAAAAGTCGGAAATACGACCCAAACACTCTCGCTAGTCCGGATGCACTTCAAGATACTATGATGCTACGTCTCGAGGTCTTGGATTGTTTCCTGAATCTGGCAGTTGTTATACTCGAGGTTCTCAGTTCTTGCGCTGTGTATCTCTGTACCTCGCCTGGTTGAGTCTGCACTGCTCACGTCGAGCGGCTGATACACGCCGTTTCCTCATCACTGTTGCCTCCTTACTGGTAGAGAAGAAGTATGTCCTCCTTGCAGTGGGTTTTGTTGCCACTAGCGAGAGCGAAGGTAACGGAAGCGAACGATTGTTTCTGACTGAGTCCTTCGAGTGAAATTCATCTGACGCTGCAGTGTTGCTACCAGAGTACACATCTCTATTGTCAGTCGACTGCCTTGCTGTGGTGTAGCGACCAACTTCTTAACTGTCCATCTCGCTCGTTAGTCCGAGTCGACCCCGTTTCGGACTAATTGTCATAACGCAGAGGATGGCTGGTCGGTGGTCTCTTAAAGGTGGTGGGCATTGCGAAAGTCGCTTGGGGTCTTCGCGGCGAGTTAAGAAATGGGAAATTTACGAAACTTAGCAAATCTCAGTGGAGCATTCGTTGTGCCTTGTCATTAGCGATTACGTGATGTTGATCAACTGTGGTCGCGGGAGAACCGCAGGGCTTCGTACCGAATCCTATCTTATTGTTTGAGTATAGGCGACACGAAATCAGCGCATACGGGCAACAGCCGCTCCGACGCTTCCTCCACTGCGCAGTCTTCGTTGTCAATAGGATCGCCACAGAAAGCGCGTTTTCCTTCGTGCAAACTGCTATTAATGACGATTGAGAGCTGTACGACTGCTACCCATGTACCGTGGCAGACTTATATGTGTCACTCACGAGCCTGCAACGGTAACAATTGATCATTGACATCTGGATTTGTCAAGTACAGCGCAATGCAAGTCTCTAGTCTGTATGCCTTATTGTTCTGGGGCTGTCTGGCTGGATAACTGATCCCATTGAGATCCGTATCTCAAAGTGGTAACGCTTTGAGAGGCCAGTCGTATGCAGATAGTTTAATTGACATAGTGCAAGTACCGGGGTTGTGGAGGAGGAGAGTACGAGAGTACCTGCATTACAATAACATGTGCATTGCATTACAAACAACACTCTTTAAGGAGTTATAATCTTGGTGTCGATCGTTGGTCGTAACGAAGCTGTGGCAACAATACACGCAGTGTCTCGAACCAGGAACGCTTATCCTCGCTCAATGAATACAACGCACCAAGTTTTGTAAGGGGAAAGGAAGGACCCCTCGGTCACTCGTGCGGCGTTCTCCAAATTTCCCAGCAGGACAAGCATCGCCGTCAGCATACCGTATTCACTGATCACACGCGCTATCCGACCGAACGCGGTGTCTCAGCCGAGTCATGCATGGCAACCCGTTGCCCAAGACGTTTGCTGGCAAGCGATTACCTGAGTCGAATGCCTCTGCTAGTCCTCCCTACGTGAGGGAATACATTGCGCAGTGTTCGCTCCGTGGTGGTAGCACTTGATGCAGTAACGGCGGTAAGAGATCCTGAAGAAGTCCTCCTCTTCAGGTATTCCAGCTCCAGCTCGATGTAAAGAAACCACAACGAGATCTGCTGCCAGCACTTTACCATTGCGTATTCACCTCAATCTGAATTGAATATGACGTCTGAGGCCATTGACCATAACACAAAACGCAGTTGAACGCATGTCTGGGTGGTACAAGATAATTCGTTACTCGGTGAGGTACATTGGTGTCATTTAGCTCTATCACTAACGACCTCATATGTCGAAAGGTACAAGATAATTGGACGTGAGCTTTGACAGCTTGATACGTACTACACGTTATATATACCGTTAGACGTCTTAGCTGTGGCCCTCGTGAATCACTTGGGCTACAGTTAAGCCTAATACAAAAGCTGTGCGAAGCCCTGGTTCGTGGTGCTTGCAACGAAACCGAGCAGGAGTAACCCCCCCTTCTGTGTGTTGGGTGGGTGGACATTTTACATGAATGTAGATACAGTTGTAAACAAATGATTGGAGTACAGTGCGCAAGCGAGTATATGTCGTTGCTTCCCACCCTACTTTCCTTTCTTTTCCCATCCATTATCTGCTCTTATTTTACTATAAAAGTTCTAAGCCAATGATTGTGAAGCCACTTGATCATCATGCAGTACGTGACGCTAACCTTTGGATAGAGTAATTACTGAAAACAGATATACAATTACATGTACTTCTATATGCAAGTTGGCGGTAGTGGCAGGGCTTGCCATTCTGAAATAATTGACGTAGCCAAGACAACTACAGCCGACACAACTCAATCCACACACCATGCCACCAACCATACTGCGTCGCAGGGCAGCCCGCTGTACAGTACCCGACTGCAAGAAACAAGTACAGTCGCGGGGACTATGCAAAGCACACGGGGGCGGCGTACCCTGCCGCGGACCAGATTGCACTAAGTTAGCACAAAGTGGAGGGCTGTGCGTGGCTCACGGAGGCGGTCGACGCTGTGCGGTCGACGGCTGTGAAAAGCTTGCACAGTACAAGGGTGTATGCTTCTCACATGGAGGTGGCCGCCGCTGCTCTGTGCCCAAGTGCCAGAAATTCGTTCAAGTACAAGGCTACTGCAGGGCTCACCTGAGACATTTCATAACCGGCGATGCAACAAGGCCTCCGATGACAGCAGTCGCAATTTCCTGCGGTTCTCGGCCGAAGACAACGAAGCCCAAACTTTCCATCGCGTTTATCATGAATCCACTCGAGACCCACGGTGCGAGTCCGCGCAACCCGCCCGCGACAACATCCACAATAACGAATTCTTTACCATGGAGAGAATTTGAAAGGAGCACTGGGGATGCTAGCCGGCGCCAACCACAGTTCTACTAGGCAGATCGAATTCTGCTGTCAACAAACGTCCCCCCAGTACGCAGTAAAAATATGATCGGAATTTGTGAATATCCAGTAGCATTATACAAAATGTTGCCTGTTCGGGCTCGTTTCTCCACTACAATAGGCTCCAAAACAGTGTGAGGAAGCCAGCGGAGTGATGTATATTACTGCTCAAGTCAGCCGCATCTACGACGACAAGATCTCGACTTCCAGACAAAGTCCATCGGTTTTACCTCCCCGACTGGGTGTTCATTTGGGTTTAGCGACGCGACGCGACTCGGACCAAGCCAAGACCCCGCGCGTATATCGTACACAGTGGAAGCGAGGGACCCACCGTACCGATCTTAACTATTCGATGCATACCGGTCAGGAGCAGAGCGAAGAGAATTTTAATGCGAAGTGGTTTGCGGCTGTACCGTGGTAATAGTTCGGTAGGTTTCGACCTGAAGGCTTAGCACCAGACACCAAGGCCCTGGTCAGTCAAGCCACTTTTTAAATTGCAGGCAACGATACCTTCCATTGAATTCGTGAATGTGAGGGGTCAAGGCTCGTGACCACTACAGGCTTCAGCTACCAACACATCTGAGAGTAAGGTTTGTATTCCAGGAATAATGTTCGAAGCTCGTCAATTTTATCAGCATTGCACCTACTTGGAAGACATCATCGCCTGAAGGCCAACGACGATAAGTGCTGTAACCGTGACACCGAACGTAACCAGCAGAGCCTTGTAGACGTAACGCCACTTGCTCGGGTTATTCGCGACTTCATGCGCAACGTTCTCCGTGGTCTTGACAATCTTTGTCTTGTCAACCTTGCTCAGTTGGCCCGCCGCCTCCACCTTCACGATGGCCTTTTGCCAGTTGGGATCCGTCGTGTCGAGATTTTTCAACTGTCCCGCTTTCATCTTGTCGGCGAGGCCTTTCCACCTGTTTTTAGCGGCCCTGGCCTTGCCTGCAACGCGTAAGGATCCTATTGCCTTCACCTTCGGGAGCGCATTCTTCCAGAGGTCTTCGATTGCAACGATTTTGACGGCTTCCTTGGCGCTGGCAAGGTTGAGACAGCCCACAGCAAAGGTGGTTATCACCAGGATCAGGAAGAAGCCGAAGCGCATGGTGTAGCGGATGGTAAACTAAACGCCTGGTTGATAGGCTAGTGGGTGCTTGGATGCTAATTCGAAAGTGAATGCTAAAGCGTTCGTGAGCTACCCCTTCCTTTGGAAACGTCCAGTTTGTTCAATTCATGAAATCTGATCTTGATCTTGGAAGATTCAGGATATCGCGGTATAATACCAGTTCGTTTACGCCGCAATAACTCGATACTTACGAAAAGGCAGAAACTGATGGGGGTGGATGTCGTGGGCCTTCAAATAAAAATAAATGAAGCTATCGACACAAACCCCTGAGAACGGTGACAGAACCCTAAACCGAGAGATGTGATCATGCTTGATCTTTGGTTTAAGCCTGCGTGCTACGTACACGCATCATAAAACCGCAGGCATTGTTTTGGCTTGCCGAGCCAATTTCTGTTCACCCTCCTGAGATTGTTGGTGGAGAAAAGCCAACAAATAGGCCACCTTCAAAATTAAGTGAATTGCAGATTGTAACAATTGTCACTTTCATGATTGTATGGTGCTCGAGTCAAGCGGCTTGGTCATCATGCGGCGCGTGACGCTAAGAGTGACTATTGGCATCTTACGGCGCGTGACGCTAGGAGTGACCATTGGCATCTTACGGCGCGTGACGCTAGGAGTGACCATTGGCGTAAGTTGAATTCACTTATTTTTGTATGCGATCCATTTGTTATATTGTTCTACCAACAATGTCAGGAAGAGGTGACCGCCAACACGCTCGGCAAGCCGAAACATCGCCTGTGGTGTAAGGTCCGTGTGCGTAGCACGCGGGCTTAAACCCAAGACCAGGCATGGTCACATCTCGCTTGGTTTAGTGTTCTGTAACCGTTCTCAGGGGGCTTGAGGAGAGGCTTGTCTGTAGATTTCTTGTCGACCCTTTCAATTTTGTGATTTGAAGAATCATGACATCCGTTCCTCCGTTTGTAGTTTTAGTCTCTGCCATACAATAATTGGCTTGATATTACTGTAGTGATACAACAGCCGAGAAAGAAAACCTAGTTGGGGAAGTGTTGATACGGAACGTGAAAGCGACCTTTGCGCCAGAGGGGCAGGACGCACTGTAGGCTTGCGCGGCTGCTATCGGTATCATCTTCTTTAAGGTACAATGAGAACCACCAAGTCCTGCTATCCAACCGATTTCTTGCTACTGTATCTATGAGCACGTACAGTAGATGTTTCAATTCTTGTGATTGCACTTTGCCCTCTACTCGGTTGGGTCTCTACGTGGGGGCAGCAATTGGGGAGAAACGACCGGTCTGATCTGATTGACAGATCTTTTTATATCGTGGACTGATTGGGCGGATGGATTCAACTTGCACATCAGATGGTGATTTGCACGAGCACTGACGAGACCAACCCGTGTCTTTTGCAGTTTACAGTCACACTTCCCTAACTGGAGAGTGAATCGTGCCACAAGATGAATCACTTAGTTTTGTATGCAGCCTATTTGTTGTCTTTTTTCTATCAACAATGTCAGGAGGGGGTGAACGCCAACTCGCTCGGCAAGCCGAAACAACGCCTGCGGTGTGCGTAGCACGCGGGCTTAAACCCAGGACCAAGCATGGTCACATTGCTCGGCTTAGGGTTCTGTCACCGCGCTCCCAGGGGGGTTGAGGTGAGGCTTGGGTGTAGATTTCTTGTCGGCATCTCCGATTTTTGTGATTTGCAGCGAGATGACATCCGTTTCTCATGTTGTGGCAGTATTCTCTGCCCCCTAACTGAGCCTCTCTACCTGACTACGCGTTCTTTATCTGGTTGTTGTCTCTGTGTGCAAAAGAGTTTATATGACTTTCACTATAGAAGTTCTCTAACTGACTAAAACCCTCCTCATTCTCTAACTGACAGCCCCGGAGGGTCGGGGAACTCCCTATATGGACGCCAAATCAAGAAAGCTTACTGACATATTTGGCTAATGCTTGGTGATCTTACTGATTGATATTATATTTGTAGGCATTATCCGATCGTTTAAGGCACGCTACCGTCGTCGATTTGTCCGCTGGTGTCTTGATGCAATGGAAGGCGACATAAAGCGGAAACTGAACCTTCTCGAGGCAATCCAGTTCAGCAGTGATAGTTGGGGCGATGTGACGGCCGATTGCATACGCAACTACTGGGTGAAGTCAAGGATCGTAGACGCTACGTTGTTGGGGGAGCTCCGCCAGGCAGGGGAGTATGCGTTGACTGCTGAAGAAAGTGTGGTAAACGATATTGTGAGTATGCTGGAGGGGTTAGCGCCCACGATAGTGTTGCCCATTACTTGGAGATTGATTCTGACGTTGAAGTTCACGAGCTCCCAGAAGGCGATGCCGAGGACGATGATGCTGAAGAGGTGGATGGTGACGTGGACGACGAGAACGACAAACCCCCTGTGTCAGCATCGACAGCACTCGCCTATTGTATGGAGCTTTCTTCGTTTCTATTCCAGTGTGAAGAGGATACAAAGCGGGAACAGGAAATGATACAGACCTTGACAATGGTAGCTAGAGCCCAAGTAGTGAAGCGGCGGCGGCAGACATCACTGGATACCTTTTTAACACCGATGTGAATGTAGCCATTTCCATATCTGACACATTCTCTAAATGAAACAACGTCTCGGATCAGACAGATCCGGCGTCACTTATAGAGGTGTGACTGTAGTGTGTCCGCTGCAGTGTACAAATCGTATACGATTGTATACAAGGAGCTTGTCCGTTGCATAATGTACAAAATGGAAACAGGGGTACCGGTACTAGGTCGCCGAGCGCTGTTACCAGTTTTGTTCGATCAGTTTCTTACTAATGTGGGAAATGCAACCAAGGATTAGAGAGTTTTTGCAAGCTTGTCCATTCCCATTCCCAGACATTCTCAGAGGTGTGGCTACAGGAGATCAAAACTTCGTTTCGCGTTTCCCAGTCCCAGAGTGGATCAGCTTATCAAACAGCATATTATGCTTTATTGAAGGCTCAAGATGAGTTCCATTCACTCCTGAACAAGCGAAGATGACGGCGGACGAGGTTGTCCTGCTGTGCACCATCCTCAACTGCAGCAGAGGTCTGCTCCAGTCGTTCCATGGCTACTCGGCGAGCCACGAGCGACGCTTCCTCATCTCCCTCACGCTTCTTCTGCTCTTCCTTCTTCTTGCATTCCTCCACCAGCGTTGCATCATCTAGAAGCTCTACTAGCTCATCTAGCAACTGGTCTCTCTCTGTTATCTCCTCGGACACACCAGAGAGTAGCGCCGCCTTCTTCATGGTCTCGCGGTGAGTTCGAACGAGCTGGTTTATGCGCGACTGGGAATTCTTGCCACTGAGCTTGCTACGTGTAAATCCTGGCGAGGCTACCAGTGTTGCTGCAAGACTATCCCAGTGCTGCATGACCTTGCCTCGTGGCTTGTCAAAGGGGCGGTCAAGCAGCACTTGGCGCAGCAAAGCGACATCGTCTTCTTCACTGTAGTTCTTACGGCGCGGTGGGGCTATCGAGTGGGGTGGCTCAGTGACAGGCTCCAAAGCAGCACACATTGCTGATGTGAGGTCGAATCGTAGGCAGCAGCTCTGGGAATGGGAAGGCCCCCACACATTTCCGATTTCTGTGGGTGGTCGAGCAGGTTTCCCACAGAAGTGTCCTTTTTGTGTTTGGTTTGGTGTGGGAATGGCTATGGGAGCCGCAGCGAAAACTCTCTATTGGGGCCAACTTACTCTACAAGATCGGCAATTGATGCAGGAGATGTTTAATGAAGTCTTTGCACTGCATGAACAGCGGTCCTTACCGGCAGACAAGGAACATCTTCCGACCCTGTTATGGAATGAGCTGGATAGTGTTTTTCGACTGTTCTTGAAATGGGTCTGCTTAGACCCAATACTTTAGCTTACACGTGTGCGCACGTGTATGAGGAAGTGTGGAAGTATTTAACTCAGTTTCAGTATACTTGTATCCGCAAGTATTCTTAGGGGGGGGGGGGGGGGGGGGGGGGGGGTTAAGAGGTCCTCTATTTGTGTTTAGCTAAGAAACTATAGAGTCCTGGTATCGCTGGAGGCTTTGCCTTATTGATAATCCTTTCTGTGGCTCAGTGTCGCTGCTGGTTTTCTACAGCTCGTCTTGGATTCGGATCCGAATCGTGGCAGGTACGCTGTCGTGGCAGAGCACCTCTTTCGTATATTTTGCCAATTGGTGCGACTTGAGTAATGCTGCAACCGCTTTTTGTAGTGTCTTGAGTGTTGTTTTCCAAACAGTTGATGCAGTATCCCCCATGATTGCTTCGATGCTCTGGTTCGCTCTTGCCGCCTTTATGTCTACTTGTGACCCTTGTACAATGAGCCTTACTGTAGACAAGAGAGTCTCTTGCTTTAGCTGCCGGGTTGCCCTTAATATCATCCGTGTTGTCACTATAACTCCTGCTAACTCGTGCTCAGTTTGAAAGAAGCCCACCCACTCCACCTGTGGTGGACTTTGTCCCAATAAAACCCAAACCCCTCGCTTTCCCAGTGCATCTGCTCGTTTCACGGAGTGAAATAGGACATGCCACTCATGCAGTGCTATCGGCCAACTCACAGGTGTCAACGCCGTGAACACAGCATAACATTGAGCGACGCGAAAACCTAATGCTTGGGTTGGGTTGTGAGATGTCATCCCCCGAATCACTCCTTGGGTCTGGAAATCAGCCGATTTCCACAACATCCGCCTTGCTTCCTGTGTTGTGATTTGTTTGTGGCGGAGCGGGATCGCGAAAATCGATGACGCGATCCGAGCTTGCCAGCGGTAGGCCCAGACTGCCGACTATCGGAGGGGGTACTCCGTTGATCAGGCGTGATCAGAAAACCTTGTAGTCACCTTGTGTACCCGACGGCGGGGCGGGTTACGCTCTTCCGGTGTTCACTGAAGATGTCAGTGGGTGACCAAGGCGGAGATTGGAGCTGGACTGCTCCTTCCGGGGAATGGGTGGGTGACGGCCACGCGGGTATCCTTCACGCGGTCGTCGGTGCTTGGTGATCGGGTCTTGGGACAAGTCGATCACGTGGGGGGGGGGGGTCCTTGGGTGTGTGCTGTTGTAGCCCTTTCCGTTGCTTGCCGCCTCCTCTGGCGGGGTCTTGAGTTGAGATGAGAGTAGACGATCGCACCCTGGCCAAGCTATCCAGGTCTGCGTCGTGTCCTTGGTCGACTGGGTGGGTCCTTCGTCGGGTAGGCCAATGTAATTCCTTCCCCGGAAAGTATGGACGCCACTTGTGTCTTGCAAGGCAAATCTGAATCTCTTAACCAAAAGTAAAGGTCCTAAAGATCTCTCTCTATCCTGCTTTCTCTCTATCCCGCTTGCGCATCCCTTGATTGCACACCGTAGCTTGAACTTGGTCTGATGTACCAAGATCGCGGTACCGTGTCGAAAAGATTGGTCCATTGTACCCACAATAATCGTGAGTACAGATCGCGTATCGAAATGTTTATCGCATGTCGATCTGGATCATATTGCGTATCGAAATGATTGCTCAATATCGATCTTGATCAGGTCGGCATAAATGATTACGCCATACTCATCAGGTCGACATGTATCCACTTCAATCCGGAGGTGGATGTCTTCTGAACACAACCGGACACCACTGTACACAACTGGCCATAACTGGACACAGCCGCAATCTTTCCATCGCGATTCCTCCAAACGCGATCTCATGCCATCAGTCCCTTCCGAATCGCTCAATCTCTCCAACTGGCAAGTCGCTTCACCTCAATCGCCCCCTGTGCTGGGTACGGCCGTACAGCGGTCGGGTCCAGCACACACAACTCCATTCGCCGCTTCGCACTCCCTCGTTGCAGCTTCCCGGATCCGACATGGTGTCTCCGACACGCCCCAGCACTCCGGGAACCTCCGGTTCCAGCACTCCGACGCGTTCTAGTACTTTGGGCGCTCCCAGTACAGCTTCTCCGGATCGTGCAGCAGCAGCTGAGCCTCGCTCTCCGGTGGTGCCGACTCTCTCAATCGCTCTCCCGCACGTCGACCGCGGGGCGGCCCGCCATCTCCTGGACACCTTCGCGGACCTATTAGATCGCGCCGACGCTCAGTCAAGTCTGGAGGAAGACCATGCAAACCTCCAACGCGCGTATGTCGCTCAACGGGAGCGGGCTGATCGCCTGGAGCGCGAAATCGATGCGGCGTATGCCAACGCGTCCCCCTACGTCTTGTTCTGCCAACGCCAATACGACATCCTCTACCGCCGATGTCAAGACGCGCAGCGACTGGCTGCAGACTTCGAGTGTGTGGTGCGAGAGCGCCTTGACAATTCGCGCGAGATCGCTGCTATCCGTGACCGGCTGCGTCTTGAGCAGGACGTACACACGGAGGAAATCGCGCGTCTACACGCGGAAATCGACAGCTTAACTCAGCAATTGGCGGCGGCGGTGACTGCCGCGCACGAAAGTTCATCCTCAGAGCTGGCGCAGCGTATGTCCGCCCAACAGAGCGAACTGAATCGCCTCGTGATCGAACACGATCAAGCCGTTGTAGACCGCGATCGCGCCCGCCAGGAGCTGGCGCAAACGGAGAACAACGTCCAAGCCTACGAGACTTCGCAGCGAGCACTCGAGGATGCCGCATCAAGGCTTCGTAGTCAGAACACTCGGCTGGAGCAGCGTGTCACGAATTTGCAGGCACAGCTCCGGCAGCAGACTCTTCATGTCCAACACCAGTTGGATCGCAATCATGCGGAGCGAGATCGAGAGCGGGATCGCGCCAACACCGCGGAGGCCGCGCTGCAATCTACTTCTGCTAAATTGCAGAGTGCGAATGCTGAACGAGACCGTACCCGGGCCGATCTTCAAACCAATCGTACGTTCCTCCTTGAAATGGCTGTGATCGTGTGTTCCGAAAACTAACTTCGACTTGTCATTGTTTCCGCAGAGTCTCAGATTGCGGCAGCACGTTCGGCTATTTCCCGACTGGAGCGGGATGTGAACCTGCTTCATGCGAATCAAACCCGCCTCCGGACGTCGCAACATGACAACTCCGTCCTGCGGCGTGACTTGGCTGCGGCTCGAGCTGCCTCCGACACGTTCAAGGCTGAGCGCGACCAAGCAATACATGATCGCGATACCATTCGTGATCGTGTGGCTGGGTTGATCTCCCTGGTGCAGCCCGTGTCCACCTCGGTACCAGCTCCGAAATCGCCCACGGTCAAGGAAGTTCCAAAAGGCCCCGTAGTCCACGATGTTCGGCCAGTCCATCTCGTCGTCGTCGTCGTCGTCGATCGCGTTCGTTGGGCTCCAACTCGTCCCGTGGGCGTTCGCCTTCAGGGTATAGCTCTGGGCATGTTAGCGGCGACAGTCCGTCCCATTCAAACGGGGATGGTCAATCTCAGTCCGGTTCGTCATCGGAAAGTGATGACGATTCACTGCGGGCAGCGCTTACTGGTTCTCGATCTTCCCTCCGGCGTCGCTCTGCCGACACATCCACTGGTGGATCGCCCAATCGCCCAATCGATGTCGGGTCGCCCGACTCCTCTGAGGCTTCGAACGCGAACCATGGTCGCTCTGGAGATGCCGGTGGTCGTGACAGCCCCGGGGATAGCAGTGATGATGATCATCAATCCAGCCACGGCGACAGCAGTGAGCGCAGCGATCGGTCGGGTGACAACAACAGCCAGGACGGCGATGGTGATCAAGCTGCTCATACCCCTGGGGCGGCAACCGATCGTGGCGCAGTTCAAGGGGTTTCGGGTGTGGTCAACCAGCCTGACAGTGATGACAGCGTGATCTGCGAACCAGGATCTCATCGCAATCGACTTCTCGACCCCGGGCAGTTGGCACAGCTTGCGCCAACCACAATACAATGCGATGAGTGGATTCCCGGCTATCAAAATCGCGTTCGCCGTACTGCAGTTGACGTCGATCCGTGGCCGGCCAGATACATCGGTCGCGTGAGCGTGCTGGAGATGGACGTCAACTTGCTCTTCCATATTTTCGCCAAACCGAAGAATTGGTTACTTCCTCCGAGTGACCAGACTCCTCCTCCCAATCGGTGGTCCGAAGGGCTAATCACTGAGCTCCAGATCCTGGCCCTGTACGCGATTTCTCCTTGGGAGAATCTGAACGTCGTCATGACGCCGGTGTCGTTCGAGATGACGTGTTGGTTCACGACGATCTCGACCAAGTATTTGCAGTTGGAGGACGAACATCGGCAGGCCCTGTGGGAATCGGCCCACGCCTTCCCCATAAGTTCTGCACTTCGAAACTCGGATCCGTTCTTGGCCGCCTTCTGGGAAGAGCGACGTCAGCGGCGGCCTCGTCTTGGTGCCCGCTGGAAATCGTTCTTGCGACACGTTCTCCGAGGGATGATCGACGGCCATTGTGATCTAGATCTGCTCCTCGACCCCTTTTTTCTGCATTTTCCCCGGCTCGGCGAGAAAAGAGTGTGGTATCCCGGCTTGGGATGTTCCCCACGACCCTTGACCTTGGTCGATGCTCTTCGCGCGATTGACTTGGAGGAGCCGTGGCGTAACCAGTATCGCGACAACCTTCCAGATCACCCTGGTTCTCGCCTTCCGCGTCTTGCCGCCAAATTTTGTCGTCCAGCGACCGGGAATTAGGAAATCGCGCTTAGCTATCCCGTAACCCTTTAACAAGATCACATGATCTCATTCATCTCGGCTTCTGCGTTATTCCTTCATCGATCTTCCTTGCTTATGAAGCTCTGGGTGCCACCTTGAAACAGGGTAGCTTCGCCCCAGGCCATACGTCACTCCACAAATAACCCTTCCTCCTCGATGTGCGGCCTCCCCGCACATCTTTCTTCACATCTTCCGCCCGCAACAGCCAACCTGCTACGAGCCCTCCTCCTCCGCCTCATGCGACTGCATGACTCCGAATCGGTTGCGGTTAGTTACCTCACGTTCATACTCACGCAACAATGCTCCGCAGTTGAGGTCGGCCTCGTCGACCCATGATGGATCTTCGTAGCCCTTCCAATACACTTGGAACTCTCGATGAACTCGCCCATAGCGCGTACCCTGATCGCACATCCACAATCTTGTCAACCTCGTATTCGTCTTCGCCAAGGCTGCGTTCCCAACTATCTTCTGGCAGGATTGCTTCATCAAAATCGAAACGATCGCCTTCAACCACGGTAAGCGCCAACGTAGGGCGATCGGGAAAGCTTCGCACCAGCTTGAGCTTGGACACGTGAACGATCGGGAATAAGCGGTACTCCGTGCCGGCAGTCTCCAGTCTCGCAGCGTGATTGCCTACCATCTCGACTACCCGGAACGGGCCGTGCCACATATGCGCCAGTTTTCTCGCGTAGCCTTCCTTCACCCGGTCCAGATACAACCAGACTTGTGCACCAGCCTCAATCTCCTGGGATCGGACGTTCTGGTTGTGTTCGTCGGCCCGCGACTGGATCGCTTCCCGGAGCCGCTCATTAACCTGCTCCCTAGCGCGCCGATATTGACTTTGCATGTGGAATCGCCATCGTCGTGACTCGCGATCACGCCGGCGCGTGCTCCCGACGGGTAGCGCTGCTTCCAGCGTGGATCATGGGTCCCATCCGTGGATCAGATAGAACGGCGTGTCTCCACGCACACGATCTTGGGCCGTGTTGATCGCGAAGGTGAGGCGTTCTGCGTACTCGTCCCAGTCTTGCTGGTTAACGTCTGCGACGTACATCTTCAACGCTCGAGTCAACGTCTGCACCATACGCTCGGCTGTTCCGTTTGCTTGGGGCCGGTACGCCATCGTAGCCCTCTGTTTTTGTCCCACGATCCGGCTGAATGCACGGAAAAAATCAGACATAAAACCGGGTTCTCTGTCGTGCCGGATGGCTTCACTGGCTCCAAAACGGCGGAATACACACTCTTCATAATTCTCCGCGATCGTCTGGGCCGTCCTTGACGCACTTGCTTTCGCGATCACATATCCCGAGAACAGGTCTACCCAGATCAGCAGCTCCGTGTTGCCCTTGAAGGATTTGCAGCGACGGAATGTGATCCATCGCGACAATCTGGAACGGGTACGTAGCCTGCAAATTTCCAGGGGACTCCCCTCTCACGAAGGGTCGCCCTTTCCCTGTCTCACAGTCTGTGCACTCTCCCACGTAGCGTTGGACACTTCGGTACAAGCCTCTCCAGTGAAAATGCGATCGGATTCGTCGGTACGTTCTTCCGATCCCTTGATGCCCTCTTTCCAGACTCGCATGATAGTGATGCAGGAAATCTTGTTGCAGAGTCTCTGGGACCACCAACTTTGCGATCTCATCCCGATCCTCGTCCTGCTTCATGGATGATGGACAATAGAGTAACAAGTCGCTCTCGTCCAGCTCGTAATCGTCCGCGATCTTAGCACACGACTTGGCTTCCTTCGTAGTCAAGCCACCGACGTCTCCTTTCAGGTACTCCTTTAGGTCGGTGATCCATTTTTCCTCATTCTGGGCTTGGACAACTCGCTCACTTCGCACCCGCTGAACGATCGTTTCCTGCAGAGCCTCGGGCGGCGATTGCCGACGCCGCGTTGATCTAGTCACCGCGGACACACGGACAGTACCGTCGTCATCCTTCGGCTTGAGAAGCTCATTCAGACGGTTAAGCGTGATCAAGTCCTGCCGATCATCTTCTGAGGTAATCACAGTTCCTTCTTCTCGTTGGAGAGCGGCGCTCGCTAACTTGTCTGCACTCTGATTCCAGTCTCGCTTCATGTGCAGGAACTCGTGTTTCGGCCACGATCTGAGCCGCTCCATTGCCTTTTGGCGCAACAGCAACAGACCTGGCGCCTTACACGCGATCTCACCGCGCATCTGGCGGATCACCAGGTTGGAATCACCGCAGATCACGATCCGCCCCCGGTCCAAAGTCGATAGCAGATCAAAACACAACAACAGCCCGCGGTACTCAGCTTCGTTCACGGTCAGATCGGGCATGTACTCCGATGCGGCTGACAAAATCGTCCACTCGGGGAGCTTCCATACGATCGCGCTGTAAACCCCACCGCTACGTTTAACACGCGCTGATCCATCGAAGCTCGCGACTAACAAATTCTCGTCTGCTTCAACCGTAGGGGGTGGCATGAGGATCATTTGTCGAGGCTGCTTCACCGGCGCAATCGCGATCAGCGCTTCGTCTACTTCAGCGCGAGGTATGATGCTTGCTGCAATCGCACCCAGGATTTCATCTTCCCCTTTCGTGCATTTCCGGATCTCTAACGTCCACTCTGAGAGCAGCGCAGCCCAGTTGCCGAGTCTTCCCTGCAAACCGGCTGAGTGGACTAGCCAAGCCAACGTCGAGTGCCTGGACAACACCAAGATCGATCTCGTCGTCAGCAGGGTGTAATTCACGTCCAGCATCCGTAAAAGCGCCAAGACTTCCTTGTCGACGATTCCGTAGTTGAGCTCGTTGGACTTCAAAGTACGACTGGTGAACGTTACTGGCCAGTACACGCCATCATGCTCTTGCACAAGTGCCGCAGAGATCGCCCACTGACTCGCGTAGACCACGATCACTGGAGTGCGATCGGGATCGAAATGTTTTAGGATCGGTGTGGACACGATTTTGGCCTTCAGCATTGTGAACGCGATCTTCGCTCGGGTCCAGCGATCAGCGTCCGGAATCTGTGGTTCGTCGATCCCAGTCATTTGTTGGTCAGGGTTGACCCTCTCTAGGCGGCTGATCTCATGAAAGTCCGCTTCGCGCAGCTCGTACAAGACGGCGGTGTGGATCGCGAAGTCTTCAATGAAGCGACTGTAGTAGTTCAAACTTCCGAGGAAAGACTGCATCGATCGCAGTGTCAGCGGAAAGGGGAGATTACTCAGCGCCTCAAGGTCCTTCGGGTGAGCTTCCAAACCATCAGCAGACATCTGATGACCCAAGTAACCCACCTTCCGCTGGCCCCAGAAGCTCTTGACGACGCTGATCGACAGATTCCACCGTTCGCAAGCGTCCAACAACCTCTCAACCTTTTCACATAAAGTATCCCAAGTGGTCGCCGTAACGAGAATGTCGTCGATGTACGAACGTCTTCCCAGTACTGACAGCCTCAGTTCCGGCTCTGGTTCCCCTGCCTCGAACACATCAATCGGCGTCGACAGATCATGGCTAGCGCTGATTCGAAGATGTCCATACAGCGCATTGTCGATCAGCCTCTGATAAATCTGTGGGGCGTTCTTCAGCCCAAAAGGCATGCGCGTCCACTCGAAAAGTCCGAATGGCGTGACAAAGGCAGAGATCTTCCGAGCTCGCTCAGTCATAGACACCACCCAGAAACCACTGGCCATATCGAGGGAGCAGTACCAGAGCACCTTGTCCAAGTCTTCCAAGAGATCGTTGATCATCGGCATGGGATATACCATCAGTCGTGTCAATCCGTTCACCAGCCTGTAATCGATACAGAGTCGGATGTCAACACCGTTCTTCTTGATGATGATCACGATCGGGGATGCCTACGGCGAGGTCGACGGAACGATCATCTCCGCAGACAGCAAACTCTTGATCAGGTCCGACAGCTTCTCGCGAAACTGTGGGGCGACCCGGCGAACGCGTTGGGCGACCGGAGTTGCTTCCCCAACGTCGATGTCGCACACCGCGCCTACAGCCGCTGGGGTAACGCGTTTCCCTTACCGATCAGTAGGTGACGCCGGCGCCAGATGATTTGCCGCAGGCGATCGATCTCCTCAGGGGTGTTGAAATCAGGGTCTCCCACCTGAATGTCTTCGATCATGACTTCGTTGGTAGTGGTTGCTACCTCAGGCACGACAGCCATCTGCTTTTCCACGTCTTCCGCGAACAAGTCGCCTCCTTCATGGTAACAGACTTCGTCGTCATCTGGTATCTCCGACTCGGTGGTCGTCGGCGTCTTCGGCTCGATCATGGGCGCTCTTCCGATAGGCATCCCGTCGCTCCGCTCTTCCATTCTGTCTGACGACATCTCCGTCGCGATCGGAATACCCTCTTCGTGCGCCCCATTGATCCCGGGGGTATTTGTCCTTGATTTCGTCTCAACAAGGCGGGACTCGGTGATTTGAGCGACAGCTACTTTCGACGCCCCGGAGTCTCGACTCCAGATCTTCGTCGGTGTGACGTACTGGGGTCGGTCCACCATCGGTCCAGAGGGCCTCGTGTCTGGTTCTTCCTCGGGTTGCTGATCTGTGGTGGCTTGAAACGCTAGGTTTTGCCACTCAGCATACCGGCGTGACCCGATCAGTACGAAACCAGGAGCGCGAGGTACGCGTCCTCCTTCGAGCCACATGCCTATGTGGGCATCATCTTGCAACACTAACTTCCGATCGCTGATGTTCGTGATTTTCAGGTAGCGTGTCCTCCCTAGTCCAGCAACCAAACTCGGCACCCATCGTTCTCCTCGGGTAACCCGCAGCTTCATGTAGCTGGACGGAATGAAGCCCTTCCGGACTTCGACCGACGCTCCGACTTCCAACTGACAGTGCTCGCCAAGCCTGACTTGCGACACCTTCTCCCCGTAGAGCTGACGTCGACCGGCTATCTGAATTCGCACCTCGTCCGGAAGATTTATCGAACCGTCAGCCAGATCGAGGCGGATGCCAGCCGGCACCATAAAGTCCATCCCCAGAATCAGGTCTTGGCCGCCTGTGGGTGGACCAACCCATACGTCGAAGTAGTACACCAGTTATCCAGCGAGTGTGATCTTGATCCTGGTACGTCCATCTGCCATGTAGGGATTCTTACCAACTCCTTCACATTCCAACTCTTGACTGTTGTCTATGTAGCACCCAACCTTACGAGCAAAGGCGGCATCCAGAATGGACACCTCGGCGCCACTGTCAAACAGCAATGTGGCTCTTTCGTTGTTGATCTTCCCTACGGCTTTCGCCTGCCGAAACTTCTTGTCCGGCACATGATACTTCCAATATCCTCGTGACTCTCCGTGCAGGAGATCCAAAGCCATCGTCACCTCCGATCGCGAGTATTCGTCGACTTGATGGAGGCTGGAGATCGCCATGGTACGTTTGTCATGAAGATCACATGTATTGTCGGTCGGCCGAATCAGCTTACTCACCTCTGACTTCGACTGTTTTTCGACATATGCATAGATGCAGAACTGAGAACGCTCGTCTCGTACCGGATTCAAACCCGGCGAGCGTTCTAGTTTAACATCTTTTCGGCCGCTTGCGGGAGCATTCCACCGTGCTTGTTCGGGTTATACCATTGACGGATCAAGTTGTAAAACTCCTCCATCGGGCATTCTCCAGCTCCGTGGATCTCGCCGCAGGCCTTGCAGACGAAGAGGCAGCGGTCAGTAGGGTGACCCTTCTTGCCGCACTTCTCGCACGTCAGACGTTTCCAGCAACCAAGATCGGTGTGCTTTGACGAGCCGCAGTGGGAGCATGGCTTCCGCGGGATGTCTCCTTCAGAAGGTCCGGCTGGACGATCGAGGCGGCGGTCGTTGGAGTCTCGACTAGGACGGCGTTGACCCTGATCCGATCGCGATCGGGTCGGCTGATCGGGTGTTGCCGCAAAGTACACCTTGCGCAGATCTCCTTCTCCGTCCGATCCGCTAGTTTCCGGTTCGGACTCACTCGAGTTAGCCGTTGCAAGGACCGTACGAACCGCGCGAGTGTTGGCGGATGGGGTGATCCCCGTTGGCGTCTTCTGCTTGGGTTTGATGGATCCATACACCGTTTTTCCTTGTCTCGCCTTCGCGCGTTGTCGGGATCGCAGTGTTTCTTCAAGAGTGTCTGCGTCCGGGATCCTCAACAGTGCCAATTGGCTGGCCAGATCGCGGTCGTCGAGCGTTTCGATAAAGTGGTCGACATGCTCACGGCGAACCTCGATCGATCCATCCTTAATTGAGAGCTGAGCTCGCAGTCCAGCGACGTTCAAACGGTGCAGGTATTCCAACGGTGATTTATCCGATCTCTTCCGCGCATGGTAGTATTGTCTCGCGACAGATACACCATTGAGTTTGGAAGTTCTTGGATAACTCCTTCCAGTTGCCACGCGTCGTTCGACTCAGCTGTCGGTACCAGTTACGCGCGGGTCCAGTGAGCAAGTCACCAAACACCAGACACTTCTCGCCGTCTGGAGCTTGATCACGAGTGAATGCAGACTTCAGTTTGCTGAAACAGCTTCTAGCGCGATCTTCGTCATTATCCTTCCCGGAGAATTCCTTCAGTTCCGAGATCGCAGAAACCCTGATACGGGTGGAAGAGAGTGTTCCGCCGCCAGTGGCTCCAGCAGAAGCAACTGCGGCACGGGTAAGCAACTCCGACGTTCAAGTCGTCCGGATCGTACTCACTTGGATGCGAATGATCTAGGCGGTTTGATCCCACGGACTCCATGTCCACGTCTTGAGCTCCGGTTGGACTGTTCCAAACGGCAGCTGGCGGCGTCACGGTCGCTTGCTGTTCCTTCAGGAAACGCTCCATCGCTGCATTAAAAAACGATTGCATGCGTTCGGGCGGCGCTTGGACTGGATCGCTCGACGCGATCTCCGTCGGCTTGGCTTCCGATTGCTCTTTCCGTGATTGTAGCATGGTTGCTCCAGCCGGTCCAAGCGTCATCCGCTGCAGCTCGATCGAGCTGTCCGATCCCGCCTCGGATGTGGCTGAGGCATATTGCGACGATCCGGTTTGGCTGCGAGTCGGTGTTGGTCTTGTACGTTGAACCGGGACGACGCTACCGACAAGGGGCGTCAGTTTCGCAAACAGGTTCAGTGTTGATTCCCTGATGACTGGCAACTCCACGTCGAACAACTCGTTCGCGTCGAAAGAGCCAAGCACGATCCCTGCTTCTTTCAGCATACACATCAGGAGTTTGACTGCGTCAAGTTGGTTGGTCACCTCCTTTGGCGCCTTCACCGGACCTTGAAGTTCTCCGATTGGCTTGGGACGCACGATCTTCATTACAGGATCTTCGTGCAGGAACTTGTACAGGTCTTTGTAGAAGAAGGCAGGCTCCAGTTGCTCGTCCGTCCACGTGTTGCGATCCTCCTGGTCTTCGGCTTCAGACTCCGGTGCCTTCAGCTTCTTGCGTGAGGTCTTTGACTTGTTCTTCTTCGCGGTTGGGTGCGAGGCTGGAGGAGTGGTTTTGGATGAAGGTCTTTCGGTTTTCACCGTCGGACCTTTGTCCGGCGGATCACGATTCGCATCGTGAACCGCGGGGGTCCCCGAAGGGACCTGGGGAGGGGGTTGAGGCTTTTGTTCTAGGTCCATTGCTGAACCTTCCTCCATCACATCGTCAGAGCTCCTCCCAGCACTCTCACGATCAGATGATCCTGGCGCTTTCAGCGCCGTCGGCGGCGACCCATCTTCCGTCGACGACTCGTTCCCTGGTTCCGTCTTGATCTTGACATCTTCTTCGGTGGACTCACGGTGAAATCCCTGTGAATCACCAAAAGATCCGGGCACGCGCACCATTGTGGCGGAGCGGGATCGCGAAAATCGATGACGCGATCCGAGCTTGCCAGCGGTAGGCCTAGACTGCCGACTATCGGAGGGGGTACTCCGTTGATCAGGCGTGATCAGAAAACCTTGTAGTCACCTTGTGTACCCGACGGCGGGGCGGGTTACGCTCTTCCGGTGTTCACTGAAGATGTCAGTGGGTGACCAAGGCGGAGATTGGAGCTGGACTGCTCCTTCCGGGGAATGGGTGGGTGACGGCCACGCGGGTATCCTTCACGCGGTCGTCGGTGCTTGGTGATCGGGTCTTGGGACAAGTCGATCACGTGGGGGGGGGTCCTTGGGTGTGTGCTGTTGTAGCCCTTTCCGTTGCTTGCCGCCTCCTCTGGCGGGGTCTTGAGTTGAGATGAGAGTAGACGATCGCACCCTGGCCAAGCTATCCAGGTCTGCGTCGTGTCCTTGGTCGACTGGGTGGGTCCTTCGTCGGGTAGACCAATGTAATTCCTTCCCCGGAAAGTATGGACGCCACTTGTGTCTTGCAAGGCAAATCTGAATCTCTTAACCAAAAGTAAAGGTCCTAAAGATCTCTCTCTATCCTGCTTTCTCTCTATCCCGCTTGCGCATCCCTTGATTGCACACCGTAGCTTGAACTTGGTCTGATGTACCAAGATCGCGGTACCGTGTCGAAAAGATTGGTCCATTGTACCCACAATAATCGTGAGTACAGATCGCGTATCGAAATGTTTATCGCATGTCGATCTGGATCATATTGCGTATCGAAATGATTGCTCAATATCGATCTTGATCAGGTCGGCATAAATGATTACGCCATACTCATCAGGTCGACATGTATCCACTTCAATCCGGAGGTGGATGTCTTCTGAACACAACCGGACACCACTGTACACAACTGGCCATAACTGGACACAGCCGCAATCTTTCCATCGCGATTCCTCCAAACGCGATCTCATGCCATCAGTCCCTTCCGAATCGCTCAATCTCTCCAACTGGCAAGTCGCTTCACCTCACGTTCGTTGTCAAATACCTCTCGGTTACGGATTAACCATAGCGTGCATTGAGTGCACGTTGCCCATATGAGCCATATAACTTTCATTGCCGCTTCACTCTCTTCTCCCCAGTCTGGTATGCTCTGCATTGCTTCTGCGAAGAAGTTTGGCGAAGTAGGCGGCGTTTTTCGAGCTGCAAGGTGTGGGAGTAGAGCAGATAGTTCGGCCCTGTGCAGATAATGTCCTACCCATCGGGGGAGCCATTCTTGCCACACATCCTGTGCTCGAGTGCAGTCCCATAGTATATGTTCGATAGTTTCAGGAGTGGTTGAACATTTTCGATGTGAACATTTTCGATTTGACGGCCAGCCTGAATGATACAAGTTCAATGATTGTGTACATATCCGATAAATTGTCCACCTTTGAAAGTCTGTTAGGATCCCGTCTTGGTGCCAGATTTGCTTAGGCTGCTGTGATTGCACTGCTCGTGCCCATACATGCGTCTCGGCTCCAGTTGTCATTTTGTCAAGTACTCGTTGAATTGAAAATTTAGGCTGTCGTCTCAGGCGTTTGGATCGTGCTTTTCGGATTGTTCTACGGAGCCCGTCGGCCTTCGTTGATGCTGGTGCCACCCAAGGTGTTGGGTGCAGATGAGGTGTGGTCTCAAATGCTAGCCCTGATACTCGTTGTTTCAATTCTAGCGCTTGTACATCCTTGTCAAAACTGTCATTCAGATTCCGATAGTCGATCGACCAAGTCCAACCGTTGGAATTCTGCGCAAGACATAACACTGTTGATTGTGGATCTTCCGCTACTGTTGCAATTACGGTGCCATCGGATTGTGCACGCCAGATATACTTTTTTGTGAGTGAGGGAAATTGCCTTGGGTGAATAGGAGTCAGCTCTGATGTCCAAACCTCGGATGGCACGCAGGCAAATATGCTAGCGCACCATCGCCTAAGCTGACGGTAGTGCCTGATTGTGAAAGCCCGTGTTCCTCAACACATAAACCCCAGGCGATTCCTCTTGAACTCTAATTTTAATCAACGAACATGGTTGAAAAAGGGGGAAATCTTGCGGGCGTAAAGGTTTCCCTTTGTCATCTACAATACAGGCGTTATTACTCCATTTACTGGTCCTCCAATAGTCTGTATTCATCGTCATATCTGGACGATCATTATCTCGATTTAATACACATTTAAGCGTGTCTCCTCGAATCCAGAAGCAAATAATTGATTCTCATAGTTCCTCCACTTGTAATGCAAGATCCAAACGGTCATCTATAAATTTAAATTGGATTGTTTGGTCTGCCCATAAGTCAAGACGTCCAAGGGCTTGAACTGTTGGTAGTGTTCCCCATCTTCTTTTCCGACGGCCTTGTCGCGCCTGGGACTTGGATGTGGGATTAAACGCACAACAATCTCTCGATGCATCTAGAGTTGGATGCGCGACGCAAGTATACTTAAACTTAGATAAAGGGACCGAACGATAGCTTTGGTGCTAAATGAGAACTGTATTGAATGTTAACTGGGTTTCCTCCTAAAAATGATATTTCTAATGAGGGGTTCTGCCATCGGATGGCTGGCAGAATCCCTATTTAATGAATGACTCTTATTGGTAGAAAGATTTTGTTTTCTACCAGTAATATCTCTTTGGTATAAATGTGGACCACTCTGTGGAGTGGTCAACCTATATGTAGGCATTAGTGCGTGTAGGAGGTGAGCCGAATATGTAGCCCCGCTACCATTCTGGGCTGAAGTGTTTGGACAAGGAGCTACCTGGCAGCAATGGAAAAATCCACTGCATGATCTGACAAAATTGATCTATGACTCGCCTCTTTCTCTGATGGTTACGATTGAATTAGGATAAACTCGCTGAAAGCTCAGCCTACCGCTTCTGCGAATCTATGGGAGCTGAATCGTCTGGTTTAAGAAACCAAGAGCAGGAAGTTGAACTAGTGGAGGAAATCGACACCATCATCCGTTTCCGGACTAATGTGTGTAGAGCAGAGGAAATTGAAGAGATGCGAGCTGCATATATGGCGGAGTAGGATTTCCAACCAAGCTGTTGGAGCCAACTCAACTGGAGAGGAAGATACCGCAAGGCTTGCTTGAAAGAAACATTTTGGCTCAAGGCTTACCGTAATTTCTTCAACGCATGTGTACTCTGAGTTATCCAGAACACGATCTATATTCGCGGGGAAGGTGAATTATATTTTCAATTGCTAGCACAATTCGCTGTCTGCTCAGGCTTTCAAACTCGAGACAGGTTGGTGGGAGCCATTCTATAAGGTGCCGAGCGAGTTGGATTTGAACCTATTGACTGGAACGCTAGGAGAAACAAAGCAGATTTGCTACAACACTCAGCACACTACTTCTTCTGGACATGCGAGTCATCGAGGAAATGATCGCAAGTGTTCAAATTAATTCCTTTCCGCAACAGACGCATTCTGATGCTCAACTCACTTTCGATAGATGGAGACCCCAGGATACGCCGGGTTAAAGAAGAAGTAGAATATGGGGACGTCAGGTTGGATCAGATGGTATCCAAAATGAGCAGCACCACGAGATATACAGAGTGAAGATTTTAAACATGTCTGTGTTGGTTTGGATGTAAGGTTGAAAGTGTGCGGTTAAGTGCGACGAACCTCGAAGAACTAAACCGGGGTTTCCGAACCGGAGGCAAACGGCGAGCCAGTTATTCGCCGTATTGCCGCCAAGCTCTCAGAGCAGCACCGAGCTCAGAGCTACACGAAGAAGTAACAGCCAGGCTGCCAGAGATAAAAAATTCTCTTCTTCAAACTTGATTAGCAGTAGGAAGCCTTTAATGACGTTTTTTTTTTACCTTTGATACGGTTTTGTCCCGTGGGAGGACTTCAGAATTAGGAACTTCAGGGAGCCTAACTCTCCAAGCTAATCAAGTCAACTTCCCCTAGCAGTGAAGTCCCGAAGGAGGAAAGGAAAATACCAAAGTGAGTTGATTAGTTTACTCTTAATCTGGTCTACTTGTCCTTCCTTCTCGGCTACTTTCTCGGCCAGCCACCTAGATTGACCAATAGGGTTCCAGCCCGGAATGATTCAAGCTTAACCGTTCTTGGTAGTTTCGATGCGACCTGTAAACCGACATGAGCAGGGTCCGCATACTCAACAATCTGGATTCATGGATGAAGCCGCATTATACGCTTTCATTAGATCGTAATTCAACGGAAGCTACGTAAACGTTCAAGAACACATGCATAGACGGCAAATGTTTCAGACCAGTGTTTGGGAGATTTACTTCCGGTCACTAGCCTGCCTAAAGTTCCTTGAAAACGTCAGATTCATAAACTGGATGCGTACGACGAAATTGGTGTATCACGTTCGCACGAACCACTCCGGAGTTCTAGGGCATACAGTGGTTCAATGCCAAGCTCAGCCAGATGCGTGGTCTAGAGGCTATAACTGCATCGCAGTTTTAGCGCAGGATTTGGCCCATGTCGTGAGCCGAAAATCTACAGTGACTAGTTTTGAGGAGCTAGAAAACATGTGGGGTGCGATATGAAGCATCTTCCCCAGTGACGAAGTAAGGCGACATCATCAGACCATGGAACCAGTGCACACAACAGATGACGTAGAAACCCCAGCACCTTGCCGACGGAGGCACGAGCAAGTCCATCAGACTGGAAGTATCCTTCGCGTAACAAAACGTTTCGCCCGGGAAAGACGGCAGTGGAAGGATACAAGGAGGTGATCACAGTGGATAATAAAGAAATGGAGAGAAATCAAACGGAGGTGGAAGTTGTGCATTTAGTGGGGACGGCGATAAGTGATGAGGAAGATGAAATTAAAGAAAAAGTGGCGCCACCAGCTAAAATATTTCTTCCAATATCCGCAGCACTGATGAAGAAAGCAGAATCGCCGATCATCGAAGTGACCCAATGAAACCAAACCCGATTTAATACGGAAGACAAAATGCGCGTTTATTCCATGAATATGATTCAGTGACTGGATTCTCAGTTCTTTGTGGTGTCCGAATTCACCGTAGCGTGGGTCCTGCCGTTGGAAGCTGGCGCTGCTGCGAAGAATGCTTTGGGAAACCTCGTCAAACTGATAGAGGGCTTCTCCGTCCGGTGATTGGTCACAAGTACACATGGTGAGGAATGGTGATCAGCGAGTCAGCTAAGTACGTTATCCGAACTTAGTGGACTATATCCGTACTTATGGACGCAGCACGTACTTAGAGGCAAGATCCAAAACCGGCGACCAGTACGAGTCGCCGTTTGACTGTTTTGAAGCGTCGGCAACTGTTGAGTCCTCGTAGGTTACGGAGAAGGTCCATAACGGACTCGGTTATACTAGATATTTGTATAGGAACCATAGGGAAGCATATCACTAGGAATGGCCGACTGGGAAACTACAAACGGAACATATTTTCCTTTCTACCACTCAAGAGTCAAGTCCGGCTTCGGCAAGTGTCCGGAGCGTCTGGTCCCGCTCCGTAGGATAAGAACTGTATGTCGGTGAACACATAGTTTGTGTGGCTAGTGTTTATCTGGTAGGGCCTATAGAAGAGAGAGGTAGAGTGGCCGTGCGTGTGATTGAAGACCAACGAGAATTCGTTGGCACTTGGGAACGCCTGAGCGTGTCCCATATATTCTTCCCGCCGAGATTAAGCCTCGGCACCCTCGTACATGTCCAAGGCCTCGACTAGCTCGTACCCTTCCTTTTTTTTTAGGGACAACGAGGTTTCAGTGCGTGAAGAGCATCCTAACTGCATATCGTGGCTAGTGGGGTTCGATATTGGTTGGTAGCCTACAGAAATCACAGTACGTAGAGGAAACATCCAACCCAACGTAAGGGCGAGAACTAGGGCCTTCAAATTATATTTGCCTGACAAAGCTCATCGAGTCATTGTGGACTTGATGGGTGTTGTTGGTGAGAGTGTGCATACATATTTTGGACGTGTTCCTACACGAGACTGAGTGCAATTTCTCGATTGTAATCAATGGGTGACTAGCGACGTGGATATATGCTGATATTTGATTGGCAAAATTGTGAGTACTGGTTATGCGCATTGCGCATGTTGAACGTGGGATTCGACTGTGTTCCGCGGAGCGGATGCGGTCAGGCTTTAAGCTGCCCCCCCCCCCCCCCCCCCCCCCCAGGTTTGGAAGGTCAGATTCGGCTTCAAACAGTCTGAATTTGGACATCTTTGAATCAAGCTCGTCCTCAAGCGGGTTAACCCAAAGGAGTTGAAAAGCCTATGTGAACGTATCACATATGGTGTCCCGTTTTGCCTAAAGCCTGAGCGTGTGAATATCCGTGTACCCGGAGCGCACCTTAGTCACCAGACGCTGGACAAATGAAAAGCCCGTCGAAGAAATGCCGTGTGGACCCTCACAGTAAAGTATGATTTTGGTCATGAGATATAGCGGGGCTACACAGTCGGTTCACCTCCTACCTTAGTGCAACACACACTAATGGATACATTCAGGTTGACCACTCCACAGGGTGGTCCACATTCATAGCAAAAGGCATATGACTGGTAGAAAGTAACATCTTTCTACCAATGAGAGTCATTCAATAGATAGGGGTTCTGCCAGCCATCCAATGGCAGAACCTCTCATTAGAAATATCAGTTTTAGGAGGAAACCCATTTACAATCAATACAGTTCTCATTTAGCACCAAAGCTATCGTTCGGTCCCTTTGTCTTAGTTTAAGTATACTTGCGGATACAAATATACTGAACTTAAGTAAATTACTCCTACGCTTCCTCATACACGTGCGCACACGTGTAAGCTTAAGTAGTGGGTCTAAGCAGACC
This sequence comes from Phytophthora ramorum, assembly GCF_020800215.1. Classification (NCBI taxonomy): domain Eukaryota; phylum Oomycota; class Peronosporomycetes; order Peronosporales; family Peronosporaceae; genus Phytophthora; species Phytophthora ramorum. Next base: position 586,721 of record NW_027150660.1, on the reverse strand, counting down.
CATTACAGGGCAGTTCGGTGCGGGGCTCTCTATAAGATTAAAGCCCAGTTGCGAGGGGATCATTCACGTAGGCGTTTGACGTGACCCTTGCATTCCATTTAGTTGGACCCGTTGCGCGTACGGTAAGGATGGGGTTTCATTTCATATTAACAAGGTCTTCTTGGGTGATCGTAGCAGTCATGCCCAGGAATATTTGATGGACTGTGTTTGAGGTAGGATTGTATTGGTGTGTGTTATTTCCCTCATCTGAGGGTGGTGCGCGTGTGAGGAAAAGGCATCAGGATTGACCAGTATCCTGAAACCAGCCTTAGTTGACTGGTGTTCAGATCCACCGTTCAAGGGTCTACGAGAATAAGTAACGGCTGTTTGTTGTATATAACTCTGTATTTGTATTCGGTATCTGAAAGTGGTGTTTGTTCCGAGTTCTCGATACCGGTTTCATACATCGGAGAGGTGCATTCAGGAAGTGGACGTTACGCTCAGCATTTTCAAGGCCTATTTTTATTTGACAACTCACTGTGGTGATATGTCCGGGCTTCCCCCGAAGCAATCGACGCCGATAGGGATTACACAAGGTGCCACGCCACTCTGAATCACTGTTTCAAGGAACTGTGTTCAGGGTTTACACCCCCGAGGCTTAAGTTTCAGGACTAAGTCTAGGCTACCGCTATGCACTTGGGCGAGAAAGTTTCACCGACTTCGTCACACACGACAACTGGTGCCGCGACCCAGAATAGGAAGTGACCTGTGCTACTGCAAGCTAAATGACTTAGCGAACAACACAGAGAGAAGAATAAGTGAAGAAGGAGGAAATAAAAAAGACGGTGAAGGGATCGAAATCTGCGGTACCAGGGATACCAATAAAGCTTAGTGGATCACGCAACGGCGATTTGACGACACCCGATGGAACCTCGCGTGTGGTGGCGGTCAACGAGAGATCAGTCAGTTTCGAAGACTCGGTGAACGATTCCGACACCAATGATGACGAAACAAACGACTATGCAGACCTGGAAGAAAAGGCGCCTGCTTTTGCAGCAGTGACGCCCGACATTCCTGACCCGATGTTTTGGCGAGAACTCGCAGCAGTAGCCCTAGGCCACTATCGCGCAACCTCGCCAACGAATTTGCTGATATGGGAGGTCCGGAGCCTACTATGGAAACGCTACCGAAGACTCCGGATCTTTGTGACAGCAACTGAAGGATCCATCGACCAAGACCTCCCGACCGCCTGTGAACGGAGACACGCCCGCAGCGAACCGTGTTTTGGAGCGGTGTCTGGGATTGATGCGATGGTCGAGTGAATGGGCCCAGCTATTCAACCCAGCGCCTGCCCGTCAGGCGGTGTGGGCGGACCTGAACAACGAATTGGCCTGGCCTGTCATCTCGAATACCGCGCAGCAAATCGCGCATGACACGGTATCACTACTGCAATAAATGGGCATCGAAGCAAGAACCTACCATTCGGCGGTCGCTCTTAAAGACTGATCACCGAGGATAGCTTGGGTTGAACTGCAGAAATGAAAGAAAAAACTACGCTATGCACTTGGTATACCCAGTATGGGATCCAAACGACCACCAGTGGCTCGTCAAGCAGGTGAAGTGATTGACATTTCAACGATCCCGCTCCCGCAGACACCGACTAAGAAACATCGCGTTGAAGGAGTACTTTCTGCTGCAGGTAAGGCCTCACCGTACTACCAAAACTCGCACATGGTAAATCCAAGGTCAAGATCTCGAAAAGAGCTGATTGTGCATGACAACGAGACGTATCCTACGCAAGACACCAAGCGAGGATCTACGCGCCGAAGTGAACGACGATTTGACTCTGACGCGGGCTCATTGGACGATGGGGTTAATTTACTGGACTTTGATGACAATAACCAGACGGCTGAGTTCTCCCGCCAAATGTGGCCGGTGAGTGAAATGATCAGCTCGAATGTGACGCCGAGGATTGACACCACCACCCATCGACCTCTCTGCCGGTGTTAGCGGCTTGGTCACGGTACAGGCGGATTTGTCGGCTGTCAAAAAGGTTGTGATACATTAATATATGGTCATCAATGTGCATACTCACTTACACGTCATGGTAATCAATGCTCATGCTCCCCTACGCGTCCTACTCAACCTATTCTGCTTCTGTCGCAGCAGCTCGGCAGCGCGCATCAGTGCGTTCTTGGATGGCACACTGCGTGTTTTGCTGGATATCAGCCCTAGATCGCGTCTTCCTACTTCTTGCCGCTGTCCGTTGCGTGGAAGTTTTGGGTGCTGGTGCTCGCGCGAGTCTGCGTGGTTGACGAGGAGGTGATTTAGGTGGCGTAGCTCGAGGCGACACCTTCAACTGTTGAGCCTCGATTTTTTGGGGTCTCAGGTGGATCTCGCCCAGGCCCGCTTCGCGTTGCGGTTTCACCATATCTATATCAACAGCTGGTTTGGGTGGTGAGCCCATGCGTCGTCGCGAACGTGAATCGCCATAAGCTCGCGGGATTTAGTCTCTGCGACCTTTTTCGCGACGATAAATGTTTGTCGTAATCTTTCCTCGATGTGATCGTGGTTGGCCTCGAAATGTTTCTTCTCGCGAAGCCGTGAAGCGCTGTCGCGCTGGTCTATAATATCGACGACCAGTTCAGCTACACGAGCCTCCATCCGTTCAATTGATTGATCTTGGATGCTCAGGAGTCCAGCATCGATGAGTGAAGCTACCTCCTGCTCAAAAAGGCATGGGTTCGCTCTTCAGTGATCCGTGCTGTGACCATCAACTTGCCTTCCAAGTGCTGTAGCTGACCTGAGGTGCGGCTTCGCACCTCGGCAGTCCGCGCGAGCTCTTGTTTTATTAGAGTTTGCTGGTGACTAAATCTGATCAGATCATCAATGCGCTTTTAACGAGCAGGGACACCTCCTTCTCGACATGTTGGGCTACAGAGAGCATAGCGTTTTCGACGAGTTCGCGAACGGCGGTTTCATGCGCGACGGGGGCCTCTACCAGAGCTTGGGCTTGTTGCTGGGCGCCCTCTTGCAGTGCTGTAGGACAGATTGTATCCGCGAGTCGACGTGTAGCACCAACATCGACGGGTCCCCATAGATTTGCAGAATAGCCAGCACAAGTGCGTTGTTCCTAGCCTCCACTTCCTCTCTCGCAGCCGCAACGTGAAGCTCAACGAATCGATGTTGCTCTGCTTCGTGGCGAGCCTGCCGCTGCTGGAGCTTAGCCTGATGCTCAGCAATGTTGTTTGTTTGCGCCGACACGTGAGCTAGCACCATCAACACGGTAGTCCTCGGGGAGCTCGATAATTGGGAGATCGTCCTCATTCGTGTATGGTCGATCCTAGATGGTCGCACGCAATATGACTTGCAAAACGCTAGGTGAACAGGTGTAAATCAATAAAACGAGATCTTGTTAGCCAACCGAAATCAACAATTTTCAGAACGAACCAAATTCTCGCCCTAGTTCGGATCGAAAGAAAAGTAAGCGAACCAATCTCCACCCCCTGGTTCGGGTTCAAAACGTGGGTGGAACCATGGTTCCAGTTCGGTTCGTCCCAGGGGTGATTATATTATGGGAACTGGTCCAGGACCTACCGCTTTACGTTATTACTCCAGCCAGAGACATACCCAATCAAGTGCCGTGGCGCGAGCTTTTGTTCCACCAATCAGAAAAATATAAACCAGGATGGTGGGTGTGATAGTACCGAGGTTTACATAGGGGCAAAAAAAAACTTTCATCATAACGTACCAACCTAGCCCTCCTAAATCCCATCTTCCCTTCACTATCCAGAGAGGACAGCTTCAAGGCGAGTTCCGTCGTTTATGAAAGGGGGCAAAATGCCCCCTTTCGTTGCTTACCATCTTGACTTGTATAGTATATTTTGATTGAATGACTACCCCACGTTCACGAAAGGGTTAATAAACACGATCGTGACTGTATATTCAGTTCAAATGTATAGCTGAGAGACCTCGCGCGCGAAGAACCTAGAAGAGGCTTGAGCTTGAGCTACTGTTTTACACTTCTCCTACACTATGTGAAACACGAAAGTTCATCACATAGCCGACGTGTCGCCTCTGGATTTCTGCCTTTGTCGTACCCTCTGACATCGGGCAAGAAACATGCACTAAATCGATCTTCCTCGTTATATGTCCGTATACCTCTGCTCACTATACACTGTATACATCAGACATCAAACAAACAAACGAGCAACCAACTCGCCGCAATGGACCCGCCCAAGGCGCTCGAGGAGGACGACACGGAGCCGGACCAGTTCCTCGCCGACCTGCCGCCTTCGGGCTCCGTCACCTCCACGTCGGCCTCGACGCTACAGCCGACGCCGCCGTCCGTTTCTTCGTCGGAGCCCCAGGAACGCCGCGCCCAAGTGGGGGCCAGTCCGTACCTGGCGCCCTTCACGCCCAGCGGGTCCCCTCCACCGAGGCCTAAGACGCCCGGAGGACGCGCAAGAGCCGCCAAGCCGCAGCTAGTGCCCGTGGGCAGAGCATCCTCTGCCTTTGCCGCGGGCCCGGCGTTGCCCCGGGACGACGTGGGGGCGCACCTGCCACCCAAGCTGCTGGAGACGCTGGTGGACGTCGTGCGGACACTGGACCAGCTAGCAGATGGCGTGGCGGACTTCCGGCCGGATCAGCTGGGCTTCCTCAGCGACAAGGCTGCGCGCTACGTGGAGCTTCTCCAGGCGGCGGACAATGCGGCGCCCGAATACCACGCGGACATCCCATTGCAGGTGCTTAGGCAGATGGACGAGAAGGAAGGCTCCAACCCTGAGCTCTTCACACAGACGCAGCTGGAGAAATGTCAGAGCGAGAGCGAGCAGGCCAAGACCAAGGCTGAGACGCTCGAGACGCTCAAACGCGCGCTGCAGACGGGACTCGACGAGCTCCAGTAGGTGGTCGAACGCAAGATATTTACTGACAGCACCAACTTCATTGAAAGACGCCAGGCTTGTTGTTGCATTCAACTCAGCAACTAACTCAACCATGAAACTAAGAGCTGGAGTCTCGGATTCTTCATCGTTGGGTGAGGCACGTGGCCTACAACGAAAAGTAGGTTTATACTTCTCAGGGAAAGTGTTTTCTAGCTCAAGCTGGAGTACTGCTCAGAAAAACAGCGAGCAGAAGAACATGTAGAGCTTGCTGGGTGTAATAGCATTTAGAGCTGATAACCCGATGCAGGGTCTGCTTATTTCGCGTGAAAGCTCCTCACGGCTCAACCTCAATGTTCGCTAGAGTATCTTCAAGCGACAGCTTCTCTAACGCCCGAATGAGCTTGTGGTTGTCCTCTTCGACGGCATCATGCAGCATGTCTTTGAATTCCTTTAGAGCCGAGTCGTTGGGTCGTGCCGTGACGTACGACACAGGATCTTGTCGTAAACAGATCTCCATCAATGTTCCGCTCTCCGAGCCATCTGAATACGGCCGCATGCAAATCCATCCAGTTTCGTCGATATCCATGCCGCTGAAGATGCCTTCACCCTCCGAGAAGATCTTGAAGACGATCAGCGTCCGATTCGCGTCCCGAAATCTCCGCGCGAGGCCCCGCTTCAAGATGGAGACAGTCGATCCGGTTGAGAGGATTTTCTTCATGCGGAACTTGAAAGCATGTGTGTTGCCGTTGTCCGAGACCGATTCGTAGACCTTCCGATCGATGTCCCGGTGTAGGAATTTGGCAACCTCCCACATATTTTTGCTCGTGTTCTCGAACCCAAACGGCTGCAGGAGCTTGTTCACGTATTGAGTGTAAGCCACCTTCCCGTTCGGGCTGAAATGCTGATATGCGCTCATTGTGCTGATCGGCAAGGCTTCCATGCCGCACTCTTCGAACACTTGGTCGGTCATGGCGTAGAACTCATTAACTTCCCTGAGGTACAGGTCGTAGAGCGTTGCGTCGGACGACTTGAGGAGGAGCCACTTGTGATTGTCCATTGGCCGAACTTTCAGCACCGCGCAGAGATTCTCAATGTAAACAGCTTGAGACCGAACAGCGGCTACGAGTTGCTTGTGCTCGGCCTCAGATTGATCGCATTGTTCTCGCTGTCGACGTGCCAGGTTTTGCCAAAACGCCATGGAGGCCATCAGGTCAGTCCGCACATCCGTTTTCCTGCCTTCTTTAATGTCAACCAACTCTTGGACGCGCGTAGACAGTTGCGTTTCCATTCGTTTGAGCTCCTCGCGTTCATTCTTGACACGCTCCCGGTATCGTTTCCGACGATTGTCTTGCCGTATGACCGTCGGGGACACTTTCTCGCCGTCGCTGCTGCCGCTCTTGAGACTCTCCGGCTCGACGTCTTCAGAGGACGAGTCGGCAATCACTGGAGGGGGTGTCGAGGCCTCCAAGCTCGCAATTGGGCTAGTGCCACCAAAAACCTTGGTAACAGTGGAGCAGGGGCTTCGGCATGGCGTGACCACGCGGGGGAGGGTTTCCGAGGCCAAGAAAGCCGCCACTTCGTCGAGGAATTCCACGTCCATTTCGTACCTGGTGTAAGAGTCAGACTGACGCAGAGTGACTACCGTCACTGGTTACTGGCTCCCTATCCTTGGGATCAACCCCGGTTGTTCACTGTTTGCGTTATTCAGTTCCACACATGTTATCCTGGGGTAAACCTGGCTTCCTTATCCACCCTATCCTGAACTACAAATATTATAATAATATAGCGCCTTCAGAAGAATCACAGTGCAGTGAACAACTAAATCTAGGATAGAAACAAGATTTTAACCACTACGGTGAGGCATACAGTCTATTCGTATCACTGATTCGTGCGCTCGAGCCCCAGCAGTCCTTGGAACCTAAAGTTCGGGTTGCCAGGTAAGGCACTGGGACCATTTGGGAGTTGAAGTCCATCAACGCTCCAGTATTTGGCCCAGCATTGTCCCGACGAACACTGATTCACACCGCTTCTTCGATGACCATTCCACTAAAAATCCCACCGCCATCCGGAAAAAATCTTGAACACGATGACCATGCCGAAGAAGCGACGTCGAACAACAAGCATCGCAGTCGAGAGCGTCGACCCGCAGCTCAGACTCTTTTGCAGCTGAATTTCACGTAATCGTCAATTCTCGATCCAGCTGACGGCTCTCGATGCTCCCACGGCAAACTGCAGCTCTCTCGTAATCGAAATCCGTGGCTGGCACCTCGTTGAGTCCGTGGTCATTCCTGGTCTGTTTCGCAGACTGACAGCACGTCCTCAAGTAACAGGTTCTCCAACGCACTTGTGAGCTCTCGTTCGTCTTCATCCACTTTTTCCTTCAGCACCTGACAGAAGTCCTCGATGACAGAGCTGCTCGAATCGGTGGAAATGGGCAGCACAGGCACTTGGCGCGCACAAATCTCTGTGAATGTGAAATGGCCATCCGAAGAAGGCCGGAATCTGCACCACCCGGTCTCGTCCGAATGCATTCCGCGTAGAATCCCTTCACCTTCCGAGTGGACCTTCCACACGTGAACGACGGCGCCGTCCCTGAAAAAGCGGCGAACTACAAGCCGCTGGAGCATTGACACCATCGTCCCGGTCGTCAGCGTATGAACTACGCGGAACTTGACGGCAATAGTGTTGTTTGGATCTGCTAGGTCAGTGTGCTCTTCACGATCACGCTGTCGGTGAAGATGCCCTGCAATCTTCCACCCCGAACGGTACGTGTGCTCAAAGTCGAACGGCTCATAAACTTTGTTCAGGTGCTGGATGTAGTCGACTTCACCGTCACTCTCGCGTCGATGCACTGAGTTGATAACCCCGACAGGCAGTTCATCCATGCCGCAGTCGACGAACAATGCGTCGACGTTGGAGTAGCAGGTGTCAATATCCCGAAGAAGCGCCGAGTACATTTCCCCATCGAGGCACGGTCGCTTGTGGTGGTTGTCACCACTCACCGCTCCATCATCACTCCGTCGTTTGCGAAGCAGGCTCGTAAGGTTGTTGATGTACGTGGCTTGCGTTCTCGCCACGACAACAAGTCGTTTCTGCTCTTCTTCTGCCTTCAGACGCTCTTCACGCTGTTGGACCGCACGGTATTTCCAGGAGTGGCTGTTAAGCTGAACGCTGGTACGACTGGCTCCGACAGGGTCCTCACAAGCTTGCTTCAGCTCCCGCAATTCAAGAGTCAACTCGCGCTCCTCTCGTCGCAAGCTTTCGCGCTCGTCCTTACGTCGTTGGCGCTGCTTTCGACGCCGAAATATCTCCTTCTCCCGGTGGGGCCTCGTGGTCTGTTCTTCACTAATGTCCCCGTCGACAAGACCCATAGTATGCGATGCGTCAAAGACTCTGACGGGTTCCAGAGGCAAGTCGGTCTCCGTTCGGCCCTTCATGGTGGCCGCTGTCTCTCGGTGTGTCAGGCAGCTGGTGTGTACCGGTAATCCACGAGTCAATCTCATGCTCACTCTTTGTCACACCCACGTCTCAACCACCTGGGAGCGATGACTTGGATCTGTCCTTTGCCGTCGCGTTGAATTGGCAATGACGCGGCGTTCATCCTCGAGGTTTTCTGCTCTTTTTGATACTGAGTGATTCATATACGTTAATCAATCACGGGCGATAACAAAGGCTAACTCACTGCAGCACTCAAGCTCACTAAGAAATCATACACGAATCGACTTCACCCCTTGCTGTACGTTAGTACTGCTCTCATGTAGACGGCTTCGACGCCCATAACACATGTAGCACTAACGCTACTACAGTGAATGACTCCCACCGTATGCACACCAGCTATATTAGTGGGCACGCGATTCCAACAACTGTAGTCTGGCTTCTAAAAACAACCTCGTCGTATTAACAGAGAGTCTCCGTAAGAACTGGGCAGACAAAGGGGGTAATTGCAAAGTGAAACAATCCGGAAAAGCACCAATTGGTGTCAAACTTGGCACACATACTCACCTTTCCGTCGTCATCAACGTGGTCACGTGTGGTGTATCGAACCTGTGCCGTTGTCCTTCATATCGACGTCCATACTCTTTGCCATATTAAATGACGTTGTGTGCATTTTGAGGGGTCGCAATGTCCTTCTTTGTGTGTCTTTTGTGTGGAAGCGGGTCGCATTGTCCTGCTTTGTGTACCTTTCATGTGGCGCGGTCTTGGCATCACCAGAAAAGATTTTGCCGTGGGAGATAACGATGAAGCTACATGGCGATCAGCTACATGTGCAACAACGGAAGATGGCTTTAACGCATCCTTGTCTGCACGACAGCATGGTGCAGACAGGTCGGCACTGAGGCGACGAGTGACACGAAAATATTAGCCTCGCGACTCCCATCCGCTTTCCGAAAATACCTGACCGATCAGGATGAAGAACGCATTCAAATTCTCGTTCGCGAGCGCGCTGAACAGAACGCAAATTTCAACTTTGACGAGCTTGCCGTACTTGTTCACGTGACAGCCACACGCAATTCTAAGGTTACCCCAAAATCATTTCCAAAACGCAAATGGTTAAATCGTTCCTTAGAAAGTATCCCGACCTTCGTGAATTAGTTATCCCAACGCGACGCAAAACGCCAGGCACAATATTGATCACACCCTTGGGGAATCCAGCCTCTACGATGAGCTCACCCACGCACAGGGCAGATAGCGGTGTCTATTCAGCAGGCTTCAGCACGATCGTGCTACCCACAGCACGGGACCCAACTTCCACGCCGTAAGCAGCAACGGAAACTTCCACGGGGTAATCTGATCGCAAACACTGAGAAGCTTAGTCTTGGTGTAGCAAAGGTATGGTCTTGACGTGGGTATGGCGGAGCCGTCGATCTTGTCGAGCCACCCAGCGTAGTAGCGAAGAGTCTCGATTACGAGACCCAGGTCAGCGGTCTTGGCCACCGAGCACGGCTTGCCGTCGTCGAAGAGCAATTCATCGACGTTCTCCTCGATAAGCTCGTTAAGTCTGTAGCTAATACGACCACAGCCAGAACACCATGAATTTGCTGAGTACTAAATTAGGTCAGCTTCCATTGCACAAATTTCCATACAAAATGCTATCGAGACATGTTTTTCACGCTGCTGTTGTGGGAGGGCATTTGGCGTTGAGCGAACGCAGCCAGCGCGATATGACATTGTAAATACCAGTCGTTCCGACTGCGTTGGTTTCTAGTTTGTCTTGTTTTTCCCGGAATTAATGAAAATCGAGTTCCCCCCCAAAATCAGCTATTTTTGCCCAGTTCTTACAGAGACTCTCTGTTAATAGTAGGGTAGAGATTACGGGATTCCTGATTGGAGACTTTCACCCTTCCAAGTTAAGAATTAGTGTACATGTACATGTGAGCTTACTCGATTCTCCACGACACGAAACAACAGACTCGACCGCAGCATTTTTCGAGGGTCTGAGGCGTTTTGTGGCTCCAGTACTCTCGTAACTATGCTAGAGGTTGGGCACGTTCAGCACCCAAGAGTAATGGTGAGGCCAGATCGACTATAAGCACACGTAGCAAAACAACGATCGAGCATGGCACACACAACCTTGGTTCAAACAAGAGAAGAATATTGCCGACGAATCGGCTGGTGCACCTCAAGGATTGCTGGCGGGCCTGACACTAATAAATTACCCCTTACAGTTCTCATGACGCTCTACATTTCTATCCCGGACAAGGTATCTTCGAGTAGCAATGATCCCAAAGCAGTGGTCAACTCTTGAGCGTCCTCATCCACAAAGCTTTGAAGCATTTGATGAAACTCTCCGACAATCGAGTCTCCAGGGCCCGAGATACTAAAGCTCATTGGAACTTGGCGAACACAGACTCGAATCTCCGTCGTGTCATCCTCAAAAGTAGCTGGCTCCACGCAAATCCACCCCGTTTCATCCGAGTGCATTCCTCGAAAGATTCCTTCGCCCTGAGAGTGGGTTTTCCAGACGAACACTGTACGATCACTCTCCTCGAAACGGCAAATGACGTACCGCTGTAGCACGGAGACTGTCGAACCAGTCGTTAAAGTTCGAGCCACGCGGAATCTGACAATAATGATGTCCTCGGAGTCTTCCACTTCCCCAAACTCCTCGCGGTCGTGCTGCCGGTGGTGACACTTGGCTATTAGCTGCCACATTTTCTGGCACGTGTGTTTGTAGCTGAATGGCTCGGTCAGTTTGTTCAGATGCTGGAAGTACTCCACCTCGCCATTCTTGTCGCGTCGCTGGACTGAGGAAGTGACTCCATCGTGCAGCATGGACAAGCCCCGAAACACCTCGTCGACTTGAGTATAACTCTCGTTTACCCTCCGCAGATGACCGCGGTACATGGTATAGTCAAATGGTGGAGCCCCATGAGCTTGAGCCATACCACCTTTCAGTAATTCCGTGGTAGCAGCCACAGCAACATCTGTGGGTGAGGTAGGAAGTTCTTTGCGGAGTTTCTCGATGTAAGAGGCCTTTGCCTCGGTCACCGCTAGAAGCTGCAACTGCTCAAGCTCGGAATTCAGTCGCAGATCACGTTCGTGCAGTGCAAAGTCTCTCCAGACTGAGTCAAAGCGGCTCAAATTCCGTGTTGATTCCGCTTGCTTGGCTTGAGTGAGTTCGTGAAGCTGCTGCGTCAGCTCGTCTGCCGTTTGTCGTAGCGTGTTCCGTTCGTTCTTGAGTCTGTGGTGATATATTCGCTTTCGGATGGCTTCTTTTTCTCTTCGACTTTTGTGCTGAACAGCTAGAGGGTCGAATCTGGGCAGGTTTGGATTGACTTTTTCAGTATCGTCAAAGCTGGTGCTCTCCGAGAAGCAAGCGCACGTCATCGTGGCTCCAGACGCATCTGGAACGACGTCGTCGGTCTCCTTTTCTTCTTGTGCCAGGTTCGTCTGCATGCTCGTACGCTGCAAGCTGGTCGTGTCTTGGAAGGACGGCAAAGCCGCTGATTCCGTGACCATCTCGGTTGGTTTATAAGGGGTTAACGCCCCGCTTGGTTGATTTGTGAGATAATGAATGAACAAATCCCATTGAAGAGTGGACAGTCGTAGATGTTGAATACATACAGCGCAGTACACACCGTACAGTACTGTATCCTGATTGTGCTGTTTACAATTCTTGATTGCTAGTGGTGTGTACAGGCTCTTGTTTCCGATTGTTTCCAACGACGCTAAATGTCGATGCCTTTCAACATATCTGTTAGCAACATGCTGTCCAATGAACTTAAGATCTCTGCATAACTTAATGGAATTCCTCAGGGATACAATTATCGTGGCTCGACACGTTCATGCGCATCGGAGCTGGCCGAACGCAGATGTGATTGTCGAGGGTTCAAGGCAGGCGTAACCCGCTTCCTCCGAATACATCCTCCTTCTCCTTCTGAGAGTGTATACCCCAACGAATACAGTGCGACCTCGCTACAGAATTTGCCGGTTCACATATATCTGGAGCACAGACACTCTCGCCTCAGCCTCCTTTACCCGAAGCAGGTGGAGCCTGGCTACGATGGTACTTCAAAGTATCATTCTGGCTGCAAAGATGGTGGAAGTGCTCTTTGTCATGTTGTCGGTGGTGCAGTGAGACCAACTTCCGCATGTCGTTGCGTAGCTGTATGTCTCCGCGAACTTATTGAGGTACTGAAAGTAATCGAATTGATCGTCTACGCCACGCCAATGCAGCGAGAAAACTTGCCCCGTCCGCCATGTTAACCTCTAAGATTCGACTTGAGCATAATGTCCGTCCACCCTCCGCGCTGTCTTGTGTTGTTTCGCGCTCGTCGGGAGAAATTTGCTGCGTGAGATGTCACGAAAAAATACAGAAGCATCGGTACAGCCATCATACGGCCACGGTGATCAAAGTACGCAAGCACAATTCACGCATTAACAGTACTCGCGCTCAAAACAAATCCACACTTTCTCACGGGTAGAACTATGATCGCTCGTCCAAACGTTCAGATGTTGATGTCTGCCAGCGTTTCCTCGAGGAGTAACTTCGACAGTGAACTTGTGATGGCTTGCGCGTCCTCCGTCACTGAGCGCTGCATCACATCGTAGAAATCTTGAGTGCCCGCTCTGCTAGGACTAGAACCGCCAAACCGCATTGGTGATTGGCGAACACACACTTCAACCACTGTCGAGTCTCCGTCGGTAGACGGTTGAAGACACGCCCACCCTGTCTCCTCCAGGAGCATTCCAGCAAAGATGTCTTCTCCCTCCGAGTACGTTTTCCACGTGAAGACTGTGCGAGTCTTGCCCACAAACCGACGGAAAATATACCGTTGCATCACGGAGACTGAGGTTCCAGTCGCCAACGTCCGCCCCAAGCGGAAACGGATCACGACTGTGTCTTCTGGATCTCCGAGGTCATCGCACTCCTCTCTATCTTGTTGCCGATGGTGTAGCTTGGCCAACGTCCACATCGTGTGCTGTGTCTGCGTGAAGCTGAACGGCTGAGTGAACTTGTTGAAATGCTGGAAATACTTGATGTCGTTGTTGATCTCATTCCGGCAAATGGATGTGGTTATTCCGTTTGCCTTAACGAGCTCGCGAAAGACTTCATCCACTTGACCGAACGCCACGACGACCTGCTGAAAATGGTCATCGTATAAAGCGCCATTGGCCAGTGTGTTGAGCTGAAGACTGGATGTGATGGCGAGCCGAATCTCTTGCTTGATATGGTCTACGTCACACTGATCCTTCGGTAGCAGTCCTCGAAGGGTGGCCAGGTATGATGCTTGGATGCTGACGGCACTAACAAGTTTCTTCTTCTCCTTCTCCGCTCGGTTGCGATGTTCTCGTTGCTGAATGGCGAGGTCTCTCCAGATAGATTTAGCAAGAACCAACTTCGCAATAGTTCCCTGCTGCTGCTTCTCGGCATCTTGCTGCAGCTTTATGAGCTGTCGAGAGAGCTCCATGTCCATACGCCGCAGCGTTTCCCGCTCGTGCCTGAGCCGCCGTTGGTACCTTTGCTTTCGGATAGTCTCTTTTATTTTGCGCTTCGTGGTCTTGGTCTCGTTACCGTAGCTCTTAGTTCTTTTACTGACGACATCCAGAGCTGGAGCTGTACTGGAGAATTCGATCCTAACAGGAGACCTCATCGGGGATGTACTTGGAGTGTCAACATCTCCGGAAAAGGCAGCTTGGTCACTGTTGTCACGCTTAGCGTGTGGGCCAGCTACTTGCAGCTCGCTCGTGGCCAGGAAAGCCGAGATTTCTGCGAGGAAAGCAGAGTCCGTCGCCATCTCGTCCGAGATTTGTGGTTTGCTTGGAACGGAGTTTTTCGAGAAGTGATAGCGGAAAAGACATGAAGTGACCGCATGATCACGGTTCAGTGCTCTTGCTGTTAGAAGAGCAGTCAGCAAGGCAGCTGTTAGGACCAACGCCTCCGCTTTTACTGATGCTACAAACGCCAGCATCCCTAGGTGTATCCGTCTCAAGTATCTCTAGACACGTGGTCCCCGAGTCACTATCGATACGTGACGGGGCCTCCGAAGGCTTTCGATCTTCAATCGACGGCATTTATTTTCCTAACGCCTGATCATCTCTCGAACAAGTTTAAGCTGTGCTGCGTCCGGACGGATGGTCGAAGGCGGTACAGTATCCTGAACGGCGTGATGTCCGGCGGTGCCGCCGAAGCGCGACATGATGTCACATCGCGGAGCGCGTTTGGCCTGGCCTTACTTATCCGCGTGGTGATCACGCTACGCCCCAGAGTCGGTGCCGCTGTCACGTTGAGCCCGCTTTCAATGGAGACGAGGAAATGCTGAGCTTAAGCACCGGCATGCGCGGAAGTGATGCCATCGCAAAAAAGTTAGCATCAACTAGAACATGGACTAACTAAACTCCATACCCTACGACAGCAGCAATTCGGACCGCCATCGCAGTGACACCAGCGATCTCTAGCCTGCTAGGTGCCAGTTAGCTACTGTAGGTAGGTAGGAACCTTGGACACTAATAGCTCCCACAAACCGTTTCTGCTCGGTTGATAGTACTGTATGCCAATCCCGTGACCAACTTGCACCAGCTGGATGCACGCCAGCTTGCTGAAGAAAATGATGGTACGCCCAAGTCCCATGCGTACCAGAATCAAATCCACTCGACACGTTTAGGCCGTGTAGTTTGCATCATCATGATCCCACCTTTGTCATAGTTCGTTCGGTAGACTACCTAGTAAGATGAAGAGCTGTGAAAGTCACATGCTGCATGAGCTGCTTCTTCTGTACACCCAAGCAAATAGATACATGCGCATCGAGCGTTGGCATCAATCGAGGGACAGAGCTATTATATCGAGGCAGTTGGGTAGTACACAGAAAATCAAGTTTTGGCTGCGGGCAGTTGACCGAGCTGGCGGAATTCCCAGACGATGACACCTTTGTTTTTCAGTAACGTGCATTGATGTCACTTTAACCCAATTTCAGGGTTGTTATCGATACAAATGAAAAGTGCATGGAATAAAAGTGTCTAGTATTTCTACAATACGGTCGCAAATGCCAGCCATGAGCAGCCGAGAAGAACTGCAACAGATACCCGGAAGTGATTGTCGGCGCCACTATCCCTTGTACGGACGGTGGTGGTGCCAGTTCCAGTTCCGGAGCTTGAGTTCGAGCTACTTCCAGAAGGTCCAGAATCGCTCGAAGTATCGCCGTATCTGCTTGGTTTTGAGCCGTCACTACTGACAGTCGGGGTACTGGTACTAGACACTGGCGTGCTGGTAGGAGCCGTTGGCGGACTGGTAGTAGTTGGTGGCGTACTGGTAGGACTCACTGGCGTGTTCGTAGTTGCTGCCGGAGTGGTGGTAGTAAGCGCTGGAGCGCTGGTAGTCGGCGCTGGGGTGCTGGTAGGACTTGTAGTATCTGCTAACAGAAATCGGCTTGGGTCGTCGACTGCACACACGACAAATGGATCAGGACAAGTGATTAGGCCGGTAAAGCCTGGCACTGAGAGTGTCTTGCCCTTCTGAGTGCACAGTACACTTACGGCGTCGTTGGTCTTACTGCGCGGAACAGTGACCTTGACCGCTGTTGGTACGCTGGGGTCTTCATCAACTACACATTCCATCGCAAAGCAGCCCACCACTCGTGCTGGCTTTATACTCCATCCAGAGGAGTCCTCGCTGCGCAATGAGCTCGATGTACATTTGCAGTTGGGGCAGTACGTCTCACCAAAAGGATTGATGGTGGTCGTGCCGAGTTTTATGAGGTTAGATGAGATGGAGCAGTCGCCATTTGCGTATCCAACGTTGAGCGGACAGAAGTCCGCAAAGCGGTTTGCGCCACCTTTGTTCGGATTGCTTGGGAAATACTGATATTCTGCTGGAATGGTCAGGTTTGCTGCAGCCAAATTGCAGATCGATCGTGACGTCGCATCGACAGAGCAGCCCTGGAAGGCACTTGTAGTACAAAAATGGTCTGCATCCAGAGGAGCCTGCGTGGCAACGTCCACGCACTTGTCTTTTGCGAAAGCACACCCTTTCTTCCGACCAAAATGCATGATCTCTGACGTTGATGCATTCACTCGATACCACCCGGAATCTGCGAAGAAGGCTAGCGTGAGTGCGCTGAAGACGTTGCGATAGCTGTCGACGGGGGTCATGTACTCGGGCTCAAAGAGGCGTTCTTCCCAGTGGGAGCCCAGACAACCTCCGTCCTGAGACTCGATCTCGGCACCTTCAAGTGTGGGGCAACCAAAATGGTCACGCACGAATGCACGAACACGTGGAGTCGCCATTTTCGCCACAACGTGGTTCCGCTCTGTAGCATACGTGATTGTAGTGTTGGCAGGCTCCACGTAGTAGCTGATAGGATTACCGTTCGGACACGTCCCCTGTGTAAATGTTGGCGGGTTGCCCTGTTGGTCTCGTGGCGTGCGTGGAGTACCATCTTCGTCGCGCATGAGAGGAAAGAAGCGCGCCGAGAATCCAAGAGCGTGAGAAAACTCATGAAGAGCTGTGGACACCTGGCGCTCGAAAGCTGAAGACGCAGTACTCAGTAACTTGGGGCAAAAGTTAACCATTCCGAAGGTAGGGCGGTCGTATTGGTCTTGTTGACAAGTCGACGCGTAGGCGAGCGTGCTTCCACTCGCACAGTTTGAAGTATCTTCAGCTCGTACGTAGATGAGGAAGTCAGTATTTGGCACGCCAGATCCGGCGGGTGAATACTTGCATCCGGTGCATGCGCCATCCTTTCCACAGGAATTACAATATCGTGTTTGGGCGAAGTGGTCGTCCGGTATCGGCATTTCCAAGCATATTTCATTGCTGGCGATTTCATGGCAGACTGGCGGCGTCAGAGCAGTGAACATTTTGGGACAATATCGCTCTGCAAAAAGGTTGCCAGTAACAGGGACGACTTTCAGTGCCCTACCAAAACGTCGAACAGCTTCCTCAACAACTTTAACAACCTCAGCGCGGGTATCAGCTGAAAGTTTACTGAGGCTCGAGTCATCGTAGTACGGCGTTATGCGAATTGGCTGGTATGACGATGATGCTAGCTCCCGATTCACGTTCGAGGGCCGAGCTTCTTCGTCATGAAGTCGACGCTGTCGCTCGCTTACCAAAAACGGGTGATTTTCGTCGTAGGTCTGAGTTGCAGTAACATACTTGTGGTCGAGCGAATCATGAATGCAGCAATGCATTAGTTGACATAAGCATACCATGAGCGATAGCATCAGGGTGCGTCGATATGGTGAATGGGTCATCATCGTCTTGAAAACGCACTAATACTCGATGCCGCCACGCGAGGACTCTTGACTTTTACCGAGTTGTTTGGTTGGAAAGTGGGCAGAGCTGCATTTGGCTTGGCAAACAAGCTGCCCAGGACATGCATCCTCGGAACACCATGCTCGGGGTGCTATCTTTGTGTGCCAGAGCCACGAAGAAGCTAATCCTGGTGCTTTGATGGTCATGGCACACGCCACCTAAATGCGAGCCTCTATCAACGGAACTAACCGATATAGCGCTCTGTGACGAGATTCATGTCGATACACAGGTGTATTTCCAATTCGTTGCGATCGCGTGCATTTACTCCAAGTGATAGCATTCATGATCGAATCAAGCAAATAAATAGAGCCCGGAAATAATGCGCAAAAGGAAATCAAGAGTCAATCCAAGCTTCCGATGCGCAGATTTTCGTCGAAGTTTGTTGGTCGAGTCTGCCACTGTGGCGTCAACATTAGTAAAGCGCGAATTGCAAGTTCCGAAAACTCGTTCACGTTGGATGCTTTTGTGCTGAAGTGCAGTGGCAACATCCGCCCACATCTCTAAACCACCATCCAGTTTCACCCACTCACAACCATCTTCCCCTCCAAAAGACCTCGCCACACCACCACTGTATCGTTTCCTATTCATATGGTCTTGCCACAAAATGCGTCGCCGCGGTCGCACTTCCGCCGCTCTTCCTCGGACATATCACGTGAAATTTGACAGCAACGACCTTTTCCGAGGAGCACACACATCTTTTTGTCACTTTGCCTACATGGCAGCCAGGCTGACAGTGCACATCTGCTGGAACTCAAACGTGCATCGTGTCCGCGCTTTCTTTATAACAAATGGCATCACACATCCCAGATGCCGCAAGAGATTCACTTATCCGAGCAACACTATCCGTCTGCCTGTACACTACCATCCAGCTCCACGAACACATTTCTTTTGCTGCAGTTGTTTGAAGAAAAAATTCTTCGTGGAGTTCATCATGGTCAGCCCCGAGCGCGTGATGGAGTAACTTGGCCACTGTGGTAAGGTGGCCTTCTATTTGATGTGTATGTTTTTTTCTTCCTATAGAAGCTAGTGACTTGGCCACTGCCGCGTTGTTTTCTTAATCTCGTGTAAAATGGAGGACAAAATATCTTGAATTTCGTATGAGATACAAAATAGTCCATGATTTGCGACTCACAATTCGCAGAAGACCATTTCACTTTCATATTCGCATAGAGAATGGAGAACCACGACAATTTCTTATCCTGTCAGGAGCCGCATACGAGCGCGCTTAAGCTAGAGGAACTGGACACCCAGCAGCTTCTGGCAGACACGGACGCGTTAGTACAGGCTTCAAACCAGACATACTTTAAATCCAAGCAAGACGCCGCCAAGGAGAAGGCAGGTGAGCGTCGAGATGCCTATCGCCGCCGGCTGAAAGCAGAATGGGCGACGTTGCGACAACAAGACGCAAACTTGAGCAAACAATTGGAAGAGTTGCAGCAACTCAAGAGTCGGGAGGAGACGCAGAGTTCTCCTGGAGATGCGCTGGCCCTCGCGGCCTGGAGAGCAATTGCAATGCGGCAGTACGAGAGCCGGAGAGAGGCGGAAACGCTGCAGAAGAAACTCCAAGCGGCGGTGAGCAGTCGCGCGGTGATGATTCAGGACCTCGAGAAGGTCTTGCGGAAGAGAATGCGAGAAGTGGAGACGGTGGAGACTCCAGATATCCTCGAGAAGAAAGCGAGATTAAACACCAAGGATGCTACACTGTACAATACGTACCTTGAGAATTTGGACGCGTTGTATCAGCAGGTGGAGACAGTTTTTGAAGCAGTAGGGGTCACCCCTACGCCCGGAGGAATCTTGAGTGGGGAGCCCACGAAAAAGATGGACGGAGAAACAGAATACTTTGAGACGATTGGGGTGGGTAGAGTCCCGTTCAGTTTCCAGCGGATTTGTGACGCGGTGTGGGAGTTGGCGTCGGTACCTCATCGACAGAACGGAAGACGCGTGTACGACGGGCTGCCGGATCCGGAAAATTCGATGGCATTTCAGTTCTGCTCGCCTCTGCGACGAGATATTGGCGAGGTGTTTAATCTCCAAACATATCACGTGGCACGAAGATATGTCGAAGAGAATCGCTTGGTGCTGGTGTGGCGAGCGCTTTCGGAGGCAGATAGCGAATTCCCCGGAATGAATTCGGACGAGACGGGATGGTGCATCGTTCATTCGCCAACCAGTGACTCTGGTGATCTTGCTGATCCTACTACAACGCTTGTGCAAGCTTATGTTCGACTAGTCCCGATGCACTTTCAGGACTGCAGTTCCGAAAAGGAAGGAAAGGTGGACCAGTTCAAGGAGCTACTGGTCAAAACTGGAGTGGAAGACAATCAGGAGATCGAGCGCATGATGGAAAGACTGCTGTTGAACGATGCCCTCGCAACGGACGGCTTGCAAATTGATAAGGATGGAAACTTGATATTGGTGGGTTTTGACGATGTGTGCAGAGATTCTAGTGTGGTGTAGTGTTTGCAATCAAGTTCCAAGCCAGCAATCTGTACATGTACTCGAGTGCTTTTTGTTTGGTGACAAGACTTAATAATTCCAGAGGCTCCTTACCTTTCGATGCACCGGCGAACTCTTGTATTTCGAAGTAAATTGCTGCTTGTTACAGTAGTAGAACACTTTCTTCTTTATACTTCGTAGTACATGTACTACATAGTATTCCTCTATTGACTGGCTTCGTTGCCCCACTAGATGAAGTGTGGCCCACCTTACAAGACAACAGGCGCAGTTTGAAAGACACCATCTTGGCCGCGAGAAACGTCAAGGAGAAGAGAATCCATCATGCGTGCAATTTCTTCGGCATCTTCTTCCACCGACGCAACAACCAGCTTGGTGAACTGCTCTCGCTCACCATCAGAGCTACTTGCGACGTTCATGGGGATGAAGCGCACAAACGTTTGCATCACCGTCCGAAATAGCGAGTCCTCGTCGGCCGAATCATTTGCGCGTACAACACACCATCCTGTCTCATCAGAATGCTTTCCTCCGAACTCGCCTTCCCCCTCAGATAATGCTCGCCAAATAATGACCA
The DNA here is from genome assembly GCF_020800215.1 of Phytophthora ramorum. NCBI lineage: Eukaryota > Oomycota > Peronosporomycetes > Peronosporales > Peronosporaceae > Phytophthora > Phytophthora ramorum. The sequence goes on along the minus strand of NW_027150660.1, from coordinate 566,071 downwards.
TGCGTCCGGCCTCTAAATACCTGCGCATTACGAGATGAACCGTCATCTCAACTGGATCTCCCTGTTCTCTTGGACAGTGAAGATGAAATTTTACAGCGAACGTGTTTTCTGGATCAATGATACCAGCGTATTGGTGCCGCTGTTGCTGTCGGTGAACGTGAACCATAGATTTCCACATCGCACTGCAGGTCTGCTCAAAGTTGAATGGAAGGAGCAGTACATCCAGGTTTTCAATATGCTCCTTGTCTCCATCCTGTTTCATTCGAGGCCCCAGTCTGTAAGGCATCATGGGGATCTCTTCCAAACCGCAGGCTTGGAAAATATCATCTGTTCGCGAGTAAACTGCGTCCAAGTCTTGCAAAAAATCCTCAAACAATGCCACATCGTCCGCATTCACCTCCGAAAAGCTCTGTTTTCTCTCATCTCCCGTGTCCACGCAAATCGCTGGAACGCTTGATCCATACAATCGCTGTTGTACCATCTCGCTAACCCTTGAAATCAGTTGAGACCGATGACCCACCGCCTTTTTTAGCAGTCTTTGCTGCTCTTCCGCCACTAACCGACCCTCCATCTGCCTCGTAGCAATGGCTTTCCACACTGGTGCAGTTATGCTTCTCTCTTGCAGCGACTTGGCCTTCTTCCTGGCATGTTGCATGTGTTTCAACTCTTCCGACAGCGATTTTTCCTCGTCTTTCAGAGTTTGTCGTTCATTTTTCAGCTTCGCCCGGTACTTGAGTCGTCTCTTGGCCGCCTGAGCATTCTTGATCTCCCGACGTTGGTCAGCATTCGTCCTATGCGTTGTATTAGCTCCAACTGGTGTGCGATTGGCTGGTACATTTGCACTAGAAATGTGGGGAGCTCCGGAATAGGTGGCGAGTAAAGCCTCGGTCTCCGCTATGAGCTCATGGCTGTCCAGTAGCAAGTCCGTCGTGGCGGTTTTAGCATCAGGCCCAACTTGGAACTCGGTGGGAGGCTCGAGAGCGTCGCACTCACGGAGGAAATCGGCCATGTCCGGCAGGAACGCGTCGTCCTCGACCTCGTGGACAGTCATTCTGTGCCTTTACATTCGTTCAACATTTACAGTTGTCGTGTCGCTGGGACAGACGATAGTGATTTTATCAACACGATATAGCACATGTAGCATGGCAATCAGTAGCCTTGTACATATCGTAGTGATCAGTAGTTTTGGTTATCCCGCGTGACATGAACGCCTTGCGCCGAGGAAGAGGAAGCTCAAGTTCCGAAGTTCCTATTCAAGAGGTAGTTCCTCTTCCAATCCAGATCATGTGTTTGATTATGGAAGTCACCGATTACGGGGTCCTATGGTTCGCTCTCGCGAGAAGCACGGTAACGTCCCCATCGACCAACTTGATGGCGTCCGACGAAGCGTTTCTGAGCGAGGTGAGCGGGTTCCTGGACTCGGGTTTGCTGGACGTGCACCAGGTCGATCTCCCGGTAGAAGAAGACTGGAATACGCTCGAGTTCCTACCTCCCGACGAATTGTTTGCTGCAACAGAAGAGAGTCGATCTGCGTCCGGCGATGAAACCAACAGCAGCAATGATGACAAGCAACAGGGCGCAAGTCAACGAGTTTTGCTACGTGAACGGGAGACAAAGAGACGGCGAATCTATCGCCAGCGGCTGAAGGATGAACGCAAAACGCTGCAGCAAGAAGCAAACGGACTGACCATGGCGCTGACGACGTTAAAGAAAAATGTTCTGAAACGCAAAGCTGTGAGAGCTGAGGTCGAGCAAGCGATGACTCAGAGCAGTATTCCTGGTGTCGACATGTGGAAAGCTGTGGCTACGTGGGAACTGGAGTCACTCCGACGTGCACAAGCCGAACAGAAGCGACTCCATACTGCAGTCACCGGCCAAACCCAACTGATCAAAGACCTTCGTAAAGTCATCTTCAAACGAGTCGCGAGCAAGGCATTAGCCTCAGAGGATTTGTTGTCGAGCTTGGTTCGCATTGAGTCTCCAGATGCGGCATTGTACGATGCCTACCTCCGGGAATTGGACGGGAACTACAGTCGAATTGACAAAGTGTTCCGCACCTGCGGCTTGGAATCGATGGCTGAAGGTGTAGCTCGTTCGACGATCGGGAATGAAGCAGACGACAGCATGAACCAGTTCTTGTATATGGGGAAGATGCTGCTCCCGTTTGATTTCCAGCGCATGTGTGAGTGTTACTGGCGTGTGGTGAGCCTCGAGCACCGTTCCCAGGAGCGCGAGGTGTACGAAGACGTGAAGGATCCGAGCAACACAGTTGCTATGAAGTACCGCGTTTCGAAGGTGCTGGACACCGGAGTCACTATTTGTGTGCAGCAGCGTCTTGTGTTGCGTCGCTTTCGCGAAGCCAACAGCATGGTTTTGGTGTGGAAACTCTTTGCCGACGGCGAAGGAGTTTTTAAGGGCATGCACTCGGACGAAGCTGGCTGGTGTCGTATGCGGCCTACCAATACGTCTGAAGGCGGGTCTTGGATGGAGACGCATGTACGTCGCTCGCCCATGCACTATCGCACCGCTCTTCGTCAGAAATCCGATGCTCGCCAGTTTAGCGAGGTTCTACAACTCTCGGCCGACGAGGATCAAAGTAAAATCATGACAGGCCTCAAACACCTAATGCTGGACGAAAGCTGAGTTCTGTTAAGTTAAATAATTTTTTGGCGCATTCCTCAAACTTTACGAAATGTTCTTGCTCGAAGAAGAAATTAGAAATTGACCTACTACTATTATTACTTGAAGTCTCCACTAACCCGTACAGCAATTCTCATATAAAATCATGATTTGCTCTATTATGGATAAAGTGCGTTGCGAAATGCAGCTTCCAAGTGTCAAGCTCGTGAAGAATATCTACTGCTCGGGTAGCGCTTGACCTTAATGCACTGCACACCAGTGTTTGATCTCAATTTCCGCGCTTTCATACCTGAAATCGGTGAAACTCTCGTTAGATCGAGTTAACCACTTCTCGCTCGTGTTTTGCCTTACGAAAATCAAAGTTCTCAGGAATCTTGTACATTCTGCTACTTATGGGGACTTACGTTGTTACAGATATATCAGCGCTGCATCCTCCGCCTATTATAGTTGCTAGTGCATCATTCAAGTAGACTAATAAGAAGGACAACATATCGACCGTGCCCTGAAGAGGGACGAACAAGTGGATACTGCCTTCCCCGCACGCATAACAGAGAATCTCTATTATGGTAATGTGTTCATTGTCTCCGTGACGAAGGGTCAAGAATTTACCGCTGACGATATCGTTGTACCAAGTCACCAAATTCCAAAACGATACTGAAGATATAGAATTACTGAAGAGGTTCCTGGCGAGTATCGTGACTGTTTAACAATTCGTCTTTACTTGCTTCGAAGCCGCTGCATCTTCATAGTTCTGCTCGTCGATAGTATCAATGATGTAGCGACCTGGTTAGACAATTTACGATGCGCTGAACCACATTGTTTGCACGCTGGTTTTGTCCGGGTTGCTATGGACCTGAGCTGGTAAAAAACACTCATCATGTTGATGATATGCAGTCAAGTTTTCAAAGCTTCTTCCGGTCCAAGGCACGATTTTGCCTGTTTTGCTGCTACAATAGCTTCCCAAAGCTGCGTTTGGCTTTTTTTAATACAAGAAAATATTATGATACTCGAAGTACGAAATATGACAGACAATTTTTTGGCGCTACTGTAACAACGGGCAAAATCCAATAACGAAAGTAAACTAACACTGTTTAGTGTCCAAGATGGAGCAGAGTGAAGACGACGACTTCCTGGCAGACTTGACGGGATTTCTGGACGAATACGAGGCTCTCCATCCTCCCATCGAGGCGGGGGATACTGCGACTGTCATATACCAGGACAGTAGCCAGCTACTAGCGGAGACCGAAGCCTTGCTTAGCTCTACGAACAGTTTAAGAGCACAAGTTGCCCGTGAAACCACAGTTAGAGAGGCATTGGTGTTGCAGCCGCACAAGACTCTAGCTGATCAACAACGAGAGATGAAGAGCGGACAAGCAGCCAAGAGACGTCTCAAGTACCGGGAAAAAGTGAAAAATGAGCGCCAAATACTGCAAGAAGAAGGAAAATATCTGTCCGAAGAGTTGAGTTGCCTGCAACATGCCAGAAAGAAAGCGAAGTCACTTGGTGATACAAATTCGCCAGGGTTAGTTTGGAGAGCACTTGCCACCAGACAGAAAGAAGGCCGTTTGGTGGCTGAAGAGCAGCAACGGCGGCTGAAAACTGCTGTGGATAGTCGAGCCAATATGATTCAAGAAATTGGCGAGATGATGCGAGACAAATTCAATAGTACGGGTATGGTTTCACAGCGGAGTAGTTTACACATTACCGCGGACGACACAGCTCTCTTTGAAGAGTTTTTGCATGATCTAGATGTGCTTCATGCAAGAACGGACGAAATCATCCTAACTTCTGGAGTTGGAGACGTGCCGCTCATGTTCTACAAAATGGAGCCAGAGATAAAACGAGACGGAGACGTGGTGTATGTTGACAACTTGGATGTCTTACCAATCCCATTTAGCTTTGAGGAAACTTGCTCTGTGATGTGGCATTCGATGGTTCAAGTGTATCGCCAACGTGATCGGCCCCATTACGGTGCCGTTGTTGATCCGGAAAACACAATTGCAGTCAAACTCCGTTTGCAGGTGCTGGGAAAGTCTGGGGATCCAGTAGATATGATGGTTTTGTTTGTGATACGCAGATATGTAGAAGCAAATCGAATGGTACTTGTGTGGCGAGCTTTGTCCGACGGAGAAGGAGAATGTGCTGGATTGCATTCCGATGAGAGCGGGTGGTGCATCGTGCGCCCTAACGTAGACGAATCGTCAATCATGCGGACCGTCATGGAGACATTCGTGCGCTTCATACCAATTGATGTTGGAAAGAAATCGGTTGACGAGGTGGATGCTTATCAGTTCACGAAGTTAGTCGTGACGTCGGCAGAGGAGGATGCAGGAGAAATTGCACGCATGATGGACTCCCTTCTGATTTGAGACCTGAACGAATATGACTGTCGCAGTGCTGACCACGGCATGCAGAAGTACGCAACCGACGTGTATTGGAAGTGATGCTTCACCAATGGGAAAGGGCAGCATACGCACGGCACACTGCAATTCCGTCGAAGGAGAATCCTTTTCATCTGTGAATAGGCCAGACAATTTTCCCTGACCTTCACGATGACTGTTCTATGTGAATAATAGTAGTATGACGTAGAACATTACGCCGGCAGTTTTTTTCCTTACCGTAATTTACTAACAAGAACAATCGCAGAACCTTCTTTTGGGGTAGCAGTCGTTTTGGCGACACACACTCTCGACCACCTGAGAGCGAAACCAACGCCCTTTCGATCTGAGGGTGGTTTCAGATCCGCTCAATCGGTGAGAATGAATTTATAATATATATATATATAAAGCCGATTGATCCTGATAAACAAATGCCAAGTATATAGTAATTACTACAAGTAATAGGAATGTGCAATTACATTTTAGATAGTGGATTACAGTGTAAGGCAAAGCCATCGCAAGAGCGTTGTGGTTTGCACACATTATCAAAGTTTCCTCCAACTGAAATTTTCGTACCAAAGGTCAGCGAAGATATGATGAAAAAAATTATTTCAGCACCGATGAATGAAAGAATCACTTGCTTGTGTGGATCATCAATGGAGAGGTGGAACTTTGCAAAGCACTGTAATAAAGAAAAGCATTCGAAGTGGATAAAGACAATGCCACATCCGCAAGATCTTGGGTGGTGGGGTCCGGATTATAGTAAATGGTAAGCAATCTACATAATTAATTTATTTTTTCTCAAAAAATTAAAAGGGGTATGTATATAGATACACCCCACTGATAACATGTCGAACGAACTAACTTTTGGAAAATACAAGGGCACACCGATCGAAGAAGTATATGCTTCTGATCCTGGTTATTGTCGATGGATGCACAACCAGCCCAGTCTAAATATTACTGAGGATATCAAGATTTTCCTTTACTCCAAGTTTCTCAACAATGATAATTCGTATATGATGAGTTGGGGCAAGTACAAGGGGAAGACGCTAAAGCAAATTAGTCGCACCGATTCTAATTATATCGATTGGCTTCGTAAGAACCCATTCGTAATTGAGAAATGCCCTAAGCTTGTCGAGGCTTTAGAGCTTAATTAAAAAAAAATTATTTTTTTAAATCCAAAACTAAGCAGTGGTAAAATCGAGAACCTCACCAGTTAGACGGTCGTAGGAGAGCTCTTGCTCACTCACAACCAATACGAGCATGTTGGTACCTTGGCAACCAGCATTAACACCGCTTACCTGAATAGCCTGGGGTACATCGCGTTCCGTCAGGCGGCTAACATCAGCAATGAGAACACGGTTAGTTAGCGACCACGTTTGATAGTCAAGAAGACCATTCACCAGCTCAGGAGTCAGATCACCGTTAATCGAAGCAATCTTAGCGATTTCGTTAGTGAAGTGGTGGAAGTCATAGTCGTGGCTGATGTCAAACGTCTGCTGAGAACCAATACGAACGTTAAAGTTGCGAATGCTCGAACCGGGGTGAAGAGTCCAAGGAGCCGAATCAAACGGACTCTGGAACTCCTGTACAGCAGCAGAAGCAAAACTACCCGTCTGCTCAGCAAATGGAAGGAGGATAATATACTTAGCATTCTTAACAGATGCCGATAGCTGGAGATCAAACGCGGCATTAAGCTGAGTCGACTGCTTACCAGTACCAGCACGCTGGTAGAACCACTGTGCATAGCAATCATTGTATCGAACCTTCTTTACAGGCTTGGAGATAATTGCCTGAGGGTTCTCAAGATGAACGAACGGTACATACAGACGAGAAGTAGTAAATGACATGTAAGTACCATCGATGGTCGGTTCAAGTGCATTGACTACAGCACCCCAAGAAATGCTGAATGGAGCAGAAGCAGCAAGAACACCAGCCATAGGATTACCGGTCGAAGAAGCTGAAACCATTACTGGACAAGTGTTGCCACTCGCGAGAGTAGTGCTGGTTAGCGACATACCCTTCGACGCATCTACAGCAACAGACGAAGTACCCTGGTTGACACGGAAACGGAGACGGATCTGAGGGTTAGCCATCAAGTCGAGCTCCTTGAAAACCGGATGGAGGTCAGTTAGCTTAACCTTAAGCATATAGTTCCACGTTCCCATGATGGCGTTAGCGGTAGCAGCACCAGCTACGAAGGCACCACGAGCAGTCTGATTCGAGATAGTGGTAGACGCGGCAGCTCCACCTACCGACGGCCACGACGTAGAGAAATCAGAACCGGCATTAGGAGGGTTCGACAGAAGTCGGCGAACAAAGCCATCGTTAGGAATGGATGCACCACCCGAGGGGCCAGTGGTGGCAAACGAAGATGAGAATGCAGTATTGTTTGAGTATCCGTCTCCAGTAGTCGAGCTGGTACCAGAACTGTACAAAGCGGACTGAGCAGCATCCGGGTACAGGAACGACTCTGCTCCATGCTTCTCAACGTACTGTGTGCTGTAGCTTGTCTGCGCGCGGACATTGTTCCAAAAGAGCTTGTAGTCGGCCATTGATACAATGGTCTTACCATTTAGTTCAAGCGACATGCTATCAATGACGTTCCAGTTGCCACACTTTAGAGTGGCACAGAAACGATTGGCAGCAGCGGTCTGAGAAGCACCACCATTCTTCATCGATACCTTGTATGGGAGCATGATGTAAGCATCGCGAAGGCAAGCAAATCCTTCGGAGCCGTTAAGCTGAGCAGTGGCATCGATAGTAATAACGCCATTCTGATACGAACCCTGGTTAAGGTCGATTACAAAGGGTACTCGCTTGCCAGAAGATACCTTGATCTCCGGGTCGCTCTTGAGCGAGCTCTGGTACAAATATTGGTCGGATAGTTGAGTTTCACTCATCGTTGATTGTATATGTTTTCTAATATAGTTTGCACGAAATTAAATATTATGAGCGACCGTATCAAGCCGATCACATCCGATCATGATCTGATCAAACTCGCCAAAAAACTTGGAGTACATCTGGATGATATCTATGAATCGAATGAAATAACAAAGCCAATATCTAAGAAAGGTTCATACCTGGTTCTACTACGACCACCTAATCTTGACGTAGGACACTGGACGGCTGTCCATAATGGTGAATACTTCGATAGTATGGGCGAGGCAGCTCCAACAAAGTATGGAATCGGGAAGTACAATCCCAAGCAGTACCAAGGTACGTATGGAGATTACTGTGGTCCATTCTGTTTGCTTTGGCTCTATTCCAAGCAATATAATAAACCGCAAGTATTTTCAAAGATGAAAGATTTAAATTTAACTATTCTTTAGTTTGGAAAATATAGATTAATCATGTATCGTGAATTAACGATCTCCAGTGATATTCCAGGCCCCAAGCTGACCAAAGCTTTCAAGACTGGTAAGCTAAGTCTTACAGCTGACCAACTCAAAGGAAGTGGTTCCGTTATCCATCTTCACCCAGCTTCATATGAGAAGGCGCTCAAGGCTCGCAAGGCAGGTCGCGGCGTTCGTCTCGACATCACCAGACACGAAATCAAGAAGGGATACAAGCGAGCACAAGGCGGATCAATCTGGTCCAAGGTATGGGGAGGCATTAAATCCGCCTTCAAGTTTGCTAAGGACTCAGGTCTATTGTCTCGCGCAGCCGATGTTGCTGTCCCCGCTCTTGCAACCGCACTCGGTGCTCCAGAGGGTGCTATCCCAGCAAGAGCTGCAGTCCGTTCTATGACTGGCGTCGGTGTTTATGACTCTGACAGTGATAAGGAAGGAGGCCGTCTAACTATGACGGATGTTAAGAAAGGTGCAAAACGAGCGCTTTCGTATGCTAAACGCAAAGGTATTCTGACTGATGTCGTCGATTCCGGTGAGAAGTACCTATTATCTAAGGCGACCAAACCTGAGCATGGAGACCTAATCAAGTCTATTTGTGGTGAAGTCCGCCGTCGCTATGGTGTAGGTGTTGAGCGACCCCACCAGAGTGTTGCCAAGCCAAAGCGTAAGAAATTTGCAAAGGGTTCGCAAGAAGCTAAGGATCACATGGCTAAGATTCGTGCTATGCGAAAGTCTGGTGGTTCCTTCCGTTTGTAAAAAAAGTAGCATGAGCCCACCTATTTTTTTGGTCTCAGCAACAACATGATCGAGACTGAAGTATCGCGAAAGATTACCTTCTTATCATTTTGGTTGTAGATACTGATAGTAATTGTAGAGCGAGAGCCATTGTGGCAGTTCATCCACGCATACTGACTGGGTTTGTACGATATCAGCTTTCCAATCTCCGCATCACCTCTATCGAAGGCACTGACAATATCACCTGATGCGACGTACTCATTTTTGATCAGGTCGCAACGAACGATGTATGAGCTGGTGGGGTGAATCTGAGGGATAACGTTAGAGAGTTGAGCACTGGCAACAATCGCTGAGGCAGCAGGGTACGTACCTGACGTTAGACCAACAACCTTTCCAAATTCGGCATTATCAACAATCAGGCGAGGGACGCGAGTGGTAGTAGGCAATCCAGTACCACCAGATGAGTATAGACCAGTAGCTGGTCTTGTCCAAGTACCTCCGTTAGTAGGTAATGTTGTTGGAGTAGGTGAAAAATCTACTTGGCATGCGTAATAGACACTGTTTTCACTAAGCTTTAGATAGAACACGTTGTTTCCAGTCGGATCGATCAAGTATGCTCCAGCATTCACGAGGGCTGTCTGAATGCTGCGATTGATGTCATCGTAAGAATAAATGCCATCAGGGAGAGTGATACTGATAGTAGAGGTGGTAGCCGCAGTCGGGACTTCGACCTTGAAGCTTGTGTTTTGAAACTGCATCGCGTCAATGTTGTACTCACTGTTGTACATAGTAATGCTTTGCACTGCGCAAACTACGTCGCGGAAGTCAGCAGCTGAACCAGGGAACGAGTATTTCCATGTCGAGTTGTACCCATCTTGGATTAGGTTGGTACTGTCAAGTTTGAGAAAGCTCGCCATTTTAGTTATATATGATGATAAGCATTTTTCTGATGGATAATTCGGAATTACTGTTCCATTGAAATAGGTCTGTCAAAGTTGTATCGGATTTGCCCCTTTACAGAGTCGATGAACAACATCTGTCCTTTCTGTTCAGTTGCTTTATTGTAGTAATAGACAATCGACCGATCATCTACCCCCTTGATATTGAAGTCCCTGACAACCATTTGTAAATCACGCTTCGAATTAGCTTTTAGGATAGCTACGTACTCCGAATTCAAGCGAATCATCTTGTCGGTGGCAAAGTAGCTGTGGCTAAGGAATATGGTTGATAGCTTGAAGTGTCGGCCCCTTGTGAAGTAGTGTGAGAAGATATTCTTCTGAAGTAGCTTATCGTTGCTGTAGTCATCGATGATAACAAGCTCAGGTTTATTCGAGCTCATGGGAGTATGGTGTACTTGATCAACCTTTGGTGGGGTATCAGGGTCAGCAAACGTAATGAAATCCTCTAACTTATCACGAAGATACTCATACAACTCCTGATGAGGATTACGCGCAATGATTGTTAAATGAGCGAACATGTGGGGAGAATGCTTAAGGATAAACATACAGAGATTATTCTTCCCACTGAATGATGGACCAAGGACAACCATTCTAAACAGCTTTTTAATGTCAAAGGCAGGAATATCACCCATGCCAGCCGACTTGAACTTTTTTGGCAACGAAGCGCCATAGTTTGGAATACCGCTCATGATCGTGTCTTTAATCACTCGATCTATATAGTTCGAGACAAAAACAACTATGAGTTCAGGTTTCTCTTATCCCAAGCCAATATTTTCATCGCCTATCTATAACCCTGCATTCTATTTAACATTGGATGCCAGTGGATATCTAACCTATGACTATGCTCAGACGCTTTATCTCGGTAAGAATGATTATCGCTTGACTTATATTACAGGAATTACTCCAGGGACAGCAACACAAGGTGTAGCCCTCATTCCAGGTACTAATAATGATATCAGTGGAATTGGAGCATTATCATGTACCAATCTGACTGTGAATGGCTCCAGCGTATCATCTGCCCCCACTTACGTTCTTAGTATCACTCCTGGAACGGCCGCAATCAACAAAGCGCTTGTGTTGGGGGCATCGGGCGAGATTGGAACGATCACATCGCTAACAGCGACATCCATCACTGGAACGCTACAAACCGCGGTACAGACGAATATTACATCTATCGGAGTGCTTACTAATCTTACGCTTAATACAGCCAATACCGGACTCCAAACGCCTAACATCAAATTTTGGAATGGAACTACTCTCGTTTATGACAACTTCGATCATAGTCAATACATTGGAACCATACAAGGTGGATGCGTTGCTCAGAAGGCTTTGGTCGTAGATCTTAACAAAGATATTGGTTCTATCCGCAATCTGAGTTGCACAGGTGCATTTACTGCATCCACATCCATATCTACGCCAACGCTGATCGGAACAACGCTCAACATCAATCCTACGACTCTTCAACTACGAGGAACTACAATTACTGCTACCGCTGCTGAGCTCAACTATCTGGACATTACTACTTTAGGTAGTGCTCAGGCCTCTAAAGCTCTAACATGCAATGCTTCGAGTGATATCATAAGCATTAATTCACTTACTGCTGCAACTCTCAACTCATCCTCACTGCTAAGTGCATCTATCACGGCTGGATCTACATATACAGCTCCGGTCTATTCGTCGATGTATAATATCATATGTAGGAATGATTCGATTACAAACTCAACCTTTGCTGGACTCGCCTTTCACATCGATTCAGGCTCGATTGGTGCCACCACCCCTGGGGCGGCTATCATCAGTCAGAGAACCTCTGCAACGGCATATGATGGATCCTCAATTGAATTCTGGACGAAAGGCACAGCGGCTCAGGCAGGAGCTCTCTCACGACGTATGACGATTACGAATACAGGGTCTATTAATTTTGGGAGCGGCAATTCAACAGATGGTGATCTCCTCCTCCTGAAGCCAACCAGCAATGCTCTCTTTCGTTTTGGGTCAGCTACAAGTGCTAATAATTGCTATAGTATCCAATGGACATACGTAGCAGCTGGCAGTAGCTCCAATCGATTGGGTTTCGATGCTTACGGAAGTAGCAACACCCTTTGCATGACAGCCGATAAGCGAGTCTGTGTCGGAGGAAATGCGCCTGAGAGCCAACTACACGTACTCGGATCATCTGGTAATCTCTATGGCAGCTGGGAACGTGTTCAGGAGTGGTGGAATGATCAGGGAGCTCCTATCAAAGTTGGGCTCATCATATACAATGAGGCTGGAAACAGCGATACCAACGGCGCGTCGTTTGGGACCTATACAGCCGATCCTTTGCGATTTATGATAGGGGGCTCAAACAAGATGCTTCTCAACACTTCTGGACGGCTGGCAGTTAATCGCGTATCACCGGAGGCAACCATTCACGCTGGGGGCATGATATGGGCTGACGAGCTCTTTCATTCAAAGCAGAACGTGGACGGAAAATGTGTCTATCGAACGAACTGGAGCCAAGCAAACTACCTCGGGTGGGGGACAGATGCGACGGTTGGAGCTATGCGTCTGGGGGTATGCGATGCTAATTTTAACTGGGTTTCGTACAGCCCATGCCGAGGTGGTAGCTATACGAATGCTTCGGACCGGAGGCTAAAGAAAGACATTGTAGAGATCCCTTATGGATTGGATGAAGTGCTACGCATGCAACCAAAGCGTTTTGCTATGAGAAACGACAATTCAAATCACGTTGGCTTCATTGCTCAAGAAATGGCTGAGATCATCCCTGAATGTGTGTCAGGAGTAGAATCGCCTGATGATGAGTTAAATGGATCAGGGGAGCCTATTAACCCTATGGGTATCGATTTGGCATCTCTGGTATCAGTATTGACTAAAGCCATCCAAGAGATAAAGAAGGAAGTCGATGAGTTGAGATCGATTATCGCTGAGTAATTATATACAACATGGGTTGCGGTCCAAGTAAAGAGCTCAAAACCAACTTAACTACTGATGACCCGAACCAGATTGTTGGATCGACCATGCTCCAAGCTGATAAGATTATTGTTCTTGGTGATAGCGTGTTCCTGCCCACCCAAAGTCCTGATGGGGAGTCTGCCATACTTGAAATTAGTATCAGCGATAAAAAAATCAACATTTATCGAGGATTTAGAAATAAACTGACACGGATGGGGCTTTCTTAGAGAGCAAATGTCTTCACTGTTTTAGTTTTTTTCTTTGGCTGGTAAGCCCACATACGGCCACCCTCGGTTTGCGTTGATGCATCTACCTTTTTGATCGATTTATCGAGATCAGTTGCCCATACAGCTGCCTGAGTCTTTTGAGGTCGGTCATGAATGATAAGATTCTTCATGATTGCTTTGAGTTCAGCAACATTGTTATCGGCGTTTTCACCATAGCTACCAGATGAGCTGGAAATAATGCGGGGGTTGAAGAAGAACATGGTTATAGTAGTCGAGTGATAATTTGCTTGAATTTCTTATCGTCAATCAATCGATTGCTGTACATATCCACCGTGAGAGACTTGAGCTGCTTAATAATGCTTGGATTATCATTTCCTAACTGAATCTCCCCCTTGAGCTTGTCATACTCAGCACGAAGGGTTTCCAATGGATCCGTGAGCTTATCGTGAAAACAGTATTGAAGATGCGTGATTGCAAGGATCTCCTTGAACATTTTTTTATCTTCGACGCTGAGTTTGTCATACGACGCCTGATCAATATGTTGCTTATACACAAGCATTCGGATCATGCCTTGAAGGCTATCACTGATCTGACACTTCGGACCACACTTTCGACGATTTGGTTGCACGATTACAAGAGTCTTAGCATCGAGGTCAGGAATACGAATATACTTGCTACCAAGCTGCTTGTAGATATATGCCGACGGTGTTGCTAATCCTTGAATCTCATTGAGATTATAGGTTCTACCGCGTCTGACAACACCTTCCAGTGGAGCCACACCCGCTCCTCTTAGGCCACGACCCTTCAACCCGCTTCCGCGAGAACGCTTTGCAAACTCGTCGGCGGCACGCTCACGCTCCTCTTCTTCCGCGATCTCTTGAGCCAATTTGGAATATTTCCTATACTTAACGTCATAAACCGACTTTGTGGCTCGTACAGCTGCCAATGAAGCACGAAGTGCAGATTTTGCTGCCTTAAGGACTGACTTGGAACGCTTGGTAGTTGACATGCGCGCTTCTTTCTCCGCTTCCTTCTCCTGCTTCTTTATGATTTCATATTGTTTCTGAGCTTCACCATATTTTAGGTAAGCGCGTTCAGCGTCATCATGAAGCATGTCCAATTCACTCTCCTCATATACATCCTCACTTTGTTGTTTAACGTCATCAGCATTGCTGAAGATTACCTCGCGAATGATCTTGAGATTGTCATTCACATTTTTAATCATTTTCTTCTCCGCTTCAGTTGCAGGTCCTTCGATATCAGTAGCAGTACGACGGGCATCTTCCAGACCGCTTAGAAGCGCAAGGAATGTATCCATTCAACGCATCACCTTCATTAGCCCAGTCCATGCGTTTCCTGAAACAACTTTATGGTCCTTATTCCTAATGTTGAAATAGTGATTATTACTTGGTACGCTAAAGTAGTACGTGGCATGGGCTTTTACACCATTCTTAGTATCGACGACAGGCTTCAGACGAAATGGGATAACAATCTTGTTGTCAAAGAGGCTCTTGTAGTACTCATATAGTATTTTCTTAGCTTCGCTGTCAGGGATTGATAGATTTCTATCCATATCTTCATCTAACCCGGTTTTCGTACCATGTCGTGCCTCGCGCTCTTCATCATCGTCATAAGGCTTGTAGTCCTTAATGGTTCTCTCGACATCATTAGCCCCAACCATAGTAAGTTCTAAGCCTCTATCCTTGATCATGTCCAAGAACGTTCTTAGTGTGGATTGCCAATCAATCTTCTTCAGTGCTGCTGTGTGCTTCAGGTTTGATTCCTTTCCAAACACATCAACGGATCCATCCTTGACCCAAACATACTGTTCCAATGAGCTTTTGTCAGATTTATACTTATCCTTGAAAATTGGTACAATGCTCTTCGTTAATCCATTCGAATCCAGCATCTCCATGTTTTTAGAAATAATCCATAGCATCTTAAATCTACTACGCTCATCGTCGGATGTGGTAGAAGTTATTTTTCTATCAAATGTAATATTGGGCAATCTTCGATCCTTAAGAACAGCATCAAGTTCTTCTAATTCATCACCAGTTCGCTTATTCTTTTCTAAACGCATAACGGTTCTCGTTCTATTTTCTTCGTCCAACATTCCATGTGTTTCATCGATTGATTGACTTTCAGCATCATAGTACATATCTTTAATCTTCTCCATAGTTGCTACCCAGTTAATATACTCGTATCGTCTGTATTTCTTACCATTTTTCGATATAAGCGCCCCGTTTTCACCAATAACGTAGCGTTTATCCTCTTTAGTATCTTTCTTTTTAATCGGATGAATTCTGAGCGCAACCCAATTAGGGAACTTTTTGTAAAAAGCTTTGACCCATTCACGTGAGGCCACTTGCTCCTCCGTGTCAAGCCGGCTTGGTTTTGATGATGTATTCGTTGCTGCATCTGTAGTTGACGGTTTGATACTATCTGTATTTGTCCCATTGTCTGACATTCGTACATCATTGTCTACTTCAGCATCTACCATACGTACGCCATTATCCACTCCAACGTCCACTGTATTAGGACGGACCTGAACGTTTCGATCAGTTGAGTCAGGACGTGCTTGAAATCCTCTATCAGTTGTATCGGGGCGTACTTGTACTTCAGCATCCATCATATTTACTTCATGATCAGTTGAGACCTCAGGGTTTGTTTGGGAGGATTCATCACTTACCGTTTTTTTTAATGGCTCAGACGACCCGGTTGTGGAATCTGTCTGAGCTGATGTGGAAGATGTGGAAGTTAGGCTAATAGTTTTACCTACGTCGCTTGCCCACGATGCGCCTTCATACATATCACGCTTAGCATTAGCTTGACGAACACGACGTTGAGCCTTTTCAAGAAGCTCCTGTCGCTTTTGCTCTCTCTGAGCGAGGGATGTGAAATTTGGAAACATTGTGTCTATATCAAACGAATCATAAAAAAATGAGTACATAATTACCAGTAGCTCGGCATAATTGAGTCGTGTCGAAATTGAGAGTACGAATGACAAATATGGTTTCGCTCATTTAGAAGGCTTAGATAACGATCCTTGATGCAGTGAAATGGGAC
The DNA here is from genome assembly GCF_020800215.1 of Phytophthora ramorum. NCBI lineage: Eukaryota > Oomycota > Peronosporomycetes > Peronosporales > Peronosporaceae > Phytophthora > Phytophthora ramorum. The sequence goes on along the minus strand of NW_027150660.1, from coordinate 549,761 downwards.
GCCAAATATTGCTTCTAACTCATGTCGATACTTAGGATTTGCAACCGTTTTCCGGAAATTTGCTACTGCATCGAGGTTCATTAGTTCGTTCTTGATTCGGCTTACTTCCTGGATAATCCATAGCTTCCGCTGAAGCTTAGCAAGCTCACGGTCCTTTTCTAAACAACTGGGGCACATAATTATTACTATATATTAAGTCATATATTTCCTGAATATTTGGAAAAATATTGAATCTAATATACTGGAGTCGAAAGCTTACAGAGGATGTCTCTATCAAAATTATTTACAAGCTAATTAGACTCTTTTTTTTTTTGAATCCCAATACTCCTTTTCAAGAGTCGATCTCCTGTTTTTATTAATTAAACGGAGATTTGAGAATGGCTCCCAGGAGTCAGGTTCATTACCCAGCCATCTCACAAGATATTTGTACTTTCCGGTTCGCATCTTTTTGTGATCTAAGATCTTCTCCGCCTCAAGAATATCACCTCGATTAATAGTAGCATTCGTAGTCTCTGATTTAACCATTTTGAGATCGTTTGGTGCTTTGTACAGGGTATGTCCATTTTTTGAGCGGATTTGGACTCGGTATCCATCAATTCCAACGATTTTATAGACAGCTTTGCTCCATCGAGCAGCTTCTTTATCAAACGTTTGCTTCTTAAGTCGATATAGTACATTTGCTCCGACTTCGAACTCATTCTCAACTCTCTCTGCTTCACCTTGGTTGTGAATTCTTGAGCCTGTGAGTTCATGAACTCGCTTCCATTATCGCTTGTCAGGATATCAACTGTGTGAAGGAGAACAAATGCTTTGAGCGCTGCTAACACAGTTGCTGCCGTCTTGTTTGATAAGAGCTTTGCGTACCCCAACCTTGAGTTGATGTTGATAGCAGTCAAAATTGGTCGTTTCTCCCAAAACGCAAGATCCATTTGCCATGAATTAGGGTTGTGTGAAGCTATTTTAAAGCCATCAAAGCGCTTCTTCTGATCCTGAAATCGCTGAATATCGGTCTGGTTCGCATACCACTCCTTTACGATTTTGATAGTAATCTTAGGGTCTAACTCTTTGGCCTTCTGATACAGAGCTTGAGTGCCGATAAAGCCGGGTTTTGGATCATAGTAGAGTTTTTTTAGTAGATCTTGAGAAGACATGATCCTATATTTAGAAGGAAAAAAAAATAAGCATCACCCTTAGACATCAAGCGGAATTGTAGAAATACCATCTGACAGTACCTGTCGCTTGTCGTAGTAATAATTGAGGGCAGTTTTGGTTTGAGTATAGGTAATGATCGATTTGGTTTCTTTCGATAGTCTGAAACCCTTGTTAGTACCCCGAAGTGTGATACGGTCCCGTACAACTGTCTCAAAACCGTCTGGGTTAAGTACATCAACATTACGACCACGCCCCTGCTGGATACCCTTAGCACTGACTTTGACCTTGTGCTCCTCGTCTGGTAGGTAGCAGATATAGTTCTTAGAGGATAATGAGACCATTGCATCACCTCGCCACTCTTCCTTGAATAAACCAGGGGTGAATGTATCGAAGGTATTCACTTCCTTGTTGTAGTCTCGCGGAAACCACTCATACTTATGCTCATCGAAGTGATCACGTAGGTCAGGCTTGATGCATTCCTTGAATGGGTTCTCGCAGCTGAACGCAATATAGCCACTATCCGTGTCCATCTCCTGATATTGAAAGTCTGAACGATCAAAGTAAAAGTCGATGCAGTCATAGTAAAACTGAAGCATGCGTAGCTTAGCGAGCTGATAGATTGCGATTGATAAATGGATCGGGTTCTTGTTGTTGAGACGACGCTTCTTCATCGTAATCTCACAAGAACCATTAAGCTCCTCCAACCCGTGAAACGTAAAGTGTTCGATCTTGTTCTTAATAGCTTTGTCGTTCGACTCATACTTGACCTCTTTGTGCTTGCTCATATCCATTCCAGATCGACCGAAAGCACTGTTGCCCACAAGTTTCATCATCGTACCAACCATTTTCTTGCTCTCGTCAGCATTACCATCGCGTCGAGCTTGAGATACTTCTCCCATAAACGGTTTAAATGCTTTGTGAGAACTGGCCTTAATAAAGCAGTAAGTTTTGGTAATCTCCAAACCGTGGGAAAGATACCACTTGAGCAAAGGTGCGTATATTAGAATCTTTTCACCAAAGTAGCTACCTATCAGCTTACGAGCTGGTTTTGCTCGGCTTTGCTTACGTGCCTCGTTATACTTGTACATGTGATGACCAATGACACTCTCATCAGCACAATCGATTAGCGTGTTTTTGAAAATTGGGGTCATCTCACTGAAGTACTCTTTCAAGTGGTCTGGTGTGCGAATATCACACTCGAGAAAGCCGAAAATCTTATCACAAACGATGTCCTCGACAATGTCATCATAAGCCTCGATCGTAGTCAATCGTCCGCATGGCATCTCATTGCCAAGTGCCCATAGGTATAGGGCGTTACCATCGTATCCGATAATTTTCTTACAGAGCTTGCCACCTCGAATCTTCGTCTCATTGCGCTTAGCGTAGCGATTGAAGATAATAGATGGGCCTCCAGCAATGTTGGCTTTCATCTTAGCGTAGATGTCCTTTTCCTCCTTATCAATGCTATACACCAATCTGTCCGAGTTGAACTCAAGCAACTTCTTATAGCGGAATCCCCTGAGCGACATGTCCTTACGGGCGGTGTTGCACTTGATACAGCTAACCAATACATTGCCATCGATGTGTCCAATCTTGTTGTTGATACGGTCTGCTGAAGCGGTATCGACGGTCAGCTGGCAGTAGCATAAACCACACAGATACTTTTGCTTTTGTAGCAATGTATTCAAGTGAGCAAGTGTCATACCAAATTCCCGCTTTGCCTTAGCATCCTGACTTTTGTAGCCACTCATACGCTGGGGTGGAAATTGGAATGCGGTAGCAGGTGCTTTATCCGGATATTGGAGATTGTTAAAGCAGGTCTGATACATAACTTTTTCACTAAGTCCTGGTAGAGACACACCATCAGCGAACATATCCAGATCGAAACGCATGAATAGCTCGCGCTGGGCTTTAATAGCCTTGATGAATGGGACTACATCGAGATTGTTGTACCAGACCAGTAGGTCCTTGATGGATTTCATCCCATAGTACCCCCACACGAACTTCACTCGCTCGTATTCATCATCACTGATGCTTGTTCCGCGGAGCTTGCTGTCAAAAGCTGACTTAGGCGGGATAGTAGTCTGGTTGAGTACATTGAACGCCGTGATGTACTCATACGGGAAAAGACCCTTACCAAGACCGCAGACGCATCTAATTTTGTCATCACATTTGCAGCCACCAAGATACGTCGTAAGATACTTATCGTAGCTGGTACCAGCCGGTACATAGTTGCTAATATCGAGCATTTTCATGTTCGATGTAGCGATGCACATGTAGCTGGGGTTCTTGGTAACAGATTTGATGTTGTCAGTACCGATGATGGCGAATAAGTCGCTCTTAATCAAGTTGATATCGTATCGACCCGAATTGAAGCCGAACACTGGAACCTGATCAATCTGCTGTTTAAGACGCCCGTAGTCGGACCTCTGCTTACCAAAGCCAAGACTGTTATGGAAGTGGAAGAAGGTATCATACTTCCCTTCCTTAATCCAACCCTCCACATCAGACATCTTGTACTTCTGACCAAGATTGACGCCTGGAATTTCCAAACCTGTCAGACCGTGGGCATTGATAATTTTTTGCAGAAGCGACTTATACTTATCGACATTGTACTGTTGGATCTTCAGCGATACATCACCGATGTATTTGAACATATCTGTCAGCAGCATCTTCGGATCGTCATTCACAAAGCAGCGCACCTCCTCGGTTAAGCTGTTAGCTACGGATACAGACACAGGAATGTGTTCGTTCGTGAAGACAGTACTTTCACCGTGTTGAGTCGCGGTAGGCTTAAGGATTGCCTCAAAGTCATAGACAATGAAGTGGTCGATATACTGGTTAGCATCCTTAATGGAATACTTTGCAAGCAGTGATCGAATCGTGTTAGGAGCTGGCTTGTAGATAGTTGGCTCAGCAGGGAAGCTCTCAATATTCACAAGCTCGCACTGATTTTTCTTGTGGTTTTTGAGTCTTTCACCGCTCACGAATATCATTTCACACTTAGGACACTGATACTTAGACTGAAGCATATCGATGCTCTTGATGTAGAGAGCGTGATTCTCGTGTGATAGAATATCCATAGCTTCAAACCCCTTGTCCGACCTACGAATGCATTCTACATTCCCAGAAGCCACATCCATGCTATATACGTTAATACCGAGCTGGAAGCAGTCCTCAACCTCATCGAGCTGTAGCAGGTCAATAGGCTTGAAGCTTCTAAATAGACTCAACGTATACTTCACCCCCTTGAAAGAGCAGTAGCGCTTGAATGCCTCCTTCACCTGAGCCTGAATTCTGCGAGGATCCTTCTTAGCGCTCTGGAATGTGTGCCAGGCGATGCAGTGGAAGACGCACTTGTTGTTGGTCTTAGGGAAGTTGATTACATGCTTGTTTTCGCGGATAATCTTAGGAATAACAGCGTCGCTATCACCAAGAGCATGGTCGCGATGATAGACAAAAATCTTGAATGCAGTGATTGCCTTAAGCCTATATCCCGAGCTGGGATAGTTCAGCTTATCAGCCAACTCCATAGACCGAATTTCTGAAATCACCTTCTTTCGAATATCCGCCTTGCTATTGATTGCAACGGGGTTATTGAATACATAAGTGTTAGCGAGATTCGGGTAGAAGTAGCGAGTGTCATCAGGATCAGTCTTGCTCACAAGTTCGTACCCAAGAGCAATATTTACCTTAAAAGCACTTGTTTGAGTCGAAAGAACGTTCTCGAGCTTATCGTAGAAATCAGTAGCCTCGACACCCTCATATAGGTGTGATTCCATGTGATTACCAGTGTAAAACCGGTACATGGGATCAGACTTATAGTCAGGGGACATATGCTTCTCAAGGGTTTCAACAGAAACATTGTACTGCTTAGCCACCAACTTCTTGTTGACTGAACGAGAAATGTTGCTAACATATACCATCTTTCCAGTTCTACCTCGAACCTTAACCCGGTAGCTGCTACCCCATTTGACAGCTTGGATATTTAATCTCTTTAATCCGGCGAGTTCGTATGCAAACATATTGCCTATATATCTTCGACTAAATTAATCTCGTGAGAATCGACTTTATAATTATTGGACCTTGTGTTAGGATCGACTTTATATTGGGGCTGACTTTATATCTGACAAAAAAAATTAATTAATTAGTTAAGTTCGTTTTGCTTAAGTTCGGATTTGCTTAAGTAATTCTTCTTCTTGCGAGCACGAATATCTTCGCGATTCTTCTCATCATATTCTCGCTGCTTCGCCAGCCGCGTTTCCCTTGTTTTTAGATAGTACCGCTTTTGAGCGGCTTTGATTCGCTCTTTGTTAAGTTCGTATTGCTCAGGTGAGTACGCCATCTTTGTATATTATTAACTTTATATTTATCAGAATGGAAAATAAATAGTTTCACCTTACTCCTAGAAGCTCGCAAGTATACGCCCGAGTTTCAGACATTTCTGGAGTCGTTCAATAAGATGCTGGTCAAACTCGGATGGATTTACGAAAACCCCGCGAGTCGCTGGGCTTGTGTAGCTCTACTCGTACACAAACGAGACAGGGGCGAGTTTCGACAGGCTATGGACTACAAACCTTTCAACAGGCAGCCTGGACTCATGGCGGGTGTGATGCCAAACCTGAACGTTGATTTGGGGAGCGTGTGTGATAATGCACACTTTGGTTTGTTCAACTTCATAAAAGGCTGTTGGCAGTTGCCATTTGCCATGGAGTGTCAAGAAAGTGTTGTCGTACATGACGCACAGGAAAATTAATACTCCAAGGCGAGCGAGTACCTCAAAGTTGTGCGGATGCATTTCCAGTCTACTTTTCTGGAAAAGATGTCTGAGACGCGAGAACTGCACGACGCGCACCAGGAGAATGTGGTCCCTCCTCCACTCGGAGAAATGCCACTTGCCCAGTACTCCACCCGCATCACCCACCCCAGACTCCCGATAGAAACTCAGCCCCACCCCCAGTACTTCACCGCGCTCGCAAGTGTGCCAACGTCCCCTCGGCCAGTCCCGGGTGTACCGGAAAACATCGCTCTCGCCACCGCTCGGATGTACACTGCTTCGCGACGCGTCGTGCCGAATGCCTACAGAACGCAAAGCCCGCTGCCCAAGAAACGCCGTCCGCGACTAACCCCAGCAGAGAAGTCCCAGATTCGCATGCGATACCAGAATGGGGAGAGAATTACCCAGCTGCATCAAAGCACGGGACACGCCCGCACCACGATCGACGCCATCGTCCACGCCCAGCCCAGCCAAGACGAGTCCAAGTCCGGTAAACCCGATCGGTGGACCCCCATGCGTTTCGTGGTGGAAATGCTGAAACGAGGTCTTTGCGTCACGGAAACCCTATCGCTCAAGGACATCGCAAGGATAATGGGGGTCGACCGTCGAGTATTTGGCCGCATGGAGCAGGACATATTGGGTAGACTACAAACTGCAGTTGTAGACTACTGGTTTTCTCGCGACCAAGCTGCACCTCAGGAGCTCATTGATTTGCTCGACGGCGCAGAGACCTCAGTAGATATTGCTATGTTTATTTTGACGCATCCGGAACTGACCGACGCTATCATCCGGGCCTCCCAGCGTGTCACGGTTCGTGTTCTCGTTGATCGGGCACAAGTCACCGAGAAAAGCTCAGCTATGATAAAAAAACTGGTTGAAAACGGGGTCAACGTATATCACGCAGGCCCCAGACTCATGCACTGGAAGGTAGCGATTATCGATGGAACCGTGTTGACGATGGGAAGCTGCAATTGGAGTGTGGGCGGAATGACGTTGAATTGGGAACATACTGTTGTATTGCGTGGTCCTATTGTTGGAGCACACGCCGTTGAGTTTGACGAACACATGTGGTCTTTTGCCGTGCAAAACAACTGGCAAGTTGAGATAGATAGCCGCGGTAATGTTCATCTGTAGCGTCAAGCGATGGTGATAAACAGCAGTGCAGCAGCGGGTACTCCGAGCTGGCAGTTTGGTTTACAAGGCACGGGCAACTACAGCACGGTCGCGTTCGATGGAGCCCGCCACGCAGAGACATTTGAGACGCGCACGGCTCAGGCGCACCTTGATGCGATCAAACGCGAGTTCGAGCAGCTCTGGGATGAAGGACGGGTGCTTCAATGGGCGTCAAAGAATTCTGCTTGCTTCGTGTACTTTGGGAGCGCAGACATTCATCAGGCCATGGAGTCGATGATCGAACGGCCTATGATAGAAGGTTTTCCCACTGAAAAAGTCGATCGGCTGAGTGTAATTGTACACGCCTACGACTTTTGGAGACTGGTGCTGGGTGGGGATACCCTTGTCAATGTCGAACCGATGAGGGTGAAAATGAAGACAGATTGCCAGCCGAACATTAAAAAAAAAATGTGGCGCGCTTAGTTTCACCGGTAGCTTGACTTTGTGCGGATTACTCTAGATGCTCTTAAGTGCTATGGTTGAGCGGACGATGCCTGATTAAGCAGATGAGTGCATGTAAGAAGATCTCAATTAGAAAATAAGCAAAGGATTGCAACGCTTGGACGATCATATGGAATATATTTATTGCAGCATCGCGTAAATCTTCCCGACGATTTCTTTCAATCCTTCAAACGTCGGTATAGTATCGGTGAGTGGAAGAGTACACTCTTGCTGTCGGACCCTCTCGTCTTCACTGATCAAGAACTTCCACTCAAGAAAATTGGTCACAATGCCATACACCACAGATAGATCTTCGACATCAGCAAGAGCTTCCAGCCCCGTCACATTCTGAACCAGTCCTTGCAGCATATCTTCACGCTTTGCTTGGACAATTGAGATTCTCTTGGTGCCACGCTGGAGCACAAACTCGAATCGTCCTTTTAGGAGCACGTTCTTCCCATCCACGTCTTCTTCGACTAATATGCGGACGTCCCCGAGTTGACGACTGACTGTCTCGAGGATCGGGGCGATAAAAAACAATCTCTTGGCTTCTTTCCCATCGGAGATTTGTCCATAGAGTCTCCGCAAGTCCTTAATACGAGCGAGGAGCAGCTGGATGTCAGCGTCAGGAATATCGCTGGGTTGAAGGTCGTAAGAATCGTCGAAGTTGTAAATAGGTTTGATATCTTCCCAACAAAGACTCGAATAGCCCACAGTCTTGTCGATATCGTGTTTTTTCCGCTTTTTGTTTGTGTGCTTGACGTCCCCACTCGTCGTCTTCTGGTTCGCCTCTTGATTCTTCTGACGAATCATTGCATTGATCGCAGCCCATCGTTTGAGACGTTCGGGGTGACGGTGTATTGTAGTTGGTGGCAAAGAGGGTGCCACGCCGAGAGCCATGGCTGGGGAGCGGTCGTTTTCTTGCTTCGGAACCACCACCAGCACGTGAACAGGGGTCGTTTTAGCCATAACATGTTGCCTCGTGACTTGGAACTTCACGTCCTTCTTCGACAAACCGACAAGGTTAAGTGGTGCTCCTCCAGCGTCCAAGGGTGTCAAGCCATCCGCCTTCTTCACGTCTGCCTCCGTCAGCCACGCGCCGCGGCCCTCGTCTTTCTTCGCCAGGAAGAGCTGCAGCTTGCGCGCAGGAGCCGTGATGTCTTCATTCTTCGTCTTGATCGCCTTCTTCAAGTCTGCCACCGTCTGGTCTGCGTCGATGTCAACCGGGAACGAGCTTTCCGCCACGCCATCGATCACACAGAACAGCTTCACCATCTTTCCTCGAGCTGGCAGATTCTGGAATGAGGAGGAAAGGAGGAGAATTTCTGGCGTACTTAAGCGGACATGAAGGTGTGTGACATAGATTTTCAACCAATGATGAGACGCTGGTCCGAGCTAATCCTTGATGTAAAAATCTGCCGGCGTAACGTTCTATTGCTTTTATCAATATAGTTTGAACGTTGTCGGTCGAAACGCCCTAAGATCCAAAAGACGTGGCTCTCGCTATAAGGTGGCGTCGTCAAATCAACGTCTGTTAGATCTCACCGGTTGAGCGGTTCTAAAACTACCCTAATATCGAAAAGACGTGGCTCTCGCTCCAAGGTGGTCGAGAGGCTGCGTCGTTGAAATCGCTGCTGTCCCGAAATAAGGTTTCAGGAATGTTCTTGGTGGTAAAATACGGTAAGGAAAAAAAGTGACCGCGTAATGTTCTACGTCATACTACTAATAATATCAAGCGCTCGTCTTCCTGCTACATCGACGAAGTATTATTCGAAATCCTGTTGATTATTGAGCTGATACTTCATGAGGTATGCTTTTTGTTGTTGCATTGATCCATTCGACTTAGCTGCGTCAACAACGTAATCTGACGATTTGTGGGTCTTGAGCTGGATTCGAACGTGTCGTTAGCTGCTTTACTGATGAGTTGTTTAGCCGGTCGGAGAGTGGATTATATCCTGTCAGGACGAGGAAACTGGCGCTTGATTAATAGAAACTCCTCATTTCTCCTTATCTTTTAAGGCAAGACACTGCAATTGTTACTGCCAATAACCATAGTTTACGCACTATTTCCCTTGAGTCATCGTATCATTAGAAGTTGCAACTCTGGTAGGGCACAGGAATAGCAAACTACATGTGCATGATGCGCGATGGGCGGTACAAGTGTACGCGCATCGCGTGTTCGAACCAATTATTCAGAGTTTGTCAAGTATATCTTAAAAGAAGCTTGTTAACGTTGCCTCACTCATTCCCGAGTAGCATCTTTTCCAGCATTTGACTCATCTCGTTGACACCTTCCTCACCCGATTGAGCAGCTACTTTGGCAAAACGATCCATATCAGCTTTGTTGCCAGTTGCGTCGTCAAGACTCACGGGCACGAATCGCACATAGCTTTCCAGCACAGTCGACGGGCTAGTACTATGAATGTCTGGGCGCAGTAGGAGCCAACCAGTCTCATGTGTATGAAAACCTGATAGATTGCCTTCACCCTCGCTCAGAGCACGCCAGACAAATACCAATCGACCAGCTTCTTTGTATCTCCTTACCGCGGCATAAACCACCAGCTTCGAGATATCACCAGGTTCCAGTTGGCATTTCACATTATTCGTGAAAGTGACTGTGTCGTCCAGCTCTTGAGCCTTTGCATTGCAGCAGCGGAGCACTTCGGGGTTTGTCATCATCACCAACGACACCGCGCGACACGCTTCTTCATATCTGAAAGGCAGCACAGTTTTATCAGCGCTATCAAAGCACTCGGCGCCTTGCTTCCGCGTGCGCGTCGGCTTATACACCAGTCTCGAAGACACTCTAAACTCAGCTTCCTCCATAACCTGGTCCGTTTGTGCGTAAATCGCGTCCATCTCACTGATAAAATTCTTGAACAGCACGGTGCTGCCTCCTCCTCCACTAGTTACATCACTCAACCTCTTATCCTCGTTCTCCACACGCGACCTCTGCAGCAACGCGTTCATCTGATGGATCATTCTGGTTTGACCAACCACCGCCGCTCGTAGCTGTCTTTGGGTCTGCTCCACCTCCGTTCGTTTTTGCTTCTGCCTCGTGGCAATTGCTCTCCACACACTCTGGGACACCCTGTCCACATGATTCCTTTTTTCCTCAATCTGTCTCTCTAACCTGCTAAACTCGTTCGAGAGCTCCGCCTCCTCCTGCCGCAGCGCCTCCTTCTGGCTCTTGATCTTCTGGCGGTACCTCATCCGTCTTGTAGCGGCTTGAGCCTTCCGCACGTCCCTCTTATCGACTGCAAATGAGTTGGCGTATTCCTGACCATTGTCGCCGCCCTCTGACGTTCCTTGGGTTGGTGGCGGCGGCTCAAGAGACGAGAGCAGCGTCTCAGTCTCTGCTAGAAAATCGTGAGTGGTCAGAGATGATGGAGCAAGAGCCACGTCGCACTCAGCCAGGAATCCTGATAAGGAGGAGAAGAAGGCCGCGTCCACTTGCTCTTCCGTCATGCTGCTTCAGTTTGAAAGTAGTGGTATTGTAACATGTTGCACACCAAAAGCCACCTATACCTCACCAGATTTGAGGGGGTTCATGTATTTTTTGTACTCGATAAAATCCGTACTTTGTAGAGGAGTGACGGCAAGAGAGAATAATGCCCAGGAGGGACGAGCTGGCGTCCGAGGCGGCCGCCGTGGCTGCGTTCCTGTCAGACATTTCGGGGTTTCTCGACGACGAAGTGGTGGGCGCAGTGTCATCAAATGAGACGCCCGCGTATAACGTCACGATGCGTACTGTAAATCCACAGTCAGAAGAATCCAAGTGTCCAAGTCCGCAAGACGAAGCGGAGCGGAAGCGCGTTATTCGCAATGTCAAGACCGGCAAGCGCCGAGACGCCTACAGAAAGCGGCTGAAGGAGGAGTGGCAGACGCTTCGATGCGAAGAGGTGGAGCTGGCGGCGAAGCTCGAAGAAATGCAGCAAAGACGCAGAGCTGACAGTGGCGGCATGGCCAGGGCAGCGTGGCGAGCAATTGCTATGCGGCAATTGGAAGGCCGACGAGTGGCTGCAGCTCAGCAGGAGAAGCTGAAAGCGGCTGTGAAGCGACGCCGGGAACTGATTCAGGACGTGGAGATCACGCTGCGGAAGCGCTTGAAGGAAGTGGAAGACGCGTCCAAAACGGGAGACAAAGGCTCGAGCTTGACGAAGAGCGATCGGACGGAACCTGGTGATGAGAAACTCTTCGAAGCATATATTGACGAGATGGATGCAATTTATGCCAAGACGGACGCTGTTTTCCGGTCGTGCGAGACTGCGCCGATGACGGGGCCGTTCTTGAATACGAAGCCTCCAAAGAAGCGAGATGGGGACACGGAGTACTTGGAAAACCTCGGTGTGCTCCATGTGCCGTTTGAATTCAAACGGACATGCTCGGCACTGTGGGAGGTCACGCGCCAACCGTATCGACAGCTTGACAGAGAAGAGTATCGTGGTGTGGAGAACTTACAGAACACGATCGCTGTGCGGTTCCGCGTCAAGTGCCCACTTCATACTAGCGGCACGGTCTCACTTCTGACACATTTTGTGTCGAGACGCTACGTTGAGAAAAATCGCACAGTGATCATTTGGCGAGAGCTCTGGGAGGGCGAGGGTGAATTTGAAGGGATGCATTCAGATGAGACTGGATGGTGTACTGTGCAACCACGCGAGGCAGCTGCAGATGATGTTGTTTCGCCAGCAGATGGAAGTGACACGGCCTCTACGCTCATTCGAGTGTGCGCCCGTCTTGTCCCGATGCACTTCAGCTCCAAAGTTACCGACACACCTGACTTCGATGAGTTCACAGAAGTACTCGTTACTTCTGGAAAAGAAGATAATTTGCAAATGGAGCAAATGATGGAACGCATGCAGCTAGGCGATGCCCTTGCTGAAGTGAGCTTGAGAAGCCCCTTCCCAGCTGGAGCAAAGTGAGAATACGTTTTTGTGTGTCCGTGTTGTGACGAAAGCGAAGAAGTACGTCGAGGCAAGAACATGCAGGGCAAGTGATTAATTTTATTTACTGTTGATCTGAGTGGCCCCAGGTTTGTTTCAGCTTGCATTTTTTCGTGTCTGCAGACGTGTTCGTCAGCTACATTTGGCTAGACAGCTCTGCTCTCTGTAGCGACTCGCAAATTCTAACGAATTCGCTTACTCGTGATTGATGAAGAAGAGAATAGTGAACGAACCTATCGACCGCGACGGCGGGTCATGCACAAGGTACATGTACAGCGAGGAGGCCGAATAACTCGTTCAACGGCGCTATCAGCTAATTTCCATCCATTGCACCCGCAAGGTTGATGCCTGGGTTGCAATGCGTATGGGGTCGACCCCGACCTGCAAAGCAAACTTTAGGCTACCGACATTTGAAAGTAAACTACAAAGAATCTGCCAACACATATCTTGAGGATGTTAGCCTGGACCGAGATATAATGCGTCTCAGCGCTACCAAACATTCCGTAAGACTGCTCAGGTTTAAATCGACGCAAAAAATAAACTCGAGCTGCTGCAATCAGGGAACACTAAGCATCAGCTTTTCCATCATCCTCGTCATCTCCTTGCTTTCTTCTTCGCCGGATTTGGCTAGAATCTTCACAAATCGGTCGACATTTTCGTCACTTGGGCCCATTCTCACCGGCACTAGGCGCGCATAGCTTTCCAGAACGGTTGAACTTTGCCCAGAGCTGCTGGACGACGGGCGAACAACCATCCATGTGGTTTCGTCTGACTGCAATCCTTCAAACTCACCTTGTCCTTCCGTCAGACTCCGCCACACATACACCACGCGACCCCTCTCTTGGTATCTCTTTGCAGTACCGTAGATGGCAAAGCTTGCGGTATGTTCTCGACTCAGCTGGTACTTAAGCTGGTACTTCATGCTAATGGTGTCCTTCACATCGTTCGCCTTGACGGTCTCGAACCCAGTCTCTGGGTCGGACATCATCACCACGGATATAGCATCAGCAGCTTGCTCAAATTCGTACGGGAACTCCATTTTATCCGCGCTATCAAAGTACAGCACGCCTTGATCCCATCTCCGCGTCAAGTTGTACGATATTGGAAACGGCGACTTGAATTCCAAGCCGCTGAGAACCTTATCAGTTTGAGCGTACAACGCGTCTATATCAGACAGAAACCTTTTGAACAACGCAGCACCGTCATCCGCCCGGCTTGTCTTCATCGTTTCCCACGAAACGAGTCGCCCCCACTGATTGTGTTGCAGTCGTTCCTGCAGCATCACATTCAGCTGGTGAATGAATCTCGAGCGTCCAACGACTTGAGTCCGAAGCTGCTTCTGTAGCTGCTCCGCTTCCATTCGTCTCTCTAGCTGCCGGGCCGCGACGGCTTTCCACGCCCCCAACGCCAAATTCCCCGCTTGTTTCCTCTTCTTTTCTGCTTCGGCGGCTTGTAACTTGCTCAGCTCGCCTGATAACTCACTCTCTTGTAGGAACAAGATCTCTTTTTCATCTTTTAGCTTTTGACGATAACGCAGTCGGCGCTTGGCGGCTTGGGCGTTCCGGATTTCACGCCGTTCTTCAGCTGAAATTTGACTTTTTTGAGACGCAACTTTTGCTTTTGGCGTGTTGCAGGACGCAAGCAACTCCTCCGTCTCCGCCAGCAGTTGATGGCTATCCAGGAGAAGCGCTTCGTCGCCCGTCGTCGGCATGGCGTGGCCAGTACCCGCCGCTACTGCAGCGTCCAAGAACCCCGTGACTTCAGCCAGGAAAGCAGCGTCCGCGTCCATTGTAAAGGAAAAGTTCCGAAATGATGGCATCAAAACACATGCATTCTCATTCACTGGATTTTTGTATGACGTGCTTGCAGCGTGTTCGAGGCCTGCGCTTCGGGGCTGGCGAGCCCCTCGCGTTTCCGCCAGGGAGAGCTTGGAGCCCACCCCCGTTCCTCGTACCCCGATCAGCTCAGGCCAGCACACAAGACAACAACAGCGCCAATGCCTCAAACGATCGGATGTGCTGCACCAGACGAAGCTTTTCTCGCTGACGTGGCAAGGTTCCTACAACTCCTCGCCTCGAGAGAGCCTGCTCGATGAGGTGGATAAGCTATGCTTCAACGGATCTTTGTTCGTTTGACAGCAACCACCTTGGTGTTCAGGGTGCCTCCTATAGCGTTGAGAAGTACGCTGCGGGCATCGATAGCTATTTCAAAGTTCCCACGCTGCAGACAGTTACCAGTGTGCTCTACACTACGTCACGAGCATCTCGAAGGTTGCTATGCTCGCATCGACACATGTGACGGGAGCCTGCGGAATTGCTTCGATGTCTAGGGAGTCTACTTCTCGGGACGTCTTGAATTATACTGATTGCTTCGCGGATGAAGCAAGATTAATCTGCAACCTGAAAACTCATTGGAGTTGATCGTCTGTGGCATTCGTTGAGCGACTACAATACTATTGACTACAGCACTACTGAGGTATCTATCCTCACTTCATCGGTATCTAATCAAAGTCACGGAGCGACTCGACAAAGGGGTCTGGAGTAAGTGGTTACTGTTCAGTACTCAACATTTTCGAAGCTCACTTGACGACAATGAACCTGCATCTCCGCCACGAACGGATTGCTACGAATCTACCCGATGGACCAACGCGCTGATGCCGCCTTTGAACGGACTCGGGTACGATTCTGTCGACGCAGCAACAAATGGTTCGTGCCGATTCGCAGTCGCCCCCGCCACGTTGTTTGTGATGGAGAAGGATTTTTCCAACTCGTGAGCGACCTAGCCGAGCTGTATCGAGATTTTCAAGACGTTGGCATTACGTTGGCGAGCTGTGCAAGAGGTATTAATATCAATCCGTCAGTCCGCCACATTTCCGTTTGGACAGCATAACGTGGCACATGGAGATGTAGGTAAGAAAAGGAGTGGCTAACGCTGTTAGCATGATCATTTGCTGCGCTTCTCGTCGACCGAATTTGCCGCGCTCAAGATTGAAGCAAACGAAAGCAACAGAGACCACCCGCTGTTAACATGCATTTGTTGCGAAAACCCAAGGACTTCGCCGGATGCTAGACGGCACGTATCCTGCCAACTTTTGACTTCAATTGACGTGCACAGTCGACTACACCGCTTGTCGGCCGGCTAATTAATGCGATGAAGTTTTTACAGCACGTATTTGACGAGCTCGATGCCTGTGAGTTCGGGACCCGAATTTTACGGTGAGTGGCATGAATACATGGGTGGAGAAATAACCAAATCCGTAGTCAAGAAACGTACCTGCTGATGGCAGTACCATCCAAATACTAGCAATATTATCGCGTTCGCCTATCTTTCAGTGGAATGCAATGGGTGGTGCCGTCTTCGTCCGAGCAGACTGGTGGAAGTCTTTGTGAATCCAGTGTTCGTGGTGCGCAGGGACTAGTGTGGACCATTTCCACAGGGTGATGATGGAAAAAAGAAAGCGTTCTACACGGGATGATGGGGTCACTGTCAAGTGGTGGCAATGAGAAGGACCTTCAATGCAGTGACGAGAAGGCTTCCCACGCAATAGATTCGAGCGGAAACTGTGAAAACTCCTGCAGTTTGCCTTCTACTGGAAGTACTTCGAAGTGATAGCAGTGGGAAACACAATATTCACGCACACACTGTAGTCGTTCACTGTATATGACCTCACAACGCCACTCCTTCACAGTCTAGTCATCCGAGACTATACACAGACTCGGTCCTACTTGCTCAGTCAGCGTCTCAGTTATCACGACGAAGTGATCGCTAGTACATGCACTTTAAAGTAGTTGAAGTAAGTACTTCGATCTCCGGGTTCGTATTGCGGTTTAACATGTAGTACACAGACTTATCTTTCTTCTCATAGTTGCTTCCACAAAAATCCTACCTGCTTTGTTAGCACTCGATTCCAGAAAGCACTTCGTCGAGCAGTAGTTTTCCCATAGTTTCGGCCATCTCCCGTTTATCTGTTTCCAACGACTCGTGCAACATATTGTAAAACTTCCCTATCGCTGGCTCACGGCAGTGTCCCGACGAGAAGCACTTCGGTGCTTGTTGTACACAGACCGAGAGCACAACGCCAGACGCTGATGGCTCAACAGACATCCAGCCTTTTTCCTCTGCGTGCAATCCGTGGAATCCCTCGTCGCCCTCTGAAGAAATTATCCACACGAGAACCATGCGTTCCTCGTCCACGTATTGGCGCGAAACAAAACGCTGTGCCAACACTCCAGTGTTTCTAGCCTTGAGTACTCGCGTCTTGATGGTTACATCATTATCCGGCGCTATCTCGTTGCCGCCAAATGCAGACTCGTCTTGTTCGTGTACAACATTCCGCAGAGCTCGATACGTTTGCTGGAAGCTGTAGGGCAGTATGGCCTTGTTGATATGCTGAAAGTAGGCTACACCACCGTCAGTCTTGCTTCTCTGCGTCGAGTTGATTGTCGTTTCAGGTAGCAAGGCGAAGGCGCACTCGTCCATGACGTTGTTGACGCGAGCGTAGCAGCCCTCAAGCAGCTGCAGGTAGGTCGTGTACAGCCCACTTGTCATAGAATGGAGCACTGGGGACTTGCGATCGCATGATAAACCACTGGCGCTAAGTTTGTTGTTGACAGCTTGTCGCAGTCCCTTGATGTATTTGGCTTGGTAGTTCACGGTAGCAAGTAGGCGCTGCTGCTCCGCTTCAGACTGCAATCGATTTTCGCGTTGGATGCCCACCTCAGCTATCAACCGGGAGCTAGGGAGAATCATGTCGGTTGGGCCCGTCTTCTTCTTCTTCGCAGACTCTTGCCTCAGCCCATTCAATTGTTCGGACAAAGCGTCCACTTGGCGTTGTAACTCTTCTCGACTATCCTTGAGTCGCTGTCGGTATCGTCGTTGCCGATTCTTTTCCTTCTCTCGTTTGCTGCTGCGCTTGTCGCTCTGGCCTCGACCGACGTTGCTGGTGCTCGATGGACCTGCGTTGTTGAGGTCTTGAGTGAAGAGCAACGCTCCAAGGCCACCAGTGTCTTCTACCGGCTTGGGAGTCACAAGTCTCGGTGTGACAGAGCCGTCGAAGCTCAGGAGCCCCGCAATGTCGTCGAGAAAGACCTCGTCAGTGGTTACTAAGTCGGTCATGTGATCACGTTCGTAGTAGCGGGCTGAAACTGAGATGGATGGCGTGCTCTGTGCGTTATACCGGGTGTATGACAATTTCTGAGTGTCCGACGCGACGCGACCACGTGTGGTACCTTTGCCGCCGGTCTTTGCGTTCTTGGCGGCAGATCCCAGTTGGCATCTCACTGGCGCTTGCATCAGTCTCCGTATGGCTATTACTATACCGAGCAGGATTTTATATTTTGTGGGGTAAGAGTGACTAGTGTGCCCGCCTGGAATATCCCTTTTGTATACTTTAATTCGGGGTCCGTAAACGCTGCGCCTGGATATCCAGGTACAGGTACTATTGCCACCCTCCAGATGGTGTCAATACACGCGGAGGATTTTTTGCCCACTTTCGGATTTTGCTGTATTAATTGGCTCGGGAATTTCAAAGTGGGCAACTTATCCTACACTGCAGGATAATTTGCCCACTTTGCGACGTTCCGAGCCAAACAAACAGCAGCGTGGAGGATCGGCCTTTCCGAGGCATTATTATTTCAGCAACGTGGAGGACGGAGGTCGGGCCACGTCCGTTTTTCCTAGCACGTCAAATTTTCTGTGAAAAGATGTCTGAGACGCGAGAACTGCACGACGCGCACCAGGAGAATGTGGTCCCTCCTCCACTCGGAGAAATGCCACTTGCCCAGTACTCCACCCGCATCACCCACCCCAGACTCCCGATAGAAACTCAGCCCCACCACCCCCAGTACTTCGCCGCGCTCGCAAGTGTGCCAACGTCCCCTCGGCCAGTCCCGGGTGTACCGGAAAACATCGCTCTCGCCACCGCTCGGATGTACACTGCTTCGCGACGCGTCGTGCCGAATGCCTACAGAACGCAAAGTCCGCTGCCCAAGAAACGCCGTCCGCGACTAACCCCAGCAGAGAAGTCCCAGATTCGCATGCGATACCAGAATGGGGAGAGAATTACCCAGCTGCATCAAAGCACGGGACACGCCCGCACCACGATCGACGCCATCGTCCACTCCCAGCCCAGCCAAGACGAGTCCAAGTCCGGTAAACCCGATCGGTGGACCCCCATGCGTTTCGTGGTGGAAATGCTGAAACGAGGTCTTTGCGTCACGGAAACCCTATCGCTCAAGGACATCGCAAGGATAATGGGGGTCGACCGTCGAGTATTTGGCCGCATGGAGCAGGACATATTGGGTAGACTACAAACTGCAGTTGTAGACTACTGGTTTTCTCGCGACCAAGCTGCACCTCAGGAGCTCATTGATTTGCTCGACGGCGCAGAGACCTCAGTAGATATTGCTATGTTTATTTTGACGCATCCGGAACTGACCGACGCTATCATCCGGGCCTCCCAGCGTGTCACGGTTCGTGTTCTCGTTGATCGGGCACAAGTCACCGAGAAAAGCTCAGCTATGATAAAAAAACTGGTTGAAAACGGGGTCAACGTATATCACGCAGGCCCCAGACTCATGCACTGGAAGGTAGCGATTATCGATGGAACCGTGTTGACGATGGGAAGCTGCAATTGAAGTGTGGGGGGAATGACGTTGAATTGGGAACATACTGTTGTATTGCGTGGTCCTATTGTTGGAGCACACGCCGTTGAGTTTGACGAACACATGTGGTCTTTTGCCGTGCAAAACAACTGGCAAGTTGAGATAGATAGCCGCGGTAATTTTCATCTGTAGCGTCAAGCGATGGTGATAAACAGCAGTGCAGCAGCGGGTACTCCGAGCTGGCAGTTTGGTTTACAAGGCACGGGCAACTACAGCACGGTCGCGTTCGATGGAGCCCGCCACGCAGAGACATTTGAGACGCGCACGGCTCAGGCGCACCTTGATGCGATCAAACGCGAGTTCGAGCAGCTCTGGGATGAAGGACGGGTGCTTCAATGGGCGTCAAAGAATTCTGCTTGCTTCGTGTACTTTGGGAGCGCAGACATTCATCAGGCCATGGAGTCGATGATCGAACGGCCTATGATAGAAGGTTTTCCCACTGAAAAAGTCGATCGGCTGAGTGTAATTGTACACGCCTACGACTTTTGGAGACTGGTGCTGGGTGGGGATACCCTTGTCAATGTCGAACCGATGAGGGTGAAAATGAAGACAGATTGCCAGCCGAACTACAAAGTGGCGCCTGTACTATACATACAGGCTCCGAGCTCGGCCGGTTCGTTCTGGGGGATTTGACATTCAACAATGACGGCCAAACTATCCTTTACAGATCTATAAAGCGTGCGAGTCGGTTACAGTAGTACGTGGATTGCAGTAAAGCATTCAGTTGATGAGTCCACTTGTGACCAATTCTGAGTATTTTTATTTTTGCGATACGTACTTGATATTTTAATGTGGACCACAAAGTTCACCCACGGCGCCGCGTATGCTTGAAGGCGAATAGGTTGTCGTCTCGATGAACTATAACCCAGTCGGCTTCAGAGGACTTTTCAACTAGCTCCTTACATGTACAACACGAATTCGACATGCCTAAACTCTTTCTGGCCCCGTCCTGGACATCTTGTCCAAGGAAACCGAGAGGGAATTTTGAATGACTACTGTATCCGAGACACCAGTGCCTTGTGGGTTGGTTCTCAACCACACGGGATGGTCAGTTGGGATTTGCTTCTGATGGCACTGGGGAATCACGTGGAGTGAGTCCCAATTATCACGGTCCACGACAGCTTCTTCGAAGGTAGTGAAATACCGCTGTCTGCGACCCCGTTCGAACGGGGTTTACTGACTTGTCCCAGGAGCTGGATAATGGGACCCCAGAAAGGGCTAACAGGAGCGAAGAAAACGACCAAGTTCGCAGAGCGAAGAACGCGGGCAGACGCCGAGTGTATTATATCGACAACGGTGGAATGTAGGATTTAACGACGTACGGCGCCAGGAACGCGAGCTGAGTCTGGAACTGGCATCCCTGAAGCAGGAAAAGGAAAGAGAAGAAGCTATGCACAAAGCCTTGTGGACATCTGTCTATTTCCTGTGGACATCGCTCGCTCTTCGACAGCGCGAGGACATTTCGGTAGCGAAGACAGAACAGAGGCAACTAGCCGCAATTATCGACAACAAGCGACTGATATCGGCACGTTAAGTGACATCGTCCGCAACACAAAACTACACGATGCAGTGGCCCCTCTGGAAACCAAGAATTAAGAATCAAGAATGCAGAGACTGAACTACATTCGAGAGCTGGAGGCGAACCACGCTGCACTCCATTTTCTTTCACTTTCGATAGCGTGGGGCTCGTCAAGCACATCTGACACGGGATCACGAGTCCATTCGGCGCACAGTCGCCAGCCTGGAGGCGAGGTGGAGTACTTCCAGCGGATACTCAAAGAGGTGCTGCCATTCTCACTCTTCGAGACCGGTCGAACTCTTCGACGAATTGCGGACCAGCAGCATAATGTGAAAGCGGACCATGCGGGATACAGCAACGCCAAGGATCCGACCAACACTCGTGCCCGGACAACTCTTACATTCAGCGACGTTGTTACGCTACAGACTGGAGCTAAAGTGTCGCTATTGCAGCGATTAGTGTCGCGCCGAAGAATCGGAGCCGATTGCATTGTCTTTACATGGAAACTCGTTTCCGAAGGCGAAGGAGCATTCCGCGGGTTGCAAGTGGCTGAGACAGGTTGGAGTCGATTGCAGCCCTCGAATAACGAGAACGAACCTGGGACGGTTCTTACAATGTACATTCGGCGGACACCGATGCTCTTCAGCGTCGCAAGGGCAAGTGGTGATGATAGGCGACAGTTCGACCAAGCTCTACAGCAGGTGACCAACGACGTTTAGAGCGAAATTATGGCATCACTGGTAAAGGTACTTCTGGGACGAAGTGCTGGCGGCCATTAGTACTACTAGTGGTCGGGAATACTCGATGCTATGGCTGCTTGAACACAGTACGACCAGATCTAAACACCAACAACCGTAACTCGAGTGATCGGAAGAACTCGCTCGGGCCAAGAAACAAGGATCAATTGACGCATGGTGAACACCGACTTTCTGTTTTCTTCTGGTAGTCAATTGCTCTTCGCCAACGATACCATCATCTTCTGCGGTACCTGTAGAAAAGTCTGAAGACTGGAAGTTTTGGCGTGCTCAATAGTCACAAGAAATATCGTATGGATATTCGAGACCCAAAAGCTTTGGGCTTGCATCCGTCAGCGATACGAGAACTGTTTTGACGCACTGGAGGAAGTATGCGGAGCTGCAGTTGGAAGCACTATACAAGAGAGCGAGAGAGAGTCTGGCGGTGGTGGATAGCGCTGCGATACGTCAAAGAGTTCTCTGATGTCAACAACCTGGACTTCCAGCCTCACTTCTGTGTCGAAGTCCGAGTACAGGGACTCGTGTTAAGGGATGCAGTTGAAAACATCACAAGGACTTGGTCCAGACGAGCAGCTCAACTGATACCCACCCAGTGACGTCGCCATGAAAAGATGCGCAGGCTACTACAAGAAAATGGATATGTACTCGGAGGCGGCAACCGACTCGGCTAGATGCGAATGTGTCGGCAGCGCATCGGTGAGGGGGGGGTCAAGCTACCAGAGTTGAGACCTATGGCGGACAAGACCATGCCCCGCTCATCCACGGAACAAATGAAGCGTACATAGAAGTCGTTAGCATAGCTAAGTGACATCAATGTCCCTCACCGAAAAACAAAACAAAAACAAACAAATGAAGCGAGCGACTGTGATCTGGCTGCGCAGCCTGACATCCTTTCCATGAACCATGAAGAGGGGTCGTGAAGGAGGAGCTCTGGACATGCTTCGGGTACCCAACATCGCCTACACGAGTCACATCCACCGCCTAGCACGACAACGACTTGCTGTTGCTGCTTTGTCGGGGTGAATGCATGATAGAGCTGGTCCAATGTTATTAGTCTAGGGTTTTCAAGTGACATCAATGTACGAGCGGGGTCGAAACTGAAAGAAGCTCATCATCTATGATGAGGCATCTCCTAGCTACCTGGATGAGCGGCACCCATGGGCTTGTTTCGAAACTCTCAGCACACCTCCTGACAGACAAAAAGCGACAAACTAGCGGGCATTTCGATGAGAGCGATCTGATGATGGAAGAGGATCTGGACTAAGTCTGCATGCTACTCCCCCTCCATATTACACTGTACACTGGGTTCCGACTTTCTCCGCGATTCAGAGAAGCATAAGTATGAGTTGGCGAAGACTCTTTGCCAACATGCCTTGGAGAGAATGTTCAGGTTTGATCGAATACGATTTCCGGGGCAGCCTGCTATAATGGACAAACCTCGATCTAACGCTGCAAAAGCCTGCTTCCTTCTCTGCAGCATCTTCTACCCTCGCTGCCTCTGTAGTGCGACTTACTCCAAGGCTTTGATAACCCCTGCCGCGACGTTATTGTCATACCACGATTTGTAGTATTCTACACTTGCCTTGTTTCTCTCGAATCCCAAATTCCTGGCTTTGAAGCTGGTCGGCGTTACTCCCCTCTTGTACAATCTCATGGCCATTGTATCGCTGAAGCTATTCAGCCGTTTGATCACAGCAGCAGACACACTGTTTGCTAATTTCCCCATGGAAGCCTTGATTTTCACTTCCCAGAAAGACGTCGGGCTCAAGTGTGCCAACAGTCAGAGTCACGGGCGGGAGCTGCGAACCACGTGAGTCCTGTCCTGCAAATAAAGAACTGACATTGATTGTTATCTTGGCTTCTGCCTTCTGAGTCAGAAGTTCTGACCTACTGTACTCATGCGTTACCCTGGTGACTGTACCCATGCAGCATTGGGTACCGCCGAAAACTGCAAGGTCCGCAAGAGTTAACAGAGAGTCTCCGTAAGAACTGGGCAGACAAAGGGGGTAATTGCAAAGTGAAACAATCCGGAAAAGCACCAATTGGTGTCAAACTTGGCACACATACTCACCCTTCCGTCGTCATCAACGTGGTCACGTGTGGTGTATCGAACCTGTGCCGTTGTCCTTCATATCGACGTCCAGATGAATTCATACTCTTTGCCATATTAAATGACGTTGTGTGCATTTTGAGGGGTCGCAATGCCCTTCTTTGTGTGTCTTTTTGTGGAAGCGGGTCGCAATGTCCTGCTTTGTGTACCTTTCATGTGGCGCGGTCTTGGCATCACCAGAAAAGATTTTGCCGTGGGAGATAACGATGAAGCTACATGGCGATCAGCTACATGTGCAACAACGGAAGATGGCTTTAACGCATCCTTGTCTGCACGACAGCATGGTGCAGACAGGTCGGCACTGAGGCGACGAGTGACACGAAAATATTAGCCTCGCGACTCCCATCCGCTTTCCGAAAATACCTGACCGATCAGGATGAAGAACGCATTCAAATTCTCGTTCGCGAGCGCGCTGAACAGAACGCAAATTTCAACTTTGACGAGCTTGCCGTACTTGTTCACGTGACAGCCACACGCAATTCTAAGGTTACCCCAAAATCATTTCCAAACCGCAAATGGTTAAATCGTTCCTTAGAAAGTATCCCGACCTTCGTGAATTAGTTATCCCAACGCGACGCAAAACGCCAGGCACAATATTGATCACACCCTTGGGGAATCCAGCCTCTACGATGAGCTCACCCACGCACAGGGCAGATAGCGGTGTCTATTCAGCAGGCTTCAGCACGATCGTGTTACCCACAGCACGGGACCCAACTTCCACGCCGTAAGCAGCAACGGAAACTTCCACGGGGTAATCTGATCGCAAACACTGAGAAGCTTAGTCTTGGTGTAGCAAAGGTATGGTCTTGACGTGGGTATGGCGGAGCCGTCGATCTTGTCGAGCCACCCAGCGTAGTAGCGAAGAGTCTCGATGACGAGACCCAGGTCAGCGGTCTTGGCCACCGAGCACGGCTTGCCGTCGTCGAAGAGCAATTCATCGACGTTCTCCTCGATAAGCTCAGTAAGTCTGTAGCTAATACGACCACAGCCAGAACACCATGAATTTGCTGAGTACTAAAATTAGGTCAGCTTCCATTGCACAAATGTCCATACAAATTGCCATACAAAATGCTATCGAGGCATGTTTTTCACGCTGCTGTTGTGGGAGGGCATTTGGCGTTGAGCGAACGCAGCCAGCGCGATATGACATTGTAAATACCAGTCGTTCCGACTGTGTTGGTTTCAAGTCTGTCTTGTTTTCCCCGGAATTAATGAAAATCGAGTTCCCCCCCCAAATCAGCTATTTTTGCCCAGTTCTTACAGAGACTCTCTGTTAATGGTATCACGTATGGACCCTAACCGCGTGTTCTATTTGGCAACTACATACATTTTATCTTCATTTCAGTATGTAGATATACCAAAGGTCGCGATCCTACCCTCAACAAGCAACCACCATAATCTTCGGCGTATATCACGAAACCTATCACTTATACATGTAGTACGTGTGAAGCTGTTATGTTTAGATACACATTTAGAGCTTGCTTATGACACCCCCTTATGGCAGTTTTGTGCGGCACCCCCACCAGCAAATGATATCAAAGTCAACCCAATCGCCAGTGCGTGATGACAGGGTCGTGAACGATAGAGCTGTCGTGGTTGGCTAACTAAGCTTAACTAACCTCACCCCACCTCTACCTCACCTCTACCTCTACCTCTGGCTTAACCTCTATCTCTGTGGCCCACACATTATTAACATACAAAAGCCAAGTATAAAATTGTATCGACGCACACAAGTGGCGGATGTCAAGCTGCTGGAGGCCAAGACCAAGGACGATGTCAAGCAAACCAACGAGCTGCCCTAGGTGATGAAGGCGCTGCAGTACAGTGACAAGGTGGTGGTACAGACGGTGGCCTTCAGCGGCTGCTATGAGACCAACTACCGTACCGTACAACCTCCAGATTTGCCAGAGGAAGTTCCTCCACGACATGCACCCCTTCATGCAGCCCTGCTCTAAGGTGCAGGAGAACTATCGTACCGACGAGAGCGACGAGTTTGAAAATGCGTAGTGAAGCGACCTTCAACTTCGTTGCGGGCGGCACTTTTGCTTCACGTATTGACCAAGTATTTCTCCGCCATAGCCAAGGTATCGCCTTCCTGCATTTTCTAACGTGAATCAACACACTCACACCGTCGTAATCGATCAAGGAACCCCAAGCATGTCTTGCCTATGGGTGCTACAGATGATCTCAACGCACAGGAATGTATGACGAAAGCAACCGAAACAGGCGAGCTCACAACCGCAGCGTATGGATGCGAACGCAGTGATTGTTCGAAGCGGATCATATTGCTCGACATCGGCACGACTTACTATCAAGGCGGGTTTGATGGCAATAATGACCGAAGACGAGTAGAGCACAAGTAGTGTGAAAATTATTCATGTGGTCCGGCACTTTATAGTTCCGAATCACGAAAGCAATCGTCATGTTGCACCGCTTGCAATACGCGTAAAGTGGCCGTTGTCAAACTCTTCGTCGGAGAGATACCAACAGTCCGGATGAGGAAGCAGTTGAACAAATAACCACAGTTGATAGTTGTGCGGCGTCGTGCAGTAATAACCGCGTGAGATCACTATGAAGTCGTGTCCCGGGCTTAGGAATTCCTCGGAAACGTACAGCAAGATCTGATTTCGGATCGCGTTCGGGTGCGGCTGCAACCTCCAGTTGAGTGGCTGTGGGTCTGCTGCTTGATGCGCTGGAGATAATGACACCTCTAGCACCTGTTTGTTGTTGTCGTTTTGTTTGTTTTCAGTGAGGTACATTGATGTCACTTAGTAAAACTAATGACTTCCTATGCCCGTCCTAGCTACCGCCCTTATGTCGATTGCTAGCCGTTTTCCGTGCGATCCAAGCTTTCGCTTCCCCGCTTCGTGCCGGCGACCTTATCGGTTGTCCATTCACCCTGTCATGTCTTCGCCCATATGACGAAGTACCCCTGTATATTTCTTGATCATCTCTGGCCGTCCCTTGATCGTTAGTTGTGTGCTCATAGCACCTTCCATTGCCATGTTGGCCAATGTGCTGACCATATTGTTGTCGCTGCGGTGTCGGTAGGGCCACACTTGTACCACTGTGCGCTCCAGTAGACGTCGGCATCTCCAATATATGTCCCTGAGATGCTGGGATTTTGGTGGTTTGCGTCGTCTGTGCTGATTCACCAGCACCTCATTGTCCCCGATTATGTGAAGTGAACCGTATTTTCTTTTTGCACACTCCGCAATCCCCGTGAGCAGGCCAAGTTAGTCGGCAGTGAACGCCGTTAGTTTGGAGTTCGCGTATGACATATGTCCTACCCAGCACACCGTAGTTTCCGGTATTGTCTTGCCAATTTGTACTATCACCGCTCCACAGCCTGTAGCTCCGTGCCTCCCTTTTGTTCTGACACCAAAGAAAAATATACGAGTCGCAGTACGCGTCATAATCCTTGGGGTGGTGACAGCCGACCACTCTGTCCTAGTGCTCGGCTTAGTATTGCAGTCGCCATCTCCCCGACATCTGTCGGATAGTTCATTTTCATGTGGAGGTGGACTGTGCGGTACCCATGCCGTAATCGTTTTTGTATACATATATGTGGTGACCAACCGTTACGTTATGTAGCTCGTCGAAATTGTAATGGGTCTGCTTAGACCCACTACTTCAGCTTACACGTGTGCACACGTGTATGAGGAAGCGTAGGAGTAATTTACTTAAGTTCAGTATACTTGTACCCACAAGTATACTTAAACCTTTTTCTTTTTTTGTTGGTTAGGTATATTGTGTTACTGTTCCCTATGGGAATGAACTCTAATAGCCATTCTGTCCAGGTGCTAGTTAGCCTGGACAGTGTTGCCGCTCGCCTCCTCTCCCACGAGCGTATCTCCCTCTCCTCCTCCACTGTTGGCGATGTCTTCCTGCATTACGCGTCTTGGCTCGCCACTGCCTGAGCTCCAGCTCGGACTAGGCCTCAGCTTCATTCCGCCCGGCCCAGTGTCGTACGTCTCCTTCTAAATGTCTCGAGATACCATCCAGCATCTCCGAATGACCAGCCTCCACTGTGTCCATTGCCACCATCGTGCTCCGTCCGGTATCCATAGCGTAGTTGGCCGCCCAGTCCGCCATTTGGTTGTGGCTCGTGGTGTGTCCAACTGGTGACTTCACAGGCATCCGCTAGCCTCCTGGTTTCCCGGTACCAATACTGCAGCTTCGTGGACTTAGGAGGTCGCCGTTCACGCAACATTCGTATGATCATTTGGCTGTCGCCTACCACATGAATCCTCGTCCACTGCAGCTCCACTGCTCTCCTCAGCAGCCTGTGTAGCCCAACAAATTCCGCTACGTTGTTGGTGGTAGTATGGTTTCTTAGGGCCGTCGCTGCTGCCCACACTGGTCGCTCCTTTCTGGTGCTAGGGTCGATCACAACAAAGACGCTGCCGCTTCCTCCAGGCCCCGGATTGCCGCGTGACCCTCCATCAAAGAAGCCGACACGCACTACCTCATCTCCCCCCACTAAACATTCGTCGGTCCTTTCCCTCCGCCATTGCTGCAATATTCTCTCCGCTACCTCAATGTTGGGCTTCGATTTCCTGGTCAGTGGATATAGCCCCAATCTGTAGCGTTTGTACGCCTCCGTCACCGCTCGCTTGGCTCCCCGTACGGCCGCGTCCAGCGTCCTTGCCGGTCTTCCGTCTGGGTGCACACGATCCACGTTCCATCGCCAAATCCCCGTGACCATCACCGCGCAGCCTACTGCCCACATTGCGTTGGCCACTTCTCCGAGGCAGTCCCATGGATCAAGTTTCTCTCTTATTCCCCACTGCACTAACCATTTCGGCAAGTGCCTCAGTCTGAGCTGAAAAATGCTACTCACCGTCTCTGCATCGTTTCCCGTGCAGCCCCCCTCGAGGCGGGTAGTGAGGTCCCACCCTTCTATCAAGCAATCCCAGTGCTTCACTGCATCCGGGCACTGCCAAATCAGATGGAGCCCCCCTGTAGTTGTGCTTTGCCGACACGCCACTGCTGCGCACCGGAAACCCAGTTCCTTCCCCGCCCACAGACGGAGTCGATTTGCTTTCAACTTCACCAGGTTCTGCGCTTGATACGCTGAGACCCCTTGTAGGCCATGCACCGTTTTCCACTCCAGACGTTCCAGCGCGCCTGCGATTTCCGCGTGAGCCTTCCGCCATTGACACTTGATCTTTGTGGTCTCTGCCTTTAGCTTCGCCGCTCCTGCGTCCTGCAAGAGCTTCTTGTATCGTTTCCTCGTTTGGGTCCACCGCCGTCACCCAGCCCATAGTGCCGTCACTCGCGTGAACCTCGGGTGTGGGGTCAACCAGAGTTGCTGCGTCCGTATCTGTAACACCTTTGCCACCTCTCCTGCCACTGACTGCCCCCGCCTCGCCCACTGGAAGGTAGTGTGAGTCGATCCCCACGAGTGCGTTAAGTAACCCGGGTCTGTCGTGTCTACCTCGAATCGATGGTGCTTGTCCTTGAGAGAGTGGTGCACCAGTACCACCTCTTCTTCCTTCGCTTTAGAGAACAGCTCCGGATAGTTGGCCAGCACGTTGTAGCATATTTCCTGGAATAGAGCTGCCATCCCGCTTTCCAGTGGCAGTATCTGTCCTTTCGGCCTAAACAACACTGCGCCGCCAGCTTGTGGCTCTACCTGCATCAAGTCTCCCACTGGCGTGGCCGCCTCGGACGCCACTAGTCTCCTGTAATAGCCCCACTGACACCTCTCTCCTTGAGCGTCCCACAGCATCAGTGAACGCCACGATATACTCTGTAACGCCATGTGTTGAAAAGCCCCCCTCACTTCTTGCCTCTCCCGTTTGATTCGTCTCATTTTCTCATCCACTGCTCCAGTGCAGGTGAAGGTCAGTCCTGCCGCCGACCACCGCGCTCTCACTTCGTTGCTGCGTTTAAACTGCTTCCTCAGTTCTTGGGCTGCTTGGTCGTCGTAGTTTTCTCCCTCTTGTGGGTCTGCAAATAAGTACGCCGTCCACGGGCTGCCCGTGCTCCACAGCGTCTCTCGCACCTTGCTACTTGGCTGTTTGGTGTCCGGCACTAGATTGCCACATGTACCTGCATCTCGTGCTTGAAGTATGTCCCCTACGGTTTGCTGTAGACCCCCAGTCGCTAGCGCCCAGTCCCCCACTCTGGCAGCACTCATGGCTATAAGTTCGCGCCGCAAATTAGGCACCCCAAGGCCCCCTTGAGCCGGAGCTTGCTCCGCCAACGTTGCATTAATCCACCCATGTGGTGCCACTTCAGGTTCATCAAAATGAGACGTCCACACAAAATTCTTTATGCGCTTCTCCGCTTGTTTCACCGTGTTGTCTGGGGGCCACGCATGCCGTGCCACATACAACAGCTTGGGGACGATGATTGCGGCTGCTATGGACGCCCTTTGCTGGACCGTGTTCGTTTTAGTTTCCGCTAGAGCTAATCGCACCCTCAATGCACGAAAGGCCATGCACCATGCCTCCTCCGTGGTATCACCACCTCCAGCTAGATGCCCTAGATATCGCGTGCGGTCGATCTCCTCCACTTGTACGTCATGCTCCTCTTGTTCTTGTCCTCCTGTCTCTATCTCGATCGTTCCACTGAGTCGAATAGCTGCCGATTTGCTTACGTTCAGCATCAAGCCGGAAACCGCAGAGAAACGGCCCACTGCTGCTATGGCTGCCATCTGCATGCTCCTGTTTCCAACGTAGATTGCTGTATCGTCAGCGTAACCCGCCACCCGGAGCTCTTCTACCTTCTGCATTCTGCCGTCATCTGTGACCTTGCTTTTGAGGGGCACTCCACTTATCTGCGGCACACTCAGTACTTCATCATACAAGAGATCCACGGCCAATATGAAGAGGAGAGGCGCTAGTGGGCAACCCTGCCGAATGCCACTCGTGACCCGCACTGCCCTCGACAAGGCACCGTTAGCCATGAAGCGCACCGTTGTATTGGTATGTATCGCCCTCACCATTCGGTAGAACTTAGGCGGGAACCCCTTCGCCGCCAGCACCGCGAACAGGAAGTCGCGGTCCAGCGAGTCATACGCCTTGGCGAAGTCCAGTAGTAAGACCTGCGCGTCGTTGAGTTGCCCCTCGTTGGCACAAGTCTCCTTTGCTGCTTCGAACAGATCTATTGCTTCGTGGATCGTCCTGCCGGGGATGAAGCCAAACTGGGTGGTGTGCACCAGCGTCAATATGTGCCTCCGCACCCTCCACGCCATGATTCGTGTGAAAATCTTGTAGTCCGTATTCAATAGAGCAATCGGCCTATAGTTTAATGGGTCTGCTTTATCGCCTCCTTTGGAAATGCTGGATATGTAAGCCTCCAAGAAGCTCACTGGGGTGGTCCCGTTTTCCAGACAGTCGTTGAGCACTTTGGTTAGGATTGGCACCAAGAGATCGATGTTATCTCGATACCACGCATTCCCCAAGTCATCCGGTCCACATGCTTTGCCGACCTTGCACTTCATTATCGCAGCCTGCACCTCGATCTCGCTAATTTCTTCATCCATGTCTCCTAGATCATGTGCTCCCCACTGTGGGGCAAATCGCGTCACATACTCTTTGATCGACTCCTTTTCTTTAGCCGTACCATTGAAGATACTTTTCCAGCTTTCCGCCAACACATTGGCTTGATCATGCTCCGTGCCCTTGTCACTTCCGGTCGGACGCTTCAATCTGGGTATTAAATTATCGCCGAACTTAATACTGATGCGACGAAAGAAGAACCGCGTCGAACTCTTGGAGTTCCACGCATTCTGTGCTATGAGCACCCGTCGTTTCAGCACTCTTCGCTGGTCTTGTAACTTGTGCAATTGATCCACTATGGCTGTCCATTCCTCCTCCATTTCCGACGTCCCAGAGCCACATTTTTGCAGTCTGTGCTTGAGCCTCCTGATCTTTAGTCTGAAACCCTGTGTCAGCCGTTGCCGCGCAACTTTGCGTAGTGCCAGCATATCTTTCTTGACCCTCTTCTTGAAGTCGTCCCATACCGGACCGAATCTCCCCCGGTGTGTTGTGTTCAAAGTGTTGTGCAGCTCCCCCAACCGCTCGACACTTAAACCGGCCGTCGCCGCCTGCACGAAAGCGGGTGCTGGGTACACCTGACCCCGCTTCTTAACTCTGATGGGCCCGTGCGGCGGGTGTAGTTCCAGCAGTACAGCCCGATGGTCCGTTCGGCAGGGGGGTTCTTCGGCATGCACACTTCGCACCATTTTCTTTGCTGAGGCGCTGATGTACCACCTATCCAGCCTGGCCGTGCTCACTTCTCCGGACGAGGCCTTATGGCGATGTGTATGGTGGTCTCGAGCGTACACAGTTTTCTCTCTCGATCCGCCCCGCTCAGGTCGATTATTGTATCCTGAGTCGACCAGGCCCCACTTGTCCACCCACGCCGTCAGCAGTTTAGCTCCCGCGTCATTTTTTGTTCTTCCCCCCCGATCTATCCATTCCATTATTCTCCACACAATTGAAGTCACCCCCCAGTAATATCTCCACGTCCGCGGGGAATTCTATGTTGAGCATCTTCCGAAAGAATTGCGCTCGCACCGCACTATGTGATGGTGCGTATATGTTAACGAGCAGAAAAACTTTCCCAGCGATGACTCCCGAAAGCATGATCAGGTGTTCATTCCAGAGATGTTGGCCCCATGGCTGCACCAGTCTCACCGCCCCATACGGGTTGATTAATATCGCCGTTCCAGCTCTACGTCCTTCTCCAGACGGCCACCACGACAGTTTTTGCGCCATTGTGGCCTTGAATCCCCACATCGCTGCATACTGCTCTTGCGCTGCGAGATGTTCGTTCTCGTTCAGATGGGTCTCTTGCAGGAACGTGATATCCCTGCTCCCTCTATCGTGTTTTTTCTTGACGCCTTGTAGCCATTCACCGAGGTGAGTCATTCTGGTCGCTAGTCCACGGACATTGACTGTCGTAAACCCCATGGTTACATCGTCCTTATGTATTCTGTTTCGCCTGCTTGGCCCTCCCTCTCTGCTTGTTTTTCTGATTCGCCTTCCATGCCTTCTGTACTCTGACCTTGTGCTTTGCGCACGCTCTTCCAGCGTCTGAAGCTCGAAAAAGTCCGTCAACTCTGACTGTTTCATCTCTCCTGCTGCCACACTGCGTGGTCCCCCCTCCTCTAAGTTAGTGCGTTCCCCCATCAGTGGAGTGAGCACGGCCCCCCTCATCAGTCCCATCTCGCTGCCCATCTGCGCTGCTGCACTCCCGCCCTTCTGTCAGCTTCGTGTGATCCTCGGCTACCGGATGTGCCCCTACCTTCTCATACGCAGGCACCTCGATCTGGCTGCTGGTCTCTTTGTTTACAGCACGCTCTAGCTCCAGCTCGCCCGTGCTCGCTCTAGTCTCGTGTTCCGCTGCTTGGTAATCATCGTCTGAGGCTGAACCTTCCTCTCTGTCCTCGTCCTCGCAGTCTTCTCCGTCTACTGTGTGCACGTCTTCTGTTCTCCAAACAGTTTTCTCCAGCTTTGCCGCCTTTCTCATTGCCTTGAGTTCCCTCGTCGCCACCTTGGCGATACTCGCTTGCTCGTACTGGATGTAGTCGAGCGCTGGCCAACCATGCTTGGACAGTATGGCATTCCTGATGGGAGCCAGAGTAGTGAGTTGCTGGACATAGCTGTTGTATCGATTGCGGTCGTACGTGATGGCCTGAAAATGGTTGCCGGACTCACGCCATCTGAGCACTAACACTGGCGGCAGAATTCCTTCTGCCACAATCTCTTCGAGCATCGTCATTGCCTGCAGAGTCGGTATCGGTTGGTTCGTGCCTGTCTCGAATGCATCCTCCCCGTTGTGCGAAGTGCTGCAGTAGGCATATGCCTGGGCTCTGGCAGTGCCTTGGTCGTCGACATCGAGAACGTATATGGTTTCCCGCGCGTGGATGGCCATCGCCTTGATGTGTGCCGGGCGAACCCAGTAGTGCATGGGCACTGCTGTTTTGACCGACTTCTGTCTCTGCAGGACGTAGTGATTGACCAGAGCACACAGGCGCTCCGCTCTCGATGCACTTGTCAGCGGTCGTATGCCGCTTGCGTCCAGTTCCACTTCTAGTTGGTATGGGTGCAGTTTCATTTCCTCCTCCAGCGTCGCCACCATCCCATTGATGACTTGCTTCTTGAGCGCGTTCGTCGCCTCGGTCACCTGTTCCGACGGCTCAATTAATCCGTCTGAGACGTTGTATAGAGCTGCATAGCTTGCCAGCCACCCGCAGTGCCCTGCAGCTGCAACATCCACTAGGGTGCCTCCCAGCAGTTCCAGCCAAGTTGCCAGTGGAGCACCGGCGTCATTAGCAGGCGTGCTCCCCACGTACTCGCAATCTTCCGAGTCCGACTCCGTTGTGATGACACCTTGCTCCTTGTCGACGTCAGGTTGCAGTGTCGCCGCTTGTGAGCTGTGTGCATCCGTCCGCGTACCTTCCCGCTCTTCGGTTCTCGCCTTGCCCTCCTCGCTGTCCATCCCTATCTCGGCCTTGATATGCAACGCCTTGCGTAGGTACTGATGCATATACTGCTGGTGCGCGGTCTTGTCTCCTTTGTTTGGAGGGCGTCTGCCATTCTTGATCGGCGAGGGTGAGCGGGTGCCTCCCTCACTACGTAGAGACTTTCGCATCTCCTTCCGCACTCCACCGACTTCTGCTCGTCGATCATCACGTTCCCTCCTTTTGGGAGATTGTGACGCCTTTCGGCCGTCTTGGGCTGCTCCCATAGTCGCACCACCAATTGAGTCAGATGCATCGCTTCGAAAACGTCCGGCTACTTTGTTCACCCCTCGGGTTTCCTCTTCCGTCCTTTGCTCGTTGCTTGTCGGCGTGGGGCCCTGTCGCGGCTTCCCCCGTTTGAGGATTCGTCGCGTTGGCGACCGACCCCTGCGCTCTGCCTGCTCAGCTTTATCGCTGTTTCGCTCCGTAACCTCCGTGGCGTCTGCTGCCATCGTGTCCTCCTCCTGGTCTGCTCCATCGTCTTTGTCGTAACCCTTCTTGTGCCAATTGTCTGTCTCCCTTTCTTCCGTCGTTTGAGGTTCTGCTGTGCGTGTTTGTTCAGCCGTCGACCCCAGCTGCCCTTCGCTGTCCACGACATCCTCCGTGAGCTCCTCGGTCTGCCGCGGTATTTTTCTTCGCACTTCATCCTTCCCTCTTGTTTCATCTCTTCCTCTTGTTCCTCGCGCCCCCTGACGTGGCAGTCTGTGCTGCTCCCATGCCCTTGGCAATGCCGGTCCGTCCACCGCCTTGGTTGCCCCGTCTTCGTCGGCGACTGAGTTCGCTTCCGTGGCAATTTGGGAATTGGCTGGCCGTCCTTTTGTTGGGTGCCCTTCCCGTTTTTGGGTGCGCCCCCTTCTTGAGCATGTCTTTCAGCTGATCCAGCGTGGTCGGCAGCTCTCTTGGTCAGTACATCTCTCCCACTTCCTGCCTTGGATAGCGGCGCTCCTTGCACTCGCAGGTCAAAAAGGAGATGTTGTTGATGTAGTTCTGCAGCTGGAACCTTACAGTATCTCGTTGGGTGGTCAGGTGAATGGCAGCTAGCGCATGGCCAGTTGACATTGATTGTGTGATGGTGGATAATCACCGCCGCTTGGTCCAACTCAATGAAAGCCATTGCTCGCAGCCGGGCGGGCATTGATTCCCTTTCACGATAACTCTCCATTCCTTGTCATTGAGTCCTTTCAGACTTGCTTCCGGGTGCGTCATCTCCTGCACTGTGAGGCCTAAATTGTGTGTCAAAAGCCAGTGCATGTCTCTTGATGAGACCTCCTCTCCTCACCGCTACAGTGAATTCGTAGTAATCCAGGGGGACTAATTCATGCGTCGTGCGGGCTCGCTCCCTTTGCCCATCGTAGTCCGCATGTTAGTAACTTAGACGCCAATGGCATCCTCCAGTTGATCCACCTCGCCGCTGTCTGCCGACCTTTAAATGTTACAGTGACAACTCGAGTGTCCATATTCATCGCTATTCTTGAGAAAGCCGCCTTGAATTCCTCGACTTCTGCTTTCTGCTTGGAAGCCGCTTCCGGTCCGGCGCTGATGTGCCGCATGATCGCATGTCTTGGCATGCTTGCCCCAAAACTGCTGTCCCGGTGCGAGCCGTGCATACAAGGGGTACTCTATGGCGAGGAAAGTATCCGTGAAATACGCTAACTCCGCCGAGTTCATCGATTGCTTGAGGAACGGCGGCGGTCCCGGGACCTCGATCTCATGATTCAAAATCATAAGCAGGGCCTTATCTTCGTCCTCCGTTCGTTGCCGTAACTGCGTTACGCTCCGCGCTGGCTGCATGCAGAGCTGCTTCATTCGCCTCTGCTCAGCCGTCTCGCGCCCATAGCCCTTCTCTTCTAGTCCCTTGTTCACCGCTTCGATGTACGAGACCTTGCTTTTGCTCGCCCTTACCCCCCCCCCGTCGACCTCGTTACTTTTCTCGAAGTGGCAGAACTGCAGCCGCGCTTCCACGTCGTTCTGCGGAAGCCCTTCCGACACAATCCACTCCTTGATCCAAGCGTATAGCCGCCGTCCATGTTCGTGGTTGCTCAAATCCCAGTAACTTTCTAACTTCTGGTAGCGCTCACATTGCCGAGCCGTTGGCTTATCTTGCCATTGCTCCTTGAGAAGCTTCTCATCATCGTGCTTATTTCCTTTCTTGCGCTCTTGTCTGGAAAGCCTGGAAACGTCTGGCGCTAGCCAGGGTATCTAAGCGCCACCAGCGACAATACGTAGTCTTGTGGGGCTTCTTGTAGCAGGTACCGCTTCAGTTGGGTAAAAGCGACCTTCCATCTCCCAGGTCTATGCCTTCTTCCTTTCCGCCCCCAGCCACTTGCTCCCTTCTGCATTCCTCCCTTTTGGGGTTTGCTTCCTCGGTGAGCGCTTCTTGTCGCTCTGCTTGCCTTGCTGCTGTCCTTGAGCTGATCGCATGTCCGGGTCCTTGACGTTGCCATTGCTGCGCCTCCTCGCTGTGCTCGTCCCCGCAATTTCCCACTCCGCTTGCTGGACTTCAGCCCCTTCACTCTCGCCTTGCATCTCGATTCCTTCTCGTCCCCTGAGGGTCGAAAATTGCCGCCTGGAGCTGCTGAGCACCGCGATCCATGCCTGTGCTCTCGTTTCACGTGCCTCTCTCCAGTTTTACACTTAAAGATCGTATACCCGGGTTTTTTTGGGCCTTCCAAGCCCCCCCCCCCCTCCGGTCTAAAGTTGAGATCCCGCTGCTGCCCCGAGTCCGAAGAGTCGCGCGCCCTAGCCGGTAAATCTGGAAGTGGTATACTTAAACCTAGATAAAGGAACCGAACGATAGCTTTGGTGCCAAATGAGAACTGTATTGATGTAAATGGGGTTTCCTCCTAAAACTGATATTATAATGAGAGGTTCTGCCATCGGATGGCTGGCAGAACCCCTATCTATTGAATGACTCTCATTGGTAGAAAGGTGTTACTTTCTACCAGTCATAGCCTTTTGCTATGAATGTGGACCACCCTGTGGAGTGGTCACCTGAATGTATTCCTTAGTGCATGTTGCACTAAGATAGGAGGTGAACCGAATGTGTAGCCCCGCTACACCATCCCCCCGTTAGGATTGACGTGCCGGTCTCGACACGTCAATCCGTATTTTCTTGGGAGAACACGTGCTCATTCTCAATGAGCACGCCAACGACGTCTTCGTCTAAGACGCCGGCCGCTTCGGCAACAGCAAGTGCTGTCGTCGCCTCCAAGGCGACGACGGCCGCTGCCTCAGCCACGACCGCTACTGGCATCGCCTCGACGGCGATGTCGACAAGCGCGGCAACAGAGAGTCGCCTCTCTGTTGCTGGATACCACTCGAGATGGCAAGAGAAACATGCCATCCGAAACAAGACAGGCAAGATCATTGCTGTCGAAACCGGAGTGGGTATCTACTCTCCGGGTGGAGAGGAGTTCCCCTCGACTAGGAGTGAAGTCGAGGAGGGGGGAACTCGAAGGAGACAAGGACACTTGTCTCCGGGCCACACTGACCCCAATGTGGGTCTGCGTCGTCCACGCGAGGACGACTCGAACGCTTCGGGATCGAAGTGCTCGCGCAGCGGCAGTGGAACACCGCTCGCTGTCGCTGGAGCCTTGACGACTCCGCGGGATGGAGATGACTCCACTCCATCCGCTGCTG
The DNA here is from genome assembly GCF_020800215.1 of Phytophthora ramorum. Classification (NCBI taxonomy): domain Eukaryota; phylum Oomycota; class Peronosporomycetes; order Peronosporales; family Peronosporaceae; genus Phytophthora; species Phytophthora ramorum. The sequence continues at coordinate 512,107 of NW_027150660.1, read as the reverse complement.
CTGCGGCCTCGCGCACTGAACCAGTGCGCGAGCCGTGGATGCCGTCTCAATTTGAGATCAGCAGCCGATTTGGTGCGGCCGTGTCACCGAATCCGTACGCGCTGTATTCGTGCAACCATCGTTGACGATGACGGACCAAAGGCGCAACTACTACATCGGGCTTCCATGAGCTCCGATGGTTTGCGAGCAAGAAGACTTCTCGCAGAAGCAAAGTGCCCGAATGGCAGGCACTTTGTCAAAGTTGGAGTGCCTTTGTTGAAAACTTCAACAAAACCCCCGCTGGCTATCGCGACCGGATTAGCCAGGCGCGGGAGCGCTACGAGAAGTTCTCGAGGCGTGGTCAACTTGAACGACTGCACCATGGTGCAGTCGGTATCGAACTTCCTTACGCAGTGCCTTATGACACTGCTTGTGAGTACTGCTACCCCGGAGCAGTACGCATTACTGAACGGGACGTCAACGGGTACACGTCCATGTGTGTACCTGACGACCTCAAGACCTGCGCGCTAGTTTTTAGGCGCAGGCGTCTATAGTGCTGTAGGCGACTACAGCGCTCGCCCAAGTTTTACGCCCTTCGGCGGAGGTGGCGGTGGCGGCCTTCGTACGCCGTCACCATTTCCGGAATGTCCTCCATCAGGCATTCCGTGATTCTGGAGAGGATCCACCCCAACACGATACGAAAATGAACCGGACCTCGGGTCAGGTTCCGATGACCAACAATTCGCTGGACGATCCAGCGAGTTGCCCCGCGTGCGTCTCGCAACGGGGTGGGGGGGGCGGGAAGACGCCCCGGGTTTGGTCAACCAAACCTTGAGTCTCGCTTGGAGGCTGTTGAGCGTCTCCAAGCGTCGCAGTTCGCTGCTCTGCGTCAGGAGCTGAGCTTGTTGAAGGCTCAGCTCGCGGAGGTTGCGCAGACGACCTCGAACGTAAAGGTCGAGGTCGGGACGAGGCTCTCTGGCGCCTGAAGCGCGTCGCCGCGCTCGAGAGCGCTTTGGCGAGTCACCAGACGTAGGTGACTCGTGCTGCACGTACGGCTTCAGTCGCCCAACGTAAAACGTTGGGTGCAAGCGCATGCTGGACGGTATGTCCAGTGTGTACGCGTTGCCATGCTTCGCCAACACGGTGAATGGCCCAATGAAGCGCGGAGCAAGCTTGCTTGCTCCGAAATCGGAAACTGCATGTTAGCTAGGTTCTGCGTAGCTAACAGAACTAATGAACCAACTTTGAATTCATTTGTGTTTCCCCTGCCGGTGTTATCGGCATTCAGCTTCTGTCGATCGACAGAAGCTGCTATTGCATCTGGACAAACCGAATTACGGCTTGTCGGCGCTGGACAAAGTCCATTGCATCCGAGCTGAACCCCTGGTTCAGTTCGTGCTCCTTGTTCGCAGCAGGCCCGGCCTGTGCGTGATGTTCGTTGTCGTTTAAAGTGTCTACGCCCGTCGTAGACACTGTCTTGTCGTCGCCATGACTGCGCGCAGTACGTGCGCGAGTCGTCACAGCTGATACATTGCTTGTATCAGCGTGCTTATCCGGTTGTTTTGAATTAACCGGATCCTCCCCACTTAAGGAAGGAGCTACCGCACCGAGTACGCTCGGTACGCGTGGGTGTCATGGCATTCACGTAGAACGGTGTGTGTCCTGTCGAGACATGCACCGAGTTGTTGATGGCGAACTCCGCCATCGGCAAGCAGTCGCTCCATTGATGGAACGAGTGCGCGTAGCTCTTCATGGTGTCAACCAGCACGCGGTTGACACGCTCTGTTTGTCCGTCGGTCTGCGGGTGATCCGCAGTCGACATGGACAACTGCCCAAGAAGTGTAAACACTTCTTGCCAGAATCGCGCTGTAAAGCGCGGATCCCGATCCGACACGATGTCGAGTGGCATACCATGGTGTCTAAACACCATGTCGACAAACAGACATGCCGTCTGTTTGGCTGTCACCTCGGCTGGTACTGCAGCAAGATGCACCATCTTGCTGAAGCGGTCAACAAAGACCACAATACCAGTCCTCCGCTTGTTGTCTTGCGGAAGACCAAAAACAAAGTCCATTGAAATGGACTGCCAGCACTCCGACGGAGTCGGTAGTGATTGAAGCGGAGCCTGCGAGTTGGGCGCAGGCTTCACGCGCTGGCATACCTCGCAAGCACGAACGTACTTGCGTACCCATTGTACTGGTGACTCCAATAGAAGTCACGCGTGAGAAGCAAATATGTCTTCTCACGGCCAGGATGTCCCGATGTCGGGGCATCGTGGTACTCGTACGTGATCTTGAGCTTCAGCTCATGATCATCCGGCACGACAATGCGATCTGCGTTGTCGTCGACTGCGCTGTAAAGCAGCAGACCATTGTGTACACGATAACGGTGTACACGGGCACGAAGGTGTTTGGCCAGCTTCTGACGAGACTTGTCAGAAGGTGTGGAGAAGTACTCCAACAACTGCTTCGCATCCGCATCATGTGCGTATGCGGCCTTCACGTCGTCCACAAGGACGGGGGTGACGACGGCGTTGGCGTCGGCCTCTTGCACCGCATAATCTGGTCGACGCGAAAGCGCGTCGGCCACGACATTCAACCTTCCAGGTTTGTACTCAACCTGGAAGTTGTATTCAGCAAAGAATGACAGCCACCGTGCCATTCTTTGTGATATGTGCGGCGACTTGATCGCCGTACGCAACGATGCGTGGTGTGTAGACCACGAATGGTCTACTCCCAAGTAGATACACTCGAAACTTTGCGAGTGCATACTTCATGGCAAGGAGTTCCTTGTCATGTACCGGGTAATTGCGCTCAGCTGGCTTCAGCTGACGCGATTGGTAGTAAACCACACGATCACGACCTTCGTGATCGAGTTGCATCAGTGCGCATCCGATCGCGAAATCGGATGCATCGCACACAACGTGGAATGGGCGATCTTGGTCGGCCACCGCCAAGATCGGCGCCTCAGTCAAGCCCTGCTTGACTGCTTCGAAGGCCTGCTGACAATCAGCAGTCCATTCCCATGCAGCCTCTTTCTTTAAGAGCTGCGACAGCGGGCGAATCTTGCCCGCGTAGTTGCTCACGTACTTGCACAAGTACGTGGCGAGTCCAAGGAACTGCCGCAGTTCCTTTACGTTTGAAGGCGTAGGCCATTCATTGATCACTCTGACCTTTCCTGGGTCAGGGCGTACGCCGTTCTTCCCCACGAGACACCCAAGTACGGGTATCTCGGTCGCCCCGAAGATACACTTCTTCAGGTTCGCGTAGAGCTTGTGCTTTCGCATGAGCTCAAGCAACTTGCGGAGATGCTCTGTGCATCTCCACATCCGATTTCCCATTCACAGCCCGGCTGTGAATGAACACGTCGTCGAAATAGCTCGGTGCGAAGTCGCGCACCGAGCGCAACAAGTGCGTGACGCACCTGTTGAACGTCGCTGGGGCGTTCTTCAGCCCCTGCGGCATCACGAGCCACTCCCAGAGCATGCCGCTCGGAGTGCTTACCGCGTGAGAGGGATATCACTCTCACGCATGAGGATCTGATAGAACCCGTCTCTCAGATCCAGAGTACTGAAGATAGTACTCGAGGTCATCGAATCGATGATCACATCTTTTCGAGGTATCGGCGTCTGCGCCGGTACCGTCGCATCGTTCAGCTTGTTGTACGCATGAACGATGCGCCACGCCCTGTGGTTTCTTCACACAGAACGTAGGCGCGCTGTGCGGGGACTTCGATTCCCGCACTTGTCCTGCATTGCGACGACTTTCAAAGAAGTCGTCGATTGCCTTGACTTGCTCACGCGGCAGTGGCCACTGTCGCGTGACGCAGTACTTCGTTCCCGGCACGAGATCAATCTCGTGCTGAACACCCTTGTCCTGCGGTAACTCCGCAGGAATGTCGTCCGGGAGTACATCCTTGTACTCACGCAAGACCTTGTAAAAGGGGCTCGCCTTGAGCGAGTCCCAGCCTTGCTCGTCGAAGCGTTCCTTCTTCGACTTCGCGCTGAGGGCGTCCGCGCCCTCAGAGATGAGCTGATTCAGCTCTTCTGCTTCACACGTCATCCTCTCGACGTCCGAGAGGATGCAGATCTGCTCGATGCGTCCATCGTGCAGTTCGCGAGCGAAACGCTTCCAGCTTGTGACTGGGAGCGACATCAACTCCGACGCTAACGTCGGAGGATTCCAGCCTCATTCTTGTATTGGAGACCAATACTCGTACGCGTCAAGACATCAATGTCTCGACGGTCGTCTCCAACTCCTGTGTCTGCCCGGCAGACACTGCTTGTAGCGTCTCGGTCCCTGACCGAGACTTGCGCAGCTTTTCTCGCTTGCGCCGTTCACTTCTCGTGCGGAGCCCGGCTCCGCGAGTTTCTTCTTGTCCAGGCCCGGCCGTGGACAGTTGTTCCTTGTATTCGCCGGCGGGTTTACCCGCGGGCGCACGCGTTCAAGCCCGGCTTGATCGCGCACCGCTTCGTCGTGCAGCCCGGCTGCACGCGAGCTCGCAAGCATTTCCGGTGCGGGACGTTTGCAGCGTCGGCTCCCAGAGCCGACGCCCTTCTTTACCTCTACGCCTAACGGCGGAGTGTCTTTCGACAATTGTGTGTCGACATATCTATCGCGAGACCCTCTCGAATCCGATGAATCAGGCCCTGCTGATTCGTTTCACATCTTCTCCAACGACTCTCGCAGTCGTTGGCGTTCGCTTGGGTGACCGGAGACAGCCGCATTCCGCGCTGTCTCTAGTGGAGGGCCGCATGCACCACGTGGTGCATGTGCTGCGCCGACAGGGCCATCGCTCTCTGTCGCGCTGCTGCTGCTCCCGAAGCGCACGATCGTGCGCTTCGTCCAGTCGATCACCGGATCATGCCGTGCAAGCCACGGCATGCCCAACACCATATCGAACTTATCGTCCAGTTCCAGGACGATAAGCTCGTCGACGAACTCTCTCTTGATAAGAGAAGCGTACGCGTACGATACGCTTCTCGGTTCTAACAACGACACCCGTTGCTAGCCTCACTTCCAATAGACTTCGAGGTGTTTCACCTCCTCGAAGTCAAGCCTTGGAAGGCTCTGCAGTCGAACAAAGTTGTTCGACGCACCACAGTCCACTAGAGCACGAAGAGACTTCTCTCTTTCGAGCTTACCTTCAGGATGACAAGGTTCGGCTTGTCATCTTGCTTCTTGCAGTGAGATTGACTCTCACTGGGGGCAGCGATCTTCATTGCAGCGTGTCCGATGTCGACACGCTCGACCGCATCACCAGCAGGGGCCCCGCGCCTGCTGGTCCTTCTAGTTTTTTGATTGCCCGTGACGATACCCAGTATCGCCACGACGGCTCCTCGCCGCGTGCACAGTGCTGTGCACTCGCGGGCGTAGTGACCGATGTTTCCGCAGCGGAAACAACGCACATTCGTTGATCCACGACGCTGCTGGAACCAGCAGCGGTCGCACTCGAGAGGTCCATTGGTTCGGGACCTCCCGACGGCCTTACCACCGGTCGTGGCATAGCCGTGGGGCGTTCACATGCAGTTTAGCCTGCCGCAGGCTAAACTCTTCTTGCATTGCAAGCGCAATTGCAGCCTCGAGAGTATTTGGATACTCTCGGAAGAGATAGGTCTTCACAGGCCCATCTCTAAGGCCCTTCATGAACGTGACGACCTTTGTCGCCTCGTCAATCGGGTTGGTCACGATGTTCGAGACCAAGTACTGTGCTCTTTGGGCGTAAGCATGCACGTCATGCTTGCCCGTTGCAGATCGAGGAACTCCACCCTCGATCGGAACTCGTTCTGCGGGGGCTCAAACGCTAGCTTGAGCTCCTCCTTGAACTCTTCGTACGTGCTAAAGCACGTAGGTCCGTGAGTCGGCGTCCGTACGCCCAACTCCTTGCTCGTGCCAAGACATGACATGGCGAACGCAACCTTCGACAACGGGTCGACGATACTTGAGCGTAATGGCAGTGTCGATGTAGCGGGGCTACACATTCGGTTCACCTCCTACCTTAGTGCAACATGCACTAAGGAATACATTCAGGTGACCACTCCACAGGGTGGTCCACATTCATAGCAAAAGGCATATGACTGGTAGAAAGTAACACCTTTCTACCAATGAGAGTCATTCAATAGATAGGGGTTCTGCCAGCCATCCAATGGCAGAACCTCTCATTAGAAATATCAGTTTTAGGAGGAAACCCCATTTACAATCAATACAGTTCTCATTTGGACCAAAGCTTCGTTCGGTTCCTTTATTAGGTTTAAGTATACTTGGGATACAAGTATACTGAACTTAAGTAAATTATCCTACGCTTCCTCATACACGTGCGCACACGTGTAAGCTTAAGTAGTGGGTCTAAGCAGACCCATTACACCTGGTAGCACTTTGTAGTCCGTCCAACGACCGACTAACACGTTCGTATGGAATACGAACGCGGGGCTGAGAACCTGCCCTCGGACAGTAACATGTCCGTGGGTAGCCAAACACGTCTGCAACGCATGTTGCGCGTGCAGACTGCCCCCACCTGTCGGAACCAGAGTGGGAGGCCCTCCAACGACTGTCAACAGTCATTGGGGAAGCGGCGGTAGCAACGATGTTGCGAACGCTATCACCGACGGAGCAACACGGTGTTGCTCTGGGTTTCATCGTGAAGGAACAGCGTGAAACCGCTGCTCGAACTTCGGTGTCGCCATCGGCCACACCGCGCGTGGAGTCATTGAAACTCCACGTAAGCAGCTACGTTGGAAGAGAGGGGAGCCTCTCCTCCGTTGGCTTGTCGAGGTCGACACTGCCATTGCGGCTCGACGTATCGTCGACCGTTGTCGAAGGTTGCGTTCGCCATGTCATGTCTTGGCGACGAGCGAGGAGTTGGGCGTACGGACGCCGACTCACAGACCCTACGTGCTTTAGCACGTACGAAGAGTTCAAGGAGGAGCTCAAACTAGCGTTTGAGCCCCCGCAGAACGAGTTCCGATCGAGGGCGGAGTTCCTCGATCTGCAACAGGGCAAGCATGACGTGCATGCTTACGCCCAAAGAGCACGGTACTTGGTCTCGAACATCGTGACCAACCCGATTGACGAGGCGACAAAGGTCGTCACGTTCATGAAGGGCCTTAGAGATGGGCCTGTGAAGACCTATCTCTTCCGAGAGTATCCAAATACTCTCGAGGCTGCAATTGCGCTTGCAATGCAAGAAGAGTTTAGCCTGCGGCAGGCTAAACTGCATGTGAACGCCCCACGGCTGATGCCACGACCGGTGGTAAGGCCGTCGGGAGGTCCCGAACCAATGGACCTCTCGAGTGCGACGCTGCTGGTTCCCAGCAGCGTCGTATCAACGAATGTGCGTTGTTTCCGCTGCGGAAACATCGGTCACTACGCGCGAGTGCACAGCACCTGTGCACGCGGCGAGGAGCCGTCGTGGCGATACTGGGTATCGTCACGGGCAATAAAAAAACTAAAGGGACCAGCAGGCGCGGGGCGCCCTGCTGGTGATGCGATCGAGCGTGTCGACATCGGACACGCTGCAATGAAGATCGCTGCCCCAGTGAGAGTCAATCTCACTGCAAGAAGCAAGATGACAAGCCGAACCTTGTCATCCTGAAGGTAAGCTCGAAGAGAGAGAAGTCTCTTCGTGCTCTAGTGGACTGTGGTGCGTCGAACAACTTTGTTCGACTGCAGAGCCTTCCAAGGCTTGACTTCGAGGAGGTGAAAACACCTCGAAGTCTATTGGAAGTGAGGCTAGCAACGGGTGTCGTTGTTAGAACCGAAAGCGTATCGTACGCGTACGCTTTCTTATCAAGAGAAGGAGTTCGTCGACGAGCTTATCGTCCGAACTGGACGATAAGTTCGATATGGTGTTGGGCATGCCGTGGCTTGCACGGCATGATCCGGTGATCGACTGGACGAAGCGCACGATCGTGCGCTTCGGGAGCAGCAGCAGCGCGACAGAGAGCGATGGCCCTGTCGGCGCAGCACATGCACCACGTGGTGCATGCGGCCTCCACTAGAGACAGCGCGGAATGCGGCTGTCTCCGGTCACCCAAGCGAACGCCAACGACTGCGAGAGTCGTTGGAAGAAGATGTGAACGAATCAGCAGGGCCTGGTTCAATCGGATTCGAGAGGGTCTCGAAGGTCGCGGGCGACGCGTAGGCGTAGTGTAAGAATGTCGACGACCTGCGAAAGACACTCCGCCGTTAGGCGTAGAGGTAAAGAAGCGCGTCGGCTCTGGGAGCCGACGCAGTGCAAACGTCCCGCACCGGAAATGCTTGCGAGCTCGCGTGCAGCCGGGCTGCACGACGAAGCGGTGCGCGATCAAGCCGGGCTTGAACGCGTGCGCCCGCGGGTAAACCCGCCGGCGAATACAAGGAACAACTGTCCACGGCCGGGCCTGGACAAGAAGAAACTCGCGGAGCCGGGCTCCGCACGAGAAGTGAACGGCGCAAGCGAGAAAAGCTGCGCAAGTCTCGGTCAGGGACCGAGACGCTACAAGCAGTGTCTGCCGGGCAGACACAGGAGTTGGAGACGACCGTCGAGACATTGATGTCTTGACGCGTACGAGTATTGGTCTCCAATACAAGAAGATGAGGCTGGATAATCCTCCGACGTTAGCGTCGGAGTTGATGTCGCTCCCAGTCACAAGCTGGAAGCGTTTCGCTCGCGAACTGCACGATGGACGCATCGAGCAGATCTGCATCCTCTCGGACGTCGAGAGGATGACGTGTGAAGCAGAAGAGCTGAATCAGCTCATCTCTGAGGGCGCGGACGCCCTCAGCGCGAAGTCGAAGAAGGAACGCTTCGACGAGCAAGGCTGGGACTCGCTCAAGGCGAGCCCCTTTTACAAGGTCTTGCGTGAGTACAAGGATGTACTCCCGGACGACATTCCTGCGGAGTTACCGCAGGACAAGGGTGTTCAGCACGAGATTGATCTCGTGCCGGGAACGAAGTACTGCGTCACGCGACAGTGGCCACTGCCGCGTGAGCAAGTCAAGGCAATCGACGACTTCTTTGAAAGTCGTCGCAATGCAGGACAAGTGCGGGAATCGAAGTCCCCGCACAGCGCGCCTACGTTCTGTGTGAAGAAACCACAGGGCGGGTGGCGCATCGTTCATGCGTACAACAAGCTGAACGATGCGACGGTACCGGCGCAGACGCCGATACCTCGAAAAGATGTGATCATCGATTCGATGACCTCGAGTACTATCTTCAGTACTCTGGATCTGAGAGACGGGTTCTATCAGATCCTCATGCGTGAGAGTGATATCCCTCTCACAGCGGTAAGCACTCCGAGCGGCATGCTCTGGGAGTGGCTCGTGATGCCGCAGGGGCTGAAGAACGCCCCAGCGACGTTCAACAGGTGCGTCACGCACTTGTTGCGCTCGGTGCGCGACTTCGCACCGAGCTATTTCGACGACGTGTTCATTCACAGCCGGGCTGTGAATGGGATCGGATGTGGAGATGCATACAGAGCATCTCCGCAAGTTGCTTGAGCTCATGCGAAAGCACAAGCTCTACGCGAACCTGAAGAAGTGTATCGGGGCGACCGAGATACCCGTACTTGGGTGTCTCGTGGGGAAGAACGGCGTACGCCCTGACCCAGGAAAGGTCAGAGTGATCAATGAATGGCCTACGCCTTCAAACGTAAAGGAACTGCGGCAGTTCCTTGGACTCGCCACGTACTTGTGCAAGTACGTGAGCAACTACGCGGGCAAGATTCGCCCGCTGTCGCAGCTCTTAAAGAAAGAGGCTGCATGGGAATGGACTGCTGATTGTCAGCAGGCTTTGAAGCAGTCAAGCAGGGCTTGACTGAGGCGCCGATCTTGGCGGTGGCCGACCAAGATCGCCCATTCCACGTTGTGTGCGATGCATCCGATTTCGCGATCGGATGCGCACTGATGCAACTCGATCACGAAGGTCGTGATCGTGTGGTTTACTACCAATCGCGTCAGCTGAAGCCAGCTGAGCGCAATTACCCGGTACATGACAAGGAACTCCTTGCCATGAAGTATGCACTCGCAAAGTTTCGAGTGTATCTACTTGGGAGTAGACCATTCGTGGTCTACACCGACCACGCATCGTTGCGTACGGCGATCAAGTCGCCGCACATATCCAAAGAATGGCACGGTGGCTGTCATTCTTTGCGGAATACAACTTCCAGGTTGAGTACAAACCTGGAAGGTTGAATGTCGTGGCCGACGCGCTTTCGCGTCGACCAGATTATGCGGTGCAGAGGCGACTACACCTCGTCGTCCTTGGATGACGTGAAGGCCGCATACGCGCATGATGCGGATGCGAAGCATTGTTGGAGTACTTCTCCACACCTTCTGACAAGTCTCGTCAGAAGCGGCCAAACACCTTCGTGCCCGTGTACACCGTTATCGTGTACACAATGGTCTGCTGCTTTACAGCGCAGTCGACGACAACGCAGATCGCATTGTCGTGCCGGATGATCATGAGTGAAGCTCAAGATCACGTACGAGTACCACGATGCCCCGACATCGGGACATCCTGGCCGTGAGAAGACATTTGCTTCTCACGCGTGACTTCTATGGAGTCACCAGTAAATGGGTACGCAAGTACGTTCGTGCTTGCGAGGTATGCCAGCGCGTGAAGCCTGCGCCCAACTCGCAGGCTCCGCTTCAATCACTACCGACTCCGTCGGAGTGCTGGCAGTCCATTTCAATGGACTTGTGTTTTGGTCTTCCGCAAGACAACAAGCGGAGGACTGGTATTGTGGTCTTTGTTGACCGCTTCAGCAAGATGGTGCATCTTGCTGTAGTACCAGCCGAGGTGACAGCCAAACAGACGGCATGTCTGTTTGTCGACTGGTGTTTAGACACCATGGTATGCCACTCGACATCGTGTCGGATCGGGATCCGCGCTTTACAGCGCGATTCTGGCAAGAAGTGTTTACACTTCTTGGGACGCAGTTGTCCATGTCGACTGCGGATCACCCGCAGACCGACGGACAAACAGAGCGTGTCAACCGCGTGCTGGTTGACACCATGAAGAGCTACGCGCACTCGTTCCATCAATGGAGCGACTGCTTGCCGATGGCGGAGTTCGCCATCAACAACTCGGTGCATGTCTCGACAGGACACACACCGTTCTACGTGAATGCCATGAGGCACCCACGCGTACCGAGCGTACTCGGTGCGGTAGCTCCTTCCTTAAGTGGGGGAGGTATCCGGTTAATTCAAAACAACCGGATAAGCACGCTGATACAAGCAATGTATCAGCTGTGACGACTCGCGCACGTACTGCGCGCAGTCATGGCGACGACAAGACAGTGTCTACGACGGGCGTAGACACTTTAAACGACAACGAACATCACGCGCAGGCCGGGCCTGCTGCGAACAAGGAGCACGAACTGAACCAGGGGTTCAGCTCGGATGCAATGGACTTTGTCCAGCCGACAAGCCGTAATTCGGTTTGTCCAAGATGCAATAGCAGCTTCTGTCGATCGACAGAAGCTGAATGCCGATAACACCGGCAGGGGAAACACAAATGAATTCAAAGTTGGTTCATTAGTTCTGTTAGCTACGCAGAACCTAGCTAAACATGCAGTTTCCGATTTCGGAGCAAGCTTGCTGCTCCGCGCTTCATTGGGCCATTCACCGTGTTGGCGAAGCATGGCAACGCGTACACACTGGACATACCGTCCAGCATGCGCTTGCACCCAACGTTTTACGTTGGGCGACTAAAGCCGTACGTGCAGCACGAGTCACCTACGTCTGGTGACTCGCCAAAGCGCTCTCGAGCGCGGCGACGCGCTTCAAGGCGCCAGAGAGCCTCGTCCCGACCTCGACCTTTACGTTCGAGGTCGTCTGCGCAACCTCCGCGAGCTGAGCCTTCAACAAGCTCAGCTCCTGACGCAGAGCAGCGAACTGCGACGCTTGGAGACGCTCAACAGCCTCCACGCGAGACTCAAGGTTTGGTTGACCAAACCCGGGGCGTCTTCCCCCCACCCCCCACCCACCCCGTTACGAGACGCACGCGGGGCAACTCGCTGGATCGTCCAGCGAATTGTTGGTCATCGGAACCGGACCTCGGATCTGGTTCTTTTTCATATTCGTTGGAGAGGATTTCCTCCCCAACACGATATGTAATGGGTCTGCTTAGACCCACTACTTAAGCTTACACGTGTGACACGTGTATGAGGAAGCGTAGGAATAATTTACTTAAGTTCAGTATACTTGTATCCGCAAGTATACTTAAACCTAAATAAAGGAACCGAACGATAGCTTTGGTGCCAAATGAGAACTGTATTGATTGTAAATGGGGTTTCCTCCTAAAACTGAGATTTATAATGAGAGGTTCTGCCATCGGATGGCTGGCAGAACCCCTATCTATTGAATGACTCTCATTGGTAGAAAGGTGTTACTTTCTACAGTCATATGCCTTTTGCTATGAATGGGACCACCCTGTGGAGTGGTCACTGAATGTATTCCTTAGTGCATGTTGCACTAAGGTAGGAGGTGGACGACTGTGTAGCCCCGCTACACATAGACACACCAGCCGTGCGACCGCCGAGTGTGGGTGTACTTCGATCAAATCCACTATGGTGTCAATATTTGGCTCAGCCCTCGTACAATATCCCTCTGTTGCGTTACTGTAATCGTAGCAGGGGCCTCAGTGACAGCCGTGTGTATGTCCAATGTAATATTTTTCCTTTGCCGGATGTACGCCACCACTGGGTGCTGAAGTGAGGCCGTGTGAAGTGGACCTCTCGGTCATATGTGGTTCGTTCTGCCAGTTCCGAAAAATTGTATACAAGTAGCCGCACCTCTCTTCTGCGGAGTTCTGTTGTTCCCCCAAGGGTGTCCGTAAGAACATAAAGTCAATCCATCCATACGCTACTCGCTGCCACTGGACCACTTCCCTAGGTTGCAGGCCTGTTTGGGAAATCTTCATGCTCTGGCTAATGACCTGCGATGTCCTGTACCTGTATACACCTGAAGTTGCTGACATTCAGCGCACTGTAGCCAGTCTAGCTGTGGTAGGCCTCTTTTTTCATTTTTTGGCCTAGTGGTAGACTTAGCAATTGTCCTTAGAAACTCCGTGCAGTCAAGACTGAGTGAGCCTCCGTCCATGAGGTGTACAGTTCTCCTTCCTCAGAAGCCAGCATCACAAACTTTTCCATTCCCTCGCCCCCTTGTGGATCCGCGGTACCAGCCTGTATTAGTAGCGTGCGTCCAGTTTTCCACAATGTCGTGCGTCTCTGGAAACCAGCTGCACTGGCGGGTGCAAATTCCAGTAATATATACTCTTGGAGCTAGTCCGGCCGCGTTGTTGTAAAAAGTATATCTCCAACTACGTGTGTGTTGTGCGTTCCCCATTCAGCCCAGTTTCGCACCGTGACTGCCGCTTGTTGTTGGCTTTTGCTGAAAAGGTGAAGAACCGGACGGAGGATGTCGCTGTCCTTTGCTCTGAGAAATTGGAGTTGGGGCTGTACCGTAATTGTTGACTTGAGGTGTGCTGGAGCAACTGCGTAGCGGGTAGCGATCAGAGGTCGGGGTCAGACTTGAAACTCCAGACGAATCTCCAACGCGTGACCTAGGCTACGAACGGGAATCTAGAGTTGAACAGGCCTTTATAAATCTACCACGGCTGATGCTGCCACGCATGGGGCGAATACGCCTGGTGAACGCGACATCCGGTCTTGAGACCGGAGCTCTTCCATTGACTTCGATCGCAAGCTTGGAAAGGATGAAAGGATCCAATATTTGTTTACTTGGGTTCTGTGTGGAGGTTAGCTGGAGCCTTCGTGTATATCATAGCTTGCGTGCTCAATAGGAACTCATGTATTAACTCCGCATTCGCAATAAGATTTGCATTTGAGCTTTGAAGAATTACAACTTAAACTTCACCTTCGTGGCTGCGAGCATGACGAGAGCTTCTGAAGCTATTGAGGTGTCGTATCTCAAGCTGGCGAAACTTGACGCTCATGCAGTTTCGCGGGCGATACAGCTGGTAAGTTGAATGGAAATACCTTAGAAAATTCGGCTCAATCAAGTTTACTAGTCTCTACAGCAATGATTTTAGTGTACACAGCCTCAGTGATTCGCAGCGAAAAGTGGCACATGGACCCCGTACCGAGCTTAACTATTCGATGCATACCTGTCAGGAGCAGAGGGAAGAGAATTTCAAAGCGAAGCGGCTTGCAGTATAAGCCGTCGTACGCGTTCACGGACCACTAGAGCCGACTGACTGGCGAGCGAGAAGTGATCGGGCACCCAATGCTGAAGACCCTTCAGGCGTGTTCGTGGCCAGGCATGGATCTGACTGCCATGGCTGCAAATGGAGAAGGTGATGAAGCGGCGGAATCAAGCTTTGGAAACTGTGTGGTGGATTCTGGATCAAGCGAACTTCCGCCGCCAGACGTGAACTTCAAGACTTAACCAATAGACAGTGTGCAACTTGATGCAATTAAGTCAATCACAGAAGGAGCTACGCCTGATCCTGGTGCATCAAGGTCAGCGTGCTTCGTTGGAGATGGCAGAGCCAGACATCTGGCCCTGACCAAACTTTCATAGATCTTGTAGAACAGGCCGCCAGTGATCCAAGTGGAATCGCGGGTTGCCTTACATGTCCCCTTTCATGCTGCCATCAGCATGAAGGTTTCATACTTTCATTGAGAAGGATGGATGGTGACGACTGTCCAAATCTCTCACTCTTCAATTGCTAGTTACATCGCACGCTACCAATACACTAGGCTACAAGTTTCCAGCAGGATCGCCACCTGTCTTGCCTCGTGTTGAAGTTGCTTCAACTCCGGAAAGCAGCACAAAGAATTCTTTAGTGGTACTGACGTACTACTCGCTCAAGTGGTACGACCCGACCTACTAGCCGATCGTGACCTGTCGTCATGCCAAAACGCCACGCTGATGATTCAAGTGACGAGGAGTAGTCCTGAATACTCGAAGCCGATGCCTGTACCCATCTTCGCGCTGATTCTCCACCAAGATTGAGTTCCATTTCCCACAAAGCACTGGTGAAGTGGGATAAGCTGCGCAAGGAGTATGAGGCCAAGATGAGAGCTCGTTGCTGAAGCTCTGGCGAGGACTACAACTTGGTGATCAGAACGTAAAGGAGTCTTTCGATCTCCGTCTCCTAGAGACGTTCTGTGCGCTGAGACTTCGGCAGGACGTCGCGATGTCACCGAAGGACAACTCATCGCCGAGATCAAGCATCTACTAGGGAAGGTCAAGAACGACGACCTGCCCGACATCAAGACACTGTGCGCGAAGGAACTACGGATGGATCTGTCGGAGACAGACGTAGATGCCCGCGTACTGGCCTACTTTCAGTGTTTCCATGAAGTCGTCCTGGAGAACGGACTTGAAGAAGTTTCTCCGGTGATTATGGTGAGAAGGATACGTGCAAGCGTTTGGTGTCGTGTTTGGCCCCTCCGGTCCTGAAGGCCGATGTCAAAAGTGCCGTTCGCTGGACTAACAAGGAGGCTGGCAAAAAACATTCAAAAGCGGTACACGCTGATCTACGAGAAGGCTGTCGAACACGAGCATCATTTCCAGCAGAACAAGCGAATGCGACTGATGGTGAAGGACAAAACTTCGCTCCCAATCTGCGAAGAATGTTGAGAATCGACTACGGCTCATTCGAAGAAGCGTCCTCGTAACGATGCTGGTAAGCGATCCGTGTCGAAGAATCCGACACGACGGTTAGAAGATCGACCAGAAGATTAACAAACCTTTAACGTCTATCTTGCCCAAAGAGCCGCCGTCGCCGTTCCCGAAGTGCCATATATGCACTGGCTCAGCGATTGCACGAAGGCTACTGACGCTGAGAAGATTGTGCTTCGGCAGAAGCTTCGCGAAGCTAACAAAGCTCGCCAGTCTCACGTGAAGAGATTGAAGAAGTTAATGCCGCCGACCTCACGCACTGTGACGATCAACGGCGTACTAGATTTGCCGTGTTGTCCGGACACTGGTTCCGACTACACGGTGATCAGCCGTTCGCAGTGGAAACTATTGCTCGACGTGGATCCCTCGGTGCAGGAGATTCCGTTGGAGACGCCAGTGTGCAGCCAGTCGTATGATGCACACGCAGTCGTGGCTGAGAAGAAAGCCATGCCTCATGTCCTGATTCACACGGCTGCTGGACCGATGCAGCCAGTGGAAGATGCACCGTGTCTGATGTGGATACGGACGTAGACGAATTCATTATTGGTCAAGACCTGTTGATCGCCCTGGGTATCGATGTGGATCGGCAGCTTGAGCAGCTCGCCTCCCATCACGAAGACGATACCGGTGGTGATCCATTTGATTTGGAGGCGGACGGACGCCCCGTGAACCGAAGTCATGTGGCTTCTGATGAAGAAATTCGTGCTGCAGTCGAGACTCTAATTGAAAGAGCCCTGGAGCATAAATCTCCACCCGAAAACGTGGACAAGTTGCGAACCATCGTGCACATGTACGATGTGTGGCGCCTGGAACCCCGTGACGATCCACCTACTCGCGTTCCACCGCTCGAAGTGCGTTTGAAGGATGGGGCTCAACCATGCAAATGTAAGCCTCGCAAGTATCCTCCACATGTTCGCCAATTTTTATGTGGGTTTAACGACCAACTTGTGACACTAGGATGGGTCTACAAAAACTCAACAAGTCGCTGGGCAAGCCCCGTTCTCCCCGTCAAAAAATCACAAGAGCCCATGGATTTGCAAATGACCGACTATCGCGAATTCAACTCAATGACCGACATCATGGCTGCCGTAATGCCGATTATTTCCTTGGTAATGGAAAATGCACGTGGAAAACAACATTTTGGACTTTTCGACTTCATTAAGGGTTTCTGGCAGCTACCTTTAGCTGGGCCCTGCCAGGAGTGGTTATCCTACATGACTGATGAGAAGATCTACACTCCACGACGCGTACCACCAGGCTGTGGCGACGCTGCTATCTATTTCCAAAAACTATGGAGGCGTGCTTTGCGACGCTACTGTCCCAGCACCTCCTCGTGTGGATCGACGACCTGTTGCTCTGCGCGGACGACATAGACACTTACCTGGGCAAACTCGCTGAGTTATTTTCGTTGCTGAATGATTTTGGCCTCAAACTCGGCGTGAAGAAATCCAGCCTGTATCAACAGGAAGTGAAGTGGTGTGGCAAAATCATCGACGCCAATGGTGTGCGCCATGACCCCGCCACGATTGACTCACTCCGTGCAATGTCGTACCCCAGTACAGCAGGGGAGTTGCAGCAGTTCTTGTGTGCAATTAATTGGATGCGAGGCAGTCTCATTGACTATGCTCGTCAAGTCTCTCCACTTCAACACCGATTAGATGAAGCTCTGGCCAAGACACGACGCACGAAGCGTGTGGCTGCTGGAATTTTAATTGAGCTTAGTGCAGCAGAGAGATCTTCCTTCGACATTGTGAAAGACATGCTAGCCTCAGCGGCTACGCTTGCTTTCCCGAATGACTCAGCGACGACATGTCTGCTTCGGATATTGGGTGGGCCGTCATTGTGACGTAAGTAAAGGACTTTGACATCAAAGTGCCTGTCCAGTACCAACAACACCAACTCGCCGAGTGTTTAAGTGGCACCTTCACGGGTAGCCAACTCAATTGGACAGTGATCGAAAAGGAAGCTTTCCCGATCGCACTGGCCTGTGACAAACTGGATTATTTGCTGCTCCGACCGCAAGGATTCAGGATGTTCTGCGATCACCGCAACTTAATCCACGTGTTGGCTCCTGACGAGCATGTCAAAAAGCACGTGAAAGGCAAGTTGTTGCTGTGGTCCACGCAGTTGATGAACTACAACTATGTGATCGAACATATCGCCGGCCCGAACAACGTCTGGGTCGACATGATCAGCTGGCAGCCACGTCCCAGCCACCAGCAGAATCAGCCGGATTCGAGCTGACACGCCGGCGGCGACAAGCGCTGCATCTCAACAGGAACCAGCCAGGGAGGTGACGGGGCCGACCATCTCGACGCTCCGCCCTCTTGATGATAAAAATTTCATCTGACCGACTTTTGTGGAGATTATCCTGGTGTAATCACGTTATGAACCACCACCTGGAGTTGTGCGTACCGACGGCGACGTATTCACGCTCCGCGACCAAATTTGGATCCCTACTGAAGCTAGTGATCTCTCACGACTATTCATCATTGCACACTGTGGTGCTCAAGGTCACGGTGGCCACGCTGCCATGGTGGAGCACCTTCGACGAATGTTTGCGATTGAGAAGCTCAACACCCTGGCGTCCACCTTTGTCCGCCAGTGCCGGTTGTGCCTGCATTCAAAAGGGGGGCCATCATCCCCAGACCTTGGGTGAAACAGTTGATTGTTGTGAACGCAATCTAGTTTTACATTTCGATTTCCTGTTCATGGGTGATAGTTTGGCGACTCCAGGTATATCCTAGTGCTAAAGGATCATGCCTCGTATTTCTGCGAGCTTGTCGTGGCAGATACAGCTGACAGTACTGTGACCTTGGAGGCGTTCCTCACCTGGCACTCTCGTTTTGGCCTGCCACCAGTTTGGATCTCGGACCAAGGATCTCATTTCAAGATCGAAGTGGTGAGTGAGCTGTCGCGCAGGCTGCGCACGCAGCAGCAGTTCGCCCCCGCCTATTGCCCGTGGATAAACGACTCAGTGTAGCGCGTGAACCGAGATATTCTCCAGGTGATCAGGACAATGATACTGGAGTACAAGATCAACCACAGCGACTGGGTGTACCTGGTACCCATGGTACAGTCCAGCCTCAATCACACTGCAGTACCTTCACTCGACCACAAAGCGCTGTTTACTGAGCTACCGTGCCCGAAACCTCTCAAAGAATTCTACCTGCCTGGTTCGGGGGAGATCAAGGAGGCGCCAGCGAGTGGCAAGATTGATGACTTTCTCGTCAACCTGCGAAGCAGTATTCAAGACATGCACAAAGTAGTTGAAGACCAACGACTGAAGCAGAGACTGCTGAGCAAGAAGTGGGAGCGAGGAGAGAACATGGTGAACTTCATGGAAGGTGATTATGTGTTACGCTCACGAGTAGCGGCAACAAGTTGCTCGTCACCTCGGTAGGGGCGTATCCCGTGCCGATGCACACTCTTTCATGGTTCAACACCTCATCGCGGGTGCCGAGTTGAACGTGCATGCCTCTAGACTAAAATTCTATGCAGACTCCAGCTTGGACATGACCAAAGAACTGCTCGAGCACATCTCGTCCCAAGAATCATCTTGGCGGTGGAGAAGCTCAAGGAGCATCAGTGAAACGACAACATCAAGCTCCGACCGGGGCCCAGGCCGGCGAAGCCCCACACGTTCGAGAATTCCTGCCGCCCACGTGTATTTTCTTCGAGTGGCATGCGTTTTTCTGGGGTTGTATAGCATCCGGATATCATCCGGACGAATGACAGCCACTTGCGTCACGCAAGTCGGGCCATTTTGATGCTGCGCAGGCCCACACAATTATGTTGAGTGCTGGCTGCGCAATTTTGAGTGCAACCTCCTTTTCCTATGAGTGTTTTCGTATTTACTCCTAATCAAGTCGTTTGTTTCGCTATCCGTACCGTTTTGATAGATCTGTTTTACTACAGAGGTCGTTGCTGCATAGGTGACACACCTGCTGTCCGCAAATACAGCAGGGTGACATCTCCTCCAAGACTTCAAAGCTGCAATCGATCCTAGCGCACTTCATCATAGATATGGATGAGACAAAAATCGAAGAATGAGAGTGAAATGGGGCAGGGTTGCTGGAGATCACAGGAGAATCACTCGGTGCGAGCGGTCATCAAAGATCCGAAAGCCGCGCAGACGTTAATTGAATCAGTAGGGCTATTAGTATTACTAACTATTCAAAATTCACACGACTAAACCGTTTAGCTCTACTGTAGCCGACGGCAAGGACAAAATATGCTTAGTGCTAATAGATTAGCACTACTATTAGTACTGACCATATCGTTACGACTCGACGGTTAGTACAATTCTGACCAGCCATCCGACTATCCCAATTTTTTTTTATATCGCACCAGGTTGTGGATGTTTCGTAAATATACAGCCTTGACCACGGAGAACGTTGCGCATGAAGTCGCGAATAACCCGAGCAAGTGGCGTTACGTCTACAAGGCTCTGTTGGTTACGTTCGGTGTCGCGGTTACGGCACTTATCGTCGTTGGTCTACAGACGATGATGTCTTCCAAGTAGGTGTAATCCTCGTAAAATTGACGAACTTCGAACATTATTCGTGGAATACAAACCTTATTTTCAGGTGTGTGTGCCTTTTTTCCGGAGGTTGAAGCAACTTCAAACACGAGGCAAGACAGGTGGCGATCCTGCTGGAAACTTGTAGCCTAGTGTATTGGTAGCGTGCGATGTAACTAGCAAATTGAAGAGTGAGAGATTTGGACAGTCGTCACCATCCATCCTTCTCAATGAAAGTATGAAACCTTCATGCTGATGGCAGCATGAAAGGGGACATGTAAGGCAACCCGCGATTCTACTTGGATCACTGGCGGCCTGTTCTACAAGATCTATGAAAGTTTGGTCAGAGCCAGATGTCTGGCTCTTCCACTGCACCAAAACTCGTAGTCCTTGATAATCTTTGCCTCGTCAACCTTGTTCAGTTGACCCGTCGCCTCCACCTTCACGATGGCATTTTGCCAGTTGGGGTCCGTCATGTCGAGATTTTTCGACTGTCCCGCTTTCATCTTGTCGGCGAGGCCTTTCCACCTGTTTTTAGCGGCCCTGACTTCGCCTGCAACGCGTAAGGATATTATCGGCTTCAGCTTCGGGAGCGCATTCTTCCAGAGGTCTTCGATTGCAACGATTTTGACGGCTTCCTTGGCGCTGGCAAGGTTGAGACAGCCCACAACAAAGGTGGTTATCACCAGTATCAGGAAGAAGCCGAGGCGCATGGTGTAGCGGATGGCAAACTAAACGCCTGGTTGATAGGCTAGTGGATGCTTGGATGCTAATTCGAAAGTGAATGCTAAAGCATTCGTGAGCTATCTTATCCCTTCCTTAGAAAATGTTCAGATTGTTCAATGCGTGGCATCCGATCTTGACCCTTAACAGCCCTTCTGGCTAATAGCGGTGGAGACGTACCTTTTTAGCGTTAATTAATGTTATATTTTTTTACAGGTAAAAAACGTGTCCGAGTTAGTTGTTTAGCTAAGTATAACACACAGTTAACAGGCTTGCTCATTGGTCAAGATCAAGCCAATCACAGAACTAGGATTCTTGAAAATGGGAAAGACCACATATAAGCTGTATGGTATTGCCATACGCAACGCTGATTCAGCGGACGGAATTTCCTAACTGGTCGGAGAGAAGTATCCACGCTAATCGGACTTCGACCGACGGAGGGAGACGTTGAAACCAGGCGCTCACGGGTATACCAAACCTATACTTGCTACGTGGAGACGTCATTCCTGGTTAAATGCGAATTGCAACGACTTGTTGGTGTGCAGTCTGCCATCCTGAACGATGTGGTGTTCCCTGGGCCAGGGTCTCTGGCATTCCGTCTGGGTAGGGAATTTCTGCTCCTGATCAGACCAGCTTGATCTACCAGAATTCATGTCGCTGGCTACGTGATTCCATCAAATTGCTGGTATTGTCGGTCCAGCAAGTGGAGGAGAGAAGTTATCTCGTATTAAACTGAAGTGGAGGAAGACATCACATTTTCCAATTTTCCATCGAGTTCTCAGTCACCTTCAGCAAGATGAACGACGAAGACGACACCAGACGACGAGTGAATCAATATTCCACACCCCACCGACCCCCTCGAAACCCGAAAGCACCCTGCCGAAGATCAGAATTTGTAGCTTGGATTGAATATGTACGGTAGTAGGACGCCAAGCCTGCCACCGATACGGTGACCAGCATCGGTCGAGCTACACTGACGTGTCCATGCAGGTCAGCTCGGGTTCATTGTTGGGCTAAGAGTCTGTCGGTTCGTCCTCTGCTTCGGATCGTTGTTCTCGTGAACCATTCCATATCATGATGAAGTTGTTTTACGACGGAACTGGATACAGCGAGTTTATCTCTTCTACGCCTTCGGGAAGCACCGGAAGCCCAGGTGGTCGTCATCCGAGTCGTACACCCACTCACCATCAATGACGGCTCCAGCATCGGTCATCTCAAGCAGGTAGTAGTAGTAATAAGCACCCGTCGTGTACGAGCCCGAAGACACCAGAGGACCATCGTTTCGAAAATCCACGAGAAACAACGAGTCTTGACGTACACGGTGCTCTTAGCAGCCGATCTCCACTGTTACTCCTCCAGGCCGTCTGGGCATCCTCTTCCAGGAACACGGCACACCTTAAACCCTCCGACCCGGCCGTGACATCAACGATGAAGACCGAATCGAGGCTGCCCAGTAGGGTCACAGCGGCGATGTGGAAGTAAGCAGAGGTCAGGTCACGGTACGAGTCACTCGAGTGACGGCCGTACGAGTTGGTCAAGACAGTGGCGCCGACAGCAGAGCCATGAGGTCCATGGGCTGGGATGCCACGCCGTTGGGCGTCACGGCGCACTGTGGATCGCCTTCTGCGTAGCGGCAGGCGTCGCAGATACCGTGCCAGGTCGGTCGTTTCGTTGTCCACAATGGCTAGTCATCAGCTGTAGAACCAGTGACCACCTCCGGATCGGACACAGGACGCAGATCAATCGCCAGACAGAGGCGACAGCGTAAAGAAGCTCAGATCAATTGGAGAAGATGCCAAGAATGACTCTAGCGGGATTTGCAAAATTACAACAATGCTGAAAACACAAATATAGTCATAGCATGGTCATGATATTGCAAATATCATACAGTGTTAACGTAACGCTAAAAAATAACTTAACCCCAATAACGTTATTTTCCGTGTTAGAGCGATAACGGTAACGTCGCCACCATAAGGCGCGTGTTTCTACCTGAATAACTCTGAGTACCTACTAACGAATAAGAAGGTCAACTAAACAAGCTTAATACGAGCTGGCAGTGCCGTCTTGTACGTAGGAAGAGCTATCGCCAAAATTCTAATCCACGTCTTTTGTAGCAACTCATATGGATACTTCATCGCTATTATAACAGTTCTACCGTCCTTTGGTGTTCATTTCTCTCTCAATGTCGCTCCAGTAGTGATAGTGCAGCTACCCACTGTTGAGGGTGACATCTACAAAATATGGGATTGTTAACTCTTCAAATCCTACTGTCAACTGACAGGCGAATGAAAAAGCGTCGAAAAACAAATTCCTACCTGAGAAAGATCTGACCAACTTATTTTCCTCTTTGCAGTCGTTTGCATTAGCCCATTCAATTGTCCGGACACAGCGTCCACTTGACGTTGTAACTCCTCTCGACTATCCTTGAGTCACTGTCGGTATCGTCGTTGTTGGTTCTTTTTCTTCTCTCATTCATTGCCACGCTTGTCGCTCCAGTCTCCGCCGACGTTGCTGGTGTTCGATGGACCTACGTCGTCGAGGGCTTCATTGAAGAGCAACGCTTCAAGGCCACCAATGTCTTCTATCGGCTTGGGAGTCACAAGTCTCGGCGTGGCGGAGCCGTCGAAGATCAGGCAATTGTTGAGTGAGACGTCGTCAGAGGTTAGCTAGTCAGTATAATATGCCGTGTCTTGCGCGTTATTATACCGGCGACAATATCTATGTGATCGACCGTCGCGTCCACGTGTTTTGTTTGCGATCAACTATATGCCTAAGCACATCCGTGCTGGGCCAGCAGAGATCTGCTTGAGACAAGACCAGAACAAGAGAGCATTGCGCCATCTCACTGGCGATTGGGAATTTCCCAATGAGGGGCGTCATCATTTCCGTATCCTTGCACTCCGTCTCTTGCAGACCTCAACCAAGCTATTACCTCGTTATTACTATTATTGATACATGCACCGGGCTGTGCATGCAATTGCAACCACAGACGCTTACTGTGGAGACTCTCGGGTGGCTGGGCTGTGCAGCTGTTGTAAACGACGTTAAACTAAATTCCGTTAAATATTGTGCTCTTTGCCACTGCAAACCGCAGCAGGTTTCATATATTTACCACTTGAATCTATTGCGTACGAAGCCTTCTCGTCGCATCTTGGAACACTATATCGCCCTCTATCTTGGATCCCCACCGACAGGCTTAATAAGAACGACATGTTTTTGGGCTCGATACTTGAGTTACTGGTCGCTCGCGGGAACTGGCATACGGCGTAATATCCTGTGGCAAATCCCGATCTATGTCAAAGGTTCTGTTTCCGGGGAAACGCAACATATAGATCGGGATCCGCCATATAAAATCATGAGATGAGGAGGACGGCTGTCATCATGATCGGCTGTGCTTCGTGTCTCACACCTTGTGAGTGACTCTTGTCCTGTTCACTCACCGTGAGTGCAATGTTCAGTTCGCTGCTGCGTTGGTCTGTCCAATGTACATTTCACCCCTCCTTTGGGGTGCCTGCGTGTTGACCAAAATCAATACAGTACCATAAAGTTCATGATATTCATGATTAACGCCCCTCAGGCTAGTGTGTAGTACTGTATTGATAAGCGAGAGTCTCCGGCACGGGTCTTCGCACTGGATCATTTCTCAATCGACTCTCCCGAACCAACACCCCTCGACCAACTTTTCGTACGCCTTCAGCTACAGTCATGCGTCTGTTGTTGTGGGTTTTGCTCGTGACTTTGGTCACCCTCCTCGCAAGCGCCGACGCAGAATCGTCCAAGATTGCAAACGTTGATACGCCGACGACCTCGAAATTGGGATCAATCGAAGCCCCTGCGCCACCGGCCCGTGCTCTATCTCCGGAATATACCGCCGACGGTAAAAGAAGTCTAAGAGTCCATGGTAACGACGACGATGCCACAGACGACAATGGTGGCAACGAGCTCTACACCGGGGAGGATGAAGAAGAAAGAGCCATCTTGATATCAAACACTTTGGGTCAAATCAAGGCTTCCCTAGGGAAATTATCAAACAGTGTGTCTGCTGCTGTGATCAAACGGCTGAACAACTTCAGCGATATAATGGCCATGAAATTGTACAAGATGGGAGAAACGCCGATCAGCGTCCAAGCCAAGACTCTGGGATCCGGGAGAAACAAGAGAGCCATAGACTACTACAAAAAGTGGTATGACAATAACGTCGCGGCAGGGGTTATCAAAGCCTTGGAGTAAGTCGCACTACAGAGGCAGCGAGGGTAGAAGATGCTGCAGAGAAGGAAGCAGGCTTTTGCAGCGTTAGATCGAGGTTTGTCCATTATAGCAGGCTGCCCCGGAAATCGTATTCGATCAAACCTGAACATTCTCTCCAAGGCATGTTGGCAAAGAGTCTTCGCCAACTCATACTTATGCTTCTCTGAATCGCGGAGAAAGTCGGAACCCAGTGTACAGTGTAATATGGAGGGGGAGTAGCATGCAGACTTAGTCCAGATCCTCTTCCATCATCAGATCGCTCTCATCGAAATGCCCGCTAGTTTGTCGCTTTTTGTCTGTCAGGAGGTGTGCTGAGAGTTTCGAAACAAGCCCATGGGTGCCGCTCATCCAGGTAGCTAGGAGATGCCTCATCATAGATGATGAGCTTCTTTCAGTTTCGACCCCGCTCGTACATTGATGTCACTTGAAAACCCTAGACTAATAACATTGGACCAGCTCTATCATGCATTCACCCCGACAAAGCAGCAACATCAAGTCGTTGTCGTGCTAGGCGGTGGATGTGACTCGTGTAGGCGATGTTGGGTACCCGAAGCATGTCCAGAGCTCCTCCTTCACGACCCCTCTTCATGGTTCATGGAAGCTGCGCAGCCAGATCACAGTCGCTCTCTTCATTTGTTTGTTTTTGTTTTGTTTTTCGGTGAGGGACATTGGTGTCACTTAGCTATGCTAACGACTTCTATGTACGCTTCATTTGTTCCGTGGATGAGCGGGGCATGGTCTTGTCCGCCATAGGTCTCAACTCTGGTAGCTTGACCCCCCCCTCACCGATGCGCTGCCGACACATTCGCATCTAGCCGAGTCGGTTGCCGACTCCGAGTACATATCCATTTTCTTGTAGTAGCCTGCGCATCTTTTCATGGCGACGTCACTGGGTGGGTATCAGTTGAGCTGCTCGTCTGGACCAAGTCCTTGTGATGTTTTCAACTGCATCCCTTAACACGAGTCCCTGTACTCGGACTTCGACACAGAAGTGAGGCTGGAAGGCCAGGTTGTTGACATCAGAGAACTCTTTGACGTATCGCAGCGCTATCCACCACCGCCAGACTCTCTCTCGCTCTCTTGTATAGTGCTTCCAACTGCAGCTCCGCATACTTCCTCCAGTGCGTCAAAACAGTTCTCGTATCGCTGACGGATGCAAGCCCAAAGCTTTTGGGTCTCGAATATCCATACGATATTTCTTGTGACTATTGAGCACGCCAAAACTTCCAGTCTTCAGACTTTTCTACAGGTACCACAGAAGATGATGGTATCGTTGGCGAAGAGCAATTGACTACCAGAAGAAAACAGAAAGTCGGTGTTCACCATGCGTCAATTGATCCTTGTTTCTTGGCCCGAGCGAGTTCTTCCGATCACTCGAGTTACGGTTGTTGGTGTTTAGATCTGGTCGTACTGTGTTCAAGCAGCCATAGCATCGAGTATTCCCGACCACTAGTAGTACTAATGGCCGCCAGCACTTCGTCCCAGAAGTACCTTTACCAGTGATGCCATAATTTCGCTCTAAACGTCGTTGGTCACCTGCTGTAGAGCTTGGTCGAACTGTCGCCTATCATCGCCTCTTGCCCTTGCGACGCTGAAGTGCATCGGTGTCCGTCGAATGCATATTGTGAGAACCGTCCCAGGCTCGTTCTCATCATTCGAGGGCTGCAACCACTTGCAACCCGCGGAATGCTCCTTCGCCTTCGGAAACGAGTTTTCATGTAAAGACAATGCAATCGGCTCCGAAGAATCGGCGCGACACTAATCGTTCCAATAGCGACACTTTAGCTCCAGTCTGTAGCGTGACGACGTCGCTGAATGTACGGGCACGAGTGTTGGTCGGATCCTTGGCGTTGCTGTATCCCGCATGGTCCGCTTTCACATTATGCTGCTGGTCCGCAATTCGTCGAAGAGTTCGACCGGTCTCGAAGAGTGAGAATGGCAGCACCTCTTTGAGTATCCGCTGGAAGTACTCCACCTCGCCTCCAGGCTGGCGACTGTGCGCCGAATGGACTCGTGATCCCGTGTCAGATGTGCTTGACGAGCCCCACGCTATCGAAAGTGAAAGAAAATGGAGCGCAGCGTGGTTCGCCTCCAGCTCTCGAATGTACTCGTCGAACAGTTCAGTCTCTGCATTCTTGATCTTGATTCTTGGTTTCCAGAGGGGCCACTGCATCGTGTAGTTTTGTGTTGCGGACGATGTCACTTAACGTGCCGATATCAGTCGCTTGTTGTCGATAATTGCGGCTAGTTGCCTCTGTTCTGTCTTCGCTACCGAAATGTCCTCGCGCTGTCGAAGAGCGAGCGATGTCCACAGGAAATAGGCAGATGTCCACAAGGCTTTGCGCATAGCTTCTTCTCTTTCCTTTTCCTGCTTCAGGGATGCCAGTTCCAGACTCAGCTCGCGTTCCGGGCTCGCGTTCCTGGCGCCGTACGTCGTTAAAATGCTACCTTCCACCGTTGTCGATATAATACACTCGGCATCTGCCCGCATCCTTGGCTCTGCGAACTTGATCGTTTCCCTCGCTCTCGTTGATGGGACTCCCAACTGAGTTTATCGATTGTGCACTGCCATCCGTTAGCACCATGTCGTTCAAACCAAGGTATTATCTCGTGTCTCGGTACTGCAGTCAGCCAAAATTTCCTTTCGATTTCCTCGGACAAGATGAAGACGAGAATACTTTGATACATCGACCCAGTAGATGGAATCGTTGACTGGAAGAAAGAGAGACGTGCTGTAGTTAAAGTGCTAGCAACTACATGTAGATTGTCAAAACGACTTTGGGAAAGCTAGCATGCGGCGACTATCAGTAGAAAAACAACGCTGGCGGTTGAAAGAACGCCATGGAAGTCCGCAAACGCCAAAATCTTTGTCGATCTGTTCGTCCAATGCTCGGGTGGGCGTGTTTATCAATCTCCGTAGCTTGAACTTGAACACTCTTCGATTGGCAGTATTATCTAGGGTCTTGTGAGAGTTTGCCACCACTTCGATCCGTGACATACGCCGCTTGAGCACGGACAACTGCTCGACGAGTGCTTTCTGGAATTGAGTACTAACAAATCAGGTGTGTGTGGGGGGGGGGAAGCAGCATTGAACGAGCAGTGCGTCTACGCTTATGATAACCCGGAGGCGTGAAAGACGAATGGGTTGGGATTATTATAATTGGCACGAGTATTGAGAACATGACGACTAGTGCTCATACGTCTGTGTGCTGAAGCCGGGCAGATCGTATTGCTGTACTCTTTCATAGTTTCCGTTTATCTGCTTCCAACGACTCGTGCAACATATTGTACAACTTCCCTATCGCTGGTTCACGGCAGTGTCCCGACGAGAAGCACTTCGGTGGTTGTTGTACACAGACCGAGAGCACAACGCCAGACGTCGATGGCTCAACAGACACCCAGCCTGTTTCCTCTGCGTGCAATCCGTGGAATCCGTCGTCGCCCTCTGAAGAAATTATCCACACGAGAACCATGCGTTCCTCTTCCACGTATTGGCGCGAAACAAAACGCTGTGCCAACACTCCAGTGTTTCTAGCCCTGAGTACTCGCGTCTTGATGGTTACATCATTATCCGGCGCTATCTCGTTGCCGCCAAATGCAGACTCGTCTTGTTCGTGTACAACATTCCGCAGAGCTCGATACGTTTGCTGGAAGCTGTAGGGCAGTATGGCCTTGTTGATATGCTGAAAGTAGGCTACACCACCGTCAGTCTTGCGTCTCTGCGTCGAGTTGATTGTCGTTTCAGGTAGCAAGGCGAAGGCGCACTCGTCCATGACGTTGTTGACGCGAGCGTAGCAGCCCTCAAGCTGCTGCAGGTAGGTCGTGTACAGCCCACTTGTCATAGAATGGAGCACTGGGGACTTGCGATCGCATGATAAACCACTGGCGCTAAGTTTGTTGTTGACAGCTTGTCGCAGTCCCTTGATGTATTTGGCTTGGTAGTTCACGGTAGCAAGTAGGCGCTGCTGCTCCGTTTCAGACTGCAATCGATTTTCGCGTTGGATGCCCACCTCAGCTATCAACCGGGAGCTAGGGAGAAGCATGTCGGTTGGGCCCGTCTTCTTCGTCTTCGCAGACTCTTGCCTCAGCTCACTCAATTGTTCGGACAAAGCGTCCGCTTGGCGTTGTAACTCTTCTCGACTATCCTTGAGTGTGACGATGATGCATCGCCAGCTCTACTCACCACTACGAAACTTACGAAAAAAGCATCAGCAGCGTCCGTTTTCCAAACGGACTCACACATTGGCACAGCAACGGTTAGAAGCCTTCTCCTCCTACATTCTAGGTAACAGCCGTAGTTCATAGCAACTTCTATAATTTCATTCAATCTAACAGTCTTCATTTTTCAGCTTCAAGCACAAGTCCTCCGCTAGACTCCGTTCGTCTACAGAACACGTGACAATTTCGAAATTAGAGTGAAAACTCTGTGCGACCGTTTTTGAGGCATTACCGTGTATACACCTTTAAGTACGGATTCAAGTGCATGCAACGAACCCGGCCTGTAGAAGACTCCTCTCCGAATTTGAGACCTCGACAGCAGCCGCGAAGAGACGCAGAAGACATGGATCAAACGTCGAACCCTGGGCAGCCTGCATTCATCCACACCCTGCACTCCAGCACCGCAAGGACAGGGTGCACCCCCTCCCACTACGTCGCCAGCACCTCAAGTGCCTGGTGGAGCCATGCCTCAGGCTGGGGCTGGATTAGGCGACGATGCCGTTTGTCAGCTGCTGCAGATGATGGCGTCGCAGTAGCAGGCCATACTGTAACAGCAGCAGCAATTCCAGGCTTTCATGGAGCAACAGACAAGCTTCCAGCACGAGATGTTCGAGCAACAATCTTGTGTAACCCGCCAGAAGTACAAGGCAGATCCTCCTAAGTTTCATGGACGAGCCGATGAGGATCTAGATCTCTGGCTGTTTGCCATTGAAGAGCATCTCAACGGCTACGCACGCGAGCGTGATAGCTGTGACTCACGATTCGTCGACATGTTCGTCCCGTTTTTGGGACCGAACGCCATGTCATGGTACCGAGAGTTCAAGAACATCCTTGGTGAACGTCCTCGAACTTGGTTCCTCTTCAAACAGCAGATTCGCATCCGATTCAGGGATAGCGATTTCGAATTTAAGTTGCTCTCTAAGTTGCACGACCTCCAAGTTACCGGTACTCAGCAAGAGTATACTTCAAAATTCCTGCTACTGCTGTCTCAGTCCTCGCTCGAGTTGCCGGAGATGATTAAGCGCTGGTTTTACCAACAGAACTTGCGAGGAGATACCTCGAGCCACATCTCGCAAAACGTACCGGCAACGCTTCAAGAACGATCGAACACGCGCAGCGCTTCGAGGATGCACGCAAGCCTTTCAAGCCTCGCCCGAATCAGAATCAGAGTCAGAATCTGAAAGGGGCAACTTCAACACCAACTCGGCCGGATAACCTGCAAGGTTCGGCTCGGTCCAACTCCCGGAAGAGCAAACCCGCTTCGGGGACTGACCAACCGAAAACGCCAGGCTTCGTGCCCACCTGCCACGCGTGTGGTGTTGTGGGCCATATCGCTCCTGCATGCCCAGATCGGCTGCAGGGCAGCGGTGGCCAACAAAAAAACTAGATGGCTCGGTGGGCTGGCGCCCCACCGAGACTGACGCGGCAGCCACTTGCCATGCGACTGCACGCCGTCAAGCCACTGGTCGGCCCCCTGGTTCTCCGGGCAGCTTCAATTACGGGACTGACGAAGCAATCACCCAGCTGGCCAACCACCATATTTATGGCTACCTAGAGCAGAGAGGTCAAATTCGTGACCGCCCTGTTTCTGCTTTTATCGATAGTGGCGCTTCCTTTAACGCGGTGTCACCACGTATCATCGAGACCCTGCAATTATCAACACGCGAGTACTCGAAACCCCTGGTAATTCGTTTGGGAAGCGGCTCTATTACCGCAGTTCCAAGACGAGTTGTCAGTCTCAAGTTTAATTTGGATGGATTCCTTCCATACGGTTCCCAGGCATTTGTATTGGACATCCCCGAAGGAAAGGATGTCCTCCTTGGAATGCCTTGGCTAGTCGACGCAAACCCGGATATTAATTGGTAGCTCAAGACTGCCGTCCCTCGTGACAAGACGGCATCAACATCACCTTTCACCCATGTGTCCCAGTCCGTCCAGCTGAAAGTGTTGCCGAACGGCGCCGTGGCAGTTTGCATCACCAGGACCAATCAGAGAACGAGGCACTTCTGAAAGATTACTACATACATGGACATCACTCTTCCAACGGGACTACAAAGCTAGTCCGTCCTCATCACCTCCAGCGCCTGCTCCGCGAACGCGATAACGAGTTTGTTTTTTTGTAAATCCCAGCGATGAACCCACCAAAGCTGACCAAGTTTGGGAATGTTGAAAACCTCACCCGTTTACCCACTCGTGAGCAAACTTCGCGATGAAGTCTTCCGCTCACACTTGCCAGCCGTACCCGCAACTCGTCGAGCCGGTATGGACGCAAAAATCGAGTTAGTCGATGACTTCCCTATTCATCGGAAGCAATTCCCAGTCTCAGCCGAACAACGGGAAGCTATTCGGGCCTGGTCGATGGAAATACTCGCTGCAAAAAATGATTCGCCCGTCCAATTCCCCGTGCGCCCCAACATTTTGCGTCAAGAAGCGCAGCGGTGAATGGAGAATTGTTCATGACTTTCGTGGGCTGAACACAAAAATTCGTGTGCCAGCAAACCCGATCCCCCGCAAAGGCGATATTCTACGTTCGATGGCTCAGGGCAAGCTCTTCTCAGCGATGGACTTGTTGTGGGGATTTTTCCAGGTTAAATTGGTCGAAGAATCAATTCCCTTCACAGCATTTGCGACGCCAGACGGCTTGTTCGAGTATTTAGTTACTCCGATGGGAATTTCGAGCAGCCCTTCTTCATTCAACCGTCTCGTTCAATCAGTTTTCTCGGATTTACAATCCTGCTGTCAGACCTATTTCGACGATCTATTTGTCTTTACCTTCACTGATTCCATTGATGATCACCTCGCGACACTAGAAAAAGTGCTCGTTCGGTGTGCCGAGCAGCGGCTCTACATCAAGATCGAGAAGTGCACATTTTGCTCCACGGAGATTCCCTGTCTCGGTGATTTTGTCGGCAAGGACGGTGTTCGCATGGACCCGAGTAAAGTACAGGTGATCAAAGATTGGCCGACACCTCGCACGAAGTAAGAACTGCAGTCGTTCTTAGGAACTTGCGTGTATGTGATGAAATTTTGCGATGGCTTTGGTGATTTGATCGCGCCACGGACAGAGTTGACCAAGGGAAAGAGCCGCAGAGACCCAATCACCTTTGGTGAAGCCGAGCAGCAAGCATTTGAAGGGCTTAAGCAAAAACTCGCCTCCCCGCCAATTCTCGCGCATCCAGACTTTACGAAACCATTCCACGTGAGTATGGATGCCTCCGATTTTGCGATCGGAGGATACCTCTTTCAGTACGATGATTCCGGGCGCGAGTGCATAATCGCATTCAACGGGCGGAAACTGTCCCGAGCCGAGCTCATCTACCCTACTCGCGAAAAGGAGCTGCTAGCTGCGCTTCATGCGATGCGAACCTGGAAGGTATATCTCATCGACCGTCCATTCTTCATAAACACCGATCATCGCACAATTGAAGGTATATTCGTTTTCAGTGAGGTACATTGATGTCACTTAGCTATGCTAACGACTTCCTATGTCCGTTCTAGTCGTCGTCCTTATGTCGACTTCTAGCTTTCCATCGGTCCAAGCTTACGCTTCCCCGTACGTGCCGGCCGCCTTATAGGCAGTCGGCCACAGCTCCTCTTGGGTTGTGTAGTGGGTCTGCTTAGACCCACTACTTAAGCTTACACGTGTGCGCACGTGTATGAGGAAGCGTAGGAGTAATTTACTTAAGTTCAGTATACTTGTATCCGCAAGTATACTTAAACCTAGATAAAGGAACCGAACGATAGCTTTGGTGCCAAATGAGAACTGTATTGATTGTAAATGGGGTTTCCTCCTAAAACTGATATTTCTAATGATAGGTTCTGCCATCGGATGGCTGACAGAACCCCTATCTATTGAATGGCCCTCATTGGTAGAGATAATATCTCTATTATATAATAACACATATTATGTTACTTTCTACCAGTCATATGCTTTTGGCTATGAATGTGGACCACCCTGTGGAGTGGTCACCTGAATGTATTCCTTAGTGCATGTTGCACTAAGGTAGGAGGTGAACCGAATGTGTAGCCCCGCTACAGGTTGCGCCATCCATTAATTCCGTCCATGGTTGGAGATCCTCCTCCATGTGTCGGGTTACCTTGAGCCAAGGCTGCGCTGCCGTTAGGTGTCCCCCCAGTGTCACCTGCTTGCTTGTACCGCTGTCCATTGCCAGAGTGGCGAGTGTTGCCACCATTCGATTCGTGCCACGCTGCTGCCAGTGCCACTCTTGAATCGCGATTCTGTCCGTCAGTCGCCTGCATCTCCAATATATCGATTTGAGGTGGGTCGCTTGCGGCGGGTTTCGTCTTTTGTGTTGCCTCACGAGCACCTCATTGTCTCCAATTGTATGGAGCGGGCTGTAGCATTTCCGGGCGCATTCTAGCAATCCTGTGAGTAGTCCGAGATTGGTCACTTGTTGATTTGTCATCCGTGTTCGGGCATAGGACATATATCCGAGCCAACGCACTGTGGTGTCGCCCTTCTGGTGATCGAGTCTCAACACGATCGCTCCGCTGCCCGCCGCTCCGGTCTTACCATTTGTGTGTCCTCCATAATACAGAATGTAGATTTTGTCTCTCGATCTCGATAGCTCCGTGATGTGTACTCGTTCCCTGGTGGTGAGCGCTCTCCTCACTGCTTATGCTGCCGCCTCGCTAATTGCGCATTTTCCTTGTGTTTTTAAATGCAGGTGAACGGTGCTGTACCCTTGTCGTAGCTTCTTAGACAGACTCGCCACATGATGGCCATGCGTCACATTGCTTGTTTGGTCGAAAAAGTTCACTCTCCAGCACCAAACGGACTGGAAGTATATGGCTACTCCGATGCTCCAACAGGCTTCAATTAGCTTTGTGATCTCTTCTGTGAACTGTTGATGTAGGTCATGCGCAGCACTCCGCACTGAATCGACCACATCCCACAATCCAGCTGGTATGTCTTGTAGTTTTAGACCAAAGAAGCCCTGCTCCAGCCCCGTTGTCTGGATCCCTAGCTGGTGCCATGGCCGCATCATTATTTTCCGGAGTTGCACTGCTGCGTCGCAGTCCCAGAAAACGTGATATAAATTTATGTTGTGCATGTGCACGCAGTTCTTGTGCGGGCACCCCATTTTTTCGTTTCTTACATCGTAGTTTGAGAAAGCGTGTAGCTTGAGCTTCATCAGCAACTGCTCCCCCCACGGACCCAGCCCAATGATTTTCCTGACCCTCTTCCAGTGTAAGGATTTCAGTCCGGCCGCTGCTTCTCTGCCTTCTGTCTGCCATTGATCCATACGCTCTTTCTGTTTGTTGGCCCCCCGCTGCCTAGCTGCCGCTGCCACCCTGTTCTTGTATTCTCTGCGATGTTGTGTCCATCTGCTGCGGCCAGCCCACAAACACACTAGTCGACTGCGATCTATATGAGGGTGGACGTCGTGGACGTCTACGTCTGGTGCCATGAATTTGGTCAGTGCACTCGTCATTTCCCCATGGTGTGATACGGCGCATATCGTGGTGGTGGCCCAGTTATGGTCTCTCGCGTTACCAGTTCGGTCTCCTCCCCTGTACGTAATTCTGCGATGACCGGGTGAGTAGCTGGTGTTCCTGTGAATCATACCTCCCGTGAGAATAGGCGCCTCTCTGCTATCGCTATATAGTTACTCGTTATCAATAGTGATAGTGTCTCTGCCTGCCGTCTGTGCTCCTGGGTTATGTGTTTGTGGGTGAACTGGAATTTGAGTTTGCCCGTCGCTATCTGCTTCCAGGATACCTCGTCGCATAATAATTTTCTATCCCTTGTGTTGTAGCCGCTCGCTTAAGCTAGTGTCATCCGTGCGCCAGTTCGGGTGTATACCTGTAATACGTTCACCTCCGCGTATGGAAGCCACTATACCTGTGCGGTGTTGTGCGTTGTGAACTGCTTGTATGCCTCGGTGCGTCGGATCTCTGCCAGCAAGGCTGTGTAATCCAGCATGATCTGGTCCCCTTCCCAGTGTGTCGTTACACCCCCTAGCCTGTAGGCGATATCGACCAACGTCCCCCATGTGCTGGTTCCGGCGTGCCAGCTTCAGCAAGTAGTCGTCGCCCCGTTTTCCACAAAGTGTTGCGTCGCTGAAACCCATTCTGCGCCTCCGGTGCGTGTTCCGGGGTGATGTACACTTTGGGAGCCAAACCTTGATTCATGCCATTGTGAAGGATGTCGCCAATTATGTGCATTTGTCTCGCCCCCTTCTCGGCCCACTTGCTGACAGTGGCCGCCGCCATAGCATATAGTTCGGCTCTCAAGTCTGGGACCGCCAAGCCGCCATCTGTTCTGGGAAGTGCAGCCAGATCCGCGTCCAGCCAAGCCTTCATCCCTGTCAGTTCGCTTGTGAACTGCCTATGCCAGATGTAGTTCCTGATTCGTTTCTCCATAGTGTTTACGTCCGCTGTGCTTGGCCATGCGTGTCTTGCGATATATAACAGGTTCGGTATAATTACAGCCCCTGCAACTACACTGCGTTGATCGGCTGTCAGTGTTTTCTGTGAAGCTAGTCGTAAACGAATTTCCAGTTTTGCGCGTGCTCCGTTCCAGGATGTATCGGTCGCAATGTTGCTTCCTACTTGTAGTCCTAGATACCTGCATGCACTCTGTTGACCTATGTACTGGAGTTCCAAAGGTAGTATCATATCCGGTTGTGAACCCTTCGGATGCAGAGCGATCACTTGTGTCTTGCTAGCATTTATTTGTAACCCTGTCGCTCCTCCGAAGGTGTCCAAGTCTCTCATTAGCAATGGTATGTCTTCGGGGTGCTTGACGAAAGCCGCCGTGTCATCGGCGTATCCGGCTACACGCAATTCGAAACGGCCCGCGGCAGACTGTATAATCACGCCCCTAATGCCCATAAAACCATCCAGTTTTCTCTATAACGGATCCAATGCTATGATGAATAATAGCGGCACCAGTGGACAACCTTGACGTATACCATTAGTGACTGCAATGCTCCGTGATTTGTAGCCGTTCGCTAAGAATCTCACTGTTGTGTGGCCGCTGCCGCACTCACGAATTTCTCCGGATACCCTTTTTTTCTAAGTACCGCCAACATGTATTCCCTGTCCAGTGCGTCGTACGCCTTTTTGAAATCCAGTCGCATTGCTGTGGCGTCTTGTTGCGTTGGGTCTGTGATGACCATGTGTTGCGCCGCCGTGTATAGATCGAGTGTTTCATGAATTATACGTCCTGCTACAAAACCATTTTGATTAGGGTGGATAGTATCTGGGAGTGTGATTCCAACTCTGGTCGCCAATATTCGAGTGAATATCTTGTAGTCCGTATTAATTAGCGCCAGCGGTCTGAAATTCAATGCATTTCTCGAAGTTCCCCCTTTCTTAAGGCAAAATATATCTGCTTGTAAGAATGACTTCGGGAAATGTCCTGCATCATACCACAGGTTGAGAAGTAGGCCAAGAATTTGCACCAAAATATCTTCATACTCTCGATACCAGCCATTTCCTAATCGGTCCGGGCCAGCTGCTTTTCCACGTTTGCATGCCCGTAGCGCTGTACAAACTTCATCTGGTGTGATATACCCATCTATCGCCTCCTGGTCTGCACTTCTTCCGGTCACCTTCTTGTCCCATTCTAGGACTTGTTTGATACAGGAGGTGTCTGTTGGGTGTTTCTGCAATATGGGTTGCCACGCATCTGCTAGTATATCTGCTTTTTCATGTTGTTTGCGCTTGGGGGGCCCTTGTATTGGCTCCAGTTGATGTATCACATTATCACTGTATTTGTTAGATATGTGCCGAAAAAGAGCTTTTGTCGTCTTCCCTTCCCAGTGAGTAGCCGCGCGAAAAAGGTTCTGTTGTTTCGCGGCGCCATGGCTTCGTTTACAGTCTGCAATAGCTCTCCGTAGGCGGGCCGCCTTCGTCGGTCCCGCGATGTCGTCTAGGCTCAGGCCATCGATCTCCTCTGTAATGGACTCTACTGTAGCTTGTGCCCCGTCCAGCTCAGCTTGATGCCGCTGTTGTTGTCTGATCTGCCGTGCCAATTTTTTTTTTTCGTGTTTCGTAGAGCCCTCCTTCTCTCGCGAATGCAAATTCGTGTACGTCGTGCGATTTCGGTTTTCATGTTGTCCCACATTGTTGCTGCCTCCTCCGCTTTAGGTTTCGTTTCCTCCAATTTTGCGGCGAATTTTTCTAATATGTGGGTCGTGGTTGTTTTAACTGCGGTCTCCGCGAAAGATGGTACTGGGTGTAACCGCGCTGGCCGTTTGATTCGAATCGGGTCATCGGAGACCTTACATAGAATTTGGCGCCCAGGTGATCGGGGTTGTTCCCCATGTGCACGAGGTTCCATGCTGCAACCCATGTCATGATGTTAGCTACCACATACCATCTATCCAGTCTTGAGGTTGCAGCGCCTTTCCCCGGCACTTGGTATTGGTATGTGTGGGTTTCTGCATGGTGGTGGTGTAGTAAACTGTCCGTCCACTTCTTTGGTCTCGCAACCGCAACCGGGTCTAGCAGTCCCCATGTTTCTAGTACCCTGTGTAAGGCGGGTGAATCGTGGCTGCTCGTGCTGCGAGTGTAACTTCTGTCAGCCAGGTCGTCTAGTATGCAATTAAAATCTCCTCCGACGAAAATTAAATCTCCTTTGGTGAACTCTAGATCTCTTATTTTGGAGTAAAATTGTTCTCGAGCTGCATGTAAATGTGGTGCGTAAATGTTGCAGATCGTAGTGGGTTTGCGATCGAAAAGCCCCCTCACTGCATTGAAGTGCGGGCCCCAGTGCTCTTGGTGATAAGGTTTCACCTGCTTGAAGGAGCCATACGGGTCAACAAGGATCGCTACCCCACTTTTCGATCCACGGATGGTGACCAAAACGAGTATTTCAATTGATTTTCTCCAGTCCGAAACCCCCATCGACGTGCAAACAAATTGGTAAATCTCTCCACTTCGTGCTGTTCAACATGTGTTTCTTGGGTGACAACCACATCTTGCCTGCCATGCTTGTCGCTTTCTCCGAAACTTTGGAACCAGTGTGCTCTGTCTGTTTCCGAGTCGCCAAACCCGTTGACGTTTTGGGTGGTGAGCCCGAAGGTTTGATCTTCCGCGTGCAACACATGAGCCCTTTGTGTTGTTTCGTATTCCTTCTCTTGGTGTTTTCTTTTTTCCAGTATTGTCTTGTTGTGTTGTTGAAATAATTTCTGGATGCTTCTTAGCTTTTCGTCTTCATCTGTCACTTTTTTTATAAAATTGGTCCATACCACGGCGTCCTTCGCTCTCTTTGGTGCTGCTAGATGGCATCGTTTCCCCATTCACTCTTCCACTTTTGTTAGTATCATTCCCAAACACTATCTCTGCTGTGGCCGTACATGTCCTTAGCAATATGTGTTCGCGTCCGAACGAGTCTAGTTGCCGCGTTTAGCCTTCCACCGTAACCAGTCTGGGCTTCGAGATGCCCTTAGTGTCGTCGTGCGGAGGATGGCGGCGAGTCTGTGTCCTCTATGCCTTCCCCCCATGCCTTCCCTGTGGGCACTAACGTCGCACCGCTCCAATCATTGTGGTCCACCACTGCGTGGCAGAGCGTCCGTACGTACGAGAATGTATCGTACCAGATCGCCCTTGCGCCATTTGGTGCCCTGCCCGACGGCGTATTAGACCACTCACTGACTGTGTACGGTAATATGTGTAAAACCCACCACTCTGTCTCCGTCATCTTCTGTGGTTGCGCCCTGCACTTGTTGTCAGGAACCCATTGTGACAGTCACCCCATCTCTCTGGGGACCGTGCCTGCGCCTGCGCCGACCCCGGGTGCAGACTGATGTCCGCACAGGCCTGGAGCCACACTGTGCAAAATTCTCGTGTGACGTCTGGTAGTGTAGCGTCTTCCAGGACCCTTTCAATAGCATGACGTTGTTCTCGATATACTTCATGGGCGCCCCATGCTTACAAGTGTTCCGTGGACCATGTTTTCGCCTCGTGTTCTGGGTAAGGTAGAAATGCAAATAGGTGGCGCGTGGCTGCCGGGTTTGTTAGCAGTCACGGCCTAATGTCGACCATTGTCGTACGTCGTTTCGTAGCCGGAGTTTTGAATCTCTTCCTGTAAAGAGCACTCCATTTAACGAAAGCCTATTGGTTTGCTGTTTGCAGTAGTGCCGCCAATGGCTTGTCCACGTCGTCCATAGGTGCATCACTTGTGTCTCTCAGGATTATAAAGTATGAGGTCATCACTACATCGCCAGTTGCTGCCCGTGTGTATCTTCTAGTGGGGCTGTCGTCACCCGTCTTTGTATTAAGGTCCGTCTGCGAGTTAGACGCGTATCCATCTACGCCGTACTCTTCGTGGATTCTTTGTTCCTCCTGCGCAAGTATGCCCTCCCAATCTGTGTCAAGTCCAACACTGTCCAAAGTCCGTAGTCCCAGCCTTGTGTGTACTAGGTCAAATCTTTCTCGCATCTCATATCTCTTTGTCATTAGCGAGTTAACTTCGGCGCAATCTGCTAGTTGGTTCACCGTACTGAGATCCACTGTCCTTTCATAGTCCGTGATGTCATTTATCGTCGCTTTCCACGGTGGACTCGCTGCGATGGTCCTCGTGTATTCCGGATCTCCTTCTGCTCGCCACTTTAGAAAAATGTCCTCGTGGTTGACTCCATAAAAGTGGTGTTCATGTAGTCGTAACACAAGGAAAGTAGGCAATACATGAAGTGTCCAGCAATTTCTCAGGTATTCCGTGGCCACCCTGTCACTGAGTGCTTCTACCACTCCGGTCTCGTGGTCTAATCCATCTTCAATTCTGTGCAGCTTGTACGAGTAGCGCTGCACAGGAGCATCCGTATTTTCACTCGCAGTCAATAGAATGATCGGCTCCCTCAGATACAGTGACACAGCTCTCAACTCGTGTGTACCTGCCCAGAAAGACGCTGGTACGCTCTTCCCGATTGATCTCTTACGCGCTGTGTCGTATTGTACGTATAGTGCCGCAGTTGCGCCATTGACAGATGTGTGCAATGGCTGCCCAGGGTACAATTGTGCACACTCTTGAATTGGGTTCACTATGCGTAGCTCCACATCCTTCCTTAAGTTTGACATCATGAATGAATAAACGTTCCATTTCAGGTCCGTGGCGTCATTCACCACTTCAGGGGTCATTTTCATTTCGGTTCCCGTGTGATTGACATTCGACGCGAGCATCGCCAGGAAAGCACATTGACCGTTCGCTGTGACTTGGACTTCGTGTCCTTCGAAGCTAGCAAGCCATTGTCCCACCTGTATCGGGAGGTCATCGTCGCTTTCATTCGTCCCTGTTCTTGATCCTCCCATCGTGAAATCTTTTTGTGAGTCCGGGGTAGCTGGCCTGATCGTATCACTTCTATCTTGGTCAGACTCGGCGTCCTCATCGTTGTGTTCCAACTCATTGTCAATCGTTTTAGCTGCGATAGTCGTTGCTTGATGCATGAAGTTAGCCATGCTATTTTGCATACCTTTTATCGCCATATCCGGCAATCCGACCCCGGTGCTGTTCGGGCAAATCCTTCTCGATGATGTCGATGTTGATGTTGTTTGCATTGTTCTACGATCTCTTGTCTGCGAGGTTTGGTTTGTCCCACCAAACGTTGAATCATCCACCGTCGGTGACGAATACGTCTCGTCCATGGGATCATCCTCCTCTGGGCCCGTACGCTGTGGGTCCGTCTCCGTCTGTTCAAGTGGAGCCTGATGCGTGTGTGCTCCCTCTTCAGTGAAGGCATATGGTGCGTCGTTGCCTTGGTGTGCCCTTGTGTCCTCGTCCAATCTCGTGTTCTCTTCATCCACCTCCATATCCTCAGACCCTACCTCATCACTATCCGAATCGGCCAGTGCGCCGTAGCGACCTAGTGCCTCCTCCCGTTGGAACTTCTCAAACCTCTTTGTGGGTCGTTGCCCACTACTGCCTTGAGGAAGTGACTTGTTCGTTGCCTTCGTTTCCTTCTTGTGTCCAGTAATGATCTTGACCGCTGTTTCCTGTCCATCCGTCCTTCGCTGTGGCCTACGTCTGTCTGGGTCTGCTTCTCTTTTCCCCTTTCGTGCCTTCGCTTTTGCACTCTTGATATTCCGAGGTTCCTTGGTCTGAAATCCTTCTTTGTCGGTTTCTGAATCCGCAGCTGTGTTGGTCGCGCCCTCCGTGTGTCTGTTAGCTGCATTGCTTGTAGTGGTGACCGCTTCGTGCTCGACCGTATTGACCAGTGATTGTTGTTGACTAGTCATAGCTGGGCGTAATGTCACTTCTTGGAGTTGGAGAGGTGGTCTACTTCTAAACAACTCAACCAACTCCTCTAGCGACGAGACGTGGTAATCCAGCCGGGATGCTACTCGCGTCTGCTCAATCGTTCTGTCCAGTATACGTGTCGATTGTGCTCACATCCCTTCCACTTTCGTGAAGACCGCTGAGCATTTCATTGTTCCGTGTCGTTGACTAAAGCAGCGCGAGCACGGCTTACGCAGGTTTTGTTAGAAATGATGAATAGTTAGCTCGTGTTCTCCCATCTTGATCCTTGATACTCCTTTCAGCGCGTTTGGGCAATCGCTTTGAGCATAACGGATGGTGTGGTACCGATTGTCATATATGTCCGTCCGTAGTTCGCGGGCGTATTCCACGTCCAGGATCTTTGCTTCTAACACATGGGCGGATACTCTCGCCAATGCTGCCAACCCCACCTTTTCACCTCCGTAAACCCGAATGACGTACTGAATCTCAATCTGGGCTGGTGTATAATGACCGGGACGAGTACCCTCGTCTCCTTCTGGCCTCTGCGTGTTGCGAAAAATTACGACCGCCTTCTATAGTCTCAGCGCCATGCCTTGCCATCGGTCTGCTGCTGCTTTCGAGTAGAATGTCACATTCAGTGTTTGGTTGGCATCGAAAATGAGCCTCTTTACATCACGTTGAAAAGCGCGCATCATGGTGTGGTCCGAGTTCTTGTCCGTGTTGGCGTTGAACAGTTCCCGAAATATGATTGCATGTGCTGCATTCCTGGCCAGACGTACCGTCGCAGGCACTACTGCCGTGAGTGTGCTGTTAAAATGTGCTTCGTGCATATCTTCCAACATAGCGCGATGCTCCCCTATGAGGATCTCCTTTACAAAATTGGGCGGGTGTGGCAAGTCCAATCCATTTCTGAGGTAAGTAAGCAGAATGGTGTTTTCTCTCTGTGTGCACACCCTAACACTTTCGTCGCAGCTAGCATTGGCTGTAGCCATAGCTTCTTGGCGCATTGCGGCTTCATCCTCTGTCCACAACGTGCTGTCCGTGTCGTCCCAGTCTGCCATCAGTGTCCCTAGGAGCAGTTTCTTGTGAAGCGGATTCCAGACCCCTTCCAACATGTGCGTGTTGCGTGGTGTGTCCTCCGTGATATTCTCTTTGCTGTTACTGTATCCCCGCACTTTGTCCCCCCAAGATATTGCCTTGGTCCATGCTGCTGTGTGTCGGCCCGCTTTGTCACCCCCATTAGGATCGTCCGGTTCATCGGTTTCCGTTTTTTCTTCTCTCGCGACCTTTTCCATGAGGCACCCCTTCGTTTCATCCGAATGTGTCACCCGGGCCTCCGGAAGCTCTATCTTCCTGTCACCGTCGTCTTGCTGGTGCCCACTAGGCTCTCCTGTCTCCCCCATCGGCATGTCTGCAAGTATCCCTGGATCAGGTGGACCAGGTCCCGGGCCTTCCACCTGTTGCTCCTGCTTCCCCTGGCATGGCGTGTGCGTACGCGTGCGATCTGCTCCGTTGCTTGTCGCTTACTCCTAAGCGACCTTTCCCCAACTGGGTATTTTACGAGTAATTGAAGGTATATTACAACAGCAAACGTGCTCGCACAGACGCGCACGATGGCTCAATGAACTAGCTCTTTTTCAACTGCAGTTCAAGTGGGTCCCTGGTGCAATGAACATTGTTGCCGACACGATTTCCCGTAACCCGAACGGGAACGACGGCACCAGCAGAGCGATTAGCCTTTCAGCACTCTTAAAGTCACTTACCAGTCAAGAACCTTCTGACGAAAACGCCCTATTTTCACATTCGACGTCAGCATTACCGGATATTCCGGCAGAATGAAGTCGTCTGTACGAATCGGACAAATATTCTGGTCCGATTTGGCGCGCTCTAACTGATGTATCTACTAGTCTGCGCAAACACCAGCGTTTCGAGCTGTCCAAGGGTCTATTTTTCTTTCGGATTTGCCCTGGTGCTCCCGCGCGCATGTGAGTCCCATCGAACACCGAGCTCCGCAACGCTATTTTGCACGAGGAACACGGGACTCCAACCCGCGGGCATCCTGGCCAGGCCAAAACGCAAATACTCATGGCGTCTAAATATAATTGGCCAAATATGGCCAAGTCAATCCGATCCTACGTAGAAAGTTGCTAGCTCTGTCAACGCAACAAGTACATCCGAGGAAAACCAACCGGACACCTTCATCCGCTCGAGATCCCAGAACGACGTTGGGCAGACATTAGTGTCGACTTCATGACGAAATGACCCGAAACACACAGTGGGTTCGACGCAATTGTGGTCGTGGTAGACCGGCTCACGAAACGAGCTCATTTCCTATCGACAACGTCGAATGTGACCACCAAGGTGACTGCCGTATTGTTTCGCGACTTTTACCAACGTCTGCACGGCTTACCTCGCTCCATTGTTTCGGATCGCGACGTTAAGTTTACTGCAAAGCTATGGAAAAACATAATGGACCTGCAAGGAACAACACTCCACCTTAGCACAGCCTTCAAGCCCTCCACGGATGGTCAGTCAGAAGTCACAAACAAGGTGCTGGCCGAATATCTTCGTCACTTTATTGATCCTCACCAAACCAATTGGGACGAACTCTTGCCACTCGCCGAATTTTCCTGCAAGTCACGTAGTCACGGGTCAATTGGAATGTCTCCCTTTATAGCTGATTTAGGCTATGAACCTCGCTCAGTTGCAGACTGCGTTCTTCCAAATCCTAGCGCTAAACAGCGGCCAGCAACAACATTTCTCGAGCATCAACAGGCAATTCTTGGCCAAGCAAGTGATTCAATCGCTGCCGCTCAAGCAAATTGGCAAAGAAACTACGACAAGAACAGACCCCACACCACGTACCAAATTGG
Source organism: Phytophthora ramorum (assembly GCF_020800215.1). Classification (NCBI taxonomy): domain Eukaryota; phylum Oomycota; class Peronosporomycetes; order Peronosporales; family Peronosporaceae; genus Phytophthora; species Phytophthora ramorum. Next base: position 467,710 of record NW_027150660.1, on the reverse strand, counting down.
CGACGAGGTGCTTCTAAACACTCGCAATCTGGACCTGGACCACCTCGGCACCGACGGTGCTCGCAAGTTCGCGGCTAAATTCATCGGGCCCTATCGAGGGACGGATAGCACAGGTCCAGACCGCTACAAATTCGAATTGCCGCCCGGTCTCCGACGTTTTACCGAATTTCACGTCTCCCTGCTACGGAAGTACCATTTTGATCCCTCAAGCAGCCGAGTCAACCGAATCCTGCCAATTCTTACTGCGGACGGCTCAATTGGTCACCTCGTGGCTTCAATCAAGAAGCACCGCAAGCGCAACAAACGAACTGAATATTTTGTACGGTGGCAAGATTCGACAATCACGCCTTCGTGGGAACCACTTTCAAATTTGAGCCAAGTAATAGGTCTTATTCGTCGCTATCTCGACACTCTGCCAAAATGTCGCGCTACCGCGCGTCTACGGGAGGAACTGTGACGATGATGCATCGCCAGCTCTTCTCACCACTACGAAACTTACGAAACAAGCATCTGCTGCGTCCGTTTTCCAAACGGACTCACACATTGGCACAGCAACGGTTAGAAGCCTTCTCCTCCTACATCCTAGGTAACAGCCGTAGTTCATAGCAACTTCTATACTTTCATTCAATCTAACAGTCTTCATTTTTCAGCTTCAAGCACAAGTCCTCCGCTAGACTCCGTTCGTCTACAGAACACGTGACATTGAGTCGCTGTCGGTATCGTCGTTGTCGGTTCTTTTCCTTCTCTCGTTTGCTGCTGCGCTTGTCGCTCTGGTCTCGACCGACGTTGCTGGTGCTCGATGGACCTGCGTTGTCGAGGTCTTGAGTGAAGAGCAACGCTCCAAGGTCATCAGTGTCTTCTACCGGCTTGGGAGTCACAAGTCTCGGTGTGACAGAGCCGTTGAGCCCCGCAATGTCGTTCAGAAAGACCTCGTCAGTGGTTATTAAGTCAAAAACGTCTCGTTACTGGTTACTAAGTCAGTAAGGTCTCGTCAGTGGTTACTAAGTCGGTCATGTGATCACGTCCGTAGTTGCGGACTCAAATCGAGATGTATGGCGTCTCATGTGCGTTCTAATGCGACGACATGTTTCGTGTGGTCGAGACTCGAGATCGAGGCTGCGGAGATGGAGGTGAGCCAAGGCGCGACAGCGCCCCCAACCCACTAAGGCGAGCGCGCGCGCACGCATGAAGCAGGTCTACGCAGTATTTGCGAAGGCGGGACCAATGCCCCGCTCCGGCTCCACAACGACTCGAGATCTATTTTGGTGGCGACGTTATTTTTTAAAATGCCAAATAACGATATGTGTTTAACAATAAAACTGTGTCCGAGTAAGTTACTTAGCTCACACAATCCTCCGGCTTGTTCATTGATCAAGATCAAGCCAATCGTCAAAGCAGGATTATGGAAAACGGGAAAGCCCACAAAGGAGCCCTAAGGGGTTACACACAATAAAGGTTCCTCCTTCGGGAGGGTCAAGTTGACTTGATTAGCTTGGAGATTTAGACTCCCTGGAGTTCCCCTTCCGAGTGCCGCGTGCTCTGGCTCGGTATGACGCCTTGCTCGTAGTACTCCCAGGTTGAGGCTTTGATCATACAGTTGCCGCGTCTCGAATCATTCCAGGTCGAAGTCTGGTGTATACGGTGAGGCACCAGCTAGCCCACCTACCTAGTAGTCGAATGACCAGGTCACTCTTGCCTGCAGCCAGTAGTGCGCAGACCCCTCCTATGCGGAGTTGAGTGGGTGGAGTAGTATGATCGTGGTAGACCCATTTCAGCCGCTGACAGTTTGATGAGATCGGCCACTTGAGTTTTCTTAATTGTCCGGGTAGCGGAAACTGAAGTTTGGTACGGCCCCAGCTTCTGCCCTGCTGAGAGCCATTGCGGTCGAATGCCCAGGCATTGCCTGGCTACTATCACTGGACACAGGTATGCGTGATTGGACTTGTAGTGGCGTACTGTCGTGCCTTGGGCCACGCGGTCTCGTTTGTGCGACTCAAAGATCACCTCCGCAGATGCCGCATCCGGTTCCTTGTCTAGGGTCCGACCTGTGTTCCTAGCTTGTCCCGTAGAATGACGTTGGCCGCTTTTATACAATGGGTCCGTATGGCTCCCGTCGATTTGACACTGATCACCGGGTCCCACAGCTCTGAGCTTCGGTCAAGGAAGAAGAACGCTAGAACGATTGATCCCCACAGCAGATCACAATCCACGTCATGCCCGGCTCTGAGCTCGTGAATCTTGAGCAGCATCGATGTAGTAACAGGTTGCTTCCAGTCCACGTCACCATGTGTGTGCTGATATCCTTGAGCGATGAGCTCAAATTCCGGATCATGGTAACCGAGTTTGGCGTTCCGAACTGCCTTGTGTGCGATTGCCACTGCCGCCATTTTCCCGTCGAATGTCTGGTACTTGTTTCCTTTCCTTGCTTTGTTGCGCCCTACTAAAGCCCACAATGCCGCGAACAGTCCGACCACCCCTGCTTGTTCTGCCCTGGGCAGTTCGTTAATCCACACGGGGAATCCGAAGTCGTTGCAGAAGGTTTCCCAGAACTTGAAGTTTCTGCTATAGTTGCCGAGTGTCCCGGCTGAGACTGAAGCCTGTTTGAGTTGGTCTCGCTTTTCCTTCACGCGCCGGCGTCTGTGGTAATCTGTTGCATGTTACGATAGTTAGTACTGCTATCCCGGTGAATGTCGCACTTCGTAGTCTGCTTCAATTTTTGTCGAATCGTGTGCGTCGTGAAGTGCAGTCTGTAGCGAGCCTGGCTCAAAGCACATTGCCACAAGGCCTGCTGCCATTCCAGAGACTTGCAATTCCTCTTGTCGACGAGTTCTGTGATCCATCGCTCGCCGTGGATGACGATGTGACACCAGGTGCTTTCCGTATATAAGCGTGGCCGCCACGTATCGGTGACATTGGTCAAGGTATGGCTAGTCCCTTTCCGTCTTGAGCCTGGCCCTACTGTTTGAGGAGTAGTTCCTCCTGAAGTTTCATGCTAGTCATGCAGATTGTATCCTTCGTCGCGATCACAAGCCAAACCTCGTCGAAAGCCTTGGCGTGATCAAACAGGTTCATCGGCATACCCGCGAATTCAGTTTGGAATACGAGATCCTTCCACCACTTCAGATCTTTCCTAAGGAAATCTGTCATCGGGACACCTGAACATGTGAGGCTTCGACAACGGTTCTGAACCGCGGTCAAGCGCTGGATGAATGGCTTCGTGATCGGAATGAAGCTGATCACGTGTCGAAGGACGCCGGTCACGCTGTCCAGTCGCTTCCTCGACAGGAAGGACTTCCCCAGCGTACGGATCGCAGTTTATCGAGCTTCCTCTGTGGAACCGCGATGCACTCGTCCGGGATGTTCAAGTCAATTCCCACTGCATTGAAAATACGCAACCAGGTCGTGAACTATCCTTCATGCCAGCCATTGGAACCAAACACCAACTTGACTCCGTCTCTGAGACGCTTCTCTGTCTTCTGAAGGCGGTCGTCGATATCGACTTCGATGAGGACAATGTCATCTACCCATTAGAATGACCAAAAGGGCTCTGTGTGTCCGAGCACGATAGATTGTCCGGTGCGCAAGTAGTGGCGGACGGCTTTCCCGAAGACAGCAAAGAATCCTCCATCCGAAGACGGCGATGCCGGAAACAATGCCATGAGTGGAGCAAGGCAAACGTCCCCCAAAAGCTGACGCATGTTCCGCGTGGACTGGCACGTGGTGAAAGGCTTCAGCGATATTTGCGATCATGGCGTAAATGTTGTACCCTGGGTACCGGCGTCGCAGTTCGCAGACACGTCGCGGAATAGAGACAAGCGGGTCCCAAGTCGCGTCGGGAGAGGCCTCTGAGGCCGTCTGCGCATTGACGGACAGTCCGTCGGGTGCAGACAAGTCATGGATGATTCGACCATCCAGGTGCTGTGGCTTGTCTTTCTTCGGCACCAGAGCAAACGCACTCGAGTGAAACGTGGGGTCCTGTTCAAAGGCTTGCATGATCACGATGATGGCCCGACCCTTGTAATAGTCGGCAAGGAGTTTGTCGACCACGAGACTCGCACCGGTGCGGGCCTCCGGGTAGTTTGCAGGTGTCGGGCGTGCTCCAAGCCATGTCAATGGATCCTTCCAAAGAGGGCCCAGACCATCCTGTGCGATGGCACACATGAGGTCAAGGTTCGGGTAAGAAGAAAGATGGGCGCGATATAGCCATGGGCGGCGATCCTTACTCGGGCGAGGGTCAGTTGTGTGGTGCTGTGATTCACAAAAGCTTCGTTAGTGCGGCTTCCACGCAACACCACAACAATTCACTGAGTCAGGTCGGCGTTGTTGGGCTTGCACAGGGTTCTGTTGGTTCCCTTTGCGGTTCGGCCCAGCCGGGTCCAGTTGAGGCCCTGCTCTCGCTGAGTACCCGTCCAAACTCCAGAAGCTCGCCTGACCGGGGCAGCTTCCGTTCCTCAAACCCTGTGACCTCCACCAAAGGATGGACGTCGGCGCGCGAGCGCTTTTACACGTCACCGAGTGCAGAGTACGCTCAGCTAGAAGATTGCGGTGTCCTGGGTTGTGCAGACCCACCGACTCGTCGATTCGACGAGGTTTGTCTTCGCTGGTAGCGAGAAGTGCCCACCTCGGGCCGACCTTGATCTCTTGGCGCTACCAGTCGATTACCCTACAAGCTATACCCCTAGGGGAACGACGGCAGACATAATCCAGCCCACGCAGGGACTTACCGGAAAGTATACGCTGTTCTTGGACTTAGAAGATTCTGCTCTGTTTTGTTATCTCTGTGTCTTCGGGGAGTTCCTTCGCCCCCCCCCTTTGGTCTCCTATCGATCCTATACAAATGCCTAGTGAAATGGAGTCGTTATAGATCTCCCTGCGAGTCTTCGCTCAGCTTCCTAATTTATCTTCGCTGAGTCGGGTCGTTATGGACCTCCGCCGACCCTTCGCTCCGATTCCTGATGTATCCTCTCCCACTTGGAATAACTCGCAAATGATATACACTCGCCGAGTTCCGCTGCTCGCTGAGTCTTGATGCTCGCTGACTCCGATCGATCACCGAGTTCGTCGCTTAACTGCGAACTTCGATTAGGTACGACGTACCTAACTGAGCCAGACTGGGTGGTCTACCCAAAATATGAGTTTCCCTACCCCACAGTTGCGGTCTGACTGCGAAAGAGGGCGAGTGTTCCCGAAATCCCAAACCCAGGGTCGGACACTAAAGCATACAGGATGCGAAAATCAATGTCCGGAACGACATGGGGACCAGGTCCCGCTGCCAGAAAGGCCGAGTCCACAGGAAACGGTACTTCGATACGCCTTGAAGCGGATTGGAGTGCAAAGAAAACGAAACGAGGCACGCATGGGGGACGGTCTCGAACGCAGCACGACCTGGTAGGCGGCGTGTCAAACCAGGACGGGAGAGATGATGCCATCGTGAAAAGGCGCGAAGGTGGTTGCGAAACCGCGACAGGCGGATGATTAGGCCGATTGGTGGACCACTGCTTGAACAAGATGTGTCACTCGGTGAAGATCAGAGAGGACAAGCGACTGGGTTGCCGTGACGTGAGCTAAACGATCGGGCAGACTCGGAGCAACCGTTGGTGAGAGGCCGAGCATAACCGCAGGGCTCTGAGCCGAAGAGTACGACGGCAGGCATGGCCACCTCGTGCCCGATATAGTAAGGTCGGCTTGGGGAAACGAATCCATGATCCAATTGCAAAGACCGTCTGCGGCGGTATTAGACGCCCGGGGAATGGCGTGAAGATAGAAAAGCGTGTCAACGGTTCCCAGGGCCCGAATCTCACCGATCAACGAAGCCAGATGGGGTGCCCGGCACGCAAACCGACACAGCCTGGGAGATAATCACTCGAGAGTCGCCGTAAACGTCCACCCTGGGTGACGAAAATGCACGTCGGATCCAACGAAGGCAAACGAGAAGTTCTTTAGCTTCCATGACGTTGTTGGAGTGTCAGTCCAGTAACGTGGTGGCCTGCCTGTAAGTTGGAGAGTCGTGGGGAAGAGAGCTCAGAGCTCGAGAACCCGTCTCGCGAAGGTCCACCCCATGGAGAAGGTCGTCGAACAGGTCAGAGAAAATCGCTAGGTACAAGTTGCACATGGCGTACAGAAGCTGCGACGGCGCGCCCGGTTGGAGCGACCTGACAGAATCACCATGCACTGTGCGAAACTCCGCAGCGAGGTCGTAGGGGTACCACAACGACACAGCATCTTGGATCGTGTAGAGCACCTGGTGCAGCTGATCCGCCCAATGGATCTGCATTGTAGGGGCTGGTTCTGGGCCACCCCACTGGGAATTCTCATGGATCACGGTTCTATCCTGACGGTATGCACCTGGTGCATCAGAATACAGGAAATAGTCGAACGGGCGGCTGAAGAAGTCCACTGAGAACAACATCTTCTGTAGCGGGGCTACACATTCGGTCCACCTCCTACCTTAGTGCAACATGCACTAAGGGATACATTCAGGTTGACCACTCCACAGGGTGGTCCACATTCATAGCAAAAGGCATATGACTGGTAGAAAGTAACATATTTCTACCAATGAGAGTCATTCAATAGATAGGGGTTCTGCCAGCCATCCAATGGCAGAACCTATCATTAGAAATATCAGTTTTAGGAGGAAACCCCATTTACAATCAATACAGTTCTCATTTGGCACCAAAGCTATCGTTCGGTCCCTTTGTCTTAGTTTAAGTATACTTGCGGATACAAGTATACTGAACTTAAGTTAAATACTCCTACGCTTCCTCATACACGTGCGCACACGTGTAAGCTTAAGTAGTGGGTCTAAGCAGACCCATTACACCTGGTAGCACTTTATAGTCCGTCCAACGACCGACTAACTACACGTTCGTATGGCATACGAACGCGGGGCTGAGAACCTGCCCTCGGACAGTAACATGTCCGTGGGTAGCCTAAACACGTCTGCAACGCATGTTGCGCGTGCAGACTGCCCCCACCTGTCGGAACCAGAGTGGGAGGCCCTCCAACGACTGTCAACAGTCATTGGGGAAGCGGCGGTAGCAACGATGTTGCGAACGCTATCACCGACGGAGCAACACGGTGTTGCTCTGGGTTTCATCGTGAAGGAACAGCGTGAAACCGCTGCTCGAACTTCGGTGTCGCCATCGGCCACACCGCGCGTGGAGTCATTGAAACTCCACATAAGCAGCTACGTTGGAAGAGAGGGGGAGCCTCTCCTCCGTTGGCTTGTCGAGGTCGACACTGCCATTGCGGCTCGACGTATCGTCGACCCGTTGTCGAAGGTTGCGTTCGCCATGTCATGTCTTGGCGGACGAGCAAGGCGTTGGGCGTACGGACGCCGACACACAGACCCTACGTGCTTTAGCACGTACGAAGAGTTCAAGGAGGAGCTCAAACTAGCGTTTGAGCCCCCGCAGAACGAGTTCCGATCGAGGGCGGAGTTCCTCGATCTGCAACAGGGCAAGCATGATGTGCATTCTTACGTCCAAAGAGCACGGTACTTGGTCTCGAACATCGTGACCAACCCGATTGACGAGTCGACAAAGGTCGTCACGTTCATGAAAGGCCTTAGAGATGGGCCTGTGAAGACCTATCTCTTCCGAGAGTATCCAAATACTCTCGAGGCTGCAATTGCGCTCGCAATGCAGGAAGGGGTTAGCCTGCGACAGGCTAAACTGCATGTGAACGCCCCACGGCTGATGCCACGACCGGTGGTAAGGGCGTCGGGAGGTCCCGAACCAATGGACCTCTCGAGTGCGACAGCTGCTGGTTCCCAGCAGCGTCGTGGATCAACGAATGTTCGTTGATTCCACTGTGGAAACATCGGTCACTACGCCCGTGAGTGCACAGCACCTGTGCGCGCGGCGAGGAGCCGTCGTGGCGATACTGGGTATCGTCACGGGCAATCAAAAAACTAGATGGACCACCAGGCGCGGGGCGCCCTGCTGGTGATGCGGTCGAGCGTGTCGACATCGGACACGCTGCAATGAAGATCGCTGCCCCCAGTGAGAGTCAATCTCACTGCAAGAAGCAAGATGACAAGCCGAACCTTGTCATCCTGAAGGTAAGCTCGAAGAGAGAGAAGTCTCTTCGTGCTCTAGTGGACTGTGGTGCGTTGAACAACTTTGTTCGACTGCAGAGCCTTCCAAGGCTTGACTTCGAGAAGGTGAACACACCTCGAAGTCTATTGGAAGTGAGGCTAGCAACGGGTGTCGTTGTTAGAACCGAAAAGCGTATCATACGCGTACGCTTCTCTTATCAAGAGCAGGAGTTCGTCGACGAGCTTATCGTCCTCGAACTGGACGATAAGTTCGATATGGTGTTGGGCATGCCGTGGCTTGCACGGCATGATCCAGTGATCGACTGGCCGAAGCGCACGATCGTGCACTTCGGGAGCAGCAGCAGCGCGACAGAGAGCGATGGCCCTGTCGGCGCAGCACATGCACCACGTGGTGCATGCGACCCTCCACTAGAGACAGCGCGGAATGCGGCTGTCTCCGGTCACCCCAAGCGAACGCCAACGACTGCGAGAGTCGTTGGAAGAAGATGTGAAACGAATCAGCAGGGCCTGATTCGATCGGATTCGAGAGGGTCTCGACAGATATTGTCGACACACAATTTGTCGAAAGACACTCCGCCGTTAGGCGTAGATGTAAAGAAGGCGCGTCGGCTCTGGGAGCCGACGCTGCAAACGTCCCGCACCGGAAATGCTTGCGAGCTCGCGTGCAGCCGGGCTGCACGACGAAGCGGTGCGCGATCAAGCCGGGCTTGAACGCGTGCGTCCGCGGGTAGAACCCGCCGGCGAATACAGGGAACAACTGTCCACGGCCGGGCCTGGACAAGAAGAAACTCGCGGAGCCGGGCTCCGCACGAGAAGTGAACGGCGCAAGCGAGCAAAGATGCGCAAGTCTCGGTCAGGGACCGAGACGCTACAAGCAGTGTCTGCCGGGCAGACACAGGAGTTGGAGACAACCGTCGAGACACTGTGTGTCTTGACACGTACGAGTATTGGTCTCCAATACCAGAAGATGAGGCTGGAGAATCCTCCGACGTTAGCGTCGGAGTTGATGTCGCTCCCAGTCACAAGTTGGAAGAGGTTCGCTCGCGACCTGCACGATGGATGCATCGAGCAGATCTGCATCCTCTCGAACGTCGAGAGGATGACGTGTGAATCAGAAGAGCTGAATCAGCTCATCTCTGAGGGCGCGGACGCCCTCAGCGCGAAGTCGAACAAGGAACGCTTCGACGAGCAAGGCTGGGACTCGCTCAAGGCGATCCCCTAATGAATGACTCTCATTGGTAGAAAGATGTTGCTTTCTACAAGTAATATGTATTTGCTATGAATGTGGACCACTCTGTGGAGTGATCAACCTGAATGTAGTCACTTGTGCATGTTGCACTGAGGTAGAATGTGAACCGAATGTGTAGCCCTGCTATACCTGACATCGCTATAGAGGTTGACTATAGATCATTCTATGGTGCATTCTCGCTTTTAGTTTCCAACAGATGCAGATCCGAGGTGTTTCGGATACGTTGTCGGGGCGGAGCACCTCGCTTGCTTTTTTGCTCATTGATGCGACTTGAGTACTGTAATACTGTAATGATTTGTGTGTGGTTTTCCAAATAGCTGAAGTAGTATCTACCATGATAGCTCCAATGATCTGGTTCGCTCTCAAACGACGAGTGATGCAGTGTCTCCGTTAGATATGGATGGTAAAAAGGCACGACAACTTCATGTTCTTGCTGCTTTGGGCTCACCTTCTTGTCTCCTCTTCAATGAAGCCACGTCTATTTATGTGGCATTATCTGAAACTCCGAATAAACGGTCAATCCTTTGCGCACACTATTTGAAGATGCCAGTAAAATAGTAGATATTTTAGTACGAGTACCTCACATGTTGAATTATTCATTTGAGTTGTTACTACATAATACTATTATGAATAGTACTATAGTAGCAGTAGTGTATAGTACAAATCTTACCCTGTTCCTGTTCCCATCCAAGGAGTCCTGAGATCTTGGGAAGGCGACTTGACATCCTCGTTCATTAGAGATATCGCCATAGTTAAGCTTAACCTGCTTAATAACTACTTTTTCGAATAACCTGCGCGATGTCCAAGCTTGCGTTAACCTCCAGCTAACCTCCATACAAAAACCAAGCAAAAAAATATGTGGATCCTTTCCAAGCTAGCAATCGAAGACAATGGACGAGCTCCGGTCTCAAGACCGGATGTCGCGTTCACCAGGACGTATTCGCCCCATGCGTGGCAGCATCAGCCGTGGTAGATTTATAAAGGCCTGTTCAACTCTAGATTCCCGTTCGTAGCCTAGGTCACGCGTGGGAGATTCGTCTGGAGTTTCAAGTCTGACCCCGACCTCTGATCGCTACCCGCTACGCAGTTGCTCCAGCACACCTCAAGTCAACAATTACGGTACAGCCCCCAATACTCCAATTTCTCAGAGCAAAGGACAGCGACATCTTCCGCCCGGTTCTTCACCTTGTCTGTAAAAGCCAACAACAAGCGGCAGTCACGGTGCGAAACTGGGCTGAATGGGGAACGCACAACACACACGTAGTTGGAGATATACTTTTTTACAACAACGCGGCCGGACTAGCTCCAAGAGTATATATATTACTGGAATTTGCACCCGCCAGTGCAGCTGGTTTCCAGAGACGCACGACATTGTGGAAAACTGGACGCACGCTACTAATACAGGCTGGTACCGCGGATCCACAAGGGGGCGAGGGAATGGAAAAGTTTGTGATGCTGGCTTCTGAGGAAGGAGAACTGTACACCTCATGGACGGGAGGCTCACTCAGTCTTGACTGCACGGAGTTTCTAAGGACAATTGCTAAGTCTACCACTAGGCCAAAAAATGAAAAAAGAGGCCTACCACAGCTAGACTGGCTACAGTGCGCTGAATGTCAGCAACTTCAGGTGTAGGACATCGCAGGTCATTAGCCAGAACATGCAGATTTCCCAAACAGGCCTGCAACCTAGGGGGAGTGGTCCAGTGGCAGCGAGTAGCGTATGGACGGATAGACTTTATTTTCTTACGGACACCACTGGGGGAACAACAGCAGAACTCCACAGAAGAGATGGTGCGGCTACTTGTATACAATTTTTCGGAACTGGCAGAACGAACCACATATGACCGAGAGGTCCACTTCACGGCCTCACCTTCAGATCACCCAGTGGTGGCGTACATCCGGCAAAGGAAAAATATTACATTGGACATACACACGGCTGTCACTGAGGCCCCTGCTACGATTACAGTAACGCACCAGAGGGATATTGTACGAGGGCTGAGCCAAATATTGACACCAGTAATGGATTTGATCGAAGTACACCCACACTCGGCGGTCGCACGGCTGGTGTGTCTATGTGTAGGTGGTAGACGATGGAGGAGGCCACGACGAGCATATAAACTACGGGTGAAAGAGGCTTCAGCCCGACGAGGCAAAATCAACATGAACGAAAGAATGGCAAAATAGAAAGAGCAAAGTGGGGACGCAGGTAAAGGACTGGGCCTGCTAGAATGGATGAGATTACGATGCATAGTGGGTTTGGGGCCGCGGGGATAACAAATACTACAACGCCTCAAACTCCAGGCGTACTCCACTTACGACACCAAACACTGAAAAATGGGTGCCCACATGACAAATGTGTTCACCTACGCTCCACCTTATATTCTGGGAGTGCGCTGCGCCAGAACACCTCAGACGAGTCATGCTACACCCCTGCAGAAGGCTGAGCTTGAAAGAAGCGGGCTTCGAGGAAGCGGTATTCGGAATGCAGCTTAAGATGACACCTCCAGGAATATGGACGACTGCGGACGCAGTCAGAACACTCAGATCTGCAGCTGATGGCAGCGGTCTCAGAACTTACGGAAGGGTGTTGGCGCATTGGTGTAGCACTATATCTACAGGCGGTCTAGCGGTGGAGGACAGACCATTTCGACGAGCTAAATAACATAACGGTTGGTCACCACATATATGGATACAAAAACGATTACGGCATGGGTACCGCACAGTCCACCTCCACATGAAAATGAACTATCCGACAGATGTCGGGGAGATGGCGACTACAATACTAAGCCGAGCACTAGGATAGAGTGGTCGGCTGTCACCACCCCAAGGATTATGACGCGTACTGCGACTCGTATATTTTTCTTTGGTGTCAGAACAAAAGGGAGGCACGGAGCTACAGGCTGTGGAGCGGTGATAGTACAAATTGGCAAGACAATACCGGAAACTACGGTGTGCTGGGTAGGACATATGTCATACGCGAACTCCAAACTAACGGCGTTCACTGCCGATTAACTTGGCCTGCTCACGGGGATTGCGGAGTGTGCAAAAAGAAAATACGGTTCACTTCACATAATCGGGGACAATGGGGTGCTGGTGAATCAGCACAGACGACGCAAACCACCAAAATCCCAGCATCTCAGGGACATATATTGGAGATGCCGACGTCTACTGGAGCGCACAGTGGTACAAGTGTGGCCCTACCGACACCGCAGCGACAACAATATGGTCAGCACATTGGCCAACATGGCAATGGAAGGTGCTATGAGCACACAACTAACGATCAAGGGACGGCCAGAGATGATCAAGAAATATGCAGGGGTACTTCGTCATATGGGCGAAGACATGACAGGGTGAATGGACAACCGATAAGGTCGCCGGCACGAAGCGGGGAAGCGAAAGCTTGGATCGCACGGAAAACGGCTAGCAATCGACATAAGGGCGGTAGCTAGGACGGGCATAGGAAGTCATTAGTTTTACTAAGTGACATCAATGTACCTCACTGAAAACAAACAAAACGACAACAACAAACAGGTGCTAGAGGTGTCATTATCTCCAGCGCATCAAGCAGCAGACCCACAGCCACTCAACTGGAGGTTGCAGCCGCACCCGAACGCGATCCGAAATCAGACCTTGCTGTACGTTTCCGAGGAATTCCTAAGCCCGGGACACGACTTCATAGTGATCTCACGCGGTTATTACTGCACGACGCCGCACAACTATCAACTGTGGTTATTTGTTCAACTGCTTCCTCATCCGGACTGTTGGTATCTCTCCGACGAAGAGTTTGACAACGGCCACTTTACGCGTATTGCAAGCGGTGCAACATGACGATTGCTTTCGTGATTCGGAACTATAAAGTGCCGGACCACATGAATAATTTTCACACTACTTGTGCTCTACTCGTCTTCGGTCATTATTGCCATCAAACCCGCCTTGATAGTAAGTCGTGCCGATGTCGAGCAATATGATCCGCTTCGAACAATCACTGCGTTCGCATCCATACGCTGCGGTTGTGAGCTCGCCTGTTTCGGTTGCTTTCATCATACATTCCTGTGCGTTGAGATCATCTGTAGCACCCATAGGCAAGACATGCTTGGGGTTCCTTGATCGATTACGACGGTGTGAGTGTGTTGATTCACGTTAGAAAATGCAGGAAGACGATACCTTGGCTATGGCGGAGAAATACTTGGTCAATACGTGAAGCAAAAGTGCCGCCCGCAACGAAGTTGAAGGTCGCTTCACTACGCATTTTCAAACTCGTCGCTCTCGTCGGTACGATAGTTCTCCTGCACCTTGGAGCAGGGCTGCATGAAGGGGTGCATGTCGTGGAGGAACTTCCTCTAGCAAGTCTGGAGGTTGTACGGTACGGTAGTTGGTCTCATAGCAGCCGCTGAAGGCCACCGTCTGTACCACCACCTTGTCACTGTACTGCAGCGCCTTCATCACCTAGGGCAGCTCGTTGGTTTGCTTGACATCGTCCTTGGTCTTGGCCTCCAGCAGCTTGACATCCGCCACTTGTGTGCGTCGATACAATTTTATACTTGGCTTTTGTATGTTAATAATGTGTGGGCCACAGAGATAGAGGTTAAGCCAGAGGTAGAGGTAGAGGTGAGGTAGAGGTGGGGTGAGGTTAATTAAGCTTAGTTAGCCAACCACGACAGCTCTATCGTTCACGACCCTGTCATCACGCACTGGCGATTGGGTTGACTTTGATATCATTTGCTGGTGGGGGTGCCGCACAAAACTGCCATAAGGGGGTGTCATAAGCAAGCTCTAAATGTGTATCTAAACATAACAGCTTCACACGTACTACATGTATAAGTGATAGGTTTCGTGATATACGCCGAAGATTATGGTGGTTGCTTGTTGAGGGTAGGATCGCGACCTTTGGTATATCTACATACTGAAATGAAGATAAAATGTATGTAGTTGCCAAATAGAACACGCGGTTAGGGTCCATACGTGATACCATTAACAGAGAGTCTCTGTAAGAACTGGGCAAAAATAGCTGATTTGGGGGGGGGAACTCGATTTTCATTAATTCCGGGGAAAACAAGACAGACTTGAAACCAACACAGTCGGAACGACTGGTATTTACAATGTCATATCGCGCTGGCTGCGTTCGCTCAACGCCAAATGCCCTCCCACAACGGCAGCGTGAAAAACATGTCTCGATAGCATTTTGTATGGAAATTTGTGCAATGGAAGCTGACCTAATTTTAGTACTCAGCAAATTCATGGTGTTCTGGCTGTGGTCGTATTAGCTACAGACTTACTGAGCTTATCGAGGAGAACGTCGATGAATTGCTCTTCGACGACGGCAAGCCGTGCTCGGTGGCCAAGACCGCTGACCTGGGTCTCGTCATCGAGACTCTTCGCTACTACGCTGGGTGGCTCGACAAGATCGACGGCTCCGCCATACCCACGTCAAGACCATACCTTTGCTACACCAAGACTAAGCCTCTCAGTGTTTGCGATCAGATTACCCCGTGGAAGTTTCCGTTGCTGCTTACGGCGTGGAAGTTGGGTCCCGTGCTGTGGGTAACACGATCGTGCTGAAGCCTGCTGAATAGACACCGCTATCTGCCCTGCGCGTGGGTGAGCTCATCGTAGAGACTGGATTCTCCAAGGGTGTGATCAATATTGTGCCTGGCGTTTTGCGTCGCGTTGGGATAACTAATTCACGAAGGTCGGGATACTTTCTAAGGAACGATTTAACCATTTGCGGTTTGGAAATGATTTTGGGGTAACCTTAGAATTGCGTGTGGCTGTCGTGTGAACAAGTACGGCAAGCTCGTCAAAGTTGAAATTTGCGTTCTGTTCAGCGCGCTCGCGAACGAGAATTTGAATGCGTTCTTCATCCTGATCGGTCAGGTATTTTCGGAAAGCGGATGGGAGTCGCGAGGCTAATATTTTCGTGTCACTCGTCGCCTCAGTGCCGACCTGTCTGCACCATGCTGTCGTGCAGACAAGGATGCGTTAAAGCCATCTTCCGTTGTTGCACATGTAGCTGATCGCCATGTAGCTTCATCGTTATCTCCCACGGCAAAATCTTTTCTGGTGATGCCAAGACCGCGCCACATGAAAGGTACACAAAGCAGGACATTGCGACCCGCTTCCACAAAAAGACACACAAAGAAGGGCATTGCGACCCCTCAAAATGCACACAACGTCATTTAATATGGCAAAGAGTATGAATTCATCTGGACGTCGATATGAAGGGAAACGGCACACGTTTGATACACCACATGTGATCATGTTGATGAAGACGGAAAGGTGAGTATGTGTGCCAAGTTTGACACCAATTGGTGCTTTTCCGGATTGTTTCACTTTGCAATTACCCCCTTTGTCTGCCCAGTTCTTACGGAGACTCTCTGTTAACTCTTGCGGACCTTGCAGTTTTCGGCGGTACCCAATGCTGCATGGGTACAGTCACCAGGGTAACGCATGAGTACAGTAGGTCAGAACTTCTGACTCAGAAGGCAGAAGCCAAGATAACAATCAATGTCAGTTCTTTATTTGCAGGACAGGACTCACGTGGTTCGCAGCTCCCGCCCGTGACTCTGACTGTTGGCACACTTGAGCCCGACGTCTTTCTGGGAAGTGAAAATCAAGGCTTCCACGGGGAAATTAGCAAACAGTGTGACTGCTGCTGTGATCAAACGGCTGAACAGCTTCAGCGATACAATGGCCATGAGATTGTACAAGAGGGGAGTAACGCCGACCAGCTTCAAAGCCAGGAATTTGGGATTCGAGAGAAACAAGGCAAGTGCAGAATACTACAAAGAGTGGTATGACAATAACGTCGCGGCAGGGGTTATCAAAGCCTTGGAGTAAGTCGCACTACAGAGGCAGCGAGGGTAGAAGATGCTGCAGAGAAGGAAGCAGGCTTTTGCAGCGTTAGATCGAGGTTTGTCCATTATAGCAGGCCATCCCGGAAATCGTATTCGGTCAAACCTGAACATTCTCTCCAAGGCATGTTTGCAAAGAGTCTTCGCCAACTCATACTTATGCTTCTCTGAATCGCGGAGAAAGTCGGAACCCAGTGTACAGTGTAATATGGAGGAACACACCTGAGAATAAGGTTTGTATTCCACGAATAATGTTCGAAGTTCGTCAATTTTATCAGCATTGCACCTACTTGGAAGACATCATCGCCTGAAGACCAACGACGATAAGTGCCGTGACCGCGACACCGAACGTAACCAACAGAGCCTTGTAGACGTAACGCCACTTGCTCGGGTTATTCGCGACTTCATGCGCAACGTTCTCCGTGGTCTTGATAATCTTTGCCTCGTCAACCTTGCTCAGTTGGCCCGCCGCCTCCACCTTCACGATGGCCTTTTGCCAGTTGGGGTCCGTCGTGTCGAGATTTTTCGCGGCCCTGACCTTGCCTTCAACGCGTAAGGATTTCATCGCCTTCACCTTCGGGAGCGCATTCTTCCAGAGGTCTTCGATTGCAACGATTTTGACGGCTTCCTTGGCGCTGGCAAGGTTGAGACAGCCCACAGCCAAGGTGGCTACCACTAGGATCAGGAAGAAGCCGAGGCGCATGGTGTAGCGGATGGTATACTAAACGCCTGGTTGATAGGCTAGTGGATGCTTGGATGCCAATTCGAAAGTGAATGCTAAAGCGTTCGTAAGGCCCTGTCCCTTGCTTAGGAAACGTCCAGTTTGCTCAATGCATGAAATCTGACCCTGATCCTGGACAGCGCTGCTGGCTGATCTCAGGCGCGGTAAACACGTTTTCTTCCTGAAATCATACTAGTATGACACAATAGCATTTTATTTTCTCTGGTGGGGTCCAGCGGTGGTGATAATCACCGACCATCACCACCGCGGGACGTCACTGTATATCAAGTGAGTGGCTGCTTGTCCTGTCCTAAAAGGCAGTGCCGACCAGAATCCGTGACAAAGCCCTTTTTATTATGAGAGGTTTCCAGACTCGGAGCCTTGAAGTGCGGCCCTGAGCGGGTATCGCTGGCCGAGCAGCCACCCACCCTAGTTAAACAGAGATTGTTGCACCATCGCAGGTGTTGTTCTGGTGTACTTGTAAGGCGCTGTTATTATTATAATAGCAGGCCTATATTCTGAAGGCCAATTGAGGCCTCTGAGTATCCAGATCATCCCATCTGAAGATCAGGCCTTTACAAAGCTGCCCAAGCAGATGCTACAAAGGCCCTTCTCGATAAGCGCACCACGTTGTTTCGATACCCTTCTATACATGATCATCAAGGAGAAACTAGGCAGTACAATTAGTTTTGAACATGTCTAGCCCCTCTGAAATCGCTTTGGTGATCCCCTTGCTCTTATTGAGAGGGACCTCTGTACATGTGCCGTACAGTACGGCACATGTACCTGCAGGCTATTGGCATCTCTGTCGCTCTCTGGCGATTGGGAAAGCCGTCATCACTGGTATCCTCGTAGACTCCATCATCACGTATGACAAAAGTCTCCACATCCGACTGTACGCGGAGGAGAGGGTGTTTAGCGATCAGCCATAGCGCTGGATAAGTGTTACCCGACCAATTCCGACGAAGTAGAGGAACCCTGACGGAAGCTTGCTCTTCAGCGCACCGAGGCAAGTCTTTAATGCCTTTTTAGGGCAGGACAAGCAGTCACTCACTTCATATAGAGTGACATCCATGCTCGGTGATTACCACCACGGCGGGTCCCCACCAGAGAAAATAAAAAGTTGCTGTGACATATGATTTCAGGAAGAAAACACCATAGATTCGGTGTTCATCAGTGATAGTGATGAATCATCACCATGGACTACTAGTTGCAGTTCGCAACACACTTTAGGTCGTTACAGACAACAGTGGATTTATGACCTCCTAAATCTCAAGACCGCCATAGTCGCGCCGCAGGATTCGGCGACCGTGGACGTCGTTGGGACGCTGCACCTGCACGTGGACGCCGCGTTCACCTGCAGTACTGTCGCTCTACATGTAACCGGACGTCCTGTATCCGAGCCGGGTGATCACTAGTCAATGTGGACGATGAGGTGACCGCATCGAAGAGTGCGAGCTGCTCAGCGTTGGCTGAAGGTGTTGAATATGGCGCCTTTGCGAGAGATGCCGTGGCACAGTCGACGGTTCCGCGACCTTCTCAGTGTAGCTGCAAGGGATGTGATCTCGGTATGCAGTAGATTAACATTTTCGAGGCCAAGGTGGCCCGGAATGCTGCGGAGCAATTGCTTTTCATGATGTGAATCGCATTAGTCGGCGGCTGGACTCCCCCGAGCTTGTCAACTACGTGGGCTTCTACAGTATCTGTCGATGCCAATCAAGTGTACATTCTGTTCAGCTGCAGCTTCTCGCACTCGCTGCTTTCGGGCAAGGCGGCCAGGAGACTGTACTGCCGAGCAAGTTGCAATCGACGCTCCATATTGTGGCACTATTCACGACTGCACCGCATTTGACCTGGAATGGCGTCTCCACGTAGCCAGTAGCCAGTAGCTAGTAGCCAGTAGCTAATAGCCAGTAAAGGTTGGATACAGTACACCCGTCGACACCCCCGGCCGGCCGGCGTGAATGCTTCCGTCAGACCAGGTTGGAAGTTCTCACCCAGCTTGCTTGTGGCAATCCCTTAGGGCTCCTTTGTGGGCTTTCCCGTTTTCAATAATCCTGCTTTGAGCAGCTTGGCGGTGGCGGGTCAACCACTTTGACGAGTCGAACAACATCACGGAAGGGCACCACGTGGCACTCCTTAACAAGCGGGCTGCGAGAGGGTTACAATACTGTCCAGGCACACTTACGGGCGGCGCCATCACTAGTAGTTGGAGCGACGGCGGCGAAGATCGTCGGTAGAGCCCTTCACTCGGGAGGGGACACACTGCCAGCAGTGGTTCACGCCGAGGGAGGAACCAGGTACATACTGTACGTGGCCGGACGGGTGGCAGGAACAAAACGATCAGGAGCTTGCGGGGCGATCATTGTCAGCTGTAATGACATATCGAGCGGGGCCAACTGGAGCGGGCACATGTCATACGCCAGCTCGTCACCGACGACCACGGAAGCGGAACACTTAGGGCTCCTCATGGGACTCAAGGCGTGCGAGAAGAAGCGGTACTGGCCGCTATGGGTGGTGAGCACGAACAAGATGCTGATTGCACAGCATCGGCAACGCAAACCCCCAAAGGCACGGCATTTAACACAAGTCTACTGGAGGAGTCGGCGCATCGTGGATCGGCTTCGGGAAGTAGAATGGTTACACCACGCCAAAGAAGCCAACCGTATGGCAATGGAGCTAACAAACACAGCGCTCGAAAGCAGAACGAGCGTACAACAGTACACGGCTGACACGGGCACCGATTCAGGGAAATGGAGGAAAGTACTCCGCCACCTAGATGGAGACATGATACAATGGAAAACACACGAGGACAACGCGGCGCAAGCGGACGTCGTGGCCGACAGCCAGTAAGGACGCCGGCACGTAACGGGGAAGCGTAAGCTAGGACCTGGAGACGGCTAACTACCGACATAGGGGCGATGGTTAGAACGGACATAGGAAGTCGTTAGCACAACTAAGTGACATCAATGTACCTCACTGAAAAACGAATAATCCTGCTTTGACAATTGGCTTGATCTTGATTGTGTGAGCTAAGTAACTTACTCGGACACAGTTTTATTGTTAATCACATATCGTTATTTGGCATTTTAAAAAATAACGTCGCCACCAAAATAGATCTCGACTCGTTGTGGAGCTGGAGCGGGGCATTGGTCCCGCCTTCGCAAATACTGCGTAGACCTGCTTCATGCGTGCGCGCGCGCTCGCCTTAGTGGGTTGGGGGCGCTGTCGCGCCTTGGCTCACCTCCATCTCCGCAGCCTCGATCTCGAGTCTCGACCACACGAAACATGTCGTCGCATTAGAACGCACATGAGACGCCATACATCACGATTTGAGTCCGCAACTACGGACGTGATCACATGACCGACTTAGTAACCACTGACGAGACCTTACTGACTTAGTAACCAGTAACGAGACGTTTTTGACTTAATAACCACTGACGAGGTCTTTCTGAACGACATTGCGGGGCTCAACGGCTCTGTCACACCGAGACTTGTGACTCCCAAGCCGGTAGAAGACACTGATGACCTTGGAGCGTTGCTCTTCACTCAAGACCTCGACAACGCAGGTCCATCGAGCACCAGCAACGTCGGTCGAGGCCAGAGCGACAAGCGCAGCAGCAAACGAGAGAAGGAAAAGAACCGACAACGACGATACCGACAGCGACTCAAGGATAGTCGAGAAGAGTTACAACGCCAAGTGGACGCTTTGTCCGAACAATTGAGTGAGCTGAGGCAAGAGTCTGCGAAGACGAAGAAGACGGGCCCAACCGACATGCTTCTCCCTAGCTCCCGGTTGATAGCTGACGTAGACATTCAACGCGAAAATCGATTGCAGTCTGAAACGGAGCAGCAGCGCCTACTTGCTACCGTGAACTACCAAGCCAAATACATCAAGGGACTGCGACAAGCTGTCAACAACAAACTTAGCGCCAGTGGTTTATCATGCGATCGCAAGTCCCCAGTGCTCCATTCTATGACAAGTGGGCTGTACACGACCTACCTGCAGCAGCTTGAGGGCTGCTACGCTCGCGTCAACAACGTCATGGACGAGTGCGCCTTCGCCTTGCTACCTGAAACGACAATCAACTCGACGCAGAGACGCAAGACTGACGGTGGTGTAGCCTACTTTCAGCATATCAACAAGGCCATACTGCCCTACAGCTTCCAGCAAACGTATCGAGCTCTGCGGAATGTTGTACACGAACAAGACGAGTCTGCATTTGGCGGCAACGAGATAGCGCCGGATAATGATGTAACCATCAAGACGCGAGTACTCAGGGCTAGAAACACTGGAGTGTTGGCACAGCGTTTTGTTTCGCGCCAATACGTGGAAGAGGAACGCATGGTTCTCGTGTGGATAATTTCTTCAGAGGGCGACGACGGATTCCACGGATTGCACGCAGAGGAAACAGGCTGGGTGTCTGTTGAGCCATCGACGTCTGGCGTTGTGCTCTCGGTCTGTGTACAACAACCACCGAAGTGCTTCTCGTCGGGACACTGCCGTGAACCAGCGATAGGGAAGTTGTACAATATGTTGCACGAGTCGTTGGAAGCAGATAAACGGAAACTATGAAAGAGTACAGCAATACGATCTGCCCGGCTTCAGCACACAGACGTATGAGCACTAGTCGTCATGTTCTCAATACTCGTGCCAATTATAATAATCCCAACCCATTCGTCTTTCACGCCTCCGGGTTATCATAAGCGTAGACGCACTGCTCGTTCAATGCTGCTTCCCCCCCCCCACACACACACCTGATTTGTTAGTACTCAATTCCAGAAAGCACTCGTCGAGCAGTTGTCCGTGCTCAAGCGGCGTATGTCACGGATCGAAGTGGTGGCAAACTCTCACAAGACCCTAGATAATACTGCCAATCGAAGAGTGTTCAAGTTCAAGCTACGGAGATTGATAAACACGCCCACCCGAGCATTGGACGAACAGATCGACAAAGATTTTGGCGTTTGCGGACTTCCATGGCGTTCTTTCAACCGCCAGCGTTGTTTTTCTACTGATAGTCGCCGCATGCTAGCTTTCCCAAAGTCGTTTTGACAATCTACATGTAGTTGCTAGCACTTTAACTACAGCACGTCTCTCTTTCTTCCAGTCAACGATTCCATCTACTGGGTCGATGTATCAAAGTATTCTCGTCTTCATCTTGTCCGAGGAAATCGAAAGGAAATTTTGGCTGACTGCAGTACCGAGACACGAGATAATACCTTGGTTTGAACGACATGGTGCTAACGGATGGCAGTGCACAATCGATAAACTCAGTTGGGAGTCCCATCAACGAGAGCGAGGGAAACGATCAAGTTCGCAGAGCCAAGGATGCGGGCAGACTGCCGAGTGTATTATATCGACAACGGTGGAAGGTAGCATTTTAACGACGTACGGCGCCAGGAACGCGAGCCCGGAACGCGAGCTGAGTCTGGAACTGGCATCCCTGAAGCAGGAAAAGGAAAGAGAAGAAGCTATGCTCAAAGCCTTGTGGACATCTGCCTATTTCCTGTGGACATCGCTCGCTCTTCGACAGCGCGAGGACATTTCGGTAGCGAAGACAGAACAGAGGCAACTAGTCGCAATTATCGACAACAAGCGACTGATATCGGCACGTTAAGTGACATCGTCCGCAACACAAAACTACACGATGCAGTGGCCCCTCTGGAAACCAAGAATCAAGATCAAGAATGCAGAGACTGAACTGTTCGACGAGTACATTCGAGAGCTGGAGGCGAACCACGCTGCGCTCCATTTTCTTTCACTTTCGATAGCGTGGGGCTCGTCAAGCACATCTGACACGGGATCACGAGTCCATTCGGCGCACAGTCGCCAGCCTGGAGGCGAGGTGGAGTACTTCCAGCGGATACTCAAAGAGGTGCTGCCATTCTCACTCTTCGAGACCGGTCGAACTCTTCGACGAATTGCGGACCAGCAGCATAATGTGAAAGCGGACCATGCGGGATACAGCAACGCCAAGGATCCGACCAACACTCGTGCCCGGACAACTCTTACATTCAGCGACGTTGTTACGCTACAGACTGGAGCTAAAGTGTCGCTATTGCAGCGATTAGTGTCGCGCCGAAGAATCGGAGCCGATTGCATTGTCTTTACATGGAAACTCGTTTCCGAAGGCGAAGGAGCATTCCGCGGGTTGCAAGTGGCTGAGACAGGTTGGAGTCGATTGCAGCCCTCGAATAACGAGAACGAACCTGGGACGGTTCTTACAATGTACATTCGGCGGACACCGATGCTCTTCAGCGTCGCAAGGGCAAGTGGCGATGATAGGCGACAGTTCGACCAAACTCTACAGCAGGTGACCAACGACGTTTAGAGCGAAATTATGGCATCACTGGTAAAGGTACTTCTGGGACGAAGTGCTGGCGGCCATTAGTACTACTAGTGGTCGGGAATACTCGATGCTATGGCTGCTTGAACACAGTACGACCAGATCTAAACACCAACAACCGTAACTCGAGTGATCGGAAGAACTCGCTCGGGCCAAGAAACAAGGATCAATTGACGCATGGTGAACACCGACTTTCTGTTTTCTTCTGGTAGTCAATTGCTCTTCGCCAACGATACCATCATCTTCTGCGGTACCTGTAGAAAAGTCTGAAGACTGGAAGTTTTGGCGTGCTCAATAGTCACAAGAAATATCGTATGGATATTCGAGACCCAAAAGCTTTGGGCTTGCATCCGTCAGCGATACGAGAACTGTTTTGACGCACTGGAGGAAGTATGCGGAGCTGCAGTTGGAAGCACTATACAAGAGAGCGAGAGAGAGTCTGGCGGTGGTGGATAGCGCTGCGATACGTCAAAGAGTTCTCTGATGTCAACAACCTGGCCTTCCAGCCTCACTTCTGTGTCGAAGTCCGAGTTGTTAAGGGATGCAGTTGAACACATCGCAATGACTTGGTCCAGACGAGCAGCTCAACTGATACCCACCCAGTGACGTCGCCATGAAAAGATGCGCAGGCTACTACAAGAAAATGGATATGTACTCGGAGTCGGCAACCGACTCGGCTAGATGCGAATGTGTCGGCAGCGCATCGGTGAGGGGGGGGGGTCAAGCTACCAGAGTTGAGACCTATGGCGGACAAGACCATGCCCCGCTCATCCACGGAACAAATGAAGCGTACATAGAAGTCGTTAGCATAGCTAAGTGACACCAATGTCCCTCACCGAAAAACAAAACAAAAACAAACAAATGAAGCGAGCGACTGTGATCTGGCTGCGCAGCCTGACATCCTTTCCATGAACCATGAAGAGGGGTCGTGAAGGAGGAGCTCTGGACATGCTTCGGGTACCCAACATCGCCTACACGAGTCACATCCACCGCCTAGCACGACAACGACTTGCTGTTGCTGCTTTGTCGGGGTGAATGCATGATAGAGCTGGTCCAATGTTATTAGTCTAGGGTTTTCAAGTGACATCAATGTACGAGCGGGGTCGAAACTGAAAGAAGCTCATCATCTATGATGAGGCATTTCCTAGCTACCTGGATGAGCGGCACCCATGGGCTTGTTTCGAAACTCTTAGCACACCTCCTGACAGACAAAAAGCGACAAACTAGCGGGCATTTCGATGAGAGCGATCTGATGATGGAAGAGGATCTGGACTAAGTCTGCATGCTACTCCCCCTCCATATTACACTGTACACTGGGTTCCGACTTCTCTCCGCGATTCAGAGAAGCATAAGTATGAGTTGGCGAAGACTCTTTGCCAACATGCCTTGGAGAGAATGTTCAGGTTTGATCGAATACGATTTCCGGGATGGCCTACTATAATGGACAAACCTCGATCTAACGCTGCAAAAGCCTGCTTCCTTCTCTGCAGCATCTTCTACCCTCGCTGCCTCTGTAGTGCGACTTACTCCAAGGCTTTGATAACCCCTGCCGCGACGTTATTGTCATACCACGCTTTGTAGTATTCTACACTTGCCTTGTTTCTCTCGAATCCCAAATTCCTGGCTTTGAAGCTGGTCGGCGTTACTCCCCTCTTGTACAATCTCATGGCCAAGTCATCGACCCATTTGTACAGCTGTGTGTTTACACTAGCAGACATTATATTTGTCCATCCCCCCAAGTAAGTCTTCATGTTATCCAAAATACTTGAGATCGACATGGCTCTTTCTTCCTCATCCTCCCTGGTGTAGAGCTCGTTGCCACCATTGTCGTCTGTGGCATCGTCGTCGTTACCATGGACTCTTAGACTTCTTTTACCGTCGGCGGTATATTCCGGAGATAGAGCACGGGCCGGTGGCGCAGGGGCTTCGATTGATCCCAATTTCGAGGTCGCCGGCGTATCAACGTTTGCAATCTTGGACGATTCCGCGTCGGCGCTTGCGAGGAGGGTGACCAAAGTCACGAGCAAAACCCACAACAACAGACGCATGACTGTAGCTGAAGGCGTACGAAAAGTTGGTTGAAGGGAGTTGGTTCGGGAGAGTCGATTGAGAAATGATCCAGTGCGAAGACCCGTGCCGACCTAGGCGATCAATATGGAAAGACGAGCGAAGCGGGGAGACGAGCATTGAACTCCCATTTAGGGAACTGAGCAAAGCCCATGATGATGCCAACCATCCTCCTCATCCTAAGCCGCGATTGTTTCTGTGGCGGAGCCTGACCTCCGTCTTGCGTTCCCACAGAAACAGAACGGAAGACGAAGATCAGGGTCTGCCAAAGGTTACTGTAATACGGCGCGGAAGTTGCGCTTGCTCTCCTGCTGACCTCAAGCACACGGAAACTATGACGCCTTTCCCACAGGAAAATTCCCTATCGCCAGTGAGAAACCGCATTGGTGCTTTGTTCTTGTCCCAAGGAAAAGTGTGTCCAAACAGTGCTTGGGTTCATGCTTCACGGCAAAAACACACACGTGGTCACGCCGTCGACGAGACGGTCGAGCACACAGAAATTGTCGTCGCAATAAAAAATATAACGCACATACTTCAGACGTATTTATCAATTTGATTGACTTGGTATCCTCTGACAAAGTCTCGCTCAACGGCACAACTTCCTAAACGTTGATGGCTCCGTCACGCCGAGACTTGTGACTCACAAGCCTGTAGAAAACATATGCGACTGCCGCATTCTTTGTCATAATCTACCAAATCAAACAGGTTGGTTGCTGTAGTTGTCCTACTGTACCCGACCCGTACAATATATAGTATAGCTACAGCACCTGGCATCTTTGACAACACCTAGTTTGCGAGGAATCAACCCAACCACGCTTTGCGCGGGGATCAACTCGCCACGCATGCTGTATATTGCCCTACCGCACTTCGCGCGCGGTTCGGCTCGCTGCGCTCGCATATGCATCGTTTACCCCTCCGATTTAAGTAAACGAGGGGGGCTTTAAAAAACTAAAGGCACAGTTTTCAAATGCTCTCCTACCGGTACGACACTATTAGTACACGCATTTAATACTTGTCTCGGTGCGCTGAAGAGCAAACTTCCGTCAGGGTTCCTCTACTTCGTCGGAATTGGTCGGGTAACACTTATCCAGCGCTATGGCTGATCGCTAAACACCCTCTCCTCCGCGTACAGTCGGATGTGGAGACTTTTGTCATACGTGATGATGGAGTCTACGAGGATACCAGTGATGACGGCTTTCCCAATCGCCAGAGAGCGACAGAGATGCCAATAGCCTGCAGGTACATGTGCCGTACTGTACGGCACATGTACAGAGGTCCCTCTCAATAAGAGCAAGGGGATCACCAAAGCGATTTCAGAGGGGCTAGACATGTTCAAAACTAATTGTACTGCCTAGTTTCTCCTTGATGATCATGTATAGAAGGGTATCGAAACAACGTGGTGCGCTTATCGAGAAGGGCCTCTGTAGCATCTGCTTGGGCAGCTTTGTAAAGGCCTGATCTTCAGATGGGATGATCTGGATACTCAGAGGCCTCAATTGGCCTTCAGAATATAGGCCTGCTATTATAATAATAACAGCGCCTTACAAGTACACCAGAACAACACCTGCGATGGTGCAACAATCTCTGTTTAACTAGGGTGGGTGGCTGCTCGGCCAGCGATACCCGCTCAGGGCCGCACTTCAAGGCTCCGAGTCTGGAAACCTCTCATAATAAAAAGGGCTTTGTCACGGATTCTGGTCGGCACTGCCTTTTAGGACAGGACAAGCAGCCACTCACTTGATATACAGTGACGTCCCGCGGTGGTGATGGTCGGTGATTATCACCACCGCTGGACCCCACCAGAGAAAATAACTGTGCCATATGATTTCAGGCAGTGTGCGGTTAAGTACGAATAACATCGAAGTACTAAACCGGGGTTTCCGAACCGGACGCAAACGGCGAGCCAGTCATTCGCCGTATTGCCGCCAAGCGCTCAGAGCAGCACCGAGCTCAGAGCTACATGAAGAAGAAGCAGCCAGGCTGCCAGAGAGATTTTTATGCACGTCGTCGCTTACAAGCCTGGGGTCCCGTCCCGCAACCCGACCCACACGTCCTACGTCGGCCTCGGCGGTCGAACCGTTCGCCTTGAGGCCCCAGATGAACTTCCCGGTCCCTGGGACGGCCCCGCGTACGCGACAGTGGTCGGCGATTCCCAACTTCGGACGGAGGCCCCAAGTCCCTTCTTCGACGACGCCGACGGCGTGAAGCGACCTGCCTGGCAGGTCCTTCTGACATTTCTCTTGCCCGGCGCGCGCTTGGAGGACATCGATCCGGCACTGCGAGAGTGTGTTGAGATTCCGTACTGGCGTCTGACGCAGACTTCCCTCTCCTTGACCAGCGAGCTCCAAGAGCGTCCGCTCCTGTCTGTTTTCCGTTTTCTCCGGTTCACCCAGTTCTTCGTGGCATCACTGCGCAACGACACCAAGTTCACAAAGCACACGTCTGACGTGTTCCTATGTGGACAAGTCCTCGACTACCGACCGGCTACCTCCATAGCCCTCGTGGATGATATCGACCTACTCCAGGAGCCAGGTTGTGGCTACCTCTACAGGGTAGCCATTCGCGGGTACGCTGGGGAGCGACACCAGGTGGTCGCCATCCCGCTGGTCGACGTCCACAGTCAAGCTATCTCACGCGATGAGTTTGTGCTGGGGTTTTTACCACGGCCTCCCATCGACGCAGTGGCCCCCTCGCTTTGATACCGCCTGGAGGTCATTCAGTTCCTCGAAACTCACCGACCGTTCTTCCGTGCGCACGTATCTTGATCAGGCCTTCCCTGCCCATGGGGCAGACGGTGCGACCATGATAGATTTGGGTACTAAGGAAGTCACGTATGTGACCCCCAGCGGCACTAAGACAG
Source organism: Phytophthora ramorum (assembly GCF_020800215.1). Lineage (NCBI taxonomy): Eukaryota > Oomycota > Peronosporomycetes > Peronosporales > Peronosporaceae > Phytophthora > Phytophthora ramorum. The sequence goes on along the minus strand of NW_027150660.1, from coordinate 439,557 downwards.
TCGTTGTTCCGGCGGACTATGCTTGGAACCTGATCCACCCGCCCAGGACGTCCATGGGATACGAAGTTGACACCGTATCACCGGACGCTACGACCACGCACCAGTCGGCCGAGGCCGGGCTTCCGCTCCTCACACAGGCCGACGCGGTCTTGACGCCAAGCGATCAGTTCTCGACGCTGGTATTTCCGCGGCCCCAACTCGCGCCAGACACTCGACGCGTGGGAACCATGCCTGATACGCAAGGGCCAGGCCCTGATCCCAGTGTCCCGCAGACCACTCAGCCCACCGCCGGTCTTTCGGGGGAGGCGGTCATGCAGGCGTTGTTCTAGGAACAACGCGACACCAATATCGCCCTCCGATCACAACTTTCGGTTATGTCGGCTTCAGTGGTGGCTCTCCAGGATCGACTGGACGCACCATCGGTGGATACATCGGCTTTCCCTGATAATGCTCGTAACCAGTCGCCCGTACATCGTCATACTCGAGACCCGGCGCTAGGCGCAGACATACCCAGCTCGCTGATAAGACCCACAGGGTTCGAGTACTCCCCTTCGCGCTCACATGGGCCCGAAGATCGCCCTGGGGCATCACACTGTCGCCGATCGCTACGCCGTTCGATGTACCGGGATAGGCGTTCACGTTCTCCACAGCGCGGGCGTTCCCGCTCTCGGTCACGTCGGAATGACCGTAGTGCTCAGCGCGCGAGTCATGGCTCTCCCCAGCGTCGTCACCGCCGTTCCCGATCTCGCTCCAGGAGCTTCTCCCGTCGTTCGCGCTCCGCCCGACGGAGTAGGCGCTCATTCTCTCCAGTCCGACCGCCCCAAGGGCAACAACCGACCGGCAACAACTCGTTTCGACCTTCTCCCAGCGAGTTGGCCGTTCACGAAACCGCCCGTGTCGGACCACGGTTTCAGGACCACGATGCAGGTACGCATGATATTTTCTTCCGGTTTGCTAACATATATCCGCACGACCTAATCTGCTTCATTCTCCGCCAATAGCGCTTGCGGAACCACCATGGTGACACCGAAGATGTAATGGGTCTGCTTAGACCCACTACTTAAGCTTACACGTGTGCGCACGTGTATGAGGAAGCGTAGGTGTATTTAACTTAAGTTCAGTATACTTGTATCCGCAAATATACTTAAACTAAGATAAAGGAACCGAACGATAGCTTTGGTGCCAAATGAGAACTGTATTGATTGTAAATGGGGTTTTCTCCTAAAACTGTTGTTTCTAATGAGAGGTTCTGCCATCGGATGGCTGGCAGAACCCCTATCTATTGAATGACTCTCATTGGTAGAAAGATGTTACTTTCTGCCATTCATATGCTTTTGGCTATGAATGTGGACCACCTTGTGGAGTGGTCAACCTGAATGTATCCCTTAGTGCATGTTGCACTAAGGTAGGAGGTGAACCGAATGTGTAGCCCCGCTACACCATCCCCCCGTTAGGATTTGACGTGCCGGTCTCGACACGTCAATCCGTATTTTCTTCGGGAGAACACGTGCTCTTTCCCAATGAGCACGCCAACGACGTCTTCGTCTAAGACACTGGCCGCTTCGGCAACAGCATGTGCTGTCATCGCCTCCATGGCGACGACGGCCGCTGCCTCAGCCACGACCGCTACTGACATCGCCTCGACGGCGATGTCGACAAGCGCGGCAACACGGAGTCGCCTCTCTGTTGCTGGGTACCACTCGAGATGGCATGAGAAACATGCCATCCTAAAGAAGACAGGCAAGACCATTGCTGTCGAGACTGGTGTGGGCATCTACTCTCCGGGTGGAGAGGGAGTTCCCCTCGATTATGGTAGTGAAGTCGAGGAGGGGGAACTCGAAGGAGACAAGGATACCTTGTCTCCGGGCCACACTGACCCCAATGTGGATCTGCGTCGTCCACGCGAGGACGGCTCGAACGCTTCGGGCTCAAAGCGCTCGCGCAGCGGCAGTGGAACACCGCTCGCTGCCGCTGGAGCCTTAACGACTCCGCGGGATGGAGGTGACTCCGCTCCATCCGCTGTTGTTGCGGCCTCGCGCACTGAACCAGTGCGCGAGCCGTGGATGCCGTCTCAATTTGAGATCAGCAGCCGATTCGGTGCGGCCGTGTCACCGAATCCGTACGCGCTGTACTCGTGCAACGCCATCGTTGACGATGACGTTGCGAAGCGATTACACTTTGATCCGATGACGGACCAAAGGCGCGACTACTACATCGGGCTCTTCCATGAGCTCCGATGGTTTGCGAGCAAGAAGACTTCTCGCAGAAGATAAGTGCCCGAGTGGCAGGCACTTTGTCAGAGTTGGAGTGCCTTTGTTGAGAACTTCAACAAAAACACCGCTGGCTATCGCGACCGGATTAGCCAGGCGCGGGAGCGCTACGAGAAGTTCTCGAGGCGTGGTCAACTTGAACGACTGCACCATGGCGCAGTCGGTATCGGACTTCCTTGCGCAGTGCCTTATGACAGTGCTTGTGAGTACTGCTACCCCGGAGCAGTACGCATTACTGAACGGGACGTCAACGGGTACACGTCCATGTGTGTACCTGACGATCTCAAGACCCTGCGCGCTAGTTTTCAGGCGCAGGCGTCTTCTAGTGTTGCGGATATTCGCAGCACTTATTCGAGTGCTGTAGGCGACTACAGCTCTCGTCCAAGTTTTACGCCCTTCGGCGGCGGTGGCGGCCTTCGTACGTCGTCACCATTTCCGGAATGTCCTCCATCAGGGCATTCCGTGATTCCCACGTATCGTGTTGGGGAGGAAATCCTCTCCAACGAATATGAAAAAGAACCGGATCCGAGGTCCGGTTCCGATGACCAAACATTCGCTGGACGATCCAGCGAGTTGCCCCGCGTGCGTCTCGCAACGGGGGTGGGTGGGGGAAGACGCCCCGGGTTTGGTCAACCAAACCTTGAGTCTCGCTTGGAGGCTGTTGAGCGTCTCCAAGCGTCGCAGTTCGCTGCTCTGCGTCAGGAGCTGAGCTTGTTGAAGCTCAGCTCGCGGAGGTTGCGCAGACGACCTCGAACGTAAAGGTCGAGGTCGGGACGAGGCTCTCTGGCGCCTTGAAGCGCGTCGCCGCGCTCGAGAGCGCTTTGGCGAGTCACCAGACGTAGGTGCCTCGTGCTGCACGTACGGCTTCAGTCGCCCAACGTAGAACGTTGGGTGCAAGCGCATGCTGGACGGTATGTCCAGTGTGTACGCGTCGCCATGCTTCGCCAACACGGTGAATGGCCCAATGAAGCGCGGAGCAAGCTAAGCTTGCTCCGGAATCGGAAACTGCATGTTTAGCTAGGTTCTGCGTAGCTAACAGAACTAATGAACCAACTTTGAATTCATTTGTGTTTCCCCTGCCGGTGTTATCGGCATTCAGCTTCTGTCGATCGACAGAAGCTGCTATTGCATCTTGGACAAACCGAATTACGGCTTGTCGACGCTGGACAAAGTCCATTGCATCCGAGCTGAACCCCTGGTTCAGTTCGTGCTCCTTGTTCGCAGCAGGCCCGGCCTGTGCGTGATGTTCGTTGTCATTTAAAGTGTCTACGCCCGTCGTAGACACTGTCTTGTCGTCGCAATGACTGCGCGCAGTGCGTGCGCGAGTCGTCACAGCTGATACATTGCTTGTATCAGCGTGCTTATCCGGTTGTTTTGAATTAACCGCATATCCCCCCCCACACTTAAGGAAGGAGCTACCGCACCGAGTACGCTCGGTACGCGTGGGTGCCTCATGGCATTCACGTAGAACGGTGTGTGTCCTGTCGAGACATGCACCGAATTGTTGATGGCGAACTCCGCCATCGGCAAGCAGTCGCTCCATTGATGGAACGAGTGTGCGTAGCTCTTCATGATGTCAACCAACACGCGGTTGACACGCTCTGTTTGTCCTGTCGGTCTGCGGGTGATCCGCAGTCGACATGGACAACTGCGTCCCAAGAAGTGTAAACACTTCTTGCCAGAATCGCGCTGTAAAGCGCGGATCCCGGTCCGACACGATGGCGAGTGGCATACCATGGTGTCTAAACACCATGTCGACAAACAGACATGCCGTCTGTTTGGCTGTCACCTCGGCTGGTACTGCAGCAAGATGCACCATCTTGCTGAAGCGGTCAACAAAGACCACTATAACAGTCCTCCGCTTGTTGTCTTGCGGAAGACCAAAAACAAAGTCCATTGAAATGGACTGCCAGCACTCCGACGGAGTCGGTAGTGATTGAAGCGGAGCCTGCGAGTTGGGCGCAGGCTTCACGCGCTGGCATACCTCGCAAGCACGAACGTACTTGCGTACCCATTTGTACTGGTGGCTCCAGTAGAAGTCACGCGTGAGAAGCAAGTATGTCTTCTCACGGCCAGGATGTCCCGATGTCGGGGCATCGTGGTACTCGTACGTGATCTTGAGCGTCAGCTCATGATCATCCGGCACGACAATGCGATCTGCGTTGTCGTCGACTGCGCTGTAAAGCAGCAGACCATTGTGTACACGATAACGGTGTACACGGGCACGAAGGTGTTTGACCAGCTTCTGACGAGACTTGTCAGAAGGTGTGGAGAAGTACTCCAACAACTGCTTCGCATCCGCATCATGTGCGTATGCGGCCTTCACGTCATCCAGCAAGGACGACGAGGGTGTAGTCGTCCTCTTGCACCGCATAATCTGGTCGACGCGAAAGCGCGTCGGCCACGACATTTAACCTTCAGGTTTGTACTCAATCTGGAAGTTGTATTCCGCAAAGAATGACAGCCACCGTGCCATTCTTTGGGTATGTGCGGCGACTTAGTCGCCGTACGCAACGATGCGTGGTCGGTGTAGACCACGAATGGTCTACTCCCAAGTAGATACACTCGAAACTTTGCGAGTGCATACTTCATGGCAAGGAGTTCCTTGTCATGTACCGGGTAATTGCGCTCAGCTGGCTTCAGCTGACGCGATTGGTAGTAAACCACACGATCACGACCTTCGTGATCGAGTTGCATCAGTGCGCATCCGATCGCGAAATCGGATGCATCGCACACAACGTGGAATGGGCGATCTTGGTCGGCCACCGCCAAGATCGGCGCCTCAGTCAAGCCCTGCGTTACTGCTTCAAGGGCCTGCTGACAATCAGCAGTCCATTCCCGTGCAGCATCTTTCTTCAAGAGGTGCAACAGAGGGCGAATCTTGCCCGCGTAGTTGCTCACGTACTTGCACAAGTACGTGGCGAGTCCAAGGAACTGCCGCAGTTCCTTTACGTTTGAAGGCGTAGGCCATTCCTTGATCACTCTGACCTTTCCTGGGTCAGGGCGTACGCCGTTTTCCCCCACGAGACACCCAAGTACGGGTATCTCGGTCGCCCCGAAGATACACTTCTTCAGGTTCGCATAGAGCTTGTGCTTTCGCATCTCCACATCCGATCTCCCATACACAGCCCGGCTGTGAATGAACACATCATCGAAATAGCTCGGTGCAAGTCGCGCACCGAGCGCAGCAAGTGCGTGACGCACCTGTTGAACGTCGCTGGGGTGTTCTTCAGCCCCTGCGGCATTACGAGCCACTCCCAGAGCATGCCGCTCGGAGTGCTTACCGCTGTGAGAGGGATATCACTCTCACGCATGAGGATCTGATAGAACCCGTCTCTCAGATCCAGAGTACTGAAGATAGTACTCGAGGTCATCGAATCGATGATCACATCTTTTCGAGGTATCGGCGTCTGCGCCGGTACCGTCGCGTCGTTCAGCTTGTTATACGCATGAACGATGCGCCACCCTCTCCCTGTGGCTTCTTGACACAGAACGTAGGCGCGCTGTGCGGGGACTTCGATTCCCACACTTGTCCTGCATTGCGACGACTTTCAAAGAAGTCGTCGATTAGCCTTGACTTGCTCACGCGGCAGTGGCCACTGCCGCGTGACGCAATACTTCGTTCCCGACACGAGATCAATCTCGTGCTGGACACCCTTGTCCTGCGGTAATTCCGCAGGAATATCGTCCGGGAGTACATCCTTGTACTCACGCAAGACCTTGTAAAAGGATAGATCGAGATTCTCCCATCCATCCGATGTCAAAACTCCTCATTAGAGGTATCGGTTTTAGGATGAAATCCAGTTAACAATCAACTCAGTTACCATTTTACACCAAAACTATCGTTTAGTCCCTTTGTTTAGGTTTAATTATACTTGTGGATACAAATATAATTAATCTGTGTGCGGTTAAGTACAAAGAACTTCGAAGAACTAAACCGGGGTTTCCGAACCGGAGGCAAACGGCGAGCCAGTCATTCGCCGTATTGCCGCCAAGCGCTCGAAGCAGCACACGAAGGAGAAGCAGCCAGGCTGCCAGAGAGAATTTTTTTTCTCTTCTTCAAACTTGATTAGCAGTAGGAAGCCTTCTAAGACGGGTTTTTCACCTATGATAAGGTTTTGTCCCGTGGGAGGACTTCAGAATTAGGAACTCCAGGGAGTCTAACTCTCCAAGCTAATCAAGTCAACTTGCCCCTCGCAGTGAAGTCCCGAAGGAGGAAATATTTAAATACTCCTACGCTTCCTCATACACGTGCGCACACGTGTAAGCTTAAGTAGTAGACCCATTATACCTGGTAGCACTTTGTAGTCCGTCCAATGACCGACTAAGAACACGTTCGTATGGAATACGAACGCGGGGCTGAGAACCTGCCCTCGGACTGTAACATGTCCATAGGCAGCCCAAACACGTCTGCAACGCATGTTGCGCGTGCAGACTGCCCCCACCTGCCCCACCTGTCGGAACCAGAGTGGGAGGCCCTCCAACGACTGTCGACAGTCATTGGAGAAGCGGCGGTAGCAACGATGTTGCGAACGCTATCACCGACGGAGCAACACGGTGTTGCTCTGGGTTTCATCGTGAAGGAACAGCGTGAAACCACTGCTCGAAGCTTCGGTGTCGTCATCGGCCACACCGCGCGTGGAGTCCATTGAAACTCCACGTAAGCAGCTACGTTGGAAGAGAGGGGGAGCCTCTCCTCCGTTGGCTTGTCGAGGTCGACACTGCCATTGCGGCTCGACGTATCGTCGACCCGTTGTCGAAGGTTGCGTTCGCCATGTCATGTCTTGGCGGACGAGCAAGGCGTTGGGCGTACGGACGCCGACACACAGACCCTACGTGCTTTAGCACGTACGAAGAGTTCAAGGAGGAGCTCAAAGCTAGCGTTTGAGCCCCCGCAGAACGAGTTCCGATCGAGGGCGGAGTTCCTCGATCTGCAACAGGGCAAGCATGACGTGCATGCTTACGCCCAAAGAGCACGGTACTTGGTCTGGAACATCGTGACCAACCCGATTGACGAGGCGACAAAGGTCGTCACGTTCATGAAAGGCCTTAGAGATGGGCCTGTGAAGACCTATCTCTTCCGAGAGTATCCAAGTACTCTCGAGGCTGCGATTTCGCTCGCAATGCAGGAAGGGGTTAGCCTGCGACAGGCTAAACTGCATGTGAACGCCCCACGGCTGATGCCACGACCGTTGGTAAGGGCGTCGGGAGGTCCCGAACCAATGGACCTCTCGAGTGCGACAGCTGCTGGGAACCAGCAGCGTCGTGGATCAACGAATGTTCGTTGATTCCACTGTGGAAACATCGGTCACTACGCCCGTGAGTGCACAGAATCCGCCGTGATGATACCCAGTATCGTCTTGGGCCATGACGGTGCTTTGCCCGACCTTTGCTTGTTTGACCGACCCTGCGACATCATGGAGGCCCCCAACTTGAACGGAAAGTGGACCCAGCTTGACGACTTTGCCGAAGATAGGGTAATCCCACTGGGAGGCAATTTGATCTGGCGCGACGATAGACGAGGAGCCATCTTGAGCCTCGACGATTTAAACTACTTCTACTGGAGCGAGAAAACTGGAGAATGATCTCGGCCAGCCTGCTCGATGGTAATGAAGGCAAACTTGATTAGCAGCGCCCCCAATGACAGGGAGTGGTGTGGGGGCTGCCCGAGCTGAACGCTGCTGAGATGTGATTACCGACCATAACTTGGGCGAGCGAGATGGTCAGATTATCCTTGATTAACGTGTGTGTCGGACTTCTACCTGCCGAACATCTTGACAGCAAGACTGTCAACCCCAGCGCTGAAATGCACTCTTGCACCACCACTGCGATGGGAGTACGACGCAAAGCGATTAGGGTCTTCACTGGTCATTACAGCTGCATGCGTCAGGGCTGCCACGACATTGTCGACGTGGAGATAGTTGTGCTTGGTGTCTTGACACAGAAGGGGAGGAAAATTTACAAAGCATTCTCGTCCAACTGCAGTCCGAATCGTTGGCCTCGTCATCGCCAACCAAATACGCTGGAACCTGGCGGCAGTGGATTGCATGGCGTCAATATATGCGGTTATCATCCTGGCTATCAGACAACTGAGCCCAACAGTCATATCAACTCGCATTATTCGGTGCCTACTGTTGGCGCTATGGTTTCGGACAGCCTGGACAAGGAAATTCAGCATAAACAATCCTCTCCAAGATAAGTTTTACTGCGTGGAGTCATCTGTTCTATTGCGGGCCAAGCGTCACTTTACTCCCTGGACACAAGCTTGCCATTGACAGCATGCGACGACACGATCCACCGTTGTCACGGAAGCACCCAGTCACCATGTCAGTCATGCGAGATTTTCATCACACCCTCAACTTCTGCAAAACTCTAGAACGGGTTATGTGGAGCTCCGTAGTCCTGGGATTCTTCTATTTGTTGCGACGCTCCGAGTACCTCGCCCAAGGACTCAAAATTGAGCCCTACGCAATTACAAGAGAGGGCGTCCAAATTTTCGACCGCCTGAACAGACCATGTGCGATCCTCAGTCATGCCACCAAGGCCGTGAAACGTTTCAGGGGAAGCAAAACCGATCAGATCGGCGAGTGTACGTCCACAACACTGTCACAGTCAGGCTCACGTTGGTGTTGTCCGGTCGAAGCTGCATGGTTCCTCACGAAACAACACGAATTGATAGGAACATTTCAGGACACATGTTTGATGAACTTCGATCTGCATCCAATTAACAGAAACGTTAGCCCAAATTGACGAGTAAGGCTCACGCCATGCTTTCGATGCCGCGTCCACCATCCGATTTGTCTCTCCGGGGTAAGTGAGACACCCCTATTCTGAGGTTAAATACTGCTTCGCCGAGATCGATTGGACGGTTTATTTCTTGTGCTGCCATTTAGGGACTTGCAAGCTTCTTACTCCATGTGGCCGCTTCTGAACGGTAACCCCAGCAACGAAAATGTGGTACGTTGGAATTGCCGGCCAACCCGTTCTTACCCCATGTCCTTATGGCTATTGCGATACAGAGGTGCTCTCTTACGTTAATGGAAAACGCGTTTGACTAAATGAGCTCAAACTCCTCATCGTCAAAGCAGACTTGAGGGTACTCGTCTCGACCAGGGTTGAGTACCGCTAGCACCATATCGGACGCATCCACATAGATATGATGATTCGGTATTTGGACGGCTCCAAACATTCTCAGAAAAAAACTCAGATAGGTGCCCATCTCGCAAAATATACTGGAACCAACGAAGATCCGTTATGAGTGTTTTCGAGGGCTGGATGCCTCCGAACCGTAGCCGCAAACGAATAATGGCCGATTGTAGTTGCTGGAAAAATGTTTTGCGATATGTAAGCAGATCGTAATATACCGTAGGCTCTTTGCAGCTCCATGCGTGTTGTTGATCCCTTTTTGAGAAAGTGGGTGATGCGGACCATATTTTTGGTGATCTTGTCCTGCGAAATTGACAAAGTGCGAAGTTTTGTGTCCCCAGAACGGTCTGTCGAGTGTTACCAGTGTGAAAAATTGGATTAGTTGATGGATCGAGGGCCCAGAATGGTTAACATGGCATGACGTAGCGTGGATTCGGTCAATTGGTGTTCCGTGTCGAAATAGACGAACGGCTTCAGCGATTCTCACTTTGTGAGCTCGGATGAACGCAGATAACGTTTGTATTGTTAGTTCATCGAGACCTGACGGTGCGGTTGAAGACTGTGATGGCCGCCGATATCCAATTTTGTAAAGCTCTCTTGACTGGTGAGATTCTTCTCATGAGATATCTTCCTCGAGTCAACCATCTCAGCGGTTTGACGTGAAAGGGTTACCAGGATTTGCGCGTGAACCTCCTTTTCAGCTTTTGATCGTTGTGCCCTGAAGAGTTGAGATTGCTCATAGTACACGGAGGTGTGAGCAGGTTTGAGGAATGGTATGGTGTCATATGGAATGATGATGTGACCGAGCTAGTACTGAGGACTGCTCGGCTTAAAAAATTGCTGCTGTCGACGGATGATGACTGTGGGGATTGACACAAAATTGATTCGCAGCTATCGCCGAATGACGATCGCGGGGAATGAGACGAAATTGATTGGACGAAGACTTGGAGTTTATGGACATTGAGTGGCTCACTGAAAAGAAGGAGGCTCATTTGTTTTCTGACGAGTGGGACCTATTGATGTCCTTTTCGACAATACAGAGATGCATGATCCGGCTTCAATCCACCGAACCGCACGCGGATGGATTCGCGAATACGTTGATCCAGATCTACTGGCACGAAATGTGCGCGTTTCAACGACATGTACGATTTGCCATTGGTAGCTTTGTATCTAACGTTCGAGTGGAAGCAAAGACAGCGCTTCTTTCCATTTTGAACAGCAAGTTGTGCGTATACATCTGCAGCGATTGCGTGCTCTGTTTTCACGACCCGCTGATGACGACGTTGCCGGTTGTCCTGTGAGGCTGAGTGTGAAACACTTATTTAGTCAATGCCGGAGGTTGCTTAGATTGGGAGATTACTAGCGCTGCATGACGTATGTGAGACCGGATTTGGCGAATGTCTGCATCGCCGTCTGAACATTGGAATTTGATCGGCGAGCCATCACTTGACTCTCGCTCTAACTCTACTCAAAGCGTCTCCAGAATTGAGTTTATCCAGTACACCAACAATGCCAATGTCCGCCTGTTGCCACGTCATTTAACTTAGACAGACATCACAAGGGTATCCACCAAATCGCACAGCACGGGCGACACAGATTCAGTGCTATATACAACCAGTGACTGCAACGAAGCAAGAATATCGTCGATGCATTCTGCACGGTCAGCTGGTGGAAGGCTGAGAAGTTTAGCATATGTGTTCCATCGGTTAAAATCCACACGACTTTGTCGTTCAGGTTGACGAAGGGTGTATCCTAAACACCAAATTCTAAAAGCACCTCGAACCTGCTCTCGAACGTTCTCGCCTTACATAAATTACCACCTCATTGCAAGTTGCTATTGCGACTGTAATGACTACAGTCCAGACTGGCAACACCGTTACGCAATGGGCCAATGCGGCTTCTAAGAGTTCATGGTAACGACCATGATGCCACAGACGACAATGGTGGCGACGAGTCCTACACCGGGGAGGATGAAGAAGAAAGCGCCATCTTGATATCAAACACTTTGGGTCAAATCAAGGCTTCCCTAGGGAAATGGACAAAGATAATGTCTGCTAGTGTAAACACACAGCTGTACAAATGGGTCGATGTCTTGGCCATGAGATTGTACAAGAGGGGAGTAACGCCGACCAGCTTCAAAGCCAGAAATTTGGGATTCGAGAGAAACAAGGCAAGTGTAGAATACTACAAAGCGTGGTATGACAATAACGTCGCGGCAGGGGTTATCAAAGCCTTGGAGTAAGTCGTACTACAGAGGCTGCGAGGGTAGAAGATGCTGCAGAGAAGGAAGCAGGCTTTTGCAGCGTTAGATCGAGGTTTGTCCATTATAGCAGGCCATCCCGGAAATCGTATTCGATCAAACCTGAACATTCTCTCCAAGGCATGTTTGCAAAGAGTCTTCGCCAACTCATACTTATGCTTCTCTGAATCGCGGAGAGAGTCGGAACCCAGTGTACAGTGTAATATGGAGGGGGAGTAGCATGCAGACTTAGTCCAGATCCTCTTCCATCATCAGATCGCTCTCATCGAAATGCCCGCTAGTTTGTCGCTTTTTGTCTGTCAGGAGGTGTGCTGAGAGTTTCGAAACAAGCCCATGGGTGCCGCTCATCCAGGTAGCTAGGAGATGCCTCATCATAGATGATGAGCTTCTTTCAGTTTCGACCCCGCTCGTACATTGATGTCACTTGAAAACCCTAGACTAATAACATTGGACCAGCTCTATCATGCATTCACCCCGACAAAGCAGCAACAGCAAGTCGTTGTCGTGCTAGGCGGTGGATGTGACTCGTGTAGGCGATGTTGGGTACCCGAAGCATGTCCAGAGCTCCTCCTTCACGACCCCTCTTCATGGTTCATGGAAAGGATGTCAGGCTGCGCAGCCAGATCACAGTCGCTCGCTTCATTTGTTTGTTTTTGTTTTGTTTTTCGGTGAGGGACATTGGTGTCACTTAGCTATGCTAACGACTTCTATGTACGCTTCATTTGTTCCGTGGATGAGCGGGGCATGGTCTTGTCCGCCATAGGTCTCAACTCTGGTAGCTTGACCCCCCCCCCTCACCGATGCGCTGCCGACACATTCGCATCTAGCCGAGTCGGTTGCCGACTCCGAGTACATATCCATTTTCTTGTAGTAGCCTGCGCATCTTTTCATGGCGACGTCACTGGGTGGGTATCAGTTGAGCTGCTCGTCTGGACCAAGTCCTTGTGATGTTTTCAACTGCATCCCTTAACACGAGTCCCTGTACTCGGACTTCGACACAGAAGTGAGGCTGGAAGGCCAGGTTGTTGACATCAGAGAACTCTTTGACGTATCGCAGCGCTATCCACCACCGCCAGACTCTCTCTCGCTCTCTTGTATAGTGCTTCCAACTGCAGCTCCGCATACTTCCTCCAGTGCGTCAAAACAGTTCTCGTATCGCTGACGGATGCAAGCCCAAAGCTTTTGGGTCTCGAATATCCATACGATATTTCTTGTGACTATTGAGCACGCCAAAACTTCCAGTCTTCAGACTTTTCTACAGGTACCGCAGAAGATGATGGTATCGTTGGCGAAGAGCAATTGACTACCAGAAGAAAACAGAAAGTCGGTGTTCACCATGCGTCAATTGATCCTTGTTTCTTGACCCGAGCGAGTTCTTCCGATCACTCGAGTTACGGTTATTGGTGTTTTCAGACGACGTTCATGATGTTGTTGTGGGCGTGCCGATGACGGTACAATGATCAACTCTGCATTGTACACCTCCGTTGTCAGGGTGTGGTGTGGAGGTTACCCCATTAATTGCTGTGAGGTAGAGTTGGAAATCATTTTGGCCGCCATTCTCGATGTCAGCCGCCCGTCAATTCATGTGTAGCACTCCACCGAGTCAGAGCGCCAGCGCCCAAACAACTTGACCGCCAAATTGTCGACCCTCTGCGTTGAATAGTGCCGTGGCACCTCCACTCCGGAAAGAATGAGAGCCGTACCGATGGGGATCATCGCCTGTGTGCTTGGCCGCAACCTTGAGAATGTCTACGATGTCACTTACCTGGAGCACTGTATTCGACACAACATGGTATTTTCCGCTACAACGAGCGAAGTATGGTGCTGCACCAGATACCATGCAGCTCGAACAGGACAACACCAATTTTGACCGGACTTCCCCAATGTGCGCCTGCAGCCTTCTCCGAATTGATCAGACTTGCTGCCCCGGAAAGTTATCGTCACGTATCGGCCATAGCTAAAGAAGTAGGTTTGCCGTCGTATTTGTCGGAGAAGCAGACGTCGCCTCGTTGAATGGCGTAAGCTTGAACTTTTCTGCCATGAGCTAAATACTCCGATCGTCGGAGAAGAAAGTAGAAGTCCAGCACCGAAGCCCCCCAAATGACTCGGTGCTGGGTTGATTTAAAGTCGAGATCGATGTGCATTTGACGGAGAATCGCCGTGGTGACTGGGGCCATTGGGTTTCTGGGCAGGTCCGATCTTCGCATTCCTGTGATCGCCAACTTGTGTCCGGCCAGCAATTCAACTCCATAGCCGAATGTTTTCCTATGATACCATGAGAGATAAGAGATCTTGGAGACGACGGTCGAAGAAGAATTGCCGGCTTGCTGTCGACCCAGCCGAATTTCCAGCAGTATGTGGCAAACAGAGTGAGCTGGTAGGAGTCCTTCTGAGGCGTGGCAGGCAACCATTTTGAAAAGTTGAGCCAGCGATACCATAGACTCCACTGTGACCAAGTGTTGGTGTACTGGGTCAACGACGACTTTGCCAATGACTTGGATTGAAGCGACTCGAAAATCCCATGTAGAGCTACCTGTAAGTTGTTGCTACTTCCACCTGTTTCCATGAAGCAGCAAAATGACTCCAGATGGATAAATGGGGTTCGGTCCATGCTCGCGGAGCTGCATCGGCCATCCAGTTTGCTGATCCAGGTAAATGATCGGCTGACATCCGAATGTTGAAGAAGACTTCAGCCAAACCGATCGCACGATTTATTTCTTGGCTGAGAATACTGCCTGCCTGCAGCCGGTTGCACCAAGACACGGCTGTACTATTGTCGCTCCAACATTTCACATGCACCATCTTCCCTCCGGTCTGTTCGAGCCAGGTCGGTCCCCACGTCCAGAGCGCAAGTGCGATGAAGAGATGTTCTCTCACGTTGATTGAAATTTGGATCCACTAGAATCGCCTTCGTGCATCATCAACAATTCTTCTTCATCAAATTTGACCTGATTGAAAGAGTCCGTGGCGGGGTCTAACACCGCAAGACCTGTGGCGGACGCGTCCACGAAGAGTTCCACATCCACCGCTGGAAGCTCACCAAACAATTTCAACGAGAGCTGCGCCAAGCATCCATCGTCGAGAATATGCTTGAACCACTGCAAATCGGTCACTGCTCCGCGCGACAATTTGGTGCTGCCAAATCGTGGAACGGCCGTACACTGTGTCTGCAGCCGCTGGTAAAATGATTTCGCTGTCCGTAGACATGTAGCAATGTGGGGGAGAGAGCCCAGCACTCTGTAAAATTCAGTTTTCGTTGCCTTGCCGCGTTTCAGCATCCTCATCACTCAATTCCTGGCCTTTTCGACTTTCTCTTGAGGAATAGAAACTGTTCGCCGTTCGGTTTTCCAGCGAAGGCCCTTCTTCACTAGATCTTCGATCCTCGCCACGATCGTGGCGACGAACTTATAGTAGACTTTAGGACTCGACTCCGTCACAAATGCGCCGTTGAGAGAGCCTTCGCTCGGGAACAATAAATCGTGGATTGTGCTGACTTCGAAGGCTGGATCTATATCTTTCTTCTCCATAGCGCCGAGGGGACTACATACCCCGGTTGGCCATAGCTCCAGAATGCTAACATCGACCACAATGTATTGTCCCGCATCTTGACCTTCTCGAAGACTTCTAGTTACCGCTCGAATATACCGCCGACAAGAACCGTGATTTTTGGCAGGAGGCCTCTTTGGTGCAGAGCCACCTCTCCACAATGCTTTGATACGAACCTTTGCCATGTGTTCAATCCGGTGGACGTGCACGTACCCGTGCAGTACTTGACGAAGCCGACGTGGATCAAGAGCCTTGTCCGGCCTGCTGTCGAGACTGTTTTCTCCCCTGAAAAACCAAGTAGCTTGTCCGATGGTCATGCTCCGTTTATGAATGACCTCGGATAACGAGCGGCATCCACTCAAGTCAAGCTTAGTACGCGTCTAACGATGAAGTTGGTCCGCGTATGAAGCCTTCCTGGCGGTGAGCTTGTGAGAGTGTGCATTCGTCCCGCAGCAAATCTATTTCCAGCGCCACTCGAATTTCTTTCTGCGGATGTAAGGGATAAGTTGATCAGCCGAGTACTCTGTCTGGAAACGAGGGTACCCAGCTTTTCTCTTGCGTGTTGTATATCTCGTCTTGCATCCGCTGATGTAGTTGATGCCCTTCGCGTCGTTAGCTTGCCCTGTGTGTCGACCACATGATGTTCGGAGAATAAACGCCCACCGCCTGCATAGCACTCAATGACCACTTCCCGTCCCAACGATGACTCGTTTCACCGGGCTGACTGTTGTGGGGAGGCTCCCGGGGTACGTTTACTCGCGATTATTGTCCGACAACCACCCGCATGGCCCACAGCTATCCCTGCTCTCGATATCGATTTCTCGGCATACCGAACTAACCGCTGGGGAGAGGTTCCCGTGTCGGACTACTTGCTCACGCTCGGCTTGCTGTTGCAACCCTTGCCACTATCATCTTGGCCACAATCTTCGACGTAACCTAGTGGAGTCGAGGGCCGGAGACTCAGAGAATATGCTTGTTCGCGACGGCAAGGTTTAGGAGATGCCTCGTGTTTTGGGAGTCATAATTGCTTGTACTTCTTGTTCAGACCTCCAAACGCTTTTTGAACTCTGATTTTACACAGTCGGGTAGCTGCTTAGGGACGAAATGTGCACGACCACTTGGACACTTTGTCGTCATCGCCAGTGTTGCACCCTTCATTGGACAGGAATCTCATGCCCAGCGACTGTGATTCACCGGTATCTGGGTCAGAACGCAAAGGCAGCCGCTGAATTACACGTGACGGATTGCGTCCAACGTTTTTTTTTTGCCTTCTCGTGTATTTGACGATCGGGTTGACTCGCGCGTGGTTGTGTGGTTGACTCCTTGCATTTCTGACTTCCTCTCCTGCTATAGCCCTTCGAGTTGACGCTGAAGTTTCTCGTAGAGCAAGTCGCGCAGCAGTGGGTCGTCTGTAGAACATCGCTGGCGCACCGTAGCGAGCGATGGAATTACATCATTAGCCGCAGACCGTACGTCTTCGAACACGTCATTTACCCAGTAAACCAATCCAGGTAGTTCACTTTTGCCCCACGCTGGTCTCATCAATTTACCTTGAACACAGACTACTAGAGCCTCCACTAGGTCGACCACGCTGTGTGAGCAATATTCGCGGCAAAATACGAGTAGGACTGGCTAGGCTTGAACAACCTCACTAACCTCACAAGCCAAATCTGCAGCCGCAAATTCCGCTGACGCTGACAGGTTGTCGAAATTTGAACCTCCTCCTGCAAACCAGGCGACCCGATCATTGCGAGAGAGCTCATCACCGACAATCCTTGCGAACGAAATTGGAAGTCGTAGAGACGGGTAAGAACCCTGGAAGTGGCTTGAACTTCACGACCTTGGACCGAACAAGTTCTTGAATAAATTCAACAGGGTGCTTACCTTTGTGCTTGTCTGATGTTAGGCGCTCGTGAACCATCTGCTGGTCAGACCTCGGGATGAATGCATACTTGAAGTTGCAGTCAGTCCTCCGCGGTGTCGAGGACCTGTTGGGGAGGTCATCCTCAACTGTCGATCCACCCGTCGTGTCCATTTGTCTGACACTCAGGAACCGATCCAACAGCGCAGGGTGGTTCCGTAATTTCTCTACAATGAGGCTGTCTGTGTCCGCAGCTGCTATTACCTCACGACGTGGACGTTGGTGAGGGTGAGATTGTCAGATCCAGAACGCATGTCGTCATGCGATCTTTTGGTACCAGGAGCTGGACTTCTGGGTTCAACCTCGCGCTCCGATGATTTGTGGGATAAGTCGTCGTCGTCCACAAACGGATCAAACAACTCGTGAGCTCCGCCGGGTGCCTGGCTACCGCCCCCGCTTCTCAGTCCGGTTCTGTGCCGCTGATCAGCCGTATTGGTGGACGCCAAAACGTCTCGCCAATGATCGCTGGTGCCGGCTTGACTCCCCCATCGACGTGATACGCGAAAGACACCGCATGCTGCAGAGAAAAAGTAGTTGGCTCAGGTCTACCCAGTGACACTCTCTGTCCAGCTTTGGAAACTGGTCGGGTCTCAGGAGACCGTCCAATATCTCGGCAACTTCCTTGGTAGCTTGGACGTGATCTGTTCCAAGCACTCGGCTTAAAATAGAATTGTGAAGAGCAACAATTTCCTCCAGATCCCAATCCGACTCCTCAAATTGCAGCTGCTCCAGCAGCAAAGCAACAACAGGAGCGACCGGTACGACTTCGGCAATGGAGGTGGTGACACAGAGACTATCCGACTTTACCGACACAACCGGTCCATCAATCGCCGTAACTTGACCGTGAATAAAGTCAGAAGCCACTTTGGCGCACACCGGCCGGCGTAGTAACGACTCATTCTCACTCTTCTGGACCTCGAGTGCCGCGACCACGTGTTGGCCAGCGATATCCCGCGGCACACTACCTTCACTTCCTTGAAGGGAGCGATATGCTACCCTCTCTTGGCAGACTTGGACGACTCTTGCGTAGAATGGGTACTCGCACTCTTGGTCGACGAATTCGGGCATCAAGTGCAGATAGGAGCGCGTGGAAAGTCGGACCATGGTACCTGAGTGCAGGACCGTTGAGGTGGTTGAAGAGAGAAAGGTGTGGCGTGGAGGGTTAAGCTCGAACAGAAAGTTGAAAACTGACTACGACTACTTCGTTCGGACAGATCCGTTGGTTTCACAACTTGCTTACATCGTCTCAAAACCTATTTTCCACGCATCCTTTGAAAATATACCTTAGATCTGGTCGTACTGTGTTCAAGCAGCCATAGCATCGAGTATTCCCGACCACTAGTAGTACTAATGGCCGCCAGCACTTCGTCCCAGAAGTACCTTTACCAGTGATGCCATAATTTCGCTCTAAACGTCGTTGGTCACCTGCTGTAGAGCTTGGTCGAACTGTCGCCTATCATCGCCTCTTGCCCTTGCGACGCTGAAGAGCATCGGTGTCCGTCGAATGCACATTGTAAGAACCGTCCCAGGCTCGTTCTCGTCATTCGAGGGCTGCAATCGACTCCAACCCCTCTCAGCCACTTGCAACCCGCGGAAAGCTCCTTCGCCTTCGGAAACGAGTTTCCATGTAAAGACAATGCAATCGGCTCCGAAGAATCGGCGCGACACTAATCGCTGCAATAGCGACACTTTAGCTCCAGTCTGTAGCGTAACGACGTCGCTGAGTGTAAGAGTTGTCCGGGCACGAGTGTTGGTCGGATCCTTGGCGTTGCTGTATCCCGCATGGTCCGCTTTCACATTATGCTGCTGGCCCGCAATTCGTCAAAGAGTTCGACCGGTCTCGAAGAGTGAGAATGGCAGCACTTCTTTGAGTATCCGCTGGAAGTACTCCACCTCGCCTCCAGACTGGCGTCTGTGCGCCGAATGGACTCGTGATCCCGCGTCAGACAAGCTTGACGAACCCCACGCTATCGAAAGTTAAAGAAAATGGACCTTAGTGTGGCAAAATGACAGAGATTGATTTGCCCCAAACGGGCGAGTTTGTTCGATGTCGAAGAACTTTTGCACACATGAATGATAGTGTGTGGGTTGGTAGAGAGCGAAAAGCATGAACATCAGGAGGGTTTTCATCGCTCATACGCTTCACACGAGTATTCGCTGGGTGTCGGTATTAGCGGGGTACGACTCCGGAAAAGTGACTAAATTTGAGATTAGTCTGATGTTATACATGTAATAACACTGAAGTCGCTCATCTCGATCGCAAGAGCTTGTTCGAGAACCTGTTGCAGAGCCTTCGCCAGCTTGATCTGATTCATGCCGATCTCCTTCAGCTTTCGGTTTTCACGTTCCGATTGACGCCTCTTGTGAAACTCCTCCAGCGCTTTTGCGGCCCACTGACCCTGGTGTTCATTCGGCGATGTGTCGGTCACCCCTCTCGACGTATAAACATAAAAATTGCGACCACACTTTCTCTGACGTTCCAACCACTCCTCCATCCGTTGCGTTTGTGTTCGGAGGCGCTGTACCTCGCCTTTCTTGCGTTTTAGCAGCTCAGTGGCGTGTCCTCGCCTGTATGTTCGCCTCCGGGTGTTCTGGGGGGCTCTTGGGGCGTCTATACAGGAAGCGGCCGCTTCATATAGTGCAGGCAACCGGCTTGCAGAGCTGGCTGTGACTGGGTGGTGTGCTTCTTCTTGAACAAAGCTTGTATCTTCATCGTCGAGGTTGTCGAGGAAAGATAAAATGGCTTCGGGCAGTATTTCGTCCAACTCATTTCCCGGCATATGATCCACAATTGCTGTACCACGTCGCTGCTCGGTAGAAGAGGCCACTTCGAGAATGAGGTGCTCACCGTGAGCCTCACGGACCGATTGAACGCAGGCAACATATGGACTTCGTCATCAATTAGCGCGCGGTACTTGTACTTCTTTGCTCCAAAACTTTATGCCAATTCGACTGGCCATTTTACTACCGCATAGGGTTAAGCAGAAGAGCCGCTCCGTACACACGGTTGTATATAACGAACCTTTTGTGGGACCCGCCTTCATCTCGAGCGACGTCGCAGTGAAAAGGTTTCGCTGGCACGGTCAGACTTGCTCTGCCAGCCGTGATCTCAGTTCCATAACGAAGTGATCGCTTGGTTGAGGTCTCGACACTGTGCACAGACTCTGTGACGGAGGGGAAGCGCGCGCTCAAGTACACAGAGCTGATGGCGCCATTCCCACGGAAGAATTCCCAATCACCAGAGAGATGTGAGAAGGGATCTGCTATTATGTGGTCACGTAGAGTACAACGCGACGATCGACCTCATAGAAATTGTGTCGGTATTATAACGCACACGACACGCAATACATCTCAATTTGAAGCCGCAACTACGGACGTGATCGCATGATCGACTTGGTAACCACTGACGAGGTCTTCCTCAACGACATTGTGGAGTTTCTGGACTTCGACGTCTCCGTCACGCCGAGGTTTGTGACACCCAAGCCGGTAGAAGACACTGGTGGCCTTGAAGCGTTGCTCTTCACTCAAGACCTCGACGACGCAGGTCCATCGAGCACTGGCAACGTCAGTCGAGACAAGAGAGACAAGCCCAGCAATAAACGAGAGAAGGAAAAGAACCGACAACAACGATACCGACAGCGACTCAAGGATAATCGAAAGGAGTTACAACGTCAAGTGGGCGCTTTGTCCGAACAATTGAATGGGCTGAGGCAAAAGGCTGCAAGCAGGAAGAAGATGGACTCAACCGACACGCTTCTCCCTAGCTCCCGGTGGATAGCTGACGTAGACATTCAACGCGAAAATCGAATGCAGGCTGAAGCGGAGCAGCAGCGCCTACTTGCTGCCGTGAACTACCAAGCCGACAACATCAAGAGACTGCGACAAGCTGTCGACAACAGACTCAGTGCCGGCGGTTCAGCATTCGAACGCAAGTCTGCAGCGCTCCATTCTATTACAAGTGTGCTGCACACAACCTACACGCAGCAACTTGAGGGCTGTTCCACTCAGTCAACAACGTCGTGGACGAGTGCGCTGTGGCTTCACTAACTGGGACGACAATCAACTCGTCCTGACGGTGGTGCAGCCTGTTTCATGCTATCAACAAGGTCATCCTACCCTCCAGCTCCAGCAAACGTGTCGAGCTCTGTGGGATGTTGTGCATGATCAAGACGAGTCACCATTTGAAATGACGTCTCATAATGATGTATTCGTCAAGACGCGAGTACTCAAGGCTAGACATACTGAAGTGTTGGGGTAGTGTTTTGTTTCGCGCCAATACACGGAAGATGAACGCTTGATTCTCGTGTGGAAATTTTCTTCAGAGGGTGACGACGGATTCCACGGATTGCACGCAGAGGAAACAGGCTGGATGTCTGTTGAGCCATCGGCGTCTGGCGTTGTGCTCTCGGTCTGTACTGAAGTGCTTCTCTTCGGGACATTGCCGTGAACCAGCGATAGACACAGCTTTACAACATGTTGAAAGCATTACTGGAAGCAGATAAGCAGGAAATGACTGAAACTATGGGAAGACTACTGCTCAGCAACGTACTTTGTGCTAACAAAATCGACAGGCATTTTGTGGAATCAACAGTGAAAGAGCAGTAAGTCTGTATTTATGATAAACCAGAGGCGTGAAAGGCGGATGGGATTATTATAATTAGCACGGGTATTGAGAACTTGACGACTAGTGTTCACACGTCTGTGTACTGGAGCCAAGCAGATAGTATCACCGTAGTCCGTGCTCAAGCGGCGTATGTCACGGATCGAAGTGGTGGCAAGCTCCCACAAGACGCTAGAAAATAATACCAATCGAAGAGCGTTCAAGTCCAAGCTACAGAGATTGATAAACGCGTCCACCCGAGAATTGGACGAACGGATGGACAAAGGTTTTGGCCTTTGTGGATTTCCATTGCGCTCTTTCAACCGCCAACGTGACTTTTCTACTGCGATTCCTAGTAGTTGACGTGCGCTAACTTTTCAAGAAGTCGTTTTGACAATCTACATGTAGTTGCTAACACTTTAACTGCAACACGACCCTCTCTTCTTCCAGTCAACGATTCAATCTACTGGATCGAGGTATCAAAGTATTCTCGTCTTCGGTAGCGCACTCACATCACAGACTCGGTGGGCGTCGACTTGCACAAATTACCATCCACGCTACCGGAGATGGTGCTTGAACAGTATTTTGCTGACACACAGCCTCGGTCGTATACCTATTGGCGCTAAGAGTTTACCACGAGCACCTAGACGCCTTGAAGTGACGAAACGCTGTCTAGCGTCGTCTTCATCTTGTCGCCTCTAACTTGCGACAAGCTCCAGGAGTTTTCAACCCTCCCACATCTCTTTAGGGCTGCCACTCGGCACCTTGCTTGGGAAGCAAGGCCCCTAATGCCATTGGCCCATAACCGAAATGAACCACTTTGCCCCAATGCCTGCATGATTGATACGGAAATCCTCCATTAACAGGGTTCACTTCAGCCTCTTACATAATAACAATGAGAGCGAGGAAAACGAGGATGGAGGCAGATATCGAGTGTATTATATTGACAACGGTGGAAGGTAGGATTTAACGACTTGCGACGCCAGGAACACGAGCTGAGTGTGGAATTGGCGCCCAACACTTCATCATTCCTTCTTGACAGGGGCATTTGAAAGTATCGCGAGGACTTGGCCACCCGAGCAGCTCAACTGACACCCAACCAGTAATCTCGCCGTAAAAAGATGCGCAGGCTACTATTAATACGAGCAAATGGACATCTACTCGGAGTCGGCAACCGACTCGGCAGGATGCGAATGTGCCGCTAGCACCCACAGTGGACGTTTCCTATAATACCGTGAGTCTTATCACACCCCGCTACCCTGGATGCGCGCACTCAGCAGGCCGTGCTGCAGCGGACATGACGGACATAACCGACGGGGCGCTTCGATGAGAGCCACTTGATGATAGATGAGGATCCGAACCCGAGCTCAAATTGAGTCGAAAGTGGGCGTCGAGCCCCTTCAGAATGTCCCAGCGTGCTCCAGAGCTGCATCTTCTCCTTCATTTTCCAGGCATCACTAGGTACAGCAACGTGCTGCCTGTCGCCGTCCTGAGTTTCTGCGCTTCAGGGGCGGTGCCAACCCAAGTAGGACGCGTGCAGTGTGGTTTCCCTTGGTGTTCCAGGTCGTCGCTTAGATCCCACCGCGCCACGCTGTCATTTATTGCCGAAGTAAACCCCGGAATGGACGAACTCAAAGCGGAGTATTGGCATCTCTAGATGTACAAGATCAATACCGAATATAAAGCCACTATGCTGTATTTTGAATCTCTGCGCAGGTCAACACAAGGACTAGCTTCATTCAAAGGAGAGTCGGCGAAGACGTTTTTTGGTAAGCTTGCAGGTACCTTGGAGATAATATTTAGGTTTGATCCTATACGATTTCCAGGATGGCTTGCTTCAATGTCCACAACTCGATCTAACGCAGCGAAACCCTCAACAGAATTTTCTAACCGCGCTTCCCCCCTGTAGTCCAACTCAGTCCAAGGCTTTGATAACACCATTTGCGACGTTCTCGTTATACCACTTTACGTAGTGGGTCGCACCGTTCTGTTCCCTGGGTGTCTTGAATGTCATTTTCTCGACGGTGGCCGGCGTTATTCCCAACTTGTACAAAGCCTTGTTCGCGGTTTTGGCGATTTTTTTCCATGGATCGCTCACAGCAGCAGGATTGCTCACAGGAACAGAAAGTTTCGGCAATTTCTCGATTCTACCCAAAATGCTTGTCAACGTAAAGATTCTTTCTTCGTCCTCCTCCCCGGTGTAAGAATCGCCTTCGTCATCGTCGCCTGTGGCATCATCGTCGTTCTCATGCACTCTTAGGTTTCTTTTACCGTCGGCGTTAACTTCAGGAGATAGTGCACGGGCCAGTAACGCACGAGCTTGGATTGAATCCAACTTCGAGGTCATCGTCGAATCGGCGTTGGCAATCTTGGATGCATCCGCGTCGGCGCTTGCTAGGAGGGTGACCAAAGTCACGAGCAAAACCCACAACAACAGACGCATGGCTTTTGCTGGAAAGTTGGTTGAGAGGTGTTGGTTCGGGAGAGTCAATTAAGGAATGATCCAATGCGGAGACCCGTGCCGGCCTCGTCGATAGATTCTCGCCTATCTATACAGTATATACAGTAACCTGAGGAGCGTTCATTGTATTGATTTCAACGAACGGGAAACCTCAAAGGAGGGGTGAAATGCAAAAGAGAAAGACCAAAGTGGATGATCTCCTCAGTAAACCGAACATTTCACTCACCAGGTGAGACACATTTTCCTATCATGAGCGTCCGAAGCCCATCATAGAGGATGACAGCCGTCCTTCATACGATTTATTATGATGTTATTATAGTATACTTCGGAGTAGTAGTACCGGTATTACATTATCTGGATAGTGAGAAGGGATGGGACGCAAGCATACAGCTTGCATCGACCTG
Source organism: Phytophthora ramorum (assembly GCF_020800215.1). Lineage (NCBI taxonomy): Eukaryota > Oomycota > Peronosporomycetes > Peronosporales > Peronosporaceae > Phytophthora > Phytophthora ramorum. The sequence goes on along the minus strand of NW_027150660.1, from coordinate 414,949 downwards.
CACTGATTACATGTATAGCTAAAAGTGAGGAGTAAGCCTCTGGCACGCTGCGTTGGCCGGTATAATAGTTGGCTACTTTCGATCGGATCTAATCCGATGAAATAGAGGGACCCAGAAGGAAGCTTCCTCCCAGCACCTGTTGTACGAGTGCAACTTGTAAACCGTACCTATTGAATTTAAAAGGGTATTCTGGAGACTTCGTCAACAATGATGACGAAGTCTACCAGAACACATGTTCCAGTGATGATGGCATTCTCATCGCAGGGATACGTGTTCCAGAGATGCCAGCGCAAGAGCACGACCTAATCTTATAGCAGAGATGCCAGCACGGATCTATTAATACACGTGTACCGGTATTTGGGCCGAACAGCTCGGACATATACACACTTGAGACGTCGTATACGAGCATAAGGGCCACAGCCCGCCATCTAAAGTCGTCCGCGTAGGTCATGGTACAGCGACAATTGTGTGAATGGTTCTGGCGTGCTGGTGGCGGGCTGAAGCAGGTATGCCACCGTTCAAAAGCGGCAAAACGGAAGGTTGTCTCTATAACAGGGATGCAGTAGCAGAACAAACCTACCCCCTTTGCTACATTTCGGACTTGGTCGTTTGCTATCTCGGACCTTCTCTCTATTTCAGACTCCCTATCTCGGGATAAGAGACGTCAAGTTTGCCAAAATGGATGAAAACTACAATACATGTAGTAATACTTGTGGTCACCTCGGCCACTTTGAAATATCGTCGCTATTATAACGCACGAGACAACTCAGTTTTGCGTCCGCAACTATGAACGTGACGATTATGTCCGTAGTTGCGGACTCACGTCGTGATCACATGCTATGATGAGTCCGGCATATACTGTCCGCGGTCTTGCTATACTTCATTATTAATATCAGTATGTTTTAATTCTCGCAAGCATATTGAAGAATCTCGACCCGTTGGTGATTCAGTCGAGTGAAGATGTAATTGGAGTCGTACTGCAGCGCTCAAGGGCCACGTACCAATACTTCGCGCAATATCCGGCTGAAAAAGCGATCGAAGTCCATCCAGGGTCACAGCCCACAGGAAATGGCGAGCAGAACTGTTGGCAACAGAGCTTTATTAGTGCAGGTCGATGCAAGCTGTATGCTTGCGTCCCATCCCTTCTCACTATCCAGATAATGTAATACCGGTACTACTACTCCGAAGTATACTATAATAACATCATAATAAATCGTATGAAGGACGGCTGTCATCCTCTATGATGGGCTTCGGACGCTCATGATAGGAAAATGTGTCTCACCTGGTGAGTGAAATGTTCGGTTTACTGAGGAGATCATCCACTTTGGTCTTTCTCTTTTGCATTTCACCCCTCCTTTGAGGTTTCCCGTTCGTTGAAATCAATACAATGAACGCTCCTCAGGTTACTGTATATACTGTATAGATAGGCGAGAATCTATCGACGAGGCCGGCACGGGTCTCCGCATTGGATCATTCCTTAATTGACTCTCCCGAACCAACACCTCTCAACCAACTTTCCAGCAAAAGCCATGCGTCTGTTGTTGTGGGTTTTGCTCGTGACTTTGGTCACCCTCCTAGCAAGCGCCGACGCGGATGCATCCAAGATTGCCAACGCCGATTCGACGATGACCTCGAAGTTGGATTCAATCCAAGCTCGTGCGTTACTGGCCCGTGCACTATCTCCTGAAGTTAACGCCGACGGTAAAAGAAACCTAAGAGTGCATGAGAACGACGATGATGCCACAGGCGACGATGACGAAGGCGATTCTTACACCGGGGAGGAGGACGAAGAAAGAATCTTTACGTTGACAAGCATTTTGGGTAGAATCGAGAAATTGCCGAAACTTTCTGTTCCTGTGAGCAATCCTGCTGCTGTGAGCGATCCATGGAAAAAAATCGCCAAAACCGCGAACAAGGCTTTGTACAAGTTGGGAATAACGCCGGCCACCGTCGAGAAAATGACATTCAAGACACCCAGGGAACAGAACGGTGCGACCCACTACGTAAAGTGGTATAACGAGAACGTCGCAAATGGTGTTATCAAAGCCTTGGACTGAGTTGGACTACAGGGGGGAAGCGCGGTTAGAAAATTCTGTTGAGGGTTTCGCTGCGTTAGATCGAGTTGTGGACATTGAAGCAAGCCATCCTGGAAATCGTATAGGATCAAACCTAAATATTATCTCCAAGGTACCTGCAAGCTTACCAAAAAACGTCTTCGCCGACTCTCCTTTGAATGAAGCTAGTCCTTGTGTTGACCTGCGCAGAGATTCAAAATACAGCATAGTGGCTTTATATTCGGTATTGATCTTGTACATCTAGAGATGCCAATACTCCGCTTTGAGTTCGTCCATTCCGGGGTTTACTTCGGCAATAAATGACAGCGTGGCGCGGTGGGATCTAAGCGACGACCTGGAACACCAAGGGAAACCACACTGCACGCGTCCTACTTGGGTTGGCACCGCCCCTGAAGCGCAGAAACTCAGGACGGCGACAGGCAGCACGTTGCTGTACCTAGTGATGCCTGGAAAATGAAGGAGAAGATGCAGCTCTGGAGCACGCTGGGACATTCTGAAGGGGCTCGACGCCCACTTTCGACTCAATTTGAGCTCGGGTTCGGATCCTCATCTATCATCAAGTGGCTCTCATCGAAGCGCCCCGTCGGTTATGTCCGTCATGTCCGCTGCAGCACGGCCTGCTGAGTGCGCGCATCCAGGGTAGCGGGGTGTGATAAGACTCACGGTATTATAGGAAACGTCCACTGTGGGTGCTAGCGGCACATTCGCATCCTGCCGAGTCGGTTGCCGACTCCGAGTAGATGTCCATTTGCTCGTATTAATAGTAGCCTGCGCATCTTTTTACGGCGAGATTACTGGTTGGGTGTCAGTTGAGCTGCTCGGGTGGCCAAGTCCTCGCGATACTTTCAAATGCCCCTGTCAAGAAGGAATGATGAAGTGTTGGGCGCCAATTCCACACTCAGCTCGTGTTCCTGGCGTCGCAAGTCGTTAAATCCTACCTTCCACCGTTGTCAATATAATACACTCGATATCTGCCTCCATCCTCGTTTTCCTCGCTCTCATTGTTATTATGTAAGAGGCTGAAGTGAACCCTGTTAATGGAGGATTTCCGTATCAATCATGCAGGCATTGGGGCAAAGTGGTTCATTTCGGTTATGGGCCAATGGCATTAGGGGCCTTGCTTCCCAAGCAAGGTGCCGAGTGGCAGCCCTAAAGAGATGTGGGAGGGTTGAAAACTCCTGGAGCTTGTCGCAAGTTAGAGGCGACAAGATGAAGACGACGCTAGACAGCGTTTCGTCACTTCAAGGCGTCTAGGTGCTCGTGGTAAACTCTTAGCGCCAATAGGTATACGACCGAGGCTGTGTGTCAGCAAAATACTGTTCAAGCACCATCTCCGGTAGCGTGGATGGTAATTTGTGCAAGTCGACGCCCACCGAGTCTGTGATGTGAGTGCGCTACCGAAGACGAGAATACTTTGATACCTCGATCCAGTAGATTGAATCGTTGACTGGAAGAAGAGAGGGTCGTGTTGCAGTTAAAGTGTTAGCAACTACATGTAGATTGTCAAAACGACTTCTTGAAAAGTTAGCGCACGTCAACTACTAGGAATCGCAGTAGAAAAGTCACGTTGGCGGTTGAAAGAGCGCAATGGAAATCCACAAAGGCCAAAACCTTTGTCCATCCGTTCGTCCAATTCTCGGGTGGACGCGTTTATCAATCTCTGTAGCTTGGACTTGAACGCTCTTCGATTGGTATTATTTTCTAGCGTCTTGTGGGAGCTTGCCACCACTTCGATCCGTGACATACGCCGCTTGAGCACGGACTACGGTGATACTATCTGCTTGGCTCCAGTACACAGACGTGTGAACACTAGTCGTCAAGTTCTCAATACCCGTGCTAATTATAATAATCCCATCCGCCTTTCACGCCTCTGGTTTATCATAAATACAGACTTACTGCTCTTTCACTGTTGATTCCACAAAATGCCTGTCGATTTTGTTAGCACAAAGTACGTTGCTGAGCAGTAGTCTTCCCATAGTTTCAGTCATTTCCTGCTTATCTGCTTCCAGTAATGCTTTCAACATGTTGTAAAGCTGTGTCTATCGCTGGTTCACGGCAATGTCCCGAAGAGAAGCACTTCAGTACAGACCGAGAGCACAACGCCAGACGCCGATGGCTCAACAGACATCCAGCCTGTTTCCTCTGCGTGCAATCCGTGGAATCCGTCGTCACCCTCTGAAGAAAATTTCCACACGAGAATCAAGCGTTCATCTTCCGTGTATTGGCGCGAAACAAAATACTACCCCAACACTTCAGTATGTCTAGCCTTGAGTACTCGCGTCTTGACGAATACATCATTATGAGACGTCATTTCAAATGGTGACTCGTCTTGATCATGCACAACATCCCACAGAGCTCGACACGTTTGCTGGAGCTGGAGGGTAGGATGACCTTGTTGATAGCATGAAACAGGCTGCACCACCGTCAGGACGAGTTGATTGTCGTCCCAGTTAGTGAAGCCACAGCGCACTCGTCCACGACGTTGTTGACTGAGTGGAACAGCCCTCAAGTTGCTGCGTGTAGGTTGTGTGCAGCACACTTGTAATAGAATGGAGCGCTGCAGACTTGCGTTCGAATGCTGAACCGCCGGCACTGAGTCTGTTGTCGACAGCTTGTCGCAGTCTCTTGATGTTGTCGGCTTGGTAGTTCACGGCAGCAAGTAGGCGCTGCTGCTCCGCTTCAGCCTGCATTCGATTTTCGCGTTGAATGTCTACGTCAGCTATCCACCGGGAGCTAGGGAGAAGCGTGTCGGTTGAGTCCATCTTCTTCCTGCTTGCAGCCTTTTGCCTCAGCCCATTCAATTGTTCGGACAAAGCGCCCACTTGACGTTGTAACTCCTTTCGATTATCCTTGAGTCGCTGTCGGTATCGTTGTTGTCGGTTCTTTTCCTTCTCTCGTTTATTGCTGGGCTTGTCTCTCTTGTCTCGACTGACGTTGCCAGTGCTCGATGGACCTGCGTCGTCGAGGTCTTGAGTGAAGAGCAACGCTTCAAGGCCACCAGTGTCTTCTACCGGCTTGGGTGTCACAAACCTCGGCGTGACGGAGACGTCGAAGTCCAGAAACTCCACAATGTCGTTGAGGAAGACCTCGTCAGTGGTTACCAAGTCGATCATGCGATCACGTCCGTAGTTGCGGCTTCAAATTGAGATGTATTGCGTGTCGTGTGCGTTATAATACCGACACAATTTCTATGAGGTCGATCGTCGCGTTGTACTCTACGTGACCACATAATAGCAGATCCCTTCTCACATCTCTCTGGTGATTGGGAATTCTTCCGTGGGAATGGCGCCATCAGCTCTGTGTACTTGAGCGCGCGCTTCCCCTCCGTCACAGAGTCTGTGCACAGTGTCGAGACCTCAACCAAGCGATCACTTCGTTATGGAACTGAGATCACGGCTGGCAGAGCAAGTCTGACCGTGCCAGCGAAACCTTTTCACTGCGACGTCGCTCGAGATGAAGGCGGGTCCCACAAAAGGTTCGTTATATACAACCGTGTGTACGGAGCGGCTCTTCTGCTTAACCCTATGCGGTAGTAAAATGGCCAGTCGAATTGGCATAAAGTTTTGGAGCAAAGAAGTACAAGTACCGCGCGCTAATTGATGACGAAGTCCATATGTTGCCTGCGTTCAATCGGTCCGTGAGGCTCACGGTGAGCACCTCATTCTCGAAGTGGCCTCTTCTACCGAGCAGCGACGTGGTACAGCAATTGTGGATCATATGCCGGGAAATGAGTTGGACGAAATACTGCCCGAAGCCATTTTATCTTTCCTCGACAACCTCGACGATGAAGATACAAGCTTTGTTCAAGAAGAAGCACACCACCCAGTCACAGCCAGCTCTGCAAGCCGGTTGCCTGCACTATATGAAGCGGCCGCTTCCTGTATAGACGCCCCAAGAGCCCCCCAGAACACCCGGAGGCGAACATACAGGCGAGGACACGCCACTGAGCTGCTAAAACGCAAGAAAGGCGAGGTACAGCGCCTCCGAACACAAACGCAACGGATGGAGGAGTGGTTGGAACGTCAGAGAAAGTGTGGTCGCAATTTTTATGTTTATACGTCGAGAGGGGTGACCGACACATCGCCGAATGAACACCAGGGTCAGTGGGCCGCAAAAGCGCTGGAGGAGTTTCACAAGAGGCGTCAATCGGAACGTGAAAACCGAAAGCTGAAGGAGATCGGCATGAATCAGATCAAGCTGGCGAAGGCTCTGCAACAGGTTCTCGAACAAGCTCTTGCGATCGAGATGAGCGACTTCAGTGTTATTACATGTACAACATCAGACTAATCTCAAATTTAGTCACTTTTCCGGAGTCGTACCCCGCTAATACCGACACCCAGCGAATACTCGTGTGAAGCGTATGAGCGATGAAAACCCTCCTGATGTTCATGCTTTTCGCTCTCTACCAACCCACACACTATCATTCATGTGTGCAAAAGTTCTTCGACATCGAACAAACTCGCCCGTTTGGGGCAAATCAATCTCTGTCATTTTGCCACACTAAGGTCCATTTTCTTTAACTTTCGATAGCGTGGGGTTCGTCAAGCTTGTCTGACGCGGGATCACGAGTCCATTCAGCGCACAGACGCCAGTCTGGAGGCGAGGTGGAGTACTTCCAGCGGATACTCAAAGAAGTGCTGCCATTCTCACTCTTCGAGACCGGTCGAACTCTTTGACGAATTGCGGGCCAGCAGCATAATGTGAAAGCGGACCATGCGGGATACAGCAACGCCAAGGATCCGACCAACACTCGTGCCCGGACAACTCTTACACTCAGCGACGTCGTTACGCTACAGACTGGAGCTAAAGTGTCGCTATTGCAGCGATTAGTGTCGCGCCGATTCTTCGGAGCCGATTGCATTGTCTTTACATGGAAACTCGTTTCCGAAGGCGAAGGAGCTTTCCGCGGGTTGCAAGTGGCTGAGAGGGGTTGGAGTCGATTGCAGCCCTCGAATGACGAGAACGAGCCTGGGACGGTTCTTACAATGTGCATTCGACGGACACCGATGCTCTTCAGCGTCGCAAGGGCAAGAGGCGATGATAGGCGACAGTTCGACCAAGCTCTACAGCAGGTGACCAACGACGTTTAGAGCGAAATTATGGCATCACTGGTAAAGGTACTTCTGGGACGAAGTGCTGGCGGCCATTAGTACTACTAGTGGTCGGGAATACTCGATGCTATGGCTGCTTGAACACAGTACGACCAGATCTAAACACCAACAACCGTAACTCGAGTGATCGGAAGAACTCGCTCGGGTCAAGAAACAAGGATCAATTGACGCATGGTGAACACCGACTTTCTGTTTTCGTCTGGCAGTCAATTGCTCGTCGCCAACGATATCATCATCTTCTGCGGTACCAGTAGAAAAGTCTGAAAACTGGAAGCTTTGGCGTGTTCAATAGTCGCGACATCATTGTACGAACTGAGGAACATTCGGAGGATGTTCAGGTTTCCTGGAAGACGAAGGAGTTTTATAACGACCGGATATTCTTGACCAAGACCAGAGCACGAGGAAGTGCAACCGTCGCACGAAGTAGCCCGAGTCTAGATCTGTTGGGATTCGTATCCGGGACCGCTTCTTGACTTGAAGGTAAAATGAAGACTGAATTTGTTGGAGCGTTAGCTGCTCTGCTCTCGAGCTCCTACCAACACTGACTGGTTCAAGCCTGTTTCTCACTACTATCTCACATGAGCTCCATCCCAGCTCACTTTGTCCAGCGCAGCAGCCTGAGTCAGGTCTTGAACTTCAATATGCATTCCAACAAGATCACTTTCAGTTTTTCCTCTGATCGATAACCCGCCTCACCACGTCCTTCATCGGGCTGACGGAGTAATTTAAATCAATTCCTCCCCTCAACGACTGAGTCATGACCACGGAAATGGGCCAAGACTCCAAGAAGTTCATCAACTACTATGAGGCCTGACCTAGTGTTGTCTCACTACACGTGCCGACAACCCTGGATGCGCGACGTCCCTGCGGGCGGACGTGACGCACACAAATGAGAGTGACCTGATGCTTGAAGAGGGTCTGGACTAAGTCGCCACGTTGCCCCCGTCCATATTAGTATAACACTGTACGCTGTATTTGGAGTCGTTGCGCTTGTCAATAAAAATACGAGTTATCAAAGAAGCATAACTATGAGTCGGCGGACATGTTGATTTGATAAACATGCACGTGCCTTAGAGAGAATGTTCAGGTTTGATCGAATACGATTTCCGGGGTGGCCTGCTATAATGGCCAAACCTCGATATAACGCTGCGAAACCTGTTTCCTTTTCAATAGCACACTCTAACCGCGCCTTTTCGCCTGTAGTTCGACTTACTCCAAGGCTTTGATAACCCCTGACGCGACGTTAATGGCATACCACTCTTTGTAGAAGTCCACGGCTCTCTTGTTTCTCCCGGACCCCAGAGTCTTGGCTTGGAAGCCGATCGGCGCTTCTCCCAACTTGTACAATTTCATGACCATTGTATCGCTGAAGTTGTTCAGCCGTTTGATCACAGCAGCAGACACACTGTTTGATAATTTCCCCGTGGAAGCCTTGATTTTCACTTCCCAGAAAGACGTCGGGCTCAAGTGTGCCAACAGTCAGAGTCACGGGCGGGAGCTGCGAACCACGTGAGTCCTGTCCTGCAAATAAAGAACTGACATTGATTGTTATCTTGGCTTCTGCCTTCTGAGTCAGAAGTTCTGACCTACTGTACTCATGCGTTACCCTGGTGACTGAACCCATGCAGCATTGGGTACCGCCCAAAACTGCCACAAAGGCTGCTATGTCAAGGTCCGCAAGAGTTAATCCTTTCGTGGTCAAACGCGGCATTTTGCCGCGTTCTATAAAAAAACTCACGATGCTTTGTTTCTGCCAATCAGGTCTTCGGATAAATGCGATGAGGTGCTACTTCAGCATCATTATTGCTCGATTAGTGAAACTGAATGGAGAATATTGTAGTACAGCGTATCGTTTTCGTCCACTTTGGTGTCATTATTGCGTTGAGCTTGTAGCAGCGTGAAACGCAATGGACACGCGTGTTGCGTTTCGCATGCTGACTGAATAGCTGGGCATCCGGGAGCCATCAATTGGGGTTGATTTCCACTATAATGAACTTAAGTGTCATACTAGCCTCCATTTTTCATTCTGTTTTGCTTTGCGGACTAGCTTCACCGACGCCCACGACAAAAGGCTCGTTGCGCTTGCGCTCGAGTACGAGTCCCAGCGAAAACGATTCACTTGGAAGGAGATTGCATGCGCCATGCGGGGCAAACATTGAGCCCAAGCGCTTGAGAGTCGACTGCGTGTGCTCAAGCGCACCTACGGAAGGGATCTGGCGCGGTTCCCACGCTGTTTTTCTCCACGGTGAGAGCAGCATCTCCTCACACGACCCTTTTGCATCTTCTTGCCCCGAATCAAGCGGAAAGAAATGTCCGTGATATTTTCAGCGCTGTATCGGCAGTTGACATTCGACAACAAGCTGGAAAGACCGATGATAACGCAGGTGAGCTGCTGCCTGCAGCGGTTTCCAGTGTAATTCAAATGATTGGGAACGTGCAACGAGATGACGTCTTCCTAGATGTTGGAGCTGGGTGGGGAATGTTGCGGCTCAGTTTGTGATCCAGACGAATGCGCGCCAGTGTTTGGGCATAAAAAAACGACCGGAGTTGGCCAGGAGAGGGGTCTTCTGCTTACGAACACATACGTCTCGAACGCTACTACTTTATAAAGTTATCCTGCGCCAGGGGAATGTCCTCGACACGTCTCTTTCGACGACTTCTCCTTTCCAAGACGCGTCAGTGATTTTCCTGAATGATTTCCTGTTCGATGAAGCAGCAAAGCTCGTCGTCCAACGGGAGCTGAGCCTGATGCGAAGAGCGCGTTTGATTGTATCTACCCTCTCGCTATTGCCCGCGTAATCGCGAGTCCTGCCGAAGAAGTTTTGCGCCAAGTGGAAACTGACGGACACTACATACGGTCATGCAAACTGGAAGTCCCCGCCGGTCCCGATCTACATGTACAAAAAGCGGCAGTAGAACCAGACGGCGATGGACTGGTGGTTGTGGCGTTCATCTCACCGCTATGGAGGAAGCGACGACGGTGACGACGCTCCTCCAGAGATGCCGGTGATGCAGACAGCGAAGCAGCCGCGACTGCAGCGTCCCCCAAGTACGACCCCGTGCGCAAGCTCATCGTGGGGCTGGGCAACCCCGGCGAAAAGTTCACCAACACCAGGTGAGACCGTCTGTAACGGGCCAGGTGAGTGCCCGTCACTAGCTTACACGTAGCGGTGAGGAAGCGTCCAATAAGCTCAGGTATAATGAGACCAAGCGTTTAGTCTAGGGTAAAATCAACTCTGTTTTATTATTGGGACCGGGGCGGGTGGCCCTCGGATCCATGTGAACCACTCAAATGCAGGTCGACACCTGATTGATCGAAATGGGTCTGGTTCCCCACTTTCAACCAATCACTGGATGACAACGAGGCACACGCTAGCCGTACCTACTTTGTAGATCTATCTATATAGATATACCTACATATGTAAATGGGAGGGGCGTCCTTGAGGAGTTGCTGGCAAAAGAGGACTATGTATTGATGATACTAAATATAATGTTTGCACTGGTAGGTATAACATCGGCTTCGTCGCGGTGCAGTATTTCCTGGAGACGTACGCGTCGAAAGTGACGATGCACGACTTTCTGTAGCTCTTCAGTCGAATGGCCATGAGACTGATGCTTTGTGTGTTGCGTACAGAGGAAACAGTTGCAGCTGCAGCATGAAGCAGCCATCCATGGCGACGTGGCGCGGTTCCATGCGGCGTTCCAGCAGCAGGCGACCGACAAGTGCTGCGCGTACCCGATCGATGACCTGGTGAATCGCTCGTCCAAGCGTGCCAAGGACTGCACGCCGAAGGAGGGCGCGGCACACGACGAGGTGCCGCCCAGGATGGCAAAACGACTCGCATGATCCAGCCTAACGACGAGAAGAGGAACACCATCGGCAAGCAGTCCAGTGTGAGTGTGTGGCCCTTCGACAGCGACTCGCAGGCCAGCTCCTCCGTCAAGGACAGTCGCTGTTGGGCCATGTCGTTCGGGCCGCTGCCACTGTCTGGACTGGGCGAGGAGAACGTGGAGACGGAGTAGCCGATGACGTTGGAGGAGAGGAGCGACGAGGGCGAGACGGAGGAGGTCGGCGACAGCAATCTCGTGTGAGCATACGAATGCTGCGATCGCCGGTGCAGAAGTGCTGGCCCACAGATAGTCGACCGGCAAAGACGCAGTGCATCGCGGCTTGCAAATATATGTTCTGTTGTTGCGTGGAATTACTGTGAACTGAATTATTCGGATCCATGCCACACCTACTGCGCTACACGAACGATCTTCTGTGGCAGGATCTGCACTGAGGTGTGGCGCAGGCCACCATGTACTCCAACAAGCCTTGCGGCGTCATAGGAGGAGCGCCGCTATGCATTGAAGCTTCGTTCTCCATGTGCTATAGTTTAATCAAGATATATACTCGGATGCTGAAGATCATGTTTTCCGACTGGAGGAAGTTGCGTCTGTTCATTGAAAAAATTGCCTCGCGACCCTACTCTGCGGACTTGCTGGGCATTGCTGGCTCGTTGTACGTTGCAGGCTTCGAAGCATTTGACTGGATTGGTGTACGTCGCTGGCTCGACGCACTTTGGCACGCTGAACCTTCAGGAGCCCGTCGTGTTGCAGTTTTGCGACTGGATTGATGCTGTGACTTGAGCGTGGCCAACATTGACGACGTACGGATGTTCTCATTGTTGCTGAAGAGTCCATTGGGGAGATAGAAGCGGTGGTACTTAGCCCAGCAAGTCCAAGTGCTCTGAGCACAAGTGAATGGAGTGTTGGCGTCACCATGTGCAACCCTGCAAAGGCTCGCTGAATGAGTAAGACAGTAATCGGTTATCTCCGTCGGGTACCTGTCTTCGTAGCGACAAACCACGCATTCTCGCTATCGTCTGCTCTTGCCCTTGAATAGTTGCTTTGAAGACATCACCTCACATTGCATTTGGGAGTTGTGAACTCTTGCCACAGCATAGCCACTGCTCGGTGGAGTAGCAGTGGCTGTTGCTAGTGTTTCTCTAGCGACGCTGATACCAAAATCCATCCTACTGTCACTCAGTGCTACTTTCCACCTACCCGAAATGAGCTCTGACACTAATTCTGTAAGAAACATCCTGTGGGCGTCTCGATCTCTTGAAGTATCAATTGCCATCCGTCGTGACAAATAAGCGTTGGTGCGCGCGATATCGACGAGTGCCAGAGCTAATTTTTATGCCACCGTTTGTAGGAATGGCCGTCGGCGAGAGAAAAATCTTGCACGTATCTGGTCTAACCGGTCAACGCCTTGCATGTTTTGGTTGTACTCTGAGATATAGGTTGGAGCAGGAAACTGGAGACTTGTAGCTCCAATTCGTCGAGTCACCGTCGTTGTGGTGGACGGATCAGCATTGGTGACCATTGTCACGATGCTGCCGTCGCACCATGACGCTGCGAGCATGTTATGCTCAACAGCAACTGACTGTTGATAATCACCTCGGGCTGACTCCTCCTTTTGCAGGATAGTGTGCTTCGGATAATGCTTGCCCCCCCCCCCCCCCCCCCCCCCCCGCACTGTTCCTCGTCCGTACAGTCCTTTCAACCGTAGATCCATCAATAATTGGACACTTGTATAGTAGTTGTCCATGTTAATGATCCGACGGGTACAGAAGTAGGGCAGTACTACCTCAAGTACATGCTTCCGCACTGGTTGGACATCATCTAACTCCTCGCGTAGCTGCTACATCTCGGCTAGGGTCACCACATGCTGTAGGCGGTCGGCAATTGCACTGTCGTTGCAGTGAAGACGATAGTTCAGAGCAATCCACCTGGTCGAGCAGCACACCACGTACATTCTGAAATGATACTTTCCGCCAGGCTTTTGTGGATTGTAGACAATGAGGTGACGCCCGTATCGAGACCGGGAAGCAATGCTGGCTTCGTCCAATGCAAGATCACGTCCTACTTCAACGTATCACCCGCCCATACATTTGAGTAGATTCAGCAAGGGTCGAATTCGGGCTGCTGGGACTCGTGCAACCGCCACACCAGGCTCAGCGCGAAAACTCAAACAGCGGCGAATCAACTTGAATCTGCGCAGACTCATAACCGTGTCCAAACTGGTAGATACCCCACCAAAAATCGCGTCTTCGGTCTGATGCCCCCAGTAGTTAGAATATTCTCCTTTGTCAGTGAGGGTCATGTAAAACATGATGCCGAGAAACGTCATGAGCTCTTCCATTGTGAACGGTTTTGTGACTCGAATCTCCTTGGCAGCTGCATACTAGTTGGTCTCCAAGACAACTTGCTTCCAAAAGTAGACTGAGATGTAGGCGAGGAAACTCGAAGAGACTGAGTGAGCAAATAGATGACTGTATTCAGGTAGTAATCGTGTCGTGGTGCTGTTATCTAGGTGCGTGAACAAGTCGCTGGGGGCTTCCAGTTCCAGTTCGGGCTCGAAACGCATACTCTTCACTGTCTCGACCTCTGAAAGACTCGTTTGCAAAAGCCGGTCAGGATCCCACCGCTCGTAGTCTTCTTTATCCGATGTAATTTCGAGCTCGTCAAGTGGTAAGTCCAGGTTCAGCTCCCGTTCCACCACCATATCGGTTAATTCATGTCATGCCGGCTTATTGGGTAGGCATACCAGCGCCTGGTAATTATCGATACCCCGTTGTATAGTCGCTATTGTGAGTGCTTCCACAGCATTTTGAAACTGAGTGTCCAGCCACATAACTTGCGGAATAGTCCCGTTCTTTAGTTTCTTCACACGACGACATACTCGGCTCACAATATAGGCGGTGCCTACACACCTGTCGATCTTGGGCTTGTGGTTCTGCATCCACGGTTCGTTGGATGGTGAAAATGCCACCAGCTGCTTCAGCAAGAAATTCACGATGCTTGATGTGGTTGGGGTGCTATTGTGAGGCGTGGTACTTGTTGCAGCGCTAGTTGGTGCAGTCGAAGTTGCACTGTTTCGATCTGCACGAGGGGCGTTTTGCCGTCTTGGTGGCGTTGCCGCGTTGCCAGCGCGAGCATTTTGAACTGTAGCGCGCTGGTGACCGCCAGAACCTTCGCCACTACCACCATCATGAGTTGCCCAAACGACATGAACACCATGACCAAGAACATGACGTGGCCACCAGTCTCCACGGCTGGGGGAATCCGCCACGCCACCATCATCCGAACCGCCACCAGAATCACGAGCTTGCGGGTTGTCTGTATATACACATACTGATCAGGTTCCAAACTTGACGTAATTGCAGGGAAGTGGGGGTACCGACTGTGTTGCAAGAAGTGACTCAAAACTGCGTCCTCCCCAAGCAGGAAATCATGGTCCTCTCGTCCGTTAGCAACGCAACCTGGGAGAACATATCGGTGTCTGTTGTCAAGTCCACGCGGTGGCTTGGACGTCCACCCAGTCGCCTTCAGCTCTCTCCACACACCATGAAAGTCTAGCGTTGACGCCAACTGGGTAGCATGGCTGCTTTGAGCGCCAGCTTCTTGTCGCTTCCGTGTGGTGTTCTGTGCTTCTGCTAGCGCGCGCTTTCCCAGTATGTCGGGCAGGGGAAATATCAGGAAATGAACGACTCTCCTGGTTGTCGCACATAGTATCAACTATAGAGGATCGAACGTGATATGCTTCCAACTGAGCCTAAAATCTAATGTGTACTAAATTTACCTGTATATTGAATTCTACGATTAGATCTGTCACTGACTCGAACTGATAGATGCAATACTTAGAACAAGATATATGCTCAGTTATGTATCGAAAGGAGGACGATGAGTTGTGAGACACACTTATGATTCACTATGCCGACGCTAGCATACGTATTTGCACTATAGCATAGCGGTCAATGAACGACTCTAATTGTCATGTTACAGCCGGAAGGTGCAGACTGGTGGCCGTGATTTCGCGCCATTATCCTAAATAGTGGCGCGCCTTTGGACTGCAGTCCCGGGCGATTCACACGTCTACGTTATTCTTAGATACCATATGGGATGGGAGATTTGACGTTGGGAACTCATCGCTTTTCATTGTTCTCATTGGCCAATCTTGACCAATCTGTGAAGCGCATTGTTTTGTCCAATCAACGACGTGGATATTCCAACACAAAACGCGGCATCTTGCCACGTTTTACAGGCAACTTACCGTAAAATGAAACAGCAAGTATCGCGTCGTCAAGGAGCGTACTTTCCAGGAGCGCCCATCACCACGTCAAAACGCGGCATTTTGCCGCGTTCTATGAACTATTTGGATTTTCATCAAGACGCGTGTTCACGAAAGGGTTTATAGTATCAGGTATGCACCCTAACCGCGTGTTCTATTTGGCAACTACATACATTTTATCTTCATTTCAGTATGTAGATATACCAATGGTCGCGATCCTACCCTCAACAACCAACCACCATAATCTTTGGTGTAAGAGGGTTACACGTACCCGTTAGTGTATTGTACACGAATAGTGTGTTCCACATAAATGGTGTGCATACCCAAGTTGGTGTGTGTACACGAGACTTAGGTTGGTGGCCTCACAGCCACCCGTCATGCATATTACTAGGCTCTAATATGGTAGATAGTGAGTGTTATACATTTACCCCACTGGCGGCCTTGCTGCGAATAACAATAATAAAAATCAGTTCACGTTTTGAAGTCTTGTGTCTATTAGTCTTATTTAAGGTATTAATAACTCTAGGAGTCTGTAGATCGCATTGAGGCGAGGCGGGTGAACGCCATTATCGTCCAGGGTGTATAGTGCACGCGCGCCAGAAGACTCGGCCGATCAGGAAGCTTAAACTTCGCCTTTCGGAAAGCCCAATGGGGTCAGACTACCTCCAAAAGTACCGGACCTCCGGAAGTAGCTTGGCGTGTGACCTTGTGTAATCCCTATAGGTGTCGTTTGTCTTCGGAAGACCGGACTCCACCTGATGAGTTGTTCCTACATAATCAAAATAAATACAAGAATACAGAGTGCGTACGTTCACTTCTCGACGCAATTAGTACAGCTGGGGTTAGACCACTAGCAAAGCCTTCCCAGATGACCAAATAATACAGAGAGTTATACACAATATACAGCTGCTACTTATCCTTTTGGACCCTCGAGCAGTGGGTCCGTACACCAGTCTACTTTGTGTTTCACCTGGAAGACTGGTCACTTCCAGATGCACCCTTGTTGCGCACCACTCCCAGAAGGAGGATTTATAACTCCTTCCAGAAGATAACTTTCAGATATATCCAAAAGGAAAACTACTTCCGGATCACTCAATATACAATCCTAGTCTATTCGATCAAATTCCGGGGGGTGACTACGAACCACCTCCTGAAACGGCAATTACTATGAAATGGGGGGTCTAGAGGACACACTCCCAACTGAAATATGAAATAGGACAGATCACGTACGAATGCGCGTCACTCGGTCACCGCCTAATTTGGTCTTGAGCCTTTCGGAGAGTTCCACGGCGATCTTCGCGATCACGACGTGTCCAAACGCAGGCTGGGTAAACCCAGGTCCCCGGAAAACACGGCGGCTTGTCCGGCGTTATCCCAGCGTGCTTCCAGGCCAACTGATAAGGTGCTCTGAAGCGGTGGATAGGACGCTTCGTGATATCATGAAGAAGGACCTGGAGCCGTTTGGGGGGGAAAGTGATGGTTTTAAAAGGAAGTTGGGCTACGAGCTGCGGAGAGTTGAAAGCTTAGAAGACGGCTTCGGGCCGAGATTGCAAAACCAAAAGTGAGATTGATTGAGTGAGTTTTAGCTGCTAGCCTGCCTCCTACGCTCTCTTGTCGGCAAAAAGAAAAACGTCCATGTGGGGGACTCGAACCCACACCCTACGGATCAAAGACCCGGCACTTAACCCACTACACCATACTGCATGACCAAAGTCACGCACACCCTACTTCTACATATGTAACTCTTACTATGCACCCACACGCATGTCCACGCCGCTTCAGCACTTGGACACGCTCCCACACGCTTGTTCTCACGCGCACGCAACCTGCGCGTCTCATCATGAGCACTTGACGCCGCTACAAATCCCCCCGCACACGCGTAGAGGCACGCGCACGCACACACGCCTTGCACCCACACCTGGTGCACACACGCACATGCACACACAGCACCCTCTAACACTCTCCCTTGATGCGCTGTGCTTGGCGTCTTAGGCGTCCATGCCGAGTCCGACGAGAAACTGGCGGTGCTTGGGTCGCGCCAGTGCCTTGGTAAACCCGTCTGCGATCATCTCGTCTGTCGGCTTGTACTCGAGCACGATGACCTTGTCTTCCACCTTCTCGCGCAAGAAGTGATACTTCAAGTCGATGTGCTTGGTGCGTGAGTGGTACGCTGGGTTCTTGGCCAGCGCAATGCAACCTTGGTTGTCCTGAAAAATGGTAGTCGCACCCACACACTCACACCCCACGTCCAGTAGTAGCTGACGCAGCCACACTGCCTCTTGAGTGGCGTTGTACAGTGCCATGTACTCTGCCTCCGTGCTCGAGGTTGCCACTGTCGGTTGCCGCTTCGACTTCCACGAAATTGCACTCCCGTTCAGGAAGAACACGTAGCCAGTAGTCGAGCGCCGGGTGTCCAAATCACCTGCCCAGTTCGCATCCGCGTAGCCGATCAGCTCTCCCTTAGTCCCGCCGTTGAACACGAGTCCCAGGTCCTGAGTGGTCTTCAAGTACTTCAAAATCCGCTTCGCAGCCACCCAGTGAGACTTGTTGTACCGCTCGCAAAACTTGGCCACTTCACCCACAGCTTGAGCAATGTCCGGGCGCGTACAAGTTGCGAGGTACATCAAAGCCCCCACCAACTCGCGATACGGGTACCTGGGCACGAAATCTTCGTCTTCTGACGGCTTCACCAGCTTCGAGTTGCTGTCCGCTGATGTGTGCACTGCCTTGCACTTTTCCACGCCGAACTTCTCCGCGAGTCGTTGAATATACGCTCGCTGATTCATGATGATGGTCTTGTCGTCGCGGTTGCGGTGGATCTCGATGCCGAGACAGTACTTCAGCTCACCGAGCTCCTTGATGCTGAACTCGCGCTTCAGCGCCTTCTTGATCTCACCGATCTCCGCTTTCGTCCTGCTGAAGATCATGAGGTCGTCCACGTAGACGATAATGATGCTGAACTTCGAGTCCGAACGCCGAACATACACACACGGATCCGCCGCTGACCGATGGAAACCTTGGCCCTCCAGGTGCTTGTTCAGCTTGCTGTTCCATTGGCGTGCCGCTTGCTTCGTGCCGTAAAGCGCTTGCATCAACAGGCACTTCTTGGTTGGGTTGACTTGGTCTTCAAATCCGTCCGGCTGGTCCATATAGAGCTCCTCTTCAACGTCGCCGTAGAGAAACGCGGTGTCCACATCCACATTTTCAGCCTCCATGTCTTCCTCTGCTGCAATCGCCACCGCCGTGTTGATGGACTCTTTGCGTGCTACAGGAGCGAAAGTCTCCGTGTAGTCGACCCCTGGACGTTGCGTGAAGCCCTTCGCCACAAGACGAGCCTTGAACTTGATGATCTTCCCGCTCGGGTCACGCTTGATACGGAACACCCACTTGCACCCGATCGCCTTCTTGTCTGACGGCATGTCCACCAACTTCCAGGTGCGGTGATCCTCAAGCGACTTCATTTCGCTTTCCATGGCGCGCAGCCATTCGTCCTTGTACTTGCTCCGCATGACTTCATCGTACGACACCGCGCGCTCACCGTCGTCGTCTTCGGTGAGGAAGCAGTAGAGGGAATCGAACTCAGCCTCGTAGTCGTCCAGGTTGAACTCACCCCTTCGAGTCCCGGGAAATTCGTCTTGGTAGCGCACGACTCCACGCCTTTTGCGTGCCGGACGCACCATCCACTCCTCTTCCCCGTCTCTCCCTGGCGTGCTAGAGCCACGCGTTGGCACAGATCCGGTCGGTCCGCTGTGCTCCTCGGGTTCGTGGAGTGGGCGTGTCGGGGGCGTGCTGAAACCGTCGTCAACACTGGGTTCTTCGGTGCGCTCCTCTTCTTCATCGTTGTCGATGATGTCGATCACCTCCTGGTTGCGCGTCTTCACCATTGTGACCGGTGGCGCTTCAGCAAACGTCACACTCCTTGAAATCACGATCGATCCGTCGCTGGGGTCCAGGAGTCGATATGCTTTGTGTTGCTTGGCGTAGCCGAGAAACACGCACTTGATCCCCGAGTTGTCCAGCTTTTTGCGTTTCTGCTTGGTCACATGGGCGTAGCACTCGGTCCCAAAAACGCGCATGTGCTCCAGACGTGGCGCCCTCTTGAAAACCAGCTGGAATGGGCTTGCGTGTGGGCTTGACGTGTTAGGCAACACGTTCCGAATGTCTGCAGCTGTCATGATGGCTTCGCACCAGTACGACTTGTCCATCCCGCTCTCCTCCAGCATGCAGCGTGTCATTTCGACCAGCGTACGGTTCATCCGCTCTGCCATGCCGTTCTGTTGCGGGTTGTAAGGCACCGTGAACTCTTGCTTGATGGTCTTCTCGTCGCACAGAGCCACCATCCCCGCGTTGCAGTATTCACCGCCGTTGTCACTGCGTAGCACCTTGACCTTGATGCCCGCACTTGTTTCTGCCTCCTTGAGAAACTTCTTGAACGCCTCACACACTTCGCTCTTCTTGCGCAGTGGGTAGATTGTCACAAAGCGACTCTTCATCATGATGAAGCTCACAATGTACTTGTAGCCCGACTTGGATGCAGGAGTGACGGGCCCCAACACATCAGAGCACACAGTGGTGTCCTTGCGTGCGCTCTCCCTGGCTTCGAGTCCCTCCTTGGTCGACTTGAAAGACTTGCGTGCCTGCTTCGCAGTCGCACACACGCCACACACGGTTCCAGGCTCTGCCAGCGCACCCTTGAGTTTCCCGTCCTTGATCATGGAGTTCAGCGTGCCGAAAGACGCGTGGCCGAGTCGCCGGTGCCACAAATCCATATTGTCTTCAGCCGCATGGCACTCGTCGCCGCCCTCAATGTTGAGGAACATCAGCTTGCCTTGCTTCCTGCCCGTCGCCACCACTTGGCCGCCGCGTTTCACAACGCACTGCTCGCTGTCCATAGTCACGGTCATGCCGCGTGCCGTTGCAGCCGTGAGAGAGAACAGGTTCTTGTTCAAATCTTGAACGTGCAGTGTGTTTTCCAGTCGCGCGTTTATCCACGCACTACCAGTCCAGACACGCAGAACAACTGTTCCAACCCCGAGAATCTTCAAGCTCGCGCTGCTCTTTGCGCTCGATATGGTGCGCGCAGTCTTTACACCCGAGTACTCTTGAAACGCGTCGCGTGTCTTGCACATGTGTGCCGAAGCACCGCTGTCCATCACCCAGCACTCGCTAGCAAAAGCTTCCGTCGCATGGAACGCAACGTTCGACTGGTCTTGGACATTTTCATCGGGACTTGCCTCGGAACGGCAATCCCTCGCATAGTGCCCAGGCTTGCCACAGTTGAAACACTTCCCGAAGGGCCCCTTCTTGCGCATCCCGCGTGCGTTCTTCTTCTTCTGCTGCTGCTTCCCATTGCCCTTGCCGGCAAGAAGCGCAGTCGCTTCTTCGATGCGGTTCGAGTCCTTCTGACGCACTTCTTCCGCAATCAGCTTGCTCACCAGGTCTGCAAGCTTGAACTCACTCACTGACATGCGAAACGCTTGAACCAGAGCCTCGTAGCTCGATGGCAGACTCCGCAGCATCGTCGCGCAGACGTCTTCCTCAGTTGGCTCACACCCCGCGTTCTTCATCTCCATCACGAGCTTCTCCAACTCCGTCACGTGCTTGCCGACGGAGGACGCCGTGAACTTGAACGCCGAGAACTTTTCCTTGAGCCACAGCCGGTTCGCCATGTCTTGAGTCTTGTGGAACTTCTTCAACGTGTCCCACGCCTCCTTCGCAGTCGTGGACGTCACCACGTGCATCAACTGCGAGTCGTTCAGGTTGAGCACAATCGCCGCGTGCGCTTGTTGCTCCTTCGCCGTCGATCCGGCTTCCCCGGAGACAGCTTCCCACAATCCCTTGGACATCAGGTACATCTTCATCTTGTAGCTCCACAGCGAGTAGTTCGAGCCGTCGAAAGGCTCGACCTTGAACTTGGTGTCGGTACTTGGGCTCATAACCAAAAGGAAGTTGGGCTACGAGCTGCGGAGAGTTGAAGGCTTAGAAGACGGCTTCGGGCCGAGATTGCAAAACCAAAAGTGAGATTGATTGAGTGAGTTTTAGCTGCTAGCCTGCCTCCTACGCTCTCTTGTCGGCAAAAAGAAAAACGTCCATGTGGGGGACTCGAACCCACACCCTACGGATCAAAGACCCGGCACTTAACCCACTACACCATACTGCATGACCAAAGTCACGCACACCCTACTTCTACATATGTAACTCTTACTATGCACCCACACGCATGTCCACGCCGCTTCAGCACTTGGACACGCTCCCACACGCTTGTTCTCACGCGCACGCAACCTGCGCGTCTCATCATGAGCACTTGACGCCGCTACAAATCCCCCCGCACACGCGTAGAGGCACGCGCACGCACACACGCCTTGCACCCACACCTGGTGCACACACGCACATGCACACACAGCACCCTCTAACAGTTTTCAGTGGAGATCATCGCCAGGTTTCGCCTGTTTTGAAAGATGCTACACGGGCGGAGACCATTACAGCCTACTTCCAGAGCTCACCCCTGTGAGAACATTTACGCCAAGTGCGTCTGACCGAGAATATGCGCGTCCAGACGGCCCCCGATCCTGCCAGCGCGGCCGAGTTGGCAGATTTTTCCGATTTCTTACTTCAGATAGGCGAAGGGCGCTACCCTGTGAACGATGAGCTTGGTGAGAACGACATATGCTTTCCCCGGGATATGTGCATCATTCCTGAACCTCGAGATGCAGTTGTCACGGCGGGCGAGGATACAGAAGCGGACAGTGATATGGAGCCACCTCCGAGCTTCAATCTATTGCCACCTCTACACGAACCTCCCGGTCGAGACCTGGATGAGGTGGAAGAAGACCGACGAACTCGAAATGTTAACGCGTTGGTTGATGCGGTATATTTGGGTCTTGGAGCCGATGACTTGCCAGTCGAGTACTTTTTTGAACGGGCGATTCTGGCACCGACCAGCCCCAGCGTAAGGCACATCAACGATATGGTGGCTAAGAGACTCACAGGGGCTACAAAAGAGTATCTCTCGATTGATTTTCTCGAGGGAGTGGGGGACCCGAACATGTTTGAGCAGGAGTTTTTGAACTCGCTCAACTTCCCCGGCATTCCACCTCACGGGATTGTTTTGAAAGTGGGTGCGCCGATCATTATGATCCACAACCTCAACAGTGATGCAGGACTGTGCAACGGGACTCAACTACGTGTGGTGTCGCTACGTGAGCGAAACATCGAAGCATGTGTAATGTCCGGACCTTATAAGGGTTCGAACGTCTTCATCCCCAGAGTCATCTTTTATACTGAGGACTATGACAAAGAGTTCCCGCTCAAGATGAAGCGTAAGCAGTTCCCCGTCGTTCCAGCCTTTACAATGACGATCAACAAGGCCCAGGGGCACTCGATCTACCACGTTGGGATTTACCTCGAAACACCCGTGTTCGCACATGGGAAACTGTATGTGGCGCTGTCCAGAGTGACTTCGAGGAAGGCTATCAAGATTGCTGTTGACCCAGAGGCCATAGACGAGGACGGGAGAGTACACACCAACAATATCGTGTACAGAGAGATCTTTCAGAATTAAGTACATCGATTCAATATACATTTTTTGGCTTTGAAACGAGTAAGTGGGTTAGTGATTGAGTGAGAGGGATGTGAGTGAGTATATGATCGATAGTTACAAAACCCGCCGTAGCGAAGCGGAGGCATCACCCACCCACCCCACCAACAAACCAAGCCCAGAGCGTCCGGGTAGCGGGCGCCCAGAGCGCTAGACCCCTATTAGTAATAGAGGAACCTGTCCGTCCGTCCGTCATTCCGTACGCACCTCGAGCGTATCGCAAATCCGGACTTTCCGTTGGCTATAAATAGCTGCCGAGCGCAGCGAAGGCGGCATTTCCATTCGCCAGTATTATACTATGAGCCTCTCATTGGCTATAGATTAGAGCCTCTGCGCGATTGGCTATTATAATGCGTAGAGTGGACTACACCACATCGGAACTAGCGGACTGAAATCACTCATGATTGGACAAAATAAAGCGCCTTTCAACAACGTTTCTTTTCATTCCCATACGTGATCGAGTATCAGGGAGATTTCAGGCAAATTCTCCCGGTGGTGAAGGTTGTAGAGGGGAGACACGAGGTACACAATGATCTGGGAAATGACTACATGAAGATTCCACGTGACATGCTCATCGACAACCCCACCGGTGATCCAGATGAGGACGAGGAGATCCGTCCGGGAGCTATTCCGCGAGGTAAGGTGCAGGGATAAACGGTGCAGTACCTGGGACTGTACTTGGCGACTCCTTGCCTTTCCCACGGTCAGCTGTATGTGGCCATGTCAAGGGTTACGTCGAGATCGAAATTCAAGGCGTTGGGCGAGTATCCAGAGCAGGAGGAAGAAGATGGAGTGTACACGGCGAACATAGTGTACTGACAGCTGTTCAAGAGGGAGTAGGCAGGGACTTTGTGTGAATGCATTTGTTACGAAATGAATACATTTGTCGGTTTGCATAGCGCGGTAATTGTTGAGAGTCACCATTCCCCCTCGAGCGCAGCGAGCACGCCTGCGGTTTGAAGCCCGGGTGCGAAGCACGCGGGTGAAAACCCAGGACCAAGCAGTGCATGTAAGATAAGCGGAAGCAAAGCTTGCGAGCTGTTGCGGGCTTAGGGTTGTGGTACAAGTCAACAGTAACATATACCGATATAAAACATAAGCCTGTCATTGTAAAAATAGTAGTGAAGCAAGCTGGAAGAGCGAGCGAACGGTCACCAACCAAACATGCACCAACCGCCCGCAACGCGGGCGGCGCTCGGCTATGTCTTTGTAGTGTATCCCAGGTCGGAAGATCGAAAGGTGAACACGCGGTGATGCGGGGGCTAACCCGCACGGATTTCTAGACTAGTGTTTTGATGGATAGATGGAAAGATGAAAAGTGAGCTCTGGGTCTGATGCTAACCAGCCCGTCGCTCAGAGTCTTCTCGAACAACCGTGTCCAGGAACGTCCTCCCTGGGCTGATCGAGAGAGACGGTTGTCTGGGGCAACGACAACCTGTAACGGCTAAAATGCAGGCTAACATGCAAAGTCCCTTATGCAGCTCCAGGTCAGGCACGGACAGCCAGACTGGAAAAACATATAGACCCGGTATCGCCAGCACTGGTTGCCGTACAACACAGCTGGGTCTCTGTGATGCAATCTGTGTAGACTAGCGAAACCACAGGGCAGCTGGTGGTGATGAGCCAGACTGAAATATCTGGCACCCACTACGAATACACCTCCTTAAATAATCGAGCATATTTTATTGGATTGTAAACGAGCGCAAGCAGTATGGAATATAGCTTCCTTCATGGCTCGGTCACTACCCAGTCCAGGAAGAAATAAATCGAATCATGCACTTCATCGCGGCGAGAAAGTCTCCTACCCTCACACCTGATTTTACGGCAGCGGCGGCAGCGACAATTACAGACTGGTCAAAGGACCTAGAAGACGCCAAGCAAGTTCTATGGACTATTTGGACGACGCGCACGCAGTGAATGCAGGATAATTCGAAACAAAGAAACTATTTGACCTAGAAAACGTTCACACCAAAGGAGAAGAGCAAATAGTTTGGAATGCAGCTGACTTGCAAACCATGGCCGTTATCCGAGCTTGGACGCCGAAGGCAGAAACGCTCGAGCAAGGATTACGTCTTGACAAATGCTACAGTGTGTTCAAATAAGTTCGGCCACAACACAGGCTTATATTTCTGCAGGCATGGATAATACATTTCATTTCACTTCACAAAGAAATCCACCGAAACACAAGGAGCTTGGATACGGCTGAGGCCGGACGAAGTAAAATCGACTGGAATTGAAGCAGTAGGTATTCATTCTGTTACGGAGTCGAGATCGGGTAGTTGTTTGTCCCAAGAAGTAATTTCTAGAGCCCTTAACGCGATCCGGCAGCTTACGATCCCCAGCACCGTACACGTCATTCTCCAGGGAACAATCCCATCAGCACATCGCCCCGAGCACAGAGATATATTCAACGGAATCAATTCATACATGTGGTAAACCATGACGATCAAAGCAGTAGCGGCAGCAGCCAAATTGATCAAGAAGTCAAGGACAGACAGAATATCGCTGGGCATCTTCAATTTCACCAACCTACAGCCAGGACTCCAAGAATTGGTGAGAAGCAAATGCATTCGGAATGCCAGTCCATCCTGGTCACTAGATAAAACCGCCATCAGGCGCAGCCTTCAAAAGCTACAGGACTCTATAGTTATAACGTAACAAAATAGAGATTCTATCCCCCCCCTAACGGACTTATGCGCTCTCGGGCACTGAATTAGATTTATATTGGCCATATACCCAACCAATAAACCCGCAATGAGTCTAGATGCTGGTCCTCATTGAACATTTTGAACTGTACGGCCCAAAGCGCGATGTGGTTTAGGATATACTTATTATATAGTATTATTACTAACGGAACACATGGAGTAAAATGTCCAATTCGTAAATTCAACTCAAATGCTATTGGTATTGTATTAACTGAAGCCTGTTCGCACCTTGCTTCTATGCAAAGTACTCACACTTGCGCAACATTTATCGCAACATGTGCATTTATGCTTAGTACACGTAGATTCAAGTGATAAGCATTGGGCTCAAGCGACATTCACCAATTGGGAGGGGAGCCAGGTTGTAGAGATAGTGTGGGCTAATATAACTGACCGCGGGGTCAGCGAGGCAGAAGCACTATAAGGAGCTGGAACCTATGTTGGAAGTGCAATTTGTACGGCTCGGGTACCGCAAGGTGGTGCTCGTGTCTGGGAGTACGGCCTCGTGGTAGGACACACGTGGATGCAGCTGAATCAGCAGGGGTTGCTGGATGTCTCATTTGGTAGGTGATTACTTACGATCCAGACTCGCTGCATGACGTGACAGTGTACGCTCTACGGCCATGTGCGATGCGCGGAACAAGCGAATTCATGCCGCTGAGATGATACGAATTCACCAGAAAGTGTACGAAACGTTTAACGGAGTCGACCAGCCAGCAATTCGAGATTCACAAGTGCTGCTTGACGGATATGGTGCAAAGTCTCTGAACGAGTCAATGTTCGTACCCATCTTCGACGTTATCACGTGTGAACTGAGTCTCGTAAGTGTCAAGCACATCCTGGACTACGTATTTTACAGAGACGGGAACCGGACACCACCGCCTGAATTACAGCTGTCATAGTCTATTTTCCGCAGCAGCACGAGTCAGGCGACGCCAGCATCAGCAGGGGGCGTAGTTCTGAGTGACGGACTCAGCGACTCCGAAGACGACACCGAAGTGCCGGAAATCCAGACGAGTAATGTGGGGGAGAGACAGGAAGGAGTCGCGTCCAGACAGAGCAAATGGCGACAGGTGATTCCTGACGAAGCAGCCAAGTCGGGCCCGAAGGATCAGCTGCGTCAGCTGTAGTGCAGGTGATCAGAAGCTGCAACACGACATCGACCATCTTATTTCACTCCATCGGATTGGAGCCACATCGGAGTCGACCAGGTTGACAGCTCCAGTACAGCCGCCCATGACAAATGTCATTTTCAACCCTCCAGGACGCAGTCTGCCATCCCACATGCGCTGGTTAACGGTACGTTTGCTTCTATGTCTACACAACATTTTATCGAGTATGTGCAGATCAGCTGGCAAGAGTTCGGCTTCGTTCCACACCCTGCTGTGCTGCGCAGTCTTTTCAGTTGGGACTTTGAAACGCGAGGAGTTTCGGTACTGCATATTGTTCGTGTAACGGAGAGCGAGAAACGATCGGCTCTGTGCAGCAATGATATGAGCAACTTGTCCAGGAAGAACGCACAACCAAGAGCAAGGCCAGCCGCCGACTTTACAGTCCTCATGGGAGCGGCCGAGGTGCTAAACAACGTGGCGTGCCAGCTGTACCGACCATTCGTCAAAGAGATTTTCGAAGCGGCCAGTAAATTCCTGCTTGAATTGCGCATCGGCAAGATGCCGACATGAGAGGCTGTCGTGGCTGAGCTGACTGGCTGGCTGTGTCATGGATTCACGTTAGTCCAAGGACAAGTAGGCAGCGCACCCGTGAGGATAATTAGCAGCAACATCATTGGGTCGCACCCATGGCAGGTGCCTGGAGGCAAGTTCCGCAGCAGGAAAGATAGGGACCTGGCCAATGCCAAGCGTAGGTTTTAGTTTGATGCAGATTTAGTATGAGAGTCGGTAAGGGATGAGAGCTGGGGGTGTTGAAGTGCCGGCAAGGCGTACCAGCCAGTGCCTCTCATTCCGGAATCAACCACAAAGGACACATTTGAGTGTTCCTTCTGCTGCTTTGGCCAAGTAGCTGCGTGTGGCTCTCCACGACCTCGACGAACTGAGCGAGAGGCTCCACGACCGTATCAACTACTTCAACGACCTACACTCCTCTGTAAGTGCTACCAAATCGCATTCTTTAGCCGAGCTCGAGCAGTGAGCTCAGCTAAAGTTGTGACAGGCTGGACGATCGTCTGGAACTGTTTCGGGTGCATGTGTCCGATAAGGATTGGAGCCAAGCCACAGCGATCTGTGGCCACTTCACTTCGTCGCACATATTTGCGGGATAATCAGCTAATCTTCCGTCAAGCTGTTGCGGCCGTCTTGAACCAGGCCAAGACTAATAATACTACCCGTCGGGACCACAACACACCACGGCCGAGAGACCCTGACAAGCGATCATTGCGCACCCCCATTCCGCTGGCAGTCTGGACAGCGCTGCCGAAGCAAAGAGAGCATTCTATCTGCATGCGCTTCCTCTCAGAGGAAGGGTGTCGTGGGAGAAATGGCAATTGCGTTGCTGAAAACCGTGTGCATTTCAAACCAGCTGCCCTCCCGGAGGTTGCTCGACACCTCATCAGACAGAATTATGGAGGGTTGTAGGGCGACAGGGAATGACGGCGACAAAACCGTGAGTTTGGAGGAACACCTAACGCGAATGCACGACCTCGTAACTACCAGGGCGTCCGTTCGCCAATATCGTGTAATCTCCCAACCGCCGACGCCGCAGCTACGATATTGACCGCCGGGTATCCAACTGTTCAGTCTATCGCTGCATCTTCTACTTCGTGGGTCGCCGGCGAACACAGTCCCCCACGAGATCAATGTATGGGAGCCTGCAAGTCCTCGGACGAACCAGGGTCACCTGTCACCCCCGTCAAATCGACCTACATTGCGCCGATTCCTCTGGCACCCCTTTGTGCGGTTTAACTATGTCTCAGTGGGCCGCCGATGATTTATGCCCCCACCCCACGTGACAGCTTAATACGATCAACCAGTCCTGCATGTAGTAAAGAGCGTGATTTATCACAGTTTTTATTGCAGCGCCAGCATGTTTTCGATCTCACATTGTTAGCGCGGCGACGAACTGTGGAGCTTTGGGAAGTAGAGATGGAGACAAAGTTAAATAAGGCACTTTTTCAACAAGGCCTCCCCTCACCTGAACCAAGTCCACCCTTCAACTCGATACACGGTAAAGTCAAGCATCTTCTCGATCGAGGGAAGCAGCGTGTTTTCAGTGAATTCTTGCGACATACCAGACTACAGCTTCCGGATTTTGTTCGCCTACTTCGAGGCGAAACACCAGTCGACTCCCGGCCGAATAAAGCGCTGGAGGTGCCTACGACTCACACAGCATGACAGTCTTACAGATACAAGGAACGTTGGGCTGACATAGTAACGCGTGGCGTGGAGCTGAATTGGCAGATACCATTTCCCGTGCAAGACTCGCCCCCACACAATCATGGTTCGGCAAAGAGAGCCCTGAATATTATTATCAAGAATCTACGGGCGGGACAGGATGCCAACAGGTATCTTATATTGGACACCAAGCTATTAGGCTCTAGTGTAATGAGAGGCACTGGGTTCGCGACTGTCCCAAGGCGACCGACGCTAAGAAGGACCAACTACGTAAGAAGTTGCGTGAGGCCAACATGGCCAAGCGTGACCGACTCAAACGACTTGGTGAATATCTGCCGACACCAGGCCGTCGGGTGATGTACTGCAGCTGCCGTATTGCGCTGACAGTGGATCTGACTACACCGTCATCTGCCGCTCTCACTGGAACCAACTAGTTGAGAAGGGCCCAAGCGTCAAGACAGAAGACCTCGAGACCCCTGTGTTGAACAAGGCCTTTGGTTCCACTTCGGTCAAGGCTGACAAGAAGGCAAAATTGCATCTGCTGATCCACACTGCTGCAGGACCGGTCGAACCGATGGGTGCCGTGGATTCGCTGACCGTTGATGTCGATGACGACGAGTTCATAATGGGTAATGACTTGCTAAACTTACTCGGGATTGATGTTGCTCGGCAGCTGGCTGTCCGTGGTGACGATAAGACAAGTGGAGACCCAATTGAGCTTGAAGCTGACGACTTGCCTACGACTGTGAGTGCTTCCGACCCCAGTGATAATGACATCTTCACTGCTGTTGAACGTCTTATTGCGCGAGCCGTAGACAATGGATTTCTGCTCGGCAAGATGGAACAGATTCGCTCCATCGCTCACGCTGGCGCCTCGAGCTGCGTGCTGATTCCCCAGCAAATGTCCCTCCACTCGAAGTGCGTCAGCAGGATGGGGCTCGTCCTACGAAATGTAAGCCCCGCACATATCTGTGGTGGAGCGGGCTCTCAGAAATCGCTTTTTTTTTTTTTTTGGGGGGGGGGGGGGGGGGGCTCGGTCGACACACAGAACGCACTTCACACACTATACATCGCGTGCGGTGTGCAGAATTGCCGGGTTCTTGGCTAACGTGATTTCTTGGGATGGGGGTGGGGGGGTCAGTCTTGTACAGCTAGGGTGTTCAGCGGGGTTGGCGTATGCGTAGAAATCTTCACGCGACGTCGAGGTCTTGTACGTCGTAGCATCTCTCAATAGACGTGACTTCTTCTCCGTAGAGGGTGTGCGATTCCTTGGTTGTTGTCGGGATCGACGAGTTGCAATTCCTTCCCTTGCGCGACTTTGTTGTTATACCTGCCCGCGCGGGGCTTGAGGTTTACGTGCCATCCTGTCAGACACGGGTTGTGGGGGGTTGAGACCACGACAAGTCTTCCTAGATCTACTGAAGCACGCAATGTACTTCCCAGAAGCAGAGGAAAGAGAGACTTAGTGTCCAAGAAGGTGTATTGCTTCACCTGAACCGGACTTATCCGGAGGATAAGTGCGACTCCACATGGCTTCAATTCGCCGGCGTTCCGAATGTTCCTCAAAGGTATCTGTTCTCAACGTAGCTTTGTCATATTCCCTCAATCTCTGAGGCCATTACACCACATATCCACCGCACATTCGACCATTTCTTCGCGATTTTAATTCTCGTTTGGTGGAACTAGGACTGGTTTACGAAAACGCCGACAGTCGATGGGCGAGTCATGCTCTACCAGTCAAGAAATCTGCGGACCTCATGGACCTACAATAAACTACGGTCTATCGAGGACCCAATGCTGTGACGGACTCAATGATGGCAGTGATGCCAATTTTATCGTTAGTGGTGGAGAATGCGTATGGAATGAAATACTTCGGACTCTTTGATTTTGTGAAGGGGTTCTGGGAATTGCCCTTAGCTGAAATTTGTCAAGAATT
Source organism: Phytophthora ramorum (assembly GCF_020800215.1). NCBI lineage: Eukaryota > Oomycota > Peronosporomycetes > Peronosporales > Peronosporaceae > Phytophthora > Phytophthora ramorum. The sequence goes on along the minus strand of NW_027150660.1, from coordinate 384,062 downwards.
TCTCTCCTACGTGATTGACGAGAGGATCTTCACTCCCTGCCCTGTTCCTCAAGATTGCACTGACGCTGCAATCTATATCCAGAAAACTATGGAGAAATGCTTTACTAGTCTACTGTACGAGCACCTTCTCATCTGGATTAACGACCTACGCATGTACGCCTCCAACATCGACACCTACCTCACCAAACTGGCAGAGCTATTCTCGCTTCTGAACTGGATGAGGGAGAGCATCATTGACTGCGCCAGGCAAGTCAAACCTCTCCAACGCAGACTCAACGCAGCACTCGCCAGCACGAAACGTACTGCTGCAAGCATTGAAATAGAACTCACCACTGACGAAAGACACGCCTTTGACCAAGTCAAGAATGCGTTGGCCAACGCGGCTACACTAGAGTTCCCCAATAACCGGGCGACGACATGCATGTTTATAGATGCATCCGACGTCGGGTACGCCATCACCGTCGCACAAGTGACCAACTTCGACTCGAAGAAGCCGGCCATTGAACAGCAGTACCGCCTGAAACACTGTATGAGCAGTACCTTAACCGGCAGTCAAACTGAAATGGACTGTCATCGAGAAGGAGGCTTTCCCTATTGCAGTGGTGTGTGACAAGCTGACTACTTACTTCTACGGCCCACGCCTTTCCGCATGTACTTCGACGTATCCTCATCCATGAACTCGCGCCAGACGAGACGGTGAAGAAGCACGTGAGAGGGAGGCTGTTACGGTGGGCAGTGAAATTAATTAACTATCGCTACGTGGTGGAGCATGTACCTGGACCCGACAACATGTGGGCCGATATGATCTCCCGGTGGACCGGCAATCATTCGCCATCCGTATCGGTAAAGTGGTTGAAGGCGGTTCGAAGCCTCTCACTGTCCGAACCCCGGTCCGTCACAGCCTTGAGACCGCTGGACGAAAACAATTTCATCTGGCCTATGCTTAGTGAACTCCGAAAAGTACGATCAACGCACCCGCCCCCTAATGGGGCAGACACGGATGGGAACGGTCTAGTAGTGCTCAACAACTGTCTGTGGATACTAGCCGAGACCGCTCCTCTTCTACAGCGCTGGTCCATTGTGGTGCCCAAGGTCACCACGGCCAACACACAATGATTGCACATTTACGCCGACTTTTCGCCATCGACCACGTCGCAGATGTTGTGGCGGCTTCGTCAAAGGCTGCCTGGTATGTCTGAATTCGCGAGGGGGGGAGATTGTCCCCCGCCGTGGAGCGAGGTGGTTGAGTGCAGCACGCGAAATGGTGTCCTACACGTCGCCTACTGGTACATGGGCGAGAGCTACGGTAAAAGCAAGTACCGGCTCGTGCTGAAAGACCAAGCCACTCATTAGTGCGAGCTGGTAGTGGCCGACACAGCAGACAGCCTCGTAGTGATCGATGGCCTACTGGCATGGCATTCAAGATTCGGGATACCGCCCGTATGGGTCTCGGATAACGGGAGTCACTTCAAGAACAAAGTCGTCTCCGAGCTCAGCCAACGTCTGCGATGACAGCAGATGGTCACGCCTGCGTACAGCCCATGGGTGACTGCATCCATAGAGCGTGTCAGCCGTGACAACCTCCAAGTGATGAGACGATGATCCTAACCTACAAGATCAGTTACAAAGACAAGATCTATCTGGTACCCATGTTGCCGGCAAGCCTAAACCACACACCCATGGCCTCACTGGGCAATCAGATCCCTGTGGAGCTATTCACCGGGCTATAGTGCTCTACGCTGGTGATGGAGTTTTACTTGCCAAATGACGGAAGTTTGCAAGAAGTTTCAGCCAGCAATCAAGTCAACGTCAACAGCTATCTGTCCAACCTGCAAGCAATGCAACGTCGAGGATCCAAGGCTGAAGTAACGACGACTAAACAAGAAGCACGGATGAGGAGAGAATCTTGTGAACTTCGCCGAAGGTGACTACGTCCTGCGTTCTCGAGTCGACGAGAAACAAGGCAACAAGCTACAAGTGACCTGGTTGGGTCAGTACCGAGTCGTATGTGCTGATGTACACTCATTCAAGGTGATGTTAACGGTACATTAAAAATGAATTCCCCTGGGCTAATACACGATACTTGAAGTTGCAGCAGTGAGCAGGGATATATCAAAGGATATTCAACTGCTTTCAGTGGTTTTCCGTAGCGGTTGACGATGCACGTATTGTTGCACCAATTTCCAGCACGTAAGAAGTCTGCTGAATCAACATCTACTTCTCCTTCAGTTGGTGATGGAAGTGCACATTGTAGTGCCCCACTATGATGCCAATAACATATGAGTGCGTCTGTGATGCTGTGGACTCGCTCGGCCGCGGTTTTGGTTGGCCTCAGTTTGTGACTATCTGATTGACCCGCCCACACTTCTAGCCGTCCAAGTTCTTGCATTGTTGCTCTAGTTCCGTTTTGTCTTTTCGCCGACTGAATGCTACTTAATTAGCTCAAGTTGGCGTGAAAATACAACAATCTGGAGAATTTATTTGGTCGGGATATGCCAGATGAAGCCATGCTGCTGTGTAACTGTAATGGTTACATTGCATCCAATATTCTGCTTGGTTCATTCGTGCAATTCTGAGTGCCAATTCAATATTTTGGAGGCCCAATCCACCTTGTTCCTCTGGAACAAATACTAGTCCTGGCGGGAGTTTATGCCGAGCTTGAACTTCTCCTATTGTTCCATGCCAAACGAACCTCTTTTGAAGCTGCTCAAGCTGACGTAAACCTTCCGGCGTAATTGAAATTTATTGCTCCATAAATAGAATTGCTGGAGGAATCACTGTGTTGAACAAAATTATCCGTTCTTTGACTGAGCTTGCTACTCGAGCTGCTACCTGAAGTCGTTACGTCCCATTTGGTAGCCGAATTTCCCGATTCAGATTCGTTGTTTCTGCAATACCAAAATGATAGCCTAATATACGCGTGGATTCTGTTTAACCAAGCACCGGGTATCCATGACACTTCAGCTGTTCCCATGCTGTATTTAGTGGTATGATCATACTTTTACTGGGCTGCACTCGTAAACCAGATAGCTCACCAAATATCGTCAAAATTTAATTAAGTGGCTCCAGTTGACTTGTGGCGGATATAAACACTGTGCTATCATCGACAAATCCATTTAAAACATGTTTAACACCTCCAGAACCAGGTATTTCCAACCCGGTTATCCCAGGGTGCGTTTCGATAGCTCTTCCGAGAAAATCTACTGCAAGTACAAATAGTAAGGGAGCTAGATGGAATCCTTGTCTTATTCCAGAATTAACAACCCACTTCTTAGATTCTTCACCATTAACGAGATAGCTAGCCTTGGTTCCGTTGTGCATTCTGCAGAAATTATTGTGGAAATTCATACTAGGCTATGCTTTCCGTAAATCCAGACACAGTATTACTGGCGAGTCCATCCAGTCAATACCAGAGTCTTCTATTATAGTTCTGAGCAGCGCTTGCACTATGGTTACACTCCTACTCATGATTCCCCCTCGCACAAATCCTTGTCGGCCGGAGCTTTCCAGGCGTGGAAGGAATTGATGAATACGATTCGCGTAAATCCTCCCCAAGATTTTATACACCGTATTTAAAAGCGATATTGGGCGGTAATCCATAGCATTTGTAGAATTCCCTTTCTTTCGAGGAGGTACACTAAAAATGAGTCTGTCACCGACGCTCCTTTTTGTATGGCTTGGTATACGACTACAAGGCAATCCACTAATTCATCCTTAAAATCTTTGTAAAAATCGTGTGATAACCCTGAAGATCCTCTCGAGTTATCACGAGGTAGTTGATCTATCGCTTGCAACACCTCCCCATGTTTTATTGGTTCAACTATTGTCTGCTGCTCTTCCGGCAATTGTTTATTTTGTACCTGAACTTCATGAAATTGACGAAGCTCGTCAGGTACAGATGCAGGTTCAAAGGTAGCATAAAGTGCTCCTAAGATATCATACTATCCACTTGCCATTCGATCAGCTGTCGACATGATTTCAGGGTAAAAGCGTCCAGGGGATGGTACAATTGCCGATATATACCGATCTCTTTGCCAATTTGCACGTTTCTTATCGAATTGTTTCAGGTTCGCCACCGTAGATTGTAATATTCTACCGAAGACTCTATTTCCTTGATGAATTCGCTTTTACTGGGATTCTATTTGCACTTCGGTCCGGGTACTAGCGGCTGGCTTACGCAGTTTTGCTAGCAATCGACCGTTGTAGTGCTCTGTGTGCTTCCTGTCTGTTCGTGCTACTTCCCCGATCATGACTGAAATTTGGTTTTCAAACGTATCCCACGCTTTAACCGGACAACTCTGCTCTTGATAAGTGGCCGCTAATGTGTTGATTCGTATTTGAAGCTGTTTGTAAACCCAGTCCGACTGAGAGCTGCTGAAAAGATAACTTGTCCTTCTTTTGCTCTTTTGGGAGGAGTCGTTTTGCAGTGTTATCCATAATCGTACTTCTTGATGATCCGAGTAGAAGGCTGGATCGCGGGCTTCAACCCACTGGGCTGTTGCTGCAATATCGCTGCTAATGTACAACCGGTCAAACCGACTCTCTGACCGTTTGCGCCAGAAAGAATAATGAGTAAGCGGGTCTCATATACTATCTTCATCGATATGTGTGTTGAGCGTAACGGTATCAAACTAGTCAAAGTCCCCAGTAAGATGTTGTAGTTCCTTACTTTCGCATGGCCCTAAGCTCAGGTTTCCATTTACAAGCCTTCCTTGTCGAGGACATAGAACAGCATTGAAATCTCCACCTAATAATATTGGTTGTTCTGTGGTAATCCACCCGTGGAGGTCATAAAAATACCTTCTTTTTATATTTGTCAATTGGCGCGTAAATGTTCACCATCAAATTCGACAGCAACACGTCCATCCGTCCAGCTAGTTCCCTGCCAAGGACGAATTCATGCTGCAATACGTGGTTGTAGTAGGATTCCTACCCCGTCGGAATTCGTTGCTGTGGTTGTCTAGTAACTCAGAGAATTTTGTGGGTTGGTTACCCCCCAGATATGGTTCCACAGCGCCGTCATTTTTTCAATGTCTTTTATAGTTTTCAAATGTGTATCTTGAACGAATATAATATCTGCTGGAGGTACATCGGAGCGCTGTTTCCAAGCCCGAAACCATCTCTCTCGGCGCTTTCCGTAAATCCTTGCAAAATCTGTGTAATTACTTGAAGTTCAGTTCGTTTCGTGATGCCTTCGCGTTTTACTCATCCCGGTGTGTAGAACATTCCTGCAATATCGTGTAGGTTTGCATACAAGTCCGGGAAATCCGCGGCATAAGTACCTGCTGTTTGCTCTAACATACTATTCCTCCATTGCCATTGGCTTCTCCTGTGCACTCAGCAATCGTTTAGCTATCTTTGACTCCAATGCTGCTAGATTCCCATCGGAATCGAGCCCAGAGATTGCTTTTTGCAACTCTTCATCATGATCAAGGATGTAACAAAGGTCCTTGACTAAACCCGGTCCGGTGGCCTCAGGTATGAATGGGTGGTAAATAAAAGTTGCTAGTTCTGGTGCATAGGTGTATGCCGCTATTACTAGTCGAGCTAGTTGAGCTGCCTGGGTCTTCTTGCACAGTTGAAGCAATTTTACCCGCTCCGGTTGAAATGTTCTGAATTGAATCCAATAGTCACGACCATGGATGTATAAATCATTGACCATTTCATCTCGTTCAGATTGCAGATACTCGATTTCCTTCGCTAATTTGTCTTTGGCTGGTTTATTCTCCTGTTGTTCACGAAGTTCATCTAGTCCGACAACTAGACAGTCAATCCTGATTTTCCGTGTCCAATTTTGTAATACACTAGCATTAATTGAACGAACGACGAACTCTGGTGAATCCACTCTTGCAGCCCGCGTAGTAACTGATACGGATGCGCTTTCACTGCATTTCTCCAAATATTCGTATTAGCGGGAAGAGTAGGAAATACAGGGTTGCTCACCTGCTTCCAGTTCTCGTCAAATGAGCTCCAGTGCTGTCGTTGGTTTTGCTCCTCATGACGACTTGCAGTAGTGGAGCTTCGCTGAACCGTAAATATTACTTTGCTCTTCTTTTGAGAAGCTCTTATGTTAGGCGGGTCGGGTGCCGCTGGGAGGGCGGGATAATCTGGAGTAGGCGACCACTCAGAATCTTCTGAACCAGCCATATCGTCATCATTAGCCTCTGACGGTGTGTCACAAACGATACCATTTTCGAGTAATTGTCGTTGCTAATGGTGCAGCAATGGCTCTTCTACCCTTGTCATTGTTTGCAGCAGTTGTACCTGCGGGTGATCATCCCAATATAGCCCAAGTTCTTGGAGGTCTTGTTCTGTTAGCCCCGCTTATCCCTCTACTAGTTTTAATCTTTGATCAATGTTTCGAGCGGAGTCTTGGGTCTGTATCTCGAATTGCTGCATATCTTTCAACTGAATCTCAGGCTGTTTCAATATGACCGATTCTTCGGTCTTGGCCTCCTGTGGTTCTGCTCGCTGGTCGAATATATTAGTTTCGCTCGCGCATTCTTGTTCCACAGTTGGACGATTTCCTTCATGGTCAAGTTCACCCCTTGTATTTTGCAATAGCTTTGTTTCGTCCCCCTCAAATTGTAGCCACATGTGGTGTTGGTCTTCGTACTGGAGTGCGATTGGCAAGTGCTCCTTAACGCTTGGGGTTTCACATTCCTTTTGCAGTCAATCTAGCCGTAGTTTAGGATCGTTGCCAGCGATGTTTTGCTCGCCTGCTGATTCTATCGCGAACGTTTTTTCTTAAGAAGTTTCGGCTCGAAAACTTGGTAACTTGGTTTCTCGATTCTGTTCTTAGCCACTATCACTAATATTGGTCGTTGCAGCAATTTTGCAGTTAGTTGCGAAGTTAAATCTGATCCCCATAAACTACTACCCAAAAAGGAGGTTCGTTTTGAACTAGATGGAGCTATATCCTCCCCATATTCGGTCAACAGCTTCTTAGACTCCAGCTCCGTTAAATCGTTGGTATTTTCCATACTTGCTAATAAAATCCGCTGATGTTCCCCGTGAAGAAACTCCTCATCAAAGTCATGAGCTAAGGCCATTTGCATATCTTTTTTCAGCTTTCCTGTCAGATTTTCGACTGCCTCTGCTCCGATAGCAGTACTGAAGGTTTCACTGAGCAGGTCCATTGCAGTTGCATAGTACTAACAGTTTCCGGTTTTCGGTGTTGTAACTGCCCGAAGTCTACTGTTCGTCAGGATCTTTTGTCCAACATGCTTTGACAGGTAAAGACCAGTGATGTCAAGCTGTCGTAGGTGCTGCGTTACCTCCTATTCAGGTGACTCATTTTTCCGTTCAATGGCTTCCAGAATAAGTCGTTGTTGTCGTGTCAGCGCTTTCGGTCGGATACTGTACCTTGGTTCTTTCGGTGTGGGGACCTTTGCCGCTTTCTTGGCTTCTTCAGGCTCCGAATCTGCTTCGCTTCCAAGATCGATGAGTTCCCGTTTGTTGTTCTGCACGGTCTCAAACGTGTGTGTGCCAGCGATCGCTGTGCTAGCCGTTGTTTTCTTAAGATCCCCAGTCCTGCGTCGGCCACTCGATTTTGGCCAAAACCATTCCAAGATTTCTGCACTGTCTGCTATCGTAGGTCCTTCTTCCTCCTGCTTGTTTATGATTCGCGGAGTATTAACCGTGGGAATTGCTGGTGTATTTGTGCTACTCTTCGAGCTCAGTTGCTCCCACATTTCTTCTAGCTCCTGGAAACTCGTCGCCATTGATTTTTCTTCGTTAATGACATTAGCTGCGATGGTTAAACAACTGCCTAATCCTTTCCAGTGATCTGACGATGCACGACACTGAACAACCGTGTGTCCTGGTCTGCCACAGTTATAGCAAGGAGAGGCTGGCGTGGATCCGGCATGATGAACCAATATTTTCGCCCCTATCCAGCCGATGAACCGGACCCCTTCCAGAAACTCAGGGCATCCAGGAGATCTGAAGTAAATTTCCCACACGTCCGTCTGACACGTTTGACGTCCCCAACTGGGCTCCGGAAATGTGGTAAATTCGCCATGGAACTTTGATCTAATTAACGCATCCATACTTGCCTCGTCGATGAACCTAGATACATTCAACAGTATGATTTTGTATCTGTCATGCTGACCTTCATTCTGGATTACATCAAGACCAACTTGACGACCCCATACACGTGCTGCTTGCTTGACTGCGGTTCCATTTTGATTTATATCGGCTGGGTGAACATTGATCAAAAGGAATCTCATGTTGCAATTAGGGATTGAGTTGTAGATGTTTGCCCACTTATTAGCAGATTCACGGGTCCAGTAAATCAAGTGCACCGAGTGCTGCTGGGAGTTATAGCAGATTTGCATCGTCTCTCCTATCATTTGCGAAAGCTGGTGTATATCGAGTCCCCGTCGCTGCGCTCCTAGTGGGATGGCGTTGGCTAAACGCTATCGGTTCTGGAAGTTGGAGTAGATTGCAAAGTCCGCTAGTAAACGAAACATACGCTCTCCTTCCACTTGAGCGTGAATGGTGTTCTGAATTACCCGAAGCATTTCATTGTATGGTGAGTACTTCAAAAATTGAGGTAGTTCTGGGGCTAGAACGGTTCCTTCCAGCAATCCTTTCGTTATTTTCTTGTCAGTCTCAGTTGGGGCTCGCATCTTCTTTGGGAATCCATAAGGCGTCTCGTACATTTGGCGCATCGTCGCAATTTCTTGTGCCCTGTACACGTCGGTCTTGAAGCGGACTACCGTCGAGTGATCTTCTTCCATTGGTTCACCGTTATCTGTTTGAAGTGTATTCAACAGCGGGTTATGTGCCTATGGATTTTCGGTGCGCACGTGGTCAACTTTCCAGTTGTTGTTTTTTCCAGCATAATCGCATCCTCTAACGAAGTTTAGCTCTTGCAGATAGTGGTCGTCCATTTTCGGAGAATTCTTTGCCACTGCTGGCTTGTTCCATCATGCCGAATAACCGTAGATTTGAATAAGTTGAGCAAACCATTGAATTATTCTGCATTGAGACTCGGGTAGTGAGATTTCTCTGTCGACAGTTGCTTCAGGTCTTGCTGCTCAAACACAACAGTGAACATTCTCTGAATGAGATGGTAGTCGGTGTCTTCATCTTGTTCCTTCTGGGCCCCACTTTGAGTCATCATTGCCTGTAGTTGAAGAAAACCTTCGCCAAAAGTCATTGGTTTCTTCGCGTCTGATTCCAGTACTGGTGTCTGACATGGCTCTCCTTCAGGTTCGGTAGTTGCTGCACCCGTATTTGGAGGTATCGGTTCATTGTCATCTCGTGGTCAAACGATGTGCTTCGTCAGTCCGTCTGACTGAATCGGAGACCGCATCGTTCTTTCTGAACACTGTCCGTCTTTCTCAGGTGAGTTCTTGCTTGGACCTGGCGATATTGCGCCTCCCTGAGCTCCCGGGTCCGGAGATTCCTCACGAGCCTCCATGTTTCTTGGCACGCCTCTTATCAAGATCGCAGTGCCCCGAATAGAGAGACGTATAGTGAAACTAAGCTTATTTCCCGAGGAGTCGCCCTCCTTTGGCTGAGTGATGCACTTCCAAGCACCACGGGTTGATTCTTGTGTGGCAGATCGATGTAAGCGACCGGTCGCAAATTCGGAAGTGCGTATAAGTACGTTAGTTCTAAAACGAAACAATAAGACATATCTTGTTTTTACATGTAGTTTAATATTAATACCGTATAATACTTATTTGATCCGACAACGTCTTATATCCGACATCGCCCATCAGCCAATTAAATCACATCGAATTCCACTAGTGAAAACTACTTCTTTTATCCGACTGAACCACTAGTGTACCAGTATTGCGGCGGTCACCACCATTCACTGCACTTTTGCAAGTGCAATGGCGAGCACAACTCGCGCACGACGAGGACAGCGACGCTGTACTGGGGGCAAAGGAGCACTGATATGATAGACTCGCAAGTTGGCCAAGTCTCAGATAGACAAGATCAAATCTCATCGCTGCTTGACACTAACTAAATATATGTAGCCACTCGTTTTCGCTTAACGCAATTTACTTGGGAACGCGTGTATGCATGTGCGTATGCACGCATGCAAGCCCCTGTGTGTGGGTATATTGTGGGCTCGGCGTTCGCTTTGGGAGGGTTCCGGGGTATAACCCCCCTCCATACCAAAATATATCCGACCTCCGACCTTTCCGACCATGTATAGAAAATAGTATGCAATACAAAAGTTGAATGGCCCTGTAAAAATATTCGTAAAAAAGTAAATACGTGTTTTGAAATTGATGGCACTGAGCCCACGTGCCCTGCGCAAATTCGTCGACGCGTGTCAGTGCCCGAGTGACCATCTTGGAGGATGAATTGAGGGAGGTGTGCCGAGCATCGGTGCACTGAAGAGGGTTGTCGCTGCCATAAAGAACTGTGGTTGGTTAATGCTCCCTCGGGTACTCCAATGAGTATACCCTGCGCTGAGTTGTATTAACCTCACCTTAGTAGCTCAGTGGTAGAGCCCCCGAAAGGGATTGTCGTTGGGTCCGATTCCCACCTAAGGTATTTCTAATGTTCGACAGCATATTGGCCGGTGCAAGGCAGCGAGTGCGAGTGTGAGCCTATGTGTGGAAGTATGCGTCGATGTGTGACAGTATATGTGTTGCGTTGTGGAGCAGCGTTTATGAATGTGACAGCGTATGAACTAACGTGTACTATGCAATTTAAAGTGCTGGCGTATTTACGCACTAATCTGTTCCAATATGTTCTGCGTGTAACCTGGGGCAGGGTCTTGGATGACATGTGTCTGGAAAAGATGTTCGTGGCACCCAATATTGGTGTTGAGTGTTCCAGCACGATGAAGTATGCGTAGATGCTTGAGGACGGCTCCGGAGCCACGGGAGCTGATGTTGTGCTCACCAAGGAACACGAGAACAGACTTTTCCGCGCGAGCTCCAAGGGACAGTACCTGATCGCGATAGTTCAGTGCAGTTGGATTAAACACAAAGCCGTCCTCCAAGAAAAGCTTCATGTACGCAACAAGTTGCTTGGCGTCGGACTTCTGCTGTTTCGAGATCGGGGCCCGCAGCATCCGTGGTTCATGAGTGTACCACGCGTACCAGGTCGCGCGAAGGTGAGTCACTGCTGATCTGCGCTGTTTCTTCTTGACGTTACTGATGTCGCTTGGGTCGGTGTCTGGCTTGTGTAGCGGGGCTACACAGTCGGTTCACCTCCTACCTTAGTGCAACATGCACTAAGGGATACATTCAGGTTGACCACTCCACAAGGTGGTCCACATTCATAGCCAAAAGCATATGACTGGTAGAAAGTAACATCTTTCTACCAATGAGAGTCATTCAATAGATAGGGGTTCTGCCAGCCATCCGATGGCAGAACCTCCCATTAGAAACAACAGTTTTAGGAGGAAACCGCATTTACAATCAATACAATTCTCATTTGGCACCAAAGCTATCGTTCGGGTCCTTTGTCTTAGTTTAAGTATACTTGCGGATACAAGTATACTGAACTTAAGTAAATTACTCCTACGCTTCCTCATACACGTGCGCACACGTGTAAGCTTAAGTAGTGGGTCAAAGCAGACCCATTACACCTGGTAGCACTTTGTAGTCCGTCCAACGACCGACTAACTACACGTTCGTATGGCATACGAACGCGGGGCTGAGAACCTGCCCTCGGACAGTAACATGTCCGTGGGTAGCCCAAACACGTCTGCGACGCATGTTGCGCGTGCAGACTGCCCCCACCTGTCGGAACCAGAGTGGGAGGCCCTCCAACGACTGTCAACAGTCATTGGGGAAACGGCGGTAGCAACGATGTTGCGAACGCTATCACCGACGGAGCAACACGGTGTTGCTTTGGGTTTCATCGTGAAGGAACAGCGTGAAACCACTGCTCGAGCTTCGGTGTCGCCATCGGCCACACCGCGCGTGGAGCCATTGAAACTCCACGTAAGCAGCTACGTTGGAAGAGAGGGGGAGCCTCTCCTCCGTTGGCTTGTCGAGGTCGACACTGCCATTGCGGCTCGACGTATCGTCGACCCGTTGTCGAAGGTTGCGTTCGCCATGTCATGTCTTGGCGGAGAAGCGAGGAGTTGGGCGTACGGACGCCGACTCGCGGACCCTACGTGCTTCAACACGTACGAAGAGTTCAAGGAGGAGCTCAAGCTAGCGTTTGAGCCCCCGCAGAACGAGTTCCGATCGAGGGCGGAGTTCCTCGATCTGCAACAGGGCAAGCATGACGTGCATGCTTACGCCCAAAGAGCACAGTACTTGGTCTCGAACATCGTGACCAACCCGATTGACGAGGCGACAAAGGTCGTCACGTTCATGAAAGGCCTTAGAGATGGGCCTGTGAAGACCTATCTCTTCCGAGAGTATCCAAATACTCTCGAGGCTGCAATTGCGCTTGCAATGCAAGAAGAGTTTAGCCTGCGGCAGGCTAAACGGCATGTGAACGCCCCACGGCTGATGCCACGACCGGTGGTAAGGCCATCGTGAGGTCCCGAACCAATGGACCTCTCGAGTGCGACAGCTGCTGGGAACCAGCAGCGTCGTGGATCAACGAATGTGCGTTGTTTCCGCTGCGGAAACATCGGTCACTACGCTCGCGAGTGCACAGCACCTGTGCACGCGGCGAGGAGCCGTCGTGGTGATACTGGGTATCGCCACGGGCTAACAAAAAACTAGAGGGACCAGCAGGCGCGGGGCACCCTGCTGGTGATGCGGTCGAGCGTGTCGACATCGGACACGCTGCAATGAAGATCGCTGCCCCCAGTGAGAGTCAATCTCACTGCAAGAAGCAAGATGACAAGCCGAACCTTGTCATCCTGAAGGTAAGCTCGAAGAGAGAGAATTTTCTTCGTGCTCTAGTGGACTGTGGTGCGTTGAACAACTTTGTTCGACTGCAGAGCCTTCCAAGGCTTGACTTCGAGGAGGTGAAAACACCTCGAAGTCTATTGGAAGTGAGGCTAGCAACGGGTGTCGTTGTTAGAACCGAAAAGCGTACCGTACGCGTACGCTTCTCTTATCAAGTGAAGGAGTTCGTCGACGAGCTTATCGTCCTGGAACTGGACGATAAGTTCGATATGGTGTTGGGCATGCCGTGGCTTGCACGGCTTGATACGGTGATCGACTGGACGAAGCGCACGATCGTGCACTTCGGGAGCAGCAACAGCGCGACAGAGAGCGATGGCCCTATCGGCGCAGCACATGCACCACGTGGTGCATGCGGCCCTCCACCAGAGACAGCGCGGAATGCGGATGTCTCCGATCACCCCAAGCGAACGCCAACGACTGCGAGAGTCGTTGGAAGGAAATGTGAACCGAATCCACGGGGCCTGATTCAATCGGATTCGAGAGGGTCTGGAAGCGTCCGGGGCGACGCGGTCATGTCGACAGATAATGTCGACACACTATTTGTCGAAAGACACTCCGCCGTTAGGCGTATATGTAAAGAAGGCGCGTCGGCTCCCAGAGCCGACGCTGCAAGCAGTGCGGACGGTTGCAAACGTCCCGCACCGGAAATGCTTGCGAGCTCGCGTGCAACCGGGCTGCACGACGAAGCGATACGCGATCAAGCCGGGCTTGAACGCGTGCACCCGCGGGTAAAACCCGCCGGCGAATACAAGGAACAACTGTCGACGGCCGGGCCTGGACAAGAAGAAACTCGCGGAGCCGGGCTCCGCACGAGAAGTGAACGGCGCAAGCGAGCAAAGCTGCGCAAGTCTCGATCAGGGACCGAGACGCTACAAGCAGTGCCTGCCGGGCAGACACAGGGGTTGGAGACGACCGTCGAGACACGGTATGTCTTGACGCGTACGAGTATTGGTCTCCAATACAAGAAGATGAGGCTGGAGAATCCTCCGACGTTAGCGTCGGAGTTGATGTCGCTCCCAGTCACAAGCTGGAAGAGGTTCGCTCGCGACCTGCACGATGGACGCATCGAGCAGATCTGCATCCTCTCGGACGTCGAGAGGGTGACGTGTGAAGCAGAAGAGCTGAATCAGCTCATCTCTGAGGGCGCGGACGCCCTCAGCGCGAAGTCGAAGAAGGAACGCTTCGACGAGCAAGGCTGGGACTCGCTCAAGGCGAGCCCCTTTTACAAGGTCTTGCGTGAGTACAAGGATGTACTCCCGGACGATATTCCTGCGGAGTTACCGCAGGACAAGGGTGTTCAGCACGAGATTGATCTCGTGTCGGGAACGAAGTATTGCGTCATGCGACAGTGGCCACTGTCGCGTGAGCAAGTCAAGGCAATCGACGACTTCTTTGAAAGTCGTCGCAATGCAGGACAAGTGTGGGAATCGAAGTCCCCGCACAGCGCGCCTACGTTCTGTGTCAAGAAGCCACAGGGAGGGTGGCGCATCGTTCATGCGTATAACAAGCTGAACGACGCGACGGTACCGGCGCAGACGCCGATACCTCGAAAAGATGTGATCATCGATTCGATGACCTCGAGTACTATCTTCAGTACTCTGGATCTGAGAGACGGGTTCTATCAGATCCTCATGCGTGAGAGTGATATTCCTCTCACAGCGGTAAGCACTCCGAGCGGCATGCTCTGGGAGTGGCTCGTGATGCCGCAGGGGCTGAAGAACGCCCCAGCGACGTTCAACAGGTGCGTCACGCACTTGTTGCGCTCGGTGCGCGACTTCGCACCGAGCTATTTCGATGATGTGTTCATTCACAGCCGGGCTGTGAATGGGAGATCGGATGTGGAGATGCATACAGAGCATCTCCGCAAGTTGCTTGAGCTCATGCCAAAAAAAAGCTCTACGCGAACCTGAAGAAGTGTATCTTCGGGGCGACCAAGATACCCGTACTTGAGTGTCTCGTGGGGAAGAACGGCGTACGCCCTGACCTAGGAAAGGTCAGAATGATCAAGGAATGGCCTACGCCTTCAAACGTAAAGGAACTGCGGCAGTTCCTTGGACTCGCCACGTACTTGTGCAAGTACGTGAGAAACTACGCGGGCAAGATTCGCCCGCTGTTGCACCTCTTGAAGAAAGATGCTGCATGGGAATGGACTGCTGATTGTCAGCAGGCCTTTGAAGCAGTCAAGCTGGGCTTGACTGAGGCGCCGATCTTGGCGGTGGCCGACCAAGATCGCCCATTCCACGTTGTGTGCGATGCATCCGATTTCGCGATCGGATGCGCACTGATGCAACTCGATCACGAAGGTCGTGATCGTGTGGTTTACTACCAATCGCGTCAGCTGAAGCCAGCTGAGCGCAATTATCCGGTACATGACAAGGAACTCCTTGCCATGAAGTATGCACTCGCAACGTTCCGAGTGTATCTACTTGGGAGTAGACCATTCGTGGTCTACACCGACCACGCATCGTTGCGTACGGCGACTAAGTCGCCGCACATATCCCAAAGAATGGCACGGTGGCTGTCATTCTTTGCGGAATACAACTTCCAGGTTGAGTATAAACCTGGAAGGTTGAATGTCGTGGCCGACGCGCTTTCGCGTCGACCAGATTATGCGGTGCACGAAGCCGACGCCAACGCAGTTGGCGTCGTCAGGACGACCACACCCTCGTCGTCCTTGCTGGATGACGTGAAGGCCGCATACGCACATGATGCGGATGCGAAGCAGTTGTTGGAGTACTTCTCCACACCTTCTGACAAGTCTCGTCAGAAGCTGGTCAAACACCTTCGTGCCCGTGTACACCGTTATCGTGTACACAATGGTCTGCTGCATTACAGCGCAGTCGACGACAACGCAGATCGCATTGTCGTGCCGGATGATCATGAGCTGACGCTCAAGATCACGTACGAGTACCACGATGCCCCGACATCGGGACATCCTGGCCGTGAGAAGACATACTTGCTTCTCACGCGTGACTTCTACTGGAGCCACCAGTACAAATGGGTACGCAAGTACGTTCGTGCTTGCGAGGTATGCCAGCGCGTGAAGCCTGCGCCCAACTCGCAGGCTCCGCTTCAATCACTACCGACTCCTTCGGAGTGCTGGCAGTCCATTTCAATGGACTTTGTTTTTGGTCTTCCGCAAGACAACAAGCGGAGGACTGGTATTGTGGTCTTTGTTGACCGCTTCAGCAAGATGGTGCATCTTGCTGCAGTACCAGCCGAGGTGACAGCCAAACAGACGGCATGTCTGTTTGTTGACCTGGTGTTTAGACACCATGGTATGCCACTCGACATCGTGTCGGATCGGGATCCGCGCTTTACAGCGCGATTCTGGCAAGAAGTGTTTACACTTCTTGGGACGCAGTTGTCCATGTCGACTGCGGATCACCCGCAGACCGACGGACAAACAGAGCGTGTCAACCGCGTGTTGGTTGACATCATGAAGAGCTACGCACACTCGTTCCATCAATGGAGCGACGGCTTGCCGATGGCGGAGTTCGCCATCAACAACTCGGTGCATGTCTCGACAGGACACACACCGTTCTACGTGAATGCCATGAGGCACCCACGCGTACCGAGCGTACTCGGTGCGGTAGCTCCTTCCTTAAGTGGGGGAGGGTATCCGGTTAATTCAAAACAACCGGATAAGCACGCTGATACAAGCAATGTATCAGCTGTGACGACTCGCGCACGCACTGCGCGCAGTCATGGCAACGACAACACAGTGTCTACGACGGGCGTAGACACTTTAAACGACAACGAACATCACGCGCAGGCCGGACCTGCTGCGAACAAGGAGCACGAGCTGAACCAGGGGTTCAGCTCGGATGCAATGGACTTTGTCCAGCGTCGACAAGCCGTAATTCGGTTTGTCCAAGATGCAATAGCAGCTTCTGTCGATCGACAGAAGCTGAATGCCGATAATACCGGCAGAGGAAACACAAATGAATTCAAAGTTGGTTCATTAGTTCTGTTAGCTACGCAGAACCTAGCTAAACATGCAGTTTCCGATTTCGGAGCAAGTAAGCTTGCTCCGCGCTTCATTGGGCCATTCACCGTGTTGGTGAAGCATGGCAACGCGTACACACTGGACATACCGCCCAGCATGCGCCTGCACCCAACGTTTTACGTTGGGCGACTGAAGCCGTACGTGCAGCACGAGTCACCTACGTCTGGTGACTCGCCAAAGCGCTCTCGAGCGCGGCGACGCGCTTCAAGGCGCCAGAGAGCCTCGTCCCGACCTCGACCTTCACGTTCGAGGTCGTCTGCGCAACCTCTGCGAGCTTGTTGACTTCAACAAGCTCAGCTCCTGACGCAGAGCAGCAAACTGCGACGTCTGATGGTGCTCAACAGCCTCCAGGCGAGACTCAAGGTTGGGTTGATCAAACCCGGGGCGTCTTCCCGCCGCCCCCACCCGTTGCGAGATGCACGCGGGGTAACTCGCTGGATCGTCCAGCGAATTGTTGGTCATCGGAACCAGACCCGAGGTCCGGTTCATTTTCGTATCGTGTTAGGGAGGAAATCCTCTCCAGAATCACGGAATGCCCTGATGGAGGACATTCCGGAAATGGTGACGGCGTACGAAGGCCGCCACCGCCACCTCCGCCGAAGGGCGTAAAACTTGGGCGAGCGCTGTAGTCGCCTACAGCACTCCGATAAGTGCTGCGATTATCCGCAGCACTAGAAGACGCCTGCGCCTAAAAACTAGTGCGCAGGGTCTTGAGGTCGTCAGGTACACACATGGACGTGTACCCGTTGATGTCCCGTTCAGTAATTCGTACTGCTCCGGGGTAGCAGTACTCACAAGCACTGTCATAAGGCACTGCGCAAGGAAGTCCGATACCGACTGCGCCATGGTGCAGTCGTTCAAGTTTACCACGCTTCGAGAACTTCTCGTAGCGCTCCCGCGCCTGGCTAATCCGGTCGCGATAGCCAGCGGGGTTTTTGTTGAAGTTTTCAACAAAGGCACTCCAACTCTGACAAAGTGCCTGCCACTCGGGCACTTTGCTTCTGCGAGAAGTCTTCTTGCTCGCAAACCATCGGAGCTCATGGAAGAGCCCGATGTAGTAATCGCGGCTTTGGTCCGTCATCGGATCAAAGTGTAATCGCTTCGCAACGTCATCGTCAACGATGGTGTTGCACGAATACAGCGCGTACAGATTCGGTGACACAGTAGCACCGAATCGGCTGCTGATCTCAAGTTGAGACGGCATCCACGGCTCGCGCACTGGCTCAGTGTGCGAGGCCGCAACAACAGCGGATGGAGCAGAGTCATCTCCATCCCGCGGAGTCGTTAAGGCTCCAGCGGCAGCGAGCGGTGTTCCACTGCCGCTGCGCGAACGCTTTGAGCTCGAAGCGTTCGAGTCGTCCTCGCGTGGACGACGCAGACCCACATTGGGGTCAGTGTGGCCCGGAGACAAGGTGTCCTTGTCTCCTTCGAGTTCCCCCTCCTCGACTTCACTCCCGTAGTCGAGGGGAACTCCCTCTCCACCCGGAGAGTAGATACCCACTCCGGTTTCGACAGCAATGATCTTGCCTGTCTTGTTTCGGATGGCATGTTTCTCATGCCATCTCGAGTGGTATCCAGCAACAGAGAGGCGACTCTCTGTTGCCGCGCTTGTCGGCATCGCCGTCGAGGCGATGCCAGTAGCGGTCGTGGCTGAGGCAGCGGCCGTCGTCGCCATGGAGGCAACGACAGCACATGCTGTTGCCGAAGCGGCCGGTGTCTTAGACGAAGACGTCGTTGGCGTGCTCATTGAGAAAGAGCACGTGTTCTCCCGAAGAAAATACGGATTGATGTGTCGAGACCGGCACGTCAAATCCTAACGGGGGGATGGTGTAGCGGGGCTACACATTCGGTTCACCTCCTACCTTAGTGCAACATGCACTAAGGGATACATTCAGGTTGACCACTCCACAAGGTGGTCCACATTCATAGCCAAAAGCTTATGAATGGTAGAAAGTAACATCTTTCTACCAATGAGAGTCATTCAATAGATAGGGGTTCTGCCAGCCATCCGATGGCAGAACCTCTCATTAGAAACAACAGTTTTAGGAGAAAACCGCATTTACAATCAATACAATTCTCATTTGGCACCAAAGCTATCGTTCGGGTCCTTTGTCTTAGTTTAAGTATACTTGCGGATACAAGTATACTGAACTTAAGTAAATTACTCCTACGCTTCCTCATACACGTGCGCACACGTGTAAGCTTAAGTAGTGGGTCTAAGCAGACCCATTACAGCTTGTGTCGTTTGCGTGTAGCATGGCAGGATCGTTGTTTAGCTTAGCCTCGAGGGCATCCATGCGAGCATCTTGCCGCTTGACGTGCTGGATAAAATGGTTAATGACAGCCGCTTGGTGGTTGATGATCTTTTGTTCTGCGCTTCGCTCCATCAGCTGCTTGGATACCACGGTCTGCTGTTGCTGGTGTGTGCTTTGTGACTTGGTGTCTTCACAGGTTGGCTCTGGACTTGCAAGATGCGACGACCACGCCAGTAACTCAGAGAGCGAGCAGCCGGTGTCAGCTACACAGCCTTCAATGCGCTTGACAGCAGGTGCTTCAGCGTTCAAGTCTTTCAACAGCGGATAGTGCCGAAGCACACTCGAGGTAAGCACATCCAGAACTGCTTGATTCACGTTGTGTCGTGTGGTTTCGAGATAGTGACAGGTCGAGAACAGACGGCGCTGGAAGCTAGCGATCATCGCCCTAGTTTGTGTGTCGAACGTTGTCAAGTTTTGGAGCGAAACCTTTGCCTCAGCGCTATGTCCACTGATCATCTTGCTGACCTTGTGATCTTCCTTGCTGGTGTTGAAGATGTAGTTGGACCCCTTGTTTGTTGTATTCATATTCCAGGCACCTCTGTCGAAAATCCACCGTCCCCGCTCCCATTGGCATGCTGTGCACCACCGCGTCTGAAAAGAATGTGACGTCAGCGCAACCTTGACTCCTGCGGCTGCAGTAATTCGGTTCAGCACCCGGTTCACGTGGGAGTAGATGGTGGGCGTCGTCTCCGCCTCACCAGTCGACGGTACATCAAGGCCTGTGGTGTCTGTAGGATGATTGAGGGTCTCGAGCAGCGGGACATATGGGGAAAGCGAGATCGGGGCTTGGCCAGGCAGCTCCGGCAGGTTGTCGATGACGTCGGGAGATGGAGCGGTCTGCATCATCAGGGCCAATGCTATCGCGAGCATTGGACACGTCGTGAAGTCCGTTCCGGGGAAGAGCGACAAGCTCTGCTCTTCGGATATCTTCATGCGAATGAAGCGCACGAAGAGCACGTTTCCAGCGTCGATGAAGACATTGGGCTTGCGGAGGAGCGTGAGATCTGAAGCTCTCCCGAACAGGTGCCACAGCAGATACAGCGTCTTGGTAGCCACTAGAGCAGCTTGCATGAACATACAAGTACGCCAGCATTTGTTTCAAGTCAGCCTTTGTACATGGTGGTGCCTTGCTAATGAAGCCACCACCGTCACGTTTCATACAAAAATTGTCTAGCGTCTTCCCCATTTTGAGCAACCGTTCTTTCAGTGCAGCTCGGTGCTGTGGAAACTGATCCAACAGCCAAAGTTTAGCTTGCCGATAGTACTGCATCGAGAGGCTCCGTGATAGTGGCTTGCCTTTCTTACCCTCTATGAATGCAAGATGCATACCAAACTTGTCCATTACGGACACAAAGCACTTCCCAGATCAATACACACAGGTACATACTCCTCTGTCACATCCTCAGACTCCAAAAATCTCATGAATGCTGACACGGTAGTTGCGTTGGAACGCTTCGTTTTTCCAGGGACTAGCTCGTCCAAACCCATCCTGCAGGTCGGATCGATGGCAAATCTGCGAGTAATATGCGTTTGACTTGCCTTTTGAGAGACGATACACATATTTGACGACTGTTTCCGACCGAATACGTCGGAACGGCTGGCCTACAGGACTTTCCATATACGCGTCATGCTATTGTCCAAAATACGGGATCTATTGTACAATGATTGGTTCAAATTGTCCACCTTGGCTTCTATTGGCCTTTATGCTCAATACAAATTCAAAGTAAAGTCGGATAGATTGTCATATTCAGCCATAACACGATTCTGACAACCATTTTTCATTTTTACGAGTTTTTTTCATCAAAATAGACTTATCCTACGAAGATTGCAATCTTGCCAGCGTTAACTTGCCCTACACCTATCCGAAGATTTAGTGTTGGATCAAAGAAGTATTATACGGTACGATTACCACACAACACAACACTGAAATAGTAGTACTACTTACTATTACTACTATCGCTACTATTAGTACTAAAATCGACATTGGCATCAACTCCTCGAGCTGATGATGTGCAGCGCCGCTGCAAAATCTATGTAAATATCTCGTTTTGTAAGCCCATATCCGAGCTTTAGTAGAGATAAAGACTTTAGTCGTGAGAATGAGCATAGAGGCAATATGCTTCGTACTATTATGTTTAGTATTATCATTAGTACTAACTATCGACTACTATCAATATCCTGGGCGACCTGTTGTCATGCGACCTGGTTGCTTTCGTCACGACGCTGCAACGCACCTCCGAGTAGAAGATGCGTCCATTCCCGTCCTACGAGCCCAAAGCATTTCCTCTTTTAATAGTTCTGAGATAAATCGATACCCAAGAGGTAGAGGTGTGGTGTTGCAGAGATACAATCGAGTTGTATACGCTTGCGATTTTGCGGGGGGTATGCACATTGACCGGGAAATTCGGCTCCGGGAGCGTTAGTGTACCGACGGAGAAACCAGAACCTTAGTGTGGCAAAATGACAGAGATTGATTTGCCCCAAACGGGCGAGTTTGTTCGATGTCGAAGAACTTTTGTACACATGAATGATAGTGTGTGGGTTGGTAGAGAGCGAAAAAGCATGACCCTGAAGACTACATCAGGAGGGTTTTCATCGCTCATACGCTTCACACGAGTATTCGCTGGGTGTCGGTATTAGCGGGGTACGACTCCGGAAATGTGACTAAATTTGAGATGAGTCTGATGTTGTACATGCAACACTGAAGTCGCTCATCTCGATCGCAAGAGCTTATTCGAGAACCTGCTGCAGAGCCTTCGCCAGCTTGATCTGATTCATGCCGATCTCCTTCAGCTTTTGGTTTTCACGTTCCGATTGACGCCTCTTGTGAAACTCCTCCAGCGCTTTTGCGGCCCACTGACCCTGGTGTTCATTCGGAGATGTCCTCTCGACGTATAAACATAAAAATTGCGACCACACTTTCTCTGACATTCCAAACACTCCTCCATCCGTTGCGTTTGTGTTCGGAGGCGTTGTACCTCGCCTTTCTTGCGTTTTAGCAGCTCAGTGGCGTATCCTCGCCTGTATGATCGCCTCCGGGTGTTTTGGGGGGCTCTTGGGGCGTCTATACAGGAAGCGGCCGCTTCATATAGTGCAGGCAACCGGCTTGCAGAGCTGGCTGTGACTGGTTGGTGTGCTTCTTCTTGAACAAAGCTTGTATCTTCATCGTCGAGGTTGTCGAGGAAAGATAAAATGGCTTCGGGCAGTATTTCGTCCAACTCATTTCCCGGCATATGATCCACAATTGCTGTACCACGTCGCTGCTCGGTAGAAGAGGCCACTTCGAGAATGAGGTGCTCACCGTGAGCCTCACGGACCGATTGAACGCAGGCAACATATGGACTTCGTCATCAATTAGCGCGCGGTACTTGTACTTCTTTGCTCCAAAAGTTTATGACAAATCGATAGGTCAATTATTTGCCCGCTCACTGTACACACGGTTGTATACAACGAACCTTTTGTGGGACCCGCCTTCATCTCGAGCGACGTCGCGGTGAAAAGGTTTCGCTGGCACGGTCAGACTTTCTCACTCAGTTCCATAACGAAGTGATCCCTTGGTTGAGGTCTCGACACTGTGCACAGACTCTGTGACGGAGGGGAAGCGCACGCTCAAGTACACAGGGCTGATGGCGCCATTCCCACGGAGGAATTCCCAATCACCAGGAAGATGTGAGAAGGGATCTGCTATTATGTGGTCACGTAGAGTACAACGCGACGATCGACCACACAGAAACTGTGTCGCTAATATATTATAACGCACACGACACACCATACATCTCAATTTGAGGCCGCAACCACGGACGTGATCGCATGACCGACTTAGTAGCCACTGACGAGACTTTTTTGAACGACATTGTGGAGTTCCTGAACTTCGATGGTTCCGTCACGCCGAGGTTTGTGACACCCAAGCCGGTAGAAGACACTGGTGGCCTTGAAGCGTTGCTCTTCACTCAAGACCTCGACGACGCAGGTCCATCGAGCACCAACTACAACGGCCGAGACCAGAGTGACAAGTGCAGTAACAAACGAGAGAAGGAAAAGAACCGACAACGACGATACCGACAGCGACTCAAGGATAGTCGAGAAGAGTTACAACGTCAAGTGGACGCTTTGTCCAGACAATTGAGTGAGCTGAGGCACAAGGCTGCGAAGATAAGGAAAGTGGACTCTCTCTGGATAGCTGAGGTGGACATTCAACGCGAAAATCGACTACAGTCTGAAGCGGAGCAGCAGCGCCTACTTGCTGCCGTGAACTATCAAGCTAAACACATCAAGGGACTGCGACAAGCTGTCAACAACAAACTTAGCGCCAGTGGTTTGTCATGCGAACGCAAGTCCCCTGTGCTCCATTCTATGACAAGTGTGCTGTACACGACCGACCTGCAGCAGCTTGAGGGCTGCTACGCTGAGTCAACAACGTCGTGGACGAGTGCGCAGTGGCTTCGCTAACTGGGACAACAGTCAACTCGTCCGGACGGTGGTGTAGCCTCTTTCCATAATATCAACAAGGTTACCCTGCCCTACAGCTTCCAGCAAACGTGTCGAGCTCTGCGGGATATTGTGCACGAACAAGACGAGTCTGCATTTGGCAGCAACGAGATAGCGCCGGATAATGATGTAACCATCAAGACGCGAGTACTCAGGGCTAGAAACACTGGAGTGTTGGCACAGCGTTTTGTTTCGCGCCAATACGTGGAAGAGGAACGCTTGGTTCTCGTGTGGATAATTTCTTCAGAGGGTGACGACGGATTCCACGGATTGCACGCAGAGGAAACAGGCTGGGTGTCTGTTGAGCCATCGGCGTCTGGCGTTGTGCTCTCGGTCTGTGTACAACAACCACCGAAGTGCTTCTCGTCGGGACACTGCCGTGAACCAGCGATAGGGAAGTTGTACAATATGTTGCACGAGTCGTTGGAAGCAGATAAACGGAAACTATGAAAGAGTACGGCAATACGATCTGCCCGGCTTCAGCACACAGACATATGAATACTAGTCGTCAAGTTCTCAATACCTGTGCCAATTATAATAATCCCAACCCATTCGTCTTTCACGCCTCCAGGTTATCATAAGCGTAGACGCACTGCTCGTTCAATGCTGCTATCACAAACCCCCTACCTGATTTGTTAGTACTCAATTCCAGAAAGTACTTCGTCGAGCAGTTGTCCGTGCTCAAGCGGCGTATGTCGTGGTGGCAAACTCCCACAAGACGTTAGATAATACTACCAGTCGAAGAGTGTTCAAGTTCAAGCTACGGAGATTGATAAGCGCGTCCACCCGAGAATTGGACGAACGGATGGACAAAGATTTTGGCCTTTGTGGATTTCCATTGCTCTCTTTCAACCGCCAACGTGACTTTTCTACTGCGAATCTTGAGCAGTCAACGTGCGCTAACTTTTCAAGAAGTCGTTTTGACAATCTACATGTAGTTGCTAGCATTTTAACTGCAACACGACCCTCTCTTCTTCCAGTCAACGATTCAATCTACTGGATCGAGGTATCAAAGTATTCTCGTCTTCGGTAGCGCACTCACATCACAGACTCGGTGGGCGTCGACTTGCACAAATTACCATCCACGCTACCGGAGATGGTGCTTGGACAGTCTTTTGCTGACACACAGCCTCGGTCGTATACCTATTGGCGCTAAGAGCTTTCCACGAGCACCTACACGCCTTGAAATGATGATGAACGAGATACGTTTTAGTTTGGACGAAATGGTCAGTTGGGATTCTGGTTCACATGCTGACGGTTGGCACTGCACAATAGTAAACTCAGTTGGGAGTCACGTGCGGGGGTGTATTATCCGCGTGCAGTGAGCGTAGCGATCGGAACAAGCGGATAATGTGTTTAACAGGGTTCACGGCAGCCTCTTACATAATAACAATGAGAGCGAGGAAAACGAGAATGGAGGCAGACATCGAGTGTATTATATTGACAACGGTGGAAGGTAGGATTTAACGACTTACGACGCCAGGAACACGAGCTGAGTGTGGAATTGGCGCCCAACACTTCATCATTCCTTCTTGACAGGGGCATTTGAAAGTATCGCGAGGACTTGGCCACCCGAGCAGCTCAACTGACACCCAACCAGTAATCTCGCCATAAAAAGATGCGCAGGCTACTATTAATACGAGCAAATGGACATCTACTCGGAGTCGGCAACCGACTCGGCAGGATGCGAATGTGCCGCTAGCACCCACAGTGGACGTTTCCTATAATACCGTGAGTCTTATCACACCCCGCTACCCTGGATGCGCGCACTCAGCAGGCCGTGCTGCAGCGGACATGACGGACATAACCGACGGGGCGCTTCGATGAGAGCCACTTGATGATAGATGAGGATCCGAACCCGAGCTCAAATTGAGTCGAAAGTGGGCGTCGAGCCCCTTCAGAATGTCCCAGCGTGCTCCAGAGCTGCATCTTCTCCTTCATTTTCCAGGCATCACTAGGTACAGCAACGTGCTGCCTGTCGCCGTCCTGAGTTTCTGCGCTTCAGGGGCGGTGCCAACCCAAGTAGGACGCGTGCAGTGTGGTTTCCCTTGGTGTTCCAGGTCGTCGCTTGGATCCCACCGCGCCACGCTGTCATTTATTGCCGAAGTAAACCCCGGAATGGACGAATCCAAGAGCGGGGTATTGATTTCTACTACCATCTAAGAATCTGCGTGATGAGACTGCGGTTGTTATGTTTCTCGAAATGGTTGTTGCCACAATCGTTCAACTCACTACTAGTGAGTTGAAAGACTGGTGTTGGCAGTACTTAGGCAGAGAAAGTCTTGGATTTGTGTGCCGAGGTGCCCCAGGTCTCGTCTTGAAAGCACTCGAGTAGTTCTTTGTGGTCAAGGTGCCCGAGAAAGTACCAAACACGTTAGCCCACGTCTGATCGGCGAGAGCAGGAGTAGACTTTATTCCTTTCCACAATGAACTCGCTCGCTCGCTCACCCACTACACTGGTTCGTACCTGCTACGTGGGTTCACTACTGTCTCGTTAAATTCCTTTATCGTGTTGAAGTTTCTGTTTGTGGCTCGAATCTGTTGCACCACTTGCTTGTACTGAATCATCGCTCGTACTCAACACAATCACGAGACCTCACGAGAGTCTCCTGACAGTTGTTGATTTGAGAGGCGGTAGGAGATGTACAATATCAATACCGGATATAAAGCCAATACATGTACGCTGTATTTTGAATCTCTGCGCACGTCAACACAAGAACCAGTTTCATTCAAAGGAAAGTCGGCGAAGAGGTTTGTTTAGTAAGCTTGCAGGTACCTTGGAGATAGTATTTAGGTTTGATCCAATACGATTCCAGGATGACCTGCTTCAATGACCAAAACTCGATATAACACAGCAAAACCGCGTTTCCTTCTCAACAGCATTTTCTAACCGCGGTTCCTCCCCTGTATTCCGACTTAGTCCAAGGCTTTGATAACCCCTGCCTTGACGTTCGTGTCATACCACTCTTTGTAGAAGGCCATAGCTTTCTTGTTTTTCGATCCCCAACCCTTGGCTTGGAGGCTGATCGGCGTTTCTCCCTTCTTGTACAATTGCATGGCCAAGTCTCCGTTCCATTTGTTGATCTTTTTGGTCACACCAACAACCATACGCTTTGTGAAATTCCCCAGGAAAGTCTTGATTTTATCCAAAATGCTTGAAATCGAGATGGCTCTTTCTTCGTCTTCCTCCCCGGTGTAAGACTCGCCGCCACCATTGCCGTTATCATGCACTCTTAGGCTCCTTTTACCGTCGGCGTTAAATTCAGCAGATAGTGCACGGGCCAGTAACGCACGAGCTTGGATTGAATCCAACTTCGAGGTCATCGTCGAATCGGCGTTGGCAATCTTGGATGCATCCGCGTCGGCGCTTGCTAGGAGGGTGACCAAAGTCATGAGCAAAACCCACAGCAACAGACGCATGACTTTAGCTGGAAAGTTGGTTGAGAGGTGTTGGTTCGGGAGAGTCAATTAAGGAATGATCCAATGCGGAGACCCGTGCCGGCCTCGTCGATAGATTCTCGCCTATCTATACAGTATATACAGTAACCTGAGGAGCGTTCATTGTATTGATTTCAACGAACGGGAAACCTCAAAGGAGGGGTGAAATGCAAAAGAGAAAGACCAAAGTAGACGATCTCCTCAGCAAACCGAGCATTTCAATCATCAGGTGAGATACACTTTTCCTATCACGAGCGTCCGAAGCCCATCATAGGGGATGACAGCCGTCCTCCTCATCCTTAGACACGATTTGTTCTGATGTTATTATAGTATACTTCGGAGTAGTAGTAGTATTATCTGGATAGTTAGACGCAAGCAAACTTGCATCTTGACCTGCACTGATTACCTAAGTACATGTATATTAGTAGCTAACAATGAAGTATACCTAATCTCTGGCACGCTGCGTTGACCGGTATAATAGTTGGTCGGATCTAATCCGATGAAATAGAGGGACCCAGAAGGAAGCTTCCTCCCAGCACCTGTTGTACGAGTGCAACTTGTAAACCGTACCTATTGAATGTATTGAATGCAAGGGTATTATGGGAGACTTCGTCAACAGTGATGACGAAGTCTCCCAGAATACAGGTACAGTACCAGTGATGATGGCGTTCCCATCGCAGAGATACAAGTTATAGAGATGCCAGCACAAGAGCACGACTTAGTCTTATCGCAGAGATGCCAGCACGGATCTACACGTGAACCAGTACATGTACTTGTGGTTACCTCGACCACACTGCCTTATTTTCGCTATTATAACGCACAAGGCAACTCAGTTTGACTCCACAACAACGGACGTGATGATTACGTCCGTAGTTGTGGACTCATGTCGTGATCACATGATGTGATGAGTCCAACAAATATGTAAGAGCCCCCTCTCAACAAACGCACCTCTGTCCCAGTATTTCTGATCATTGAAAATAACCAGTACAGATCTGCTTTCATATCTCTAATCCCTCTGAAACCGAGCCCCTGTATGTCTACAGTAAGGCTTATTGTACAAGGGTCACAAGTAGACATAAAACCTGCAAGAGCGAACCAGAGCATCGGAGCAATTGTGGTGGATGCTGCATCAACTGTTTGGAAAACAACACACAAGACACTACAAAAAGCGGTTGCAGCACTGCTCAAGTCGCACCAATTGGCAAAATATACGAAAGAGGTGCTCCGCCACGACAGCGTACCTGCAACACTTCGGATCCGCATTCAAGACGAACTGTTGAAAACAAGCAGCGAAAATGAGCCACAGAAGGGGTTATCAATAAGGCAAAACCTCCAGCGATATTGTGTGTTCTTCTCAAACTTTCCGAATGGGCGCGTTTGAATCTCCCGAGCTGAACCTCCGTTGAATCTCCAAACCTGTTATACAGAATGCATTTATGCTATCTAAGAGGCGAGAGAGGATCAGATCCGAGTCCAAGAGCAACATGGACGCTAGCGAGGAAGGCGTGACTGCGAGCCAGCGATCGCGTAGCTGGCGTGAACGCAGCTCTCCCTATACCCCTGTAACTACATGAAGATCGCCCCGTTTAACGCCATCTTCGTCTTCGTCGTCAACGCTCTCGTAAGACATGACTCTCTCAGTCAGCACAGCCATCGCTGCGTGACGCCAGCTCTCCTAGGACTATTCGAAGATCACCTCGTTTGGCCATGCCTCCGGCAGCTCCCTCTTCTGTGGTTGCCGGAGGTGCACCATAACCTGACTCAGCTGTACCTGAAGTAGGGCAAGCACAACCAGCACCAAGAACATCTCCTGTGTCGCAGACACAAGAAGATCAACGCACGAGCACGGAAGCGCCTGTTGTAGTCACAGACCCTCGCCGTCACCAGCTGATTGTACGACCTATAGTCAAGACTACATTTGCGCAGCGTGAGCGGTCTGGAGAGCAGCTAGATGATGTCGCCCTCAATGGAGCGACATTCAAGGACATACTGGGTAAACTTTGGGAGCGCTTCAGTCCTCGTGTGAAGGGCCAAGCCATTAAGCGAGGAGACGCTTGGGCTGTGGAAGTCCCGACGGTGGAGGTGTAGTGTCTTTCGACCCTTGGCTTGCTTGAGAATCCTTGCTTGGAGGTGAAATGAATTCTGGTATTCAATGCAGCCGCTGCGGCACGAGCCGCAGTGGCTTCTGTTAGTTTCGCTTTGCTATATGCCTCCTTACTATGCAATATACAATTGCTCTGAGAGTTCTCCCCTCTCTCATGCTTCTTCATGTCGTTGGTAACGACCGTGCGAAGTGTCTGCTGAAGGCAGCCTGTCCCAGGCCGCCACTACACCGCCCTCCAAGCAGACCTTCGTACAGGAGCTACCCCCATAATCTGCGTTGAACTACTTCTTGGTGTTGCCTTTGGCGCGACGTTGGCGGCGATTCAGTTTTGGCGGCTTCGTCTGAGCAGCAACATCCCCGCCACCCTTGCCACGACGGTGAGATGGAGTTGGCTGGACAGTAGTCTCTGTACGCTTTCTTCCTTGCGAATGCGACCGCAGTTGGATAACGAACTGGCGTAATTCGTCGTCAGCGGCACTGTCGACGTAATCCTGCAACTTGATCGGAACATCCTCATACATAGTCGTCACAGGCTCCCAGGAGTCCTCGATGGCTTCGAGGCCTTCCCAACGCACTAGTATTTCATAAGTGTGCGTTGCGTGCTTGCGGTGCTGAGTGAAGGCTTCCACAGTAAGGTAGATGTCCTGGTTTGCAATGTGTGCCAACATTTCCTCATTGACATCCAGACTTTGGTCCGCATACATTTTCAAACGCGAGGCATGAGCAAATTTGGTCGTAGCAGTGATCAAATGCTCGATTTCAAACGAGTTGGCGTTTGCGCCAATCACACGGTACGGCCCTACCCACGTGACCGAAAATTTGTTGCCCTTCTTCTTTGCATCGACTCGAGACCAGAGAACGTAGTCGCCGACATGAAAGTTGACTGAGCGAGCACCTCGCTGGTTGCTCTGGTTGCGTTTAGTTTGATTTTCCTTCGCCGTGGCCACTTCTCGGTGCATGCCATCGAGCGACGCTCGCAAGTTGCCCACAGCTTCACGCACGCCTGGCGAAAAATCACCTGTGGTCACCCCATTAGCCGCAATAGCATCACTGCCGATCAGGATTTTCTGTAGTGGAGTCTTTGCCTTTACTCCAAGAAAGACTTCGGCTGGAGCGTGGTTGGCCAGCGATGCCACCGGGCTGTGATTCAGATTCGCTTGAATGAGTGGTAGTAGCGCGGCCCAATTATCTTGCTCCACCTTATACTCCAACAGCATGACTCGCAATACCTGCAGAATATCGCGATTTAGTCGCTCAACGCTCCCGTTGATCCACGGGCAATACGCGAGAGTAACGCTCTGAGTCATCTGAGTTTTGTGGCACAGTTCCTCCAGTAGTTGGTTCTTAAAGTGCGTTGCAGTATCGCTGATCAGCAACTGAGGCATACCGTATCGACTATTCCAGTCCAGAATTGCCATGGCTGCTGTGGCAGCATTTGCACTCGAGCACTCAATCAATTCGCAGTAGTGGGAAAAGTCATCTTTCATGACCAGCAGATAGTTGCTCTCTCCATTGTAGTCCCCAATGAACAAGTAGTCCATGTGCAGTGCTTCGTTGCGCTCGTTGGAACGATAAGTCTCACCTCACGGTCGTGGTATTATTTTACCACCCTTGACGTGGCAGCACAAGAGACAGCGACTGCAGAATGCTCGTGCTTTAGGTTCCAATTTCTCAAGGTGGAAGTGTTCTTGGAGGTGGTTGATCATCACCTTCACCACTCGATGGCCCATTGCGCCACAGTGGGCGATCACCACCAGCTTCATCAAGAACACTTCCGCGTCCTCCGGAATCCACAACCGGTTTTGCTCATCGCTCCACAACCCATTAGGTTGCTCTTCGAGATGCGGCGGGCGAGTGCACGTCGTTGCTAGTTGCGCACATTTGATGTCGTTCTCCGTAGGCCACTCAGAGTCTGGACGCAGTGGACGAAGCTCCACCTGCACATGTGTATCCTGCGTCTGCCAGCGCTTGACTGTCGTAGTCTCCCTGGGCAACTCGATGCAAGCCCAACGAGAGGCCATATCAGCCCACACATTGTCTTCTCCACTGATATGCTCAATGGTGTATCGGAGTTCATTCAATTTCAAACTCCAGCGCTGCAATTTTCCGCGTACATGTTTCTTGATCTCATCGCCCGGAGCGAATATGAAAATCAAGTTGCGGTGATCAGAATATAGGCGGAAACCTTTAGAGCGGATCAGCAAATAGTCCAAGTCCGTCGCAGCTTTAATTATCGGAAAGGCCTCTTTTTCCGAGACGCTCCAATGCTGTGCAGCTCCCTTGAACGTGCCGCTCATGCAGTGCACGAGTTGATGCTGTTGCTCGGTGATGCTAGTCGCAGGATCCCAGTTCTCGACAGCCGTCGCGATGATGCTCCAACCCGCGTCGCTGGCGTCCGTCATCAATATGAGCTCATCCGAGTCATCCGGAGTCACCAGCGTGGCTGACTTAGCGAGTAGTTGCTTAACTTGGCCGAAACGTTTACGTTCTTCTGCAGTGAAATCGATCGCGACGCGCGCTGCAACATGCTTCGTCCGCTTCGTCCCTTCCAACGCAGTCTGTAGACGCGCTTGCAGTGGTGCAGCTACTCGAGCAAAATCAACCAGCGCATTGCGCATCCAGCCTACCGCACACAGAAATTGTTGCAACTGAGCCGCGGTTTTCGGCTCAGGAAGATCAATCAGCGTCTGAATCCTTTCGTGATCATACGCGATCCCGTCCTCTTTAATGATTCGCCCGCACCACTTGGCTTCGGTAGTATACAGACAGATTTTATTCAGCCCGAGAAATAGTCCATTCTTCTCCAAAGTACAGTAGACACGGTCAAGAACCGACAAAAATTCGTCTATCGTGTCTGCGTAGATTAGAAGGTCATCAATCCAGGCCAGTACATGCTCGTACAACAGATTCGCTTCACGCATAATCTTCTCAATCGATTGCTGAAAGTGGATCGAGGAGTCCACCGAACCTTGTTGCAGACGCGTAGGCGTGAAAACACCATCTTCTGTCATGTAGGACTGTGACTCTTGACTTACTTTAGCGAGAGCCATTTGCCAAAATCTTTTCAGGAAGTCAACAGTTTGCCGGTGCTTTTTGTTCTTCGTGTGGTGAAGTCGTGTACTGAGACTGGGCATGGATCCAGCAACAGGTAGCACCTGCTTATTGGGACGACGAAAGTCCACAGCTTGACGAAGTCCTCCTGTTTTTCCTGGCTTCTTCACAGGTCGAGCAGGACTAGCCCATCGACTAGCTTCATTCCGATACACCCACCCAAGCTTCATCAGCGATTCATTGAACGCCTTCATCCACTCGCGCTCCGCGGGTGCGTAGGTGCGTGGCCTGCACCGTATTGTCAGAGTTCCCTTTTTGAACTGAATGACGAACGGCTCAATCTTCGAAGGTGGGTCATTTCCAATTGCGATGCGCCAGATATCGTACCGCATGACAACTTCGAACAGTTCTCTTTTACGCTCTGCAGGGAAACCATTTGCAACAGCTTCGTTGATTAGCTCACAGAGTTGTGCAATAATCTTCTTCTTGTCTGGAGGATCGAAACTCATTGGAGTCTCCGACTCGGACGAATCAAAATCGACAATCTCCTTATTCGCAAGTGCAGAAAGCTGACCTTCAACATCAATTCCTAGTGCCTTTAGTGTGAGCCGGCCCAATAAGAACTCATGTTCTTCCGTCTCCGTGATGATACAGGTCACCTTGCGCATTCGAACCTTTCCTGCAGGCGTGATCAACTCCATATCCAGCTGAATTGATTCATCACAGCTAATAATTGCGCCTCCCACAGCTTTGCCATCAATCGGCTTCTGTAGGCGCTCAACTTTCACATCCGGATAGGCTTGCTGTAATTCCTCCACAATTCGACGAGGAATCACATTGTACTTCGTGCCATTGTCCGGGAAGTAGGGCATTGTCACCACCTCATTGAACGCAACGT
This sequence comes from Phytophthora ramorum, assembly GCF_020800215.1. NCBI lineage: Eukaryota > Oomycota > Peronosporomycetes > Peronosporales > Peronosporaceae > Phytophthora > Phytophthora ramorum. The sequence goes on along the minus strand of NW_027150660.1, from coordinate 350,908 downwards.
GCATCGGTGCGAGGTCTTCACCATCGCCCAACACTCGCTTCATTTTCGACGCTTCAGCGTCCCTGCGTCGATTCATGCGCTCCTTAAATGCTTCTCAAGCAGCCTTCTTTTGCTCATCAGTAGCCGAAGGACAGTCACTAACCCAATGAGTGCCCTTGCAGTGCAGACAGCCTTGAGCAGGTGCAGCATCGCGCTTCTTAAACATCGGTCGTTCGTCCCGTCGATCTTCGCGAGCTGGCTGCAGCTGATCTCCTTTCTGCGATTTATAGATGTTGCGATCTCCATTGTTGTTGTATGGAGCGGTTTTCGTAGTCCTAGCTGAACCTCTGTCCCTAGTCGAGTGAAAGAGATCAAAGGATTGTTGATTCTTGAGTGCCTCCGCCTTGATCACATCAAACAAGCGCGGTACACTGATCTTCACCGTCGGATCGAGGTCTTGGTACAGCAAAACCTGCTCCTTCAAGCCAGAGGGACGCAGATTTTCAGTCAACAAACGGCATTTCAGCTTTTCATTACCACACTCAAACCATATTCTTCAATGAGTTCATCAAACTTGTCGAAATAGTTCAAAACCCTGGCCTTCACATCCTTCTGGCGAAGATCCATCCTTAGGTGCTGGTTCATGATCGCATGAACATTTGGGATCTGGTCATTCATCATTGTCGCCAAGATCTGATTAATCGCTGTGACCAGCCTGTCGTTCGTCATCTCGCTCACTGACATATTTAGCTCCAATTCACAAAATGTCTTGAGCAAGCGGCGGTGGATGGTGGAGATCACCGGCCTCATCACAGTGGCCAGCGACTCACCCGACTCCTGGCAGCGCGCAATCACTGCCGCCTCGTATAGCTCCCGCTCCCGCCGCCACTTGACGAGAGCTTCGTGCGAGAAACAGACAATCGGAGGTGGCTCCAACGCTGTCCATAGCTTGGTCGTCGGCTGCGACGTATCACCGTCATCTCCTGCGGTGTTCGCCCGACTTCGCTTCTGCTGGGGGCCGCTCATGGCCCGTGTTGGATCGTTGTCCACAGCTAAAGTTAACTTTGTAGTGTCTTTCGACCCTTGGCTTTCTTGAGAATCCTTGCTTGGAGGTGAAATGAATTCTGGTATTCAATGCAGCCGCTGCGGCACGAGCCGCAGTGGCTTCTGTTAGTTTCGCTTTGCTATATGCCTCCTTACTATGCAATATACAATTGCTCTGAGAGTTCTCCCCTCTCTCATGCTTCTTCATGTCGTTGGTAACGACCGTGCGAAGTGTCTGCTGAAGGCAGCCTGTCCCAGGCCGCCACTACAGGAGGCCTGGACTAAAGTGATGCAGTTCAAGACGAAGCGGCATCTTGTTGACAGCACCAAGACGGAACTCGAATGGGATCGGCGGCTGCTCACCACGCACGGTGAAACGGTAGTCTTTTTGGTGTACGAGTACGAATTAGCTATTACGAAAGACTCGGATTTGAAGACGTTCACGGAAACTTGCGGGCAGCTCACAACCTCCAAGACGAGCGTCGCCACCACTTCGTAGACCCGAAAACGTCGTCGACGCCGTGAATACAATCGCACAGCCACAGCAATATTGCCCACAGCACGGTGGAGAAGCTCTCCACGCACGAGAGCAACTGATGCGAGCACTAAATGGTACATTCAGCAAGCACCACAACAATAAGAGAAAAATAAAGCTCAAATATCACCACAAAATCTCACCTTGTGTGACAGCTCTTGCAACCTAGCAAATACCACACTTGTTAGTACGATAACCACCTTCAACGCCAGCAGATACCCTCACCTGGTAGACTCTTGAGACTGCTCTGGCCACTGCGACCGCCTTCGGGTTGCGCAAGACTCGCGCTTTCGTTCAGTGAGAATTTGTCGTAGAAGTTGCCGTCCGGTGATAGGGTACAAAATCAGAAATGCGTCCTATTTTGACCAATAATCGATGGTGGTAGATTGGCCGGCGAGATTCACAAAGGCTACAATACTAGGACTCTATAGTTTCTTAGCTAAACACAAATTGAGGACCTCCTAACCCCCCCCCCCCCCCCAAAAAAAAAAGAGCCCCTGCGCTTATTGAGAGGGATTTCTGTACCGTTATAGTAATGTGTCTTTCCCGACTTTTGGGCAATCTGACCCCAAAAGGTAGGTCCCAAGCAAGAGGGGTTACGTGTATAGGTAGGATTTGCCAAGTTGCCACCGCAGATTTAATGACTGGAGGCAAGACAAATACATATTTACCCAATCAAATCACAGTTGTTTCGTGAGTATTATCCAATGAATGTAGGAAAAGCAAGTCTTACGAAAGACCTCCGATTTGAGCTAAAGAGTACCTTTTTACAAACTAAAGACCGAATGGCCACAATCCGCCGGCCATTTCGTCCTACGTAAGGTCTCCCCTAGCATTATCCAAGCGTCTAGGGACTACTCAACCGATATCCGCTGGAGCGGCATTGTTTTACAGTACTTACAACATTGAAATTGCTGTTGTGTCTGAGGTGCTAGGAGTTTCCGCCCGAAGTCTTCGCCGTTGGTACCTGTTTTTCAAGACGACAGGAAATGTTGACGACAATTTGGCTTCTGTCGGGCTAAGCAAGAGTGTACAAACCAGTAACCCAGTCTGCATTCTTAAATTTCAATTTGTTGTAGGTCATATTTCACCACTGAGCAGGTGGGAGGCCGCCACACCCACGACACACAATAGGTTGGAGTGCGTGTGTATGTAATGAACAGTTCTGTTTTTCAAATTAGGGTTAAGACAAGTTTTAGTGGCTATCACCAGGTCAGTTAGGAGAGCTTCCGTAAGACCCCTCCTCCTACGCAGGACCTCAAAACGGAGGGCGTTTTGGCAGAAAGGCACAATAATACTTGGTGCCACTGGTGGCAGCGTTACCGTTATCCCTCTAACACGGAAAATAACGTTATTGGGAAAAAGTAAAGGAGCAAAAACAAATGTCGGTAGACCGAGGCATAAACCGATGCATAAACATGTCGGTAGACCGCTGATCCTCCACTTTCCGAGCCAAACAAACAGCAGCAAATATTTTATTTGGGCAGTACCACCATGCACTCATCGCTGTACAAGCAGACTGCCGTGTTCCTGGAAGAGGATGCCCAGACGACCTGGACGAGTAACCGGGGAGATCAGCTGCTAAGAGCACCGTGTACGTCAAGACTCGTTGTTTCTCGTGGATTTTCGAAACGATGGTCCTCTGGTGTCTTCTGGCTTGTACATGACGGGTGATTATTTCTACTACCTGCTTATGATGGACGACGCTGGAGCTATCATTGATGGTGAGTGGGTGTACGACTCGGATGACGACCACCTGGGCTTCCGGTGCTTCCCGAAGGCGTAGAAGACATAAACTTGCTGTATCCAGTTCCGTCGTAAAACAACTTCATGATGATATGGAATGGTTCACGAGAACAACGATCCGAAGCAGAGGACGAACCGACAGACGCTTAGCCCAACAATGAACCCGAGCTGACCTGCATGGACACGTCAGCGTAGCTCGACCGATGCTGGTCACAGTATCGGTGGCAGGCTTGACGTCCTACTACAGTACATATTCAATCCAAGCTACAAATTCTGATCTTCGGCAGGGTGCTTTCGGGTTTTGAGGGGGTCGGTGGGTTGTGGACTATTGATTCACTTGTCCTCTGATGTCGTCTTCGTCTTTCATCTTGCTGAAGGTGACTGAGAAGTCGATGGAAAATTGGAAAATGTGATGTCTTCCTCCACTTCAGTTTAATACGAGATAACTTCTCCCCTCCACTTGCTGGGCCAACAGTGCCAGCAATTTTGATGGAATCACGTAGCCAGCGACATTAATCCTGGTAGATCAAGCTGGTCGGATCAGGAGCAGGAATTCCCTACCCTGACGGGCTGCCAGAGTCCCTGGCCCAGGGAACACCACATCGTTCAGGATGGCAGACTGTACACCAACATGTCATTACAATTCGCATTTGACCAGGAATGACGTCTCCACGTAGCAAGCATAGGTTTGGTACACCTGTGAGCGCCTCCCCCCGACTGGTTTGAACGTCTCCCTCCGTCGGTCGAAGTCCGAGCAGCGTGAATGCTTCCCTCCGACCAGCTTGGAAGTTCCGTCCGCTGAATCAGCGTTGCTTATGGCAATACCATACAGCTTATATGTGGTCTTTCCCATTTTCAAGAATCCTAGTTCTGTGATTGGCTTGATCTTGACCAATGAGCAAGCCTGTTAACTGTGTGTTATACTTAGCTAAACAACTAACTCGGACACATTTTAACTGTAAACAATACTTCTCTGTCCGGCCAATTTATACGAATTTGGACTCTCCGCCCCTCAGTCAGTTAATTTTTGGAGTTAAACGCGAGGAAGTAGCTTAAACGAACGAGCAGATCACGAGTTTTGTTTTGATATTTTTGTTAGTTAGTTAACGCAATCGATATGCTAAATAACTTTGCAAATGTGAGCTGGGTTTAAAGACATAATTACCTTTTTTCGTAATCCGGCTATAAATTTGCGATATTAGCCCAAAAAAATGCTACAGCATCGTCAACGTTTTGCGATTATCCTCGTAATAGCTCAATCTACGAAACCTCCCGCCTGACTGAAGAATTGCAGTATTACAAACGAGGTTTTATTCGATGTTATGATCATGATTGCTATTCTGCCCTAACCTAATTGCTTTTTTATCCAATCATAATCAGGTACAAGTTATCCTGGGTTATATGAAGCATTTTATTATTGGTTGAGAATTCGCTGTGTCAACGCGCTAATTCCAGCATGGTATGTCTCCACTTCAAGTGGCAGTGAAGTTACCGACGCACCATTGCAGTATGCACGTTTACATACACGCGGAAGCTTGAAGTCATTCCCTCCCTCGTGGGTGATAATGCATTCCATGACCTTTTGTAGTGTCAGGAAGCACTTGTCTAATGTAGTATTCTTTATCTCGCAAAACGCTGTTTCCACAGCTTCTATCAGCTTATCTACGTCGTTGGTCGGGTTCTTGTACTGCAGCGACTGTATAGCGTTGAAGAACCCTAGATCCAGGATGTTACAGTCAGGAGAGCGTGGTGGCTGGCACTCCATCTGAATGTTCCAACCCCGTTCTCTTCCCGCCGCCACGACTTCTTCATGGTCTTCACTCACGTGGGGTCCGGCATTGTCTTGCTGAACACGAATGACATTTGTTTTCCTCCCTATATACAATTAACAAAGTATGTGAGTCAGCAGTGATTAAAAATTAATTAATAAACTTCAGTTTCATCTTACCGGGCCATTGACTGCGAATAGCAGGAAACACTTTGTTCTTCAGCAAGTCCACATATACGCGCCGCGTCATTGAAATACTCTTCGTGATCGATGTGCCAGCAGGTCTGTTGACGGAGCTTCGGAGTGCCACTGTGTGGTCTACAATTGGTCAGATGCCAATTTCACCATCAAAATAACGATTTCGACCGAAATCGTAGCGTGGGCGAGCAACCGCAGCCAAAAACATTACTTTACCGATATACCGCTTTTTTGGGCACGAGCGATAAGGTAGATTCTCATCAGACGCAAGGCAGTAGCGGTTTGACTCCTTGTACATGTTAAACCATTTTTCATCAATGTGGACAACGTCATACATAGAGTCAAACCGGAACGAACGTGCTCCTACAACCAGAAGCATATACAAATACAAGTTATTAATAAATTAAATTATAAGATAGTACAGCTTATAATCATAGTGAAATACGTACCGATGAGTCGACGCACGTGGTTAAGAGCGAACGACAACCTCTGGTTCTTGTCAGCGTGGGCTTCACACGTGAGGTGACCCGCCGGAAAGACTTGACCTTGAAGTAGTCGTGTAGAGTCGAGCGCGAAATGTTTGTAGCTTCAGCCAACGCTCGGATGATTTGCCGCTTGCAGAGGGGCACTGCGGCGACAATCTGACCGAGTTCAGCGACAGTAAAACGGCGAGAACGTTTCGGGTAAGGCTGCCGTGGCGCTGTCAGCGCCTTGGGGCAACTCCTGAGTTTCCAGATGTTGTCGATGGTGCTGCGGCTCATGGTGAAGGTGTGCATGGCTAGCTTGTTGCTGCCGTAAGGGAGGCAGCCGTTTACACAGAGGTTAGACAGGAAAAGAGTGACAGCAACGCGCTTGTGCGGAGGGGGGTCCTTCTTCGTTGGGGTTCTGGGCATGATGATCGGAGGGGAGAAGTCTGGATGCAGAAAGCTCAAATGAGCTGAAGGCGGCGCCAAAATACTGATCGCTGCCAGTCATTTAGCTGAGTCAAATTTTGACCAATAAAATTCATGTAATATTTTGTGTGGCAAACAAAACAAAAAACTCGTATAAATTGGCCGGACAGAGAAGTATATCGTTATTTAGCGTTACAAAAAGAAACGTCGCCACCACTACTTGGTGCGCGGTTCCATTGGAAGAAGCAGAAAAAAGAGCCATGCCCCCACGACGAAGTGCTCACGCATCTTAGTAGCGCTCTCGTTCTTGAGCTGGCCCTTGATAATAGCGTACGGCGCTTGGCGATCGCTAGAACGCTCTAGAACGCTCAGAATCATGCAAAGTCTGCACCGCTATGTACTTATGGCCAGGTTCAGAGTGATGATCACTGTCGGATTTCCACAACCAGGAATCACCTGCAAGAAAAAAAGTATGACTGGATAGCTCTTGGTTTGAAAAGCTTTAATACATAGTTTAAGGTTTATTCGCTCAAATACGACATATCTAGCCACGAAAATCAGGTCGCTACGTATTTCTGGCGTGCACTGTATCAGGCCCTTGAGCGCTCCAGTACGACTGCAATCATATCCTCACTCTTCGACTGAATCAGAATACAGACTTAGCTTGAGAGTCAAGATGAGGGCTAGGTAAGATATCTGAAAGTGAGTTCCATTAAGTTAGTTGTTATTGTTTTGCTTATCTCCTCCTCCTAAGGCGCGTTCTTATTTAGAACCTGCAGGCTGGCCGACAAAGCTGCCCGACCCCTAGCAGTGCTGTATTAGGAGAGATCACAATGCCGAGAGCTCAGACTGACGCTAGGCGACATCTGCGCTTCATTTTCAAAGCCATTGGAATTTACTTTATAGAGATGCCCGCTCCATTCGTTGGACCGCAGCGGGGCTACTCTCGCCTAATGCTAATATTGATAGCCGTGGAAGATGACGGTGACAGCCGGCGTGAGCTGTTTGTGCGTACACGCCTGGTGTGGGACCAAGAAAGAGAGAAACTGCTGCGAGAGGGGCAGTTTGCTCGCTGCTTCCGGATGATCACATCGGCGCTCGGCAAGCTGTGTTCCATGATAGAGATGGAGCTGTGTCTTCAGCCCCGTAGGTGGAAGTTTCGCGGCGTGATCATTATGGTCAACCGCCTTCAAATGTTGCTACGCTATCTAGCAGGAGGCGCAGTCATTGACATCCGGCGCAGTCATTGACATCCGGCGCATTGGTGGCATAAGCATATCGTTGTTTTACCGACTTCTGTGCGACACAGCAACCGCAATCACCCGTCTACCAGAGCTACAAATTATATTTCACCTGTCATCTACAGCGCGAGAGTCAATTGCCCGTGGATTCAAAGCTGTGGGTGCGGAGGGTATTATAAGCGGATGCGTCGGTGTAATATCATCCAAAAACGTTGGAACAAGAATTAAACTGTAACAAGTTGGTGACGGGCAGTGACCCCGAGCGGCTGGATCGGCACCGATGGCGCGAACAGCAGACGGAGTACAACGAGTACACGCGCCAGAGGCTGACGACGATGAGTCGTGACCCGATCGGCGGACAATTGAAGGACGACGGTGGGACGAATGAGGTCTCAGGAGCTGCAGAGTGGATGGATCGGCAGCACAACGAAGTGGGTGAGCAGTCGAATGGGCGGGTTGGACGGTACATGGAGCTGCTCACTTCGAAAGTTGCCTCGGAGGGCACTAAGCAGAGTTTCGAGGGAGGTTCGAGGTAGAGGACAGCCGAGCTGTCCAAGTCGACTGAATAGCTGCACGGATAAGACAGGCGCCCGAGGCGTACGTCCAAGTGGCCAAGTTCGGCGTCGGCCAGGAAAACGTCATTAGGAACTCTAAGGGCAGCTAAGTGTAGACGACAAGTGGACGTAAATAAAGTAGGTGTCGATACCAGACGGGTACGCACCGGCGCGGACGACAACAGTTGTCTCCGACGGCCATTCGGACTTTGGACGTTATCAACACTGGGCATACGGCCAAGCCCGGCGGTCAGGGTAGAAGAAGACACGTTACATGGTGGTCATACAGGGGCGCTGATTTGAAATTTTTCCGAGACTAGAATGGCCAAGGGGAAAGCAAGGACGAAAACGAAGACGGCGGCGCCTGGTAGAGCAGTTACCCGATCGCAATCGGCTCCCAGAACGACGGGAGCGGTACACACTACGATAACGACGACGACGGTGGACGCTCCGGTCACGCAGACTTCCGTGTCGGTGGCAACAGGACTCCCCGTAAGCGATCCAGTGGCGGCAACCCTAGTAGGGAGTACGACAACACGCAGTGACACGCCTGTCTCAACAACACCCGGTGGAGTCGGCGGAGTCGACAATCAACCAACCATGACAACGTTAACGATCAGCGGCGGCACGACGACGGCGACGCATACGAGCGACAATGACGGCCCTCCAACAGCTGATGACTACGGTGGGTCGGCTGGAGCAACGGATTGATGTCATGGAAACTACGCGTACGGCATCCATAGTGCCACCACGGACGACACTAACGACGACGGTACCTCAAGTCGGGGTGACAGTAGGCGCGACTCCTGCGGTGCACACAGCAACTGTAACGGCTCCTGTTCCAGCGATGACAACGATCAACGCACCACCGGCGCTCGCCGCGCTCGGAGAAAGGATGACGACCGCCACGAGAACTACGAGGTCGAGAACATCAAGACGTCCACCATCACCTGGAGGAAGCAGTGGATCCAGTAGCGATAGCGACAGCAGTGGATCCAGCATGACCAACGATGACGGTCACTGTCGACGACACCGGAGGCGACACAGAAGACGACGAATTGGCCGACGAAGCTCAACGCACAGACGACACAGGCACTGGACGAGGAAGAACGCCAAAGAGGGACTTGCAGCCGTTCAAGCCCGCTGCGGGCGGAGTACGCGTTGAGACCTGGATTGCGAAAGTCGATTTAGCAGTTGAGGGTGGACGAATTTCGGGACGAGGAGATTGGAGTGATGAGGAGCTGTATTACGTGGTCGGCAACAAGTTACTGGACGACGCAGCCAAGTCCTGGGTTCAGATTAACAAGGAACTGTTTGAACACGAGCATACATGGACAAAATTGAAGGAGGCTCTGATCCGCAGATACGGCGAGCGGCCGGACCTTGCGCAAGCCGAGTGGAGAGTAATGCAACGAACCATGCAGCCTGGCAAGACCTTCGCTGACTTTGCATCAGGTCTCCGAGATGCAGCTGGCCAGAACCAGGTGAGAGAAGAAACCTTGCTGGGCCAATTCTACCGCGGACTAGAGAAAACGACACGGCAGCTCGTAAAGCTAGCTCCTGCGCCGACGACCCTTGGCGAGGCTGTTGATAAAGCCACGAAGATCGATGACTCAAGTTATAACGTTGCTAGAGGCAAGCGGAATATTGGACAACCGTGGGCTACCGCAACGACGCAGACAGCAGTGCAGAGGACGGTACGGCGGGGGCTATGCGGGTTATTCCAGGCATTGGCAGCATGTCAGCCGACATCGCGGGCGCCCCGACAGCAGACAACACCGAGATTGTAGAAGAGTATGCGTACTTCACGAATCCCCAAGGCGTCTTCGACAGAAACAGCAGCGTCTGGGTGGCACCAGCTGGGATGGCGTGGAACGGCAAATTCTGGAAGCTGAATAAGAAGGACCGACAGCGAGAAAATAAGACGGCGGCCTTCGACCAGAAGTCGATGGGCAAACGGCGTGCGGAAAAACAGGAACGGAGGATGAAGGTAATGATGGTGACCGCGAGCGATGCATCCAGCGATGACGAGTACGAGCCTACACTACCTCCGACAAAAGGAAAGAAACAGAATGCTTCTGTGTGGCAGGTCAATGCTTCTGAGCGAACAAAAGACGCGCTATCAACTCGTGCAGCTGCGTTACCTGGTAAACAACCAAGCGAGCCGTACCGATGTTTTGCGTGTGGCGCAGATGGCCACTTCGCGAGAGAGTGTCCGGATGAGGCGGCGAAGGCAAGGAACGACGCCTACCTGGCTGGGCGCAAGGCGAAGACCGATCCCGCGGAAAACGCGGGCCGGGCGCAGTAAGGGGAATACCGCGTTCGGTACCACAAACGATTCCCCGGCGAGTGGTGCGAGGTGTGGAGGCCTTGGCAGGTGATAGAGAGCAGGAAGTCCACGGTGCTGTAACGTTAACCCCACCCCAGGATAAGGCGGCCTGTGAGGACTAGCGGATGCACGGCAGTAACCAGATGAAGCGGCCGGACGGTACGAGTATGAACGAGGGCGGAGAGCAGGCGCCAGCGGAGACTCCAGTTGCGTTGATGCAGAAATTCTTGGCAACGGATAGTAGAGCGACGCGCGCTACCAGTAATGACAGGATGCAGAGCGAAACAGTGGTAAGGGTCGCGCGGGCGATCGGCGCGCAGCTAGTTGGAGAATCGAACAAAAGAGATGGCGATCGTGCTCGACGGAGTGTGGTGACCGTGCGACCGGCGATGACGGCATTACGCTATGTGCACCAGGACGTGAGCGAGGGAAAAGGAATACGAAGACAGTCGGACGGGCGAGGACATATAACTGGGGAAGGCGGAAAACCGGCAGCGGTCGCGGAGGCGACAACGCCGACAGCCGGCAAGTCGCAGCCTGATGACGGGCGGGGGCATGAACAGCCGAGAACTCTGGATAGCAGCTCGCAAGTGCAGTCAGTGGGGAAACAGTTGCGCAAGAACGAGAAGAAGAAGCGCGTACAGCGTGCGATGCAGAAAGCCGAGGCGTCGCAAATTATTGGCGAAGACGTTGACCAGGTAGTCGTGGCACTGAATGAAGATCGGCGAGAGCGACGACGGAGGCAGGCACGAGACGCCCGACTCGACCTGGAAGCTCGACGCCGACAGCGAAGAGATGCTGCACGACCATGGAGAGGCGAGCGAGCTAAGGTGAGCCTCATACAACAGAATCAGCGTGGTGGCGACGGTAGGCAAGATGGTGATGACGATGAACTGGGGAAGGCGGCGGCCAGTGACGGGCTGCCGACAGCCGAGATGGTCGTAGACGGTGAACGTGTGCAGGTGAAGCTGAACAGTGGCGCCCGCTATTCAGTGGCCGGTACTGATTGGATTCAGCGCGGAGAACGAGTGCAACAAGCGGCTCCGGTGGAGTGCGTGGAGGGAATCGGTGGCTTTCTGTTGGACGTGCTGGGTGTGTGGACGTTTTGTATAAGGAAGGCCTACGGCCAATTAGTGCAGGTGAAAGCATACATAATTGAGGGTTGCACGGACGAGTTCCGGATCGGGGTTGACTTCATGCGTCGACACCGAGCAATGCTAGACTTCGAGCGAAATGAAGTGCGGTACTTTGATCATAATGTGCAAGTAGTGATCCCGTTCCGTACAAGTGTTGGTGACGGTGACACGAAGGTAGCGGCGGTGCGACTAGTGACATATACACGCCTCATGCGAAGCTCCGTGACGCCCATAGAGATGTCAGTCGCGACTCCTAATAGGAAGAAGGCGTATTCGCACCCATGGGGCAATGCGCTACAGTGATGTTGGCCACCACACTGACCACAGCTAAAGAAGGTAAGGCCCTGGTGCCAGCCATAAATGTACACGGTGGACGAGTCAAGCTCCCAGCGAGGAAGGAACTGAGCACATGGGTACCAGTAGACGCCGAGATGCAGGTGTTGGCTGTGAATGGGGAAATGGAGCGGAGCCGATTGAACGAGTGGCTCGAGTCATTAAGGGACAGTGAAACGCCGTTGGATAATGAAGACAAAGTACGAACTGGGACGGAGGAACCCACGGCACGCGAGCTTGTCTTGAAATTGCTGCGGGCGTACCGGAAAGTTACGACTAGCGCAGGTGACTGTCCACCGGTGACAGCTCTTGATGTAGAGCACCATATTGATACGGGCGACACCGCGCCCATTATACTCAAACGACGACGGCATGCTCCAAGAGAGGACGGAGTTATCGAGAATAATGTAGCCACAATGCTACAGGCTGGCGTGATCGAAGAGGGCAATGGAGCGTGGGGATTTCCAGTGGTGTTGGTCCGGAAAAAGGACGGCGAAGTACTATTTTGTGTTGATTACCGCGCGCTAAACAAGGTTACCAAGAAAGATGTATACCCACTTCCCCGTATCGATGAGACTGTGGAGGCACTTGGAGGAGCTCGGTTATTTACAATACTAGATTTACGGTCGGGGTATTGGCAGATCAGCGTCGCGCCTGGTGGGCGTGACAAAACCGCGTTCACGACAAAACGAGGATTATACAGATTTGTGCGCATGCCTTTTGGTCTAATGAATGCCCCATCCACTTTCCAATGAATGATAAACGGACTGTTACGAGGTCTCACGTGGACGACCTGTCTCGTATACTTGGACGATATTGTAGTGTGTACACGATGTGGTATTGAACGGCATATTGTAGAGCTAGCTACGGTACTGGAGCGACTCTCAGTGGCAGGATTGACGCTTAAACTGAAGAAGTGTATGTTCGCCACGACATCGATAGAGTACCTCGGGCACGAGCTCAGCAGTGAAGGTGTACGACCAGTAGAACGATTAGTGAAGTCGGTATCGGAGTTTCCGAGGCCTAACAACCTCGTAGATGTGAAGCGCTTCGTGCATCTAGCTGGGTACTACCGGAGGTTCATCGAAGCGTTTTGTTCGATAATAGCCCCGATGACACGACTCCTGAAGAAGGACAGTGTGTGGGAATGGACCGAAAATCAAGAGTTCGCGTTCGAGAGAGTGAAGGCGGCTCTAACAACTAAACCTCTGCTCGTTTATCCGAATTCCGAGCTCCCATTCCGTCTGGTGACGGATGCTAGTAAAATTGGACTCGGCACCTGTTTAATGCAAAATCAGGGACGAGGTTGGCAGCCGATTGCTTTTGCAAGCAAAGTGAACAGCCGCGAGGAAACCAATTACTCGATTACAGAGCTTGAATGTCTGGCAGTGGTTTGGGCGGTGAAATTATTCCGGCCGTATTTGTACGGAAGGACGATCACCATTATCACAGATCATTCGGCGCTGCTGTGGTTAATGACACGCCCGAATCTGGCCGGGCGACTGCACAGGTGGTCCTTAACCTTACAGGAGTATGAGTTCGAGATTTTATACCGGCCGGGCTCGACCAACGTTGTGGCCGACGCACTCTCTCGAGCACCTGCGGTGGTATTGGCGGCGACTGGCCGAAAGGGACCTCGACGGCGAACAAAATGGGCGGCGCGGGCGGCTGAAGTGACCGAAACCGAAGGAAAAACTGAGGACGATGACCCTGTCCGCACGCAGACTGTGAATGAGGACGAGGGTAGGATGGAGACGGACAAGTTGGCGACGCTCGGTGCGGTGGCGGCGAATCACTTGGCAAGGGTCAACGCGATGGCGACAGACCCGCTGGCGGCAGCTAACGCATTGCAGACGGATCAGACAGCACTGATGGTGGAAGTCAACTCGCCAACCGACACGGTGGTGCCGGGCAAGGATGAAAGGACGCAGTGGACAGGTGGGTGGGCAGGAACCGACAGGCCCCTGACCTGTATGTCTAAGCGACGTATGGAGGCGGCGGCGGTGGCACAAGAAGCTCGATCAGTGGTTGGACGAAGCACAGAGCCGACGAGCACGAACGACAGAAACAACAAGGTAGTGGCGGCGGAAATGTACGCGAAGGACACAGACACAGCTTATCTGGGCGAGAAACCGGTGACAGCGAGAGGTGCGGACGCGACGAGCAAGAGCAGCTTGCCTGACACACAGCAGGAAAGATCATCGGACGACGCGCTGGACTCGACGGTACTGGGTGGCGATGGTGAGCGACGGCCCCGAACAGTCAGCGCAGCGACAACGACGACTACGGTAACGACGGACGGCGCTTGACGCATACGACGATATGTGACCTGGGCCACGCCGGAGCAGGAAGTGCTGAACCCCAACTCGCATACTGTGGTGGAGTCAGACTTAGCACGAGCGGAAACGACACAAGCAACGTCTTCAAATGAGAGGTTGACCAACAGACAACCAAGCAAACGACTGACGGGTGATGCGACGGCTACACAACAGAGGCCAGCGGCGCGACGAACGCCTGCGGGACGACGAACAACGGGGACAAGCACGACCACAGCAAACTCAAGGCTGGACCTGGACGACGAGGAGACTGTGCTTCCGGAAGGCACGCTTCTACTAAGCGACGACGAAATCGTGGCGGTGCAGAAAAGCAGCAGACTAGTGCAGAAGCTTGTGGCGATGGGCAGCTACCAAGGTCTGAAAGTGGAGCAAGATGATGGCTTGGTGATTGTGCACACGAAGGATGGACGATGTGTAGTATCGCCCCCGGACTTTGGGCGGTTGTGTTTAAGGAGATGCATGGGTCTGTGTGGGCGGGCCACTTGCGAGGACCACATACATACATACGGGCGGGTGGCCCAGCTGTACAGGTGGCCCGGCCTGCAAAGAGAAGTTAATCAGTGGGTACGAAGATACCAGGAGTGCGGCAGTCGCAAGGCACGACCGCGCGAGGTGATTCCTCCATTGCGGAGTATACGTGGAGGGGGTGTCGGTGACCGCTGGGCACTCGACGTTGCAGGACCCTTCCCCGTAGCAGACGGTGAACACGGATATGTAGTAGCAGCAGTCGAGTACGTAACTCCTGTAACGGGGTTACTTGAAGACTGCCCTGGCGCTCTTCAAAGATGTGGTGACGTACCACACACTATCTCCACGTTGTGGTGTAGCAGGTGCCGGGTATTTTCGTAATGGACTAGCGATGGGGCGGGATAGGACGCACGATCGAGATTTGATGGAGGTCGAGCTTGGAGAGATTGGAGCTGATAGGTAGGAGTATGGAAGCTCGGTGGACACCATCGTGGTATCAGTTTTATTAATCCGGACCGGCAAGCGGTATGGTGTAATTATTTTGATATGCCCAATCGCGATTATGGCTGCAATCGCGATCATGACTGCGATCGCGATTACGACTATGATAGCAATCCTGATCACAATTGGCGGTCGTGTTGTGCAACTTTGGTGGCGCATCCGCAATTATTCGGGATTGAGAATCAGTGGGACATCCTTAGGGAATGGTTAGAAAGTCTGATAGGGAGAAGGAGGAATAGGAAGTAACGATACATAATAGAGAGAAAGGTTCCACACGTGGCGTTCGTTTATTCCAGGCTGGGAAGCACACTGGCCCTCCTGACGGCGTTGGACTCACCTCGTCGCGCACGGAAACTACACGGAAGCCCCTGGATCGCTTGGTCAGGTGCACAACCACTTACTCCACCCAAGAAGACCCCACCATAGGAGGCGGCAAGCACGTGAGGAACACACCCAAGGACCCCTTCCCCGCACCGCGTAAAGGATATCAGCGTGACCGTCACACACACACCACTCCCGGAAGGAGCAGTCCAGCTCCACATTCCACCTTGATATCCTTCAGTGAACACCTGAAGAGCGTAACCCGCCCCGTCGCCGGGTACACAAGGTGACTACAAGGTTCTGATCACACGGAGTACCCCCTCCGATAGTCGGCAGTTCGAGTGTACCGCTGGCAAGATTTAGCCACGTTAGCGATTTTCGTGAAGCTGCTTCGCCACAACGTTATCGACGCTCATGACCATCCAATACGGCAGATGCACAAACTATATAGGTTAAACTAATGGTGACATTGTATTGCATGCTAATTTAAGGCCCACCTATAAAAATATTCAGTCTTTAATCTACTTATCTTAGCCAATAGTTCCATCAGACCAGGGACGACTGAGCTGCCGTTCACTTTGAGTTTGAATACTCTAAAGCACGCTTCCTTAAAGCAAGGTGCTGTGTAACCCCCGCCACAATTGGTCACCTGCTTCTTGCCCGGCAGACAACAAATCCCTGAAATACCATGATCACTCACAAACACAAGACCACATGTTTTCAGCACATTCAAACACCCATAACCACACTCCAATGACAGGTGACCACAAGAATATGCAAAGCAATCATCCAATAGCTGTGTGCCAGCACAAATGAGCTTTTATATATAATCCGGTAGATCTATTTTGTGGGTTTCATCCAATTAAATCTCTCTAATCCGACGGATTGACTGGAAGAGCTCACTCAAGTGTTAGCTTCGTTGATATTATTTCACTTCTAGAAACGCTGTCACTCCGTTCACCACTCCCCCCGCATCGCCCACCAATCACCCCGGTGTCCAAACCCCGCTCCTGTAACCCCTTCTGCTGTGACGTTCCCGCTGAAGACACAGCGCTGCTGCAGCTACAAGGCATGAAGACGTGGAAGACGGTCAAGAGTCAGCTGATGTCGTGCACGGCTTGCAGCAGCAGCGCTCCGCACCCAATGCACTACAAGCTCCTGTGCTGTGTGTACGAGAACTGAAAAACCGCTGTTTCCTACATGGCATTCCCATGGCGAATGAAGGTGTTAGTCTGTCAGGAGACTAGCAGCGTCGATATGTGCAAGTTCGGCGACCACCATTCGTGATGAGGCCGTCGATCACCCCACAGCAGCGAGACTTCATCTAGGATCTCGCTCGTGAAAATCAATGGCGCTGCATATTTAACACTCTCTAGGGCGCGAGTTTGATCTCCGGCTAGCTGCACTTCATTGCCTCCGCACGTTGCAAAATATTGTGAACCACTATCGGCGAATTCGTGCGGCGGCACTGACAAGCATAAGGCAATCGTATAGTCCGTGGTAGTGTTGCATTTAGTGAACGTGAAAGCGAACATGACGTCATTATGGTCGCTAAAGACTACGACAAGTCTGGTGTGCCCAAAATACAGAATGACTCGAATTCACGGCCGTATCTCTTGAACATGACCACGACAACTCTACTCCAAAATGCTGTTCGGGAGCCCAGAACCTTCGTATTGCACTTGGACGCAATGTTCAAGCTGGACAGCGTCGGGTACCCCGTGCTTGTCTGCGGCATTACGGACGCCACCCGGTGATTCCACTAGGTGGCGCTGTTTATTACGTCGCAGCTCCAAAAGGTAACTACACAGTCGCACTGGTTGCGCGCTGTGGTATATGTATGCACGTGCGAATTGAACAGAGATGTAAGTGGAGTACGTGCTAAGTGATGCAGGCTAGGCCTTGAACAACGCATGTCGCAATGTCTTCGACGCTTCATCTATCTAAAGTGCTACTATTATGTAGTCGCTAGGTTGCGTGAAAAAACACAAGGACTATATGATTGTTGTATTGTTGCCCAGCCGCCGTCTTCAGCTCGGACGAAGAGCCTCGTACGACGGTAAATATGAGGAACAAAATTTTGCAAGAGTGACCAACTGGTAACCCACAAAATATCATAAACACAACAGAATCTCTGATCGACGCTGTGTAGTCCAGCGCAGCACACTGACAGAGATGTGTGCCACAGGCATCACGATTCAAAACTGCTGCGATACTGTTTAACCAAAAACTTAACATAACCTGTTCGCTCTCCATCCGCTCGCTCATTCAAGAACACGCATCTTGAGTGCGTCATTTGCAACTAGTTAGGATCGAACCACCAAGTTGGAATGGTTATTAGAGTTAAATCCTCACCGGGGTCGGTGACACAATAAACATCACCCAATATCAAGAGCACGCATCGTAGGTGGCCCGGCGGGGACGGAGTGCGTTGTCGGTGACTGGCGACAGCGTGACACCGGTGGATTGCGGCGCGAGGATGGCATTGGCGCCAGTTCCGAAGCGCGTCATCTGTGGCTTGCAGCGCGATGTGCGGCTTGTAGGGAGGGGCTGATGCATCGCTTACTGCAATCTGCTAAAGCTTTCTGAAATAGTTTCTGTTTTGTGTGCTTCAGTATGTGTAGATACAAAGGGAAATGACGTTAAGTGTTTGTTGCAACTACTTTCTGATGTTTTTCTTTACTACAAACGTCACATTCATACGGCAAACGCGCTTCAAATAAGTTGGATCGCGTGGATGACGTTTTGTGGCCACCCCACATTTGGCAAGGCGTTTCCGGTTGACGAGAATATCATCGGCCGCTTCATCCACTACACTCCATGGCTGCTGTGCAAACAGTGAGTAGCTGCAGTAGCCAGTTGCAGCATGGACAATATGCAGAACGAAGATCAACTGGCTAGTCTGAGCACGGTTGGTCCTCGGCTTCCATATGTGCGCGGTTGGGAGCCAAATTGAGGGGCGATAATCATGTCCTCTCTCGCGCGGTTCAGCTCGGGGGAAACGTACGGACAGAGAGCACAGCACGGACGTGAACCAAGTCGGTGTGACGTCAGGATTCGCCCGAGATGCCGGAGCCCGTGGAGCGGTTGGGCTTCTCATTAACTGGATCAGGGCCAGTGGATTATCCGGTCTGTTATCGGTCAAAATGCGTCGGCGACGAAGTCTCGTCAGTCACGATTGAGTGACATGACACTACAAGGAGGAACTAAACCCTAGCTCAAGATCCATACAGACAACCCTTCGATAATGAAGTCTTTGGTGGCTGTCTGCGAGTCTTCGGCGAGTCTCTCCAACCGATGGAGACCACACGAAGAGCCGGGAGCTTCATAGAAAAATCCAAAATAGACACGTTTATACTTCATATTTGTAAAGGAATAAAAGAAGATCTAAATACAACATTATCTCCCTGTGAGCAAGAATATCGAACAGTTTTTCCTTTCAAGCACGAAAAGGGTGAAGTCCAGCTATCGGTAAGTACACGAAATCTTGGGTAAACGTGATAGGAAGGATTATGTCGTGGCTAATGCTGCTGGACATTTGTTGGTTGGCCTACAGGAATCACGGCACACTAAGAAACAGGCAACCCGGTGCAAGGGCAAGAACTAAGGCCTTCATGTTCTATTGCCCGACAAAGCCAACTGAGTCTTCGCGAATTAGGTGGGAGTATGCAGTATGTTTTGGACGAGCTCCTACATGACATCGGAGTCAGCGTCGCCCAACAGAAAGTCAATACTGGAATGAGTAACCTATTTTGCGAGAGCAGACCGCGGCGGCAATGACCTCTCGCCTGCAACGTCGTTGGGCTGGTGGGTCGAAGCATGAAGAGCGGTAGCGCCATTGCTCGGTGTCCACCGCACGCGAGGAGTTTAACGAGGATTCATCCAACCTTCAGCTGCTAGGGGTGAGTATAGTCGTACTTCAGCGCCCGGTTGAATTGCCCAGACGGGTTGTTCGTAGTAGCGAAGCCAGACCGAGAGTGGCAGCATTGCCAGTAGACGAACTTGCCCTCCAGTCACTGCGCCTACACGTACGAGGTGAAGATAGCGAAATCTATGTATCTGGTCTACTTGTCAAGCATAGCTACCTTACGTCTCGTGTACTCTGCCTCACTCAGCAAGAATTGCCGATCGTATATGCCGCGAATGCTTCTTTTCGAACACGTGGCCAGTGTACCAGCCGGATGTCCAGTCCGCGATGGAGAGCAAATTGCCATGAATGGTGGTGAATATCGTTGACAGCCTCCAGGACTTTCCAAGGCTAAACAGGGACCTGGCGTATTTTACTGTCACGAGTATATGCCGGCCGTTGTCTGTACCAAGGCTACATGTATTGTGCCTTTCTGCCAAAACACCCTCCGTTTTAAAGGTCCTACGTAGGAGGAGGGGTCTTACGAAAGCTCTCCTAACCTATTGATAGCGACTAAAGATTGTCTTAACCCAAATGTTAAAGATAAGACTGTTCATGTGATATAGAAATATGACCAAAAACAAATTGAAATTTAAGTATGCAGACTGGGTCTGGTTTGTACACGCCTGCTTAGCCCGACAGCTAACAGGTGACGCGGTTCAACCCCCGTTTCTGTAGGGAGCTCGACGTTTGAGGTAAGTGTCGTGTGCAAGTCCTCCGTCGGTTCCGAGACATAATTAAGTGTTCAAGCGATCCACCCCTCTCGAGGGGTGAGTACCGTGTGGAACAGTCGGGGGAGAGTTTCTGGGAGTATAACCTCCTTGGAGGTTCTGTCCAATCAGCGTTCGGCGGATGACAGATGGGATCGTTCCCTGTGTACAAGCGTTCTCCATTGGCTAGAGCCCCTACTTTATTGCATAAAATTGCACCACCGTTTTAATACAAAAATCAAGATAGTTTGACAAAAAGAAAACCATTCCATGAGATAATAAACAGATCTTAGAGACATCTTTAAACATTTGGCTACGATCTCTCCCGTGCCCATATGGTATCCTGAACTTTTGGCAACTCTCCCGCAAATGTTGAGGTCATTCTCCAGACGTGCAGCAAGAGTATCACTCCCAGCAATTCTGACGTGCCGCCAAATAATCAAGAACGGTGAACCTCTCACTTCATGCCGAAACAAGACCGACCCGGTCGAGTTTCCCATTGAGGTCAGGCGCGGGTTTATAGTGTTCAAGGCTCAAATCGCGACGGAATTTCATCAAAATCTCCCGGACGAGTGACAAGCAAAATTTCAGTGTTTTCCTCAAGCCTTCGAAGAGTGCCCCCAACGCGATTTTCTAAGAGTTGGATGTGGAAAATAACGATAGCCGAATATTTAAGGCCTGGGGTCTCGCTCAGCTTCGCCTGCACGGTCAGTCTGACTTTATTTTGATGCTCTTTGTGTATGCCGCGAGGGCAGCAGATCCACTCACAATCACGATTCGGAGGGCGACAGAGAATCGGATCCAAGAACAAGATCCTCGCATAGCCGCACTATTGGCTGAGCGCAATATTCTAAGTGGGCCATCTACATGACGACAATGCAAGCGCGGCATCCCGTTGATGCACCGCTGCAAGCTCCCGGTAACACAACTTTTCGCCAACTTCAAAATATCGATCAACTTACCCACGCGGTGCAAGCCAATCAGCAGGCCGATCAAGCAAATGTGACTCAAATTTCAGGTTGATCAAGGTGATGGTCCAAGGTTTTGTTCTCCAAGAACATGTCCATGTTGGAGATCTGCGAGAGGTACTTGGATTACCATCTTACAACCTGCGACTTCCATTTCGGGATCCGGTGAATTTCGAGACACCAGCTCCGGTCGAAGACATGGAAGATGTCGACCACATTGATATTCCACAAGGCAATGTCTGATGACTAGGAAGTTCGATAAGCGCCCAATATATGACCTTCATTGACAATCACTTATTTTAATGCTAAGTTTGTTTCCTTCGTATCCACAGTGTCCGTATAAATTTAATCCCACTTCTTCTTTTTACCTAGTATAGTAGTACATCGCGACATCAATGACTGTCAGCGGGTTTTCCCGAGAAGCCATGTTTGCGTGACGCTGGATCCATCGCTTCAACAACGAAAATCTGACTTCAATCGCATTTAAATCCGGTGAGTATGGGGGTAAAAACAAACAATAACGCGCCAGTACGGTGAATAAGCTCTTGAAACTCATTGTACATGTGAATTTTGGCGTTGTCTAAACCAACAATCGATCTCGGCAGAAGGTATGGGTTGAGATATGGTAAAATCTTTGATTTGAAAGTTTCGTGAAAATTCATTCTGGTAAAAGAATCCTCCGTTGTGCCCCAGACAAAAAATCCTTGAACGTCGAAAGCGGCAAGCACTGATACCCGCTTGCCTGTAGAAAATGGTATGGACACAATTGCAGGAGTTTCTCGTGCGGACCATGCATGTTTCCGAAGCAATGGTCTAGAAATTAACAGCATCAAGAGCCCTCGTGGACCGCCAAAGGCTTAGCCGATGGACAGGGCGTCTTGCCCGGCATGTGTGGCTACAATATACCACAGCAGCCATCGCCGAGAAGTCGTCGCGCCGTACGGGCTTCGACTTCAGTAGTGCCACTCGGCACTACTGGACCGGTGGTTTAAGTCCACGGCCGAGATCGTGGCCAGCTGGCGGTTTCTATAAGTACCTCCTGTGTGGGTAACCAAGTTCCACACGGAGTCGGTAAGACTCTTGCCACCACCACCAAGACGTGGGTAACTTAGTTCCACGTCCTGATGACCGCCGACGACACCGTCGCCGCCGAAAGTCAGGTCTGGGCACGTACCAGACCGGAGTCGCAATGAACGACTCGGAGCTATGCTCCTCAGACACGGTCGGTTCGATGGTGCAGCCGGTTATCAGCTGCTACCATGTCAGCATTGCTGAACCTTGTATGCCGAACCGCAAGCTGCGCTTGGGTTCCGAAGAACCCAGTGTTTCAATTCACGGCACGAGTCACATGGTTGAAGTCGTGCCTGGCGCAATGTATATCGCGCCCGGTCGCCCAGACCTTAACTGAAGAGGAAGACGCGGGTTGAGCTTCCTGTGTGGGTAACATAGTTCCACACACCAGTCACGGAAGAGGTGAGCCCATGATGGTTTCACCCGACGTGGGTAACATCGTTCCACGTCAAGTCGCACAGACTCAAACTGTTCCCGGGCTGGATGAATTCCAGCCGCGGTCGACTCGGTCACCCCGGAGGGGGATCGATCGTAAGAGGGGGAGGGGTTCGGAAATACCTCTCCTCCCAGGTCTCTAGAGAGACTAGCTTCCTCACGGAAGCTGTTGTTGGCATGAGCCAACAACCGTACAGCATCAGTGCTGCACGCTTGCGGCACTTGAGGCAGCCGCGGTATATTGAGCACGCGGCGTACCTCTGGCGTACGGGAGCACAGACCCGTACGCCGACGCGGTCACATGTGGTGATGAGTGCCGTGCATGCTTGCACGCACTCGAAACATCTCAATGTTCTAGTGGTAGCCGTAGTACACGGCGAACCACTGACGTATGGGCTCACAGGCCCGTACGCCATCGTGGTCTTGAAAAAGACCGAGTGTCGTGCAGGCTTGCACACACTCCGACCGTGCCCTGGTCTTGGCGATGCACGAAGCAATCGCCGGACCAGAGTGAAGGTGGTAGAGAGTGCATGTAACTCTCCACCATGCGATGGGTACCTCGGTGTCGATGTCCGACACCGAAGCGTCTATGGTACGACGACCTAGACGCGGGGTGGAGCTTGCTGCTCTACCCGAAATGCTCTTAGTGATGAGCAGGCTGTTAATGCCAGCCGTCGTATCACTACGTCGAAGCACGATGCTTAGTGCTTTGGTCAACGAATGACCTGAGCGCGTGTACGGCGCCGATGCTTCACGCGCTCAGCCATGACTAGCGTGGCCCATGCGGGTTCGCTATCATGGCAGGAGGTGAGCTGCGAGTTCCCTCCACTCTTGGGCTATGTGATGCCCGGGATGGTGTCGACCCACACGGGAGACACAAGACACACGAAGTGTCAGGGAGGGCCCACGGCTCCTCCCAAGTGAACTGCAGGTGGTCAAGGAGAACCACCGCAAGTTTGGATGCAGTAGCATCCCGTGCCGAAGCACTGTGCGCTTGCTAGCGCTGCAACGCGAGTTGCTAAGGACGTCGGCTTCGCGGCCGGCTCGCAGTGTCCGCCACGGACACAAGTCACTGCGTGACTGTCGAGAGGGCGCGCCAGCCGTGCTGTGGCTGCGCCCGGGAATTCCCAATTTGGGAGTTCCAATTCTCTCCCTTCTGATTGGAGAATAAGGTGTGATTCTCAGATAAGTGGGGGAGGATGTACCGGGGTACACCGACGTGTACCCATGTTACATAAAGAGTGACGGGATGTCTCTCTTTTGTGCCCATGGTACGTGGTACCGGTTGGCGGTGAGCCAACCATTGGGCACTTGTTTAGCTTTTACTATAGTTGACTTAGAGTTTGTAAGGATCAAGCTTGACTCACCTATAAAATATATTCAGTCATTAAACCTACCGTCTAAGTCGTAGTCGGTTCCCTTAGACCGGGAACCGTGAACTTGATGTTCACAGAGAGCTTACGTTCTCTAGCTCTTCCTCTGTGCAAGGTGATGTGTGCCCCGTAACAGGCAGGGGCTACGGAGGAGGGCGCCAATATCCGACCAAGCATGACCTCATTGGTAAAATCAAGGTGCAATGGGAGCAAATTCCTGTCAGATACCTTGAAAAGTTGGTGCTCTCCATGAAGAAGCGGTGCTAAAGGCAGACGGAAAGATGATCAATTATTGATTGTATGTGGTACACATAACTTCTCAATAGTAAAAATAAGTCAAAATAAGTGTGCTATCCTTTTGACCAGCCTCGTTTTCGAGGGCTTGTATAGAAACTCCCTCATTATGGCGCGGATTCCACTCAAATTTGATTTGCGGAATCAACGCATTGAGCACGTTAATTGGTTCGAGTTTAGGCGCCAAACTTGAAAAATTGACCGATTTATCCGGGAAAATATAGGGTGGGCTATCCTTTTGGCCAGCACTGTATACGCCTAACATCTTTTTCTTAGGACATACCTTAGGTTGGCCAAAAGTCGGGAAAGGCACAATACAGTAAGCTTACAGTACCGGACTGAGAAGCAGATCGTGTGTGCGCCACACCACTGATTATGCAGACGTAGATCATCATTCTCATCGACGGATTTTGAGTCTTTTCATTGGCTACAGAATCGCCACTATGATTGCTTAACTCCCCTTCCCCTCGAAGATTACGGCTTTCCCCATACGCGATCAATGTTGCCGTTGCTGTACCTACCGCCATTGCCGCCTTCTCGACCATTCCACATTTGTCTCCGCTAGTGCGCAAGTGAATTGCAGCATGACCGACTCGTTATTCCTCGAAGAAGTGGTCGGCTTCCTACACAACATGGACGACCCGGCGGTCACGGGCAGCGAGCTCCTCCAGTCACTCGACAAGAACGACGCGCTGTTGTCGCTACCAGGCAGCACGGAGATCGCGCTGCAATTGTTGGACGTGACGCCCATCGACGACCTCTTCGCACCTAATAATCAAGATATGCACACAGACAGCGACTGCACGTCCGTGGAGTGCGAGAGCGTGGCGTCCTCGTCGTCTCCTGTCAAGGGCGAGGTGGTGGACGTCCGCTCGAGGGACGCCATCCGCCGCAGCACGTACAGACAGAAACAGAAGGCACACAGGGACGAGCTGTACAAGCAAGTGGAGGAGCTTTCGCTCCAGCTCACGACGCTGCAGCAACAGAAAGACGCCGAGAAGGCCAGACAGGGAATGGGCCTAACCCACACGACAGTGTGGAAGGCGCTGGCCAACCGCCACCTGCAGGCCAGAGCCATTGCCGAGGAGCAACGACGCAGACTCCTCCTAGCAGTCGAGAAGAGATCCAAGTTGATTCAGGACCTGGGACTACTTGTGAGGAAGAGACTCAGTGAAGAGCATCCGGAGGGAGATGCGGGCTTTCCGACGAAGAAACCACGCACCGAGTCGCCCGATATGGCGCTGTACGAGGTGTACATCAAGGAACTGGACGAGATTTACGCCCAGACTGACAAGATGTTCCAGGACACAAGGATGGACCTGTACGACGACGATGTCCAAGGCTACTACAACCCTCCGCCACGTCGAGGCGTGAAGGACTTGGGCTACCATGAACTGGTGGGGAAACTGTCCACGCCGTTTAACTATGAACATGTGCGGTCACATATTGGTCGCGTGTGCTGCATGGAGAACCGCCCGGGCTGCGAAAAGGTGGAAGGTCCGTGGGTGCCAGCCAACACGACAGTCACCAAGAGCCGCATTCCCTCTGGTGTTGCAGGAGGTTCTCTCGTTTTACACGCCATTACGCGTCGATACAACGAGGCCAACCGCATTGTGGTCATCTGGCGGAAGTTTGTGGAAGGAGAAGGCGTGTTCGCCGGCATGCACTCCGATGAGACAGGATGGAGCATTGTGCGTCCGTCGCCAGCGGAGGGATGTGTCGGGACTGTCCTCGAGTCGATGATTCGATTTGTCCCGATCAACTTCAGCAGTGCAGCCTCTTCAGGCGCGACAGTGAGGCAGTTTACCGACGCGACCATCAAGGCTGGCGAGGACGACTGCCGAGCCTGCATTAAGAAGCTGGAAGAAATGCTTCTTGACGAAGCGCTTGGTGTGTGCTGAGTCAGCACTAGTAGGGAAGCAGAGCAATGCCACCGTCATGGCACATAATTTATGTTTGTTTGGCAGGAATCCAATCGATCGTTTTTTTCTGGTGCTTTTTAACCCAGGTCCAGTCAGCCGAGACCATGTCTGAGTTCCTGCTGCAGGATTCCTGCATGATGCTGACGTGGCGAAGCCGAGCGCGCAGGTGCCTTCTTTCGCTCAGGAGCGTACACGTCATGTAGTAGTACTTTAATGCACCAGCAGCCTTTAATCGCAATGAAAGTGGTCGTCACTACGGCGCTGCAGATTACTTGCGGCATCATGCAGCAGCTGATTGTGCCGCCAGCAAACACTCTCTTGGCCGCGTGTGGCTGCTGTTGACTTTACCCATCAGTTTGGGATTTGCCAGCCGCAAGTTTTCTCCCGTCCTGTTTGCGAAGCCAGTAGGCTGAGCTATATTAGAAAATGTCAAGCCTCGGAAGAATGGACGACTTTGTTCTCGATGAGCTGGTGGACTTCTTCCAGATGTCCGACGAGCTGGCACTGCCCAACGCGTTAACCTTTGGCGACTTGGGCCCGAGTGATCTCCTGGCAGACGCCGAGTCGCTGCTGAGCTCATCTGTACTGCCCCTCGACCCCATTGAGTCCGTTCAAGCAACCGCCGCAGGTGAGACCAAGCTCCCAGGTGCGGCCACAGGACAGCAAAAGCAGCGATCGAAGGATGCAATCCGACGCAGTGAATACCGCCTGCGACAGAAGGCCGAGAAGGAAGCGCTGCGGCGCGAGATCGACAAGCTGTCAGCCAAGCTGGACAAGTTGCAGGATTTGTCGCAAAACGACGGAGGCTTATCCCCTTCGACAGACATAGCGTTGTCGAGCTGCCTGTGGAAAGCGATTGCAAGTCGGCAAAAAGAAAACAGAGAAGCTGCTGAGGAGGAACAAGAACACTTGCGGGCTGCAATCAGCTCCCGTGCCTCGTTAATTCAGGACCTGTCCGGCTTTTTGAAAAAGCGAGTCCACGATGGAGCCATCACGAGCAGCGAGTTTGCAGATGCACCTCGTCTTCACAAGCGAATGCGTCTGGAACCGACAGACTCGGCGCTGTTCGAGACGTTTATCCAGGATCTCCACACCGTTTACTTGCAGACTGACGAGGTTATCAACGCGTGCGAGTTAGAGTCAACAGCGGAGACGGAAACGCCGTCAGTCACCAAGCACAAGGACGGAAGCACAGAATACTACCAGCACGCTGACCGACAAACGTTGCCATTCAACTACAAGCAGACCTGCCGTTCAATATGGCATGTGGCTCAGCTGAGCCATCGACAAGAAGACCGAGAGACCTACGACAGAGTTGAGGACCCGGACAACATTATAGCGCTCAAATTTCGGGTTACAAGTCGCCGCATGGGTGAAGCGGTGTCGCTGCTGCAGCGAGTTGTGGGGCGTCGTTTCCAGGAAGCCAACCGCATCGTGGTCGTGTGGAAGGTGTTTTCAGAGGGCGAGGGGCTCTTCCGAGGTATGCATTCGGACGAGACGGGATGGTGCCTGGTTCGCCCTTCCACCAGTGGCGTCATGGCTGGGACAGTGCTCGACACGTGTTTCCGTCATGTTCCCATGCACTTCAGCAATTCCTCCTTGTGCGAACCTGTGGCCAACGAGTTCACCGATATGGTCGTGAGCACTGGAGAGAAGGAGAATAAAACGGTGCTGGAAGCTTTGGAGAAGATGCTACTCGACGAAGCTTTAGCTGGCGTGAGGAACTAAGTAAATATCATGTTACCATACTTCATACTACGCATTACATCGGCGCCGGTGCGCTCAGGTATTAACTGTGTTGTACCAGTTGCTGTTGGGGCCCAGGTCGTTTTCATTTTTCAGTGACATCGATACGTCCACCACGACGGAGCAGCAACAGCGAGTCGAACACCTTCGGGTTAGGCTGGTGGGTGCGTGATATAAACGATTGTGCGGCACTGGTACAATTCTGTGCTTGAGGTTGCTTCAACATTGATCGAGCTGTGAAACATATTCACGGACTCGACACGGCTCCACCCACAGACCCGCCTTCAACGATGTCTGGTTCGTGCCAAGGTTCAGAAGGCCGACCACGTCCTTGCGGGGCGGCCAGTGGAACAACTACGTCCTGCACCTTCAGCGTCCAACTCCATCGGAGAGATTAAATTCTGTGGTGGTTCGCTTCAATGTGCAAACCTCGAATATAACGCAGCGACACCCTGTTTTCTTCTTCATCATATTATAACTGTGCTACCTCCTCTGCCAGGTCAGTCCAAGGCCCCTGCCGCAACGTTCTTGTCGTACCAAGTTGTGTAGACGGAGGCACCATTTTCGATTCCCCACCATCCCTTAAAATCGGTTTTGAGCCTGGCCGGTGTTTCTCCCATCTTGTACAAGTCCATAGTCTTGGTCTCGACCACGTCGTTCAGCCGTTTTGTCACAGCACCAGACAAACTGTTTCTCAATTGGCCCATGTAAGCCTTCATGCTATCTTAAGTGCTGGCTATGGAGATCGCTCTTTCTTCATCATTATCTCCGATGTAGGATTCGTCGCCACCATCGTCGTCTGTGGCATCGACGTTACCACGAACTCTTAGACTTCTTTTACCGTCAGCGATATATTCAGGGGATAATGCACGGGCCAGTAACGCAGGGGCTTCGATTGATTCCAACTTCGAGGTCGTCGTGGTATCGGCCGCGTCGGTGCTTGCTAGGAGGGTGACCACAGTCACGAGTAAAATCCACAACATCAGACGCATGACTGCAGCTGAAGGCGTACGACAAGTTGGTCGAGGGGTGTTGGTTCAGGAGAGGATTGAGAAATGACCCAATGCGGCTACCCGTTTCGCTCTCAATCAAACGGGTAACCTGTAGGCAGTCCGGCACCCCGAAGGAGGAGGGGTGACATCGTAAAACGGCGCGAGCGTTGAACTCACCGGGTTACAGATCCCCCTCGCCAATTTAATATCATCCGTGGAAGCTGTTCGTATTAAGTACAACAGCTTATTAACTATCAGAGCGGCGTGTTGTTATCCAACCAAACCTACCTGGCATAAACCTATAGCAATGCCTGTCATTTCCCAACGATACAAACAGATGGGAAAGCGTCCCAAGCAACTCGGGAACCTGGCGTTTGCGCAGAAGAAGAGAATCTGCGAATGGCACGACGAAGACTTCACTCTCACTCAGAAGCAGCTTGCTGCGAAAGCCCAGCGCGAACTCTGCCTGCTCAACGCACCGACGCAGGGGACGATTTCCAATATCTTGAAGGCACGTGAGCGGTTTATCCGTGCTAAAACTGCCGATTTGGAGTGCAAGCGTGCGCGGGTTGTTGCATTCCCTGCTGTTGACGAAGCGTTGGCCAATTGGGTGTTGCATTGTCAGTCCAGGCGCGTCAGCCTTAACGGAGATATGATCAGGTCATTCTTCAGCACGGCCTGAAGTATCAAATCAGGCTTCAAAATCTACTAAATATTAAATTTGGCAGATATTAAGGTTTAGTTCATACAACCAAAGGGAACGCAGTCGGTGGACGTCTCAACGTATTCATTTCGATGAAATATTATCTTAGACAGCTATTAAATTGGCGAGGGGGATCTGTACTTTCCAGAGCAACCGAGCAAAGCCCATGAAAGTGGATGTCAGCCGTCCTCCGCATCCTCTCGTTTTGATTTCATAAGAATTATGTAAAAGACCATGCCATAATCTGGAGCCCTGACAGCAGCCCTACAAATATCAATAGTGGCAGCGTGCAAAATCTGCCGCGTGAACATTTTCGTCAACATTAATACTTATAACTTGCACAGCGTGGTCCTGAATATGTCACTAAATGCCGACTGTCTTGCACTATTTGCTTCTTATTCCCCGATTTACCCACAAGATCCAGTAAAATGCCCGCCAACCTGCTCGTTGTTTTCGATGTTCCCGAGCCTCTCGACTGCTCCTTGCAGGATGGCCATGGTCGCAGATGACAAAAAGGGATCAGGATTTGCTCGTACATGTACTGTAATCGAAATGTTCACGCGGTTGGGATCAACAGAGCCAGGTTTCGCAAATTGCCACTCTTTGGTATTGGTATCCGGATAGGACTTCTGTGTTCTGCTTGTTTAAAGGATGAGGAGGACGGATGTCGTTTTCTATCACGGGCTTTGCTTCCGCTGCTCTCCTTCGAAAGTGCCTCTTACCCGGCGAGTCCAACGCTCGCCTCCGCCGCTTTGCATTTCACCCCTCCTCCTTCGGGGTGCCGGACTGCCTACAGGTTACCCGTTTGATTGAGAGCGAAACGGGTAGCCGCATTGGGTCATTTCTCAATCCTCTCCTGAACCAACACCCCTCGACCAACTTGTCGTACGCCTTCAGCTGCAGTCATGCGTCTGATGTTGTGGATTTTACTCGTGACTGTGGTCACCCTCCTAGCAAGCACCGACGCGGCCGATACCACGACGACCTCGAAGTTGGAATCAATCGAAGCCCCTGCGTTACTGGCCCGTGCATTATCCCCTGAATATATCGCTGACGGTAAAAGAAGTCTAAGAGTTCGTGGTAACGTCGATGCCACAGACGACGATGGTGGCGACGAATCCTACATCGGAGATAATGATGAAGAAAGAGCGATCTCCATAGCCAGCACTTAAGATAGCATGAAGGCTTACATGGGCCAATTGAGAAACAGTTTGTCTGGTGCTGTGACAAAACGGCTGAACGACGTGGTCGAGACCAAGACTATGGACTTGTACAAGATGGGAGAAACACCGGCCAGGCTCAAAACCGATTTTAAGGGATGGTGGGGAATCGAAAATGGTGCCTCCGTCTACACAACTTGGTACGACAAGAACGTTGCGGCAGGGGCCTTGGACTGACCTGGCAGAGGAGGTAGCACAGTTATAATATGATGAAGAAGAAAACAGGGTGTCGCTGCGTTATATTCGAGGTTTGCACATTGAAGCGAACCACCACAGAATTTAATCTCTCCGATGGAGTTGGACGCTGAAGGTGCAGGACGTAGTTGTTCCACTGGCCGCCCCGCAAGGACGTGGTCGGCCTTCTGAACCTTGGCACGAACCAGACATCGTTGAAGGCGGGTCTGTGGGTGGAGCCGTGTCGAGTCCGTGAATATGTTTCACAGCTCGATCAATGTTGAAGCAACCTCAAGCACAGAATTGTACCAGTGCCGCACAATCGTTTATATCACGCACCCACCAGCCTAACCCGAAGGTGTTCGACTCGCTGTTGCTGCTCCGTCGTGGTGGACGTATCGATGTCACTGAAAAATGAAAACGAGCTGAGCCTAGACGCCAACAATCTCATCAGTTACGATGCGGTCTTTCGTAGTGTCAGTCTCATTACACACGGCTTCCTGGATGCTCAGTGCCCGTGTGGGCGGACGTGAGGAGCACAACCGACGGACTTCGCTGGGCTCTTCGATGCGGGCGACCTGATTGCGATGAACCAAGACGAAATGCCGGACCTCCCCGAATCCAAGTTCGACCGAAAGTTCGCGCCTGACCCGAACGTGCACTTTGAGCTTCTGCAACTTCACGCACTTGGTCCTGAGCTGCATCTTCTCCCAGGGCACATCGGCATCATACGTTGCTGTCCATCGCCGTCTTGAGCTTCTGCGCTTCAGGGGCAGAGCTCGACCAAAGAGAAAACGCTGTGCGGTACGCCACGCCGTCATTTATTGCAGAAACACAAGGCGGAAAGGCTCAATACAATAGTGGATCGTTGACATCTCTACTCTACGTAAGCGTCTGCGTGACGAGGCTGAGATTGAGAAGTGGTTGTCGACTCCGATGGCGGCGCGAGTGGCGCAAGGTCAACGCTGAATACAAACCCACAGCCCCACGTGTACGCTCATTGCCGCTTGTATTTAGACTCCCTGCGCTGGTTGACACGAAGAACCCGTTTTCATACAAAGCAGCATTAATTATGAGTCGGTGAAGAGGATTGCTTGGTAAGAATGCAAGTGCCTTGAAGAGAATGTCTAGGTTCGATCCAATACGATTTCCAGAGTAGCTTGCTACAATGTCCAAACCTTGAATTTAACGTAGCGAAAACCCGTTTCCTTCTCTAGAGCATTTTTCGAACTACGCTACCTCCTTTGTAGTCCGACTCAGTCCAAGGCTTTGATAACCCCTGCCGCGACGTTTTCCTCATACCAAGCTCTGTAGTCAGCAACACCTTGGCTTTTTCTCGGTGACCCTCCCTTATACTTGGCTTCGATGTGGCTCGGCGTATTTCCCTTCTTGTACAAATTTTTGAAGATGGCATCACGCATCTTGTACAGCACTTTGGCCAAAAAGCTATCCAAAAAGCTTGGCATGGAGATCGCTCTTTCTTCATCATTATCTCCGATGTAGGATTCGTCGCCACCATCGTCGTCTGTGGCATCGACGTTACCACGAACTCTTAGACTTCTTTTACCGTCAGCGATATATTCAGGGGATAATGCACGGGCCAGTAACCCAGGGGCTTCGATTGATTCCAACTTCGAGGTCGTCGTGGTATCGGCCGCGTCGGTGCTTGCTAGGAGGGTGACCACAGTCACGAGTAAAATCCACAACATCAGACGCATGACTGCAGCTGAAGGCGTACGACAAGTTGGTCGAGGGGTGTTGGTTCAGGAGAGGATTGAGAAATGACCCAATGCGGCTACCCGTTTCGCTCTCAATCAAACGGGTAACCTGTAGGCAGTCCGGCACCCCGAAGGAGGAGGGGTGACATCGTAAAACGGCGCGAGCGTTGAACTCACCGGGTTACAGATCCCCCTCGCCAATTTAATATCATCCGTGGAAGCTGTTCGTATTAAGTACAACAGCTTATTAACTATCAGAGCGGCGTGTTGTTATCCAACCAAACCTACCTGGCATAAACCTATAGCAATGCCTGTCATTTCCCAACGATACAAACAGATGGGAAAGCGTCCCAAGCAACTCGGGAACCTGGCGTTTGCGCAGAAGAAGAGAATCTGCGAATGGCACGACGAAGACTTCACTCTCACTCAGAAGCAGCTTGCTGCGAAAGCCCAGCGCGAACTCTGCCTGCTCAACGCACCGACGCAGGGGACGATTTCCAATATCTTGAAGGCACGTGAGCGGTTTATCCGTGCTAAAACTGCCGATTTGGAGTGCAAGCGTGCGCGGGTTGTTGCATTCCCTGCTGTTGACGAAGCGTTGGCCAATTGGGTGTTGCATTGTCAGTCCAGGCGCGTCAGCCTTAACGGAGATATGATCAGGTCATTCTTCAGCACGGCCTGAAGTATCAAATCAGGCTTCAAAATCTACTAAATATTAAATTTGGCAGATATTAAGGTTTAGTTCATACAACCAAAGGGAACGCAGTCGGTGGACGTCTCAACGTATTCATTTCGATGAAATATTATCTTAGACAGCTATTAAATTGGCGAGGGGGATCTGTACTTTCCAGAGCAACCGAGCAAAGCCCATGAAAGTGGATGTCAGCCGTCCTCCGCATCCTCTCGTTTTGATTTCATAAGAATTATGTAAAAGACCATGCCATAATCTGGAGCCCTGACAGCAGCCCTACAAATATCAATAGTGGCAGCGTGCAAAATCTGCCGCGTGAACATTTTCGTCAACATTAATACTTATAACTTGCACAGCGTGGTCCTGAATATGTCACTAAATGCCGACTGTCTTGCACTATTTGCTTCTTATTCCCCGATTTACCCACAAGATCCAGTAAAATGCCCGCCAACCTGCTCGTTGTTTTCGATGTTCCCGAGCCTCTCGACTGCTCCTTGCAGGATGGCCATGGTCGCAGATGACAAAAAGGGATCAGGATTTGCTCGTACATGTACTGTAATCGAAATGTTCACGCGGTTGGGATCAACAGAGCCAGGTTTCGCAAATTGCCACTCTTTGGTATTGGTATCCGGATAGGACTTCTGTGTTCTGCTTGTTTAAAGGATGAGGAGGACGGATGTCGTTTTCTATCACGGGCTTTGCTTCCGCTGCTCTCCTTCGAAAGTGCCTCTTACCCGGCGAGTCCAACGCTCGCCTCCGCCGCTTTGCATTTCACCCCTCCTCCTTCGGGGTGCCGGACTGCCTACAGGTTACCCGTTTGATTGAGAGCGAAACGGGTAGCCGCATTGGGTCATTTCTCAATCCTCTCCTGAACCAACACCCCTCGACCAACTTGTCGTACGCCTTCAGCTGCAGTCATGCGTCTGATGTTGTGGATTTTACTCGTGACTGTGGTCACCCTCCTAGCAAGCACCGACGCGGCCGATACCACGACGACCTCGAAGTTGGAATCAATCGAAGCCCCTGGGTTACTGGCCCGTGCTCTATCCCCTGAATATATCGCCGACGGTAAAAGAAGCCTAAGAGTTCGTGGTAACGTCGATACCACAGACGGCGATGGTGGCGACGAGTCCTACACTGTGGAGAATGATGAAGAAAGAGCGATCCTGATCTCAAGCATTTCGAATAGAATGAAGGCTTCTTTGGGACAACTGGAGAGCAGTATATCTGCTGTTACGACCAAACAGCTGTACAAAATCACTGGAGCCTTGGCTATGAAATTGTACAGACAGGGAGAAACGCCGGTCAGCTTCAGAGCCAAGAATTTGGGAGCGAGAAACAACATAGCTGTCCCCTTCTATAAAAAGTGGTATGACACGAACGTCGCGAAGGGTGTTATCAAAGCCTTGGACTGAGTCGGACTACAAAGGAGGTAGCGTAGTTCGAAAAATGCTCTAGAGAAGGAAACGGGTTTTCGCTACGTTAAATTCAAGGTTTGGACATTGTAGCAAGCTACTCTGGAAATCGTATTGGATCGAACCTAGACATTCTCTTCAAGGCACTTGCATTCTTACCAAGCAATCCTCTTCACCGACTCATAATTAATGCTGCTTTGTATGAAAACGGGTTCTTCGTGTCAACCAGCGCAGGGAGTCTAAATACAAGCGGCAATGAGCGTACACGTGGGGCTGTGGGTTTGTATTCAGCGTTGACCTTGCGCCACTCGCGCCGCCATCGGAGTCGACAACCACTTCTCAATCTCAGCCTCGTCACGCAGACGCTTACGTAGAGTAGAGATGTCAACGATCCACTATTGTATTGAGCCTTTCCGCCTTGTGTTTCTGCAATAAATGACGGCGTGGCGTACCGCACAGCGTTTTCTCTTTGGTCGAGCTCTGCCCCTGAAGCGCAGAAGCTCAAGACGGCGATGGACAGCAACGTATGATGCCGATGTGCCCTGGGAGAAGATGCAGCTCAGGACCAAGTGCGTGAAGTTGCAGAAGCTCAAAGTGCACGTTCGGGTCAGGCGCGAACTTTCGGTCGAACTTGGATTCGGGGAGGTCCGGCATTTCGTCTTGGTTCATCGCAATCAGGTCGCCCGCATCGAAGAGCCCAGCGAAGTCCGTCGGTTGTGCTCCTCACGTCCGCCCACACGGGCACTGAGCATCCAGGAAGCCGTGTGTAATGAGACTGACACTACGAAAGACCGCATCGTAACTGATGAGATTGTTGGCGTCTAGGCTCAGCTCGTTTTCATTTTTCAGTGACATCGATACGTCCACCACGACGGAGCAGCAACAGCGAGTCGAACACCTTCGGGTTAGGCTGGTGGGTGCGTGATATAAACGATTGTGCGGCACTGGTACAATTCTGTGCTTGAGGTTGCTTCAACATTGATCGAGCTGTGAAACATATTCACGGACTCGACACGGCTCCACCCACAGACCCGCCTTCAACGATGTCTGGTTCGTGCCAAGGTTCAGAAGGCCGACCACGTCCTTGCGGGGCGGCCAGTGGAACAACTACGTCCTGCACCTTCAGCGTCCAACTCCATCGGAGAGATTAAATTCTGTGGTGGTTCGCTTCAATGTGCAAACCTCGAATATAACGCAGCGACACCCTGTTTTCTTCTTCATCATATTATAACTGTGCTACCTCCTCTGCCAGGTCAGTCCAAGGCCCCTGCCGCAACGTTCTTGTCGTACCAAGTTGTGTAGACGGAGGCACCATTTTCGATTCCCCACCATCCCTTAAAATCGGTTTTGAGCCTGGCCGGTGTTTCTCCCATCTTGTACAAGTCCATAGTCTTGGTCTCGACCACGTCGTTCAGCCGTTTTGTCACAGCACCAGACAAACTGTTTCTCAATTGGCCCATGTAAGCCTTCATGCTATCTTAAGTGCTGGCTATGGAGATCGCTCTTTCTTCATCATTATCTCCGATGTAGGATTCGTCGCCACCATCGTCGTCTGTGGCATCGACGTTACCACGAACTCTTAGACTTCTTTTACCGTCAGCGATATATTCAGGGGATAATGCACGGGCCAGTAACCCAGGGGCTTCGATTGATTCCAACTTCGAGGTCGTCGTGGTATCGGCCGCGTCGGTGCTTGCTAGGAGGGTGACCACAGTCACGAGTAAAATCCACAACATCAGACGCATGACTGCAGCTGAAGGCGTACGACAAGTTGGTCGAGGGGTGTTGGTTCAGGAGAGGATTGAGAAATGACCCAATGCGGCTACCCGTTTCGCTCTCAATCAAACGGGTAACCTGTAGGCAGTCCGGCACCCCGAAGGAGGAGGGGTGACATCGTAAAACGGCGCGAGCGTTGAACTCACCGGGTTACAGATCCCCCTCGCCAATTTAATATCATCCGTGGAAGCTGTTCGTATTAAGTACAACAGCTTATTAACTATCAGAGCGGCGTGTTGTTATCCAACCAAACCTACCTGGCATAAACCTATAGCAATGCCTGTCATTTCCCAACGATACAAACAGATGGGAAAGCGTCCCAAGCAACTCGGGAACCTGGCGTTTGCGCAGAAGAAGAGAATCTGCGAATGGCACGACGAAGACTTCACTCTCACTCAGAAGCAGCTTGCTGCGAAAGCCCAGCGCGAACTCTGCCTGCTCAACGCACCGACGCAGGGGACGATTTCCAATATCTTGAAGGCACGTGAGCGGTTTATCCGTGCTAAAACTGCCGATTTGGAGTGCAAGCGTGCGCGGGTTGTTGCATTCCCTGCTGTTGACGAAGCGTTGGCCAATTGGGTGTTGCATTGTCAGTCCAGGCGCGTCAGCCTTAACGGAGATATGATCAGGTCATTCTTCAGCACGGCCTGAAGTATCAAATCAGGCTTCAAAATCTACTAAATATTAAATTTGGCAGATATTAAGGTTTAGTTCATACAACCAAAGGGAACGCAGTCAGTGGAC
The DNA here is from genome assembly GCF_020800215.1 of Phytophthora ramorum. Lineage (NCBI taxonomy): Eukaryota > Oomycota > Peronosporomycetes > Peronosporales > Peronosporaceae > Phytophthora > Phytophthora ramorum. Next base: position 313,667 of record NW_027150660.1, on the reverse strand, counting down.
GTCTCAACGTATTCATTTCGATGAAATATTATCTTAGACAGCTATTAAATTGGCGAGGGGGATCTGTACTTTCCAGAGCAACCGAGCAAAGCCCATGAAAGTGGATGTCAGCCGTCCTCCGCATCCTCTCGTTTTGATTTCATAAGAATTATGTAAAAGACCATGCCATAATCTGGAGCCCTGACAGCAGCCCTACAAATATCAATAGTGGCAGCGTGCAAAATCTGCCGCGTGAACATTTTCGTCAACATTAATACTTATAACTTGCACAGCGTGGTCCTGAATATGTCACTAAATGCCGACTGTCTTGCACTATTTGCTTCTTATTCCCCGATTTACCCACAAGATCCAGTAAAATGCCCGCCAACCTGCTCGTTGTTTTCGATGTTCCCGAGCCTCTCGACTGTTCCTTGCAGGATGGCCATGGTCGCAGATGACAAAAAGGGATCAGGATTTGCTCGTACATGTACTGTAATCGAAATGTTCACGCGGTTGGGATCAACAGAGCCAGGTTTCGCAAATTGCCACTCTTTGGTATTGGTATCCGGATAGGACTTCTGTGTTCTGCTTGTTTAAAGGATGAGGAGGACGGATGTCGTTTTCTATCACGGGCTTTGCTTCCGCTGCTCTCCTTCGAAAGTGCCTCTTACCCGGCGAGTCCAACGCTCGCCTCCGCCGCTTTGCATTTCACCCCTCCTCCTTCGGGGTGCCGGACTGCCTACAGGTTACCCGTTTGATTGAGAGCGAAACAGGTAGCCGCATTGGGTCATTTCTCAATCCTCTCCTGAACCAACACCCCTCGACCAACTTGTCGTACGCCTTCAGCTGCAGTCATGCGTCTGATGTTGTGGATTTTACTCGTGACTGTGGTCACCCTCCTAGCAAGCACCGACGCGGCCGATACCACGACGACCTCGAAGTTGGAATCAATCGAAGCCCCTGGGTTACTGGCCCGTGCTCTATCCCCTGAATATATCGCCGACGGTAAAAGAAGCCTAAGAGTTCGTGGTAACGTCGATACCACAGACGGCGATGGTGGCGACGAGTCCTACACTGTGGAGAATGATGAAGAAAGAGCGATCCTGATCTCAAGCATTTCGAATAGAATGAAGGCTTCTTTGGGACAACTGGAGAGCAGTATATCTGCTGTTACGACCAAACAGCTGTACAAAATCACTGGAGCCTTGGCTATGAAATTGTACAGACAGGGAGAAACGCCGGTCAGCTTCAGAGCCAAGAATTTGGGAGCGAGAAACAACATAGCTGTCCCCTTCTATAAAAAGTGGTATGACACGAACGTCGCGAAGGGTGTTATCAAAGCCTTGGACTGAGTCGGACTACAAAGGAGGTAGCGTAGTTCGAAAAATGCTCTAGAGAAGGAAACGGGTTTTCGCTACGTTAAATTCAAGGTTTGGACATTGTAGCAAGCTACTCTGGAAATCGTATTGGATCGAACCTAGACATTCTCTTCAAGGCACTTGCATTCTTACCAAGCAATCCTCTTCACCGACTCATAATTAATGCTGCTTTGTATGAAAACGGGTTCTTCGTGTCAACCAGCGCAGGGAGTCTAAATACAAGCGGCAATGAGCATACACGTGGGGCTGTGGGTTTGTATTCAGCGTTGACCTTGCGCCACTCGCGCCGCCATCGGAGTCGACAACCACTTCTCAATCTCAGCCTCGTCACGCAGACGCTTACGTAGAGTAGAGATGTCAACGATCCACTATTGTATTGAGCCTTTCCGCCTTGTGTTTCTGCAATAAATGATGGCGTGGCGTACCGCACAGCGTTTTCTCTTTGGTCGAGCTCTGCCAGATAGGACCCAGCTCGCTCTGCCATCGGCACCATCTTCTGCACTGTCAACACACTCGTATGCTAGCGCAGCCTCTCCGAGATATGAGTGCTTCACGGACCGTTGCCGACCGAGTGGATGCCCATTTGCTCGCGCCGTCAGGCATTGGCACTGAGTATCAGAGGCCCAGGAAGACCAAGGTTACCGGGGTGGCGGCTAGTCAGGTTCGCAACGAATATTCATGGTGGGGTGGGGTCGCCTCCTTCTCCATCGTGCAAGTCAACTACCTCAATCTCCTCGCCCTACTTGGGCACGGCCAGCGTCTAGGAATATGCTTTGTGGCTGTCTTTCTGCACGTCGCGCTCTTCCCATCCGTCCACAGTCATTTCGAGCAGGAAGTAGGCAACGGAAACAAACGCGACAACCCGGCGATGAAAAAAATGTGCAGGTCGAACACGATCGAGCTGTACTTGGCACAATAGTCCGTTCCATGGTAGACGCACAACGTTACCACATGTAGTATCGGTAGGGGTGTCACGATAGGCAGGGATGTTGACAGCGCGGTCATGAGAACAGGAGCAAGATGACCCAATTCAGCAACGAACAGCGTAATGACCCGGCCAACCTTGGTTTCCACCCAACAGCGAGTGCCTTCAGATCTTGGCCCACTACTAGTGATGATTATTGGGGAACTCTCGGGCAGGTTTGTGCTCGACAAGGGCCTTTAATTTTTCGCAGTGCTCAGTGTCTTCTTCGCCGACAGCCATCGCTTTCAATACCTTTGCCCAGAACACGGTCCGAAAGAACAGCGAGGAAATGATCGTCATGGTCAAACCTCATTGCCTGAAGGCGCTCATAAGATGAATATCATGTGAAGCGCCAATTCAACATCAATAGTGCCCATACTTCTTATCATTCCTCTTCACACATTTGATCCCAAGCCTCAGATATGCCTCGTCGAACGCAGAAGTTGGGCCTCCATCTCGCGGTAGATAAAGCTGACGTCTTCTTCGTACGAATTTACAACCAGATTAGTCAAATTGCGCCCTTGGGTCGGCCTTGCCGTGCAGTCATCGGCTCGCTTGGGTGTCATCCGAACACACGAGCGCATTGACGTTCTCGCTGCTGCTGCTACTGCGCCGCCGGGTCCTAGAGGCTGCTTTTCGAATGGCTTCATACGCTCAAGAACTACCCAGCCCGTTTCATCTGTGAACAAGCCCGCAAAATCCTTTTCACCTGCTGACAGCCCTCGCCACACCATGACTAACCGGTTTTGCTCGACGTATCGCCTCAGCACCAGCTTCAAATCTAGAAACGTAGGCCCAGCCTCAGGCAGCAACTTTGACATTGGGCATTGCAGTCGAAACTTGACGGCAAAGGTATGTTCCGGTCTGGCAACATCCGGATACGAGCAGCTCCGATGCGCCGACACACTCTTTCGGCAGCTTCCTCCCAGATGCCACAGCACCCACGCGTTCCACGCAGCGTCAATAGAGAGCTCGAAGTCAAATGGGATGACTCTAGTGTCTCTCAGCTCCACAGCCGTAGCATCGCCCTTTTGTCCTTCACCCAGCGCCGTTCTGCGTCCCGACACCGCTCCCAACGGCACTTCACTTACTTCATGCTCCTTGAAAACGCTGCCCACCCTCGAATACGCCGCATCCAGCCCGCTCGCCAGCATCTCCAGCTCTGTTCTGTCCGCATCGTCCAGTTCCAACTCCAAATCCGTGATGCCTTCCTCATCCTCCGCCAACAACAACGGATTGGCCACAGACCCAAGTGCTGCCGCCGTGGCCGCGGCACGAGGCGATTTGTGGGCATTTCCACCCCCTCTCTGGATCATTTTGGCCTGCAGCGCATCGCCCCACTTGAGATGATCTTCCACTTTCTCCCGGAGCCGTCGGTTCTCGCTCTCCGCTTCCTTTCGCGCTCTTAAGTGGCGGCGTGCGATGTGTCTCCAGGCTGGTACTGTACTAACGATTCTGCTGCTGCTAGAAGCAATTTTCTCCTGTCGTTTCTTTCTGGCAGCTGCAAGATGTTCCCGAGCCTGCTGCAGTTGAGCTCCAAGCTCCACGGACTCCACGCGCAACGCCAAAAGCTCACGACGCTCTCGGTCTCTGGTAGGGGTCGAGTGGCTGCGCTTCTTCGTGGCTTTGCTCGCAGAGGAGAGAGTGTCGGAAGCTGAAGCAGAGGGGAGGGGGTGAGCAGTGTTTGGGGGTGTAGGGGGCGAAGTCGCAGCTTCAATGGATCCCTGGGGCACTCGGAGTGACGCCAGGAAGGAGATGTCGTGGGACGCCATTGCGTATGTGAGAATTACTATTTTGGTCTGGAACACTACAGTAGTTCAAATAGATAGTACATAAAATAGTGCTTGTTGCCTCTGCCAATATTATACTATTGTAGTATTACCAGTACCCTTTCAGCAAGTCAAGGTTGTTGAAAGAGATCCACCTGTATGGAATGCTCTCGCCAACAGTACAGCGTTGTATACTGCTTGCTACACCGAAATTACGGTGGACTGGCGCTCGAGATACTCACATCGTGCAAACTACTTCTACAAATACAGTTTTTTTAAAGCTGGGTGCTGGGTGATTCCTACACTCCGTGAATAAGTTAAAGTTTGTTACAGCGGTAACGCTAATAAAAAGTCTGGCTGCTTGTACTATCAAATAAGAAGTCTGCTGCCTCATCATCAGACCCCTTTCGAAGGTGTCAGTTCTTACTGTTATGTATCACTCAATGAGCGGGTGCCTATCGCGGTACACGATGCGTACAGAAGAACAAAAACGAGCTACCATTTTCAAATCTCCTCGGTAAACCCCGTGTTTGCCTTGATTATCCGCCGACAGAGGTTGCTTGACTGGCGATAAACAGAGTGGCATACGGCCAACACAGCATTATGCTGGTCATATGCATATCACTGATAACCGGTCGACAGCTCGCAGCTTTGGGCATTGTCACAATTGCTAAGTAGTTAGCGTACAGTAAATGAAACTCGTTGCGTATAATGGTGGTTCTGTTTTCCTATCGCGTGTTAAGCACCAATGCCTGTCAACATGTTCTCGAGCAGAAGCTCTTTTGCTCCATTCGTGATCTCTTGACTGTTTTCTTGGATGACACTCTGAAGCATTTCCTCGAACTGCTTTGTAACAGGCTCTAGGTGGCTCAGATGCAATGGCACTTGCCGCATGCACACTTCTACAGTAGTTCCGAATCCTGTCGCCGATGGTCGTATAATGCTCCAACCTGTCTCCTCCGTTTGCATCCCTTTGCAGAGTCCTTCGCCTGTGAGAAGCGCCTTCCACACGAGAACTGTGCGCTTTTCTTCCTTAAATCGCCGCGTGACGATTCGTTCCTTTAGCGAGAGTTGTTTTCCTCCGTCAATGCACTTGGTGACATGAAACTTGGTTGCAATCGTGTTTTCTGGGTCTTGAATACCGGCATAGTCTTCTCGGTTTTCTTGTCGATGCACAAAATGTGAGAGCATCCAAATGGACTGGCAAGTGCAGTCGTAGCTGAATAACATGTGCTGCCTCCGAACGAACTGGATCGACACGCCATCACCAATTATCTTGGCAGTACGCTGAAAAGTTGTCGTTTCGACGGATCCCATGTCTAAGCGACAGGAGCTGAAGACCGAGTCTGTCTGGCTGTAGAGGACGTCAATGTCATGCACGTCCATGGCGTACAGTAAATCGTCTGTCGGCTCAAGAAACAAACTGCTCTGTGATTGTGCAGCGAGAAGCCTGGAAATCTTGAGGTGCTGGCGTACGACCATCTTCAGGTCGACAATAAGCGTGGCCTTCCCGGCGACAGCTTCTCGAAGCCATCTTTGATGTGCTTCAGAACCGAGTCGCTCTTTTAGTCCTTTCCTGGCAAGAGCGTTCCACACTGACCTTGCCGGGTCTTGCTTGTTCCCCTTTTCTTCAGCCTTCCTTGCTTGCTCCCGTTTCAAACTCTGCAGTAAGCGAGCGAGCTCCTTGTTCAGCGCTTCCTTTTCGCGTCGCTGACGCTCGCCATGCTGGATTTTGGGTGCCTTGGTTCTTCGAGCAGGTTTCCTGTTGTCCGGTTGGGCTTTGATTTCCGAGGCCTCGGACAGGATTAACTCGGTAGGAATCAACAAGTCTGTCGCGCTGAAGAACTCGAGCGATAATGGCGAACCAAACGTCATGGCCGTCACTTGCGTAAAAGGAGAATGACCTGATGTTGCTGGTTGAGATGAAGTTTACTCGCTGGCCAGGTCTTTCCATGCCAATAATCCAAGGGACAATTGTGAACCAGCTGAATGCCACAATTGACGCTGGTAACTATTCAACGACCATACATCGATCATCAGTGACATGCATGCACGTGGCAACCGGCAGACGGACATGAGAAGTCGTTAGCAGTAGAATTGCGGTTAAATGACATCAACGTACCTCACTGCGCAGCGAAGCGACATGCATGCACATGATCAGCGCCGTGCTGTGTTGTCAAGAGGTGAACCGCCTATAACGTCACGCCACTCAGTTTAAGCAACCTCTCCCAGCGCGTAATCGGCGGTTTTGGATCTAGAGGCGCCCATTCGCTGAAAAGGCCAGACACGGGTTGGGGCGCTTCATCATCAAGTTCTCCATTGCCGCCTCCGGCTTGTATGTGCATCTCCCCATCGATATCTCCTAGACCATGGCCCTGGTCCTAGCTGAGCCTTTTGTGTTGCTGCAGAGCCTCCGTCTCGGTGTAAAACCATGCAGGCCATTCGTGAGACCATCTACTCGTTCAAAGCTCGCTGGTTCGACACGCATGCCCAGTGCGTCCTTCAGATCTTGCAGTCGTAGAACTGCTCTTGATGACGGCTGACGGGTTCTTGGACTTGATTTACAGACTCAATCGTCAGTACAACGTGCGGTATTTCGTGGACACGCACAACGTCGAGATTTTCGACACCAAGACGAGTCGCCTGTTCCTCAAGAAGAGCGAGTGCCCCGCTACTCTCTCGGTCAAGGATTTCTTCCTGGGGTCCAAGGTGCTCATCTACGGCCGCCACTTTGAGTTGCAGGACTACCTGGACCCGTTCACCGCTGAGAAACTGGGACGACAACAGCAGAAGTCCGTCCTGGTGATCAAAGCTCGCATGGTCGACCATGTCGGTTCGGTGCTGGACTTTTTGTCCCATCAGCAGTTTGCGTTCTCGGCAGTCAAGATGATGTGTGTGGGCTTCCCACACGCGGAGAAGTTGCTCGAGCTGCAACGCGGGACTGCGGACTTTGAAGCGCGTGTTGACCAACTGGCGGGCGCCCCGGTTGTAGCTATGGAGCTCGTTCAAGAGAACTGCCTCGAAAAACTCAAGCAGGTAGTGAATAACTTGAGTGCTCGGTTTAATGCGCAGCCGGGTGAGTTCGAGAGCGCAGCATCGGTGTTGGAGGCACAACAACTGCGTAGCTTCTACTTCGAGACGCCTCACGCTCCCACCGCAACCTTTGAAAACTGTACGTGCTGTGTGGTACTTCCTCACGTGTTGAAAGAAGGGTTGGCTGGTGAAGTGATAGCTGCTATCCAGCGCGACGGGGGTGTCCGTATCACGGCCATGGAGCTCTTCATTCTGGATCGCACCACCGCTGCCGAGTTCCTCGAAGTCTACGAAGGCGTCGTGCCGCACTTCAACGAGTCCGTGGACCACCTCACCACCGGCCCCTGTCTTGCGCTGGAGCTGGTGGGGCAGCACACAAACGACGTCGTGACGCAGTTCCGCGCCAGTGCTGGCCCTTGGGACGTGGAGATGGCCAAAGAGCTCAAGCCACAAACACTCCGTGCCAAGTTCGGCCACGACCGCGTTCGTAACGCCGTGCACTGCACCGATCTCGCCGAAGACGGCGTCCTGGAGAGCCAATACTTCTTCGACATCCTCTCTCGACGCCAAGTCCGCAGCTAACCTCTTCGTGGCCAAGCCACTTTATCTTCTTCAGCACCAGCTCCTTTGCTAGTTACCATACTCTAAAAAAGACAATTGCAACACACACAACGCACTCAGAAGAAGGAAGTAAAAAGCAATCTGAGACTAAATGAACTGGAAGGCTAGGTAGGAGGTAGGTAGCTAGATCCATCTCCCTGGCTGTCGTGTGTCACCTAGTATCTGTACTTGGTGGAGTAGTCTTTGGGCGCGATAACGAGGCCGCGGCCCTTGCGCGCGCCGCGGTAGACGGTCTCAATGATGTCGACCATCTCGCTCTTGTTGTTGAAGGCCCAGTTGATCTTGTTGTTGTTGCCCGTGCCCAGGTCGATCATGACATGCTTGTTGCGGAAGAAGAACATGACGGTGCACGGGTCGTACAGCTCGTACATGGTGTTGAAGTCGGGCACCTCCGTGATGTCCACCACGTAGATGGCCGCGAAGTTCTTGACGTCCTCCGCCACGCCGCACAGCACCTCGTCCATCTGCATGCACGTCGAGTCGTGGTCGTGGCCGAAGCGGATCACCACCACGCGGTCGCCCTCGTTCAGGATGGCCTGGTCCACGGCCCAACCGCTCTCCAGGTGCGGCAGCAAGTACGACATGAATTGAGTAGTGGCTGCAAATTTCTGTAAATGACGGCGACATGTGTAGTGCCAGCCACGACGGATGTCACTAAAGTGGGGCATTGATTAACTCTCCATACCGCATATAATGATATTTTCCTGTAATCCTCATCTACATTGCTAGAAGTGTTTCACATACTTACATAGCTCTGAATATGGATATCATGACTGTCAGATAGTGTATATCAGTATATACGGGCGGGCGGAAGAGATGAGATGGCTTGGACCATCACTCTGCGGCTGCGCATTCTGGCGACCCTCACATACGAATATCCGCACTAACGGGCACGTAGGCGGCACTGCCTTCCGCACTCTCCGTCCGTGTATGTCCCTGGCAGCCATGGGGCTGCTCCCTGTTGCCCAGCGCAGACGTCCAAGCATTGTTCCTCTGCTGCGCGTGCTGCTCTCCCTCTCTATAGCTATAACGCTGCTCTCCGCCTCCGTCGTTGCAGTTGAAGTCGACACGTTGAAGACGCGCCCACACTGCGCCGACTTCCTGAGCCACTGCGCGTGGAACGCCAGCACGTCCTCGTGCGAGTTCCGCCGGTCCATCTCCTTCGTCTGCGGCCATCGCGAGGCCCCACAGCCAGTAGCGACGGTATCAACTGGGAGTACCTCGACATCATCTTTTGCCGGGGATGACGAAACTGAAGTACCAGCAGTCTCAGGTTTTACCTGCCACTGGGACGTGGCTGGAAATTTCCGTGTTGCTCCCGGGGTGGACGTCGCAGTAGAAGGGGATGACTGCCTGCTGCACATTGGATCAGGCCAGATGGTGCTGCTTGCCTCCAAGGCGAGCTTGCGTGCGTCGTCGCTCAGCATTGAAGCGTCGTTTGTGCACTTGGAGGTGCAGGCGCAGATCTCGGCGTCCTACAGCGGCGCGTTCCGGGATGGCCACGGCTTATTTACAGGCACAGATGTGTTTGGAGCGAGTCATGGAGGAGGCGGCGGACAGAGACTCATTGCCAATATGACGATGCTCACCCAGCAGACGACGAGAGGGTTTTTCGACGTGAGAGGAAGAACGGTGGACGTCGATCTGATTGAAAAGAAGGAGGCGCTGTTGAAGGAGAGTAGCGCCGGCTGGCAGTTGGCGGACTTGTGGGCGAAGGAAAAGGCGTTGATGGCAGATCCGACAGTGATGACGGGCTCTTCAGCGGTATCCGGCGGCCCAAGTGCGAGAATTGCACCATTTCTTCTTGGAAGTGGAAGTCGTGCGGTGATTGCAGGGAATGGAAGCAGTGATCATGTTGTCACAGTGGATGGAGGTGGCCGAATCCAGATTAGAGCCTCGAAAGATGTAGTGGTGATGGATAGTGCTTCTATCCAGGCCAACGGAGCGCCTGCGATCGATGGAGTGGGTGGTGGCTCAGGGGGTTCCGTGTATATCTCGGCTAATGCGCTATCGGTGAACGGAAAGGTTCAGGCTAAGGGTGGTGATGCCTTTTGTACGGATAACGCTGGAGACCGAGGAATCACGCACTGCTTTCCAGCTGGAGGAGGTGGCCGCGTGCAGATCACGTATATGTCAAGCCAACTAGACACGAACGCAATTGATACAACGGGTGGAACGCTGAAGTCTGATCAGGTGAAGGAATTGTTGACGAAGAGCAAGCGCTTTCGACATGTCCAGATATCAGCACTGGCGGGCGCGGCAGGTACGTACTATCAGGTCGTACAGCACTCAGACGGTGTCCACGAAGGGCAGCTACTAGTCGACAATAACATGCAGCGTTTGTGGGCCAATCGTGTACTCAACGACGACGGAGAAGCAATTGATACCGATGATATAGACACGGTTGTCGGCGGAGCAGTCACAAGTTTGTATATTGGCGATGACGTGGCTGGGAACATCGATGCATTGACAATTTCAGATGGCGCTGTGGTCGCAACTGGCTGTCTGAAACTCCCCGGGGGAGATCTGAAGGTGCTCAATGGCTCGTATCTCTTGGACGCGCTACTAGTGGGTCTGCCGCACCAGTTACCTGATTCAATCAGCGTCCACAGCAGCAGCAAACCACCCGTTTTGGAGATCCGCGTGCGGGACATGGTGATCTCCAGCGAATCGCAGATGATCATGCCCACTAGCGCGTTGCAACTCTCTGCTCGGTCTGTATCAATGGATGCGACTGCAGCACTAGAGTTTACGTGGAGCGCACAGATCATTACAAGCCAGAACATTCATCTTGATGCCAATGTGTCAAGTGCACTCGATCCTATCATCGTCACACCTGCGACGCCGATGACAACCACAGCGACGTCTTCTAAGACAACCACAAAGCTGTTTGACAACAAGATGCTAGCGCTTGTGAGTGGCGGGGATGTGTTCTTAGGTGGTGTAATCGCTGTTGGTGCCCTATCTGTATCGTCCGAGTTTTCGATCACTATTGACGGCCAACTCGAAACGCTAAACGCACCCAACATCAAGTCGACTTTCCGATCCTGTAAGGAGCAGCAGTGGGTATCACTTCGATCATTGAAGCAGGATATGGGAAAGGAGGATGGTCATGGCGGTTCTAACGAAGGATCTACAGTACCAAATATTCCTGCGGCATTGCCGATAATGAGCAACTTCACGTTAGTTCTGCACGCACGTGAGTCGATTTACGTCGGGGAATCAGAAGAGAAGAAGAAGCAACTGACTGATCAACTAAAGGGTCAGCTAGAGGAAGACGTCGAACTTCCTCCGCAGCCTGTCGGTCACGTCCGTGGTGGTGCTGTATTGTTGTGTGCGACTGATTATATCGAAATATCGCCTGGGTCCATTGTATCAGCGGATGGGATGGGAGAGCTGGCTAACCAGGGTCCTGGTATGGGGTCTTGTGCTGGTTCCATCGGCGGAGGTGCAGGATACGGTGGCCATGGAGCTGACTCGAGCGTGGTGACCAACACTGGCAATTACGCCTCCGGTGGTCTGCCTTACGGAACGCGATCAGGTACAGGTATGCTTGGTTCGGGCGGGGGTTGCGTGGATGGTGGAAATGGTGGAGGTATCGCCCTTCTTGGGGCCTCGGGTCTCGTGTTGAATGGCGAGATTCACTGCAATGGTGACGGTGGTGCGAGTGGTGCCGGAGGTGGATCAGGAGGCTTTTTGGGACTGTCGGTAGCTCTATATCTGCGCGGTCATGGACATATAAGTGCAGTCGGAGGTGGATCTGAATGCACCGATGCTGTCGAGAGTTTTGTGAGCGATACGAAGTGGCAGGAGCCCGCATTTCTTATTGGAAAGACCCAGGATAAAGCTGCTGATGAACAGGCAGAAGCGCAATCGCCGACGAGTTCTAAGGTCGTTCCCAGGCTTTGTGGAGGCGGTGGAGGCGGAGGCCGTCTGCAGCTCACGGGGTGCGAACTCAGTACATTCGACCGATGCACCAGAGGATTCGACGGTAACTACACTGTAGCGGGAGGATCTACCTCTTATAAACTGGTCAGTGGTGGAGACGACACGCCAGTGTTGCCAACACCCACTCCCGCGTCGACTGTGGCTCAAAAGTCTATCGTTCCGGCTGGCGCAAGCGGATCATTCTTCGGCTTTCCGTGTCCACCTGGTTCCGGTGGTCTTTTTTGCCGGCTGTGCCCGGTGGGGAAATATAAATCTGAGAGCAACAGCGCTGAATGTGTAATGTGTACCAACGCTCCATCGAACGCACACTACATTGGACTTGGTGCAAGTAGTGCGCGCTGTGATTGGGCTTGTGATCCTGGCTACTCAGGTTATTATTGCGTCTCTCCGATTGAGCAACTACTGGATGCGTGTGGTGGTGAGTTCGGGTTTGCTCTTGTGCTCATGAGCATCGTGGCCTTCTTTATTTTATTGGGGTATGCATGCCGCAACCGCAAGGAGCCATCATATACTCGCATGTATAATAGCCGAGGTTCCAAGGGTGAGCGTCAGCATTTGTTGTCTTCTGCTGTAGCGAATTCTCAACGAAGCTGGTTCGCTTCGCTGTTCCGCTGCTTCTACTGGCCCCGGGTCGGCTATCCGAAGCTTATGGAGCGTGATTTACCCGAGCACATGGCTCGACTCTACTTTGCTGGGTACAATGATCCGGACTCCCCGCTTAAACTCCGCACAACGGTGCCGCCATCGCTAAAAAAAGTCTTGTACGACGTTGAGTTTAAGAATCTGGCTGATCGGATTAATCGGGTGCTCGCTTGGCAACGGGGCCCATGCTCTAGTTGGGGGAAAATTGTGTACTTCTTGGTGGCACTTGTGTGCTATCCATTCGCATCAGAGGTGAAGCTGTTTCGTCGACACATCCGCGTTAACGAACTCAAGCGGATTGTCGCCAAGTACAACCACGCCTGTATGAAAGGCCCCCGTGCGCGTGGTTTGCTCAACGCTGTAAAGCTGGGCTATTGCGCTGATTATTCTCTTATCTATCTCGAACTACTGTACAAGGAAAGCTCGCAGTCTGTGTGCGTGCCTACGACCAAAATCGGGAAACCTTCGCTACCGCTTGTACTCCTATTTGCTGGCTGTGGAACCTATTTCTCTCCTTACTATTTGGACCCGAACGATCTGCTTGTACGCTCGATTCCACAATGCCCAGAACTGACAGCGTTTATTGATGAACCGTGGATTGAATTTGTTGCAGAGCTCAATGAGCTGTTACGTGTCGTACAGCGCGACGAAGCTTCATTAGTGGAATCTCTCATTCCTGTTGCTGTGTACCTGGAGAAGCAGCGTGCATTATCAGCGTTGGGAAGCAATTCAAGCAAGCTCGGCGGACTACGAATTTACCTTGGCAGGTTCTACGTTCAGGATGAGCTGGACATGGGTGAAGAATTCAAGCTCGGCCTTTTCCTTACTACCGCAGAGGATTCACTGGACAACGTTGGCAGCAACAGTAATCTCCAACAGCCCCACCAGCAAGCACCACCGTCTTCGAGCCGACACGGCTACGGTAGCCACTACTCCAAAGATACCAATTACTACAACATCAACGACGTGTACGGATACGGTCGCGGAGATTCTCTGGACTACCCGGGCCCCCGCCGCAGCAACGGCAGCTTTAATAATGCTGATGGCATGCTAAACGATATGGGCGGGTGGGGAACAGCTCTCACCAATAGCAACTCGTCGCGTGGTAGAAGCCGCAGTACCAATGGGCCAGGAAGTACCAATCCGTTACAAGACCCTGTGAGCAGTATTCGAGAAGAGGCTTTGCGCATTCGGTCGTCGAGCTCGCACGGAGATGGTCAAGGTGGTAATGGCCATTCTGGACGCGGTGGAGACCCAGACGATGTTCTAGTGCTTATGAGCTCTGGATCTACGAATAAGAAACGCCACAACAGTGCAGCACACCACACCTTTTACGAGGGGTGGCTTGGACCGGTGGACGCATCGCTTCCTGTACCAGGTGTGCTAATATGTGCCGACGAGCTGCGTGAACGCTTGGCGGATCGGGCACCACGCCAAATGTTGAAGTCATTCCTCCGCTTTCACTTACTGCCTCGAAACCTACCTCGCAGCAGCTCGCTAAACCTATCGTGGATGCTGAGCATTTCGCTGCTAACGCTGCTAATGGTGGATCTTGCCATCACTTTCGCCATCTTGGTGAACTTGAAGTGCGTGACCAACGGCGAGGTGGATCACGACTGCAGCGCTTCCATCATGGTACCGGTGTTGCTGGCGCCGCCTCTTGCTCTAGTCGTGTCGCCCATCATGGGCATTGTATCGCTGGCGCTCTCATCGTCGACATTCACGCGTCGCTTCTCGGTGTGGAACGCGCTTTCCATGATCAGCGTGGGAATCGCCATCTTGGCCTGCATCGCTCAGTCGAGTCGGCTCGTGGCGCCGTGGTTCGCTGGCCCGCTGCCTCTATTACCAGTGATCGCAATGGGCGTCAAAGCCGGTCAAGCCTACGTAGTGGAGCGCTACATTGCTTTCCAAGAGACCCAGAGGCGGCGTCGCGGCTGGCGCGGCATCATGAAGCGCCGGCTGTCGGACGCCAGTATCCCCACCGAGTCGCCCTAGTAAGTATGCTTCCCTGCAGAGTTTGTTTTCTGCCAGTTTTGCCAGCGATGGACTGAACCTTGGCTTTGTCATTCCACGCAGCTCGTCGCCTGCGCCCGGCCGAGCTGAGTTCCGGCTCACCTCGACACCGCCGACCAGGGACGACCAGGGTGTCAACCGCTACGGGGGCTACACCTGAAACGAGTGCTCAAGAAATAAACAAGTTCCTCGGAAATGAATATAAATGCGAATATGATCTAGCGTGAAGCTGCCCCAGCTCACGCGATTGCTTGCTTGACGGTCAGAGCAATTCGAACATGTCACAAAGGAAAGGATGGCAAAGCTCGCACTAAAACGATGCTGCTATTCAACGCTGCAAACGAAGATGCCCCGAGCCTGCTATGTTGTTGATATGCACCAGCGAACTCGTACAGCGACAGCGGCATGAGCCGGGCATGAGGTCTTCATGCTGCTGCTTGGAGCGATCCCTCTAATAACAGTGGTAGGTTAGTCTGCAGCCAGCGGTCACGTCAGGTCCGATAGCTCACTCATTCTCTCTTTTGCCGAATCCTCAGCACATCACTCAGTCGGAGCAAGATGCACGTGCAATTCGACACAGAGCCCAGCACCGGACAAAGGGGCGCCTACATCGCCATCCCCCACACGCCGTACACCTGGCGAGGATTCATCGACCGCTGCGAGCGCTCACTACACCGCACCAACCGAAGTCAGTACGCTCGAGACGAAAACCACCACGAGAAGTGGTTCGTCACGAACCGAGCGCACGTCCGCGAGTGCCTCGCGGAGTTTCTAGGGACGTTTGTCATGATCTGCTTCGGCATGGGCGTGAACAACCAAGTCGAGCTGTCCGACGACAGCAACGGCACGTGGCTCAGCATCAACATCGCGTGGGGGATTGGCGTCCTCATGGGCGTCTACTGCTCGGAAGGAGTGAGTGGTGCGCATCTAAACTCCGCTGTCACGCTGGCGCACGCCGTGTACGGCCGTCTGCCGTGGTGGAAGCTGCCAGGCTATTGGGTCTCGCAATTAGCGGGCGCGTTCGTGGGCGCTGCCGCCATCTACCTGCTCAACTACCAGGAGATCCTCAAGGTTGATCCGAACAAGGAAACTACGCAGTCCAACTTTGCCACGTACCCGAGCGCCGACATCAGCAACATCACGGCCTTTTACACCGAAGCTTTGGCTGCAGGAATGCTCCTGTTGTGCATCTACGCCATCACGGACCAGAACAACCGCTCGCCCGGTACAATTGGCACGCCGTTTGCATTTGCGCTCATGATTATGGCTCTCGGCATGAGTTTCGGCATGAACACGGGCTACGCGATGAACCCCGCGCGTGACTTTGGCCCTCGATTGTTAACGTACGCGGTGGGCTATGGGTCGAAGGTGTGGACGGCTGACAGCTACTACTTCTGGATTCCTATCTGCGGTCCTCTCGTGGGCGGAGTGATTGGTGCTGGCATCTACAGGCTCCTGGTCCAGGTGCAGCATCCGCACGAACCAACACTGTGTACTGTTAGTTGATGCTGATCCTAAACACAGCGACAATTACATCCACACTGCTCGAGTCGCTTGTCAGCGGAAACAGCGGAAATATTTTATATTCATTTCTTGTTGATCGCCCATGATGCGGCGTCGAGGTGAGAAGTAGCTACACTCTACCGGGAGACCGACCTCGACTTAAGAAGAAACAATGTCAACCCGATACAACACCAGGCTCGCTCGATCGCCACCAATGGCGACTCACCATTACCGAGATCATACTCAGCCGAATCCTGTGAAGTAGACGATCATATCCTCAGTTTCAAAGTGATAAGATTGATTGCCGGGTTGTCACCACGAACTGGTGACTCACCAGTTCTCCTCTCCTCGTCGACCCTCAGCTTCTTCAAAGCTTGCCGGCGCAGCATTTCGGAGAGTCACTCCCATCGCTCGCGACAATTCGAGGCGGACATGCATGTAAACATGGTTCAACGTCAACTTGCCGGCTCACTTTGATCTTAAGAGCGGGTACCGGTATCGATCCGAGCTCGGATTATTAGCGCCCGACGCCCAAGCAGCCTAATCCTCGTTGCCTTTCGCGGTGGCGGTGCTGCCCAGCCAACTCAACGCGGTACCTCCAGAACTGAAGCAGCACGCCACTCGAGCGACACTTGCCAGCTGCAAATAACGTTTTAATTGCGTCCTCAGCCGCCGTCGGCGCAAGTTGCTCCGACGCCACACAGCGCAATGGGCCCAGTTAGTGCCAAGCCCAACAGCAGCGCCGTCATTCGATGTGCTGCATTGCGCTTCATGCTTTGGTGTCCGGGTCAGCTGCTCCGTTGGAGCCTAAATTGCCCAGCCGTTACCGGTACAGGCGCTTCAATTCTGGAACTTGTTCGAGTGGTTAGGTGCTGGCGTCAGGAGGAAACGACTTGGTCAATGTATGCTGGCGACATAAAAAGGAGGCCGTACCGGATATTTCACGTTGACAGAGTGGGACGGACTTCCAGTAAACTGCCACAATATATATCAGAGTTCTATCCGATCGCACGTGACAATCCCTTAACCAGTGCTTTTATCCCACATGAACCTCTCATAATGAATATTCAACCCGCAATGAACCCGCCGTGCGCAGAAAACTTCCAGGTCATCGTCTCATCGATTCTGGACCAGTCTAGCTTCACATCACAGGCATTTTCTATAGTCCGCTCCCCCCACTCATCCAGGCGTCGCCATTCTCCGCTTTCATTTCTGAATCCTCTCCGTGGTGGCGTGAAGGCGAAAGGAATTATTGTGAGAACAAGATAACCGCCAACATGGACGGTAGGCAGCAGCAGCGCGTCCTGGCCGACGGCTGGGGCCACCAGGCCACGGGCAGCGTCTTCTGCGCCGACTCGAGTCTGCGCTACATCTACGAGAGCAACAGCGCGGCCCCCCCTTCTCTCCAGCCCTACAACAAGCAAGTGTACAGCAATACAGCCAAACCCAGCAACAGCATGACGTTCGCAGGCAAGCGACCGAGGGATCCCGCAAGCGACACCGCGCGGGACGGCGGCAGCGTGGACCTGTTCGAGGCGGAGGTGGCGCGCGCCTGCACCGCCATCCGCAAGCAGGCGGCGCAGTTACCACCCACGTTCCACGAGTGCTCCGTGTGTCTGAGCACCAATGCGTCCGCGCAGATCTCGGCGTGCGGGCACACGTTCCACCCCAGCTGCTTCCTGCGCTGGTTCCGCTTGAACCGCTCGTGTCCGCTATGTCGAGGCGTCGTGGACAAGGTGCAGCTGGTCGTGGTGCAGGACGAGCTGGAGGCCATCATGGCCGAGATCGATGACGAGCCGCTGCAGTTCAGGCAGATGCAGCGCCCCGCTGAGGATGTGGCGGCGCTGGACGACCAGCTCATGTCGTTCCTCGAGTCGGACTTTGATACGGACATGGAACTCGCGGCGCTGGAGGATCTGAGCAGCGACGTGTCGCCCTTTGACTTGCCCCCCATGAAGCAGGAAGCCGATGGAGATGAGACGATGGCCATGGAACTGGATGAGTTGGTGGAAGGTGGAGAAAAAATGCTGCCCACGAACTTCGCCCCCGTAGCGCCGCAGTTCCCGCCGGCGTCGGCCTCGCCCAACTATTGGAACGTACTGAACCAGGGTATTGCGCCGCCCGTCATGCCACCATCTCCGGCTGTGCCGCCCGTCGTGCAGGCGCATCAGAGGATGGTGCACATTGCTCCGAAACCCGATGCGAGGACGATGCAAAGCACCAGATCTCCCGCTGCATCGGCTGTGAGGACTACGGAGCCTACATTCAAGGTGGCAGTTCCTCCGGCCCCCCAGCCGACGCACAGCCATCACCATCACACAGTTCGTGCTACGGCTCCTGCTGCCCCGCGTGCCGTGTCGTGTCGATGCACCGGAGGCTGCAGGAACGGCAGGTGCGCCTGTGTCAAGGAGGGAGGCATGTGTGGCGCCTCGTGCCGCTGCACGTCGTGCAAGAACCCCTTCTTGATGGTCAAGGCGGCCGGCGCAGATATCGACGCTCTGTTCAAGGACGACTGCTTCATGCACAACGTGTCCAAGACGCGAGATATGGTGGTGCGGCTACAGGAACCTGTGGCCGTGCCGTGCTGCGAGTCGACCATCAAGGTCGTGGACTGCGTGCAGGGCTACAAGTGCGTGCCCTGCAAGCGCCGGTACGACTTCTCATGGTGCATGAACAAGCTGGTGGACAGCGAGCGCACCCCGCGCAACCACTGTGCCATCTGCAAGCGGTGCTGCGACCACCGCGACGTGCACTGCCACGACTGCGGCCGCTGCTACTTCTCCGGCGTCGCAGCGAGTCTGCCGTGTCCGTGCAAAGAGGCGTCGAGCCACAAGAAGCGCCGCGAGGCAGCAGCCAAGAATAAGGCCGAGGAAGCCGAGGAAGAGGCCGAAGGCGAGTGCTGCATCATGTAGTAAACCCACCCCACACATCCTGTTCAACCACTCCACCGCCACCATGGAGATTCTGAGATTCATGAAAAATCGTGCCGTCCCCTTGTAACAGTAAATAAGTTGCCGCCAGTTTATGACTCGATCGCCTTGCCTCGTCGCAGACTGCGTAGCGTTTGTGCGCGGACAGCCCTTGAAGTCGCCTGGTTGGCGAAACCGTACCGATCGACGTCTTCAAGCTGCCGATCCGAATGGCTGGCCCGGACGACGGCCTGATGCAGCACATCCGGGCAAGCTGCTACGCTGCCGTCGCAGAGCGGTTGAAGCGGTTCAGGGTGCACTTCGCAGCGGTGGAGCTGTCGTGGACCGCATAACGCGTTGGTGATCAGCTTGATCTCGTGCTTCTCTTGTCTGTTTCCGGCCAAGTGAACTACCACAGGGGAACTATAGCAGTTGAGTACAGAAGTGAAAGCCGCTTTGCAACCGCTCACGACGTTCATTGCACTCTATTCGTCCGCTTACGACAGCTAATTCTGCGCCTTGATCACCTTCAGATCGTTCAGGAAGGCCACGACCTCCTGCGAAAAGGTTGGGAGGTCGACCTGGCCGCTCCACTGCAGACATTCGCCTTCCATCTTGGACGCTGCCTCGAGCTGCGGCTGCGTGAGGATCTCCTTGATGTAGCCGTTCAAAAACACTTGGTAGAATGACGCAAAGTCCACAGCCGCGACGCGGTGCAGCAGCTGGATGACTTCGTCCTGCAGCAGATTCATTTCGCCACGGGTCAGGATGTTCATGAGCGTCGAGAGGAAGCCCATTCGCAGCTCGCTCTGGAACCCAGTAAAAGCGAACAGACCCTGCGCCTTGTCTACTCGATCCAGCAGCCCCAGCACTTGCTTGCAAAGGCGCGGCGCCAGGCTGGAACCTTCACGGCTCAACACACTCGCGAGGCTTTGAAAGATCGACAAAAAGTACGTGTGCGCTTGGTCCGACGCGTATCCGCGCTCACGAGCTCCATCAGCGGTGAACTGTCCGGAGTACACGATGAAAAAGCGGTAATGCTTCTCAAGCAACTGCTCGACCAAAGCCACAAAGTAGCCCAGGATGACCGAGTCACTCTCTGGGTGGGAGAAGATTGCCTATCGTAAAAGAAACACACAAGCTCAATTAGCTGGCGAAAGTATCTGGACACAGCGAGTTCATCGTACCTCTTTCAGTGGACCGAAGCACAGATCAAGGATGTTCTGCAAGAACGAGGAAAACACGGACGTCGGCTCCTCCACGACAATCTTCAGCAGCTGCAAGAAGCCGCAGAGAACCATCAGCCCAGCATTTCCTTGGCTGTGCAGACTGCACACATCAAACAGCACGGGTTAGTAGAGAGAAACTACGCCGCCCGGGCAAAATAGCAGAGCAAGGCCACGTACATTGCTGAGAGCTGCGAGTCATTGAAGATCTCCACAAACGTTCGCATAATTTCAGACACAGCGTCCTTCTGCATTTCCTTGCGGATAGACTTCAGCAGCTGAGCGTACAGACGCACAATTTCGTTGACTACCTTGAGCGCGCTTTTAATTTGGTTCTTCGACTGAGGCCCCGTCGAAGCTGCCATCTTGCGGATCGTCGTAAAGTAGGTCGTCAGCAGTGCCATCAGCGACGGGAACGAGTGCTGGAACACAGAGAAAAATGCATCCTTGGCCACCTTCGGCTTCGTTTCGATTGAACGAGCAAGGCAGCGAACCAAATAGCAATCACGGCGTAACTGCGAAACCATGGCATGTTCGAGCACACGCTGCGCATTTTGATGCAACGCCACGGCAGACTGATCGATTGACTCGCGGATCGGAATCAGCAGAGATCCATAAGCGTTCTCCCACCGCTGCTCCGGTTCATTTGCGGTACCATTGTTGCCCCGAAGGGAAATCGCAGAATTCAGAATAGAATTTGACATCGATGTGTAGAGATCGCCTTGAATCGCAAGCGGTAAGTGCAGGCTGAACGTGTGAATGTGTGCTTCAAGCTGGGCCATGGATGGGATCTGGAGCATGTCCTCGTACGATAGCACGAAACCAAGGTTTGCAAGCAGTTGCATAGAGTTCTGCATCACAGCTAATGGTGACGGCACGATGGTGGTATCCAGAGTGTGGAGAAGCACCTGGAGCACGCTTTCCGAGGCATTCAGCACGTCCTGCCTGGCACCGCTCTTGATCACGAAAGGAATGCAGCTCAAGCAGAACCGGATGCTCGTGAGTGCTTCGCACTGCAACTCGACAAAGGCATCGCCCCGCGTGTGCAGTCTGTGCTGCACCATATATTCCGACATAGTGATGAATAAATGCAAAATCTGCCAGCCAGCCATTTGCTGGTTCATGTCGTCGCTGATGCTGTAGTAGTTCGCACACACACTCGAGAGAATCGCGCAATTGACCGTCAAGTCACGGATCACACAGCGCTGCTGTTCCCATTGCTCCGACTGCTGGGCGATCACAGGCATCTCGTGAATGTGGAACAACACCTTCTGTACGACGTCTTGCACACGGGGCTGCATAATCTCCAGCAGTGGGGGCGCGCACGAGGGTAGAGCTGCAATTCGTCGAATCAGGGCAACGCAGTCCACTACAAACTGCTTTCGCTCAGAAAGCTCCACCATCGCGACCGTGCTAGCATTTCCATTCCCGCTTGCTGCATCCGTGCGAACCTGTGCTAGATCCTGGAGGGAGCTCGTACCATACACGCCTCCTGCACTCTCCAGATCAAAAGAGGCGCTGTTATCCGCGTCCTCTTGATCTCCCTGTGTGCCAGCATCATTGTCGTCATCCAGCTCGTCCAATTGGTTCCTGTTCGTCTCGTACGACACGCGCTCCACAAGGTGCAGCATGACAGAAACAAGGCCCTTCTCGTACGCCGTCAGCACGGCGCGCACCCGCTCGTTGGCCGCGCCTTCGTTCTGCTCAATCTCCTCAATGTACGTGACAAAGACCTCCCACACCCTCAAACAGTTCATGAAGCCTTCCACGTGTGGCTGCTTGGTCGTGAACGCGTGTACCGCCTGCAAAAAAGTGGGCAGAATGTTCTCAAACCTCGGGTTCTCCAGCCTCTTGAGGTGCTGCGTCAAAAACAGCTCCACAAACTCGCTCAATTTGTCCAAATACTGCTCCGTGGCGCGACCAATGAGCTGGTCCTCGAC
The DNA here is from genome assembly GCF_020800215.1 of Phytophthora ramorum. Taxonomy (NCBI): domain Eukaryota; phylum Oomycota; class Peronosporomycetes; order Peronosporales; family Peronosporaceae; genus Phytophthora; species Phytophthora ramorum. The sequence goes on along the minus strand of NW_027150660.1, from coordinate 291,741 downwards.
CGTCTTCTGCAGCAGCGGACACAGTGCAAACATGACGTGCCCTACCATTTCGTCCGCTCTGGCGGGCGCGAACCTCTTGCCCATCAATTCCGCCAGACACTGCAGCGCGCTGGCACTGGACACGCACATGTGCGACGTGAAGCCCCTGGCGAAGACGCGCTCCCAGTTCCTGGCCAATTCGAACAGCAGGTCGATCCACGCCTCGCTCATATGGTCAGCTACGGGCGCCCATGCCACTAAACTGTTCAACGTCGTGAGCGCCACGTTGGCCACTCGGTCCTGCTCAACGACTGTGTGGGCCTCCCCAGTGAGCAGCAAATGGCTACACCCCTTCAACACGTTCGCCAGCAGCGCCAGAAGATTCGGCAGCTGCGCCGCGAGTCTCGCCTTGGCCTGCCGCTTGATTGTGGCTAGTACCAGCGCGTCATCGCGCCCGAACTCGTCCACGACGACGCTCAGCAGTTCCAGGCCGCTCTCCCGCGAGCGCTCGTCCATAACGAGCGCCTCCACTTGGCTCAGAAAATCGGGCCATGGAGCGTTAGTTGTGTCGGACTGCCACTGCAGCTTGGCGATGTCTGCCAGCACCTTGCGGAGCTTCCGGCGCACGAACGCGATCTGCGCGCCGCTGTGGTTGGCGGAATTGGCCAGGAGGAAGTCCCAGACGAACTGCCGGATCTGCAGCTGCTCGGCCGAAGGGAAGTGTACCCACTTGTTGGCCACGTACTCTTCCAGCGTGGTGGCGGCGAACCAGAGCGCGTATTCGTTCTGGGAGGTCGACAGGAGCTGGAACAGTACGGGCAGGCAGGCCGCGGGCGTCTCTTTGAAGCGCGTCAGCTGATCCTCCAGCTGCAGCTTGTCGGCGGCGGACGTGGAAGGGTCCAGGAGGCGACGCAGCGCGCCTTCCACCTCGGCGATCATGGCGGCGTGCCCGCTCATAGTCACTTCAAGTCTCGCGCTGTTGGCTCGGATACGAAGTGAGGTTTGTCGTGTCGTAATTGCGTCCGGGCGTTGAGTTTCGTCATACGCATGGACGGTACATAACGCCTGATTGGGAAATGCAATCATAAAAATGATTCCGCGCTCATATGCGGGTGAAGTCGATGCGGAGAAGCGGCGCTGGTTGCTGTTCGTGAGGCAGGAAGACACAGAGGAGCAGCAGGGGATAATACTCACAGCAGTGGTGCAGGAGGGCGAGAAAAACGTCGTAGCCGAGCGGAGAGTTGATCAGGAAGCACTCAACGAACATGTAGAATATTATCCTTAGAACATATTATAAATCGCTAAACGTGCTAACTATGCATCGTGCACTTTGCAGAGTGAAGAATTGGGTCTGGAGATGGAAATGGCGGAGTTCAAGACGCTGCTGGTGGTGGGTTACCTGAATAGGTTGAAGTTGACGTGGTATATATATTTTTTTTTACTAAACTTTTTAATTTTACTAGAAAGCGCTGGAGCAGCGGTCGTGTGTGGATCTGGAGGTGGAAGTTGCAGAGGACGAGACGGTGGCGGAGGTTTTCCTGTCGTTGACGTACAAGTTCAGCCCCACAATCTCTCGGAAGGGGATTTTCCAATTGCCGATCGTGGCGACGGATGCACCGCAGAGTTTGGTGACGTTGCTGACTAGTATCCACGCTGCACCGCCACAGCCGATACTGTCTGAGCAGCAGCAAAAGAGAAATCTCAAGAAAAAGTCACGGGATGCTGCTGCCGAAAGTGGGGCAGGTGGACTAGACAAGCAGGCAAATGTGACTGGCAGGCAGGAGGAAAGGGGAGTTGCAAGTGCATCGCAGAGTCTGGATAATGGTTCGACGACAACAGCGGTGAACCCGATGCTGCTCAAGAGGAGACACGTCCCTACCGGAACCATGTACGTGATGGGGAATTTCTCAATGTGTTCAATAGGGGACACTGCTGATGAAAGGTGTTACGTTGTCGCTGCTGCAGGCGGCGAAAAGGCCCGAGAGGTGCCAAACTGGCCAAGAAGTAGCGGTACGCACTGCAATATAGCAGATGATGTGCTTGCTGTTTATTGTTTAGCCTTTTTGGAGAGGAACCTCAGCTGTCGTCCACTTTAAACGCTGACTCATTTCCCAGAGACCCTTTCGCCTGGCTCCGTTGCGTGTTACCGTGCCGTCTCCGTGGCGAAGACCAGCGTGCCACGTACCTTCGTAGATCTCGCCGGCCGTCATTACCAGTTCCTTGCCAAAGCCGTGAGCAAGTCCGTCACGCCATGAACCTTCGTAGAAGCTACCGTCTCCGCGTGTGTACTTGCCCTCGCCGTGCATTCGGCCGTCTTTCCAAGAACCTACGTAGACTGCAAGTCCTGTTGAGAGCGGTTGACCCGTGCCAGTAGCTATTGCAGCTCCGATGATCTTCTTGAATGCACCAGAGGCTGCACTGGAGTTCATGCTCGTATTGGCTGCAGCAGCAAACTCCATCCGACCATATCCGTGCCGCCGACCGTTCTGGAACTCACCGTCGTATTTGCTTTTGCTAGAACCTCGAGTCAACACGCCTTTGCCGTGGAACACGTCGTGTTGGTATTCACCTTCGTATCGATCGCCGGTATCCAGCCACCTCTCTTTGCCCAAGCCATGACGTTCACTTCGACTCCACTCGCCGTCGTACACCCGCGTGCCATGATGAGAGGTAAACACACCGTGACCGTGCCGGAAACCTTGAAGGAACTCACCTTCGTATTTGTCCCCGTTTACGAAGGTCAGCTCGCCTTTGCCTTGCCGGATTCCATCTACCAGCTCTCCCTTGTACAGTGCTCGCATGGTGCTGCCTCGAGCTGCTCAAGGGACACTAGTGAGCGTTACGGCAGGTGGGTGAGAGTCTCAAATTGAGACCCCCTCACTCTCTACAACCGAGCCATTTCTCCTCAACTGGATCGCATTTCGGACCGATTCCTCTCTCTATCTCAGCTCGTCGTAATGATATATAGTTTTGATCCGGAAGGCACGAGAGAACCTGAAATCGCGTGTTGTAGCAGATGCCAGTGAGATTTCCAGGAAGAAAACACTCTCGGAATGGTTTACCTCCACACATCTCAATGGTCTCTTTTGTAGGGAAAATCAAGAAGCCAGCCTTTTCAAAGATGGATTCCTGGCATATTGCAGATTGGAACTTCTCAAATGCTTTCTTGGTAGCAACATTCCCAAGAAATGGTGTCACAGGTTCATATAGACCCGCATCGTTTTCGAGGCAGGAGGTTGCCAAAGTTTTCATCATTGGATTCGCCCGACACGAAACATGACCCAAATCGCACAGTCCGAGAAAACCATTGCAGCAGAGGTAACTTGGCCCAAGTATGACAAATTCAACGAGTTCCTGCAGAGGCGACAGATCGGGTAGCTGTTCGAGTCTCGGCATGACCGACATTAACAGTCGACTAAGCGCAGGCACCTGCTCTAAGGTGGGCAGCTCACGGATTTGATTCAGCCACGCGAGAGACACGCTTCGCAAGTGAGGAATCCCGGTGAAGGCCGGAAGTTGTTTCAAGTCCAAGTGAAGGCCGAGGTGAATTGTTGACAGCCGAGGCAAGTCGCTGAACAAGTCGACAGGAAGCTCAATCAAATTTTGGCTGCCATATTTCCCTTCGATGTGACTGCAACCACAGTAAGGTGAGGTCAAGTCAAGGACTACACACAAGTGTCAGTGAGTTTGTACTCACATTGTCTCAAGATGTTTGAGCTCCTGTGTCCACACTGGAACTTGCTGCGTGCTTGTGTACATCGTGTGGCTGCAGCTCATGAGGACTAATTAGTGCAAGAATGCGAGGAACCGTGGAATGTAAACTTACATGGTTTTAAGATTGCGGCACGAGCGCAGCTCTTCCGGCCATTGAAGCAACTGACGATTGATCACTTGGAGAGAAGTTAACATCCCCGATGCTGCAAGAGCCTTCACTTTATTGTACGCGTCTACGGGTTGAATCCATTCTTCGTACGTTTTTGGCGCAAGGTCGATATCGATAAGGATGAGGCATGGGCATTGATCTTCGCTCGTTCCCCATTGATGGGCATACACGACACACTCTGGATATGCGGAGCATAATGACTCGGAATCCGAGACCGCTTTGTTTGTGGACAACAAAACAACTAGACTAACTGCCACGAAGACAGCCGTGACTGCTTTTGGCACCGGATTCTGTGCAACAGGCGTAAGTCTTGCCGTTTTGTGTCTTCGAAACCCCCATTCTCGTTGCCGGGTCCAAACTAGCGCAACCAAAACTCGCTCAAAGCGGTAACAAAACGCCAGGTTCATGCTGATGCGCAGAACAAAGTCAAGCACTGAATTGATGCGAAGCGAGTCGAAGGTTACTCTGAACAACGCCATCTCTGCTGGGTCTGCGATCGAACGAGCAAGATGTTCAAAGCTCCCGGGTGGCAACTTCTCCAGGTAAGTGAGGTAGACTTCTCGGTCAAAGTCGAAGTTGTAGTAGCAGTAGACGAGCGTAATGATCGGGAACACAACGGCTGCAGCCAGATCGAAACTACGACGTTATGCTATTAGCTTACGATTCATCACTATCACGGCCAAAGAGACGTACATTGAGTCGATGTAGACCTCCGTCAGTGCTGAAAAACTATCTGTCAACACATTAACGACACATGACAGCGCGTTCACGGCTAGGAAACCCGCAAAACCATACGCAAGACTGACAGGACTTCCGCCATGAAGAAGCTGCCGCAACATGGTCACCTCTATTGCCAAGTCGCATAGTTTGAGAAACGCATTCTGTACATACATGGTTGAACGATGAACACAAGGCGCCAGCTAGTATTGGCAGATAGCGGACAACAGTTCTTATGCGTACCCACTTCTTGCGATTTCGGCCATTGAATGATGTGAGCTCGCTCCAAAACTCACGGATTCGTCGGTAGTATGGCGCAACAGAAGCCAACCAAGAGTTCGGCTCACTTGCGAGCGTGGCCAAATTGCCTGAATGTTTTTGAAATGCCGAGTTGAACAGCGTTGTCCGCCATAATAGCATTCTCAGTAAAACAAACAAGTAGCAAATGTCCACGACCACTAGGCCGCCCGCACCAGCCAGTATCGTACGAGGGTTAGCGTCACCAACCAGCCAAAATTCTCCGTTATCGAAGTCACTGGTCTTCATGAGCCAATTCGCTGCCTTGTTTGGCGCTAGTGCCAAGAAGACAAGCCATGACGTCCACGTAATACAGATCACCAAGGTTACTAGCATCGGAATACCGAGGACTCCAAACGCTTTACTGAATGACTGTGTGATCTCTTGGCCGACAACTTTCTTGGTCTTCATCTGATTCAGCTCTCTGGTTGTGGGCCCACTCGGTACAATTTGACGGCTCTTTGTCCTACGGATACCGGCAAGATTTGAGGCTCCGTCGAGCTCCGGCGGCAAGGAGTCATTCACGCCACTTGGTACAATTGCTGTGGTCTTTGCCAGCAATGCCATTGACCCACCCACGCCCCGCTTCACTCTGAAAACCGGGCGATATTTCTGAAACGTGAATTCCTCAAATACACCAACTGTGAGCTCCTTCCTTCGTTATTAAACCTAAGTGTCACTACCGTCACTACTGCACTTTACTACAGAAGCGATTCCTGGCTGCACTTATTTGATTATCCTGCCAGACAAGACTACATCCTAAATGATTAGGCACAAGGTGATCAGCTCACAGACATGTTAAGTGCTGCCTCATGGTAAAGCGCACCATACAGTCCTGAGAACGCTCTTTCATGCAGCACTGCTTGTTTTCGTGGCGTTCAATCCACACGGTGCAGAAATGTTGCTCATGAACAGCGACGCTGGATGCAGGACCACACACGATACTGACTCGTGCCTTGACCAAAGTTGCCTTGACGCAGGGTTCTTGCGAGGTAAAGTTTGAAGCAAAGGATATTCGTGTTCATGGTGCGCTCGGTGAATACATAGTCGGCCCCATGCTTAGGGTGAAGTCGCTGCATCGTTGGGCGACGCGCCGTGTATCGAGCGCAGAGCTCGAGCTCGAGCTCGCGAGGGGGAGCAGTACTGCCGATGGTCCTTGTGAGTGTCCCTTGTCTGCTGATACGAGTCGCGCCTTCAGGTTATGCTCGGCGTGTCTGTGCCGATTCTCCTGGGCTCGTTTAGCACACCTACATTGCCAAAAAGGACAACACAAAAGCGTTCGCCGGCTAGTGCATTACCTTCGTAGGTCAAATTATCATCAACCATCTTCAGCTTGCATGATACTAAGGACGCCATACACATTACGGAATGAAAGCTCTTCTAAGACTTGCTCATTCGCCAGTCCACTACGATTCTCGTGGGCCGGCGCTAGGCGAACCGTGGTTGCTTATTGCTGCACAAGTACAGTATACGCTTTTGGACGATTGGGCCCACTCCCTGAACCATTAATTAACGCTGTTCACATCCTTGACAGCATTCGCCAGACCCCCGCGGTCTTTACACCCCACGCTGTCACCAAATTCTCAACTCTCACTCCCTCAAATGTTTCGCGTAAGTATATCCCGCCACCATTATTACCTATTTTCTTGTCTACATGTATCGGAACTCGTATCCCAAGGGATGGGGTGACAACGCCAAGCATACAAGTTGGCACCTTGCTACCATCGCATAACATTTTGTTCATCATCGCAACCGAGCCACTTCTCCTCAACTGGGTCACATTTCGGACCAATTTCTTTTTCAATCTGCAGCTTTCGTAGTGCGATGTATGCAGGATCAGGAAGACAGGACAGGACTTGAAATCTCGTGTTGTAGCAGATGCCAGAGATATTACCACGAAATTGGCATTGACGAAAGGGTATACCGCTGCACATATCGATCGTCTCTTTCGATGGGAAAAACAAGAAATCGATCCTGTCGAAAATAGTTTCTTGACAGATGAACGGTGCAAATTGGTTGAACGCGTTTTTGGTAGCCGTACTTCCAAGATATGGCGTGACGGGGAGCCCCGATTTCTCATTCGTCAAACATGTAGCAGGGGTTGTGTTCAGCAAAACGTTCGCGAGGCACGAAACGTGAGTTAAGTCACACGACCCAACGAAACCATTACAGCATAAATGGCTTGGTCGATAAACGACGAGGTCAACGAGGTTTTCCAGCGGAGCCAAATCGGGTATTTTGTCCAGTCGTGGTAAAAGTGATAGAACAAGACGACTCAGCTTGGGTACGTGCTCGAAACTCGGTAATTCCTGCAGTTGAGTTGCCCAGGCAAGACTAAGACTTTGCAGGCTCGGAACACCTGTAAAGGACGGAAGCTTCCTAAGATTTTGTTGGATCCCAAGATGTATCATGGATAGATGTGGCAGATCAGCAAAAAGATCATCTGGGAGGTCAAGCAAGTTTTGGTTTCCATAACGCCCTTCAATGTGACTGTACAGACCAAGAGCGATTAGCTGCCGACAAACGTGGATACAACAATACCCATATTCACCTACATTGTTTCCAGGTAGCGCAGATCTTTCGCCCAAACTGGAACGTGTTGTGTGTCTGTATAAACTAGTTGACTGTTGATTTCGAAGAAATAGTACACATTAGTACCCAAGGCCGAGATTAAACAATCAAAACAGCAAACGCACATTGTCTTGAGTCCGCTACACTTGCGAATCTCCTCTGGCAACTCAACCAGTTGCCGATTGATCACTTGAAGCGACGTCAGCAAACCAACACCCGCCAATGCTTTTACATTGTTCGTCGCATCTTGGGCGTTAAACCACTCGTCGTAAGTCTTTGGCGTGAGATCAACGTTAATAAGTATGAGGCACGGACAATATTTATCGCTTGTTTCCCATCGATGAGCGTACACAACGCACTCGTGATACCTAGCGCATAATGCCGCAGAATCGGCGATAGCTTTGTGTGTCGACATTAAGATGACTAGGATAACAGCGAGAAATACGGCCGTCACGGTCTTCGGGACTGGATTCTGGGAAATTGGAGCTGCACTGTTTAGTACGATTTTCTTAACCCCTCGGGACGCGTATTCGCGGTATCTCGTCCAGACAAGAGCCTCCAAAACTCGTTCAAATCTGAAGCACAGTGCCAGGTTCATACTAATGCGCAGCGTAAAATCCAGTAACGAGCGAATGCGAAGTGAGTCAAAGTTGACCTGAAACAGCGCGATCTCAGATGGATCGGCAAATGATCGGGCATTATGCTCAAAGCTTCCAGCAGGAAGTTTCTCGAGATAAGTAAGATACACCTCGCGATCAAAGTCGAAGTTGTAGTAGCTGTACACAAGTGTCAGAATCGGAAACAGAACAGCGGCGGATAAGTCGAAGCTAAAGTTGAAAACATATATGCATTAGAAATCAATACAGGATGAATACAACGCATGTTTGACGTACATTGAGTCGATAATAATCTCCGTCAAAGCTGAAAAGCGATCTGCTAGCACATTGACGATGCAGGAGAGCGAATTCACTGCTAGAAATGCCGCATAGCCATAGGTAAGACTGGTGGGACTGCCACTCTGCAGCAGCTGTCGAAGCATGGCTGTTTCCATTGCCAAGTCGACAAGCTTGAGAAAAGCATTCTAGAAAAGCAGCGAGCGTTAAGCTTTCGTCACGTAACGTCCAGAATATCAAGATTGGTATTCTGCCGTACCCAACGTTTGCGATTCTTCCCCTCGTAGGATGTGACCTCGTTCCAGAGGTCCCATCCGCGTTTGTAACTTGGACCAATGATTTTTAGTAGCGTGGTAGAAGACCAGCGGACTGTGCTATTCCGCGAACTCGAAAAAAGCAACTTTTCTCGCCGGAATATCATCCTTAAAATGACCAAGAGGTAACATAGCGCGACAACGACGAGGCCTACGACCCCGGCCAGTGTGATGGTAGGGTTTGGATCACTGATATACCAAAATCTCCCGTTGTCATACGCACCAGTATTCATAAGCCAATTCGCCGCCTCGTTTGGTGCTAACGCTATGAAAATGAGCCATGACGACCACGCCAGACACACCACGCTAATGAACAGCACCGGTATTCCCAGAGGTCCGAAAGCATCGCAAAATGAGATATGTCGGATCTGTTTGAGTCCTAGATTCCTATTCGTCTTCAGCTTGAGGTGCTCGATTGTCGGTCCCCGCGGTAGAATTTGATTGAGTTTTACATAATCCCTGATTTCTTTAGCCGATTCGGCAACCTGGCGTGTCGGTGGGCTCGAACCGCTATCGAGATCATCGCAAGGAGCGATTGCTGTATTCATTAGGCCCTGCTCTGGAAAACAAAGGGCCCACAACCCAGTTCAAATCACTTGTGGTATTTTTGACGCACAACCTCCGACCAAGGCGAAACGACTAACCAAGCAGTTGCCCCCACTAACATCAATCATGTAGATATCGCTTGAAACTGGATTGTTGACGGTTGGTTTGGATTTGGGCAGCATCCAGAGCGTGAACCAGGTCTGGTGAAGTAGGTTGGCCGCGTCTTTCCTTGAAGATGGCGAAGTGGCATCACCACCTGCGAGGAGCGCAGCGAAGGTAAGAAATACCGAACAGTAGAAGCACATGGTTTCTTGAGCGAACTTGAAGATCTCACTCAGTTCGGGAGTGGGGGCCTTCGACTCGACTGGAAATTTTGAACTGGCGAAAATCGATGAGCTTGGGGCGGTGAAGCCGGGGACCATGACACAATTCTCATTCTCTCCTCGGGGATAATACTATAGATACTCCTATGCCGTGACGCTCAAACTGTAGGATCCATCAAAGCTATGGCAAGCAAAACATTTTTGAGCGTCACATGATGCATAAATATCTTGTGAATTGGTAGTGATTTTTATCTACATGTACGTCAACAGCATTGCTGTGATGGCCAAGCCAACATAGTTTATACATAATATTATAGCAGTGTTATTCGCAATGTTTTTGCTGATAATACTGCACTGGTAGATTCTAGATGTCTTGTCACACTACGGAACGCATTCATAAGAAGATGGTTGGTTGGTAGTGTGCACAACAGGACTCACACTGTTGCCACTCGATGCCGACGACCTCCTCCAATTCGCTCTCAATTTTGTGCGTCAAGCCATTCACACGACTTCATGGTCTGGGGTATTGGTACTCATCTTTGCCTGTGAAACTCGTTGTTTCTGAAGAGAGCAGGTGCTCAATTTGACAGGAGTTTGAAAGGTCAGATCAGGGATTTTGGTCGCACAATAACATAGAGAAGAACTCGGTCACGAAGTTCGAAAAAAATCGTCCAAGGAGGGCTACGACATCAAGAAAACAATGGAAGCGACCGGATTGATTCTTCGGAAACAGACTGAATTCTCCACACTATACGAGAAGAAAATTACACCCGATCACCTGTACAACGTGCTGCAGTTCGACGAAAAAGTGAAGATGACGAATAACAAAGCGCTCAATACTTGCCTGGGTTTGGCTGCAAAAGAACACCACACCTGTCCGAAATGAAATTGTTTTGTCTACGGCCCACTTACTATGTTTCTTATGGCCGGCAGAAAGCTGCACGAACTTATTCTCGACAACCGAGCCATTATTCCTCAACTGGATCGCAAACTCGACCGATACGTCTACCCAGGAAGGCAAGCAAGAGCTTGGAATCGAGTGTCGTATCATATTCCAGTTACGTTATGGACATTACACTGATGGCGGAGAGGGTGTCAACCGCACATCTCGAGCGTCTCCTTTGTCGGTAAAGTCGAGAAGTTGTCTTGATCAATGAGGATACTTGGCAGATGCTTGGAGCAAACTTTTTGAAGATTTTTTCGGTGGCTTAGTTATCCATAAATGGTACTTAGTATCTCTGGCACTTTTGGGTTGGTGTTGTTCATCAGGCAGGTCGCTGGGGATAGTCCAAGTATAGGAACCGCCCCATATGAAGGTCGCATGCCCCAATAAATCCTTACAGCAAATGTGGTTCGCCCGCTAAACGACAAATTCGTGCAACTTTCGCGGTGGAGACATATCGGGTAGCCGCTCCATGTTTGATAAAAGCGTCAAGATGAGTCGGCTCAACTCGGGTACGTGATCAAATGATGCAAGCTCAAGTAATTGAGGGATATACGCGAGAATTAAGGTCTGAATGTTAGGAACACCTGTGATTTGCGGGATTTGGTTGAGATTCGGATGGAGCTGACTGTTGTCCCGGCAGAATCACAAGTTAGTTTTCATGCAAGACGAGCTCCTTCTTGAGCATTTTCTAACTCACATGTTTTTACATTACTACCGCGTAGTTCATCCGGCCATTCCAGTAACACGATTGATCAATTGAAGTGACACCAATGTACCAGCTTTTGCTAGGCTCTTTACTTTGTCATACGCATCGACAAGGATGAATCCATCCCTCACAGCCCAAGGTCAACGTCATAGCGATTTTTCTTGCTCTGAATGCACTATCAAGCACCGCAAATGTGCTCGCCAACCGATTTTCAGCACTGACGGAAGTTTTTATCGACTCTAGTCCAGGTGCGTAACTGTGTGTCACTGGCTGTTCTGTTCCCGATCATTACACTCGTCTACAGTTATTACAACTTTGATTTCGACCAAGAAGCACACCTCATGTACTTGGAAAAGCCTGGTGGTATCCACCGTCCGTCTGGGCATACAACCCATCCAGTTCACCGACGAACAGCTCATATATACTCGTCGGGTCCTCACTGGGCAAACAATGATGCTGCATTGGTTTCATTGGTGCACCCTCTCCATTGCTCCGTACCGACATGTTTGGTCTCTTCTGCAGCACCTCTTCGAGTCTCTGAGCCCGAGCAATCTGCCCTTCCAACACTGCTTTGAGCCACCTCTTCTCTGCTTTAGCTTCATCTCGCCCCCGAGCCTGTCGTGGAGCAGTCCGTTGCCAATCTCGACTACCTGCTCCTTCGCCCTGAATCCGACCAAGTTTCGAGCACATAAGACTCCAATGTGAGCGGGTTCCGAGCTGCATCCCCTTAACTGCCCCTCTAGCCCTATCATCTTCTTCCTGAGGTAGACCAGCTCGTTGTGGAACGGTCGGTTAACCCAACGGGTTCCTCACTTCTCCTGTATTTGGGCCAATAGCCTTCTTCCTACCAGGTTTTCTTTTCACAGTGTTCTGGTGCATCCAACGCCTTCAGAAGCTTCGTCCGCAGTTAATCCGACATCTTCGCTTGTGCTTGACACGCTATCACTTGGGGTGTAGACATCAGCGGAGAGCGTGGACAACCGAGCCAGCTACATCGAAGCCATTTGGAGTCTCGTGGGAAAGTGCTGCATTGTCCAGGAGCGGCAAAGAAGTGGACGTAGTGGCCGTCTCGGCCCGAGTCCATTTTCGATGGAAATGAAATGCGCAGAGAAATTGATACCGTGGAAAACGTAGCCAATCGCCCCAGTCGAAATACATGCAAAATTGTTATTGTGTCGAACTGAGCTCGGGGTCCATGGTACGCTCTGGATCACGAGCTTCTAGGAGTGGAGGTGCGCTTGACAAAATCTTGCCTCTAGCTGGTGGGGGGACCAACCGACCAACTCGTTCATTCCTGACAGGAAGAGCCTGTTTTCATTGCAAGAAGCATTGCATTTACGAGTTAGCGAAAAAGTTTGCTAAGCATGCAGGCGCCTTGGATAAAAGGTTAAAGTTTGATCCTACACGATTTCCAGGGTGGCCTGCTTCAATGTCCAAACCTCAGTCTAACGCAGCGAAAATCTGTTTCCTTCTCTAGAGCATTTTTCGAACTACGCTACCTCCTTTGTAGTCCGACTCAGTCCAAGGCTTTGATAACACCCTTCGCGACGTTCGTGTCATACCACTCTTTGTAGAAGGGGACAGCTATGTTGTTTCTCGCTCCCAAATTCTTGGCTCTGAAGCTGACCGGCGTTTCTCCCTGTCTGTACAATTTCATAGCTAAGGCTCCAGCGATTTTGTACACCCGTTTGGTCACAACAGCATATATACTGCTCTTCAGTTGTCCCAAGGAAGCCTTCAGTCTATTCGAAATGCTTGAGATCAGGATCGCTCTTTCTTCATCCTCCTCCCCGGTGTAGGACTCGTCGCCACCATCGTCGTCTGTGGCATCGTCGTTAGCATGGACTCTTAGACTTATTTTACCGTCAGCGATATATTCGGGAGATAGACCACGGGCCGGTGACGCAGTGGCCTCGATTAATTCCAACTTCGAGGTCTTCGGCGTATTGGCGTTTGCAATCTTGGACGGAGCCGCGTCAGTACTTGCGAGGAGGGTGACCAAAGTCACGAGCAAGACCCACAACAACAGACGCATGACTGTAGCTGAAGGCGAACGAAACTTGATGAATTGACTGAGGAGTGCCGATTGAGGAATGATCCGATCCGTGCTGGTCTCGATCAAGTGGAGATTTACAGATACTATAGCTTTTTAATGGAGTAGCCGGACACCCTGACGGGGAGGGGAGGGGGATTGCAAACGGCGGGGGCGAGTTCCTTCAACCCAGAAGCGCAGCGCTGAGCTGAGCGCAGTGAGGCAAAGCGTATGATAGGGGATGGAATCCGTCCTCCTCCTCATCCCATGTACCGCATTACCCCTGTCGTAAGCGAACGTGATTTGAGATAAGATTAGCCGTATTGAGCAAGTATCTCAATATTGGTGCTTAATTCCTACAACTTACACTAAATATTGTCGACTTGAGGTGTGACTGTCAATACCGGCGACCATGCATGCTTAAAATACATTGGTAGCAGCAGCGAACCAAAGAGGGGTGAATTGTTATGGTGACGTTCCAATAACATGATTGCCGTATTAGCTCCCTACCAAGGCTTTGACTTCAAACATATGGTATTAAAAAACGAAACGTCTTATTATTGGGTTGCAATATACGTTAGGACCTGTCGGGAATGATTACCTGGAAAAATCAGATGGACAAATCTGAAAAATACCTGGAAAACTCTGATTTTTGTGTGTCCTCTTTTGACACGCGCTGATTAGTCGAAGCGACGCAGCTTGAGTTAACCATACAAACAGTCTTTTGAACACCTAAAAATGTTTAAAAATGAAGAAGTTTTGGCCAAAAGTTACAATAGCCAAAATACCTATTTATGACAACCGCTATGTCTCAGGCTGGGGATAGGACATCGAGGCAATCATTTCCGCCTGGAGGAAGTACTATCATATACGACACAGAAGCTGCTCTTTTGAGTTTACAGCGTGAAGATTTTGATTGCGAGGAGACCCTCGCATGATTGCTTTCCCTAGCCGTACCGACTCGGGGGGAGGCACAGTTCTGTAAACAAACGGGGATACAGGTACAGACAATCACCTAGGTCGTCATATCTTGAATTGTGTTTCACTTTCCCAATGCCGACGCTATACAAAGTCAAGTCAAATAGGCCTCTACCCTCTCGATTGTGGGTAAATGGAGCGATTCCCGCAGCCATTTGATCTGGTTCAGATCCAAGATTTGCCCTACCCGATACAAGGAAAAACCATTTTATTCTTCAAGTGATTAAAGGCAGCGGTTCAGACTCAAAATTCTGAAAGAGCCCCCCCCCCCCCCCCCCTTCAGATTTCATACCTGGATCTGGGTTTTGGCAGAATAAACCTGCGAACATGAATAAAATGACCTCTTTTAAGCACTCTACCTGTCAATCTTAATACCATCAACTAACAAGCCACACTCTTTTTCCGCATCAAGGTCTGTCCCGCATCAAGCTCAAGACTCCAGACTGCCCACCACAGACGCGGAGGTGGACACCAAGGCCGGGCGACAGCAGCGGAGCGAGCAGGAGCTGGGAATTCTCAACTTGGAGGCGTGTAAAAGAACCTATTCAAGCCTTTGAGCTGTTATCACCAACCACAAGCATCACGACAAGGCGCGGGAGGGTCGCAGGTGTCGAGAATTGCAGCCCCCACGATCTGGGCGTGCTCCTGGAGTTCATTAGTGACGTTCTGCCGCTCAAGAAGAAATTTCAAGCGTTACTAAACGTCAAGAAGCCAACGGGGGATCCAAGGTGCCCTGAAAATGTCCGGGTGGCCCGTCAGATCCAGCGCCGGACTGAAGAAAAGGTGTCTATGGAGAACGACGTTGGAGACGAAAGATTTTTGAGCAATGAAGAGGACAGCCACTCGACAGCATCCCACACTCCTCCGGCGTTAAGTGAAAATGAAGGTGACAACTCATGTCATTGCCTGTTTGCACCCTACCTGAGTTCATAGTGCGAAAGCAAGTAGTGGAAGCAGCTAACATCAAATTCAGTTGCAGTGATAAACGGTCTGTCATTTCCAGCGCCGTACATCGCCTCTCATGCCGTTCCATATCGTGGCTCGGGGTGGAGGTCGGCTCTCGTGAGGTAGTGTTGACCGCGCCGACGATCACGCCTCTCTCTCTCTCTGACCTTCGGCGGTGAGTGCAAGCATAAAAATGAGCACAATGTTCTCGTCGTTGCTCTCGTAACTCATATTGCTATAGATGCGGAACAGGTGGGCAAGTACTTTTCTAAATCTGTGCGCACCAGCTAAACCTATGTTTTGGCATCCCAGAATAGCTACGGGAATCGCTCCAATCTGGAATATCATTGGACAAAGGTGCTTAACTAAGAAAATAATCACATTCGTTCACAGACGCTCCCAACACGCACCACCGACTTCTGTTGTTTGCGGTCCTTCTTTTGGCCTATCTCATCTCAAAAGCTAGCAGCCTCGCACGGAGTGCTCTATCACCTCTAGAAGGCACCATTGCTTCGACCGCAACAAAAGGCAAAACCATATACGTTCGGTAGTGGCACTCAGGATGTGACGTTCGATAGTGGCGCTTAAATGAAGCGATAATGTCTGTACCAAGCGATTGACGCTTGCTGGGCGTGGTGGGGGCAGCGTGCAATGGGTTGGATGAACTGTGAGTGTTGTGTTGAAATTTTAGAAATGAACTCGCTTGTGAAACTTTATCTACCCACTACCAGTCACGAGTCTAGAGAGTTCACCATCAAGAAAGAATGTACTTAGTTTTTGGTACACTCATGATATAATGCCTCTATTCAGTAATAAGATGGAGGTTCCCAAGGTTATCACAGCAGAGAGGATTATCTGTACAGACAAAAATTGGGTCAGAGTGGACATGGGCTGCACTACAAACTAGATACTACTAGTACTACACTGTAAAGTAAAATCATCGATGGCAACCCATTTTTTACCCAGTCGATAACAGGAAGATAGGCAAGGCTGGTACAGTTTTTATAAGGTCAGCACTGAATCGATTTGACCCGTGGAGGTGAAAATATTATGGGATGAAGTGTTGAGTGGGAGATATGGTAAGCGTAATTACGAATTTGAGCAAGGATAGCATGCACCGACTAGCATCGCTAACACAATATAGGGTCTGATATAAGTAAGTGTTTATGCTGCTACTGTAGATCTCTCACCTACAGTATGCTTTGCCATCGCAGATTTAGGTTTGAAGCTTGGCTTAGCTGCGGCCTGTTAGCGTGTATTGCTATTATGTGTCCGACAACGATGGTTGTGCAGTTGACTCCAAACCTTCGTCTTCTTTTTTTTTTTTAAAAGAAATATGAAATCCTGTTGTAATCTCACTCGATCCGCATTATTCCACGTACTAAGTTTCTTATGCACGTATAAAAACCATGTAGAACTCGATCAAGTATGATATGAGCAGACAATACTACAGTTTGCCAATCGACTTTGAATAACAACAAGTCTCTCTTCGACAGCGTTCCTGCGTGCCGACACCTTGTGGGTGAGGAAGTCCAGCCTCTTCGACCCTCGCTGCGGTCGTTCGTTCAGGCGACACTGCTGTAACTACTGAGTGTAAACTGATGTATCGTATTGTAACAGGTTGGTGACAGACTGAGACCCCGAGCGGCTGGATCAGCACCAATGACGTGGTCGGCAGACGGAGTTCAACGAGTACACACGCCAGTGGCTGATGACGATGAGAGGTGACCCGATCGGTGAACGATTGAGGTACGACGGTGGGACGAATGAGGTATCAGAAGCTGTAGAGTGGATGAATCGGCAGCACAGCGAAGTGGGTGTGCGGGCGAATGGGCGGGTCAGACAGCAGTGCGAGCAGCATGGAGCTGCTCACGGCGGAAATTGCTTCGGAGGGTACCAAGCAAGAGACTCGGACGATCGCTCTCCGACTGGTGACTCAGTCACGATGGACGGGCGGTGACGCGCTGAGAACGGACGGGCGGTGCTAGTAGTGACTGTAGCACAGTCTGCATTTGGGCGGACGAGTGAGCTGGCGGTGGACGCATCGCGCCCTGCTCTTTGGACGGACGGATTAACGAGCTGGTGGGCTGGACGAGTCTGTATTGCACAGAGTTACAAGTGAGGCTCGAGGTAGAGGACAGCCGAGCTGTCCGAGTCGACTGAAAGACAGATAGGACAGGCGCCCGAGGCATATGTCCAAGTGGCCAAGTTCGGTGTTGGCCAGGAAAAATTCATTAGGAACTCTAAGGGCAGCTAAGTATAGACGATTATGGGCGTAAATAAAGTAGGTGTCGCTACCAGACGGGTACACACTGGCGCGGACGACAACAGTTGCCTCCGACGGCTATCAGGACTTTGGACGCCATCAGCACTACAAACAACGACAGTGAAATCCGTACCCCCATAGAAATCCGCACCCCCAAAAGTGGAACCTACATAGGCAAGTATAAAAACAAAAATAAGACAGCCAATTTAAAATATTTTAATCCAATCAACGGTCTAGATAATTAATGGACAGCACGTCAATCTGTTCCCCCACTCGTGTATTTCGCCATTGCAGGGCGAGCCACCATGGTTCTAAAGCATCTTACACAGTCAAGAAAAAGCGTGAAGCTTCAGAAAGCGTCCGTCGAATTGGCTGCAAGCCCACGGCTCGCAAGTTTGACCTACATGAAGGATGTGTGTCGCGAAGAATAGGTAACGCAAAATAGTACGGCTTAAGTAATTTGCTAATAGTACTAACATATTATTCCGCAAAGTATTTGTGCACAGGAAAGATGATAGAGTATACTTCTCTGTCCGGCCAATTTATACGAATTTGGACTCTCCGCCCCTCAGTCAGTTAATTTTTGGAGTTAAACGCGAGAAAGTAGCTTAAACGAACGAGCAGATCACGAGTTTTGTTTTGATATTTTTGTTTGTTAGTTAACGCAATCGATATGCTAAATAACTTTGCAAATGTGAGCTGGGTTTAAAGACATAATTACCTTTTTTTCGTAATCCGGCTATAAATTAGCGATATTAGCCCAAAAAAATGCTACAGCATCGTCAACGTTTTGCGATTATCCTCGTAATAGCTCAATCTACGAAACCTCCCGCCTGACTGAAGAATTGCAGTATTACAAGCGAGGTTTTATTCGATGTTATGATCATGATAGCTATTCTGCCCTAACCTAATTGCTTTTTATTCCAATCATAATCAGGTACAAGTTATCCTGGGTTATATGAAGCATTTTATTATTGGTTGAGAATTCGCTGTGTCAACACGCTAATTCCAGCATGGTATGTCTCCACTTCAAGTGGTAGTGAAGTTACCGACGCACCATTGCAGTATGCACTTTTACCTACACGCGGAAGCTTGAAGTCATTCCCTCCCTCGTGGGTGATAATGCATTCCATGACCTTTTGTAGTGTCAGGAAGCACTTGTCTAATGTAGTATGCTTTATCTCGCAAAACGCTGTTTCCACAGCTTCTATCAGCTTATCTACGTCGTTGGTCGGGTTCTTGTACTGCAGCGACTGTATAGCGTTGAAGAACCCTAGATCCAGGATGTTACAGTCAGGAGAGCGTGGTGGCTGGCACTCCATCTGAATGTTCCAACCCCGTTCTCTTCCCGCCGCCACGACTTCTCCATGGTCTTCACTCACGTGGGGTCCGGCATTGTCTTGCTGAACACGAATGACATTTGTTTTCCTCCCTATATACAATTAACAAAGTATGTGAGTCAGCAGTGATTAAAAATTAATTAATAAACTTCAGTTTCATCTTACCGGGCCATTGACTGCGAATAGCAGGAAACACTTTGTTCTTCAGCAAGTCCACATATACGCGCCGCGTCATTGAAATACTCTTCGTGATCGATGTGCCAGCAGGTCTGTTGATGGAGCTTCGGAGTGCCACTGTGTGCTCTACAATTGGCCAGATGCCAATTTTACCGTCAAAATAACGATTTCGACCGAAATCGTAGCGTGGGAGAGCAACCGCAGCCAAAAACATTAGTTTACCGATATACCGCTTATTTGGGCACGAGCGATACGGTAGATTCTCATCAGATGCAAGGTAGTAGCGGTTTGACGCCTTGTACATGTTGAACCATTTTTCATCAATGTGGACAACGTCATACATAAAGTCAAACCGGTACGAACGTGCTCCTACAACCAGAAGCATATACAAATACAAGTTATTAATAAATTGAATTATAAGATAGCACAGCTTATAATCATAGTGAAATACGTACCGATGGGTCGACGCACGTGGTTAAGAGCGAACGACAACCTCTGGTTCTTGTCAGCGTGGGCTTCACACGTGAGGTGACCCGCCGGAAAGACTTGACCTTGAAGTAGTCGTGTAGAGTCGAGCGCGAAATGTTTGTAGCTTCAGCCAACGCTCGGATGGTTTGCCGCTTGCAGAGGGGCACTGCGGCGACAATCTGACCGAGTTCAGCGACAGTAAAACGGCGAGAACGTTTCGGGTAAGGCTGCCGTGGCGCTGTCAGCGCCTTGGGGCAACTCCTGAGTTTCCAGATGTTGTCGATGGTGCTGCGGCAAATTCATGTAACATTTTGTGTGGTAAACAAAAAAACCAAACTCGTATAAATTGGCCGGACAGAGAAGTATAAAACAAGAGCACCACGCTTGGTTAGATGCGTATCTAGCATCGAAGTCAAGTGACGAAAGACGTGTGAATGCACTGATGCGCTTGTGTCAGCGGTTTGCACAGCGGTAAGCATCAATTATTTTCGAATATTTAACAACTTATTCTGACATATTTGGTCTATTAACTTTTGTTTAGACACGGGTTTTCAACACAAAAGCACTGTGTTGTTCGTAGTTTTGAAAAATCTATTCCGAGATATCCTGTTGTCCAACTACAGAATAAAAATACATTCTTTTTTACCAATCATAAATCGCAAATCACCTAGGGGTACGGATTTCTTTGTCCAGTTGTCCCGTCTAATTTCTATGGTGGATATAATTCAGTGGGGGTACGGATTTCACTGTCGTTGTCTGTAGACATACGACCAAGCCCGGCGTGCAGGGTAAAAGAAGACACGTTATAGTACGTACTGACATAATACCATGTTTTATAGGAAATGAAGCATTGGCGGTAGCTTGTTGACCCTTTCGCGAGCCACCTACATTTTGTATAGTATACAAATTCATGTGAATTAAAACTTAAAGGTCGCATTTTTCGCCCTTTAAGGATTTCACGGTAGTTGTCCGTATCGTTGAGGATTGTAAGTTGAAGTCAACAATCCCTCAGGAGCGGCACATGGCAGAGATTGAGGCTCTTTATGGTCGCATTTTCCGCCCTTTTAGGATTTCACGGTACTTTGTCCGATCGAAGTGGATTGACTAATATTAAAAACAACTTGCGCGACTAGTCAAACAAAGTGTTTGTTGGCTAAAATAAAAGGTACGATGTACCGCTGTCGTAAGTTATCAAGCAAAATAAATATTTTTGGTGTAAGTTTACCGCAACACATTCCATTTTCTGGGCGACGACGTCGACGACATGGCTTCGGGAGCTGCGAAGAAAGAGGTCTGTAGGTGCCCGCGATATTGATGGTGGCGCGGAATCGCCGGTGAGCACGACGCGGATATGGCTGGATGCCGCGGCGGACATTTCTAGGGGGCTAGATACGAATCGCTTATAGTGTTGTATGCTTTCCGCCCAACATATCAGCCAGTAGAGCAGCAAAGGCAATCAGTAATGATGTAGCACGGCTACACAGTCGGTTCACCTCCTACCTTAGTGCAACATGCACTAAGGAATACATTCAGGTGACCACTCCACAGGGTGGTCCACATTCATAGCAAAAGGCATATGACTGGTAGAAAGTAACACCTTTCTACCAATGAGAGTCATTCAATAGATAGGGGTTCTGCCAGCCATCCAATGGCAGAACCTCTCATTAGAAATATCAGTTTTAGGAGGAAACCCCATTTACAATCAATACAGTTCTCATTTGGCGCCAAAGCTATCGTTCGGTTCCTTTATCTAGGTTTAAGTATACTTGCGGATACAAGTATACTGAACCTAAGTTAAATACACCTACGCTTTCTCATACACGTGCGCACACGGTCTAAGCAGACACATTACAGATGAGACTCGCGTGTACGCGTGCGACACACGAGGCATGAAATGCGTCCATGGTATTTCCACTATAAAATTTGTATTCGTGGCTGTTGATACCAGCGTAAGTACTAAACTTTGTATGTCAGCGTACGCGCGCCAAGTTTCGCGCCTATTCGAGCACGCTGAAAAAATATATTCTAAGATTTAATATGATGATCTGTTTTGATACAATAGCTAATGCCTGATTTACAGACCTTTATACTCAAATCACGATGTGACGGTGCCTGCTGGCCTCCAGATCCCCTTCCCCCAGAATAAAATCAGAAGAGAAGCAACGACAGCGGCGGAAGTGACGGCGGTGGATGGCGAAGAGGAACTCTAATAGTGGCCCCACCACAGCAAGGAAACGCAGACGCCTCACATAGATGGTGCTGCGATACCCGCAAGCGCATACGGCGGCGTTTTGCAATTCCGACATGCGTGGCAAAACCTGCGCAAGGCCGGCTGGACTTCAAAGCCTCCGTCAGGCGGTCAGAGCCTGGATTGCCGCTATCGATACATCCGACCAGGCGGTAATCCACGGGGCGTCGAAGGCAAGGACTACCTGCTGGGCGAAGTTGCTATTTTGCGCTACGTTAAGAACCTACGTCGTGTTTGTAGCAGGAGAGCGAAGCATAGCATATCTCTCGGGTGTTAGCTATGTGTCGTGAGGAAGCTGCTGCGACTACGGAAGCTGCTGATGGTACAGGCAAGATCTTGAAAGCAGTCGTCGATATGCAAGGTCTGTGCTGCACGCACTATTGGTGTCTGTGCGGTGACTCGCATTGTGATATGCGTTGACTGCGTCTGTGTAGCGATACAGATTGGAGACAGTGCTGGTGCTCATGGCCGTGGCCGAGGACGCGGAGGTGGACGAGAAGGAGGGACTGCTGCGGTCAGTGACAGTGGCGTTGGCGAGAGCTCTCTGGCAGGCGACGACGACGTGGGGCTGAGGTGCAGGCGTCTATTGAAATGCAATAATGGCCATGTATTGGTTAGTGGAGACGTCGGTAAATGTATATGTGGGGCGCTGTCCATTTTCAGTTGCACGGTACTTCAAACGTTTGTATGAATCTCCACGTAGAGCAGAAAGGTTGCACACATGTCGAGCGATGCCTCGGGCAAAATTGTCTACTTACGGCGGCAACTCGGGCTCTTGGCATGCTACCCAGCTCTCGTGATAGTACGAGCTTAGCAGGTTCCTCGAACAAGAGGTTGTTAGCATATACAATCGTAGAATCACACATCGGCGCCTTCGAGGTTAGAGCTGTGTCTGCCACATCTCCAATTACCTTGTCACTTTTTGGAGGAGAGGATACCCGCTCGCATGACTTTGGATGCGGGCTTTGCCAAGTATCGACAAGTCCACCAGCACCTCCAGTCCAGTACACGATTTTATGTTGGAAGTCAGAGCAATTTGAACAAGCACGTTGCCAATACCAGCGCCGATATCGATAAAGGTGTCCTGACTGTTGAATGGCCCCATGGCTTCGATCACTGCAACGCCTGCCGGGAGAACTTCCCCGGCATTTCCATGCATTTGCCCAGCTTGTTGGCACACATCTCCTGCGCTTACACCATCAAAAATAGCTGCAATCGCTCGTGCAGCTTCGGGTTGCCCCAGTAGCGCATCTTTACATGCTGGCGGCGTCACTGGTACTGCAGAAGTCGCAGGGTTCGGTCCCACCCTTAGTCTTGCTGGCACTGAGGGAGTGGAGAGCCGTGTTGCTAGCGCCCGCGCTAGTGGCGTGGAGCTCGTACCGGTTGGGGTCGTCGTTGATCTCGCTGTCTGGCCAGAACTGGAGTGGCTCCGCGTTGCCAGCCGTCGCGCTCAACGGCGGCGCTGTAGTCTAGGGACTTCTTGTTGTTGGCCATAGAGACCTGGGCTTGATATTTCCAAAGGAGCAAGGCGGGAAGTTGCCTACTATTTTGCCATAAGTGCGCTTGAGGCTGATCAAACGTAGCTGGAGAGCGCGTGCTGTGCGCTTCGTCTTCGCCATGCGGCACACGACGTAGTCCCATGTTATACGTATTCCATCTTGTTCAAACTGCAGTGCTATCTGCACCATCAATTTGTCCTCCCAGTCTTGGAAGCTTGTCTTCATGGTGGAAAGCAAATGTGCATTGCTCTTTGATTTTGTATGGGCTGGCGATCAAATAGGATGAATACATCTTAGCCTTTGTATGCTAGTGGCGGGCCACAAGTGGCCCTCCATTGCGGACAGCAGAGATCTGATCTCCACATTTTATGCTCAGAATGATGAAGAAAGGATGGGGAAACTCACGTTTTATGGCAAGCAAATCGAGTGATTTGGGCGACATGGCACGATATCTTACGATATTTCTGTACCAGTAGAGAATATATCAGACGGCTTCCCAAAAATTAGGCCTAGCCCTGCTGTCTCGTGCATTTTTATTGGTAGTAACCAAATCAGGTAGGTGAAAACAGCTGTAAAGCTCGAAGGCCATTTCTCACCCACATTTGGGATATGATTTAAAGGGCGAAAAAGCGCCCTCGTATCGCGAAAGGGTTAAGTCACGAAAGCACGGGAAAACGAGACCTGAGTCAGAGCACGACAAACACAGTTTAAAAATCTGTGTTTGTAAGAACTGCGAACTCGTCGACATCCTCAATGAGAATTCCTTTGGAGGTTTGCTATTTCCACCAGCGCATTTGACGTCGCGCTGTTTTGTACACACCTTGCCTGGCAAGTTACCAAACGGATGAGCGAGAAATTCCCGAGCCAGGTCTTGTCTCCTCACGCCTCACCGATGGTGTTCGATAGGTTAATGTGTTTGGAAAACTAGTCTACCAAACCATGCGCCACAAACAGAGACACCATACACGGCAGGATACTGGACAAGCCACCACTCCAATTTGTACAATAATGAATAACAACAACCCATACCGGTTGGTTTATCTGGCACGTTTTCAGAGATGGATACCCGATTATTCTCCTCGGTTCGTACCGGGAGTTGCTTTCCCGTCTCCTGGTTATTGTACTTTACCTCTTCTGCTACCCGTACTCGTCAAAGCCACGTCACCCGCAAGCTGACACAGCAGAGCATACCAAGATCGATACGGTCCAAATATCTTGTCAGTTCTTCCTCACCGACGAAGAAATCAACTCCGCATATATCCTTTTACATTTTCCCTGGTTGTTGCATGTGGAATCGTGAGAGAGACCAGTGGGTATCTTTGACGCCCAGCCGTTCTTCTTTAGTTCCGTCCAATGCGGTCATCCCATCCTCTCCTGTAGCAGATGGTAACGGTTATCTACAGCACCACATTTGTGATGTGGTGTACACAACACGTTCTCTATCATATTCAATAAATAGAAAAATTGTGCTTGCCTGATACACTGAAATGGGGTATCCATGTCAGACGTATTTCGGGTCAGGATATATATAGGGTCACCCGCTCCACATAGAAATGCAAGTCAATAAGGAAAAATGGTCCTGTATTTGGACTGCGTCTAGAGACACAATACCGGCTTAGGGCTCAATTGGGAAGAGCAAAATGAAAGGCAGAGGACCGCTCTTTCGCTTGAGCCATCGCACGCCCCCTCCGACCAAAACATCCAACACAACAGACTCGAAAAGCTCACTGATTAAGCAGTACCCTCAGGTTACCTGGATAGATGCTGTTGCCGCGGTGTACGACGGCATACCCGTAAGAAAGCGGCCCGAGCGTATCGAGTATCCCGTGAGTTACTTCGTCTGCGTACCCTGGGGCTCGTACCGCTCGATGCCGAGCGTGTTCCGCAGTTGGTGTATCTATCGGAAGGTGGTGACCGAGGTGTTGAGGAGATAGTCCACTACCGCGCACTTCATGGAACGATCAATGGCTGCCGATTAAAGACAATGTAACTGGCATTGCGTGTGATCCTTTGATTAAAGCATGCGGTGAAAGCAACGCCAAGAAGAGGTTTGAGAAGACTGGCATTTTCCCGTTGTCATTCGATGTAATGCTGAAGGGGATTATTGGTTGAAAGCCCGTTGTGCAGCGCGATACACTCCCGCACGTCGCTGTCGTCATGGGGAAGGAAATCCTGCCTCGTAGGTTGTTCGAGGTTTCAGAGCGTCAAAAGCGTGTACTGCGAGAGCTCGACCTGAACGTTGACGCTCTCAATGTTGTTAATCTGCTGTCAAGTTTTACTGCGGCACCACTTCTGCAAAAGCGAAAGCGAGGCAAGTCGATTGCCAACAGATATGTCAATGGTGCTGGACCCCAATCCAGTATCGCGTCCAGCAGTTCTTCAACGGACTGGAGAGGATACTTGGACTCTGTGGGCGAAGCATACTGTGACTCAGAAGCCGAACTTTGACTACGGACCATCGCTGAGGGGCGAAGCGGAGCGAGAGGGCATGCTGACGAATCGCCACAGGAAGAACACCGGCAGGAGTGGAATTTATCCAAACCACTGACCAATCAGATCAAGGCGAAGGTGACAGGGGTCAGCCGAATTCTGGGCCAGGAGTCCACTGGGCTGCGCTACTTTTTTGGGGATACAGACATAATGAACGCGACTGCTGGAGGAAGGGTGAGTGTATGCGGATTGGCTATGGCGTGGCCAATAGGGTTGGAGTCAAAAACTACTCAGGTGTAGTGAAGTATAGTATAGTGTACCTAATATTATGTAAATGTATGGTGGCTGTGGGGCCACGCGACCTCCATCCACCCGAACTGCAGGTGACGGCGCATTCTACTTCCAGCCGCCATCCCCCACACTCACACGCTACCGGGTACACTCATACTGGAGCGATTCCCGCAGCCATTTGATCTGGTTCAGATCCAAGATTTGCCCTACCCGATACAAGGAAAAACCATTTTATTCTTCAAGTGATTAAAGGCAGCGGTTCAGACTCAAAATTCTGAAAGAGCCCCCCCCCCCCCCCTTCAGATTTCATACCTGGATCTGGGTTTTGGCAGAATAAACCTGCGAACATGAATAAAATGACCTCTTTTAAGCACTCTACCTGTCAATCTTAATACCATCAACTAACAAGCCACACTCTTTTTCCGCATCAAGGTCTGTCCCGCATCAAGCTCAAGACTCCAGACTGCCCACCACAGACGCGGAGGTGGACACCAAGGCCGGGCGACAGCAGCGGAGCGAGCAGGAGCTGGGAATTCTCAACTTGGAGGCGTGTAAAAGAACCTATTCAAGCCTTTGAGCTGTTATCACCAACCACAAGCATCACGACAAGGCGCGGGAGGGTCGCAGGTGTCGAGAATTGCAGCCCCCACGATCTGGGCGTGCTCCTGGAGTTCATTAGTGACGTTCTGCCGCTCAAGAAGAAATTTCAAGCGTTACTAAACGTCAAGAAGCCAACGGGGGATCCAAGGTGCCCTGAAAATGTCCGGGTGGCCCGTCAGATCCAGCGCCGGACTGAAGAAAAGGTGTCTATGGAGAACGACGTTGGAGACGAAAGAGCTTTGAGCAATGAAGAGGACAGCCACTCGACAGCATCCCACACTCCTCCGGCGTTAAGTGAAAATGAAGGTGACAACTCATGCCGTTGACTGTTTGCACCCTACCTGAGTTCATAGTGCGAAAGCAAGTAGTGGAAGCAGCTAACATCAAATTCAGTTGCAGTGATAAACGGTCTGTCATTTCCAGCGCCGTACATCGCCTCTCATGCCGTTCCATATCGTGGCTCCGGGTGGAGGTCGGCTCTCGTGAGGTAGTGTTGACCGCGCCGACGATCACGCTTCTCTCTGGCCTTCGGCGGTGGATGCAAGCATCAGAATGTGCACAATGCTGCTCTCGTAGCTCATATTATAAAAGATGCGGAACAGATGCTGCGGGTGGGCACGTACTTTTATAAATCTGTGCGCACCAGCTAAACCTATGTTTTGGCGTCCCAGAATTGCTGTCCACTAATTCTGCATCAACTAAACCCTACACTCGGCATTGGTCAAGTCGTATCTTTCCTGCTGCGGAAACTTGTATCGAAGCACCTGCCTTGGGTGGACCTAATGTTGTTGCTATTGAGTATCTCCACGGACGCGCTGACTGCTTGCCCTGTGATGCAGGTGAATCCGTGACAGATTTGCATACTAGTATTCACTGCGAATCCTATGATCAGATTCTGATCCTCATGATTTCACGACATCATTGATTTCAGCCTGAAATTGTAGCCAACATCAATTCAAATGTATGTACTAATACGACCCCATTTGATCCAGACTGGCACGGATCTCTGCACTGGGACATTCCTCAATCGACTCCCGAGTCAACACCCGCCCACCAACTTTTCGTTCGCTTCCAGCTACAGTCATGCGTCTGTTGTTGTGGGCCTTGCTCGTGACTTTGGTCACCCTCTTCGCAAGCACCGACGCGGTGTCGTTCAAGATTGCAAACGCCAATACGATGAAGACCTCGAAAGTCGAATCAATCGAAACCCCTGCGTTACCGGCCTGTGGTCTATCTTCTGAACATACCGCTGTCGGTAAACGAAGCCTGAGGGTCCGTGGTAACGATGATGTCCCAGACGACGATGGCAGCGTGGAGTCCTACACCGACGAGGAAAGAGCGCTCTCGATCTCAAACATTATTACGAGAATGAAGACCGCTGTGGGAAAACGGTCAAACAGTATGGCTCAAGCTGTGACCAAACTGCTAAACAAATGGAACGAAGCCATTGTCATGAAATTGTACAGGATGGGAGCAACGCCGGCCACCGTTCGAGGCACGAAGAAGTTCAAGGCCTTCTACAAAGAGTGGTATGACAAAAACGTCGCGGCAGGAGTTATCAAAGCCTTGGACTGAGTTGGACTACAGAGGAGGTAGCGCAGTCAGAAAATGCTGTAGAGAAGGAAACAGGTTTTCGCTGCGTTAGATTGAGGTTTGGACGTAGTAACAGGCACCCTAGAAATCACATTGGGTCAAGCCTAAAGATTACCTCCAAGGAACTTGCACGCTTTTCAAACAAAACCTCTTCTTCGGCTCATAAGCGTAATGTTTTCTTGTATGGTTCTTCCTGTTGACCAGAAGTCGATGCTACACGTCGCTTGCAGTGTGGTTATATTGTGTTGGGGTCACCTCCAACATGGTCGACGCCATTGTGGAGCTGATGGGCATTGGTTTTGAGGTACATGATCAGAAAAGCATAGAATCAAATAATAGCTTCAAGCTGCGATTGCTTCACAGCATCATCCTGTGCATATATTTAAATATAAGAAGATATAATAAAAGAAGAATGAGTATAAAAACCGTTGCCCTATGGAGGCCAGCAGCTTCAAGCTTGCCAAGCCCGTGGTGTTACCTGAGATGGATAGGCAATGCTCCAGGAGTCTGCAGCTCACGTACCAGTCAG
This sequence comes from Phytophthora ramorum, assembly GCF_020800215.1. Lineage (NCBI taxonomy): Eukaryota > Oomycota > Peronosporomycetes > Peronosporales > Peronosporaceae > Phytophthora > Phytophthora ramorum. Next base: position 263,170 of record NW_027150660.1, on the reverse strand, counting down.
CGATAGACCAGCGCGCTACCTCGTGGACGGTATCGCACATCTTCGACGAGTGCAGGGCTGCAGCGTAACACCGAGTGCAGGTGGATCGTGAATGTGGCTCTCGGGGGTCTCGTTCTTCTGCAGGAACGGCCCCAGCACCGTCAAGAGCCGCTGGCTGTCGCTGCTGCTGATGGTGAAGATTGTCAAGGCTTAACTGGTCAACCACGGCAATGTTGGCTGCCCCATCCTCCGCGATCAAGTCCGAAAAGAATTCACCGCCTTCCTGCAGGAATCCTGCTGGATGACTGCAAGGACGACGCGGTGCTCAAACTGAAGCACATTAACTCAGCCTCTGACGCGACCGAGCCCACGATGTCTCTGGACGAGGGCACGGAGACGAGATCACATCATCCCTGGTAGCGTTCACCTCTGACGAACGAGTTTGACGACTTCGCCGACTTGGCGTGCGGTCACTGTGGACTCAGCCTCGACTCCGTACAGGATGCCACGTGCTACTGCACCATAGCTACGTTCGCGTGCGGCCACCAGTTCCACAACCTGCGCGTGCTGCCACGGTTGGACGAGGAGGCCAAGTGCAACCAAGTGCCAAGTGCCCGCTGTGCCAGAAACGAACCCCAGTTTTCGGTTTGCCGTTTGGGTCATGCAGTTTCAAGTGCTGGTGTGCTTTGAGTGGCGCTACCATGAACGTTGCGTACAGCTGCGAGCTGGACAACATGCTATTGCCGTGTCTGGATGCTGTGGTCATCAGCAAGATGATCGCCGGCGTCAGTCGAGCACGTCAAGAACGCCGGTAGGCAGTGACTTGACATGCATGGTGCGACGACGGTAAAAGTGAGCAGGCCATGCAACCGAAGCTGTTTAAAGCTCATGAAGCTGCTCGAAGCGAACCACTCAGGCTAAGGATAAACCACACGCACTGATTTACTACCTGCATGTTAATTTACTGCATGTACCGGTAGTTTCGTATCCTATGTCAAACTGGAAATTTTAGAGCTTCTTCGACTTTGTTGATGCGTAGTCTGACAGCACGTCAACAATTCGCGATGACGTTGTGTGATGGTTTGCGCTTGGTATTTAAAGGGCTTGTGGTTAGAAGGAGGAGGAGGACGGATGTCATCCCCTATCATGGGCTCCGCAAAGGGGGTCGCTGCCCTCCGGCTTCAAAAATCGTCTATCACCTGGTGAGTGCAATGCTCCGTACGCTTGTCTTCGTTGGTCTTTTACGTTTTGCATGTCACCCCTCCTCTCTCGGTGTGCTCCTGCCGACTGCATTAAAAACCAAGAATGTATCGCAACTTCGCCGAGACCGGCACGGATCGGATCATTCCTCAATCGACTCTCCCGAACCAACACTCCTCCTCCAACTTTCGTTCGCCTTCAGCTACAGTCATGCGTCTGTTGTTGTGGGTCTTGCTCGTGACTTTGGTCACTCTCCTCGCAAGCACTGACGCGGCTCCGTCCAAGATTGCAAACGCCAATACGCCGAAGACCTCGAAGTTGGAATCAATCGAAACCCCTGCGTCACCGGCCCGTGGTCTATCTTCCGAATATATCGCCGACGGTAAAAGGAGTCTAAGAGTCCATGCTAACGACAATGAAACCAACGACGAAGACGACAACAAGCCCTACGCCGGGTGGGATGAGGAGGAACGAATGATCTCGATCTCAAGCATTTTGGATAGAATCAAGGCTTTCTTGGGGAAATTGTCAAACACTATGACTGATCGTGTGACCAAGCGGGTGAACGAAATCGGTGAAGACTTGGCCATGACATTGTACAGAGAGGGAAGAACGCCGATCAGCCTCCAAGCCATGAATATGGGATCAGGAAACAAGAGAGCTATGGCCTTCTACAAAAAATGGTATGACACGAACGTCGCGAAGGGTGTTATCAAAGCCTTGGACTGAGTCGGACAACAGAGGAGGTAGCGCGGTTAGCAAATGCTCTAGAGAAGGAAACAGGTTTTCGCTGCGTTAGACTGAGATTTGAACATTCTAACAGGCCGCCCCGGGAAATCACATTGGGTCCAAACCTGGCTCTTCCTGTTGATCAGAAGCTCACGTGGCTCAATTCTTTTGCGGCTTTCTCTTGTATTCCTTCAGGGACGAAGTAGATAAATTGGTGGAGTTGGTCGGAAATCAAGACGCAAATTTGGACATCCACAAGAGGAAACAATGAGCTTCTACGAATGTACAGCATGCCAACGATGGGTTCGGCCTGCTCAAGTTCACGAGAAACTACTGCGCGGAGCTCGTTATTCCAGCCAAATTTTCCACAAGCCTAAACAGGTGGTGTCTCCATTTAAAGTACCACAAGAGCAATTGAAAAAACAAGCTCGACGACTCCTAAGACCAAAATGATGGCGTCCATAAAGTCTGGAAGAACTGCGTTTCAACCGTTAAGGCCACGAAAAACTCCATCTTCCGTGCAGAACCCCACGAATGTTCTCGGTGTTATGCAGTACTTGAACGAGTGGAGGTATCCAGCCACTCATCTACAACACTTTCCTGGATACCATGAAGGACTTCAAGGCGCAACTAATGTGCCCTTCAGACTTGATTCAGCGTGCTCACGATCTATTCCAAGAGTATCCTAAACACGTTTCACGTTTAGTCGTTGAGGAAAAACAGTATCGGAGTATGTTTGTGATGCAATGGTTTCAGAGGCAAAAATACACAATCGATGCTAGCGTTGCCCCGGTACGCCTACTCGGTTGCAATGTCAACCTTGACGAACGGGGCAATGATCGTCGCACCCAGCACCCAGCATGAAACCCACTTGTGCCCCAGAGGTCCGAGAGCTTCGCAGGTGAATCGAGTAGCACCATCTGAGCCAAGCACGGTAAAAATCAATCAAATTCTCCCTACCGGTCCTACAACGGAAGAACTCAAACTAGAGAGTAAGCGAATACTTGGACGACAACAAAATGGGTCTCTCTCATTCGGTCAGGCGTTTGGTGTACTTGGAGTTCCGATGCTGGTTATACTCCTTGTCTGTCTAGCATGGACATCGTGGCTGATTTTCTTGGCTCTTGCACCAAACAAAGCAGCGAATATGCTCATGGACACGAGTTCGTACGACAATGGACAGTTCTGGTTATTTAACGATGCTCATCCGCAAATGGTTCTTGCTGGAGCTATGGGGTTGGCTATTGTGGACACTTGTTACTTGGTCGTGACGTTGCGGATGTTGCTATGGCGCGATAAGTTGTTCGGCTCAGCTTATCATACCAGTCGTTCAACGACTAGTGTCACAGGCCCGCACTCCTGGATGAGGAATAGACGACCAACATATAAACGTCTCCGACTTGTTTGGGAGGAGCTTACAGCTTTCGAGGGACGAAATCGCAAAAAATGGGTAGGCGTCATGTGTTGAATTTTACTTCAATTACTGTAGTACTTGTTAACAGCATTATTTTGCAGAATGCATTTCTCAAGCTAATAGACCTGGCCATGGAGACAGCGCTACTTCGTCAGCTTCTGCAAAGTGGAAGCCCCGTCAGCCTCACCTATGGTTTTGCTACTTTCTTGGCAGTGAACGCGTTGTCGTGCGTCGTGAACGTGCTCACCGACCGATTTTCAGCGCTGACAGAAGTTTTCATCGACTCTGTGTACGTTTTCTGTTGGAAAAAACGATGAACGCCGTAGTACTGAATTCTCTGTGTACCTCTCAGTTTCGACTTGTCGGCAGCAGTGTTGTTCCCGATCACAACGCTTGTCTACTGCTACTATAATTTCGACTTTGATCGAGAAGTTTATCTCACATACCTGGAGAAACTCCCGGCTGGCAGCTTCGAACATCTCGCTCGGTCATTTGCAGACCAGTCAGAAATTGCTCTCTTTCGTGTAAATTTCGACTCGCTCCGCATCGACTCACTCGTGGATTTTGGGTTACGCATCAGTATGAATCTGACGTTTTGTTATCGCTTCGAGCGTTTACTTCAGGCAATTGTTTGGACACGGCATCGCGAATTGATTGTGAAGAGGCTTATTACACCGACAAATGCTACGCAGAATCCAGTTCCCAAAGCGATCACGGCCGTGTTCGTTGCAGTGAGCTTGGTAGTGTTACTATCAACTCACAAAGCTGTCGCAGATTCAACCGCGTTGTGTTCTTCACATCCGGAATGTGTTGTGTATGCACACCAGTGGGAAACCAGCGATACTTATTGTCCATGCCTCATTCTTATCGATGTCAATCTCACACCCAAGACTTATGAGGAATGGATACATCCTATCGACGCATACGACAAAGTGAAAGCTCTCGCTGGTGCCGGGATGCTCAGGTCCCTTCAAGTGATCAACCGCCAGCTTTTAGAATGGCCGGAAGAGCTTCGAAAGTGCCGTGATATCAGAGTCATGTGCGTTATGTTAGCCATAGCAACTCCGATCTCTACACCTCGCGTCTTCTGACCTTGTGTTATTTGTCTCTTCTTCAATACCAGTCATATGATGTACACCCACACTCAACATCTCCCTTCCTGGACAAGTGAGCTACAGAGCCTCGAAACAATGTGAGTGCGGGCAGTAAATTTTGCACTGTAACCTACATCGCTCATAGCTTCGTTACTGTGTTGATGTAGTCAAATTGAAGGGAAACACAATTATCCAAACTTGATGGGCTTACCAGAGAACCTGTTTAGCGGCTTGCCTCGCCTGTCAATGGTGCACTTCGGACTTCAGGAAAATATCGATCGCATCCCGCCTCTCACTGGGGTTCCGAACTTGCAAAGTTTGTCTTTGGCTTGGATACCGCAGCTTCGTACGCTACCTAACCTGGACTACGTACCCAACCTCAGTCGCCTTATACTATCACTCTTGCCGAACATGGAGCAGTTACCCGACTTGACACCCCTGCAAAATCTGGTCGAGTTTGTTGTGCTTCGACCAAACCACATTTGCTGCAATGGATTTCTCGGATCTTGCAACTTGAGTCATGTTTCATGCGCGGGTTATCCGTCTGCCGGAATTCCTGCAGCCACTTGCCTCTCGGACGATGCAGGTTCGAGTCTTGCGCCCGCCCCATTTCTAGGGAATGTCGGTACACAGCTTGTGTTTGAGCGGTTTAGTCCAGCGATATGCCAACCTTCGCCGTTTGATACACCAGACTACCTCAGCTTCCCTACACAACTGACGGTCGACATGTGTGAGGGTCAACCCTTTCGGCAATGTTTTCTACCTGGCAACAGAACGGGCATCTGCTACAACACGCGGTTTCAAGTTCTTTCGTGTCTTGCCGACAACAACTACATCGCTCTTCGACGATTTCAAATCGAAAGAGGCGTCGGGCCTGTGTGCAACCCGGTGGATGAAAAATGGCTAGGCTGCGTCGAATAAAGTACCATCAAGACATCACTTCGAGTATAATTTCTGTGAATAGTTCGGTAGGTGCTTAGGTGGTGATGACCCCCTCATGAACGACGCCATCTTTAAGACGAACGATCATATGTATTTGACGCGAAGCCAGGAACTGATGATACAGAGCGCAACTAAATGTGATCTGAAGATGCGGACTTACCTTACCTGGGAACAGACACTCTATCTCAACCATTTTGGCCAGAATCCCCAGTGATTGTATCTTTATGCTTTAGGAAACTGTTCAGGAAAACCGGAGGTTCTAGGGCTACCACCAAGGCCGGCTCCACCTCGGAAATGCACAATATGTGGTGGACGATAGAGGATCGACCAATACGTGATGGTGCGGCCCACCCCCTTCCGTCAGATATTCTCAGTGTAAACTGTCAAAAGATATTTGCTGGGTCGTTGAGGGCTAGCTGTGGGTTGTCTTTTGTGATTCATCAATAGTACCAGAACCTTGTGTACTTACAGGTAAGGTATGCAGTAAGACCAGTGGCGCAGTTTTTTTCTATACGGTGTGCAGATTTCACATCTACCGTGGCAGGAACACCATTTTGATGGACCTGGCGTCGGCAGCAGATTCGAGCGGCGTGTAAACATTCATCGTTTACTTGAGGGGGTTAAGGCCCAGATACACGCACAATCTAGGGGTATCCGCCATCAGAATGTCTTTAGAATCACAAGAAGCAATTCTACGAGATTGCATGTGATCACTACAGGTACCACGCCCCTTCAAGACCTCTAGAACCGAATCGGCATTATCGTGCACCTCTCGAGGAGAGTCTGCTCTTCATCAAACGCGATTAGAAGTGCTGATAATGTGATGAGTCTGGAACTGTCTTGCACGCCGACACCAACCACGTACAGAATAAAAAGACGGTGAATGCATAGGTTATTGTAAAAGCTCCTGGGTGGTATTTTGCAAGTGAATATCAAGACTCTCAAGCAAAAGATTCCATCATTGCAGAAGTACCGGGTGCAAGAAGTTGCAGTAGACTTTGAGTGTTGACCCATTTGTCCCAGTAATGTATTTTTGGCTCAAAAACGAGGGCCAACCGTCATTCTGACAAAGGAAATATTGGCTACAAAATGACTGAGCCTAATTTATCTCACAATAATCATAACACTGTGCTTTTACCTCCTTCCTTACATTTATGCTGTCAACTATACACTATTAACATCTATGAATTAGCTATAATTTCTCACCCTCTGGCGCTAAAACCACGCACGTTTCCAGTTGGCAATTCACAGAGTTACTGCATCACCATCAGCGCACCTCTTCTCCGCTTCCTCTCGTCGCCCACACGCCCCATTCGCGCTGCAACCCACGTGGCCTTCTCCGCCGCCGTCTTGCACACATTCCAAGCCCCTTGGCGCCGTCCAACACCCAGTGAAAGCTGCAAAAAAGTACTTATGGACGGGGACACACCTACGGACTTCCTGCAGGACCTCGATTTGTGGCTGCTACAGGGCGGCGCACAGTCTCCCACATTGCATAATCACAGTCTGCACCCCTCATCTTTGAACGCCGGTATTCCGAGCCTCGAGGCTGCATTATTGACGCCACCAGCCCGAGTATCAGGCGCAGCCAAGTCAGGCTCAGCCGAGAGCTTCGCAGCGTCGCTCACGGACGATTCGCTGCCCTGGGCGGCACTGCAAACAGTTTCTCCCGTGGATAGTGCCTCGGTCTCACTGCCGTCGCCTACTCCGAGGCCCCCGACGCCTCAGGGGGCAGCAAACGCCACAGAAACCCAAACTACCAGGGCCAGAAAGGGAAGACCTCCGTCGACGACGGAGCCGAGTAAGAAGAAGGGGAAGACCAACAAAAGCACCAGTCAGAGACAGAAAGAAGAGCTCGCGTACTTGCGAGAGAAGGCTGAGGAGCTGGAGGCAGATCTTACGACGCTGAAGCAGCGCAATCGAGAGGAGCTGGAGAGGCAGCAGAGAGAACAGGAGCAGAAGGAATTTGCAGGGGGTGATGTCTCTACTGCCATGGTGACGAGAGACTTGAATGAGATGATACAGCCGCCTCAGCAGGAGGTGTCGCTCTGGGAACGGATTGCAAAGAGGCAGAGAGAGGAGAAGGGCAACGCGGAGGTGGAAAATGTTAAACTGCGTGAGATGGTGCAGAGTCAGATGCGACTTGTGAAGAGCTTCGAGAGGTTGCTACGCAAACGACGGGTATGTTTTTACTGTTGTCGAAGCACGTGTGTAACTTGAGTTAACGATTCGTTCTCGCTGTGTGGACGTGCAGATTTGGGACCAGCTACAGGAAAGCAGCAACCAGGACGAAGGGGACAGTCGGAATGCGGATGAGGTGCTTGAAGATATGTTACGTGACGTGGACTCTCGGTACCCGCTGGTTGACATGGTTTTGAACGAGCATGGTTTGGGGGAATCAGACCCCGAAGTGGATATTAGCGGCGATGCGAATATGAAATACTCACCTACGGATGGCATGTATCTCGAGCACAAGGAGAAGAAATTTATGCCATTCGACTATAAGTTCTTGAACGAGGTTGTGTGGCGATCGTCTGGAGAGGGGAAGCTCAAGCTTGAAGACAGCCAGGTAACAGTCCTCAAGAACACCGACGAGTTGCTGTACACCAGGACTAATCTCCCATTACCTCGAAAAGGGTCAAGCTTGAATGAGAGCAAGGACATGGGGAGCACTGTGATCCTTACGGTCTTGAAGCGATTTGTCGAGCGGAATCGGATGGTGTACGTATGGCTCAGCACCACAAGGGTGGACAATTCGGGGGATAATGGCACCTCTCCTGTGCTTGTTGTTCAAAAAGGGTACGGCGTAATGGGAACAGCAACGCTGCCTGATGGTTCTCCTGGGTGTGCCATCCGCACTTACACGACTTCGATGCCTACGCTTTCGAACGTACCTTCTGAATTGGGCGCTAAACAGCAGCAAGCGAAGCACCGCGAAGTTGGTCTTCTCACTGAGATGGTCTTTGCAGCATACCAGCAGAGCCGTCGGAGTATCAACCAGACTATTGAAAACCTTATCTTGGATGAAATGATGGCGAAGAATGCGTCGACCCCCGCGACATCAACAGCAGATACGGACGTCAGCAGCACGTAGTCGCCCGATCAATTTCGACGGAGTACATGCACAAATCTCCAGTGCTCTTCGCTCACTGCGCTGTGCCTGGATCATCATCAGTCTAATACAACTGGACGGGTGGCACATAATCGCAGGAGACGAGACGTTTGCTCTCTACATTGTGGGTGATTGAAGTGGCCGCTGGATAGGGCACGGATGTTTTGATCGGATGCTTGGTATTACCCGACATCAAATACATCATGGAGACCAAGCGCTGCGAAAGGTGATACGTCGAAGTATATTTACAGAAAATAATTTTGCAGACGACGAAGCTCTGTGGGTTTGCGTAGCTTTTCATTAACATTGGGGGCGACGATGGTCGGTCCCTCCAAGACCAGGACGGAGATATCTACTCACATGCCGATCTGCTCTTACTACGTGATCACCACGACAACCAGACGAAGTGGCTCATCATCACTGGTCAAAGAGAAGATGATTGCTGCTCAACTCCACGGTGGAAATGGCAAGCAATCTCGTGCTTGCTGAATCCGGCGGCGACTTCACTGAAAGAAAATACTTGACGAGATGTACATGTGCATGTATTGGCGTCATTAGGAAGGAACATTCGGAAGATGAGCCCCGAAGTCAGATGCAGCACACGATACTCTTGTCATCGCTGCAGAGCAAAGACTTTACCAGATAGGGGAGGCCTGCACAACTCACGAGTGCTGAAAATATTTGTTGCGGGAGGATCCTGCACTCACAAGGCAATTGATGAGCGAACGTGAACTTTCCAATACTCGAGTCGGCTACGACACGCGTGCTCTATTAATGCCGCCCGTCCGATGAGATTCTGGCCGGCTTCACACGAGATTAGCGCATTGAGTGGCTCGTGCATTGCATGATCCCCAGGTGAAAAACTCGGAAGGAAGGCGTTCGCCATGCTGAGACCAACTTCAAGAATCGCCCCGAAGTCGAAGGCTGGCAAAGTGTGGTGGGTTTTACCTCTCGGCAGAGCGTTCCAGACACATGTTGGAACAAAGTGATGTCAAACTTGAATCCGGCTTATACAGTGATGGGCGTCTTGGAGAGCCACCTGATGATATCAGTTTAGACGGGTCTCGTATTGTGATAGGACAACCGCCCTTGCGCAAGCAGTCATGTTTCAATAACTAATAAATTTGTGATGGCAGGTAATCAAATATAAAGTGGCTCTCCAAGACGCCCATCACTGTACGTGTTAAACCAATATGTTTCCGATCCAAGCAAGTACATGTACTGTGGTACTGTACAGTAGCCAGCCTTTTCGGACGGACGAGTACGATGGTGGTTTTCGGCAGACTGCACACTCCCAGCATGTAAGCGACAAGCTGCGTGCTGGAGACAACGACACCGATTTGCTTGGCTACTGGTCGAATCTTACCAGTGCCTGGAGGCATTCGTAAGGGAAACCGCAATGCACATCGCGAAGTTAGGCTTCCTCCCCCAATAGCATTAGCGTTCAAGGTACTGAGTCTTTCAGTTCTCAGGCTCGCAACGATAAAGCGCAACAGCTTGCCAAGAACCGAGTCTCAGACAATCAGCTCTCGAGCGGTTGTACAGCGGATACAACGATACAACTAGGCGAGGAGGATGCAACTTCAGATGTGTTTACCTGATGTCCGTATATCGCGTCGACTACAGGCGTGGGTCCATTATAATCAATCATGTTCCGCTGAAGGTTTTTTACTCGCTGCCGACGACTGTCGCAGTGCTGGATCTGACTAAATTCTCGTCTTCGGTCTTTCTGATTTGAGGTCGAAGCACTTGCCAGTGTCGGACAAATAGCGCTCGTTACATGCCGCTGTAGTACACGTGATGCACATGTATAAGCACGGATCAGAGAGCTCGTCCCCCCCCCCCCCCCCCCCAGTCGCCCGAGGCTGACCACAGCATTGATGGCGCGCAGCAATTCGACGCTGCTCCTCCCAGCGAAGTTCGCCATTGTTCGTGGGGAACGGGGACCCAAGCAGCAGATTTGCTTGACCAAGTCAAGCCCAGCTTGACACGGCTCCGGGTGGCTGGTGGGTTCGTATGACCGTCTTACTCTACGTGTCGTTACGCCGCCGCCACCAGGTGGCTAACAGGACCTTCTTGCAAGTTGCAACGCTGCCTGCGCGTCTTACGCCGTCGGTACATGTACTGTACTCGCGTTTCCTTTGCTCAAAACCATCTTACTTCAGTACCAGTCGATCCCGCGAGCACGGGAGATTTCGATCATCCGGGGCGGACAGTTGGGGGGGGGGGGGGGGGGTTCCGTATGGGGAAATCCTTCGGTGCGTTATAACCTGAGACCAGTCCACCCCAATGAAGAGGCTGGGCACGCAGCATCCCCAGTGGGTCGCATCGTCATGTGCCTCTATCCCCGCCCTTTCGACCTTCGACAGCTCGGGTCTGACCAACAAAAAGGCTGCATCCTCCATCTGCCGCTCTCGCCCAAATCGCGAGGATTATTTGTTTATGGTATGCAACAATCGCAATCGTGCGCAACGAGCGAGCTCCAGGTGGATAGTGCTGCCTCGTCGAAGGCCCAAGATGGTTTTCAATAATTTTCAGCATGCTGTGAAAGTGAGATCGGGATGAAGCCACGTCCAGTGAAACGTTTCTCGAGGTGCGTTCACCTAACATTTAGCACGGAGTCTGAGCTTGGCCGACATCGAGTGATCCAAGCCACGGCTTTCCACTTCTGATCGGCTTGTTGAAAGCCCGCTGGCGTTTTACAGCAACACCGCATCGCCTCCTCTCTCTACGTACTCGAACCACAATGGGGCTTAGAGCACTGTGTCTGTCAATGGATGCTGGGACGACAAAACACACCAATCGATTAACTATCTGTTCGACTGCGTGTTCATTCTACCCTCTTGTCCGGTGTCGTCGTTCTCGAACGCGAAACACGGCTAACGCTATAATAAATATGTTGCTTATCTTCGCTTATAATCTTCGACTAGCCAGCTATATTTCGGGACTGGTTCGTGAAAAAGATGCTCGCCCACCCGCCAACAGAGCAAATGCTCCTAATACTCACTGATGTTTCTGGTAAGTGCGGTCGTTTCACAAGTGGAGAGCTGGAAACCAGACTCACAAAAGCAGAGCTCGCTCGATTCTCACCAAGCCATAGACACTCGAAATTCGAGTCGAATGGCACAACCGAACGCTCAGTGATCGACGGTCTCTTTTCACACCATCTTCAAGGATGGGGGTGAGATCGCAGCGCAATGGGCGACTCGCATAGATGCCAACCACCTGGGTCCGTGCATAGGTTTCCTTCGAGCCCTTTCTCGGTGGCGACATGTGGCTGCTTGTGTTCTCAGAGCTCCCCGCCACTCACCAGTAAACTTGCGACGCTGGATTTCCGCCTCTCAGTCTGAAATTCGCCGTGTGCTACTCACCTCGGTCTGGTCCATCTACGACATGCTTTCCACTTTGTCGAGTGACAGCAACGACCTCGTCTCGCTCTTCACCGGCAACGATCACGGCCACTCTTCCCGATTTCCCGCTCGCCTCGACAACAGCGCGACTTCCAGCTCGGACGCGATGAGTCCGGCCAGCACCGAGCTTTCGGACGATTCCTCGCTTACCACTGATGACCTCGTCGTCCTCAGTGATCTGTTCGGGTTCGTGACCCCCGGGTCAAGCTCCTCGACCGGAGCCCAAGGTACCAGTCGCCCACGTAGCCGCAAGCGTCCTCGGGTCACGAATACTGCATCGGAAGATGCCACCGCCTTGCCCAAGTCGCAGCAGCAGCGGCAGAAGCAAGAGATCGCATTCCTGAAGAGCCAAGTCGTGGAACTACAAGCCACAGTCGAGGAGCTGCATGCGAGAAAGCTCGAGCGAGAGCGCGAGGCGCTGGAGCGAAGAGCTCAACTGAACGAACGCAACAGTTTTGACAACGACTCGCCGGTTAACGAGTGGGGTATCGCGGAGTGTCAAGCCGCAGCGGTGCAGCAACTCGCAGAGCAGAACGAGATGCTGCACAGTCAAGTGGCAACGCACCTTGGCCAGCTCAAGCAACTCGAGCAGATTGCAAGGACGCGATACTTGGCCAACGCTTTCCCCGAGCAAAAGCAACTATCAGATCAATACTACGACAACTACAGGTAGATGCCTAGAATGTCAACCAATATAGTTCCTACTTATTCGCTATTCCACTCGATCGTATGGCGTGCGTACTGCACTTGCCTTAAAAGCACTCGCCCCATCAAGCAAGGAGCATGCCAGCGAGACCCTTTGTCTTCGGGGAGGGGGGGATCTTCCACCAGTGGGGAACGACGACATCTCACAGCGTAGAGGCGATCTGACGTTTGTTTCCCGCGTATTCTTGCTTCGTGAGACCAGGCGCTGCGATGCTGGTGGTCTACACCTGATGAGTCCTATTGGCCGTGCCACCTGGGGTGAGTCCAACAAGGTGTCGTCGGAAGTCACGAAAGGGGAACTTTTGTGAGGTGACACGGTTCTCCAGATAGAACGTGATCAATCGTCGGAAGGCGACGGTTGATAGTTATGGTGAAGCCTTGGATCCCGTCGAGGCAGAAGCCGAAGACGGAAGTATCCAGTTCCTCTACTGCAGGGACGGCACGTATCGGCACACGGGCATTGAGAACTTCGAGGTTCGGTAGTAATTTACTCGCTTCGTTGCGTCAGAGGCTCGTGCGGAGGTCGAAACCTCCTGCAATCACAGCGTCGCAAGCTCCTGATCCTTCACCAGCGCAAACCACAGCGCCACTGACACTTTCGAGTTGGGGCTTTACACAACCGACAGCTCCCAAGCCCCCACCGGGCTCAAGTGATGAAGAGAGTGACGAATCTGAAGAGGAAGACGAACTTCAAGATGGAGTTGAAGCTGAACTAGGTCACGGTGGGGTTGTATCCCCCAAGGAGCGCAAGAAGAAGAAAAAGTCGAGCAAGAGACCGAGTTTCGGTGTCAATCGGTGGGTGCCCAAGCTGCTGAACCCCGTGGAAAAGCACCGCGACCGAGTGCACCGGAAGAAGAAAAAACACCTATTAGCACGCCCGAAAGGACCTCCAGTCCTATTCACCGACTCGAGACTGCCGTACATCAAGCTGCTAGCTCGAGTTCTCGCGTTTCTGGATCCTCTTGAGCCTGCACGAGTGATTGCGTACATGAACAAGTCGACTGCTATCGGTGTGAAGGCATTCTACGACCTCTACTGCCCTCCACCACGACCTCGGAGATATCTCGTCAATCGATTGCTAGAGAATCGCCAGAGTGTGTTCCCTGGTAAAGTGATGGGGTTACTGTCAATCGCTGATCGAGTGCGTGCTAGTGGAAGCTGTGGGTCTTTCTACGAGGCATCCAACTCGATGCCTCTTGAGTTTAACGGTGTACGCGCCTCTGCAGCGTTTCTTTCTTGCTACAAATTCCCTCGAACCAGTCGGATCCACAAACGCTTCAGCAAGACTCCAGCGTTGCTGTTCAATAGCTCAAACGCAGAGGATGTGGTGAATATTGTTCAGATGCTGGAGCGTGGAGGAGATGGCGAAGATGGCGATGCAGATGATGATGATACGGACTGTTTTGCAGCTGTGCGGGAGATTTCACTCCGAAAAGTGAATGGAATGAGTACTTCAAAGGGGAAATACTTCGACCAGCTTCTCCAGACGCTCTTCATGGGACACGTTAGTTCTCGTCTACACGTTCTCGAATTGATCGGTATATTTTTTTATGGTATCCACATATTTTATGGTATCCATGAGGGTTTACTGACACAACACTCGCTACGTTTGCAGGCTTGAGGCTAGCGGATCTGCAGTTTAAACATCTTACCAGGCTTTGGCGAGACGCACATTTCCCCAGTCTACGGCGTCTGAGTATGGCTGATAACGCGTTCAGCAGTCGTTTTGTGCGGGATTTGGGTTGGAGCTTTGAGAACGAGAGATTTCTGAAGCTACAAGCAATCGACGTGTCCAGTACGTGAAAATTACGCTTGATGCGAAGTACCAGTTGACCTCTTAGCGCTATTTCGTATTTGTTGGGGATTCGTAGACACCGAGATGACCAACCAAGACCTCCAACGCTTTATTGCGTATGTATCGACAACACCAGCGCTCCAGATCCTCACGCTTTCGCACAATGTGTGCTCCTTTGCTACAGTCCACATGCTGTGCCAGCAGATTCAGTCGAGAGTTTTACGTGCCCTCAGAGAGCTTCACTGCGTAGCAATCACCGCTGATGCAGCAGCTATAGGCCATCTGCTGCAAGTCTTCCAAATTACGCCTCCTTGTTGTCCAGATCTCCACGTTCTCGACGTCAGTGGAAACCCCCTCAGCAATCCCAAAGCAGCGACCCAATTAGCTCGAGTCTTCACTTCAAACGCTCAGCTGTCGTCGGGACTGAGGACTCTCAACATTTCAAGTACCTGACACCTCTTTCCTCGGTCCATATTGTCTGAATGATACGCTAACAACGAGTGTGGCGTGTGTTCTACCATTCTAGGTATGCAGCTCGGCGACGACGGTCTTCAGACAGTCGCTGCAGCTCTTTCACAAAGTAAAGTGACACAAATCCAGCACTTGGACATCTCAGACAATGGGATCCGGTCGTCCATCGACACTTTCGTTCGTGCTCTAGCAGCAGGCAAGCTGCCACATCTCCAATCACTGGCAATTGCTGGTAAGCCAATGTTTCCCGAGATATTGTTGACCCAGCGACTGATTCGGACTGTAAACAGACAATGAGTTAGGTCCACTCGAATTTGAAGCACTGAGCACTACATTGGCTGCCAAGTGCTGTCCCCGGCTACAGATTCTTGATCTATCAGGTAGGTGGAACGTGCATATCCTTATCAGTGCTTGCTTTGGTGCTCAGGTTTTCGTGTTTGCCTAGCAAACTTTGCCCGCGGAGAGGGTATCGCGCGCTTCTGTCCGTTCTTGCTCTCGCCTCCTGCTCAATACCTTTGGTCGCTTGACTTGAGCAGTACGTACCCATTCATGTGCTCTTTGGTGCGAGCATGCAGTTTGACTAACATTCGTTGCTTCAGACAATGAGATTCCACATCGTGGACTGCTTCGGTTGACCGAGACGTTGGCTCGAGGCAACTGCGTCCAGCTGCATGAGCTCAACTTGTCACGCAATGCCGAGCTGAAAGCTATTGCGCCGTTCTTGAAACTCATTCGAGGCGAGGGATTACCGTCGCTCACTGTGCTGCAAGTGGGTTATGCCCAGAGTCGCTCCGAGGGCCATGATCTGGTTCAGGATGCACTGGGACGCCGAAGTGTTGAGGAGCTCGTACGTCTGCTCTATCACATCTGCTTTTTGCCTCTAAACATTACAGCTGACAATCGATTGTGCAGAGGCGACTGAAGCAGCTTGGATTCGAAGGGAGACTGGCTGCTAGTCAGCTTGAAAATGATGCGAAAGCTGAACGAGACCAAATCCGCTGTCGGAAACAGACCCAAAGACTGCGGGAAGTCTACGACCACCTCGAAAATGAAGCGGACCGTGCCTTGCGTCGTCGCAAGCAGGTAAAGAAGTCCTCTCAGTTGCTTATTCATCAAGAAATCACGCGCCAAAAGCAAGAGCGCGCACACGCACGGCTCTGCAGACAGCTCGACCTTGATGTTCATGCAGCCTAAAATGCAGAAGCTATTGAGCATTGTGAGGATCCCAAGCCAAATAAAAAAAACACCACCACGGCTTTGGAGCTTGCCTCTCCAACTTGCCAATACGGAAATCTGCTGAATTTCACAGAAGGTCGACAATGACGGAGAATACAAATCAGTCAGCGCGACAGATACACTTCAAGGCAACTTTCCTCGCTTGCATTTACAAAGTACACAAAACTCCCGGTGCAGCCAACCCTCATTTCCTCTTGAACCTCCTGTAAACATCACTCTGACGCTGGTGGGCTGACCAACTTCTCCGCCAATTTCAGCAGAACGTTCGTCTGTGCAGCCATCATCTCCAGCTGCTTCTCAGCAGTCTGTCGCTGCTGTTCAAATCTCTGCTCCTCCAACTTGACGCGTCGTTCCTCGAGCTTCATCCTCCTCTCCTCCAGCTCCAGCTCCCGTTGACGCAGCAGCACCCTCGGGTCGTTCAGCAAAAGAGTTAAGTCCTGTCCCGCCATGGGAGCTTCCGGTCTGTTGGTCTCCGTCACATCGAACCCACTAAACTCGCTATCCCCGTTGCTCGACAGTCTGGCCGCATCTTCCATGGCCAACTGGGCGACAACGGGTCGTCGATCCGCCTCCTTCAATGCCTTGCGTCGATAATGAGCCTCCTCCGTCTACAAGTGCCACAAGAACCTAAGTCAATATTGCAATATAATAGTAACAAACCCTAACTTGATATTCCGTACCAATGCCTTGCATTGAGCCAGCAGTTTCTCCCGCTGGGCGTTCATTTGCGGCGTCCCGGAGCCCCGCAGCTTGTGCAGCTTCTGCGTACCATAGGCCTCGGCCAGCGCCAAGTAGCGGCGCTTACAGGCCCGCCCGTCGTTCGTGGACCAGGGCACGATCCGCTTGAAGGCCGTGGCCACCACGTCCCATGTCTTGGCCATGTCCCCGTGGGAACAGGCCCAGGGCTTGTGGTCGATCACCTCCCGCAGCAACGCAATGTCCGTGACGGTCGTGAAGCGGAAGGCCTTCGCGCGCTTGTCGTGGATGCGTACGCTCCATGGTGTGGAGCTGGAAGACGGCGAGGAAGGCTCGGACTGGGCATCTACGTTCGCCTCTGTTGTCTCCTCCATTCTTCTTGGAGCAGTGAGTTTCAGACCAATAATTGCAATTATTGAATATCAGGCGAAAATAAACGCGTTCCTCTTGATCTTGACAAATGCAGTCATGGAAAGCGAACGAGTGAACTCCAGACATCATTTGGGTTCCAGATGGGCTCAAGCACGCTGGTAGATTTGGTGTTTGTACAGCGAAAATGACAATACGGGTACTTAAGTGTCTGATAGGATGGAGTACAAGTACTGAAGAGGTTGCGTGTAACGCAGCCTTACATGCAACACTGTCCATAGTATGGTGTTTTGCATCGCATCTCTGAGCTAGGCTCCCCAGTCGTGAGTTCATTAAGCTATTAACTTATTAGACCAACACATTGAATGCTCCCGCGAAGACGTGCCGTGCCCACCAGCTCCAAAGGACTCCTTTGAAAGGAGTAAACCAACACAGTTTGGCGTGCAACGTACATGTATTAAAATACCCTCGGCTTAGGACCTTTGGCAGTAATCCTCGTTGAACGAGCGCCAAGGATGGCACGATCACCGCACGCCATCACGAGATAGAAGACGTTTATGCAGGAGCTACGGCCACGGTGCTTATTTGCCTTGGATTGCAGGCAGATCTTGCTTTTTGCTCGAGCATCATCCTGGTCCCGTTTTCAAACCAGACCAAGAAAAAGATTGTATCCAGCCTGGGACACATTCCTTCACAATCACTACCTCGGGACAGCTTGTCCACTGCGCTGTCCTACACGCAGGATCACGGTCTGGAAAGGGAGAGCGAAATCCAAGCTGCACGGATGTGCTCCCAGCCGGAAGTGGCGCTACTGGAGACTGCAACGTGCAAGTGCAGTAAAGTGCAACCGAGAGTCTGCCAGTGACCACTGTGCATTGCAAACAGCAAGCCGACCCTGCTGATGGCCGCCTTGTCCGAGGCTGCTTTCTTATCGCCGACCAACAGGCGGAGGCAAAGCGGCCGCCCCCGCCTGCCGCAGTCTGCTGCCTCCAGGACACAAAGCGTAAGCAAACCCTCGTCGTCATCAAGTCATCGATCGAGCCAGTAGTTATTCAGCCAATCAGAGACCTGCATCGGGATGGGTTCCTCTGTCCTGCGCATTCGGCCCAAATGATTGAATGTCGGAGCGATTAGCTGTAGTGCGCTTTAGCCCAACGCAGTGGTGTCCCGGACAGTGCGAGTCCGTCGTAGCACTATAGGGAAGCGCGCGCGAAACTAGGAGGAACGTCGCACGGCATGGTAGGCAGGTTGGACCGACAATATTTTGTCGCGCAATCAAATGGTCAGTTTGTTGACCATAGAGCAAGTCTTGTAAAGACTACACCATATCAGTTTACAAATCCTGGTTGTTTACAGCACAAACGTCTCTTTATGGTGCAGTCATTGCAGTACGACTACGATAGGCTCTTGCAGGTGAATTATGTGTTATAAAAGGATTTTGTAATACACAATATTACGGTGTCGTCTGGGAAAGGGCGCGGCGCGTCGAAATCATTGGTCGAAATCAAGCGTGTTTAGAGCACGATCGGATTAGACCGCATTTGGCGGTTGGGAAACGAGCCACACGTTTTTCTTGCTCCCCCACCCCCTATACTGCAGCAAGTGCGTTCCATTCTATCTCAAAGGTCTTAGCTTCCCAAACGAGCCTACCTTTCCAAACCAACAACTCATTTCAGCGGGATATTAAACCTCACAGACAGCACTTCTCACCGTACTGTTAACCCAAAATTCCTCAAAAAAGCCGTGATTATTCTTTTCTCGGCCGTGCGGTCGTCGGCATCAACATTCGCCAACGCGCTCCGTGGACAAGACTCCCCACAAGACAAAGCCATGGGGTCGCTGGCAGTGCAGCAATCGCAGTCTCCGAGACGCAAGGCATCCGTCGCTTCCTCCCCCGAGACGTCCTCCACCATGGCCAGCTCCGCCGTCTTCCCGCCGCTTCACCTGCGCTCCACCTCCACGGGCAGCGGCTTGATGCCGCGCGCCGCCTTCCCCCAGGACGGCGACAACAACAACAACAACAGCGACGACGCCGAGCGTCGCAACGTCACGGCGCTCACGATTGTGGAGCTGCTGGCCCGCGCTGGCACAGCCAACAACAGCAGCAACACACAGCAGCTGCCGTCTCTACGGCCGCAGACAACGGGAAGCTCTTCCCTGCCGTCGCTACCCAAGATGGTGATCCCGTCGCTACGTGGCGACCAGCGGTTCGCCTTCCCCAGCAGCTCCGGCGGCTACTCTTCACACACGCCCACGTCTTCGGGCGTGAGTCCGCACGGTCTGTCGCCGGCGGCCCGCCCCATGCCCATGCCGACGGCTGCAGTGTCGACGGCGAAGGCCCCGAGCCCGCCTAAGAGAGGCCGAGGCGCGGCAGCCTCAGGAGCCGTTAACAACTCGCGGAAGCGACAGAAAGACGAACTGACGAGGCTGCGCGCTCAGGTGCAGGAGCTGCAGCGCGAGCTGGAACACGTGCGGTCCAGGATGCCCCGCACCAGGACCCTATTGGTCAAGACGGAGCCAGGACGACACGCAGAGCGGTCGCCTCTCTCCCCCGGGGGCGTAACGGCCTCGCCATTGATGGGTCTGGAGGCTGTAGGCAACTCTACCAGTGGACTCATGGTCGTGCCCGTGTGGGAGCGCATGGCGCAGCACCAGAAGGAAGAGAAGAGTAAGGCGGAGATGGAAAATCTGCGTCTCAAGGGCCTCATCCAGGAGCAGCTCAAGATCTCCAAGGGCCTCGAGAAGCTTCTGCGCAAGAGGTGCAAGTCGTCCATGGCCTCAGGCTCCTCGGACACGGACACGTCGGCAGCTGTGCTCGGTCTGAAGCGCCCGCGCACAAGTGATGCCGATGAAACGGCCGTGTTTGCATCCTTGGCGTCTGGACTGGACGCCCGCCTGGCCGAGATGGAGGCCGTGTTTGAAAAAGGCGGTCTCACAAGGGACAAGCAGGAGCTGCAGGAGACGCAGATGATCCTGGACGAGCGCCGTGGACCCGTGATGGAGGTCAAGGACTCCAAGATCCTGCCGTTCGACGTGCAGGACTGCGCGGCTGCCGTGTGGCAGTGCATGGAGGCCGAGTCGGAGGCCACAGTCGTGGGGGGCACCACGAGCGACACGCTGTGCTTCAAGAGCTCCATGCCTCTGCGGCAGCACCGCGCACCCGACGCTGAGCTCACGGTACGCTGTGTCTTCCGGCGCGTCGTGGACGAGGCCACGGGTCGTGTCGTGTTCGTGTGGGAGTCGGTGGCCGAGTGCCCCAACCGCCTGTCGCAGGTGAGCTCGAACGCCAAGGGCGTGGAGATCCGAGACTGCGGCTGGGGGCTGCTGGAGCCGCTGCGTAACCCCACAGGCGAGCACTCGAGCATCCTGCAGCTGTGCTCGTACCTAATGCCGCAGCTCTGCGGAGTCTCGGCCGAGCAGAGTCGGCAGCACATCCACGGACTTGCCGAGTTGGTGGCGCCGTGCTATAGAGGCATGTGGAGCAAGCGCCAGCGCAGCGTCGAGAACGCGCTCATGAACGGTGCCATTGGCGCTAGGAACAGCCACGACGCGCTCAAGGGCGAGCTCAAGCAGGAGGTTACCCGGTGAACTAATGCCGCTAAAGTGTAGATCAGTTTTTTGAGGCAGTAACTATGACTAGGATAATATATGCATGCCGGCCAAGTCGAAATGTGCTGGAAGGTAAAGGCAACTCGTCTGGTAAACGTGTCGGTTCGGCTGACGATTGGTCACAATTCGCGAGATTACGGTCGGCACCGGATTGCGGAGCGTAGGCGAGGATTTGCAGGATCCCGCCTGCACCTGATTTTTTGGCTGTAGCTCAGACTCCAGGCTGGACGGCCAACGGTGGGTCAGCTACATGTACCTCTTTGATGCACCTTGCATCAATACCAAAGCCCTCGGCAAAGGTTCTGGTAGGAAGTACTGACTGACACCATTTCGCGCCATTCGTGGGGATCACGGCAAGTACACTGTATTGCATGCAGTGCACCCATCGATAAAACATGTCTAGCATTGAAGCGAAGATGAATGAGGCATGGCTCTGGGCGACCATTTCCGGGTACCCAACACAACAGACAGCAAGATCGTGATACCAAGTTGTTGGGTTAATAATAAAGCTGCATCTCTCGGCTGGCATTCGACAAGAAGAGACAAGTTCCAGACCAAAAAAGAAACCGGCAAGTGTTTTAACGCACAACTTCATTTTATTTTTGCTACACATGTGATCGATTTACTATCCGCCGTTGTTTATAATTTGTACGTCGTCTACGAGCTGTGCTCAATGATCGCGCTTCTTGTTCAATTGTTCGCTGTGAATCTGCGCACTGTCGAGATCATTTGCTGGGGTGTCAACCAGGTTTCGACTACAATAAGCTGGATTTTAGGCAAAAATGTACAGCCGAGATACGATTGCGTCCATGGAAACGTTTTTGAACTCATATCTGGTCATCGTGCGTGCAATCACCGTCAACACGGCACGCTTTGCGTGGACTAATCGTATCTGCCAACAGTGCTGAAGTACATGTACATCAAATATCTGTTCGGTTGGCTGTTCGATCATCGATGCACTTCGCTTGATATTCGTACCCAGCCTTCAGGTGTTCACCATCGCTTAGAAACACCAGTGCAATATCGCCACGCCACAATCACTAGCCCGATGGTGCCACGGGCGCCATCACACTGGTGTGTGCGTCATGGACGGCACGATCCGTGAAAACCTCTAGGGTTAATCACTTTCCGACTTGCGGGACAACAGGCAACTAGCAACAGTCATGGCACCGCAACTCGATATGTTGGAAAGCGAGGTCATCCTGGCTGAGTTTCTTCATGAAATGGACGCGCTTGACCAACTTCAAAGCCTAGAAGCGCTTTGTTTTCCGCCCGAACCGGAGTGCGCGCCGATAATCCAAGAACAACTAGACCAGAAGCAGACGAAGCCATACAATTCGCAAGAAACACCGAAGCCGGTCCCAAGGAAGAGAAGAAGCACGTCATGGCTCCGTCGGAAGCAAGAACTCCATGCTTTGCGCAACGAATCGACAGCACTGGAAACCCTCATGACCTCCCTGCAGATGCAGCGCAGCGCCTGTCAACCAATATCGGATACTCTTACTGAAGACCAGGCCATGTGGAAATCCGTCGCTGCGATCGCAAAACAAGCGCGCCAAAACTCACAGGATGAGAGCGTGCGTCTGAAGAATGAGCTTCAGATGTGCGCACGCGGATTTGAGATGCTTCAAGCTCAACTGATTACAGCTGAATCGTTCCGGCAGCAACTAGAGGGCAACAGGTTGGCTTTCGCAAACTCTTTTCGAATTGGAATGATCTCTAGTCAGCGTTTGTGCTTCGATGACAGCGGGATCTACGAGCTGCTCGAGCAAAGGATCAAGGCACGCTTGCATGAGCTGGATTCCATCGTCCGCGAAACTTGTCACCTACCGACGGGAGGCTTCACTGAAAACGTGCAAGTTTGCCGAGAAGATGCTTCTACCACAGTGGTGGAGTTTCAACATGTTCGTTTGCTGCCTTTCGGAGGAGATGCCACGGCCAGCACGATCTGGGACATCATCAACATGGGTGGACTGGTCGCCAAAGAAAACACCTACGTGACCAGGAGCGCTTCCGATATGGTTGGACTGGTTTCTCGTCACGTGATCCCGCTCGGCAATATGGCTAGCGTAAGCGTGGACGTCCACACTGTGATAAAGCGAGTTGCCGATGCGACAGGCATGGTCGCTTTGATCGAATCTCATTCGGAGTGGTCGATCCACCACCCCACGGCGCCAGGTTCACGATACTCCACGGAAGAAAGAGGTTGGGTTGTAGTGAACGAGCACCCCCTCCAGCTATCCGGGGGAGTGACTCGGCGTGCATCTCAACTGCGGACTTCGGTAAAGCTTCGCCCGAACGAGGCTCGGACGGGCGACAACTCAGCCAGTCTGTCAAGCACTGTCGTTGACGTCGTCATTCCGTCCTTCCGCGATATCCTCAGCTCGCACCATCAATCTGTAGAGAATTATTTGTTAGATTCTTCGCTCTATAGCGTCTGCACATAACGTCAATCCATCTTTACAGCATTTTTAGGTTGATGTTGTCTTGTCGCGTGACTGAGTCAACAGCAGTGCACTGCGAAAGAAATCCAGGAGACATTTCTCTGGGCTGTAGCGAACTGGTCGCGAGATCCAGTGAAGCGGACGCGGGGTGACCGAGATTAGAGGATAAACATCGACCAGACAAAAGCAATTCGATCACTACGGCCAGTGGTGGGTTTCAAGGTTGTCTCCTTCGGTCACTGCAAGGACAGACAACACGAGAGCTCAAGAACCATCAGTTCAAACAAACCCCAGCAACTTACAAATATCCAGGAGCACCAGTGCACGCAAGTACAGTACAGACACATGCCATGTGATGCGCGATTGCGGTCGAGAGCGCTCGATTGTGTCATTGAAATCGAGACTGGTCTCAGTGAGAGCAAGCACGACTCATACTGGGCCTCGTTGCCATCATCCAGGACACTACGACATGTAGCGTCTGCTTTTGAGAGCCACGACGGCAGAGGCTGGTCCAGCAGCGGAGATGTCTTCGTCCTGAGCTTTAGCAGTGTGAGAGCGGAACTGGGACCTGGATATTATATGTATCCATGCTTCAGTTGCTGCGTTCACCATCCAGCGCAGGTGGTCGTCATGCCATAATCAAGCGTCTGATGGCGCCACATGGACACCAAGGCAAGGCTCAACCAAAGCACGACTACCGGTAAGCTTATCCCGTTAAACATTTTCCGACTTGCGGGACAACACCAAAGCGCAGCAAGCAGTTGACATGGCACCTCGGCTTGATGAGGCTTGTGCTGAGGCTCCGTGGCCAGCGATGAACATGTTTGAAAGCGACCATATTTTGGCAGATTTCCTGAACGAAATGGACGAGCTCGATCGACTACAAGACCCGCCGTTGAAACGCACCGATCTGAAGCGAACGCGAGAACTGGAAACGCACACGGAACAAAACCCCAAGAGGATAAAAGCCGCAGCTTCGTTATCGCCAGTGCCCAAGCCACTGCCGAGGAAGAGAAGAAGTACGTCGTGGCTGCGTCGAAAGCAAGAGCTGCATGCTCTTCGCAGCGAGTCGAAAGCACTGGAGACGCAAATGGTTTCCCTGCAGATGCAGCGAGCTCACTACGCAGTCCAACCGCCGAAATCGGATACGCTCACCGAAGCTCAAGAGATGTGGAGGTCGGTGGCAGCAATCGCCCTACAGGAATGCCAAACCGCCCAGGCCGAAAACACGCGTCTGAAAAGCGAGTTGCAAACGTACTGTCTTGCTACCGAGACGTTGCAAGCACAGCTGAGTCATGCGAATGCGCGGCAGCAGACGCTGATCGATTGTAAAGTTTGTTTCGCCGACGCTGTTCGCGTCGGAATTATTATGAGTCGGCGGCTAAAATTCGACGACAACACTGCTATCTTCGACATCCTGGAGAGCAAGGTGGGGGCTCGCTGTGCCGAACTAAACAAGATTGCCAGAGAAGCGCACCTACCAGTACAGGGCGGTGCCACCGAGCGCGTGACAGTTTGCCGCGAAGACGGCAAGGACGCCGCGGTGGAGTTCCACCACGTTCGTCTTCTGCCATTCGGGGAAGACACCACGGCAAAGACGCTCTGGGAGATCGTCGAGCTTGGAGGACTGGTGACCGATCGGCATTTTCGCGTTGCGAGACGCTCCGACGACATGGTCGCGATGGCGTCTCGCTTCACGGTACCGTCGGACAGCAGCAGTACCGTGAGCGTGGACGTTCGCGCCGTCGCGAAACGCTTCGCCACCCCCATGGGCATGGTCATCCTCGTCGAGTCGCTGTCCGAGTGGTCGGTTGAGCACGCCACCGCGGGAGACTGGAAGCAGTCCACGGAGGAGACCGGTTGGGTCGTTGTGCACGAGGTCCCGCGCCGGCGTGACGCCACTCCACCTGCTTGTCAACTACGGACGACGATGAAGCTGCGGCCAAACGCGCCCAGCGTCGGCAATTGCCGCAGTGCGCGCTCGTCGTTCACGGGCGGCGTCGGGGACGTTGTGATCCCGTCGTTCCGCGATATCATGAACTCGCACCACCAGTCCGTCGAGAACTTCCTGATGGACGCGTCACACCGAACCGTGGCTGCGTAGAGGAGACCGAGTGTAAGAATGTAAAGTTTGCCAGCCACACCCCTGTCAGTCTACAGTGTTTTACATGCCACCTGGGGCGTCATTGATGAAGCCCATGCGGACGTCGCAACCGACATGGATTCATCGTATCGGACTCCCTCCAAGCAGCCGGCGGAGGGTTTACGCTCGTCCGATCTCGTTTAACTCCAGTTGTCGACCGGTTGTTCAACAACTTGTTGTGCTCTTTCAGACAGCCGGAGCAACAACCCGCCTGCACCGCTCGCTCGCCGCTCAAGACACTGGTCGACTGAGGAGCTCCGGGGAGTACCGCAATCATCCGCACACATCCGAATCTGAATCACCTACGGGTGATACGTCCGGTGGGATTCGACGGTGGTTGAACGAGGTACAGCCACGCAAAGCGGCGATGATGGCATTTGCCCTTGGCCACTCCACGGGGATATGCGATCATTAGTGTCCGAGGGGATGGATCAGTGCAAGCGGTTGTACTTGGTACGGAAGTACACGTTGCAGTGCACTTCAACGGAGATGTCCAACGTGGCGGAGTGAATCCAGCCCCAAATAGCGGCTTAAAATTTAGGATCTGGAATACCTAAAATCGAGCGGGCTCAGTGGCCGTAATCTTTTGACTTGGTTTAAGTATGTCTGGATGCCCATCATTGATATGACCCGCTGCGATTGGCCGAAAATGCGGCCAGCCACTCAATTTGCTGCTGCTTGCACTAGCGAAACCAGATCTGTCCCGGTTTTGCCCCGGTTGTTTCGACGCCCATCAAGCGTAATCAGCGAAAGACGGGTCAAGCCGCAATCGACCTCATGTTCGGCAAAGTACGAGGTAAGATTTGTTCCTCAAAGAGGTGCTTTTATTCGTGCATAGTATGGATGGGAATCGGATCGCTGCAGCGCGTCAATAAAGCGCATTCTTGGCGTACAATAGTCTTCAATAGTACTTGCAATACATCGCAGCTCGTGCTACGCGGCGTATTGATCGTGTTAAACGCGCTGATTCCCACCATGCACCGCTTCAAATCGACTTGGACGATTGCCGCCCCTCTCGAGCTTACTCCACTCGTCCCGATCTCCCAACCGACGCGTATCCAACTGTTCCACGTGTCGTTCATATTGCTGGATCGTTCTAACGTTTATGCTTGGTCAACATCCGCTTGCAACGATGGAATAATCACGGTCCAATGCAGCCTCTCCTTCGTGAGGTGCTACATGAGGTATATGTGGTCCACGCTACCCTCACGCGCTAAAAACCTGCAGAATCCGATTCTATACTGCCGTCCCGGCGCTGTCTGGGAGCCAACGGCGTCGTTACTGATCGTTGAAACGCTTTTCTCCTCATTTCCGGTTTTTCGTGCAACAGCGTAAGCGAATGCACTGCACGTCGCGGAATGGCGCCGACACGGCCGTCTTCAGTACCGAGATCCCGCCCTTAGGCGCACAGCGGGACGCCTTCCTGGCCGCGATTTTAGCGCAGAACATGAACAAGTTTGCGGGCGCCAAGCGAAGCTGCCCGTTCGTGGCCCAAGCCGACAGACAGCGCCGACGTCGCGCGGACAGCGACATTCAGGCGCTGCAGCAGGACGTGGAAGAGCTTGAGGCCCGTCTAGAGGCCGCCAGACGCCGCAAGAACCCGCCAACTAAGAAACAGGTGGACGCCAACCGCCTGCGCAGTCTGCTGCAGTCCTGCCGCAAGCAGGCGCAGCAGCGCGTGAACGTGGAGATGGGCTTCGTCCCGAGCATGCCCTGCGCCGGCCGCCTCGAGTACGAGCCAAGAGTGGACGCCCCTGTGTTCAAGAAGATGGAGCAGCGCGTGAACGAGCAGTACGAGCAGCTGGCGCAGGTTTTCAGGGAGGCTGGACTCAGCGAGCACAAGACGGACTTCTGCGACGCGCGCGTCGTGACCGGCGGCAAGCAGGGCACGTTCGTGCGGTTCTCGACCGCTAAAGTCGCGCCCTTCGAGCTGGGTGACATCAGTGGCGCCATGTGGAGTGGAGCCATGAAGAACGCTGTGCTCAACATGGAGGCCAACCCCGCCATTGAAGGCGGAGACGACAACACCATGTACCTCAAACGGGAGTGCATACTGCAGTGTGAGACGGCGGGGGGTCCAGGCATCTCCGTCTTGCTGCGCGGCGTATGTCGCCGCTTCGTGGAGCCGCAACGCATCGTGTTGGTCTGGGAAGGCACGGGGGACTGGCCCAAGGACTACCTACGCAGTCACCCGAGCAGCGTCCCCATCCGGGAGCGCGGCTACTGCGTCGTCCAGAGGTTCCGCAAGAGCGGCCGCACCGCACCGCTTAGTTTATTCCAGACGTGCGTCTGCATGACGCCAGGCATGTCGGCGGGCATCGACATGGACGATCCCGAGTGTCTGAAGATGCTGTCCGACGTCGTGATCCCGTCCTACCGCAAGATCCTCGACGCGCGCGAGCAGATGCTTGAGAACGCCATCCTCGACGAGATGATCCACTCCAAGATGTGTGGCGCCACCTCTAGGGTATAGTACTAGTGAACAAAGCAGATTCTTAAAATTTAACATTGTGCCATATATTTTTTGCGATTCCTTCGTTGGTCCATCGATCACTAGCATCAACCAAGGTATTGGTACGATAGATCTTTCATGAGTTAGATAGCGGATACGGCTGATCCTTGTGCGAATGCTGCGTCCATGAGGCGATTGTCTACGCATTGCTGCCGGTTGCGGATCAGTCTACGAAAGGAGGGGATGACGATGTCACTGACGGCCGCACTGCCGAGTAATCTCCGGCTGGTGTCGCTGTCAAGCCCAGCCGGCTCGCTAGTCATGTGCATCATGAACCTTGACACGCAAGCAGGCGATGAGTCCGCTCCGTTGTCTGGGAAGGAGTGGACGAGGCCCCATCCGCTCTCCCTTGTCACGCGGGACCAGGTGCCGGAAGCAGCCAAATGTGCAGGCCACTCGGTCCACGACTCGGCGAGGACGACGGTGCCTTCGGGCACCACGAAGCGTTTGGCCACACAACGCACACGGATCTCCACAGTCTCGCCCTTCTCGAGCTCAACAGGGAAGCGCCAGTCGGACGACACCACGTCTTTCGAGCGCCGAACCACTCGACTGCCTTGTATTTTCCAGCCCAGCTCAGCGACTTGCCAGCACACGTTCGAGACCAGCGCCGCGTCAAAAGGCAGCACTCGCACGGTCCTGAACGCCACTGCGGGGTGGGTCTCATCCTTGCGACAAATGGACACGCGCTCGGTGTTTGCCGTCAGCACAGGTTGCGACACCTCGCTCACCACGGCCTGGATCTCGTCCACGCGGGCGTTTACGCTCTGCTCGAGCATGTTGAACACGCGTGCGCTGTCCGCCGTCCGGTGCTGCAGATCAAGCATCACTTCCACCTGCAATGCTCTCGAAGCGATGGAACCCCGAGCGAGTTGCTCTCTTCGCAGCGATTCCGCCGCATTGAGCGCCGTCTGCAACGTCCCGGAGGCCTGCACACAAGCCTGCAGTCGCTGCTTGAGCTCGGCATTATCTTGTCGGGCAGCCTGGCAGCGTCGAATTTCCCTGAAGGCGGCCGCCTGCCAGCCCGTCGTCTGGAGCTGCACGAGCTGCTCGAGCTCTGGGGGCAGCTGAATCGACAGCCCCGGCACTTGGCGTTTCCGTAAGAACGCGACGTAGTTGCCCAGTGTCTCTGCGTGCTCCTTGAGCGTCCCCAGCTCCAGTTTTTGGCGCTGCCAGCGCGTGGCCGGCGCTTGGGGCTTGGCTTGGGGCTGTGCCGAGGGTTTTCGGCTCCTCTTGGCCGGTGGCGTGGACGGTTTGGGTGCCTGTCGCTTGAGAAACCTTGGCGTCGTGGCGATGGCCTCAATTGGGCCCCTGGTGGGGCTCGGAGGCGGCTGCTGGTCCAGCTCCGCCATCTCCTGCAGAAAAGCTCGCAGGACATCGTCCGAGTCCTGCGGTTGCGGCTGCGGCTGCGGCGCCTGGATTTTGTCGGGGTCGCCGATCCAAGCAGCGACAAGCGAATCCAGAGAGCGCGTTGCGTGCTGAAGCGGACGCATGAGCAAAGTCTCGGCTCACGAGGTAAGAAAGGAGACTGCGACTGGCAAGTGCAGGTAAAACGACGCGACACCACACAATCTACGGGCTGAATGGGAACGTGTACGATGGATAGAGTTTGGACGCATTATAGCGTTTCGAGGGTCATTACAGTGCCATTTTTTGATTTTGAAAACATATAATATAGCAGGTTATTGTATGTGCGCATTTTGCGCTTTCGTGCTGAGACACCGTAATCATTGGCTGATTGCGCCTGGATACGATCGACGTGGGAGTAATCATGCTGGGTGGTGCCTCTACACGCGCAACGTCGCAGCCGAGTCCAGCAGCGCGTTTTCAAGAAGCTGGTGTCGCGAGCTTATGACCTTGCGGACGGACGGGATTACGATGTCACTGACGCTCGGTGTGAGCAGCGTCGACTGCAGACTCGCTGCAGGGTCCTGCGTCTGTAGACGCATGCCAATTTGAAAGCGACACGTCCCGAGCTTGAGTCCACACGGCTGCACCAGTGCCGACCCAGAGTCCTGCGTCACGTGAGTCCACCACTTGGCCCGCGATGGACGAGCAATCCACTCGGTCGTCGACTCAATGAGCACGACGAAGCCTCCTCCAGGAAGCACGACGCGCTTCATCAGACAACACAGTCGGAGCTCGACGCTGCCCCCACATTCGAGCTGGAATGACTCACAGCCTTGGGACGCCACGATATCATCGGCATGCCTCGTGACTCGGACGCTGCGACCATCGGGCATGACGCCCAAGTTCATGACCCCCCAGAAAACCCGCGACGTATGATCAATGTCGAAAGGCAGGAGTCGATCGCGCGTGAACTCCACCATAGCAGACGCTCCCTCGACACCTTTGCGACGCACGTGGACGTCATCCGTGTCAGTGCGAGCAACGGATACGAGCGCGGCATGACAGAGTGCATCCACCTCTGCTTGTTTCTCGTTCAGTCTGCTCTCGAGGACGTTGATCACGTCGGAATTCAAGAGCTGGTGGTGCCCGGTGCTCAGCTCGGTTTGGAGAGCCCTCCCCGCCAGTGTGTTGGCCAGAAGCGCCTTGCTTTGATGGGTCCCTGCCACGTAAAGCACCGTCTGCAGGTCGTTGCAAGCTCGCACACAGCTCTGCAACTTGTCTTTGAGTTGGGCATTTTCGTCCCTTGCCAATTCACATCGTCGTTTCTCGACCTCCGCAGCGTCCTTCCATCGCCTTTGACCCTCGGATAGCCCAGCGTGCAGGATCGCGTCGTGAGTTCTTCGCATCTGCAGGAACATCCTGTGGGTCTCCAGTGCCTGCGTCTCGGCTCGCAGTCTCTGTATCTCGTCTTTCCGGCGCCTCCACGACAGGTTCGGCTTTTTCGCAGGCGGTTGCGGTGGCATCTCCGCTCTCTGTTTGTGAGGGGGACTGTGGGAAGCGTATTCCAACGCAGTCGGCTCGAAGTCGGGCGTGTCCATTGCAGAATCAAATCAAGAGTGCGCCAGATGAAAGCTTTGCACGTCGAAGCCATGTGCTGCCTCAAACGTGTTTGCAGCTGCGATACAGCGACGCCATCATCATGAACAGGCTGCAGGCGCCAGGTGGTTGTAAGCTGTGGAGGACGTGAAGCGACATCTCTTGCCGCAAAAAACATTGTTTGATTACAGCCTACGAGACTCATCGCGTCTTACCTCAGAGCAACGCTTTCTCGTTGTCTTATTCTCGAGACAACAGTCCACTCAGATATCTTCCGAGCTAATGTAGATGCGAGTACATCGTTCATTCGACATGATACCCAAGTTGACACCGTTGTTTCTCCCTGAGTGGAAGCCTCCGTGGGAAAGAAGGAAAGAAGCTGTCATGCAAAGAAGACGTCTCGGGAAATCCACCGAACTCGACAATCGACCAGATCATAGAAGAGATCGCGCTCAGAAGCTGTTCGCGTTTGAGCTCCGCTATCCCTGTGCATCGGCCGCCTCTCTTGTTGTACAATTCCATCTCTCGATATCTCATGTTCACCTGGTATTCTAACGTATCGAGCACGCTTGGGCTTGCAAGTCGTAATTGGTACCCTGCTCCCGACTCGATATGTAGCGTCCTCGCCGCCGCCATACACAAACCATCAGTTGCTGCACCGTGGTGAGTACAGGTTGCAGGGCATTCAAATAGTTCACGTAAGCCTGTCGCTGAACCTTCAAACTCTCACTGTCTTCCTTAGAGAATTAACCAAGCTGCGCCCTTAACTGCGTCCTGCAGCTCTCCCACGTCTCCTTCGATAGCACTTTTAGCACTTTGCTCGTCGTTTCTTGTTTCAACTTCAATCGCTTTCTTTTCGCAGCACTGTCATGTTCAGTCCCGCATCCGTTCTGCCGAAAACTGTTTGAGGTGAAATATAATCCAAAGTAGCAATGGGGCCTATTTGCTCGTTTCCTCGTACACGTACTTCTTCAAATACTGATTCCTTTCTGAAACTTGAAGTCTACTGCGGCTAATTTACTAAGCCTTCTGTGCGAGAAGAGTCCAACAACGCATTGTCCAAAATCTGGTGCCTTGAACTCATCATTTCACGGAAGGACGGAATCACGA
The DNA here is from genome assembly GCF_020800215.1 of Phytophthora ramorum. Taxonomy (NCBI): domain Eukaryota; phylum Oomycota; class Peronosporomycetes; order Peronosporales; family Peronosporaceae; genus Phytophthora; species Phytophthora ramorum. The sequence goes on along the minus strand of NW_027150660.1, from coordinate 231,254 downwards.
TGTCACTTGTAGTACTTGTAAGTGGAGACCGAGTCTTGAGTTGGTGACAAAGCAAGGCTTTTTCCTCGACGTCTGCCGTTCTCAGTCGTACCATTGTCTGCACTTGGCACAGGTTTGTAGAAGCGCTTTGCGTCTCATGCGGACGCACCACAGCACACCCCGAGTCTTGTGTTACGTAAGTCCACGGAGTTGATGAGGCAGGATACGCAAGCCATTCCGTGATCGACTCCACTATAACAGCAAAACCTCCTGGGACGCCAACGCGCTGCATGACACAGTAGACCCGGACGTCCATGTTGCCCCCACATGTGAGAGAATGGCTACAAAAACCTTGCGACGCGAGCGTATCATCCGAGTTCCTAATTACCCGAGTGCATCTCTCGTTTGGGATAACGCCCAACTGCATGATATCCCAGGCGACACGCGACGTTTGTTCGGCACTAAACGGTATCAGGCGTGTTCGCTTGAGCTCAATTATGTCGTCCAACTTCCCGTTGTCTCGCCGGCGAACGTGAACTTGGTCGGTGTCAGTATCAGTCATAGAAATTTGAGTCTCCTGAAGTACGGTGCCCCATTCGTGAAGTCGAGTATTAATTCGGTGCTCCAGAAAATCTAAAGCGGCCGTGTTAACCACCTGAAAGGTTTGCACTTCCCACATTCCAACGCGCAATGGCTTCGCAGCAATTGGACCGTTCCCTGTGCACTCGATATTCTTTGTGTGCATTGTTTTTAGCGTTGTTTTCATGGATTCGCAGGTTGACGCACAGCACATTATCTTCGCCTTGAGTTCAGAGTTTTCGCGTTGAGCGGCTTGCCGTCTACGTCGCTCTTTCAGCGCTGCAGCCTTCCACAGTCTCTGTCCCTTCGAAGCGCACTGATCGTACAATTTTGCGTGAACAGCCTGCAGTCTCATAAACGCCGCCTGCGCTTCCATCACCTGCACTTCGGCTCGCAGCCTCTCGATCTCCTCTTTGCGCCGATTCCACCTTGGCTTCTCGGCTGGCAGCACTTTTGGTTTTAGTCTACGCTGCTGCTCCTTCGGCGTCGTTTTCGCAAGCTGGCGATCAAATTCGCCCATTTCTTCCAGAAACTCGTCAAGAATGCGCTGCTCAATAGGAGCAGCCACACTCGTGAACTCCATCGCGACGAAAGAAAACTGAGGCCACGTCAGCATTTTGGATAGTAGTCCTTGCCTAACCCTGTCATCGTCGATGACGATCATGGTCGGGCAAATGCACCATGCAAGCTGTTAAACCCTATGCATACAGTTTAAATACTGACATTCACGGTATCGGCCGGGCCTAGGCTAATCTTTTATTCAATATTTAACAGGGTTTCAGTCTTCCTTGTTCCAGCAAACATATTCGCTTGCAGTCCTACGACGATTCAAAGTACCGTACAGAGTTTCTTACCCGAGAACCACAGGAAGCATTACAGGTTGAAACTTGAGTTGCGCCGTGTTGCTTCCCCGCGAATGCAGTCAGACAAGACGCTCTCCATCATTTGATGACGGGACAAAATGACCTCAATTTGCTCCATCGGATGGACCACCGGGTTTTAGAGTCAACTCCGACCGCAATTTGACACATCGCTCGCCTCATAACTGCGGATCACGAAACAACCTTTTCTTCAGTCTTGTGAGTCCACGAACCGGAGTCGTGGATGCCAGCAGTCCAAGCGGAGCTGAACTCCACCATAACCATAATTCCATGAGTTGTTTTGAACCGCTTTATCACACGGTGCGCATTGAGATTTACAGAACTTTCACCCTCGAGACGTAGAGCGAGTCGTGAGTCTATTGCGACAGCATCTATGGAGTGCTGGGTCACACGCGAATCTTGGTAATCAGGAAGCCACATCGCTCGATAATTGACCAAATTGTAGACGCGAATACGCTTTGCTCAAATGGTAACAATTGGACACACTTGAACCCCAGCGCCGCCATTTGTCGATCACCAGCTTTGTTGTGAATTTGTTCGAGCTCAGTGTCCAGCGTCACCAGCTGCTGTTAAGTCTCACCAAAACGAGGTCTCCAGCTCTCGAAAGCGGTCATTCACTCGCTTTTTCAGCATGTCAAAGACACTGGGAATCGCAAGTCGCAAATGATACCCTGCATCCGGCTCAATCTGCGGCGTTTTCGTAGAAGCCAAACTCAGTGCTCATTGGTGTTGTTGAGTCGTAGTAAGCGCACTCTGTACAGCTCCAGAAAGGTTGACGTAAGCCTGGAGTTGGCCCTTCAAGCTCTCATTCTCTTCCTGTGTGCCTCGACAGAGCTGTCTCTCAGCTACCCACGATTGTTTCAGCTACTTTTACTGTTTCAAAATCTCCGACGTAGCACTTTCCACTGAGTTTCTCGCGGCTTCTTGCTTTGTCTTCGCAACCTCCGCTCGAGCCTCCAGAGTTCGAATTTATTCACGCAGCGCTGGTAATTCTCGTTTTCGTATGAGCCACGGCGGATTCGGCTGTGCTTTATTGTTTGTCAAGTAGTTCGTCATCAAAGTCGGTATCAACTCGCCACTAGCACTGGGCGTTCGGGTTTTGAACTTCCCTCATGGGTAAATCTGACATCTGAATTGTCAATTCTTCAATCGAAGGCGTTGGAGCTATATAACTCCAAGTTGCTGACTCACTTGAAGTCGACTACTTCTCGTCTTGCACATATTTGCACCGTCTTTTTTCACCAAGCAGCGATGGACGCTGCCAATTCTCTACTGCTGGCATTCTCGTCATTTGAGGTCTTGTTTGTTACCGTAGCGTCTGCAATTCAGTGGTAGCTGGAGCTGGATCATTCGAGCTGACATGTGAATCCCGCAGCAAGTTTTCAATAATGAGTAAAAAAAACCTCGAAATATTGTTATGGCACGATCGTGTTCTGAGGCTGATGGTTTGTGCTGTTGAGCTGCTAATGCTTCCATACTCCATCACACTGGGTGCGTCGTTATCAATGCAAACCATTTTCATCCTGACCTCGTCGACAGCTGAAGTATGCTGCTTTTACGTAGGATCGACGGATGTACCGTAGTCGCTTTGCTTACTCTTGCCTCGAGCACACTAAACACGCTCAAGTCACTGATCTGCCAGTTTGACGGCTCTTCAGTTCCACCTTGGAGTCCGCTTGAAGGCATTACCTGCACCGAGAACAGCAATGTTCCAGCCCCTCTCAAAGGTTTATCCAGGTTTCAATGGTCTCTCCTCGGCTATCTCACGAGGATGTACCATAATTTGGTGATATCGCAGCTTCATGAACCAATTTTACTACGGAAGAAGAGAGCTGCATCCAAATAGTCCTGTGCTACATATATCGCTCATCGCTTCACGTACCCCATACACAAAATATCGTTATAGCTATAAAAAAAACACTTTCCAGCGGGGATTTTGATGCACTCACCGCCAAACCACGCGACGTGACAATCCCTCAAAGCCAGGAACCCAATGGAGGTCGAAGTCGAAGACTGCTGGAGTATTTTGTGTCAGTGGTTCCGGCCACAAATCGTGTCGAACAAAGCATTATGCACAAACTGGTGTCGCGCGTGGACAAGCTGGCGGAAGGACGGGATCACGACTCCATTGATCGTTGATTCCGATGAGAGTGAACACTCTTTTGGAGTTTCCACAACTTGACCCGGGTGTAGACGCACTACCGACCGAGCTTGACAGATACCGGGCAAAGACTCGCCTTTGGAAGAGTAGTTACGCATCACAAAGCAGCTTTCTTCTCGGGTTGTATGACTCCACGTGCTGGCATCCGGAAACGTAGCCGTCCAATCGGAACAAGACTCGCACATGATAGCAACACCTTGAGGCATCATGTATCGCTTTATGACACCGTGCGACTCGATGGTGATCACACCGCCGCGTTCAGTCTGCACAGTAACGCGAGACGTCAAGGCATATCCGTCCTCCGTTCGCCGCATCACAACAGAGCGTTCACCAGCAGGAAATTTGCCCATTTCAATGAACGACCACATCGCGTACGAGATCGCTCCCTCCTCGAAAGGTAACAGCTCCAGACGCGAGAACTCGACCGATCCAAGGCCATGGTCATCTTTTCTGCCCCACGTTTGAACTACATCCGTATCCACCGACGTCATCGGTCCCTGCATGACCCTGAATGCTTCTTCCACCTCGCTCAGCCGCGCGTCAATTCTCCTCTCCAGCATGTCAAACACCTGCGTACTGCACGGCCGAAGCTCCATCTGAGCACGAAAAGCTTTCACGAAAGCCACGCTAGTGTCCAAAAGCTGTTTCTGCTGATACTCTGCAACCTTTAAGGCCCTCTGAAAAGCCTGCGACTGATTCCTAAAGAGCTGCAACTTGGCTTTAAGCTGTTCGTTCTCGTGCAGAGCGTCTCGACACCACTGCTCCTCTACCACAGCTCTGGATTTGAGTTTTTGGACCTCAAAAGCACTCAAACAGCCCGTAGACGCCTCATTTTTCGTCTCCAGATACTTCACACGTGTCTCCATTGCCTCAGCCTGTTGCCGAAGTGTCTGCAATTCATTTCTGGTCTTCAGCCATGACGGAGTCACGCGCTTCTTCTTGTTGCTTCTTGTCGTCGGCTTGTGGGAAGCAGAGACCGCCTCCAACGTCCGTTTTTTCGGTGCAGGGGGTGGAACTGGAGCTTTGCCAAGGAGAGCCGTCTGCTGCAGGTGGTCTAGCGCTGCCATATCGCGCAGGAAGCTCTCCAGGACGCCATCGGACGGAGGATGCGAGGACATCGTCGCGACCACAATCACAAATTAATTGTGTGGTCGAACACGAAATGTTGATGGCACGTGACAAACATTCCTGTAAAAAGGCAACTTGCGGTTGTGGGGCTTCCAAAGAGAAAATGTACAAGTAACCATGTTGACGCGAGTTTGATGATGGCCAATCACGGCCACTGAGGTGATCGACGAATCTGTGGCCAGTGCAGACCAGGAGACATTCAAAATGGACGGGGCTCTGAGCTTGTCTCTGCTGGACGAAGATGATCTCCTGCCCATCGTATACGACGTGGGGGGTGCACAGGGCCCCCCACCCAGCCCCACTGCAGCGCTTTCGTTTCTGGATGAAGCACTTACCACCGCAGCAGATGACACATCGTCTACAGACAAGAAACACAACAAGCCGAGGAAGAAGCGTCGACGTGACCGCAATCGGCCGTGGCACGAGATTGCACGGCTGCGATCAGAAACCAACGACTTGGAGCGAGAATTGCAGGAACAATTGGTCCAAGCCAGCAAGAGAGCACGATGTGCACTGGGCAGACGCAACGAGAACGTCGAGCTCAGAGCAATGCTACGTGAGAGCGTTGAGTGCACACATACTCTAGAACAAAAATTACGTTGTCAGGTCAACGAGATCGTCAAAGCTCTGCCACGTTCACTGGGTATGGTGACTCAGGTCTTTCCGTTTGACTTGGCTGCAGACAAATCTGTGTTCCAGAGCTTGGCCCAGAGCGTGGATGACCAATATGTGGATATGGCCCGCATTTTTCGATGTGTAGGTCTCGATGAGACCGCCTCGGAAGTTCGTGATGCCTTCATCTGCCGCGCTAGTTCAGTGTATCCCCAGCGCAACGATGCAGACATGCTCAAGTTCCGCTCACGAATCTTTTCACCGTTCAACAGAAACATCCTCGAGAAGGCCTTTTGGAGATACATTGACCAGGCGACATTGGGCACCAGTGGAATTAGCGAAAAGCTGGTACGATCCTCTAGAATTGCAGCTCTAGAACTGCTGACAACATGGAACTAATTTTGAGTTGTCTACAAACACCAGGAAATCTCGCCTGGTTTGGCGTCGCACGTGGTTGCTCAAAAGTACGAGATCGCAGCGGAAGACTACGTTGGAACGGTACGAATTGTGGTCAAAGAGTTTGTTGAGAAAGACCGCAGTGTGCAAGTGTGGAGTTTACTTGCCGATTGGTCCCATCTGGGGGCAACGTGCAACGTGAAGACGCTAGAGAACGGATGGGGAGTCATTCAGCGGAATGGAAGCGGAAGCATTTGTGCAGGCTGTATTTTGATGCACCCGATACTCGAACATGTTTCTTCCGGTGACAACGGCAAAGCGATCAATTCGTTAACGAGTCTTTATGAGCAAATGCTGCTCTCTCGGGTCAGAGCCCTCGAGAACCAAGCAATGGATCAGTTCTTGCAGGATAAGAAGAGCTCCCTTGCAGATCCATCCGCTCAAGAAAAAAATTATTGAAAATCGTGCTTGGGTAAAGTGATCGTACATTGTTATCGTTGACAGAATTGCTATTTGTTCTGGCTGCTGAGCCCTAATAATGCCGAATTCACTTGTGTAGTTCGACGTCCATGTGCATGTAGTGTTCTGGAACATCTCGCCGTAGACCCCTGTAAAATTATTGACACTGTTAAACAGCCCCAAGTTCACTGTGTCTCTTTTTTTAGTATGTTTTCACGTACCATCGGACGGAAAGTTTGCCGTCCACGTACATGAGGACGGTAGACTCCGTCAAAATGACAGAAACTTCATCAGCGGTGCGTATCGATATGAATCACATCACCACACTCGATCTGGCACCGTATCATATTGTGCTGACTGCTCAAAAGAGTCAGAAAAAAACTACGGTGCCAGGAGTACTACTTCTGTGACTTTTTCAGAATATTTAAACTATTTTTGTGATTTGTCAGAATTGTCTCAACGTGATTATGTCCCTGAGGGGAAAGTCCGACGTAACATGCCCAGGAGCTCCGCTGATGGTCATAAGGAGCGTTCTGGCGCCTCCCCCGACGCTGACGAAGCCTTCTCATTCTTGCTCTCAATGTCGAATGAGAGAGAAGCAACTGTAATGCAAGAATACGCGAATTTGCAGCACGTTTCTGTCAATTCTGCGGTCTCCGAAACCGGTTCGAGTTCGAGTTCGCAGACGTCGACACCTTCAGGCCCCTCTTTTTGGCCTGCCAAATCGTCGATATTGGGGACGAGTCAGCCGACTCCAAAGATCAAGAAGCAACGACGAAAGGACCGCAATCGACCGATTCACGAAATCCACCGCCTGCAGACTCAAGTGAAGGAGATGGAGCACCAACTCAAGACTTTGAAACCCGATCCCAGTGCTGAGTCGGACGAGCTGCTCGCGCTCAAGCGCAATAATGTCGAGTTGAAGGAGAAATTGAAAAAGAGTCTGGAGAACACGGCAGCTGTGGAGCAATTGCTGCAGACTCAGACGGACAAACTTCTCCAGACGCTGCCCAAGTCGCTGGCTGTGTCGGGTCAGAACTTGGCGTATGACTTCGAGGAGGACGACGCGGTCTTTCAAGTGCTGGCACAGACGGTGGATGGACATTATTTGGACATGAATCGGGTGTTTGGAGCTGCGGGACTAAACAACGCGACGTCGGAGATATTTGACGCGTATATGACCCCGGTGAAGACGGCTGAAGATGCTGAGTGTGTGTTGAAAACGCGGACGTGCGCTTTTCTGCCGTACGGGAGAGATCTGGTAGAGCAGGCGATGTGGCGCCGACTGGAGTGCGAATCGGCTATTCTGCCGGAGAATATCCGGAGCAGCAACGACCTGGTACGAGCTTGGCTGATGCTTGTTCGCTTGGATGTCTACTGACTGTTATTTGTCCTGCTACCTCATGGTCCTTGGCAGGGACTTCCTCTTGGAATTGCGTCGAATATAATCGTCTCGAAGCGAGAGGTTCATCTGGACAATGCGGCATTTACGATTCGATTGGCTCTGAAGGAGTTCACTGAAGCTGACCGCCTGGTTTACGTGTGGGATGCAATCGGCGACTGGCCTCGAGCCATGACGGTGCCGCATGTGTCAACTCGAGAGTACGGCTGGAGCTATTTCGAGCACACTGATTGCCCAGAGCTCAGTATTCTGCGAAGCTTTGTCATGGTGACTCCGAAGGCGACACCAGGCGCCGATGAAGAACTTGTGGAGCGTGTGATGCAATTGTATCGTCATACCATTGAGCTACGATACCAAAAACTAGAGAACACGCTGGTTGATGCTGCGATAAACTCGAGGAAACCCGTGCCAGAAGCTGGTGTTAGACAGAAAAAAAGTTGCTGCGTTACCCGATCGTAACAAGCAGAAACTTATCCTCTTGAGCAAACATTTCGGATAATTTACGCTCTACTCAACGATAAACTACAGTCGCCCCCAGCAAGAGAGTTTTAAAAGACAATGAGCAATGTCTTGCCAGGTTAGTTACGTGAAGGTAGATGCTTGGATCGGCTCCACAGTTTGAACAACAGTTCGAGAGAGAAAAAATGACGAAGAAACCATTATCATTATTTGCTGGAACCTGCCAAACGACCAAGTCGCTTCACGAAAATATCGTAATGTTCTCCTACGTAGAGCTTGTAAAAAGAAGCAGCGATCACGGGTGATACTTATTAGCAGCACGCACAGAATCCCACAGCAAGTTTTCCCAGCACTGCTGTTGCGAATCGATGAGCTCACGAAAGGAGGAAACTGCGAGGTCCTGCGCGAATGCCAATGGCGCTTTCTGTGTACAATCCGAGCCGCACGACCGAGGAGTTTCGCTACGCACCACAGCTTTCATCTGACACTCAGATCCAGGATAATCGTCAGAATTAGCGTTGCTTGCGCGGAGAGAGAGTCGACGAACGATGAACCAAATGGATTCTTGAGACTCCTGGCTCCGAACAATCGAATGTCCGCGGTAGACTGACGCCTCAGATCTTCCTTCTGCTAGCAGCACACAAGCCCCAGGTACCTCGAACCGCTTTACCACACAATGAATATCGATAACCACGACTTCTCCTTGAGCAATTGGTAGAACGAAGCGAGAATCCACGGCATGTACGTCTTTCGACCGTCTCATGACATTTGAAGTATGCTTTTGCGTGATACCTCCTTTCATGACAATGCTCCAGGCTGCATTCAACGTCGTCTTTTCATCGAAGGGCAGTATCCGAGTAAAGTTGTACGATGTCGTATCGTTATCCCCCCTGCACGTCTGCACCTGTTCGCTATCCAAAGTCACCGAAGCTTGAACGATCTCGTCCAGAATTGTTTGAAATTCTAGAAACCTCCTGTTCACCCGTTCTTCCAACTCGTTGAAGGTATTGAGACTGCTAATCTGCAATTGCTGAAGAACTCCCGTCTCCAGAGCCTGACTCATAGGGAGTAGAATATCCGACGCGTCAGCCCCACGATTTGCGGCTGATACAGCCGCGTGCCACGAGGTCGATGCCCGAATGTACGCTCGGAAATCACGTTTCAGAGCTGCATTTTCGTTTCGAGCCCCCTGGAGCTGCTGCAGCTCTCGATCGGCTGCCCGTTTGTTCTCGTACAGCAAACTGAGCTGCTCCCGCGAGATCCCGAGATGAAGGCGCTTCTTTTCCTGCTGAAGTTTGAGAAACGCGACTCGAGTCTCCAGCTCCTGAGTCTGCCGCCGAAGTGCTTCTAACTCCTGTTTCCTTCTCAGCCACGAGTGTGCCTTCTTCTTCTGTTGCGGCTCCGTGGTTGTCTTGGCTGTCCAGCGCACTTTGCTCGCTCGTTGCACGACTTTGGTGCTATCCGCAAATTGGTTATTAGCATTGTGAGGCGGTGTCTGGTTGTCCAGCTTGACCATGTCCGCCAGAAACTCATCCAAGAGGAGAATGCCCCCGCTCTCTTCGTGGTCTGCCCCTGTATCAACCATTTGTGTCCCTGCCGACGCCAAAACCAAAATGAGCGTGTGGTACATGGACGTATCTCGGTGATTATGCAAGGACGCGGAGGAGCAATCAAATCCAGGCGTGCGGCTGCAACCCGCGCGAGTCCTTCGAGCGCGATGGAAATGCACGCACAAGGCAGCACACGTGCCCACGTCTCGAATGAGGCACAGATCTCGAGCACGCCCGCTCACTTGAGCAGATTGAGCAGCTACTTACCAGGAACACGGCTCATTGAGAACATGGTGGATGCACGAGCAAGGGAGAGGCTCTATCTGGATGAGGGGGATCAGACCACAAGTCTCTGATACTAAAACCATGGTCGTGAGTCAAACAGATGCCGTGCATTGCGTTGGGGTGGCGCTCGTAACCCGATGCCCTGTCTTGGTAACCATTAGCATGGCATAAGCTGAACGGGAAGACCTCCGAGATGGACGGAGCTCTCGACGCACAAGACTCTCCCCTCCTGGATGAAGACGCTCTCATGGCCGTCGTGGACGACGTGTGGGCCCAGCAGAATCCCCCTACTAGTCCACTTCGTGCACGAGTGCTTCCTGGTGGAGAACATACGTTCACACACAAAAAGGGGGGAGAGGGGAAGAAGCCCAAGAAGAAGCGGAGGCGTGACCGCAACCGACCAAGTCATGAGATTGTCCGCTTGCAAGAAGAAGCCGCGGCGCTGGAGCAAGAACTACAGGAGAAGACGACCAAGTCCGGCAAGAAGGCGCGATGCAGACTCCAGACCTACAACACTAACACCGAATTGAAGAAGATGCTACGACAGCATCTCGACGACGTGCGGACGCTCGAGCAGAACGTAACGCGACAGGTCGAAGAGCTCACCCAAGCGCTGCCCCACCTGCTCGTCGGGACGTCTCGAAACCTCCCGTTTGACATGACCCAGGACTACTCGACGTTCAGGACGATGGCCAAACGCGTGGATCAGCAGTATGTGGACATGGATCGAGTTCTTCGAGGTGCAGGACTTGACGGGGTCAAGTCGGAAGTGGCTGACGCATATATTAGTCGATCGAACAGCGTGGCTGTATGTACTGGTGACATGCTGAAGTCAAGAGCCCGAATCCTGACTCCTTTCAAAAGCCAGGCCATGGTGAAGACTTTATGGCGATACTTTGAAAGTTGTCAAAGAGTAACATTGCAAGCGAGTCGATCCAAAGACCTGGTACGTTCTTCTGCAGTCAAGTTTACGATGCATTTACCCAAATACCTAACTGACGAGCTCTGCCTTTCGCACTAATGCAGCAACTCCCGCTAGGTATCTCCACTCGTGTCGCTGTTCTCAAGTTTGAGATCGCATTAGACGACTATGTGTGCACCATGCGAATGTTAGTGAAGCAATTCATCGAGAAGGACCGCACTGTTCACGTGTGGAACGTCGTCACCGACTGGCCTGGAGTCGGAACTGCACGCAACGTGAAAACCCACGAGCGTGGATGGGGCTTCATCCAGCCCATAGGAGACGGCAACTCCAGCTCGTGTCTGAGCTACAGTCTCGTGAATCCAACAGCCGAGGGAATTCTTTCCTGCGAGAACTGCGAAACGATCAAGTCTCTGGTCAAAGTGTACCAGCGATTCGTGAGCTGGCGCATGCAGTCTCTCGAAAACCAAACACTCGATCAAACCATTCAAGACGAGAAAAACGTTGCGACGGCAACCACGTAAATGCTAGCCAGACGATACCCTCCCCGAATAAATAGTTTGTCCTTCATCGTCCACTTGTCTTCAAAGCTGAAACAAGTGTCAACCACCTCCTTTTCAATAATTGTTCAATAATCGTCCAATACTTGTTCAATATTGGTTCAATAATTGCTCAGCAATGGGAAAATACCCAACACCAGCATGCGACGGTCTCTCGATGATAATGCGCCACCTTCGCCGCCATGTTCCTCAACTTACACACTTTCTCTGTTGACCCCTTCACACCCAATAGAAAGCTACGTGTCTCCTGCATCTATTGAGGGCTCTCCGACGTCTGGGCGTGGCCAAGAACCTTCTCATTCTCCCGTTTCCAAAACGGTTACGCCCAAGCGTACCCCCAAGTCACGACGGCATCGGAACCGCCCGATCCACGAGATCACGAGGCTCAAGCAGCAGATTCCAGTGCTGGAAAGTGAGATCCGCGTGCTGTGGGCCAGATCTGACGAGATTCAGCGCCAGGAACTGCGAGCCAGAGCCGAGAACATGGAGCTCAAGAGCAGGTTACAGCGCAGTATAACTCACGCCAAAGAGCTCGAGCGCAAGCTGCAGCTCTATCTGCAGGAGAAACAGACCATCGAAGCCTCGATGCTGCCAGATTTGGGGGCTGTAGGCAGAAATTTGCTCTTTGACGCAGACAGAGACGCTCAAATTATCCGCATGTTGAGCACAAATGTCGACGAGAACTACTACAAGCTGGGACAGGTTTACGAGGCTGCAGATATGGACGAGGTGCAGAGAGAGATGGAAGATGCAAAGGTGCTGGCGACGGAGGACGGCAGCAGTTTGCTGCAGGTCAGGTCCATTGGGTTACAGCCTTTTAAGCAGCAGATCGTGCTGAGAGCAATGTGGCAGGCGCTGGAGAACCAAACGGTGCTCAAGGATCAAGAGTGCACGGAGATCGTACGTTAGTATTTTTTAGGTTGTGAAGCGGTGGTTGAGTTATTGATGTTTGGTTGTTTTTATAGGGGTTGGAAATGGGGAAGGCGAGTCGCGTGATTGTGCTGAAGCGTGAGATTGTGCTGCGTGGGAGCGATGCTGGCGAAGTCGACACCCCGTGTGTATCTTGTACGATTCGAGTGGTATTGAAGAAGTTTCTGGAGCCTGGTAGAGAGATTCATGTATGGGACGCGTTTGGAGTTTGGCCACGTGCAGTGTCGACGAGGGAGTACGGATGGGGTGTCATCATGCCGCTGGACGTGAAGGAAGCTGGCGATATTACCCTGGTGAAAAATGTCATCTTCATGACATCTACACGGATATCAGCTGATGAATCGGATGGAGCAGGAGCGGCAGCTCAACACTCTGTTGCTAGACTGTACAAGCAGATCATGCAAGATCGCCAGCGAGTTGTGGAAAATGCCTTGCTGGACCAAACTCGTGCTTCGTAACTTTTTCTCTGAGCATGTTGACACAAGTGCGAAACTAGGTACGATGTATTGAGTTGCACGCGATGGTTTGTTATAGGCGTAATGAAATGTTGTTAATTCTGTTGGTTGCTGTGAAGATTTTGAATGATACTACGTAGTACCAATTATCGTGTTCAGAACAGCAACTGACCCAATTGCGCCAGCCTTTCGAACTGAGGAAGGCAGGGGGTGAGTCTGTGATGACTCGAAAAATTATCCATTGCTTGGAATGAGTGAGCTTACCAAATCGTCAGTTACTCACTGGCATGTACTTCACGACGCATACCTAGACTGATGTAAAGACCTACCATGATTACAGTCGAGATAACGAAATGGCGGGTCAATGATACTGGCAATGCTGCGTTAGCGTGAACAGCGTCAACCTTGAAGTATTTGCATGCAAGCCATCATCAATGGCAAATTCTCTGACATTTATTTTAAGTTTCCGATTCCTGATGTGATGTTTGAGGTGAGCAAACCGCTGACAGCCGTAACAGTGACGAAGACACTGTTGGCGACAAAGAAGCATTGTTTTTATTACGCATGAATCGGCGAAGAGGTTCGTATTGGATAAATATTATCTCCAAGGCACTTGCATGCTTACCAAACAATTCTCGATAATGCCCAAATCTCGATCTAACGCAGCAAAACCTGTTTCCTTCTAGACAGCATTTTGTAGCCGGGATACCGCCTCACTATCCAAGGCTTTGATAATCCCTGCCGCGACGTTCTTGTCATACCATTGTTTGTAGAAGGCCATAGATCTCTTGAATTTTCCCGTTCCCATATCCGCGGCTTGAAAACTGATCGGCGTTACTCCCTGTCTGTACAATTTCATGGACTTGGCTTCGACGTGCTTGTTCAGCCGTTTGAACACAGCATCAATCCTACTTTTTGACAATTTTCCCACAGCGGTCTGCATTTTATCCAGAATGCTTGAGATTGAGTCTGGCGGGAGGCCGTCAGTTTTTTGGGCTCTGGTCGTCGTAGTCGCCCGGCTATGCATGTTATGTTTATTCCCAAGCTGAAAGTTTGGAGGCTGCGGGAATCACTCCCTTTGAGGCGTAAACGAACATGTAAGCGTGCTTACTGCGCCTCAGGCCAGCCAGAAGGGCTGTCCAGGATCAAGATCAGATTTCATGCATTGAACAAACTGGACGTTTCCTAAGGAAGGGACTGGGCCTCACGAACGCTTTAGCATTCACTTTTGAATTAGCATACAAGCATCCACTTGCCTACCAACCAGGCGTTTAGTTTACTATCCGCTACACCATGCGTTTCGGTCTTCTCCTGATCCTGGTGGTAGCCACCTTTGCTGTGGGCTGTCTCAACCTTGCCAGCGCCAAGGAAGCCGTCAAAATCGTTGCAATCGAAGACCTCTGGAAGAATGCGCTCCCGAAGGTGAAGGCGATAGGATCCTTACGCGTTGCAGGCAAAGTCAGGGCCGCGAAAAATCTCGACACGACGGACCCCAACTGGCAAAAGGCCATCGTGAAGGTGGAGGCGACGGGCCAACTGAACAAGGTTGACGAGGCAAAGATTATCAAGACCACGGAGAACGTTGCGCATGAAGTCGCGAATAACCCGAGCAAGTGGCGTTACGTCTACAAGGCTCTGTTGGTTACGTTCGGTGTCGCGGTCACGGCACTTATCGTCGTTGGTCTTCAGGCGATGATGTCTTCCAAGTAGGTGCAATGCTGATAAAATTGACGAGCTTCGAGCATTATTCCTGGAATACAAACCTTGTTATCAGGTGTGTTGGTAGCTGAAGTCCTCACATAACACGAATTTAATGGAAGGTATCGTTGCCTGCAATTTAAAAAGTGGCTTGACTGATCAGGGTCTTGGTGTCTGGTGTTATCCCTTCAGGTCAAAACCTACCAAGTTGTTGCCACGGTACAGCTGCAAGCCGCTTCGCATTGAAATTCTCTTCCCTCTGCTCCTGAGCGGTATGCATCGAATAGTTAAGATCGGTACGCGACCCCTGTGCCTCTTTTCGCTGTGAATCACTGAGGCTGTGTACGCTAAAAGCATTGCTGTAGAGACTAGTAAAACTTGATTGAGTCGAATTTTCTAAGGTATTTCCATTCAACTTGCCAGCTGTATCGCCAGCTTGAGATTAGTCACCTCAAATAGCTTCAGAAGCTCTCGCCATGCTCGCAGCCACGAAGGTGAAGTTAAAGCTGTAACTCTTCAGAGCTCAAACGCAAATCTTCTATTGCGAATGCGGAGTTAATACATGAGTTCCTACTGAGCACGCAAGCTACGATACTTACACGTAGGGTAGTCAGTTATGCCAAAGTATGCATCTCCGACTTACCTACGCTTTGTCATAGTACTATCAAAGTAAGGATTAGTATCCCGTGCAATGTAGACCAGTTGTTATGATAGATAAAGGGTATTATCCCCGCTAAGGACTTCCAGTCCTTACTTGGACCTCCAATGTACAGACAACCCTGGTCAACTTAATACAACCGGTGGACACACTTCCTATCAAGTACAACAGGGTAATGAGACAGCAGAGGAGGACCACAACTACCCAGCTGGGCAACCTAACGTACGAGCAAAAGTAAAACATTTGTGAAGAACTCGTCTCCCTCTCAGCGGCAGTTAGCAGAGAAAGCCAAGCGCAAGCCCACACTGTTCAAAGCTCCATCACAAGGCGCGGATCTCTAACATCTTGCGATATGCGTGCTTTAGTCTGTATGGATCCACGCACAAACCATGGACACGACTTCAAATGCTTTCACATAGTGAACGCTAATGAAACACTTCCCATTGATTAAGAAATGATCGTTGTTCCAGCGCTCAACACGTTACTTGTAGAGATCCCCTCGAGACAACCTCCGCCTCACCTCGATTTCTTCCTCCTCTTTATCGCCTCTCCGTACAAACCGGCGTACATGCATTTCAAAGCAAGCTTCTCTAGCCTCCGAAGTTGAAGTGGAAGGTACGACCGCCTTGCTGGAAAAATTGCGCATTCTGGAACGGGTTTCCACGGTGCTGCTGCTGTTGC
Source organism: Phytophthora ramorum (assembly GCF_020800215.1). NCBI lineage: Eukaryota > Oomycota > Peronosporomycetes > Peronosporales > Peronosporaceae > Phytophthora > Phytophthora ramorum. Next base: position 215,459 of record NW_027150660.1, on the reverse strand, counting down.
TGGCTCGGGTTGCCAGATACGTCCTCGCCGCGATCGTACATTGCGCGCGTCTCCTGATTTGACAGAATCTCGTATGCTTCCGCGATGTCGTGGAAGCGCTTTTCAACCTCCTCGCGTTCTGCGTCGTCCTTGTCGGTGTGCTTGTCCGGATGCCATTCAAGTGCCTGCTTGCGGTACGCCTTCTTGATCTCCTTAGATTCCGAGTTGCGCGACACGCCCAGGATCTTGTAGTAGTTTTTGTTCTTGCTCTGCTTGAGAGCAGCCTCAGCCTGAGCTACCTTCTCCTTGAACTCCCGGCTAGAGTCATCCAGTTCCGACGCTCGCTTCGCTGATCGCACGGCATCTTCGAACAGCTCAAGTCCGATCTGAACCTCGCTCAGCTTGGCAAACGCGTTGGCGTAGCCATCGTCAATCGCCACAACCTTCTCACAGGCGTCTCGAGCCTTGGCGTACTGCTTTAGGTGCAATTCGCTCGTGCACAACTGCAAGTAGAATTCTTTGTTCATAGTGGAGTGCGCAGGGTCCACCTCCAGCGCTGACGTCCAGTCTTCCGCAGCTTCGGCATGCGCTCCACGCTGCATAGCGTCCTCGGCTCTGTTGGCGTACTTCAGCACCTTTTTCAGTCTTCTGTACAGGGTTTTCAGACCCTTGTGCTCTGGGTCCGAGTGCAGACCCTGTCGGTAGTGCGACTGCGCCGCCTCCAGCGACTGCTTGTCACCGAGCGAGTACAGCACCTCACCTCGCATCTGTAGCGCCACCAGATTCGACGGGTCGAGCTTCAGAATCGTACCCAAGTCGGCAATAGCGTCGTACGAGTTCTGCAGCGATACACTGAGTTGGGCTCTCTCCAGCAGCAACGGCACACTCGACATCGCCGAGCCTTCCAGCACCTGCGTCAAGTACGTGTACGCCGACTGGTAGTCCCCCCGGCTGTGCGCGCGCTCGGCCTCATCAATATACGCCGCACACTCCCTGCTCTTGTTCAGCTGCTCCGCCCCCGCCGCATCCGTCGGATACAACCTAAAATGCACCAAAATTGGTCAAAGGGGTACCAAAACGCCACGAAAAAATGCACCAACGTACTCTACAAGAGACTGGAAGTCCTGGGAGGCCTCTGCACATTGGCCCAACATCATGAGCAGCTTGCCGCGCTGCAGCAGGCCCTGCTTGTACGTGGGGTTCACGTCCAGCGACGACGACAGGTCCGACAACGCGTGCGCGTACTTGCGCTCACTCAAATAGGCCCGGAAGCGCTTGTACAAGTAACGCTCGTTGCTGGGCTCCATCTCGATGAGCTTGGACAGCAGCGAGATGGCCTACAGGACAGTTTTTTTAACCGTAAAACGCCTCTGATTAGCGTAATTTCCACCTTCGACGAGCATTTGGGTCTCAGTTCCTCACCGTCTTCATGTCTCCGCCGGCGAACGCGTTGTCGGCGGCCACGCGGACCTTGGATGCGTCGTCTGGCGATGCAATTACGTGCTACACCCAAATTATTTGACAGATTTGGTAAGATTGCGCGGAAAACTGAGGATTTTCGCGCTATAGTGCGAATTGAAGCGTGAAAGTTGCGTGGAGAGTAATCGGTGGGAAGATACGTACATGCACGGCGCAGAGAGCGCAGATGACGCCTGCTACGAGGCGGAAGACGCGCATGAGGCCGGCGAGATGGCGCAAGATGAGGCTTTGACGCGTCGAGTCCAAAAATGCAGAATGAGCAACGCGCTCTTTTCTGGACGCGAGATGACTTGGTGTTTGTATGACACAATTGTGATATAGGACACGGTTTAGTAGTAATAGGACAAATAATCTTGTGAACATAGGATTTAGCCAAACGTGTCCCTCCGTCCACGTGGCTCTTCAACAACAGCTTTTGAAAATGAAAATTGCCTTCCGTTTGTTTTCTTCTCGAACATTCTGCAACCAGTTGGCGTCGAAGGCGGAATGTGCATTTGCATTAGTCAAGTTTCACGTAAATGCTAAAAACTAGTTGAATCTTTTACTGGATCGTGGGCGCGATGGCGTCTGTAAACCGGTCGCGGTCGTGAGGACGCGTGAAGTCCACACTTGGACCTGCCGGGACGATCCCAAATGGGTTTAAGGTCGTGTGCGACCCGTAGTAGTGCATCTTGATGTGCGCCATCTTCACGGTCTCCGCCATTCGAGGCAACTGGTAAATGTCCCGAACGTACTGCACAAAACAGAAAACAAGTTTTAGTCACCATAATACACTCGTAAGCTGGTACGCGGCAGAGTTTCGTACGTTGCGGAGGTTCGGATACTGCTCGATGAGTTTCTTGTTGGTCTTGAAGTGTACAGCGTAGACCTCGTCGAATCGGACGAGCGTCGGGAAGAGCTTCAGATCGGCCTCCGTGAATCGGTCACCGACCAAGTAGCGGTGCTCCGACAAAATGTGCTCGGCGCGGTCGAGACCGGCGAAAACGTTGTCGACAGCGGCGTCGTAGAGCTCCTGCGTGCCAGCAAAGCCGCTCTTGTAGACGCCGTGGCTCACGTCGTTGTAGATCCAGTCGTTGATTTCGTCGATCTCCGCGTGAAGCTCTTCAGGGTACAAGTCCAGCTTGGAAGGCGCCAGGTCGGCGAACGCGCTGTTGAACATGCGCACGATGTCGGCTGAGTCATTCGACACGATGGTGTTCTTCTTCTTGTCCCACAATAATGGGACCGAGTAGGTTGTCTTGTCGGACGTGGATTTCTCGTACAAGTCGCGGACGAAGTGCGCGTTGTTCACCGTGTCGGGGATGCAGTCTTTGGACGAGTAGGATCCAAGACCGGTCGGGCCGGTGAGTGAAGGCGTGGTCGCTGGGTCCACGAACGTCCAACCAATGTGCGTGTCGTCCTTGTCATCCGGTCGTGTGCGCTGCATCAACGGGTGAACCACAGACAGCCCGACGATGCTGTCCAAGCCTTTCAGGTACAGAGTGCTCAGACAGCGAGACGCCCACGGGCACGCGTAGGAGACGTACAAATGGTACCGGTCCTTTTCTTCCGAGCACAGCAAGCGAGATGAAATCAGTTTACGTAACACGCAGGTACAAGAGTTCCCGGCAAAAACGTCTTACCAGCGGGGAATGCGGCGCTGCTGCTGCGCTCGATGAAGTTGCGGAACTTGCTGGCTGGCTTGTTTTGTGCCTTGGCCGATTTGAAAACGACAGACATGCTTGTAGTGCTGTTGGGGGTTGTTGGGTACTTGCGTGGTTGTCAATTACAGAATGAGCAAGTGGGTCGGTGGTTCCGTTCATCCACTAATATACTTCGCAGTACTATTAATACGTAGTACTATTGTGATCACCAGCTTTTTTGCCTGTTCCAATTGTAAATCCATCGATTTATCGCCCGATTTATAATTAGGAACCCAGATTTAGTATATAAATACGGCGCCTAACACTGAATTAGGACACATCACCCGGGTTTGCACTCATGATTGGGCTGCCATATTTAGCACGCGTCTGGCGGATTTATTGGGGTGCAAGCGATTTATTTTTAAATCCTCCCAAATGCCCGAATGCAAATCGGCATTCGGGGAGTTGCGCATATATATATCGGCCACGTCGACTGACAGTCATGCTGATTCAAGTTGCTGTGAAGGTCGGAGACATAGGGCGATCAAGCAGAACAAATATGCGTGTGGAGGATGGTAGGTTCCCGCTCGACGACGAAAGCGAGGACTTTGGACAGCTCTGCGCCAAGGTTGATGAGCGCGTCTCCAGTGCGCTGCGGAACTATGAGCAGAAGGCCATCCGCCAGGACTCAAATCTCTACCTGAAGCCTGGCCTAACTGCTGCGCAGAAGGATTGGGTCTCGCTGACCGCCGATAACTGGATGGCCAAGATCGACATAGCGCGCAGCAACTATTTGAAGCGCACGAAGGCTGGTGGACCATTCGTCGTTGAAGTGTTCGTCTTCGTCGCCAAGAAACAGCCCGGTATTCGGCGTGCCACCGCAAATCGTGTCGAAGAGGCTTCCCGTGCAATTGACGACATACTGATTGAGCGACCCGACATTCAAGTCGGTGCTATTTCGCGCACTCACTGGGCCATGTCACATGCACGACAACCGGACGGGACGCTGCCGACAGTGCCGGACACGGCTACCTTCCGTCAAGCCCAGCACCTGGATGCAATGCGAGCGGCGCAGCAGCCGGACGACCGCGAAGAAGAGATCATGCGCACGCTTACCGTCAGCGTGAACGGCTCTACACCTCTGCAACTGACATTCAATGTCAACGATCTTCGAGCGCTGCTAGGACTTCCCGGGTACAACTTTCTGGCAGATGGCATCTTCTCCTCGTTCCAGCCCCCTTCGGAACCTGATGACGTTGAGGACACCGACCACACATAAACGGCAGGAGCGGCATCTATTTTCTTAAGGAAATGCATCAACATGTATATTTTCCTTCTCGCTACGCTCGCAAAATCTTCCACCACCCACCCCACCTCCCATTCCGCCTCCCCGCGGTACTACATGGAGTCGAGGTCAAAACGAAAGACAGCGTCATTCAGACCGGCATCACCGTAACCACAATGGCGAAAGAGGTTCACACCTGTCTCGTCGGACTTGACGCATGCTTTCATTGCTACTTCCAACACACGCTCTGGATACAGTGGGAAAGTCAAGTTGGCGTGCCGAGCTAACCACTTCTTGAGCTGGCCAAACATTACCTCGATGGGGTTGTACTGCGGGCAGTAGGGCGGAAGAAATAGTAGGATAGCCCCACAGCCGTGGACCGCCTCCTCCAGTTCCTTGTACATGTGAATCCGCGCGTTATCGAGTACCACAATCGATCGTGGGAGCGGCCACGGGTTCAACTGACGAACGATGCTGCCAATGAATGCTCGGTGGAACTTGAGCCGAGTGAACGTGCCCCGCGTCGTCTTCCACGCAACGAACCCCCGTACGTCGCACGCCGCAAGAATAGACACCCGATTTCCACGGGCAAATGGAACCCGCACGACAGCCCGCATCCCTCGCTTCGACCAAGCGTACCTACGCATACTGTCGAGCCCATTCTTGGAGGTCTCATCGAGAAAGAGGACCTGCTCGGGGTACCGGTACCAGCAGCGTAGCTTGGCGACGAAAGTCTCAATTTCATGAGGGAGCGCCTCTCGTGCCCGGCGCTCTAGCACCTTGCGTGATAGACTCAACTCGAACCGGAGGATGCGCAGGATAGTAGAGGCCGACAGCTCGCTATGCGTCTCTGCGAAACGGCGCCGCAACTCGACTTGCAACTCTTCCACGAAGAAGGTTGGGTGTTCCTTCACGTAGTCAGCAATAAAGTCGACCAGCTCAGGTGCATGTCGTCCTTGTGCCGCGCGTTGGCCAGGTAGCACGTCGCCTGACTTCTTGAATAAGGCGTACCATCGCCGTACAGTGCGCCCCGCAACCCCAAATATTCTGGCAACGCGCTCGCATGGAATCGCGTACACATAGTGGAGCACGACAGCTCTCCATCGAAAGTCGGAGGCATACATCCAAATGTAGGTCTTGCGTATGAACGGAACTGGTGGTCTCGCTTTCCAGCGTCAGCATGGCCAGTCGTGTTGAATTCCCCCAGCCGGTTTCAGGCTAATCGGCCGTTTTGAAGTTCCCTTTATTACGTTCTTTTATCCTGTTTTGTACTCCGATTTATCACCCTTTGAAACTCTGATTTCACTCAACATAAATCCGTCCGGAACCCTTTAGTGATACCATTTTGCCAGGGACAAAAAACCTGGTGATCACAATACGTAGTATTATATTAAAATAGCTCTGTGAACTAACAAGCGTGGTCAACATTTTCGGTGGCGTCAACACCACAGCCCCGCTGAATCAACGGGAGGTGCGTAGCCTAACCACCATCCAGGTTGGTCATCACTTTCTGCTTGATCAGGATTACGCTTTCAGTTCACCAGAATTTGAGAAATACTTCAAAGTAGCAGTAAAACAAGTAGCTCGTGGGCTTCAACACGTATACATTCGATGGGCGAGCGAGAATTACAAGTGCACCTGCCAGTAGTCTGATATCAACATAGCAAAACACGGAGACCACCAGATATCCAATCTTAACCTTGCTCATGAAGCAGCCAGAGATTTAAAAACGCGGCAGTGTGGCGTTCTTGAAGCGGTTGCGGTCGTGCGGGCGCGTAAAATCGACCCCAGGGCCGGCAGGAATGATTCCAAACGGATTCAAATGCGTGTGAGACGCGTAGTAGTGCAGCTTGATGTGCAGCATATCGACACTCTTGGCGATCGGCGGCATTTGGTAGATGTCGCGAACGTACTGAGTAAACAAAGTAGTTAGAGCTTTCTACACAGTCCCTCTACCAGGACAAAGTTTCACGTACGTTGCTGAGGTTCGGATACTGCTCAATGAGCTTCTTGTTCGCCTTGAAGTGGACCGCATACACCTCATCGAAGCGGATCAGCGTCGTAAAGAGGCGTAAGTCGGCTTCCGTGAACCGATCGCCCACCAAGAAGCGGTGCGCGGTCAGAATCTCCTCCGCTCGATCCAGACCAGCAAAGATCTTCGTCACAGCTTCATCATAGGCATCCTGCGACGCCGCAAAGCCGCTCTTGTAGACGCCATTGCTGACGTCGTTGTACACCCACTCGTTGAGCTCGTCAATCTCTGGACGCAGCTCGTCAGGGTACAAGTCCACTTTGGACGGCACCAAATCGTCAAAAGCACTGTTGAGCATGCGCACAATGTCTGCTGACTCATTCGACACGATGGTTTTGCGCTCCTTGTCCCATAGCAACGGAACCGTGTAACGAGTCTTGTCGGACGTGCACAAGTCGTACAAGTCCCGAACGAACGTTGCCTTATTCACGGTGTCAGGGATGCAGCCCTTGGACGAGTACGCTCCAAGACCCGACGGCCCCGCTAACGTCGGCGTCGTGACTGGGTCCGCAAAGGCCCAACCGGCGTGCGTGTCGTTCTCATCATCAGGTCGCGTGCGTTGGAAAACCGGGTGCACCACGGAGAGGGCGATGATATCGTCCAACCCCTTGAGATACATGGCCCCGAGACAGCGCGAGGCCCACGGACACGCCAATGAGACGTACAAATGGTACCGGTGCTTCTCTGTAAAAAGATCGCATGAGTCGCAAGCTCGAAAGTCTCATAACGGTCGCTGGAAAAGGAATTTTTGACAAGTAGTATACCGGCAGGGAAGGCAGCACAACTGTTGCGCTCGATCCAATTGCGGAACCTCGAGGCCTCGCGCTGGAACGCGCCCTTGCTGGACGTCGCAACGAACGCCTTGGTGGTCATCGTGGAGTTACGGAAGGGTATCTTTTCCCTCAAGAGTCTAATTGGTCAAAACCGAGCGAAGGCACAGTGGTATCGTAAAACCACTGGGATGGCCTTGTGAACTTTACGATGTGAAGACAATGCAGCGAGGTGTTACTTGATGCAGGTCAACCGGCATCTTAGTCTGGTTGAGATACTCCGACCACAGAAATGGGGAAACGGCCGCGTGTCGACCACTGAAGTTTGCTTCGTCGCGTCGTGCCGTGGGCCGCATAACGTTGAAATTGGCGCACGACGATCGCAGCGAGCAACACATTCTTCCTTCGTTATTTGCCAGTCTCGGCAAGATCTCATGCGGGCACTTGTAGCGCTTCTGGCTGAGCAGAGACACCGTAGCTGAGCTGCTGGGCTGCGCTCGAGCGAGAAACGTCTCCATGACGAAAGTGATGCCATAGGAACGAAACGAAGCCCCAGTGAGTCCAGAATGGGCGCTCAATCATGGTCATCAGGAGGCACCTACGCCACAATCAAAAACTCGGGGCACGGCCGTAACTCCGGCGGTCGCAATAGCCTCGCCTAGACGAATAAGAGCGGTAGAAAGGTGCGTTCGAGGGCGGAACGTGGGGGAATTTTCGGGCCTCAACGGTTGTGGGCAGTACAAGTTGCCTTTTTCCGTTATGGGATGTGCTCTTGATGATATACCATTGTGTGGTGACTAATGCATCCCTTCGGCGGCCGTTATGGGCTTGGAAAGCTGATCTGTTCCGACGCTGGACTCAGAACCACCGCGCAACCTGCTTCCTTCCCTGTATTTTTCAGAGCTCGACTGATGCGATACCAACATTGTGGCGTCACCTATTGCCTTTTGTGGACGCGTTTCAGTGGCGAGTCTTGCACTGTACTGCTGGATTCTCTGCAACGCCGGGGTCGCCTTTCACGAGCGTGTCCATGACGGTTGCTGGTGCAATGTGGTGCCGTCCAAGGCAGCCTATTGAGCCGCTTGTCGTCTTTCCTGAGCTGGACACCAAAACCAAGCGTCGCGTGTGCTTGCTCCATTTGCACCATGCGACAGCCACCACCGCGGCAACGTAAGCGTTGAGGGCCGTTGCAAACCTCCGTTGTGAGCATGACTATCTTGAGCGCTTTCGGTCTGGGCACGTAGCAGGCAACGTTTCGGCTTCAAAGGGCACAGGCAACTCCATCCTTGCGTCGGTGACCCATTCAGAAATCGCCCTCGTACGACGCAGGCGCGTTCGGAGCGCAAACCCATCGTAGCAACAGGCCCAATTGGAAGGTCGGCGCGATGCGTATCCACCATCGGTCGAAATCGGCAAAGTCTCCGGAGTTCAAGAGCCCGTTTGCGCCGCTGCAACTAGCGCTTGAGGACGAAGCGCAGCTGGAGGCAGTGGCGCGGATCTTCGTGCAGAACACCGTCGTGCAGTACGAGAAGTTCATTGAGCACGACCGCCGAAAGGTTGATGCCAACAATTGGAAGTGCATCAAGCATGAGCGTGATCTGCGCGTATTCCTGCAGCGTCGGCGGAAGGACGTCGTGCGCCGCATGCGTCGACACCAGCGTCTTCGTAGCTTTCGACACCGCAGCTCAGAGACAGCCGCGTTCTCCGACACCGACACCTGTAGCTCCAGCATCGGCAGTCGCGATAGCAGTTGCAGCAGCGTCTCCAGCTTCTTCAGTCGCCGAACAGGCAGCTTTTCCAGCAACTTCAGCAGCACCAACAGTTCCGATAACAGGATCACCATGATCGGCAACGATTCCGACCTTGGGGCAGGATCGTCGACGCTTGTGGATGCGGAGCTACCAGTTTTGCAGCTCGTCGGTTCTGTCTCCGGTTCGCTCGACGATGCAATGTACGGCGCGATGAGTGCCACGGCAGACGCGATGCGTGTGAAAAGTGCCTACGAGCACGACAACACCACGGACGGTGCTGTGCTGGCGACCATCACGACTCCTTCGTCTACGGATCCCTTCCGGTCCTTGACAGTCAAGTGGGTCGAGCAGGAAGGCCCAACGATCGATCACCATCGATATCACCCACTACACTACCCGGTAACGCTGCCGGGCGCAAGTTCACGTGAGGATTTGGTTTTCCTGGAGGCGACGGGTACGACTACATTGGCGACGGGGGAACGCGTCGGTTTTCAATTGCGTCACTCAGTTCACTTTCCTTTCTCGACACATCCCCGCCACAACGTGCGGCGTGGGAACATTTCAACCTGCACCCTCTTCCGAGAAGGAGATGCCACCTCCAGTGATGTCTGTGAAGGTCCGAGCCGCGGGTCTGTTGAAGTGTTCGCACGCGCTTGCTTGAGTGGCGGAAACGCTGCCGTTCGCTCCGCTACCCAGACGATGGCAGCAACTGGGAACGTTGTGCTGTGTGGGCGCATGAAGAAGCTCGCTTGGATGCTGTCGCAGCGCCAACCTCCAGCTCAGCATTTGATAGGGTATGTTTCTCAGCAGTCGAGTCTTGTGGGGTTAACCCGCTCGCTGCCCGAGCGAAAAGCTCGACACGGATCCCTCACCGTCACAGTCTCTGCTGCGGCTGCAGCTGCCATGGCAGCACCCGACAGCAAGTTGTGTGTGACCTGCAAGAAGCGCGGCCCATGGTTCACCCCCAGTGGCCACAAGAAGAAGCCGGCGACCACCTGCCAGTTGTGCTGGCGGTACGTGTGCTCGTCCTGCCGCCTGAAGAAGACGGTCGTGGGCTGCATGTCCGACCCGAGACGTGACGACCAGCTCACAACACGCGTCGTGGAGCAGGAGGTCACCCTCTGCAACGTCTGCGTGCACCAATCCATTGTAGCAACCAAAGCCCGCGACGTCGCCCGTGAAGAGATCGAAGCTGATCCAAAGCGTTGGCGCTTCCCGTCGCCCATGCACGCCCGAGAGCGCTCTTCAGACGGATACTTACAAGCTCATATACTGGCTCAATTGGCCGGTTCCACACGGGGCACCAGTGCGCTCCGCCCGGTCTCCGTCGTGTCGATGCGCTCCGAACTCGCCGTGAACGAGCTTTTCCAGCGCTGCGCATGACCCAATCAACTAAATAGTATTGCTGTGGACTGGCGCCTCGAATACCGACCGAAGGTCATTCGAACTAGACGCGCCATATCCCGCCTCCAGATTTGAAGTTACGAAATTTGCAGTAACACCATAAAATACCAACCGTTTATCTAGTGATCCCATAACCCTCCAGCATAGGTTCGTAAGCAAAATCATGCAAGCATCAAATCAACGCCCTGACTCAGATCTGAGTCGAGTTGCGACTTTTACTTCGGACAATTCCTCATTTTTGACACATTGAGCAGCATGTCGTTCCCGCTACTGGAAGACGACGACGAGGCGTTCTCGGAGGTGCTGGCGCTGCTGGACGAGTACCACGCGGCCGTACAGGAGCCCTCACACTTGAACAGCCGCGCCCGACGCTCGTCCGTACTGTCCGAGAGCTCCGCGTGGGCCGCGTTCGAGGCCGCGCACCCACTCACTACAAGTACGAGCAAACATCGCAACGGGGCGCGCGAAATGCGACGAAGAGAGGTCCATTTCCTGCGCACATGTGTCAAGGGGCTGGAGACGCAGCTGAATGCGCTGCGGGACGCGGCGGCGCAACGCGCAGAGCTCCAAACCCGCCGAGATGCGACGGAAAACGCCAACGCCGCGTCGTCAGCGCTCACGAGCGTCTGGAAGGAGCTGGCAGCGCGCCAATTGGACCAGAGACTGACCTCGGAGAGGGAGAATAGTCGACTGAAAAGTGCATCGGAAGACCAGAAGAAACTACGAGAAATGCTGCAAAGAGCGTTGAATACACGAGTTGCTAGGAGGGTGAGTTTGGGGATTTGGTGGAGGCGAAAATAGTTTTTTTGTATATAACGGGGTCTTTGATGCAGGTGATGGAGACGAACTTGACACAGGAAAAACGCACGAGAAGGGTGCATGGGGTTCATGTGGAGGTGGAGGACCACGACGTGTTTCAGGAGCTGGAGGTTGGCGTGGACGCGGTGCTTCATGAATCCACGACCGTGTTTTATCAGGTGGATACAGGTGAATCGTGCTTGGGAGTGTTTGGAGATAAAACGCTGCCTTTCGACCTGCACACAACGGCGGAAGCGGCGTGGAGGTGTCTGGCGTACTCGTTCCAGCATGAGAAGTACAGCTTTTCGTACAGTAGAGATAGGAAGGAGCACTCTGGGGAAGTTATGCGGGATGATACGGTCTTCGAGAGCTTTGGCGTGGAGATTAAAGCGCCCGAGAGGATGGCAGACTTTCGGATTAAGCAGGTTTTCCGACGATATGTGGAGCCGGACCGGATTGTCATTGCGTGGAGGTCTTTCATCGACCCAGCCGAATTCAAAGGACAGTTACTGCAGGGCTTTCGCTTCCAGGAGAAAGGCTCGATGGTGATTCGACGTCCTGCTTCGACACAGATTCCTAGTAACGACTTCACGGTGCTGCGGATTTGGCACGTCATTACGCCAGAGAAGCTAGCTAGCACGAACGAGACCAGCTCACAGTTCGTGCAGGAACTCACCGACTTTGTTCTGGGTGGATCCTCGTCAGCGAGCACTGTCCAGATGATTGAGAATATGTTGATTGAACAGTCCAGAAGGAAAACAACAGAATAGATGTATGTTGCTCCGTAAGCTCGATGGAGTTGTATATCCAAATATCCTAAAATGCACGCGTGAGTCATACCCCAACAGCCTACCAAATAGGAAGCACAACCTGCCTCTGCATGGACTGAGCTCTTAGAGTTCGCTCCATACTTTCCACAGCTCGTCCTGGTCTGCACCCGTGAAGCACATATTCCGTCATATCTTGGACCACCTTTCTTCTGTCAGGGTCTGCAGTACACGAGATGTCTGGAGTGACCATTTGCCACGTGCGAACGACAGAGGCAGTCTCATGGACATCACTTGGCTGTGCTACTTGACAGGGCTCAATAACAAGCGCCCCCTTCTCTTCGAACTGAATGCCGCTGAGACTCTCGCCCTTGAATGTTTCCGGGATCAAAATTGCTCGCCACGCAGTCACGACCCGGCCAGCAGCCATGTAGCGTCGAACAATTTGTTTGACCTTGACATCCAGGAGGACTTTACCAAAGTGATGCTCCTCTCCAAAGCTTTCCACGATAGTATCGTCACGCACGAGCCCCGAAGTCTACCAATGTGCTGTGTAAGTACATTTCCTAGCAAGTAAGTAAACTGGAGTGGCCGTACCTGGGTCGATTCTGCGTGGTAATAGAACCGAGTCGTTGGTCGACGAAAGGAGTGAGCGAAGAACTGCCAGGCAGCATCGCCCGTCAGCTCCACGCTGTAGGGTAAAATTTTATCAGCGAACAAGCGAGGGTGCGCATTCTTGGGCGTCACATCAGTCTCTGCTCCACTCATCGAAAACACTCGAAGCACTTGCTGATGCACGAAATCAATACTATCAGCCATCTCTCGGAAGAGTGAACTGTCAGCACTGACAAGAGGGACAGCATACTGGCGTCTGTAAGACCAGGCGTCTGGAGGCTTCTCGATCGTCTGCAGTTATCCGGAAAAAAGGTCATAGTGAGCATCAAATCTTGTAGCACTATAGCAAAAGCCGCTCGTACCTCAACATGGCCTTCTTCGAGCTGCAATAATTCCTGAATAGTGCGAGTAGAGACCTCAGCTTGTTCACGTACCAGCTCTCGCAGTCTCTTGTTCTCCTCCTCGGCGTTCAGTCGAGTCTGACGCTGATACGTGGCCAACTTCTTCCACAACCCCATCGTCTCATTCTGACCCACTACCACAGCTGAAGGGGTCGAAATTTGCATTTCTTGTTGTAACATCATTACTTTTCCCTCCAATTCGGGAACTTGCTCACGCAAGGCCAACAGCTCTTTGTATTGCTCCTCCCGAGCTCGATTCGGGTTGTAGTTCCGCGCCTTTTTCTTCTTCGGGGCCCCTCTCACGCCAGTTGTCCGCTTGTTTATCGTGGAATCTCCGCCATTACATTCGTCCAGGAACGACATCGCCGCCTCCAACACTTGGACATCTTCCACGAGATTAAGCGCCATTTTTGGGTTCAAAAACCGAGAAACCACCCAACGTCATATCGCTAATCCCCGATGATCAAATTTTGTAGAGAATATTTTCAGCATCAACTTTAGCTAAGGTAAATATACCAGTAGCATCCAAAAAGCAAAAATAGTGACTTACGTTGCAGCTACAGATCGCTATACGGCAGTTATCAATTTGTCTAGAGACCGAATGCTTGACCAGAAAGCAGCTTCGAGTCTCCAAGCCGATCTCCATGACATTTTGTCGCCACCACGACGACTTTCCAGTCCGATGGTTGTCGGTCTACATGGCGGAGGAGTCATGCCCAGCTCTCGGCACCAATTTGACCGTACCAAACCTGGCAGCTTATTCCCAGATGAAGAGCACTCGTACGAACCTCGGCGACATGTTCGCTTCGCAGCTCTCAATCGAAATGCGTTACCGTGTTCGGAACCTGCTCGTTCACGACGAACGTGCCCAAGAAATTCACCAAAACGTAAGAAAGTTTCACCCCCAGCACTTCAGCAGCAAGACTCGCTTCAGTTTCCCATTTCTCTAACGGTGCAGGCATTGCGAAAGAAGCACGGGCACAAGAAACCACCAAATAGGATCGATAAAGAGTCTGCCGAAAATCAACAAGTTGGCCATCCAGCTCGTGAGTATGACGATGATCCAGCTGCATGTGAACTGTGGGGGTTTCCGGTAAAGTATTCTCCAAAGAAGCAACTAGAAGCGCAATGGCGTGCAATAGGTGAACAAAATCAACATGCATTGCGCGTCAAGCCAGAGCAGGCTACTCGACAGGAAGATACAGCTACCCGTTCGCACCAAGAATCCAAGAGAAATGAAGCCGACTACGCACGATATTTGTACTTGGCCAGTTTGTATGGGCCCCTAGACGCACTATTGTATTGCTGCTGTCAGCCAGGATCACATGGACGTGTATACATGCTTCTTGTTGATATCTGCGCTCGTCGAATACAACGTTGGGCCCCCCAGAGAGTTTCTGCGCTGCGACGCTACTGGATTGGCTATTTGGCTCGCGAAATCGCTACAACCAGTATTACTGAAGGGTTAGAAACCATCGTACACAGTTTTCAGCAGGAACGCCAAGCGAGTGCATTGTTCCTGCGCTTGAAACTACTTCGTGCAGCTCGAGCTTTTCGCGCCTGGTGTGATTATTCATCGCGGATGATTCGACTTCGTGATAAAATGCGCTTGGCTCTTACAAAAGATCTCGAATCTCGTTTCTACCGGTGGCGATACAATGTAAAGACCCGCAAAGGGTTCAAAACGCAACTTAAACGCATAGCTAAGCGCAAAGCGATGCAAAACGCGTTTGTGCAGTGGCAATGCTGGCGCTCCCAGCACGAAAAATTACGCCGTCATTTGGCACAGCGGCGGCTGCAAACGAAACGTGAAAGCTGGCAAATGTGGAATGGATTTGCGCGTTGCAACCGCGCGGCAAGAAGACTACAACGCTTGTGGAGAGTTTACTCTTGGCGAAAACAGCGATACACCAGTGTCAGAACGATTCAGAGAGTATATCGTGGTTGGCGAGGAAGACACAAAATGAAGCAGCTTCGCGATAAAATGGCTATTCACAGTGTGCTGCTTCGAGTTACAGACGTCGCAGCTTGGGAGGTGCGATGTGCGGTACTGACCAAGCAGAGGAGACTGCTACTGGAACGTGACCTTATTCGTGCTCGACAACAAGCTGAATATGTTGTTCAAGCGGAGAAGCAAGCTGCAGTACTCGTAGAACCCGAATTGTCGAAAGCGGTTCGTAACGCCATGCACCGGAAACTAGATAAACATCTTCAGCTTCTGAGAGAAAATGATACAGAGGTACCTACCCAACTCGTAAAAACGAGTAGCTATCTCCGTCGAGTAGCAGTTCAAAACGTTATTGACGATGAGCGAGCATCGGCGAGGCAGGAAGCTATTGAGGCATTTCGTGTTACCAACGGCCAGCACGGTGACGCGAAAGCAAACCCGTGCATTGTCTGCCAAGTGTATGCTGACTTCCACAATCGTGAGCCTATGGACGCTTCGCCCCTTTCCGACGGTCATACGTGTCTGAGCCAGTACTCCATTGGAACTGGTGACGTTCTCGCTGAGCTTAAAATCTGGGAAAATACGACTCACATGGAACTGACAAAGCTTGAACGATGCGAGCAAGACTACACAGTGGCATTGTTTGCTTCCGATCCAACAATTGCATCAGTTTGGGAGTCACTTTCCAAAGAACAAAAGATTGCCCAATCCAAGAAATTGTAATAGTTATCACCAGCAGCGCGCGTTCAAATCCACGCTGAACATTGGATCATTATTTGTGTGTGCTAGAGAGGCGGAGAGATACTAGTGCAGCCATGAGATCGTCCTTACTGTTTAATCCTTGAAACCACCTCGAAAATACTTTCCGGTTGTCGTAGTTGAAAAATTGCTTTCTATTGGAGCCTCGCAGTTTCCGGTGTACTGCTTTGTGCAACCTTCAATCGCGCTCAGCTGTTTGGTTGCACTGTCAAACCTTTTCGCTTTGCAGATTCGAACTCGACTCACTACAAAATCATCTGCAACTGTCGATCAGCGAAAGCATGTGAAGCAGGTGAGTTGTCTAGGGTGTTGATGCTGTAAATATGATACATTTCTGTCAGTTTAGTTCTGTTCCTACATCGGTCTTACTTCGTCTCATACACCGACAGCTCGGACTTCGGCCAGAGCAGCAGTTGATGCTGCAAAGGTAGCTCCCTTTTGGCAATCTGCATGTTGTTGGGCCTCCTGAATCTGTTTCTGCGCAGCAATGTATCGCGCGACTTTCTCCTGCTGCAGCTGCCGCAACAGAGCGTTGAGGGCGTAGATTTCTGCACGACGACGTTGCTTGGCGTGGGCTGCGTGGTTCTGACGGCGTTTGTCTTGCTCGAGCTTCGCTTGCCGCGCACGCTCTTCCTCGCCGCGACGATCTTGCTCGGACTTTTTCCAAACATTTACACGACGAGCTGCGCGCTTAGCGAGGTCCACACCGTTAGCTGCTTTTCGAGCCGGGTCATTGTTCGCCGAGGCCTCCGGCTCTGACAATACGTCATCGTGCTCGCTGCTGTTGTTGAGACTACTGGTGGAATTGCTGTGTACCAGCGTCGCTGCTTCAGAGGTGGAAGTTGTCAACGCTGCAGCTCCAGTACCCGTGGGCTGCTTGGAGAATGGAGTAGTTCGAGCAGGTTCCTTGGAGTGCGGCGTGCGTGCAGCATGAAGAGCAGTTCCGCGAGGCAGCTGATCTATGGTCGCCACTTTCTCTCCATAGTCATCGCCGACAAGCGGGTACTGACTCACATGAGCAAAGTGGAGACTATTGTTGTTCACTTTGTTGCTTTTGACTGCTGCCATGTTTGTATCTCACCTGCCAATGAAGAAATGGTGGGAGAGCTTCACGAGTCTACTACTACCATTGTTTGCTATGGCTTTGAAGTCGTATGTGTCGGCTTCGAGGATGACGAGGAAGGTTCTCGTCCTTGAGCTTCTTGTCTTTCGTATCATAGTGCAGGATTCGCTGTTCTGAGGACGAGCTTGCGGGCCTTAGCAGGAGCATTAGGTATATTTTTGAACATACTTTAGTCAACACAGTCTCAAGCTCTGGATAGGCTTGGTTGCATAATATCAGTGCCCCTGCGGCCAGTCCTCGCTCCGATGGAGTTCGGCTACTGCTGCTGCGGTTTCTGCTGACGCATGACCTGCGACGGAAGCAGCAGCTGCGGTCCGCTCTTCGACTTGGCGTCACCGTTCTGCTTCGGCTTCCACTTCTTCGGAGCACCATGAGCACCGTCCTGCTTTGGAGCGGCATGGTCTTTCGGTGAACCAGCCTTCTTGCCCTTTCCTCCACGGTTGTGGTGCTTCTTCTTGCCCCCGTCGGACGTAGTCAACGGCGTCTCTGTCGCCGCACTTGGCTTCTTGTCACTGTTTGAAAGAGGCGCGGCTCCAAGCGGGGGGTACTCTGCTTCACTAGGCGGCATGGGAGGCTGTGGTTGCTGCGGCGCGTACGCTGCAGGTAGCGGGGGAGCGTACATTGGTGCGTACGAGCCGTCGGGCATCAGGAAGAGCGTTTGCTGCCCAGGCATCGGTGGCTGTGCCCCGTAGTAAGCTGGAGGCGGTGGGGGCATGTATTGTGGCGCCGGGGCCCCGTTGGGTAGCGGGGGTGTAAGCAGCGATGGGGCTCCAGTGGATTGTTCATACATGTGCGGGAACAGCCCCATCAACGGGTCAGCAGGAGCAGGCACCGGCGCCGCAGCCGCGGCAGCAGAGAACAGAGCGGCGACCGACGGAGCCAGCTTCTGCTCTGAAGAAGGCGCCGCTTCCTTGGGTGCTACTGGCGCTGAGGCCACCTTCGAAGGCGGTGCGGTGGCTGGCTCACCACCACTTACTTGAGTAGCAACTTCACCGTCGAAGCTCCACTTCTGAATCAACTGCTGGATCTTCTCTGGGTTTGGCGGTGCCGGCATAGCAGCAGGAATTGGCGGTGCAACCAGTGGCGGCTGAGCCACAGGAGCTTTATCGTTGGCCTTTAGAATCTTCTTCGGCACACGAGTGTTCGTGCTGATCACTGGCACGCCACCAGAGGTGCGTCGCTGCGAGTTGTCATTGGTACGCTGTGTATTTCCATTTTGTCCATGCTTCGAGCGAGTACTGCGGCTCTGGTTCTTGTTGCCTGGCGGAACCGACACGCACAGCAAGTTGTTCCATGCCACAATTTTGCCGCGGTCGAGGCTCGTAGTCCCGTAGAGTGCCTCGCCACCGGTGAAGCTCTCATCAAAGAGTACTTCCACGCACCTGCTGCTCACGTGTGTAGCAACCACAGTACCGCGGTGGCCGAACGGCACTCCACGCGCGCTGATGTTGATCACCCGGTCTCCTAGATTTGGAGCTCCCCGGTTC
Source organism: Phytophthora ramorum (assembly GCF_020800215.1). Classification (NCBI taxonomy): domain Eukaryota; phylum Oomycota; class Peronosporomycetes; order Peronosporales; family Peronosporaceae; genus Phytophthora; species Phytophthora ramorum. The sequence goes on along the minus strand of NW_027150660.1, from coordinate 197,239 downwards.
TTCGATGATCGTTGCGACACCTCTTGGCCCGTCAGGTCCTGGTTGACCAAAGGATTTGGACGGAACAAGTCAGCAGCACTAATCGTGGCTACCACCGGTGCACGGATATGCTCTTCGGCAGCCTTAGAGCGCTCTTTGGCACGCAGAGAGCCGGCGGCTTCCATGGCGCGGACAGCGTTCGAAGCAGTATACTCCGACGTGATCGGAATGTGCTTCGAGTGCTCACTAGTGCCCAAATGCTGCTGTTCGATCCACTGCTTCACGGCTTCAGCTTTTACGTCTAGGCGTCCAACATCGTCAATTCCAAACACATCCTTTCCTTGGTAAGTCGTTGCGAAGGGTAGACGGCTCAGGTTTCGAACAACCTCAGGGAACTCTTTCTGGTAAGCCGCAATCAGTTGCACTGCGTGCTCCGTGTACTCCCATGCCGTTGCGCTGCCGCTTCTAGCCTGGGAGGGACCAGAGCTTGAATCCCCGCCCTCGTTGTTACCGCTGCTTCCGACAATCTTCACAATGTCGCCCTTCCTCCAGACATTGAGGTCATCGCTGGAACTAGAGCTGCTGTTGTCGCGATTAACGAGGCGGCAGTAGCCAGGAAGCAGCAGCTCCTTGCGGTACCGAATATTCAGTCCGATGTCATTGCCACCGGGCTTGATAATCACACTGCCAGTGATTAGGCCCAACGTAGACGCGGAAATACCCAGCTTTTGTGCCACCAGATAACCCGGGAAAAACCGGTCCGTGATTTTCTGTGCGATCACGTAGCCAAATGGCGGTTCTTGATCGATCGTGTTCACATGAACCGTCACACTATGCTCGTCTTCGTCCTGAGAACGCACAACAGCAGTGCAGCCGAGCCATTTGCCGCGCGTAATGAGAGCCTTCGAGTCAACAGGAAAGCGCTCCTTCAGTGGCAAGGTTCCTGTCTCCTCAAATCGCGCGTCCAGCAGCTTTCGGTTGCGAACAGTTAGCTGCGCGGGCACAAACGCTTCCGTCTCGCCAAACTTTTTCTCAATTGCACCCGTAAGCGGATTCGACACCATACCTTGAAGAGGTAACACGTGCAGCACCGTCGTGATCCCGGTCCGTCCTAGGTCGATACCACCACTGCCAGGAATGCCACGGCCGGAGAGCAGCTTGACCACCTCAGTCTGCGCATAGTAAGCCCACGCGCTCTTCTCGTCAGAGCCATACGGCGTGAAAACCACCTCATTCTGCTTATGACCATGGTTATTGTGCTTGCGACTGAACTGCTTCAAACGGTATTCTCCAGATAGCGTGCTAATGCCCATAACGAGCCCTTCGTGCAGATTCGGCCAGTTCGCCAGCACGGTAGCCCCCAACAGTTCACCGGGACTAATTTCATCCGCAGTAGCGTTGTCTCCATCGTTCAGCTTTCCCGAAGCCGGGAGTTGGAGGATGAGACTCGACTTACGTGAACTCATTCCGAAACAGTTCAAACCAATACTCGCAATGCGCGTGCTCTCAAGAGGCACCGTGTAAAGCGACGGGAACCCAGCGAGTGGAAGCACGACACCATCCATCAATTTACTCTTGAACTCGCCACCCGGGATTGTCGGGAGCTCATAGTCTTCTATCCGCGTGTTACAGTACAGCACATCCGGGAAGCCAACCACACCAGGAAGGGTAGATTTCAAAGTGTCCAGAACATTCAAGTCACGCACAATTCGGATAGGCAGCAGCTGTAGCTTGTTGCGTCGCTTCTCTGCTTCGGTGAGCTGCGAATCTGGGCAGTATTGGGCGATAGCCTGCTTGAGCAATGCCACATCGATGAATGGCAACAGGTTCACGCCCTCCCAAGCATTCCGTTTACCTTCCATATCGATCGCAAACGCCTCCGGGTAAAAATGCTTGATCGGCGACAGCGGTGACATCATAAGGAATCGATAAGGCTCTGGCACGAGGTTGGCGCTCGACGACGGCAGGTTTGACATGAGTTGCTCGAACGGCAGCAGAGGGCCCGCAATCGAGGGATCTTCATCGAACTTAACGTTTGCAATGATGCCCTCGATGTCCGTAAGATCCGAAACCATTGGTGCGTAGTGATAAGGATAGTACCACGCCCAGGACTGCGGGCCTTGGAAATAGTAGGCGAGACACCACACCAACGCTTCCATGTAGCTCTTCTTCACTTGTTCCAGTTCCTTGTTCCCCGCATCACCGTTGCCACGTTTAATGCCGTACTTCCGCTCGTAGTAATTCCATTTTGTATCCTGGAAACTCTCACTGCCAGCAAGCAGGAGCACCTCACGATCACTCTTCTCGAGTTCGAGGGACAGTCTTGTATCCTCGGGGCCATCCAACGCCTCCAGCAATGCGCGCTCAGCTTCCTCCTCATCTTCATCGTCCACCAAAGGCGGCAGCAGTTCATCGTCGTCGCCATCACGAAGTGCCATGATAGCTTTCTGAACTTGAGTTTCGTCGACATCCTGCTGTTTGGCCTGCTGTCGTCCACCACGACGTCCCGAGGAGCGTCGTTTCTCCTCCGCCGCGCGGTTGATTAGAATCTCCTCCTCTTGGTTGCCAATAATCTGGAAAAGTTCCTGAAGCAGCTTCACATTCGTGATCTTGCCGTTCAGCGTGAGGTAGCTGCCCTTATGGTTCTCCAGCAATCCCCGATACACCTTGAGCAGCAGCGGGATGGCGTCCTCACTAATCTCCAGCGTCGGGCTATGTGGGATAAAGTCATTTCCCAGCAGGAAAGTCAGTAGAATAAAGTCGTCCAGCATCCTCTCTCCATCGAGCGGCGGTTGCACCTTCATCTCCATCATCAGGTACTCTCTGAACAGGCTTAAATGCACGAGCTGCCACTGCTGCTCCTCAATCTGCTTGGCCGCGACCTTCTTATGGTGGCTGCCCCACACGACCGTCTCTCTCACCAGCGTAAAATGGGGTTCATGGGTCATGAGCCCCAACAGCATCAGATCTGCGTCACTGCCGTACATGCAGTGCCGCAAATTGGGCACATAGCCGTCCGCCATCTTCCTGTGGCGGATGAACTCTACAATCTTATGCTCTCCCTCTCCTGGCACCTCACTGCCACTAAAGAAAACCTCGAGACGGGCCCACAACGGATCGCTCTTCATCTTCTGACGCACAAAGTAGACCAAATGCTGCGACAGTTTGCTCAGGAACTCCGTGCCGGGCGTGATGCAGTTCGAGTCGAACTTGCTGGCCGCGGGCCTGGCTTTGTGTCCGTCCTTCTCGTCCTGGAGCTTGATCTGCATGTGGCGCTCCTTGTCCATCGCTTCCTGGCGGTCCAGACCCGCGCGGAAGCGGCGCGAGCGCTGCTGGTTGAGCTTGGCGCGCGGGGCGACGCCGTCGATGGCGATGTACACGAGCTGTTTGGGCTTGATGATGTGCGTGATGAGCCGGTCCAGGTACGTGAAGATGCCGTGCAGCTGCGCCTCGAGCGACAGCGAATTGAGAGCGTCGTCCGCCGCGTCCGAGTGCGTACAGTTGTGCACGATGCCGTTCATGTCGAGGTAGAAGGCATCGAACTCGGGGAGGAGCGACACGTCCGAGATGGGCTGGTTCAGCAGCGGATACCGCTCCGACATGTAGCGGTAGAAGCGCGGGATGCCCATGACGACCTTAGATCTGCGTCCTACGTGGCGAATCTCTTTGTGGGGGAGGGGGTTATGATTAGGAATTCTGAGTGATGGTCAGGGGTACATAGTGGGGTACGCTTTTGGACGGTTGAAGTTGAAATGGACCATGGAGGACGCTTTGGGATGTATTACGTTGTGGTGGAAGGGTCAGCTTGAACCAAGACCTCCGGAGTGACGGAATCACTGCATCTTACCCAGTATATGACTAGGGGTTCGTGGAGGAATGAGGTGCACGGGGTGGGGATTACCCACGCCGTGCGGTACATGTAGCCCTGCTGATCAACTTGATTCGGCAGGGGTACGGGAAGGTGAGCCTTACTACGCTCAAGAAGCGACGACTTCTTGGTCGGCTTACATCCGTTGATGTGACGATTGCCATTACATGGCGCCTGGCAGCATCGCCTTTTCGTGGCTTCTATCGTTGTCGTTGTGGTCCTTGCAGATGGCACGAACGTTCACGCGCTCGAGCACTTCTCCTCTTGTGTCTAACTCGCACTGTATGCTCAGCTGGCCAGCCCTGTTCGTCACATTTGCACAGTTAGTATTGGCAGTAGCCCATGTAGGGAAGAGAAGACGGCGCCTTCCGTACCTCTGCAAGAACTGATCTTCCAGCTCCAATCCGGGGCAAGCCATGAACACGCTCATTACACAGAGGTCACCGTGCCGCAGGGTAACTCTGTCCAGGTCCTTGGTAACGCACGGATCAGCGTTGACAGCTACCACCTGAGGCATCAGATGGGCTCCAGAAGCCGCAGTAAACGGCTGGAAGGGCGAGTTATCGCCATCAGCACCTGCTGTCGACGTCTTGGACGCTAGGGAAATGCAATCCGTCACGCGGACACGATGGGAGCTCAAGTTTTGCACAACAATAAAGAGCTCCACGACCTGCATAACTGTAGCTTTGCCATTCAGCAGCACCGTCCTTGTGGTGCGCCCATTGGAACGATGAGACAGCAAACCCCAGACATTGATGCCTTTTGCCCGACCGGAAGAAAACAGAATCCCCCCACGCTACAAATCAGGAAACAACATAGCGTTAGTTAAACGAGCTCCAGGGAAGAAATAACAACTCAGCCATCGTACCGTAAAAGATGCGCAGTCCGGGATGCGGCTCGTTTCATGCCACTGGAGCCATTGCTGACGTGGCTTTGGGATGCTGATTGTCGAGGGAACCCGCCACCGAACACGGCACAGGTCCACCCACAATTGGTTGCTGCTAGCTGAGCGCCTCAATTCACGGGACGTTCCCATCACAGACACTAACGTCCACGCGTCGCAGTACGACAGAAGCGTCGGAATTTCTTGTGCACTCCACTCAAACAATGAAGACTCGGTTGTCGTTCCAGAAGGAGTAGGTGTGGCGACGGCATCCGAGGTTTCAGGCGAGCTTTCCGTTTCCGACGCGCTTGACGCAGGCTCCGAGATGGTTGTAGTCGAGCTCTCCATGCTCTCAATTCTTCCACGCTTCCGAGTCGATGGCTCAGCAGGTCGTCCAGGTACAGCACGCTTCAGCATCATTCCAGAAGAGGTCACGACGGGGCAAGGAACCCACATCATCGGTGTCAGCGGGAGACTAGTTCCAGCAGTCCACGGGTGGCTCTGCGACGGGTTGAAAGGCAACAGACGTGGGCCTCCCGTCGACTTGCCTTGAGCTGCACTTGCCAAATTATGCTGTCCAATAGAATGCGCCATAGCACTCGTCATCCCGTGAATCTGTGGATTGTGCAACGCACTGACCGCCTTCCTAGCATGCAGCGCTTGTTGCTGAGAAGGGTGTCCTGCCCTCAGCGCCTTGAGCTCCGTCGTCAACTTGTCAATGTGCTCGATCGTCTTCTCCAGGATCTTGGCCCGGTTCAGCTTGCGGTCTTCCTTGAGGTGCAAAATGTCCATGAGCTCCTGGAATCTCGAGTTCAGGTCCTTGCGGTTGATTTTGGCGCGTTTCTTCTTCCTCTCGTAGTTGGTCTCCAGCTGCAAGAGCCTCGTGGAATTCGTCCCAGCCGAGGACGTCCCGTGGTCTCCTCCAAGCGAGAAAAAGGCCGCGTCGCTCATCACCCCCTCATCTGTCATAGCAGAGGACACTGCAGCGTCCTCCTGCAGATGGAAGTTCTGCGTCGACTGTCCATCTGCGTCCTCCTGCAGCAAATCGTCCAAAAACGTCGGCGTAGCGGCCGTTTGCGCGCCACAAGTTGCTGCAGTGGACGCCAAGAACGCCGACAGCTCGTTAAGTTGCGCGTGTGGCGTGTGGGGCAGCATGCGCGTCGTCGTCACAGTGGACGTGGTCGAGGACGCGGTCGTCGTCAGCTCCTCGTCGTTCAGCGCCGGCCACAAGGCGCCACTGCGTGCGGGGAACGTATCGGTGCCTGATGCCATGGGCAGAAGCTCGAGACTTGCGCCTGACACGGCGTTTTCTTGACTGGTTTTACTAAAGGGCGGGTAGTGTGATGGGCTGCAGTGATTGGATGAAAACGAAAAGCTATTTTTGGTACACAAGTTGAAGGAGCCGCCTTCTTCAACCTCCAATGCAATGCAGACGCAACGTTGGGATATGCGGAGCACTATAGCTGGGGTCAGACAGCTCCCGGAGGCTTTGCTTGACGCTGGCGGGAGACTCTTACCCGCGGCGGAGAGATGACTCGCCTCCTGAGGTTTGATCGTTGAGTGACTCGCTGCTAAGAGCTGGGGGCAGTTCAGCCTTTCGTCCTTGTTCATGACTCTCAAACTTGACGTGGCTGAGTGCGATGCTCTTGCACTTGTAGCGCTCCACAAGTTTGCGTGTTGTGGCAGCACTCTCGCCCTCGAGCTTGATCAGAGCCATGTTGGTGAACGTGAACTCTTCCTTGGTGGAGATCATTGAGAAGGCGATGGTCTCTTTTGGCAGGAGATACTCGGCCGCCAAGCACTTGGAGAAGTCAGCGATGATCTTGCAAACGTCCACTGTGCCCGTGAGGAGCCGGCGAGACCTTTTATCAGAGAAACCATGGAGAATGAGGTGATTTATGCGTTGCATCTGTGAAAATAGGATCGATCGCCGATCTCAACGTTTGTGCAAATCCACAGTGGTTAATACTTAGTAACGTCGAAGCCCCCTCAGACGCGGCTGTGAGTCTTCATGGCCTCGTTGAAGAGGATGTTCTCGATCATTTGGTGTCCAGCAGCAATATTGGCCGCCGTTCCGCTGAGGACGAAGTCAGTCAGAGCACCAGTGATCGCACCATCCTCCGAAAGAGAGTGCACGGGGGTCTCCGGGTGGATTAGATAGCACGTCTGCAGCAGTGCGAAGTTCGAAGCCATACCCCGTGGGCGACGCACCACAATATAGCCCTTCTCTCGGAATTCTGCTCCGCGCAGTGGGGCGCCCGAGAACTGGACGGGGTCAATGAGTGACCGCCACACAATAACCACGCGGTCTTCCTCCACGTAGCGACGCAGAATTTGCTTGACACGGAAATCGGCTTGAGTGCCGTTCGCGTGTAACTCCATACCGAAGCTCTCGACAATCGTGTCGTCCGTTGTCTCCAGGTTCTACATCAATTCACACAGCAAGCCTCAGCTCAGAGTGCATCATTGACAACAAAACAAAAGCCAATCGTACCTGAGGGTCCTTCTGGTAGAAGAAACGGAATGGCATATGCTCCATCGACTTCGCAAAGTACTTCCACGCAGCAGTTCCCGTGGCAGACACCTTGAACGGCAGGACCTTATTGGCGAAGATCTCCATGTACACGCCATCAGGGCCTTCACGCATCTTGGCGTCACTGAAGGACGACTCCATCTCTTCCAGTCCATTGGCACGGAACACATCGTCCACCTCACGATACGAATCGTCCACGCCTGCCATAAGCTCCGCAAAAATCCCAGGACCCGTGCGATCCGGAGCGGACGTGTGCAAACGTCGCGTACGCTGAGGTCCGTACACACACGACTCCATGGGCTACAGAAGCACAGCAAACAGCATCAGTACCACCACCAAAACGTCTACCAACTTGGTGACCCACCTGCGTGGTGGAATGGGCCTCCAGCAGCTTGGCCAGACTTTTGCCGATCTTGATCTGTCCCTCCAGCACCGCCTTCAGTCGGCGGTTCTCCCTCTCCGACTTGAGTCTCTGCTCCAATTGGTGACTCGCCATCTCCTTCCACACGTCGGGAGCGTGGAACCCCGACACCGCCTCCGTTTCTTGCTCACTTGCTTGCTCTGGAGCTAAAGTGTTGGGTAGCCGCGTGCTCTGCAGCGCTTGGAGCTCCAGCTCCATTCCCACGACTTTTTCCCGCAGATACAGCAGCTCCTTGCGCTGTTGCTCCCTCGCCCTGTTCGGGTTGTAACTCCGTGGCCTTTTAGTCTTTTGCGCGTCTTGTTTACTGGCTGTTTTAGCTGCAGGAGCCTCGACAGCTTCAGTCTCTTTCTCCACTAGCGTCAATTCGTTTGGCGACGGGAGACCGTCCAGAGCGAGGGTGAGCGCGGCGTCATCGTCCTGTTGCTGGTCGGCGTCCACGTACTCGTCCACGAAGTGCAGCGCCGCCTCGAAGGCCTCGGGATCCTCCACGAGATGGATGGACATCGGGAAAACGGCTGCGAAGTGTCGGAAGGGGGAACAGATGAGCAATAGCGGGACCCGTAAACGGGACGAACGGATAGTTACGGTACACCTTTTCACGAATCCATTTGGTTCTGGTTACATCAAGTGGCGTTTGTATTTGCCTTATTCTGCTCTACGCTACACATTTTCGCACATCATCTTCTTCAGTCGCTGCAGCTTCACTTGTCCTTCGACTTGTTGGCAGTGTCAGACTTGGTCTCCTTCGACGGCTTCTTGTTCTCCTTTTCGTCCTTCGCCTTGGCAGGCGCATCGTTCACAGGGTCAGACTCCTTCGCACCGGCATCAGCATCCGTCGCAGTAGACTCGTAGCCAAAGTAGCCCGGGTACCCGTAGCCGTAGCCGAAGTTGCCCGGGTAGCCATAGCCGTAGCCGTAGGACGAGTACGAATCCGGGTAATAGCCGAAGCCTCCGCCGTACGACGAGTAGTCCGGGTAGCCGTATCCATAGTCATAGCCCTTGCCGTAGTCGTAGACGTCCTTGCCATAGCTGTAGTAGTCGTCGCCATAGCTGTAGTCGTCGTGGCCGTAGTCGTTGCCGTAGCTTTTGTAGCCGTAGCTGTAGACTCCACCGTAGCCCTTGTAGTCATAGTCGTCGTGACCGTATCCGTAGCCCTTGCCGTACTCGTCGTAGTCCTTCTTGCCGTAGTCCTTGCGATCGTAGTCGTCATGCTTGCGATCGTGGTCGTGGTCGTCATGCTTGCGACCATAGTCGTAGTCGGACGACTCGGTGGCGGCCTTGTCCTCGGCGAGGCGGCGACGGTAGTGCTTGTCGTGGCGGTGCTTCTCCGGGTGTCCGTAATAGCCCTTGCCGGAGCCCAGGTTGCGGCGCGGCGCGACTCCGCGTGCTGGACCAGCGTCGGTCGCGTGCAGGATTGAGGCGGCGACGCACAGCCCGAGCATGAGAAGAAGCTTGGAGTGCATGCTGGAGGCGAGGGAGGAACTTGGGTTGGTCGACTAGCCGGTTGGTTGACTGCCGAGTGCGGAGGAGAAAGCGAAATGGAAAGTGAGAGAGCGAGGAGTGCCCAAACAAATCTGCGGCGCAGTGGACTTTGGTGTTTCTGGTGGGCGTGGCTGCGAGATCTACGTAAGATGGCAACCAGGCTCGAGAGTCCATTGCAGTCATCGGATGCAGCCTCTGGTGGATGTTGGATCCATCGATTGAGAGTCTCTTGCCTGTCAATTTGAAAGACGAGAGAGTCTTGATGGAGAAACAAGTGGTCGGACATTTTATGGCTGCGTGGGCTTCGACCCACAAGACGAGCTTCAGTTGAATGGAGAGAAGTACTATTCGTGCATGAAAAATGTTGATAAGTTTTAGTCAAAAGTTGGTTGCAACTAATAGCCACAGCACTCGTTCACGACATGGTGTGTACTGCGATAGATGCCAAACTCGAGGAACTGTCGGTGCCGGCAGCTTCTAGCTTCCCTTGTGCCAGAAAAAGCTCGCAGTGCTTCGAATAATATACCACTGGTACAGGAATCACCTGTTGTAAGCTGTTATAATCAATCTGGCGAGTGCTGATAATTTTATGATCTACCAGAAGACCGACTACGATGCACCAAGTGTGCTAGAGCTGCAGCGGAATCAAACACCAGACAACGCGAGTACTTTCTCACTTGTACAGAATGTATATCGCGTACAAGTTCGACCAAGGCAAGATATTTCTCAAGCACTGAATAGAGAAATTCGGCATGTGCAGGAGAAATGGTTTTTCCATGAGCAAAAGCGATTCGACCCCGGCAAACCATGAAACCAGGAAACAGAAACTGAAAGCAAATACTTTCCCGTACCAGTGGTATATTATTCGAAGCACTGCGAGCTTTTTCTGGCACAAGGGAAGCTAGAAGCTGCCGGCGCCGACAGTTCCTCGAGTTTGGCATCTATCGCAGTACACACCATGTCGTGAACGAGTGCTGTGGCTATTAGTTACAACCACCTTTTGACTAAAACTTATCAACATTTTTCATGCACGAATAGTACTTCTCTCCATTCAACTGAAGCTCGTCTTGTGGGTCGAAGCCCACGCAGCCATAAAATGTCCGACCACTTGTTTCTCCATCAAGACTCTCTCGTCTTTCAAATTGACAGGCAAGAGACTCTCAATCGATGGATCCAACATCCACCAGAGGCTGCATCCGATGACTGCAATGGACTCTCGAGCCTGGTTGCCATCTTACGTAGATCTCGCAGCCACGCCCACCAGAAACACCAAAGTCCACTGCGCCGCAGATTTGTTTGGGCACTCCTCGCTCTCTCACTTTCCATTTCGCTTTCTCCTCCACACTCGGCAGTCAACCAACCGGCTAGTCGACCAACCCAAGTTCCTCCCTCGCCTCCAGCATGCACTCCAAGCTTCTTCTCATGCTCGGGCTGTGCGTCGCCGCCTCAATCCTGCACGCGACCGACGCTGGTCCAGCACGCGGAGTCGCGCCGCGCCGCAACCTGGGCTCCGGCAAGGGCTATTACGGACACCCGAAGAAGCACCGCCACGACAAGCACTACCGTCGCCGCCTCGCCGAGGACAAGGCCGCCACCGAGTCGTCCGACTACGACTATGGTCGCAAGCATGACGACTACGACTATGGTCGCAAGCATGACGACCACGACCACGATCGCAAGCATGACGACTACGATCGCAAGGACTACGGCAAGAAGGACTACGACGAGTACGGCAAGGGCTACGGATACGGTCACGACGACTATGACTACAAGGGCTACGGTGGAGTCTACAGCTACGGCTACAAAAGCTACGGCAACGACTACGGCCACGACGACTACAGCTATGGCGACGACTACTACAGCTATGGCAAGGACGTCTACGACTACGGCAAGGGCTATGACTATGGATACGGCTACCCGGACTACTCGTCGTACGGCGGAGGCTTCGGCTATTACCCGGATTCGTACTCGTCCTACGGCTACGGCTATGGCTACCCGGGCAACTTCGGCTACGGCTACGGGTACCCGGGCTACTTTGGCTACGAGTCTACTGCGACGGATGCTGATGCCGGTGCGAAGGAGTCTGACCCTGTGAACGATGCGCCTGCCAAGGCGAAGGACGAAAAGGAGAACAAGAAGCCGTCGAAGGAGACCAAGTCTGACACTGCCAACAAGTCGAAGGACAAGTGAAGCTGCAGCGACTGAAGAAGATGATGTGCGAAAATGTGTAGCGTAGAGCAGAATAAGGCAAATACAAACGCCACTTGATGTAACCAGAACCAAATGGATTCGTGAAAAGGTGTACCGTAACTATCCGTTCGTCCCGTTTACGGGTCCCGCTATTGCTCATCTGTTCCCCCTTCCGACACTTCGCAGCCGTTTTCCCGATGTCCATCCATCTCGTGGAGGATCCCGAGGCCTTCGAGGCGGCGCTGCACTTCGTGGACGAGTACGTGGACGCCGACCAGCAACAGGACGATGACGCCGCGCTCACCCTCGCTCTGGACGGTCTCCCGTCGCCAAACGAATTGACGCTAGTGGAGAAAGAGACTGAAGCTGTCGAGGCTCCTGCAGCTAAAACAGCCAGTAAACAAGACGCGCAAAAGACTAAAAGGCCACGGAGTTACAACCCGAACAGGGCGAGGGAGCAACAGCGCAAGGAGCTGCTGTATCTGCGGGAAAAAGTCGTGGGAATGGAGCTGGAGCTCCAAGCGCTGCAGAGCACGCGGCTACCCAACACTTTAGCTCCAGAGCAAGCAAGTGAGCAAGAAACGGAGGCGGTGTCGGGGTTCCACGCTCCCGACGTGTGGAAGGAGATGGCGAGTCACCAATTGGAGCAGAGACTCAAGTCGGAGAGGGAGAACCGCCGACTGAAGGCGGTGCTGGAGGGACAGATCAAGATCGGCAAAAGTCTGGCCAAGCTGCTGGAGGCCCATTCCACCACGCAGGTGGGTCACCAAGTTGGTAGACGTTTTGGTGGTGGTACTGATGCTGTTTGCTGTGCTTCTGTAGCCCATGGAGTCGTGTGTGTACGGACCTCAGCGTACGCGACGTTTGCACACGTCCGCTCCGGATCGCACGGGTCCTGGGATTTTTGCGGAGCTTATGGCAGGCGTGGACGATTCGTATCGTGAGGTGGACGATGTGTTCCGTGCCAATGGACTGGAAGAGATGGAGTCGTCCTTCAGTGACGCCAAGATGCGTGAAGGCCCTGATGGCGTGTACATGGAGATCTTCGCCAATAAGGTCCTGCCGTTCAAGGTGTCTGCCACGGGAACTGCTGCGTGGAAGTACTTTGCGAAGTCGATGGAGCATATGCCATTCCGTTTCTTCTACCAGAAGGACCCTCAGGTACGATTGGCTTTTGTTTTGTTGTCAATGATGCACTCTGAGCTGAGGCTTGCTGTGTGAATTGATGTAGAACCTGGAGACAACGGACGACACGATTGTCGAGAGCTTCGGTATGGAGTTACACGCGAACGGCACTCAAGCCGATTTCCGTGTCAAGCAAATTCTGCGTCGCTACGTGGAGGAAGACCGCGTGGTTATTGTGTGGCGGTCACTCATTGACCCCGTCCAGTTCTCGGGCGCCCCACTGCGCGGAGCAGAATTCCGAGAGAAGGGCTATATTGTGGTGCGTCGCCCACGGGGTATGGCTTCGAACTTCGCACTGCTGCAGACGTGCTATCTAATCCACCCGGAGACCCCCGTGCACTCTCTTTCGGAGGATGGTGCGATCACTGGTGCTCTGACTGACTTCGTCCTCAGCGGAACGGCGGCCAATATTGCTGCTGGACACCAAATGATCGAGAACATCCTCTTCAACGAGGCCATGAAGACTCACAGCCGTGTCTGAGGAGGCTCCGACGTCCTGTGTGATGCAAAGTCGCTCGTGCGTAATTTCTCTCTTACAAAATCTTAGCTTACATGTTTGTACAGACGTTTAGGTTGCCTTCTTGACGTGCCGGTCGTCATCGTGATTGAGTTGTGGTTTAGTCAATGGATTTTCACCAGACCTCGAATTCCAAATTGCTGGATTTTCTTGATGCTCTTGAAGCGTATGTGACCTCTTCGAAATGGGTACACAAAAGGCAACAATATCAAGGAGCCGCCCGTTCGAGGCAATCGATCCTTCATTTGGGCAATTCCTCCCTCCTTGACAGCACTAACGCTTAAATCTCCATGGCTTCTCTGATAAAAGGTCTCGCCGGCGACCTCACGGGCACAGCGGACGTTTGCAAGATCATCGCTGACTTCTCCAAGTGCTTGGCGTCCGAGTATCTCCTGCCAAATGAGACCATCGCCTTCTCAATGATCTCCACCAAGGAAGAGTTCACGTTCACCAACATGGCTCTGATCAAGCTCGAGGGCGAGAGTGCCACCACTACTCGCAAACTCGTGGAGCGCTACGAGTACAAGAGCAACACCCTCAGTCACGTCAAGTTCGAGAGCGCAGGACACGTCGACCGTGACTGCGAAATCAAGTTCCACATCGGCAACAAGGATATGTCTATCGACATTGCCAGAGGAGAGCAGACGTCGGCTCAAGGCATTTACAAGGTCTTGGAGCTGCTCAGCCGTGCACAGGTCTCAAACGAGCGTCTCTGGGAGATCAGCACTCTGGGCATGAAGCATGCCAGCGAAGCTTTGTACCTCACCGAAAACAGCGGCCAGACGCTCCAGAAGCAGTCAGACGAAGCTACGGCTTGGCTCTATGAAGCGTACAAACGAACCCACCCGCACTGCTACCGTGAAGTCATCCAGGCTGCCTTCTCAGATCTCCGTCTCGTTGATAAGATGGCGCAGTAGACTGCTTTGGTCTCTCAGTCGTAGGCCAAGTATGCAAGGAGAATCCGCCAATATAATAATAATGTTACGCCAAGGTATCGGCCAACGACGCTGGTCCTAGGATTGGCTGTGAGCCTTCATGGCCTCGTTGAACAAGATGTTCTCAATCATCTGATGGCAAGAAGCAACGTTTGCCTCTGTGCCATGAAGCACAAAGTCCGTCAGCTCACCCGTGACAGCGCGTTCGTCCGACAGCGACCGAATGGGAAGTGCTGGCGAAATGAGGTAGCACGTCTGTAGCAGTGCAAACCGAGACGACATGGCCCGCGGACGACGCACCACCAGGTATCCTTTCTCCTGGAACTCTGCACCGTGCACAGGACCCCCCGCAAAACTCATCGGGTCAATGTACGATCGCCACACGATCACGACGCGACTTTCTTCCACGTATCGACGCACAATCTGCTTCACGCGGTAATCCGCTTGGGTGCCCTTTGCATGCAACTCCATGCCGAAGCTCTCGATGATGGTGTCGTCTGTTGTCTCCACGTTCTGAAACAGCACCAACAACACGTAAATTGACACTCCTGTTCGTCTTCTAAACCAACGGCACCCTCGAAACGTACCTGAAGGTCCTTGTGATACAAAAACCGGAATGGCATGTGCTCCAACGACCTCGAAAAGTACCGCCACGCAGCATTCCCAGTAGCCGCCACGTCGAACGGCAGCACTTTGCTCGCGAAGATCTTCATGTACACGCCATCCGCTCCCTCGTGCATCGTGGCGTCATTGAACGACGACTCCTTCGTGTCCAGTCCATTGTCGTGGAACACCGTGTCCACCTCTCGATACGCCGAGTCAATGCCCGCCATGAGCTCCTTGAAGATATTCGCGTCCGACCGATTGGGCGCGGACCCGTGCATCCGCTTCAACCGTTGGCCCTCCCCCAAACAGCTCGCAATCGCCTGCAAACAACAGTCAGAAGAAGAAAACAATTTACCTCTCCACACTCCGCGTACATTGGTCGTGGCCCGCGCCTGCAGCAGCTTCTCGAGACTCTTGGCGATCTTGATCTGGCCCTCCAGCACTAACTTCAGCTGCCTATTCTCCCTCTCCGACTTGAGTCGCTGCTCCAATTGATGACTTGCCATCTCCTTCCACACTGCAGGCGCTTCCTCCTCCTGTTGCTGCAACTTCTTCTCTTCATGAGCTTTTTCTGTGATTGCAGCGGCGGCGCAGCGCGTCTTCTGCAGCGCCTGCAGCTTCTGCTGCATGTCCGCCACCTTCTCCCGCAAGTACAAAAGCTCCCGTCGCTCCTGGTCGCGCACCCGATTCCGCGTGCTGCTGCGCGACGTTTTGCAGCTTTTGAGGCTGGCGGACGCCTCCGTTTTGCACGTGATTTCACCCCCTTTGCGCTTCTTCTGGGATCGGCTAGCGAGCGCGGCGCTGGAGTCCGCCGGGGACATGGACGGCAGCCCCTCCATGGCGATGGACAGTGCCGCCTCGTCGGTGCCCGCGCCCATGAACTCGTCCACGAAGCAGAGCGCCGCCGTGAAGGCGTCCGAGTCGTCCTCGAGCGCGATGGCCATCGTTTGATTTTACTCAATGACGCGCAGAGAGCCACTCCCCATTGTACTTGGTTTTTGTATGCCCCTGAGACGTTTCTTTGTTGGATACATCGACAACCGAGGTTTCGCCAGTTGAACCAACTGAGTGTAGCCATGTTGGAAAGTGATCGTCATGTCACAACTTTGGAGCTCTTCGACACGGAAACGGAGTGACTGAGCTCCTTCGTCTTCGTGCTCAAACCTTTCCTACTCGTCGCCATGCAGTGTTCGAGCCTGTGTCTCGCCTACTCCTGCTTTCACATCGAACAGGAGATCCATTGACGAGGTGTGGGTAGTGCGCAGAATGAACATCATGACCACTCGATCGATCTGTCTTGGGCAGCCAGGACACCCCTCGTTAGCTTTCCGGGATACCCGATCATAGCTGCTGATATTGTAGAAAGGAGTTCGTATATTATATGCATCGCGGCAGCATCTCACCGTACACGCGCACATCATGCCACATCGCTTACACTTCTTTTCACCACTACCAACTGACACGACACGACTTCCACGCGGCTCGACCAAATAAAACACGAATCACACACAGCTTTGACCAACATGACCAGGTTTGCTGCCACGCAACTTAGTGGTGGCGAAGCGGAGGATTCGCACGCACAACATCCGCATTGAACTGGGACAGCAGCTTGGTTTTGCTTTTAGCGAACGCAGCGTACACGTCTGCCTCGAAGCACACGATCCCAATTGTTGCTGTCCAGTTGGTGGCTCGCAAGTAGCGCTGGATAGCGCACAGAGCAAACCACGCAGCGTTGTCAACTGGCAGGCCCATGTTGCCGGTGGAGATGGACGTCATGGCCACACAACGAAGATTCTCTCTCTGGATGCAGCGCAGCACGCTCCGGTACGTCCGTTGCAAATCTCTCAGGCAGTGGGGATTGAATCCGCTCGGACCCACGCAGTGAATAAGTTTGTCTACACCTGCGTCAAACCCCGGCGTCGCGTGTGCTTGGCCAACATCCAGACGCACGTCCAGCGTTCGGACATGTTCATTCAGGCCCTGCCCCGCACGCCGAAAAATCACTGCCGCTGCGCCAGAGTGTGGATTGCGCAGGAACGACGCCGTCGGGAAGGCTAATCCGTCCACGCGTTCATCTCCCATCTTCTCAATCTCTCCAATGTCCCCTCGAATGACCTGCACGCACGCATCAAACTGAACCAATTGCTCCGCTGAGCGCAGGAACTCCTTCAGATCTGGACAAGCCAGATCCAGCACCACCTGGCTAGGAACTCCATCGATCCACGACAACGCAGCGTGCTGGCTCGACTCATGAGCTGCAGCCAACGTTGTACCATCATCTTCAGTTCTCTCTGCTGGCACCTGCCTAACGCTTTGTCTCGGAGGAGGGATGAACACCACGTCGTCGTCACTGTTTTCATTCTCCTGCTCAAAGAAGTCCTCATCGTCCATTTCCATGCCTCCCTCCAGCACTTCAATTAGGTCATCATCCTCTCCTTCTTGCAGTTCATCATCTTCTTCTTCTTGTAGCTCTTCATCATCGTCTTGTAGTTCCTCATCTTCTTCTTCCTCTTCATTGTCGTTGAACTGCTCGGCGGGCGGCAAGTTGCCTGCAAAGTGCGTGTGGAGCATCTCCTTCCACAGCTGCTCGTGCGTCAAAACGTCTCGCCAGGTCTCGTCCTGGGCCAGGACTTCCAGGAAACTGGTCAATGAGGCCAAGTCCAGCAGCGTCAGCAGCCCTCGTAACAGCATTTCGACGTCAAGCACGCGGCCAATCGCGTGGTTGGGCGCTGCGACGTCTTGCACACGCGGACGCTTGGCCAGAAGCGCGTCGTGGAGCGCTGGGGCCTCGTGGTTCAGCTGCACATTCTCTTCGGTTGCCGTCGCCATGGCGTGTTGAGGAGTAGAGAAGGATTGGGACGACTCGATGTGATTGGATGGAAAAGTGGAAGAAACGGAAATCTAATTGGTAGAATTTGAGGATTGGATGAAAAAGGCATGTTGAACTAGGAATCAGAATTATCAGGTTGCTGCTTCATCGAGTTGAAAGTCGATGCAGCAGATAATGCAGCACTAGCTCGAAATACAGCACTGCGGCGGTTGCCAATCGACCGACGTCCGCTCTGAAATTCGACAACGCCACTCTGCAGCCCCCCCGGAGGGCCTTGTTGGTGCAGCCCTCACTTTGGTTCCCATAGAGACCCTGCACGACGTCCAGGTTGCCTCTTCACTGCATTATTCATGGGGCTCATCGAGTAGCCTTCCCTCCCGTTATCGTGGAGCTATTGCACCACCGACAAGTGGCCGTTGGCAGCAGCACCGTTCATTGCCGCCGTTGAAGAGCCCTCCAGTGCAACCACTGCACTACCCCCAGAGCTCCTTGTTTCGCCGCACCATCCACAGCTCGACGTGTCTTTCATCCGGATGAGAGGGATTTGTTCGATGGCGATCAATCAGATTGGCATGCAACCTTTGTACAACGTTCAAATGGCCGTTCCCAGCGGCTCCATCCATAGCTTCTTTGCTCAGCGAGGTGTTCTGTTCGTGTATCCACTGTACGACTTCCAGATGACCACCCCATGCTGCCGTCTGGCTGCCGATCTCGTAGGTTGCGGCGAGCACCGCCGGCTTCCACGCGTGCGTTGAGTCGCCAGCTACTGCACAATGACTAAGTTCCCAGAAGCGGCAGCTGCGTCCACGACGTGACAGGATAGTTCGGCGTTCGGGTTGTATCTCTGCATCCTCTGCATCACTGCAAACTCTTAACTCTTCATATCAGCGGACATGGCAGCATCGAAATCCACCTCTGGGAATGGTCAGCCGCCAGGAACTTCAGCGGGTGAGTCGATCCTCTAGCCGCCGCAACCGCGAAAGGTACATTTGGTCACGGAGTAGTCGAGACTGGTGATCCACCACACAATGTATCCACATCTGTGGTCCACCCCAGCCAACCGTCAGGCCTCCCCATTGGCCAGCAGTTCCGACGTTCTCACATCACATACCCTCCATTTTCGAATTTAAGAATCTCATATACCTCTATCAATGATCTCTTTAAACCTATCTTCCTCCAGAACTGTATTCTCTCTCATTTTATCCGGCACTCTTGCTGTACCTCTTCCTCAGTTCGCCAAAGGATGCGCTGCTGAGTCGACGTCTGCTCTTCCTCCATGCCTGGCTCCCACTCGCACCGCCAACTGGGCATCTTGTCCGTGGCGCTCATCACGTACTTCAACGTCAGCGGTGGTCCGTGGGGTAGTGAGCCTGTGCTGGCAGCGTGCGGTCCGTTCGTGGGCATCCTGGCGGTTGTGCTCTTTCCGTGGGTCTGGTGTCTGCCACTATCGCTCACGTTCGCTGAACTCTTCACCGCGTTTCCGACCGACGGCAGCTTTTGCAAATGGGTAGGCGTGGCGTTCGGTCGACCCATGGGTTTTCAGGTAGGTTTCTGGTCCTGGACTTCCGGGGTCATCGACAACGCCATCTACCCATGCCTCATCGTGGACACGTTGCTGGCGCTGCTGACGGGGGACAAAGACCCGGCGAACGGGGAGGACGGAGTCGCCTGGGGCGTCTTCGCCTTGCGAGCGGTGTTTGCACTGCTGTTTATGCTGCCGACGCTATCCAGTATCAAGGTGGTGGGGCAGACGCTCCTGGTCATGGGGGTCATGATCTTCCTGCCGTTCGCAGTGTTGGTGACGTATGCCATGCCGTTAATTGAACCGGCCAATTGGTTCGTCATCAGGAAAGATGTGAGTCGAGTTTCAGAGAAGTTGAGGACGTTTGGGGTATGATGTTGATTTGTTTTTGCTGTTGCAGCGTGATTGGGGACGACTGCTGAGTTCCTTGTACTGGAACTACAGCGGCTTTGATGCGGCTGGAGCTTATGCTGGAGAGATCCAGTCGCCGAAAACCACGTACCCGAAGGCGATGGTGCTCACGGTGGTGCTCATTGCATTCACGTACGTGCATTGAGATGGTTGTGTGGAAGATAAAAGCTGATTGTGTGGATTGTTGTGGTTTTAGGTATATCATCCCGTTCATTGCGATTTCAGGAGCGGACATGCCGCACTACACGACGTGGGATGACGGATCGTACTCGGTGATCGCGCAGAAGATTGGCGGGCCGTGGCTCTGCATCTGGGTGTTGATCTCGTCCGTGTTTGGCAATCTTGGACTCTACGTTGCTGAGATGGCTAAGGATGGATTCCAGCTTGCTGGTATGGCCGACTCAGGCTTGGCACCTCCCTACTTCTCCCAGTACGTCACAAGCACCAAGTGGTTTGTAGCAGATGAAATGTGCTGTTGCTAACCGTTTTGCTCTGTTTGTTGTGTGATTGCATAGGCGTCACCCGGATACTGGCGTCCCACGACGAGCCATCTTGCTGGCGTTTTTCATCATCGTGTTCATGGGAATGTTCGACTTTGACACGATTTTAGGCGTGGACAACTTCCTGTCCGCGCTGTCGTCTCTGGTTGAGATGAGTGCAGCCGTGCGCATGCGCTTTTCGCACCCTGAGATTGATCGACCATACCGCGTTAACTTGTCAGACCGCTCGCTGGTGGCGGCTATGACGCTGCCTTTTACGCTGGGTGTGTTTATCATGATCAACGAGCTGACCAAGTCGTGGACGAGCTTCTGGCTCAACGTGATCACGCTTGTGTTTGGCTACATCGTCCAGAAGTACATCGAGCGCCACCCGTACCACAAGTACTCGGAGATCATCGGAGCACCAATGAACCTGAAGGATCTTTCCGAGGAACTATAGCTTCGCTATTCAGTGGGCCTTCCCACGATAGACAATAAACATAACAGTATTTGCTTTGCTCTGCTGCTCACCCATAGACTCTTACGACATCGAGCGAAATAGGCAACAAATGAATTCATCTCGGTTTACTCCTTCTTCTCGTCCTATTTATTCTTTCTACGATGAGATCGCTTGTTACCTCGGGGCTTCTTTGCCTTTTTCGTAGTTGGAGGTTCCGTAGGTGCGCTCACATACCCTGACTGCTTGATGATCTTCTCGCCTTCACGAACATGTCCAATAATTTCATCTTCAAGTCCTGCAAAGGGAAACTCCTCAATGGGCTTGAGCGAGTATGCGCGGAGATAATTGATGCGTCTGCCGTAACACTTTCGAATGCTAGGGAACCATCGGTGATCCACGTCGCCACGAACCTCGTAGTACCGAAGGTCTTGGTTCATGTTGTACTGCTGTATGTAGTGCCAGAGTTTCTGCGTATTGTTCCCATCCGGCAAAAACTTGACGATGTTTCGATGCAGGAATGCTATTTCGCCATTCGGGTCGTGCTGCACCATGGTGTTGCCGCAGAAAATATTAAGGTGTGGTGCCTTAAGCCCGGCACTCCCTGCAGGCCGCTGGATCATGTGGAAGCTCGAATTTGAGCGCATCCAGGCGAAGCGGAAGAGATCCTTGTCTCCCCAGAGCATGTCGAATTCGGCCGGTAAGTGAGGCTCCGTGAGTCCGTAGTGTAGTAGCGTGTGCAATGCTCGCGTGTGCTTGACTCGATTGACCAGAACTTGGCCACTTTCTTGCTCGAACATGTCGACAAAGGGGACACCCATGAGCTCCCACACATCGCTATTCTTCTTGGTCTTAAAAATGGTGCGGTTGGGCATCCAGAAATCCGGCCAAAAGACTGCGCCGGTGTCGTTGTAGACCTCAGTGGTGAACAAATGCGTTGGATCGCGCGCCGCAAAATTATCGGCATCCAGAAGTAACAAGTTGTCGAATGCGCTGTAAAATACTGCGTAGAGCTTGGTGTAGAACTTGACAGCACGTGGGTCCTTGATGATACGCAAATATGCGCCGTATTTGCTCGTGAGCTCCTGCAGAAGTGGGTGTGACGTGTTGGTCTCCTCTTCTCGGTACCAGAGCTCAATGGGGAGCGTGCAGCCAGTAGATCGCAGTGCTCGGATCGCTGCGTAGACGCTGAGGAACAACTGCTCGTGCACGACGTACGCGATTCCTTGCGAAAACGACGACGGTGCCTCAACCTTTTGACCGCTTACCACGAGAGCTTTACTTGCGATCTCTTTGGAGAGTCCATTTTCCTGGAGGAAGTCACGCTGGTTGTTTTCGAAGGAGAGTGGGTAGTCCGGCTTGTAGTCATCAGCCATTAGGCTATATCGTACCAGCATTGTGGCGTTCGCGCACGAATACCCCATTTGACTAGCGCGAGACTTGCATTTTGCGGCAACAATCCGACGCAGCTCCCCCGTTTTACGGTGACGATACTCGCAGAAACCCGAGTCGGAGGGCAAAATGATGCGATCGCACGGGCCATCTCTCTGAGGTTTGAGATCTCCGCGAGGAGAGCAATTAGCAGTCTGCCGCCAAGCAGTGCACTCAAACTCATCCAGCTCAGCGACGCTTTTGATAGGAGCCCACAACTTTTCCAACTTCGGGTCTAGCGTTGGCTTCGGAGTTGGGGCCTTCGATGGCGCTGGAGTAGGTGGTTTCGTGCTCTTCGTTGGTGCCGGTGTTGGCTTTGTCATTGGTTTTGGTGTTGGCTTTGGTGTTGGCTTTGGTGTTGGCTTTGGTGTTGGCTTTGGTATCAGCTTCAGCGTCGGCTTCAGCGTCGGCTTTGGTGTCGGCTTTAATGTTGGCTTTGGCTTTGGTGGTGGTGTTTCCACCTTCTTTTCATTGGGGATCTCCCTGGGGGCGTCTCGCATGGGGTCAATGATGATATCATCGCCGATTTCCTCTAGCTCGGCAGACGATGAACCAGAGGAGAAAACCATGGGATCCAACATCATTTTTGATGGCGCCGACGATCCAGATCCGCCAGCTTGGGCGGTGAGTTTGGCTAGAAGGTGCTGGCGACGGACGATGACATCGTGGGTCACGCTCCTGGCTTCGCGTTTGTCTTCGTACGAGAGTTTGATAGCTTGTTGGCTGTACCAGCCGCAGGATGCTGATAAAGCGAGGAGAAGCAGCACGGTCACCCATCCAACCAGTCGAGATTGAGGTCGCCCACGGCCGCCACGGCCGTACCCAAGCATTCCGCCTGGCGTCGCTGTAACTTGAGAGAAGTGCTGCGTAAGTTAGACTGGAAACCAACAGAGCGCTGTGGTGGTGAAGTGGTTTCACAAAGCACCAACAATAATACTGCTGCTAGGCCTGATGACTCGGTGAATGGAGCAGCCTCTCAAGCCGTTGAATACCGAAGTGCTCCACGCTCACGTCGCATGTGAAGGCACATATCCGTTTCAGCCTCTTGGACGAGTTTTGGTAACGTACGAGTCCGTCCTGGTGGCAGTTTGCGAAGCCAACTCGGACAGCCAAACCTGCTGGTGTCGTCGCTCATGCCTTGCCTATTGACGCAGGGCCAGTAGATAACTCGGTCATCAAAAGGCAAGTGACACTTTCACTTCAACTTGAGCAGTTCAATATCCAAGATAAGAGTTTCACCTGGCATTTTGCCGCTTACGATTAATTTTGATCTTCCGGTCACGTTTGCGTCCTCCTTACTATACAATCTTGTAGTATATGAAAACTAAGCTGGCTGGGGTCATAATGCCCCAGTCTCACTTAATGGTCTGCCGGGTCGGCTACGTCGACGACATCTTCTCCTTCGATGCCATTCGCTTGTTCTTTAAGTGTGCCGTCAATACGTGCCGCCTCCTGCACAAAGTTCAGCAGCCGCTGCTCGAGATCGGCGAACGGCAGCTCGTCCATGGTCTTGACCGTGAACGCCTTCTCGTAATAAATATCCTTGCCGTAGCAGCGCTTGAACCGCGGGAAATATCGACCGCCGTTGGCGCCGCGCACGTCATACTCATCCAGCGACACCTCGTCCATGCGGAAGTCCTGGACGTGAGTCCAGACCTTTTCTCGGTTCTGGCTCGAAAGCTTCTCCTGGTTGCGGTGCAGGAACACGATCCCGCGCTCCGGGTCGTGCTGCACCATCGTGACGCCGCAGAAAATGTTCTGTTCGTCCAGTTTAAGACCCGCGGATCCTGGCGGCGTCTCGATCATGTGGAAGGAGCTGTCCGTCTTGAGCCACGCGAAGCGGAAGAGGTCTTTGTCCCCCCACGCGAGACGCAGCCGCTCGAACACGGCAGGGTTGAACGCGTAGTACATGAGGACGTTGAGCGCCTTTTGGTGCTTGCTTCTGTCGACGAGAACCTGGCCTGATTCCTGCTCGAACATGTCCACGGGGGCCAGATCAAACACCTCCCAGACGAAACTGGTCGGCTGGATGTTGAAGATGGTCTTCTTAGGGCGCCAGAAATCGGGCCAGAAGATCGCTCCCTCGCTCTGGAACTCCGGCGTGTCAAAGAGGTACGTTGGGTCTCGCACGGCGAAGTTGTCGGCGTCGAGCAGCAGCACCTGGTCGAACGCGCTGTAAAACACCGCGTACGTCTTGGTGTAGAACCTGGTAGCTCGTGCGTCCGTGATCTCTCGCATGTACGCTCCATAGCTGCCTGTGAGCTCCCGCAGAAGCGGGTGGGTCGGGTCCGTCTCCGAGCGCTTGTACCACAACTCAACGGGCAACGTGCAGCCCATGACGCGCAGTGATCGAACCGATGCGTACACACTCTGCAGCATTTTTTCGTAGACCACAAAGACAATACCCCGCTCGTACGAGCTCGGGGGACTGGGTAGCACCTGTATCTCCTTCCTCAATCGTTCCAAATCCTTAGGTGGCGCCGTCGTCCTGGTCAGGTCCACTCCTCGTCGAATCCTGTCGACTAGATCTCCCACCGCCCGCTTTGGCTTCTCTGCTGCGTACAGTTGATCGTCCAGCAATTGCTGCCTGCAGTTTTTCAGCGAGAACTTGGGATCGTGCACGTACTCCATCGCTTTGCGTCCGTAGCTCAAGAACGCCGCGAACTCTTCGCACCGGAACACAACATCAGAACGTAGCGAGTCGCAGTGCATCTTCATCACCTGGTGCACTGCACCCGTCGTCCTGTGGCGGATCTCGCAGAACCCGCTCTCCCCGTTGCGCACCGTGGCGTTGCACGCGCGGTTGTTGGGTGTATCGGCGCCTCCGTCGGGCGCGCAGTCTCGCTGGGCTTTCCACCCGACGCACTCAAAGTTGGCCACGTCCAAAGGGTCCGCGCTGTCCTCGTTGTCCGCGGGCTGCTGCAGCAGCTCCGTCATCTGCGCGCGCACGTCCGAGGCGCCGTGCAGACTGCGCACGGTCAGGCGCTGCAGCTGCAGGTCGCGCTGCTGGATCAGCGACGCCACGCACATGAGCCCCAGCGCGCAGCTCATGACGATGAGGAAGAAGAAGGCGAACATCTTGTTGTGCTGCAGGCGGCCGCCGCTGCACAGCGACTTGCCGTCTTTGGGCTGCATCTCTGCTGCTTTCTGCATTGCGCTTGAATCTGCCGGCGACCAAGCCACTCGCGGGTGAAAGGCGTATCTGTATGAAGGATAGGCTCTATCGACCGGCTGCAAAACGACGAGTGACAGCTTTGGCTGGAAATTCCACTGCCTATCTCTGGCCGAAACGTCACACTCTGGGTGAAGTTAAGCGGCGTTTCGGCCAATGGGAGACGCGTGAAGAGGGCTTTTCGACCAATGAGAAGATGGATGCACCAGATACTTCAGTTTTTGACACCAGCTGGCTGATGATCTGGATGTGGGCCGCTTGGTTCGAATCGTAACGTGCGTCGACATGCATGGTGCATTTTGCTGGTGGGTTGCCCTTGGCAACCAAGTTGGTGGCCCTCGCGGTGGACGATGCCTGTCACACGGCGCTGCCGTTCCATCCTGGCTATTCTTGCGGCCTATTTTTCACCTTTTTGCCATGAACCCCAGCGTTTCGGGCTTCTGGTCGCACCAGAACTTGAG
This sequence comes from Phytophthora ramorum, assembly GCF_020800215.1. Taxonomy (NCBI): domain Eukaryota; phylum Oomycota; class Peronosporomycetes; order Peronosporales; family Peronosporaceae; genus Phytophthora; species Phytophthora ramorum. The sequence goes on along the minus strand of NW_027150660.1, from coordinate 171,877 downwards.
TGCAGCGCGCGTTGCAAAGATTGATGGCGACAAGCCGTCCACGACAAGCCGCCAGGTGGACTCGAGTCAGCGTCGTCCCAGCGCCAGCTGGAGCGCTCGTGGCCTGGGGCACTGGGTTCTGAGGTAAACACCTCGTGGCCAATTATTATGGCGCACGAGCAAATCACGCACCTGTGTGTGACCAGGGGTCTTCCGCTCTCACGCCGTCTGGAGTGACGATCGGGCAATATCCATGGGTATGTGTCAGCTTCTCGTATGCTCGCCATCAACCCACCACCCAACCTCGTGCGCGAGCACGGTCGCAAATGGACACCGAGCGCTTGACGCACAACTTGTGACACAAGGCGGCGCTCAATATTCACGAATGCTGGTAATATAATGTGCCTCCTAAGAAATGCACATCGGTCGCAGATAAAGGTGGAGTGGCCCCTACGCTCTATAAACTCTATGGCCCGCAGTAGCTCGAGGCTGGGCGGGCGGACTAACGCTAGCGTTCGCGGCGATGGCCAATGACGACAGCAATATCCAGGTTGTAGCGACCAACAATTCGACACGAAAATTGCTGTTTTACAAGCGACGAATGTGGCGACAGGCTTTAGTGGTCTCCGGTATCACTTCAGAACTTGCCGGCGTCAGAACAGGACATCAGTGAAGAATCAGCACTCCTCGAGATCTCTGGGTTCGCGTTGTTTCCCTAATAGTAAAGCGTTATGCTATTTGTCTGGACGGCGGGACCAGAACTACCTACACAATACGAGTAATGCACTACAGACTCCGACAACTCGACGATCATTCTTCTATGGCTCTGCCCTCTGTGGAGATCACTCCTTTGTCTCTTCTTGATGCTGCTCGTCGTCGTCCTCCTTCTCTTCGTAGCCTGCTAACCGAAGTACCTCGGCGCCGGCAGCCGCAAACCGGAGGAGGTCGTCCTCTAAATTCTCGAAGGGGAAGGCGCTCATGGGCTTGAGCGTGAAGAGCTTCTCGTAGTGAACGTCTTTGCCGAAGCACCGCTTGAACTGCGGGAAGACCTTTCCGCCGTTCGCGCCGCGCACGTAATAGTCTGCAAGGGAAGACGTGCGCTTGTACTGCTGGATGTGGGTCCACAGGATCCGGTTGTTCGCGTACGTGAGCTTCTCCGTGTTACGATGCAGGAACATCACGCGGCCGCTCGGGTCGTGCTGTACCATAGTCACACCGCAGAACAGGTCGTAGTCCGGGTGCTTTGTACCAGCCGAGCCCGGTGGCCGCGGCGTCATGTAAAACGAGCCCTTGGACTTGAGCCAGGCGAAGCGGAACAGGTCCTTGTCGCCCCACACAAGCCGCAGCTCCTCGTGTGCGCGGGGCAACGAGAAGCCGTAGTACATGAGCACGTTGAGCGCCTTGTAGTGCATCCGCCGGTTGATCATCACCTGGCCGCTCTCCTGCTCGAACATGTCCACATAGTCCAGCCCGAAGAAGTCCCAGACGTAGCTGTTCTCGTGGATGTTGAAGATCGTGTTGCCCGGCTTCCAGAAGTCTGGCCAGAAGATGGCGCCCGACTCCACAAACTCCTGCGTGTCGAATAAATAGTTGGGGTCGCGCACCGCAAAGTTGTCGGCGTCCAGCAGCAGCACGTTGTCGAAGGCGCTGTAGAAGATCGCATAGAGCTTCGTGTAGAAGTGCGTGGCCAGCGGGTCTTCAATCACGCGCAGGTACACGTTAAACTCCTCCACCATGAGCCGCAGCAGCGGGTGCTCTACATTCGTCTCCGACGTCTTGTACCACATCTCAATCGGCAGCGTGCACCCCAAGGTACGCAGCGAGCGGACACTGACATACGCACCGAGCAGCAGCTTCTCATAAATCACAAACACAATGCCTCTGTCGAACGACAGCTCCAATTGCCCGACGCTCTCGTTCTTCAGACCATCGACCCCAAGCGGCACGGGCGTGTCTGACAGCTTATTCGTCGCCCGGAACACGTCCTGATTGTGCGCGTACGTGAAGTTCGGGTCGTGCTCATAGTCTGTGGACATAATACTGTAGCTCAGCAAGCTCTGGAACATATCGCACTTGAACTGCACGCCCGGCCGCAGCGAGTCGCAGTGCATCGCGAGCACGCGGTTCAGCTCGCCTGTGCGCGTGTTGCGCACCTCACAATAGCCCGATACTCCATTGGCGACGAGCTCGCTGCAGTTCTTGTCATTCTCGAACTCCCGATCTCCAGACGGCGTGCAGTTGGTCGTCTGTCTCCATCCGACGCACTCGTAGTCGCCCAAATCGCTCAGCTCCTGCCTCGTCACTTGGTTGTTCACCTTGGCATCGTCCACTGACGTGAACATGTGCGAGAGGCGTTTGAGCTTGGCCAGCATCTGGTTCTCCTTCCACACGGCAAAGAGGCCGCGCTTGCCGTCTCCGCCGCTCACTTCGTTGTTCGAGATGGTGCCGTCCTGCACCATGCGCCCGAGCGTCACGAGGCACACCATGCAGATCACAAAAGCCACGATAAACAGCGCCCAGAGTAGGTTCCACGTGCGTCTCTCGGTCAGTAGCACGCCCTTCTTCTTGGTGGGAGACGCCTCGCGCTCGTCGCCGCTTTTGCCGCGACTGCCGCGCTTCACGAACGGCTTCTTGCGCGGCGCATGGCGCCCACTCGCGCCGCCTACAAAGATGGGCAGCGGCGTGCCTTTGCGCCCCGCGCCGTGCTCCGGCATGGTGCGCAAGCTGCAGAACTCGGGCTGGGGGTCTTTAGTCGTCGATAGCAAGCGAGCCACGCGTCGCTGGGAGGTGAGGTATGCACGCAGAGGTGGCCGAAACGGAGGCAGAGGTAGAGAGCCCTGGATCGGAGCGTTCGGGGATCTGGGGGCGTCGGAAGCGCGTGCGTTCGGCGACCGGCGACTGTGGCCTGGAAGACGCAAGATGGCACGGTCTTCTTGTGGGGGATTTTGGACCCGAGGACGTTTGATGGTGTACCCGACACGGTGGGTGTAGCAGTTCCACTGATGCACCCGACTGATTATAGCAATGCTTTATGTGTTCAGACAGTCGGGACCAGTAGTCTTTCGTATGTTTTAAACGCGAAATCAATCTGCATCTATTGTTTGTTACAAACGTCCCACTGTCATTGGTTCAGGATGTCGATTCGATATACTGACGTGGCAGGTGAGACCGCCTCATTGCCACACTGGCGTTGCAAGCGCCGCAAACCAGCCCGCGGCCAGTTCAGTTGAGGCACCAGCTCTGAGCCCAGTGCTGACATTCTTGCTGGCATTCTTCCGGTGAGCTCGGTGGTGCCAGTTTGATTTCCAAAATTCAGGAATGCAGCCTTCGAAATTTTGGCGCCACTAATTGGCGGAAAAAATGTATCCAAACCGATGACCATCACTCCGGGCTACTTCAACACAGGGCAAATCGCGACGAGCGCATTCGTAGTCTACGAGTCGTGGACGGCATCTCTACTCTCTGCTGCATTGCAATTGTTAGTGCAGGTGCTGATGAGCATCAACCCAATGAACTTGCTCGGTGTAGATTTATCAAACGGTGCGCCACGGAACTCGTCGAAGCCTCAGTTTTTCGAGTTAAACGTGCTTTGGTAGACAATGACGTCGCACATGCATCTTTCTAGAGCTGGAACACGCCCGCGACGAACAGCGCAATAGCTGCAGCTGACGTGGCGATACTCGTCGATTGGATGCTGGCACTTGAACTTGCGGTTCTCAGCGCTCCGTTCGAGGAAGTCGCGGTGGTTTCGTCCGAGTCGGACAAGTCGGCGTCGCATTTCTCGGCCATTCCTTTCGCCACTTGCTTGTAGTTCTGGCCGTACGGACCGCCGAATGTGCAGTCCGGTAGCGTATCCACGAGGTTGACGACGGCGTCGTGACACGCGGAGTCGCAAGTCCATACGCCTCCACTGGCGAGGTAGGCGGCCCAGCTAGCACAGTTAACGTGGAGCGTTTGGACAGCGGCGGCAACTTCCGTGTGGTAAGCAGGACCGCATGTATCGGCACTAGCTTGCTCTAGTGCGGCAAGAGCGCAGGCGGCAACGAAGACGCGGATGGAGAACATGTTGGTTAGAAAGGAAACTGCGGTGGTGGTGTGCTGTGCTGGCAAGTTGGAATATGAGGCTGGATCACAGCCTCACCAGAGACGCTATGGTATTGACAACTACTAGGGCCTAGTTGCTTATAGCCAATCCGTTGACTATGGTCATTACCCGTGTAAGCCAAGTGAAGGGCAAATCGCGACAAGAATTGATTTTTCGTTGATTTATGCCGTCGCGTGAGTGCTTATCTTCACAGTTGGTGTACCTAGAAGAGCGTACGTTGCTGCAGTTTGCGAGCCGTGATGCCTAAAACATGCCATAATCGCCGCACTTCAACTCGATAATCGGCAGCAAAGCACAACGTGTCGCAGTGGCGCAGCTATACAAAAGGCAAAGGCTTATGTGCCGAGAGTCAAGCCCTGAGAGTACTTGCCTGGTACCAAGAGCATCATCAAGCTCTGCTGCTTTATGTACATCGCTCGGCAAGGCGAGGCTCTCCAGTGAAATCACCATCGCTCGGATGCATGAATCAATACGACCAAAGAGCCTGCAGGTTGGCTGCGGCGTAGCTGGAACGACTTAGTTTTGCGGCAACAGCAACTCGAAACCCAAAATGGGGTCTGTGGATTCAAACAAATCTAGCAGAGACGTTGAACAACTACAATACAGTTCCAATGAGAAGAACTCAACCGTGCAGGAGGCTGCAGCAGCACCACACTTCGGCCCTACGACTACCCACCCGCACATGTATTTGCTCCCAAGTCGCTATTATATCGTAGAGCACCACAACGGACACAACTTGTGTCTAGACTCGTGGTGCCAACCAGAAGTTCCGGTCCGGAGGAAAGAGATTGCGGGTAAAAACGGAACCAGCCCAGCCTTGCGGTGGGCCAGACCAGACCTTGTCACACGTACTTGTGCCAAGTTGGCACGCAGTTTCGCTGCACGTGGGGGCCCAAGCAGTCTGAGTAGGTCCACCCCGCTCTTCCGACGCCCAGAGAGCCCAGGTTTCACATACGGAGACAAGGTTCGTACCACAAAGGCATTAAGCAGCAGGATACAGAGACAACGGTCTGTTCTGAATGGTGCATGGACACCGCGTGGACAGTGGCAGAAGGAAGTGACAACTCGCCAGGATTCCTACCTTGCTTCAGTCGCCCCACAACAGTTCATTCTACAACTTGCGGTGTCCCCCACAGCCAGTCTACCACCTACCTATCAGACAGGGTACAATGAACACGAAGACCGTCTTCACCATTGCCGCCGCTGCTTTCGCTGGCTCGGCCGCCGCCTCGGGCTCTTCCAGCTCCGCTACGTGCTCCTCGTCGCAGCAAACGACTGCGTACTCTACGTTGGCCAGCGTCATTACGCTGAGCTCGTTCGATGGGTGCGCGGACGACTCAGGCTTCAACCTCATGTACTCGTCGACGATGCCCACGGACGAGGAATACGCCGAGATGTGCGCGTCGACCAACTGCCAGTCGCTTATCTCGGCCATCATCGAGCTGGACCCTCCTGACTGCGCGTTGACAGTGCCAACGAGCGGTCTGGTCATTAACGTGTACGAAATGGTGAACGGATTCTCGGCCACGTGCGCTGCGCTGTCAAGCGACTCGTCCACGAGCACAAGCACCACTTCGACGACGTCCAGCGCGAGTGTGGCGACTACCACGTCTCCCAGTGCCACTACTTCGACTGTTTCTAGCGCCAGTTCCGCAACGACGGCGTCCAGTGCTAGCACGAGCTCGGAGCTGACGACAACCAGCCCTACAACGAGTCCTGCATCGACAGCGTCCAGCGCGAGCGAGGCTACGGTGACCATCGCATCCACGACCAGCAGCGGCAGTAGCTCCAACAGCACGGAACCGACGGTGACCATCCCCACTGAAACGTCCAGCTCAGCTTCCGCCGGCAGCGACACTACCAGTGCCAGTGCTAGCGCCATAGGCAGTGAGACCTCAGCGTCGGCCGCATCAGCGAGTTCAAGCGCCAGCACGTTGTCTACCAGTGTCGTCGCACCGATCACGGCGATGGTGCTACTTGTGGCTAGCATGATCATGTAGACTACTACGTGCTTGACGGTATGAAGTGGTCGCGAAGGCCTACGTGTCCGCGAGCTTACTGTTTGAACCGACAATCAAACGGTACACTTCGCTAACGCTAACTCTGAGTAATCGCAATCGGTAATAACCCCAGAGAAAACCATTATCCATGATTTTTGCTGATTGTTGTGCAGGTAGGTAAGTACTCGTGGAATGCTCATACTGGCATGATGAAACCAGGACTGAAGATGTTTTGGCCGTCTTACAGACAAAAGCTATAGTCTGTATGCGTCTAGACAGGTTTCAGTTCAACCCACATGCCGCACTGCAGTTCTGAGATTTGAACCGTCACTTTCGACTCCAAACCGGAAGCTACCCGCAATTTGCTGTTTGGCATGACGACTCCTTCATCCTCCGCCCTGCAAGTGTTTGCAGTAGAAGGCATTGCTCGCTCCATCCTGTGTTTCCTGGATCTGTCGACTTTCGACGCTGTTTTGCACTCGTTTCAAGCCACTCCGGAGCTCCACGGATACCTGCAGGACAGTTCACTGTGGACGGAGTTGTCGATTTCGCATTTCGGACGTCCGCGAGACTCGGAATTGCGGTTCCTAGCTCTGCCAACTCGCGATCGAGGCTGGGACTGGACCGAGAGGGAGCGCACGTGTGTGGAGTTGCAGGAGTTCCTGCAGTCCAAGGACGAAAAGACGCAGTTCGAGGAGTCCGTCAAGATCCTGGAAGGGGACATTGGCTACATCAACAACATCGACGGCAAACCGCTGGACGGCATCGCGTTCCCGACCAATTCGCACCTTACGAACCACTTCGTGGGGGCTGCTCAAGCTGTTTTCCGCAGAGCAGGCCAACAGCTAAACGACCACGTGAACGACCCGTCGTTTCGAGGTCGACGGCCCACAGGATCGGCGGTGACGACTCCGGCATTTGACGCGGGGGTGAAGAAGCTCATCCATTGTGTGGGACCGGGGATCTCCCTGCCGAACTGCTTTGAACTACTGGCGACGACGTACGAGAACGTGATGAGTGCAATTTTGCATGAAGAGCTGACGTGTGTCGCAGTGGCCTCCATTTCGACGGGCAGTTTGGGCGTGCCGTGTGACAACGGAGCTCAAGTGGCGCTACATACGATCCAGAAGTTCGTGCGTGCGAACCACTGGGAGGGCAAAATAGCCTTTGTGTGCTATGACGAGTCAGTGCTGGAAGCGTTCACGAAACAAAAAGAAACGGTGCTCGAGCGCTTCAACGAAGAGCTGGTGCAGCCCGTGGTTAGCAGTGTGCCTCGCTGGCCTTTCATACGACAGGGACGTTGATGAGAGCGTTAGAATAGCCGGTGCATGTCGAATGACCATGTTCCGGGCATGTTGTGCATGTTGTCTACTTCGAGTATCGAGCGCAATGGAGAAGCATAGATGGTCAGAAATGCTACATTTCTTTTCATTGTTGAGTAACAAAACAATCACTTCTGGTCCTTGGCTTTATGGTTTTGCCGTGTGCAGATTCCAGTAGCTTTGTCGTACGTGAAGAGGTCCTCTTAGATTCATCACTCCGTGACCTGGAACTCTTGCTGCGCTGTTCTTTAGTTCCCGCACAAGTTGGTGGCAGGAATCTGGGTGAACGGAAACGTTTAAGGCGCGATCACGAGTGACGGTTGAATTCTACTCAAGAATCGTTGGTAGGCCCTACCTCGTTAGTTTTTATCTTGTTTTATGTCTTTCTTCCGATTCACGGCCCTCCTGTTTATATCGTGTCTCCTGTGTCTCCAAGACTCTGCTGGCGCAACTTCGTGCGAATCAATTTACTGCGGTATAACGTTATGCTCCTTACTTTCTCCCAATCGAGGACGCAGTCGTGCAGCTCTTCAACTCGCCACCCAGCTGCGAGTACGGGGGGAGGAACTACAAACAAACTTCGACCTGTGGCAAGTCCGTCAGTATCAATGGGAATAGTGCGGTCGATAGCACTTCAAAGAGCAACTTGCAAACCTCCGACCACGTCAGATACAAGTGCGTTGCACGCGAGCCCAATCCTCTTGATAATGCCACTCGTCGCTGCCACACTGCTGCAGAAAGCTCTTGCTCATTAATTAAATTTACGTTTCACGCACACCTCGTTGACGCTACAGACCAAATGATATCCAAGGCCAACCCCATTTCCACCCACAAGAGGGACATCTGGGCTGTGGAAGGTGTTGTTCACTCCATCTTCTTCTACCTGGATCCGTCAAGTTTCGACGCTTTGCTGAGCGTCCTCCAAGCGATACCGGAGCTTCTGGGTTATCTGCAAGACGCTTCACTATGGACAAGCCTGTCCAAGCTTCATTTCGGCGGCCCACGAGACCTGGAGCTGCAAATCGACGACGGCTGCATTCGAGACCGTGACTGGGACTGGACCAGTCGTGAACGAACGTGCGCTGAGCTCCAACACTTTCTGCAGTCTGCAGACGACCAAGTGAGCTTCAACGAGGCAGTGGCAGTCATAGAAGGTGACATCGGAAGCATTGACAACATCGACGGCACACCTTTGGACGGGATCGCATTCCCAACCGGCTCGTCGCTGATGAACCCTCATATTGGAGCTGCTGGTGCGGTCTTTCGTCGTGCGGGTGGTGGTCTTGACAAATTGGTGAACGGTCGAGTCTTTCGTCGTAATGGGCATAGATGGCTGCCAGCGGGCTCTGCCGTTGTCACCCAGGCCTTCGAAGCTGGAGTGGATACGCTGATCCACTGCGTTGGTCCCAGTGTCCGGGTGGCGGATTGCTATGAGCTGCTGGCTCGCACTTACGATCGCGCAATGAACGCTGCGCTGCGTGAAGAGCTCCAATGCGTTGCTATGGTGTCCGTCTCCACGGGGAATCTAGGAGTTCCGTGCGTGAAAGGGGCCCGAGTGGCTCTGCGCACGATACAAAAGTTTCTCGTCAGAGACAACTGGCACGGCAAGCTGGCGATCGTTTGCAACGACGAGCGCGTCCTCGAAGCATTCAAGAACGAAAAAGCTGCCGTGCTGAGCGACTTTAACGTTGTTCCGCCCTGTCCAGTTGGAGATTCTGCGGGTCGTTGATGAATTCTGTCGAATCCACCACGCACAGATTGGACCCAGCACGAGAACGTCTTACAAACTACCGAGGAAAAGAATTGGAGACCACTCTAATAAGTCTTCACAGACCCAGTAAGGAAAGTCCAGCGAATAGGAGCATCGATTTACATTGTCCAAGAGCGTCTAACTAACGACAGATCAATGACCGATGATGGGTCGATTTGCTAGAACGCTATCTGGTTGCAACCATGCAACTTAATGCAGCAGTGGCCCCGCCACGACCAGCACCAGCGCAGTGAACGTGGCGACCGCCTGAGTGCTTGCTCCCGACGTTGTCGAGACGTCCGCGACATCGGCGCTAGCGCTGGTGCTAGCATTGGCGTTGCTGGCCGACTCAGAGTCCGGGGTCTTGGTGGCAGCAGTGGGTGCCTCGGTCGTCGTTGTGGTGGTGGTGGTGCTGGTGCTGGTGTCAGTGGTGTTGTTGCCACTCGACGTGGTAGCCGCCGGCGTGGTCGCACTTGGCGCCTCCGTCGTGGAAGTTGGAGCTTCCGTCGAGTCAGAACTGGAGGACACTGCACCATTGCACGTCTCCACCATGCCCTCCACCACTTGCTTGTAGTTCTGGCCGTACGGACCACCGAACGTGCAGTCCGGCAGCGTGTCCACGAGGTTGACGACGGCGTCGTGACACGCGGAGTCGCAAGTCCATACGCCTCCACTGGCGAGGTAGGCGGCCCAGCTGGCGCAGTTGGCGTGGAGCGTTTGGACAGCGGTGGCGACCTTGGAGTAGTTGTCTGCGTCGCACGGTGCAGCGTCGACTTGGTTGTGGAGCGCGAGGGCGGCAGCGAGGAAAAGGGTGGTGGATCGGATAGCGACCATGGTGATTGAGTGGTTGAGTTGGTGAGTCGCTGGGAGTTGCGTTGTTGCTGGTTGTTGTTGCTGGGAAAGCAAAATTGAATTGTGATGGTTTAGATCGAGGCATCCAGATGCTGGTCTTAATGTTGCCGTCAGGCTTAGGAGGCTTGGGTACGTAGGAGTTGCTCTCAAAATCTTGGTCGTGTTTGGATTGTCAATGCCATTGGGACAAGGGACATCTCGCCCAACTTTTGGGTACGAATGCATTGACAAATCGCTGTGCTACCTGTTAGATTTTTCGTTGATTCATGCTTGCCGTGCAAGTCCGAGCAGAGAATTTGAAGATTGTTTCTAGTACCACGTCGCCTGCAGTGAGTTTCTTGTTGATGCTTCTGTAGGTCGCGGCGATCCTCACAGATTTGACTCTCGCCACGTGAGCACTTGATTTGAGACTAGCGGTGCCTATCCGTGTCGCCTTCTGTTTCGTCTCGCGCTTCCAGTTGTAGAGAGGTGATTATGATCGGAAACGAAACGAGTGGATACTCTTTGTGGAAATGTACGCTGCAGCACGCAATGGTGCTGTTCGCTCCGCTCAGCTGAATTGGACTTATCGCGCACCATATGACCTGCAATGTAGCTGCTGCTGCAAGCGAACAGTGAGTCGCCCCTTCTTGAAGTCAAATCGATGATCATCTGTGGTGAATCGAACGTTGCGCCAAATCTGCTTGGATCGCTCCACGCAAGCAATGCAGTCTATCAAGTCAAGAATCTACAAAGCAACCGCCATCATCATGGTATGGGCTTTTCAGCTACACTTGCCGAGCCAATGTCCTCGACACAGAAACCATTGGGTCTGCAGTCGTTCAGTATGAGCATCATCATCTTGCTCATCATTTTCGCTGTTACGGCAAAAAGGTACATTCACACCAACTATATGTACAATGCCGCCGTCGCAGTGGACGAAGTACGACTCATACAGGACTGATCACTACTACCAACCCCACAAGAAACATATTTCTCAGACCACAATTCAATTTTGCTTTCCCAGCAACAATAACCAACAACAACGCAACTCCCAGCGACTCACCAACTCAACCACCGTCGCCTCTCAATCACTATGGTCGCTATCCGATCCACCACCCTTTTCCTCGCTGCCGCCCTCGCGCTCCACAACCAAGTCGACGCTGCACCGTGCGACGCAGACAACTACTCCAAGGTCGCCACCGCTGTCCAAACGCTCCACGCCAACTGCGCCAGCTGGGCCGCCTACCTCGCCAGTGGAGGCGTATGGACTTGCGACTCCGCGTGCCACGACGCCGTCGTCAACCTCGTGGACACGCTGCCGGACTGCACGTTCGGTGGTCCGTACGGCCAGAACTACAAGCAAGTGGTGGAGGGCATGGTGGAGACGTGCAATGGTGCAGTGTCCTCCAGTTCTGACTCGACGGAAGCTCCAACTTCCACGACGGAGGCGCCAAGTGCGACCACGCCGGCGGCTACCACGTCGAGTGGCAACAACACCACTGACACCAGCACCAGCACCACCACCACCACAACGACGACCGAGGCACCCACTGCTGCCACCAAGACCCCGGACTCTGAGTCGGCCAGCAACGCCAATGCTAGCACCAGCGCTAGCGCCGATGTCGCGGACGTCTCGACAACGTCGGGAGCAAGCACTCAGGCGGTCGCCACGTTCACTGCGCTGGTGCTGGTCGTGGCGGGGCCACTGCTGCATTAAGTTGCATGGTTGCAACCAGATAGCGTTCTAGCAAATCGACCCATCATCGGTCATTGATCTGTCGTTAGTTAGACGCTCTTGGACAATGTAAATCGATGCTCCTATTCGCTGGACTTTCCTTACTGGGTCTGTGAAGACTTATTAGAGTGGTCTCCAATTCTTTTCCTCGGTAGTTTGTAAGACGTTCTCGTGCTGGGTCCAATCTGTGCGTGGTGGATTCGACAGAATTCATCAACGACCCGCAGAATCTCCAACTGGACAGGGCGGAACAACGTTAAAGTCGCTCAGCACGGCAGCTTTTTCGTTCTTGAATGCTTCGAGGACGCGCTCGTCGTTGCAAACGATCGCCAGCTTGCCGTGCCAGTTGTCTCTGACGAGAAACTTTTGTATCGTGCGCAGAGCCACTCGGGCCCCTTTCACGCACGGAACTCCTAGATTCCCCGTGGAGACGGACACCATAGCAACGCATTGGAGCTCTTCACGCAGCGCAGCGTTCATTGCGCGATCGTAAGTGCGAGCCAGCAGCTCATAGCAATCCGCCACCCGGACACTGGGACCAACGCAGTGGATCAGCGTATCCACTCCAGCTTCGAAGGCCTGGGTGACAACGGCAGAGCCCGCTGGCAGCCATCTATGCCCATTACGACGAAAGACTCGACCGTTCACCAATTTGTCAAGACCACCACCCGCACGACGAAAGACCGCACCAGCAGCTCCAATATGAGGGTTCATCAGCGACGAGCCGGTTGGGAATGCGATCCCGTCCAAAGGTGTGCCGTCGATGTTGTCAATGCTTCCGATGTCACCTTCTATGACTGCCACTGCCTCGTTGAAGCTCACTTGGTCGTCTGCAGACTGCAGAAAGTGTTGGAGCTCAGCGCACGTTCGTTCACGACTGGTCCAGTCCCAGTCACGGTCTCGAATGCAGCCGTCGTCGATTTGCAGCTCCAGGTCTCGTGGGCCGCCGAAATGAAGCTTGGACAGGCTTGTCCATAGTGAAGCGTCTTGCAGATAACCCAGAAGCTCCGGTATCGCTTGGAGGACGCTCAGCAAAGCGTCGAAACTTGACGGATCCAGGTAGAAGAAGATGGAGTGAACAACACCTTCCACAGCCCAGATGTCCCTCTTGTGGGTGGAAATGGGGTTGGCCTTGGATATCATTTGGTCTGTAGCGTCAACGAGGTGTGCGTGAAACGTAAATTTAATTAATGAGCAAGAGCTTTCTGCAGCAGTGTGGCAGCGACGAGTGGCATTATCAAGAGGATTGGGCTCGCGTGCAACGCACTTGTATCTGACGTGGTCGGAGGTTTGCAAGTTGCTCTTTGAAGTGCTATCGACCGCACTATTCCCATTGATACTGACGGACTCGCCACAGGTCGAAGTTTGTTTGTAGTTCCTCCCCCCGTACTCGCAGCTGGGTGGCGAGTTGAAGAGCTGCACGACTGCGTCCTCGATTGGGAGAAAGTAAGGAGCATAACGTTATACCGCAGTAAATTGATTCGCACGAAGTTGCGCCAGCAGAGTCTTGGAGACACAGGAGACACGATATAAACAGGAGGGCCGTGAATCGGAAGAAAGACATAAAACAAGATAAAAACTAACGAGGTAGGGCCTACCAACGATTCTTGAGTAGAATTCAACCGTCACTCGTGATCGCGCCTTAAACGTTTCCGTTCACCCAGATTCCTGCCACCAACTTGTGCGGGAACTAAAGAACAGCGCAGCAAGAGTTCCAGGTCACGGAGTGATGAATCTAAGAGGACCTCTTCACGTACGACAAAGCTACTGGAATCTGCACACGGCAAAACCATAAAGCCAAGGACCAGAAGTGATTGTTTTGTTACTCAACAATGAAAAGAAATGTAGCATTTCTGACCATCTATGCTTCTCCATTGCGCTCGATACTCGAAGTAGACAACATGCACAACATGCCCGGAACATGGTCATTCGACATGCACCGGCTATTCTAACGCTCTCATCAACGTCCCTGTCGTATGAAAGGCCAGCGAGGCACACTGCTAACCACGGGCTGCACCAGCTCTTCGTTGAAGCGCTCGAGCACCGTTTCTTTTTGTTTCGTGAACGCTTCCAGCACTGACTCGTCATAGCACACAAAGGCTATTTTGCCCTCCCAGTGGTTCGCACGCACGAACTTCTGGATCGTATGTAGCGCCACTTGAGCTCCGTTGTCACACGGCACGCCCAAACTGCCCGTCGAAATGGAGGCCACTGCGACACACGTCAGCTCTTCATGCAAAATTGCACTCATCACGTTCTCGTACGTCGTCGCCAGTAGTTCAAAGCAGTTCGGCAGGGAGATCCCCGGTCCCACACAATGGATGAGCTTCTTCACCCCCGCGTCAAATGCCGGAGTCGTCACCGCCGATCCTGTGGGCCGTCGACCTCGAAACGACGGGTCGTTCACGTGGTCGTTTAGCTGTTGGCCTGCTCTGCGGAAAACAGCTTGAGCAGCCCCCACGAAGTGGTTCGTAAGGTGCGAATTGGTCGGGAACGCGATGCCGTCCAACGGTTTGCCGTCGATGTTGTTGATGTAGCCAATGTCCCCTTCCAGGATCTTGACGGACTCCTCGAACTGCGTCTTTTCGTCCTTGGACTGCAGGAACTCCTGCAACTCCACACACGTGCGCTCCCTCTCGGTCCAGTCCCAGCCTCGATCGCGAGTTGGCAGAGCTAGAAACCGCAATTCCGAGTCTCGCGGACGTCCGAAATGCGAAATCGACAACTCCGTCCACAGTGAACTGTCCTGCAGGTATCCGTGGAGCTCCGGGGTGGCTTGAAACGAGTGCAAAACAGCGTCGAAAGTCGACAGATCCAGGAAACACAGGATGGAGCGAGCAATGCCTTCTACTGCAAACACTTGCAGGGCGGAGGATGAAGGAGTCGTCATGCCAAACAGCAAATTGCGGGTAGCTTCCGGTTTGGAGTCGAAAGTGACGGTTCAAATCTCAGAACTGCAGTGCGGCATGTGGGTTGAACTGAAACCTGTCTAGACGCATGCAGACTATAGCTTTTGTCTTTCAGTGCATTACCATTCGTTACCTCGGGCGACATCGTCTGCTGCAGACTAAACCAATGAATGAATGGATGTTGTTCTCGGATCCATCGTCCTACTTCGATCAATTCGTTGCGTGTATTCCCCGGTCGTTCTTCTTCTCCAGAGCTGTGAGCTCTCAATCCAGCAGAATGCTGCCTGCTTGGTGACGACGTGAGATACACGGTTCCAAGACGGCCAAAACATCTTCAGTCCTGGTTTCATCATGCCAGTATGAGCATTCCACTGCTGCTTGAGGACTCACCTACAAACATGGTTAATCCTATTGAAGCCTATGTAAAGCACTAGCTGAAGACGCACCGGCTATATGGGACCTTCATGAAGAGCTTCATAATGGCCGGGTTTGCTGGTATGAACTGGATAGGATTCTGGCCATTTACTTGGGTATTGAAATACTTCATGGCGTCGATAGACTTGCTGATATCATTTTACACCAGGTGATTGCCGCGGAAAGGTAGCGAGTAAGGTTTTCTCGGCGAGCCAGCATAGTACATGTAGATGGTGACGCGGAATTGAGAAATGGCCTCCAAAACCAAGAGAATTACGAGCTGAGAGATCTTGACGAGCTTGTTGGCGATAGTGAGCTGGCGCTGATGCAGCAAAGACAGCTGAGCTTCTTTCCTCATATAACCTCAGCCTCATTCCCGAATTTCCTGCTAATCCGATTTTTTCTTTACTATGGGCTGCTGTGGTAGCTAAAACGACGATACGCTTCCAGGACAGCATCAAACGCCCGACTAGGCTAAAGATGAAGACCCAGGCCCTCTTCGACGCTTCGTCTACGAGTTGGACCATAACGGTCTCGAAACTGAGCTCTGTACTGCCCGAAACGAGGCTGTTCGAGCACTGGCACGTAGTGTTGAGCACACGGTAGTGTACCAGCTCCGTGATGGCACGTAGTGTTGAGCACACGGTAGTGTACCAGCTCCGTGATGGCACGATGCGCGAGAGGTTCAAGACAAGAGCTCTGAATTCTCACACAAACCGGTTGGCAATTGACAAATTTCACTCACCCAACGCTGATAACACTGAAGAAAACGAAGAGAAGAATATATTCTACTGCATCACTGAAGACATCAAGCGTAGATTGAACTTACAGCTCAACCTGTACAGCGTGCAAATCACTAGCGTCGCGGTCAGTCTCCCACTGGAGTTCCAGACGCAAATGGAAAATCGCGCGATGCATCTAAGTGAGATCAAAGAGCAAAAGGTGAAGCAGTAAAGTGACATGCAGCTGCTGCAATACAAGAAAGAGATTGACACGGCCAAGTTAAAGCTCCGGATGATGTGCATGGAGGAAGAGCAAACTGAAAAGGCCGAATGTGCGGAAATTCGCAAAGGCATCGACTTGGTCAACGCACAAACCAAGCGTACGGATGGGGAGATTAGGTAGGTAAATCCCGCTGTAACCTGTAACAACTACGACGTTGAGGCTACGTAGAAGAGCGCAAAAATTGAAGTTGAGCACGAATTGCAGCAGAGATCAATAGCCACTGTGATGCTGACCTTGAAGTGATCAACGTTGAGAAGGGTGCAGTGCAAGCGATGCTGAACGTTATCACAGATGGAATACGTATTAGCTCTGATGCAAAGGCTGCAGAAATTATCGCTCGTGCGGAGGGAGCTGGTGCAACTAAGCCGGATAAGTACCGTCAGCACATGCTTAAGATACAGATGCTGGACAAGCTTGGATCACTTGCTAAGAACAAAGAGGCTGTAATTTCGGGAGCGACATCTAACAGTCTGCTTCCGGAGTAGCCAACCGCCAAAGGAGCCTCATGCTGAACATCGATGAGTTGACGAGGAATCTCCACATTTTGAGTAAAAGCAGCGCGGTTGTGTGCCAATGTCGCTAAGAAGTGCAGATATTTTTTGTGACCTGTCATCATAGGTTATAGCTGCACAAGAAGGAAGGAAAACAATCAAGAACTTCTGACTTTGGAGCTCATATTGAAGTTCTTCGGCATAGCAATAAGTGAAGACGCGTCAAACGAAACTTGACCCTACAAAAGCTTCGACATCAGAATTGAAAGATGTTGCTGTTGTGCGTCGAGTGAATTCCTCCATGCGAATCTAGTACGCGCAAATCCCCGCCAACCAGTTGAAATATTCTTAATACAGACCGCAAACTCTACCATGGTCATCACTTGTTGCTCGTTCTGGATTACACAGAGCAAATTCTTAACCTCAGCAACGTGTTCTTCATAGCAACTGCTCGAATGAATTGAGATTCTTCGCGACAAAAGTGAACTTGTTTCTCCTTGCGCACAATCGCAATTTTGCAGTGCCAGTTCTTGCTGCACTCTTGATGGTCTGTATCCGATAGCATAACGGTGTTGGAAAAGAAATATTTGCGGAAGCAGTTCTCATTTCACACTATCATAGTCTTTTCATCGCTGATGTCTCGTAGCGCATACTGAGCCCCACCCGCAACGGTCATTCAAGAACACGAATGTTTCGCCGCCTTTGCTGGGCAGGTCAGTTTTCAAACATCCGGTTGACGTTGAAGTCACCGCAACAAAAAAACCCTGGCCGTCGACCAAGAAGAACGCCATTTCTTGTTAAGAACTCATCTTGGGGATTACCTCGGCCATCCTATATCGTGATTGGACGAGCCGCGACCACATGAATTTACTCGGAGCAAAAAAGTCACAAAACACAAAATACCCAATCGCCGAGCCTTCATAACCGGAAAAGCTCGCAACCGCCCGTTTACTTCGATCCACACGATGCTGGCTACTCTACGCAACGCCAAGAAGCTGCAGCGGGCGTCGCGCGCCTTCGCGGCCAAGCCCTTTGTCCCAGAGTCGTACGAGAACAAGTACCTGGCCAAGACGTACAACCAGGACGGCGTGCGCGGCGAGCCTGGCCTCGTGTTCACGCACGGCAAGGGCAGCAAGCTGTTCGACGCGCAGGGGCGCGAGTTCCTCGACTTCTACGCGGGTATCGCCGTGTCGGGACTGGGCCACGGCGACGAGGACTGGTACGCGAGCCTCGTGAAGAACGGCAAGAAGGTGACGCACGTGAGCAACCTGTTCCACGCTGAGGCGCCGCTGGAGCTGGCCAAGACGCTCGTGGACAACTCGCGCTTCGACAAGGTCTTCTTCGCCAACTCGGGCACGGAGGCCAACGAGGGCGCGTACAAGTTCGCGCGGCTCTACGCCAACCGCGTCTCCCAGGGAACGTACGTGACCTGCAGAAAAAAAGTATCTTTCACTGGGGGTTGAGTAATGATGTTATTTTATTGCTTTGTAGGCCTCTAGAGGGCAAGAAGTTCGAGTTTATCTCGTTCAAGCACGGCTTCCATGGCCGCACGGCGGCGGCGCTCACGCTGACACACAAGCCCAAGATCCGGGAGGCTTTTATGCCTCTGGTGCCTGGAGTGCACTACGCTGAATTCAACGACATTGAGAGCGTCAAGAAGCTCATTTCCGACAAGACGGCCGGCGTGTTCATTGAGCCTATTCAGGGAGAGGGAGGCCTGTACCCTGCCGACCCGGAGTTCATGCGCGAGCTGCGCGCGCTGTGTGACAAGCACGACGCTCTGCTCATCACGGACGAGGTGCAGTGCGGTCTGGGCCGCACCGGTGCGCTCTTCGCCCACGAGCTGTACGACGTGACGCCTGACATCATGACGCTGGCCAAGCCTCTGGCTGGCGGCCTGCCCATCGGTGCCGTCCTCATGTCCAACAAGGTGGCGTCGGCGATCACTCCCGGCCAGCACGGAACGACCTTCGGTGGCAACCCGCTCGTGTGCGCGGTGGCCAACACGGTGCTCAACAAGATCATGGACGAGAACTTCCTCGCCAACGTGCAGAAGCGCGGCAAGTACCTGGCCGACGGCCTGGAGAAGCTGCAGCAGAAGTTCCCCGACAAGGTCGTCGACGTCCGCAAGCCGATTGGCAAGGGCGGCCTGTTCATTGCCCTCGAGTGCACCAAGCCCGTGGGCCCACTCATCGCGTACGCGCTCTCCAAGCAGGTGCTCATCATCTCCGCTGGCGAAAAGTAAGTTTCTGGTGTTTGGTTGCGTCCCTGATGTGCAAGCTGTCTAACTTTCTGATTGTTACCATTTCTCTTTCAGCACGATTCGTCTGTGCCCGCCCCTTGTCGTGGACGAGAAGGATATCGATCAGCTTCTCGACGTCTTCGAGAAGGCTTTCGAGGAGGACGTTCTGTAAAGTCCTGCTGCAACGTCATAAGCAACAGAAGTCGAGAAAATGTTAACTTGGCTCTGAAATTGATCAGCATTTTTGCAGCGACCACTGCAGGATTCGTGTTTAGTTTAATTATTCTATCTCGTGTGAGGGTCTAACGGTGAGGAGGTTGCTAGAATCACTTTCCCCAGAGCTCGAGCAGAGTCCGCTGAGCTCGTTTGGGTGGTGCAGTGGACTTCGTTGTCCGTCGCAGTCGGATGCGCCGCTTTTGCTTTGGTGGGGCGTCTTGAGAGTCCTGCGCTTCCTGGGGCTCTTGCTGCGGTTGTTGTTGGGCCGTTGGGGCCTCGTGAACGGGATGCAAACGAGGTTCTGCGCTGTGCCGAGTCACTTGAGGCGAATCTCTTCGCTTTTCCGCCTGAGATACTCGTTGACGCTGTGGAGACAAAGGATTATTCGCTTGAGAAGCTCGTGGTGGTTTGCTGCCTCGTACTCGATATGCACGCCCGTCAGGTTGCTCGGTAAAGCCCCTCCAGTTAGTCCACTCCGTGTTCCCGATTGGATCAGAGGCATCGCCCTCTGGCGCTAGCTGCAGCTCAAAAGGTTTTGTTCCCGTTGTAGAATTTTTATGCTTGTCGTTCAATTGCTGCTCACGCCCACTACCGACCTGCCAGCAGCGCACCGTACCATCATCGGAGCAGGATGCAAGTTGGGTAAAGTCTTGAGAATTCCAGGCGACTCCGTTTACCTCACTCGTGTGGCCCTTGAGCGCGAAGCAGGGTGCACGATGCTGGACGTCTAGGCCAGACCACGCAGACGAGAGGGTTTGATCACACAAAGTACTTGCTCGGGCATCCCAAATGTATACGACACCGTCCACGGAAGCACCTGCAATGAAGTCCCCGTCAGGACTAAAGACGGCCTTGCTGTAAAATGAGCTCGCTTGGTGTCCGAAGCATCTGAAAACCGTTTTAGCTTGGTGGTGTCCCGCCATGTGCTGCTTTTGACCGATATCGATCACAGCGATGGCATCGTTCAGCACGTTCACGAGTAGGCGAGGCGCACCTTCAACATCTCCTTGGCGATAAACCAGCGACGAAATACCTCGGCGAGCACCTTCCCGCGTTGAGCACGATATCTCGCGTGTTGGAAGCGGTAACTTCCCCGTCACCTTCTTCTTCCCACGGCCTGCAGTAGAGCTCGACCTCACACAGCGTAGGTCCCAGAGCTTGACCACCGCATCCACAGCACCTGCTGTAATCAGCTCCTGTCCAGTAGCACCAAACTCCACACACGTAACACTACGCGGTGAAGGCGACGTCGACGCCACAGCCGTGCCACGGCGTCGACGTTTTTGGCCTGGGGATGAAAAACTCACGTTTGGCGACGAGCTTCTCGACGATGTAGGCTCAGCATGCACGTTCTCCAGCGCAGAAACCGGTTTTCCCGTCGCACGAGAGTCCCATAGCAGTACTCGTCCGTCCCTCCCACCTGAAGCGAACACGTGATCATTGTCCGGCGCTTGGCGAACACACTTGACACTCATGTCGTGCCCTCGCAGCGTCGAGATGGGCGTCGCAGCCGTCAAAAAGCTACATCCCGCCGTCTCCACGTCCCAAATCCTAATCTCCAGGTCTCCAGCAGCTGTTAGCACCTGTGTGGCATCTTGCGTCCAAATGGCATCGAAAATGGCGTTGTGATGCGCCGTCCAGCGGCTTTTCCGACGTCCTAAAGCCGCGTCCACGATCCCTACACCCCCCTCCTCGTCCACAGCCACCAAGAGACTCTTACTATGCGCGTAGGCCACTTGGAACACCGGCCCGGAGGGCAGAAATCCCGTGGATTGGCCGTTAATGGGCACTTGGGGCCCCTCTCCGAGCGCCAGGACGTGCTGCGCGGGACAGTGTAGCGACGAGAGCAGAGCGCCTCGGACGCAGCTGTGTTGCAAATAGATAGAAGAAGCATTGATGCACGTGGGGGCCGCGTTGTCGAGGCGTCGAGAGGTCCGGTGGCGGCTCCCCGAGGCACCAAGCTGCAGCCTCGCGAGCTGCTGCGTAAGGTTCGCCATGGCTAATTGTGCGCCAGTCGTGCATTGACTTGGTGATTGTTTTAATTAGTGAAATTAAGGTTAGTGGATGGTAATGATTACATCAAATCAACGTGGCGCACACCATGTTGAAGCTGCTTTTGTCGTCTGATTGTGACGATTGTGACTCGTGCAAGATACTTTTCTCTCTCCGCGGTTCAGTGCGCGGTGACTGGTCTGGCGTCTCCATCCAGCGCTACAGTGGCTCCGTACTGACCAGCGATCGCTCTCTACGCTCGGCCCGGGCGAGCACGGGCATGGCGTGCGTAAGCTGCTGGTCAGTGATTCAGCGGCGAATGCAGGTCCACACTCGTCGACAGGCACGGAAAAGCAAAGGAAAATCTTTGGAATGAGTCGGCGCTTCTTTTTTCTGAGCTACTTTTTTTAGAACCTTACGGCGGGATAAGATCTTTCCTTACTGGTCTCTGCGTTGGAGCGTACGCATTGCAGGGCACTGTGAGCAGCAGTCGTTGCCGATCGGGCAAAAAGCCGCTTTCCAACGCCCGCAATTCAGACCAGCGCTCTGCTCAGCTCGCACCTTGCAACAGCTACCAGACTACGACTGCCACGTTAGTCGCCCGCGTGATCTTTGCAGAGCTCTCTGCAATTGGCCGAAAGACTGTTAGCAATCCACCCATTGGTCAAAATCCACTTTACAACCATGGAAGTTTTTTTCCTTCTTCGAGGAAGATTTCTAAGCCTTTGAAAGGATGCACAACGCAGAATGCTCGGCGAGAGAGATCGCGAGCACCGCCGTATGCGTCCCCCTTGTAGCTCCACGTCGTCGCTCTTCTGCAGCCCGCACTCGCAGTCGCTGGACAGCGGACCTTTCCCCTTATACGGCGGCAAAGCGGAGCTCACCGAGGGTCTAGAGCCAGGGAGCGCCGCGGAGGCGATGGCCACGCGACGCGCGTCGCTCGTGGCGCCATCTGCGGCCCCAGAGGAGCCCGAGCAGGAGCAGGAGGTCGAAGACAAGACGCCACCTGGTGATGCAGCAGCTGTCAAGACGGAAGTCCACGTGATCAAGCGCCGCAACGTGGGAGTGCCCAAGTTCCTCCGCTTCTTGTTCCAGATCCTGGAGGCGGAGGACCCGGGCATCGTCACGTGGTCCCATGGGGGTACGGCCTTCCAGATCATCCAACCAGAAGAGCTGGCGAACCAGATCCTGCCCAAGTACTTCAAGCACAACAAGGTGTCGAGCTTCCAGCGGCAGTTGAACTACTTTGGCTTCAAGAAGTGGACCAAGACGCAGACCAACATCTGCACCTTCAGCCACCCGTTCTTCCTGAGGGCGGACAAGGAGCGGATGAAGCTCATTAAGAGGAAGGAGCGATCCAACCCTGCAGTCATGTCGGCGGCCATGGCAGCCGCGATATCGTCCAACCCGATCCACATCATGAACCAAATACAGGCTCGGGAACAAGAACTATCTCAAGCTCAGGCTCAGTTTGAAGCCCACGATCTGGCCGAAGCGAGAAATCAACTGCCGACGCAGCAAGCCCTCAAGAGACAGAAATCCAACACGCTCTCTGGAGCGACAGTGACGTTCCTGAACTCTGCAGCGGCAGGTCGTCGCCACTCTACAGGAATGCTTCCTGGCTCTGAAGCATTTGGGTTTGCTGCCGCGGCGGCAGCGGCAGCTGCTGCAGCAACAGCCTCGGCACCGGGTCGGAAGCGTGCCGGAACGCCCGCAGAGCAGGAGTTTGAGCTGGAGATGGAGGCTCGATCCGGTGCTGCGGCCAACGCGTCGTCTGCGCAGCAACAACTGATGTACCTGCGCAAAATCGCCGAGGCCAAGGAATTGGCACAGGGTTATCCGTTTCAGTCGTCGCGTGGGAAGCGCCAAAGCCTTCCCCATGTGGTGCCGCCTACCATTGGCATGGGTATGGCTATGAACATGCCGAATGTGGGTGGGAATGGTAGCTTTGCCCCTCGTGGGGCCGTTTACCTTGGTCGACGCAGGAGCGATCAGCTCCTTACCGATTTTAACATCGGCAGCAAAGCGCCAACAATCAGCCAGTTGGAAGAATTCATGTCGTCCTCAGCTACGTCGGGGTCGCAGCAGACAATATTCGCCTCAAGCCTCAAGAATGACGCCTCGGTGGTGCTCCCTGTTTCTTCCAACTCGCTTGCCCAAGATACATATCAATTACAACAACAACAGCGGCAGCAGCAATTACGACAGCAGATGAATCGACAGCAGCATATCTTCGCAGGCTCTGGATATGGGTCGCTTGGCGTCAAGCCCGAGTCCGGCAATGAATGGTCCGCATCTGTCAAGCCTGAAGTCTGCAGTGGATGGCCGTCCTGTATCAATGCAAACCCATCCTCAACTAGTAATACCAGTGCTTCCTACCCGCCTCAGCAGAATCACTCGATGATGACACCGTTCAAGTTTGGAGACCCAAATGCGCCGTACCAAGGCGGCGTAAGCTCGTTGAATTACTCTCGTGCATCGTCGGACGGCGAACAGAAGCTTCACCAACGTCCACCGATGTCTCATCCCCAGCCATACCAGTCGCAGCAACAACGGGTGCCGTACCAGCAGCAGGAGTCAGATCAACATGAAGAGGCCAGGGATTATATCGATGTACTGCTCGAAAGCGCAGGGCTGGACGACAATCTGCCTCCTCAGACTTCCACGACACTCTCGTCGGAATCGTGGAATGAACCAAGCTACAGTCACTCGCAACAGGGGCACAGTGGGTCAGGGTCGGAAGGGTCTTACCCTTTCCTGCAGCCACAGCAGCAAGGTCAGTTATCCCCAATGGAAGGAATGCCTCACAACCCACGCTTTTAAAGCCCCCTCAGCGAGATATCATACGAACCAAAACATTCAAGCATCGAACCAATTCGGAGGGTCCGGCCAAGAACAAGTGCATCGACAAGAATGATGCCACTTTGGCAGCCAGCCCGCCTCCTGTATATGTATGTACTCTTCATATTGCTGTGTGCGTGTACAGAGCTGACGTAGAGTAGCAAGCGTCTTCATCGCCAAGAACCCAACAAGACAAGTTCCCCACGTCAAGACTCCGATATCAGGCGGATAGTCTCCTGCTTTTGGTACGAGGAGAAAGACGTCGTAGTGTTAGAATTTCTCCAGTGTAAGTGTAGTGAAGTGCCTTTGACAAGACGAAGGGGATGACAGTAAAATGATAATAACAGCCAAGCAAGCGGTTTCTGGATAGTACTTGATGCATTAGTCCTTGACGCAGACGTCTTGTCTAGCTGGAGCACGCCTCAATGGAGCGAGATCTTTGCCTCGGCGAGCGCGTCCACAGTCCATTGAGGGTAGTCACGGTTCGGGAATTGCTGCAGCATGAAGGTGCGGACGAACGGTTCAAACTCTCCATCGAGAACAGACTGGCGCAGTCGACGCATGAGGTTCAACATGTACGTGACGTTGTGGTACGTGATGAGGTGTGCGCCGATGCTCCCCGTCGTCTCCTCTGCATCACCGAAAGTCTCCTCTTTCTTCAACAGCACTCGCAAGTATGCACGTGTGTATTTCTTGCACACAAAGCACTCGCACGTGTCGTCAATGGGTCGTTCGTCCTCCTCGCACTTGGCGCTCTTCAGCTTCAAAAGCCCCGACGGCACAATAGCCGTGCCAAACCGCGCCGTGCGAGTCGGGTACACGCAGTCAAACATATCCACGCCCAGAGCAGAGCACACGACGAGATCCAGCGGGTAGCCAACCCCCATCAAATACCGAGGCTTGTTCTCCGGCAGTTGAGCCGTGCAGCGCGCCACCACTTTCCAGAACGCCTCCTTGGATTCACCTCCGGCCAATCCGCCGATCGCATATCCAGGCAGGTCGCGCTTGATGAGTTCACTCAGACATTGGTCTCGTAGCCCCCCTTCACTCACATCCAGTCCACCCTGCACAATACCAAAGAGATTCTGCTTGTCCGGGTGGGCATGCGCTTCGATGCAGCGGTCCAGCCACCGCACCGTGCGTCCACACGCCTCCTTAAACCGTTCGTCGTCATCGGCCAAGCTCGAGACGACATCGTCCAGCGCCATGATGATATCCGCTCCAATGCGGTTCTGGTGGGCGATCGACGCCTCCGGGGTCAACACCATCGTGGAGCCGTCCACGAAGCTCTCGAACTGCACGCCGTGCTCCGACACCTCACAGAGTTTCGAGAGACTCACCATCTGGAACCCCCCCGAGTCGGTCAGCAGGTTGCGGGGCCACTGCATAAACTCGTGCAGTTTGCCGGGCAATTGCGCCAACACGTCCGTGCCCGGACGCAGCGCTAAGTGGTAGGTATTGGCCAGGAAGATCTGGCAGTCCACGTCCTGCATCTGTGCGGTGGTCAGTCCCTTGATGGCGCCTTGCGTCCCCACGGGCATAAACACCGGCGTGCGGACTTGTCCATGGGGCAACGTGAGCGTCGCAGCGCGCGCTCGATGGTGTTTCGCCAGCACCTCGAAGGTCAAAGCGCTCGGCATCTTCATCTAGAATAGCAAATGTGCTAGAAACATGACGTGAGGCATAACTGGCCCAGGGACGTCGAAACGAGCGGGGGACGACGGTTGTTTTGATATTTGCAGGTTTTAATGATGAACTTGGCGCATGCGGAGGCCGACGATGGCAAAGCTGCCACAAGACGGCAAAAAAGTTCATTTGGAAGTGACTACTTTTTGCTGTCGGAAATGGTCGCTGAGCCTGTTGGAGGACGTCGTTTTCCTACACTTTTTCAATATATAGGAAACAAGGCGACCTGCAGCCTCTCAACCTCCGCATGAGGGCAAGTAGAAGGAGCACAGGATCGAAGGGGAGAGTTTACTCCTCCTTGAAGTACTGCACGCCCTGGAACGTGCCCTCCTCGCGCTGCTCGTCCCAACGCTCCACCTGTTGGTGAATGGACGTAAATAATATGATCAGTGATTGGTGGCCAATGCAAAATACTCAGTTGTTGCTGTACGTACCCAGGAGCTGGGGCACAGCGAGGCGGCGAACTGGTGGTACTTCTTGCACGAGTCCTCTTCGCCGTCGTTGTTCTTGAGGCACAGGACGTACTCGTTGTAGCGCGTCCAGCAGTGCTGCGCCTGGTTCGTGTTGGGGAAACGCGGGTCCAGCGGCGTGGTCTTGAGCTTGGCTTCGGCGGGCATGGTGACGGCGTAGGAGAGAGCTCGGAGGGATTTCTGGCACTGAACGGGCGGACGAGGGCCGCAGGAACGAGGGGTGGTGCGAGACCACCGGGCTCCTTGTTTTTGTGACCAAGGCGAGGTTTCTGCCAATGGGAAGGCGATGAACGCTATTTATGGACCAATCCCCGGACCACTGCGGAATTAAAGCCAATCACAGGAGACGCATTTCCATGCAAGCGGGGTTTTCCAAATATTGAGGAGCGGAGAAGGTCGCACCTAATGGGGTGTATGTGTTCTCCCATACATGGGTCATCAAGGCGCTCTACCACGGCCTGAAAGATTGGGACAATGTGTGTCACACTAATATTGCAACGCTGTTGACTTCAACTCGCAACGGACGAAGCACATCAAGTGGCGGTTGTATTTGCTACAGCAACTGCCTTTTTCTTCTTCACGCTACACATCTTGCCGTGGGCTACATCGTTTGTTGCCCATCGTCTACGTCGCTTGCACGCTTTGTTGCCTTACTTACTCTTCGCCTTGTTGGCGGCGTCGGATTTGGTCTCCTTTGACGGCGTCTTGCTTTCCTCTTTTTCCACCGGCTTGACCGACGCATCATCCACGGCAACAGTAGCAGACTCCTTTGTAACAGCATCAGCATCCGTCGCACTAGACTCGTAGCCAAAGTAGCCCGGGTACCCGTAGCCGTAGCCGAAGTTGCCCGGGTAGCCGTATCCGTAGCCGTAGGTCGAGTACGAGTCCGGGTAGTAGCCGAAGCCTCCGCCGTACGACGAGTAGTCCGGGTAGCCGTATCCATAGTCGTATCCTCCGTAGCCCTTGCCGTAGTCGTAGACGTCCTTGTCATAGCTGTAGTAGTCGTCGCCATAGCTGTAGTCGTCGTGGCCGTAGTCGTCGTGGCCGTAGTCGTCGTAGTCGTTGCCGTAGCTTTTGTAGCCGTAGCTGTAGCCTCCACCGTAGCCCTTGCAGTCATAGTCGTCGTGACCGTATCCGTAGCCCTTGCCGTACTCGTCGTAGTCCTTCTTGCCGTAGTCCTTGCGATCGTAGTCGTCATGCTTGCGATCGTGGTCGTGGTCGTCATGCTTGCGATCGTGGTCGTGGTCGTCATGCTTGCGACCATAGTCGTAGTCGGACGACTCGGTGGCGGCCTTGTCCTCGGCGAGGCGGCGACGGTAGTGCTTGTCGTGGCGGTGCTTCTTCGGGTGTCCGTAATAGCCCTTGCCGGAGCCCAGGTTGCGGCGCGGCGCGACTCCGCGTGCTGGACCAGCGTCGGTCGCGTGCAGGATTGAGGCGGCGACGCACAGCCCGAGCATGAGAAGAAGCTTGGAGTGCATGTTGGAGGCGAGGGAGGAACTTGGATTGGTCGACTAGCTGGTTGGTTGACTGCCGAGTGCGGAGGAGAAAGCGAAATGGAAAGTGAGAGAGCGAGGAGTGCCCAAACAAATCTGCTGCGCAGTGGACTTTGGTGTTGTTGGTGGGCGTGGCTGCGAGATCTACGTAAGATGGCAACCAGGCTCGAGAGTCCATTGCAGTCATCGGATGCAGCCTCTGGTGGATGTTGGATCCATCGATTGAGAGTCTCTTGCCTGTCAATTTGAAAGACGAGAGAGTCTTGGTGGAGAAACAAGTGGTCGGACATTTTATGGCTGCGTGGGCTTCGACCCACAAGACGAGCTTCAGTTGAATGGAGAGAAGTACTATTCGTGCATGAAAAATGTTGATAAGTTTTAGTCAAAAGGTGGTTGTAACTAATAGCCACAGCACTCGTTCACGACATGGTGTGTACTGCGATAGATGCCAAACTCGAGGAACTGTCGTCGCCGGCAGCTTCTAGCTTCCCTTGTGCCAGAAAAAGCTCGCAGTGCTTCGAATGATATACCACTGGTACAGGAATCACCTGTTGTAAGCTGTTATAATCAATCTGGCGAGTGCTGATAATTTTATGATCTACCAGAAGACCGACTACGATGCACCAAGTGTGCTAGAGCTGCAGCGGAATCAAACACCAGACAACGCGAGTACTTTCTCACTTGTACAGAATGTATATCGCGTACAAGTTCGACCAAGGCAAGATATTTCTCAAGCACTGAATAGAGAAATTCGGCATGTGCAGGAGAAATGGTTTTTCCATGAGCAAAAGCGATTCGACCCCGGCAAACCATGAAACCAGGAAGCAGAAACTGAAAGCAAATACTTCAGTAGCAAAAGACTAGAAGTCTGAGCTTTTTCTGGCACAAGGGAAGCTAGAAGCTGCCGGCGCCGACATTTCCTCGAGTTTGTCATCTATCGCAGTACACACCATGTCGTGAACGAGTGCTGTGGCTATTAGTTACAACCACCTTTTGACTAAAACTTATCAACATTTTTCATGCACGAATAGTACTTCTCTCCATTCAACTGAAGCTCGTCTTGTGGGTCGAAGCCCACGCAGCCATAAAATGTCCGACCACTTGTTTCTCCATCAAGACTCTCTCGTCTTTCAAATTGACAGGCAAGAGACTCTCAATCGATGGATCCAACATCCACCAGAGGCTGCATCCGATGACTGCAATGGACTCTCGAGCCTGGTTGCCATCTTACGTAGATCTCGCAGCCACGCCCACCAGAAACACCAAAGTCCACTGCGCAGCAGATTTGTTTGGGCACTCCTCGCTCTCTCACTTTCCATTTCGCTTTCTCCTCCGCACTCGGCAGTCAACCAACCAGCTAGTCGACCAATCCAAGTTCCTCCCTCGCCTCCAACATGCACTCCAAGCTTCTTCTTATGCTCGGGCTGTGCGTCGCCGCCTCAATCCTGCACGCGACCGACGCTGGTCCAGCACGCGGAGTCGCGCCGCGCCGCAACCTGGGCTCCGGCAAGGGCTATTACGGACACCCGAAGAAGCACCGCCACGACAAGCACTACCGTCGCCGCCTCGCCGAGGACAAGGCCGCCACCGAGTCGTCCGACTACGACTATGGTCGCAAGCATGACGACCACGACCACGATCGCAAGCATGATGACCACGATCGCAAGCATGACGACCACGATCGCAAGCATGACGACTACGATCGCAAGGACTACGGCAAGAAGGACTACGACGAGTACGGCAAGGGCTACGGATACGGTCACGACGACTATGACTGCAAGGGCTACGGTGGAGGCTACAGCTACGGCTACAAAAGCTACGGCAACGACTACGACGACTACGGCCACGATGACTACGGCCACGACGACTACAGCCATGGCGACGACTACTACAGCTATGGCAAGGACGTCTACGACTACGGCAAGGGCTACGGAGGATACGACTATGGATACGGCTACCCGGACTACTCGTCGTACGGCGGAGGCTTCGGCTACTACCCGGACTCGTACTCGACCTACGGCTACTCGTCGTACGGCTACCCGGGCAACTTCGGCTACGGCTACGGGTACCCGGGCTACTTTGGCTACGAGTCTAGTGCGACGGATGCTGATGCTGTTACAAAGGAGTCTGCTACTGTTGCCGTGGATGATGCGTCGGTCAAGCCGGTGGAAAAAGAGGAAAGCAAGACGCCGTCAAAGGAGACCAAATCCGACGCCGCCAACAAGGCGAAGAGTAAGTAAGGCAACCAAGCGTGCAAGCGACGTAGACGATGGGCAACAAACGATGTAGCCCACGGCAAGATGTGTAGCGTGAAGAAGAAAAAGGCAGTTGCTGTAGCAAATACATCCGCCACTTGATGTTTTTTTCCAAAGTGTTTTAAGCTACGGTAAGTACAAACTTGCCGTTGGAATTCCGGCTTCAAACGGCGCGTTCTTATTGGTCCGCGCGAAATAAAGTCAGAAAGCCCCTCCATCTGAGTTTGTCGTTTTCCTGCATTCGTTGCTTGCTCTCTTCTCCTGAGCCCCCCTCTTCGTTCTCCTAATGAGCGCCGTGGACGACGTGGCGGCGCGCATCCGCCGTCTGGACGAGACGCGCGCCACTAAAACGCAGCAGCTTCGTCTCCTGCAGCACGAAGTCCGCTACAATGCTGTTACAGGCGTGGACGAGCGTCTGGACTCGGGTCAAAGCGTGGCACAACTCGAGCTCAGGGTGGAGGGCGGTCGAAACATGCTCTTCAAGGCGGGTTTCCTCTCGGGCCAGCAGACGTACGTACGCGTGACCGTGGAGGTGAACACCCTAGGAGAACAGTTGAAGAACAGTACAGTTATGGAGCAGAAAATGACCACCAAGAGACCGGTGGACTACGCGCCGAAATGGAGCGAAGCGCTGCTGTTTCAAGGTCTCCCAGCTGCTGTGGGGACGCTGAGACTGGATGTGATGCAAGAGGAGAGAATCGGCGCCGACGAGGTGGTCGGGACGGTAATTTTGCCATTGGCTACGCTACAGGACCAGAGAAAGAGGGAGAAGTGGCAGGTGCTCAAGAAACACGACAAGGACACGATCAGCGAAATCCTTTTTAGCTGCAGATTCCAGAGATCTCCGGTAGAGAGCTGATGATTTTTTTAAAACTGTGTTTAGGCAGCTGATCTTATTTCTGTTTGGTGCAGATTTCGGCGTTGGAGCTTGAGTTGGAGTTGTTGCAGAATCAAGCGAACGAGCTGCATTTGTTTGTTGGGCGC
Source organism: Phytophthora ramorum (assembly GCF_020800215.1). Taxonomy (NCBI): domain Eukaryota; phylum Oomycota; class Peronosporomycetes; order Peronosporales; family Peronosporaceae; genus Phytophthora; species Phytophthora ramorum. The sequence continues at coordinate 141,154 of NW_027150660.1, read as the reverse complement.
CATCAGAATTTGGTGTCGTTGCCGATGCCGGAGCCGAGAAATTTGATGATGGCTCCTAAACCGTTGGAAGGAAAGGAGGTGGTGCCGGAAGAGACGCCGGAGCGAACGCCGTCAACTAGATTCTTGGCCGTGGCATCGTTCCCGCCTGCTATGCGCAAACGAGAAGTTGAGAACGACAGTACGTGCGTGAATGGGGGGATGCACGAAGCTCCGAGAGTGAAGAGACAGCGTGTGGTAGATACGGACAAGCAGGTGAACTCGCTGTCGGATCGAATCGCGAATTGGTTGCTACCAAACGCAGTACCAGCAGCACCGACACCTGCAACGAAAGTGGAGAGTTCTCCTCAGAGTGGAGCGTTCGCAGGCGAGAACGCTGGGATGGCTTCCAGTCAGTTCTTCCCGTTTAAGCAACGACATGCCGCTCCAGGCCCTCGACGACAAAGGCGAACTGGTCGATCAGTTACCCCACAAAAAACGCCGTCGGCGCTGCAAGCAATTGAAAAGTGGCTTTTCTCGGATAAGGACGGCAACCCTCGTGACCTGCCATTCGGACGCCAAGCACCGTCATATTAACTGTGCCTTGTACCAATCACCACCACCAAATAGACGTTTGATTCCAGGACGAGCTAATGAATGCATGCAATGCACTCTGTAATTTATGTCTTCAAGCCCCAGTGACTCAAGCGCAAATTAAGCTACAGTGTTGAGGTTGTCCATGTCATTTTTAAGTTGTTTCTACCGATCTACTTGAAAATCCTCGTTTACTTTTTTTTTAAAAAGCGGCGGCCACGACTCGTGACAACCAAGAGAATGCCAGCAGCAACCGTTTCGGGCGGCACCTGCTCCGTTGGCTCAGTTCCTCTTAATTTTAATTGCAGCGTTGGTACCGGAATTCGCCCCATACTCATGTAGGTGTAGTGTTTCCCGGGTAGAAGTACCGATCTGTAAACACACGACGATGCGGGAGCCACCCCGCACGGAACTAAGCCGAGTGTATTGATGGATTGGTAGCTAGATGGAAAGTTGAGAAGTGAGGTCCGGGTCTGATGCTAACCAGCCCTTCGCTCTGGTCTACTTCGGTCAGCTTGATCCAAGGGCGTCCCCATGGAGCTGACGAAGTAAGAGCCGGAATGTAGTGGACAGAGTCCTGGATGCAACATGCACTTCGACATACTAAGTTCCTCATGTAGGCCGGATCTGGCACTGACAGCCAGACCGGTTAAAATATGGCGACCCATTGCCTGAGGCTGGCGACCGTCAGACACATCTGGGTCATCTGTGATCACATGCTGGGATAGCTTGTCCGCAGGCGTGGTGACACCAAGATGAAATATCTGGCATCCACTACAGTAGGACTTCCAAAGCATTTTTTGTTTGTGAGGTCGAGCGCGTATCATTCCAAAAGATTCTTGTTGGCGTACGCTCCTTATCCAGATATAAATTGCTCTGACCACGTTTATTTAAGGGTGTCTTTGCCATCAACTTTTTTATTCTTTCGTTGTCCAGTACTGTTAGACGAAGAGTGTATTGGAGTGCATTACTGAAGAATAGCGCGGAGGAGATTCCTACGCAACTCCTTTAAACCGGTTAATGAAGGTGGTATACTGAGCGAACAGGGTACCGTAGTGTGCGCCCACACCTGCGAGGCTACTCGTGATCCTTTTGCCTGTGAGGCCAAGCGCATACCACTCCAAAAACGTCGCCTCGGCGTGCTTTTCGTTCGTCAGCATCTTGTCCAAATTCGACTCGGTGAAAACCTTCTCCAGATAGGATTTTTTCTGGGCACTTATTTGCTTGAACGCTTTCTTCACCGCTTTGTCCAGTGCTTTCACATCAACCACGTGCTGCAAGGAGGATTTTCCCGCGTTGAGCTTTAGAATGACGTCGTCAAGCGAGGCACTGATTGCTCTGTCCTCATCTTCGGCCTCGGTCCGCTTATATCCTCGCAACGATCGATTGTCAGCAAGGACACGGCCCTCGGCGTCGATCTTGCCCACCGTTGCCATCTTAGAGATCTTGGTCTGGTCTACTGAAGCAGCATCACAGTTGGAAAGGACTACAAACGCAACCGCTAAAGAAACGACGCTTAGACGCATGGCTGCTTGGAGTTGTTGAGGGGGGGAGTACTTGAGTCCTTGAGAGCGAGATGCGAAATGAACTCCATGTACCGGAACATGCGGAAGCCCGCGAACAGCAAAGCCAGATTGGATCTACAGATGTGCTGTGCCTCTGCAGTAGAAAGTCTCAAGGCCACCTGCTGGTGGCCTAGAGACTTGTACAATGCACTCACTATGCATTGCTGTCGTCGTAAGCTGCGATGGGAGATTAAACAAAAAGTAACAGGGAAATGATAGGTTTCGTATTTATTTAGAATTTAAGCGATATGTTCTTTATACAGTATTATTCGTTATATTTTGACAAAATCGTACAAGTAAAAACTGCGCGCGAATCGCCCGAGAGTGGTGAGCAACGTATCAATGACCGTCATAAGTCCGAGTGTACCGTTCTAAACGGCGAGGTCTTAATTGCAATGCCTCCTCTCAATAATAAAATGCTGTCAGAGGGGAAATATGCAGTGGGTTTGGAATCAGAAGGTCGTCGTGGTTTGGATATTCAACTGCTTAACGGTAATACTAGTATAACAGATTAATAACTGCCATAGAGTTATTGGTCTGTTACTGTACCATATGTACAGCAGATTATATCCAGTCTTGGTATTCCCGGTACTAGCACGTGTACAGCAGATCAATGACAATATCCTAGTACTGTATATGTTCAGTACAACAGATCAATACTAGTATACTATACTGTCGACACTGTCTACAGTATTGTTTACTATTACAGTAGTACTAGTATAATAGACACGAAGTCCCCACATCTCATTTATCATCCCAGTTGTTTAGAGATAAGCGCGTGTGATGGAGGTGCAAGATGGGAATGCTCGTGTCGTTTGCTGGAATGGCGTTATTAGTGCACCATCGATATACGACAGCACGACACCTAGAGCACCCTACCTTAATAATTGGCACTACCGGTAGTGCGCAGTGCGACACCGTGTAGGAGTGACACACCTTCCGGATCGCCAGGGCCGTCTTTTATAATACTGGTTGATGTGGAGCGGATGTCATAAGAACAAATGTTTGCAAAAAAAAACTCACAAAAACTTGTAAACATTTTCGTATTCACTTGTTAGAATGGTGAAGAGTGTGCAAAACAAAAGCCCCCCCCCCCCCCCCCCCCCCACCATCTGTGGCATACCTATGGTTGCGGCAAGACCATGTTGGCTAATCGGTACATCCATGATATCGAAGGTGGGTCCAGCCCCGGCTCACCTGCGAGCCGCATATTGCATTCGCAAGGAGATTCTGTCTATATCGTGAACTATCGAAGCGTAGGGACGCTGGAAGGCGGCTCGTTTCGTGCTACACGAGTACAGCAGTCGATATTTTTTCTCTGCGTATGATACATATTGATATCAAGGAAATCATGATGAAATTTGAAAACAGACACAACGCTGGTATTGATTTGAAAGGGTAACACATGTAGACAGACCAGGTGCGTAATCCAGAAAATAGTACAAACACACGCCAATCACTGGGATAGCACACAGAGTTGGTGGGAAACGTGGTTGACCATAACCGCGGTCCTACCAACCTAACACCGTCCCGGAGCGCGGTCACGGCGAAGCAGGGGTAGAGGATTCCCCGCCGAAGCCGAAAGCATGAGGACGATATGTGAGATAGGAGGCTCTATCTCCATATCATGTACGAAACGAATAGCGGAGAGAAACGAAGCGCTGCTCGGTAATTAATTACCTCTATTCCTCGAATATGCCTTAATGCGACGGTGGTAAGGTCAAAGCCATACAGTAGTCAAATCAAGTGATTTGCTGTATGAAAACACTGTACATACGTATGTTTACCATGTGCTGTCTGGAATTGAACACAACCCAAGATAAACTACCCGGCTCCAACATGCCTCCAACGTAAAAGGGCGATCCGTCTATCCTTTTGTGACAGGATTCCTATCAGCTACAGAGTTCGCCCTCCCTTCTAGCATCGGTATCAGTGTCGTGGCTTCGAAAGGATATGGACTGAAGAAGTTTTCATATTTCTAATCTGTTGATGGCATCTAGCGTGCCATATTCGTCTGCGGTTGCTTGAGTGGCACCTATGCAGTGCCATCAACAGTTACGTCGATGCGGTCTCCTCCGACTTGCGGATTTCAAATCGGGGCCTACTACCTATGGGATATAATGATATAATTGACTTACAGGCTATTAACTTGAACGCGGTGTTTGCAGTGAGGGCGAAATCTGTTCGAAAAATTGAGGTTATCGGCGTACCGGGACATGTACCGGTAATGCACGGCCTCGGCAGTTTCGGATCATGATTACCGCCGGAAATAGGTCTCAAATTGGGAGGGAAACACGAGACTCTCAATTTCGAGGACGGGTGCCATGCCATGGCACTCAAATCCTATGTACGCCAAAACAAGAGCGATTAAGGTATTTGCTGGGTCATTACCAAGCTGTAGTCGCTCATATCGTCAGCTATCATTCAGCCTCACGCATGGTAACCAGATGCTCTTGCACAGATCAGTTCGAAGCGCTGCGATGGCTCAGGAACACACAATTTCTCCACCAGCTCCCACTGCGGGTCGTTCACACCTTACCTTCGGCTGAGGCAAACATTCTTGCGAGTCACGTGAAACTTCTGTCGCCACCGCCTCCACCATACACATACCGAACGAGTACAGGTCCGAGGTACCACGGGTGTGTCCTTCTGGGTCACCTTCCATCGAATGGCATCTTCTTCTCCGCTCCGCTCAATGGTCAAAAAGCTCGGCCCGAAATCTGTGAGCATGGCCTCACCGTCTTGGCTCACTAGGATCTGATTGCACTTCAGGCCATTGTTGTGCACGATATGTTTCTCGTGTAGGAAGTGTGAATATCTTCTTCACATGCACAGAAGAAATAGTCGAGTAGTTTGCCGTTCGTGGCCTCCTCACACACGAAGAAATAGGTTAAGTCTTTATTACAGGCGCCGACGAACAGCACGGACCAGGTTTTTGCCAAACGCAGCTTCTCGGTGGAACGGTCTTGATTAAGACGCGTGTGCTGAGCCACCATCCTCGGTACACTTTGCCGAACGATCCAGCAGAAAATCTGGCCTTTGCGAGCTTCTCGACTCGGGATAAACCAGTCTGGTGGATTGCGTGTAGCAAGGAGGTTGCCGAAGAAGACGTTTCTGCTTTTGAGTGTTTGGCTTCGTGCTATTTGAGTGCTTTTCTGGTCTCGCAACGATAATGTCGATATGACCACGTTCCGAAGCAATGACGAGTGGCATCCATCCAACTACATTCACCACGTTTGGATCGGCTTCGCGCTCCAGCAGTAAACGAGCTGAGTCTAGTTTACCGCGAATGGCAGCTTGATACAGAGGTGTTCGCCGTCGTCGCCGTGATTGTTAATCTAAGCGCCACTGGATACCAACCGTTTTGCAATCTCGATATGCTCAGCACCCACCGCATATTGAAGAGATGAGTAGTTGTTGCTACCAGCCGCGTTGACCTCGGCTCTATGATCCAACAACAATTGAGCGCACTCTGCGTTTTCCGTGAGCGCAGCGAAGTGCGATGTGGTGTTCTCATTATCTGCTTTTGCGTTTACAGCAGCGTCAACCTTCTACAAGAAGTTTCAGGAGCTCCATATTCTCATTCTTGTTTGTCAACATCAACGCGGTACACCCAGTCGAATCTAACAAATTTACGTCGGTGCCATGCCTTATAAGCGCGCGGGCTACATAGCTATGACCAAACACCGTTACCATTAAGAGAGCCATTGCTTCATCATTGGTTGTTGTGACGCAATGTCAATGACAGTCCCACGCTGCAATAGAATGTCTACAACAGCAGCGTGTCCAAAGTGCGCAGCATAATTGAGAGCAGTACAACCCTCGCCACCTGTCTTTTGAATTGAGGCTCCATTATCAAGTAGGAGTTCCTCGACGCCCGCGTGACTAAAGTCAGCAGCCATTATGAAAGCTGACACCTCGTCTTTCTTCGCCTTGCGGAGGTCAGATCCATTGTTCGAGTAATAGTTGAGCAATACCAGTGTAGCCATTTCCGCAACGCACAGGAGCGCCGTAAACCCCTTTCGTTTTGCTTGCGCTGTCGACGTCGGCCGCCTTCTCCAAGAATTGCACAGCGTCGATGTAACCTTCATACGCTGCATACATCATAGGTGTATCTTCTTCTCCCTCCGCCTTGTTGAAATCTGCTGCATTCTCCAGCAGTAATTGTGTCATATAGAAGTTGCTGGAGAAAGCAGCTCAAGTCATGGCCGTGTATCCGACCTCGTCCGGCTTGCTAACGTTAGCTCCTTTCTCTAACAAAACCTTCACGAACTCCAACTGGCCGAGATGAGCAGCCATGCCGAGAACTACGAGCCCGCTTTACTTCGTCTTCATGATGTCGACTTCATGGCCCAACAGGAGCTGGGCAATATCAACGAAGCATAATACAAGAGCGCCGTGAACCCTTCGGTTTGACTTTCACTGTCAACATTAACCCTCTTCTCCAGCACGAACTTCCGACATCGATCTGGTCTTCGTACATCAGCGGCTTTTCTCCCTCCGCCTTGTCAACTTCGGCCCCCTTCTCCAGCAGCAGCTCGACAACATCAAGGAATCCGGACACAGCGGCATGAGTCAGTGTTGTGTAGTCTTCTCCGTCCGTTTTGTAGATATCGGGTCCAATGGCGAGTCTCCGTCTTCATTGCTCCTGTTCATGCCCGCGTTTTCAATTAGAAAGGCAACGACTTGGATATTACAGTTGTTTTTCCTCCAGTACTTGATGCTGCCGCAGCAGCCACCTGACTCCGACTGCTGAGTCCAGCTCGACATTCCGAAGTAGCCTTGCAGCAAGCCTTGTGGTCTTATTATTTTGCTGTTCAAGAACAAACTCATGGTAAGGAAATGTTGCTAATGTAGTTCTTCGATTCGGCCGCTTCACTGACCCACGTAGCCCTCCAACGTCGATCGAGCGCGGAACGAGCACCCTCCCGGCCGATACGCCTGCGCGTGGGAAGCCATCTGCGCAATAGTGCAGGGTGCGCACACGAAGGCGCTTGCCACATCCAGCGCAGAATTTCCCGGGATGTCGAACAGCACGCGCATCTTAGTCCGCAGTCGGGAGACGGCAAACGCTGCAGCTACCGCAGCTGCCACACACAGGAGGTTGACGACTGCATTATCTGCCACAACCGTCAGCAGCACTAGCAGATACAGCGCCGCGTAGACCTGAAGCGCCAGCGAGTAGCGCATCACTCCCAGCCGAGCCGTGATCTGTGCCACGGAGACTCCGGGGCATGCGACGGCCATGAGACCGTTGGGGACGCAGTCAGTGAAGCAGCTGAGAAACCCGACGGACCAGCGGCCGAGCATGAGTCCGTTGCGGTCGGCGGCGTCATTGCCGCCTTCCAGCTTGTTGGTGTACGCAGAGACGAACTCGTCCTTGGACGTTGAGAGCTCGAACATGGTGCTGAGGCCTTGGGAGAGTCGGCGAGTGAGTTCGTACTTTGTCGAACGGCAGAGTAACCCAAAATCCTACCGATGGTAATGGTAAATGGTAATCCCTCGGGTCGGCCTCCTTTGCCTTCATTCGGCCTCCGTTGCCTTCATTTCGATGCTGTTGGCCCCAGGACGACATTTTCGTCACGGGGTTTACCGACCTCAGGTCGAAACCTGCGGCCTGGATGAGCCCATGTTTTCGTGTTTTGCTGGTAACCCCAGAATACCGGGCTTTCTACTTTGATGTGTCATAAGACGAGGGGATCCTGCGTCATAAGATCGCTGCCGGTGGTGGCGTTGCCGAGCGCCTAGTGAATCCGTCGCCACCACCAGAACGTTTCTGGCAGAAACTCACGAGAAGCTCTCACCACCAGAAACCGTCACGCTCCATGCTCGTCGAAACTTAGAAAAAGACATTGCATTGATAAATAGCGCGTTGCAATTGCTACCCCCTTCCTCTCTTGATCATGCTAGTACCCTCCACTGCCCCCTCGACAGTGCGGGGTCTGCGCGAGTTCTGGCCGCGTGATGCACCCGTCCCTCATCGCGTGGTTCTCTATTGATTGTATGGGGAAGCAGTCTATTCCTCCTCCTCTTCGTCATCCTCCGAAATAGCGTTGAGCCCCGTGGACGACGTGCTGGACGGGGAGCTGGCGATCTCGGCCGCAACTCCCGTGAACGAGCGCCGCATGTACGAAAGCTCCTGCAGTGGGCAAAAGGGTCCGTTAGTGTGTGTAGCTAGTGGAATGATACACAGTTGCAGCTTCGTACCTCGAGGATGAGCTGGGCCATCTCGTCGTCGGCGTCGAGCGACATGAAGGAGCTGAGCTGCAGCTGGGCGTTGGAGCTGGTGGTTCTGGTGCTCTCCATGGTGTGAAGTCTGGTACAACGTGAAGGCGTGGCAGACGTAGGGCTAATTGGGAAATGTACCAACTCGGGAAGAAAGGGAAGGAAACGGCCCGCCCCAGAGGGAAAACATGTCCACTCGTTGCCGAGTAAGCAAAAGACACTCGAAAAGTGAGGGTTCAACGCTAAGTACGAAGCGAGACATGACACGTGCGGCCCGCGCTCCGAACGCTTTATGGCCAATGCGAGGCGCGTATTCGAGTTTTGGCGAATGACAGCTGCTTCGGAAGGCGCATTTTGACCAATGCGCGCGGAGTACGAGCCTCCGCGTCACAGATTTGGGCGAGCTGCTTGGGGGAAAGACACGATACGTCATTTTGGGCGAAGAAGAGGCGACGGCACTGGGCTTGTGACGCCGCCACTGACGTCGCCCCCCAGTTGAAGTTTGCCCCCGCGGCTACTGAATCCCATCTCGCGGCTGCCTCCACCACTGGCTCGGGCTGCTCTGTGCCTAGGGGCAAGACCTCCTCGCGCTGCTGCCTGTTTTGCGCTTTTGCGGCGCTAACTTGCAGTGAGGCCAAATTGGGCCGCACATGCGATGTGACGCTTGAAGTGCGCAAAGTTCAGAATCGATCTTGCGGTTTGTATAGTCCAGTTTTGGGCTGCTTTTCCGGATACATTGCCCGTAAAATGCTCTCCATAAAAATGGGCTTTAAAGTATCCCCGACGGATACGCTGGTGCACGAAATGCCAGCATCGCTCTATCAACTGGCATTTGTATTTGCTACATCTAGCTCTCCTTCGTTTCCATTGGCTTGACCGACGCATCATCCACGGCAACAGTAGCAGACTCCTTTGTAACAGCATCAGCATCCGTCGCAGTAGACTCGTAGCCAAAGTAGCCCGGGTACCCGTAGCCGTAGCCGAAGTTGCCCGGGTAGCCGTAGCCGTAGCCGTAGGTCGAGTACGAGTCCGAGTAATAGCCGAAGCCTCCGCCGTACGACGAGTAGTCCGGGTAGCCGTATCCATAGTCGTAGACGTCCTTGCCATAGCTGTAGTCGTCGTGGCCGAAGTCGTCGTAGTCACCACCGTAGCCCTTGTAGTCATAGTCATCGTATCCGTAGCCTCGTCGTAGTCCTTCCGACTCGGTAGCGGCCTTGTCCTCGGCGAGGCGGCGACGGTAGTGCTTGTCGTGGCGGTGCTACGGGTGTCCGTAGTAGTCCTGGCCAGAGTCCAGGTTGCTGGACCGGCCTCGGTCGCGTGCAGGATCGAGGCGGCGGCACACAGGCAGCACACGATGAGAAACTTGGACTGCATGGTAAAAGCGAGCAGCTCTAGCTGATTCGATGGTTTGTCGGTAGCTGGCAGTCCCGACGAGTAGGCGAAATGAAAAGTAAGAGAGTGAGGGTGGCTGGGACTGAAGAGAAATCTTAATGAAAGCGTTTCCTCGTTGATCACTTGCAGTCTTTCGCGGGGCCAATGCCGGATTCATCGTTTGAAAGGCGAGAGAACCTTGTGGATGGTTATGTCACTCGCTCAACATCGAGAGTGGGCCCTACTAATACTTCAATCACTCTGCTTTGGTATTTTGGTTATGGAATGCCATTTTGCCAAGATTTGTTTCTGTACTCCTTTTGGGGACGTATTTTGGGCACCCTGGCTTCGGGCACAATCATTTGGAAAGATTGTGCGAGAGGATAGGGGTAGCATCCGACTATGTCCGATTTACCTGCGACGTGTGCCAAACGTCGCCATCCTTGCCATCAACATCTACGCAAAGCTGCCAACCAAGACGAAAGTAAAAGACGGCAACGTGTGCATTCGTAACAGCATCCATCTCTCCGAGACCTACCGGTCGGAGGAGGCTGTCAAACTTTACATGCATTATACCGCTCCGTACTGGGCGTTGGGCATCCGTCGCTCGCAAGCTCACATGATGCTGGCCACCTCCGTCGTCTCCTCGACCATCGCCACGCTCTCCATCTTGAGGGCAGTCTCCTCCCCTTTCGTCATGATCGGGTACGAGGCGTCCGTGGCGATGCCGCACTGGTTGTCCTTGTTGCGGCTCATCATGATGTAGCCCTTCATGCCCCAGGAGTCGCCCCACGAGTTCTTGACGAGCCAAAAGTCCTTCTTCTTGTAGACTCCATAGCCGGCCGCCGCCACGCCGTGGTCCAGCGCATCGGGCGCGTTGCCACACAGCGGCCAGCTGTACACGCCGTGGCGGTACAGCTGGAACGTGAAGCTGCTCGCGTCGATCGCCACCGCCTGCACACCCTTGGTGGCAATGGCCGCTTGCAGTGCGCCTTCGTCACCCGACGTCACATTGGCGTACGCCGTAAAGTGGCCGATAGCCTTCTCGTCCTTGGCGTTGCACACGCCCTTGGACTCGGCCGTGTACTCGTAGTCCTTCTCCCGGTCGATCTTGCCTCCGTGGCGTTTGATAATCTCCTCGTAGCCCTCACTCATCTCCCCTCCATGGTTGCAGCTGTCGATCCCGTCCAGCGTGCAGTCCACAAGTTCCTGCTCGGAGAACGACTCGAGCGTGCCAGTACTCAGAGCGTAGGCGCACTCCATGGCTGCCACTGCCGAGAAGGCCCAGCACGAGCCACACTGTCCCTGGTTCTTCACGGGCGTCACGGTGTCATGCTCGCGCCAGTCCCAAATGTCCGGCAGGTCCTCCACGTTCTCCGGCTTGGAAAACGTCTCGGTAGCTTCGGACTCGCTCGCTCGGTAGCTCAGCAGCTGCTTGTACTCGGAATCCGTGAGGTCCGCGAGCTCGTTGAGCCCCAGCGTGAAGCTAAACTCCCCGCGCTCGTAGCCCTCGTTGTGCGCGTTGATGCGCTCCAAATTGGTCGCAAACGCCCGGAATTTGTGCTGCACCAGGTCCTGCTCGTTGCCAAAGTAGCGGTAGTCCTTCTGGAAGTCCAGCGCGTAGTCTACGAAGGCCCCCCACGTCTGCTGCTCGGAGGCAGTCAGGGACGGCGGCAAGTCGCTAGTCAGAGCGTTGGCGTGCGCAAACGCAGTCGCAGCAGCGAGGAACAACGGACCGAACACCTTCATCGTGGACACCTGATTCTCTCTTCTTCGGATTTGACAAGATCGGATTCTCCCCCTTGAAGTTTGACTTGGCATTTGTAAGTGAAGGGAGGTAGTGTGATAACCTGAATAGAGGGCGGGGCTGCTATTAGGCGAAGACCAAGTTGAAGTGAGCAGCGTTCACCTCAAAAGGACCAGGCGGCAAAGAGCCGAGGTAAGCTCCTGTCGCGGCAAAACGCGGGGTCTTCATGTGAATTTTGCGTAGGCAATGGAAGTGCGCTCGTTCATATAAGCTTATGCATGTTGTACACTTGACGTGAGTGTGGATGGCGATCGCCTGATGTCCTCCTTATTCATGAACATATCCTGGCAGGGTGTCGCGAGCTCGGAACATGCACTTGCCGGTGTGGTAGGCGTCGACGTGCGTGGCCATCTGAGCGATGGCACAGGGGCGACAGAAGACTACGAAAGCCGTGTCTTGGAAGGTAGTGCCGGGGATGGAAAAGAGCTCCCGCATTTTGGTACGGAGGCACGCGACGCTGGCGGTTGCGATGAGTTCGGCCAGTGCGCACAGTGATAGAAGAATGGGGTCGTCGGCCGCAGCAGCTACCAGTCCCAGGAGATAGAGCGCCGCGTACGTGCCGAGGATGATCGAGTAGTGCGCAAGTCTGATGCGAACAGTGATCTGAGCCACTGAGATCACGGGGCAACAGAACGCCAGCAAACCTGGCGGGTGAAGCAGCAGAAGTGAGTTAGGAGAGCTGCGATCACTTGGTGAAGTTGACACAGAGCTCGCTACCGTTGGGGATCATGTCGTCGCAGCAGTTGAAGAGACCATTGCTCCACCCGCCGACGGTGATGCCGTTGTGGTCGACGCCCTCGCCGAGTTCGAGCTTGTTCTGATAGACGAACGTGGTGGACGACTGCTGTTGGGACCTCATGGTACTCGGAGGACTGCTTCTCTTGTGACGCAGTGAATTTGAGTGTGAGCTGCCAAAAAGTGATCAAGAAGTAGACAGCAAAGTGGTCGTCGAAGAGGCTGGGCGGATGGAATTCGTCCGCATGTAGTTGTGTAGGAGGTCCACGCCGACACCGTATCTGCTGTGCTGTTCGACTATGAGTAAGAAGAGCTCGCATCATGACCGGGTACTTCAGCACCATCAGTACAACTTCGATACCAACGTGGAAGGCACCGAATCGAAGCTGGAATCGGAAGCTATCCAGCTTCTTCGTTGAAGCCTTGATCAATGTGGCGAACACTGCCTGACGTTGTTTGCTTTGGGACGACCGACTTCCACCAGCTAAAGTACCCCTCAGCTAGCTTCGACATGCTGCTGACATGCTGTTGCTTTACATGCTGCTGCTAGTATGACGCTCACTGATGCACGTACCCTTCGAGCGTAGCCCTCGGACCGAACGAGCAGGTTCCAGGTTCGTACGAGGCCATGCGCGTAGCCATCTGAGCGATAGCGCAGGGTCCGCACACGAACGCGAGCACGACGTCTTCTGCGATGTTGCCCGGGATGGAGAACAGCTCGCGAATGTGGACTCGGAGGAGGATGACTCCGATGGGGATGGCCACCCACATCACGGACGCCATCCCCGCCGCGACGCATACGAAGATGAAGAACGGATACTCGAGCGACGCGGAGAGGTGGGCCAGCAGGTAGAGGCCCAGGTACACGGTGATGACCAGCGAGTACGGCGCGAGTCCGAGACGTTTGCTGATCTGCGCCATCGACACCACGGGGGATACAATTGCCATGACCCCTGCCACAAGGAGCGCACCACAGCGAAGCGCAGTTAGTAAATGCCGTGAATGCAACCGAAGAGCTGCTGGAAAGTGTGATTGCACCGTTGGGGACGCAGTCGTCGAAACAGTCGAAGAACTCGGTCTTCCACGAGCCGACTACGATACCGTTGTGGTCGGTGCTTCGACCGTGCTCCAGTAAGGTCTCCCGCAGGTAGTAGTCATCCTGCTCGGGTTTGGACTCCATCGCGCTTCGGACGTGCTAGTGTTGGAGAGGATTCGGTTGTGGGAGTCGATCGTGGACGCCCATTTCGAATTCATTCATGTGGTTTCAACTTTAGTGCGCTTCACAGAACCTGTATCGGAATGTGCAAGTTGTAGCCTCATAGCTGATCTCCGTTATACATTCCATCCTCTTTATTTGCCTTTGTGCTCGTCCATATCATCATACATACTTTGGTATAGTTTAGGCGGAAGCGGAAGCCGACTTCTTGTTGTCCTTCACGACTGCCGCGTGCTGAAGCAGGACTCGCTCGTAGTCGGACGGCATCACACGCATGAATTTGGCGAGAGACACATCCCAGTTGTCCAGCACCTTCTGGCCCTTGGGCGACTGCGTGCGCTCTACGTGCTTGGTGATGAGAGCCTTCACCTCCTGGATCTCGGCATCCGACGCTGTCGCGGTCAGCGGGGCCACGCCCACCATACCCATGTTGCACTTCTTCTCGAAGCTCTCATCCTCGTCGAAGATGTACGCGATACCACCAGACATACCAGCAGCGAAGTTGCGTCCAGTAGGACCCAGGACCACCACGCGGCCGCCCGTCATGTACTCGCAACCGTGGTCACCCACGCCCTCAACAACAGCCTTCACACCAGAGTTACGCACGCAGAAGCGCTCACCAGCCTTGCCCGAGAAGTAGGCCTCGCCGCTGGTAGCACCATACAGCACGGCGTTACCGACAATGACGTTCTCCGGGTTGGCACGCTCAGAGAAGTCCGGGCTCGGGTACACCGACACCTCACCGCCAGACAGAGCCTTGCCGACGTAGTCGTTCGAGTCACCCTCTAGGTCCATACGCACACCCTTGGCCAGACCGAAGGCCAGGCTCTGTCCACCGTGGCCTGTGAGCTTCAGGTGGATCGTTCCGTCCGGAAGACCCTCCGCGCCGTAGCGCTTGCAGACCTCGTGAGAAAGCGTGGCGCCCAGCGTACGGTCCAGGTTGGTCGCAACAGCCTCAATCACAACCGGGGTCTTGCCCTCCAGCGCATTCTTCGCCTGCTCGATCAAGCGCATGTCGATACACTTCTCCACCTCGTGATCCTGCTCAATCTCCTTCTTCACGCCAGCACCCTCGTTCAGCGTGCTAGCGTTAATGAGAAGCGGGGATAGATCCAGTTTGCTGCTCTTGTAGTGCAGCGCGTCCTGGTTGACCTTCAGCAGGTCGGCGCGACCAATGAGGTCGTCCAGCTTGCGGAAACCCAGACGGCGCATGTAGTCCTGCACCTCCTCGGCAAGCATGAACATGAAGTTCGCCACGTGCTCAGGCTGGCCCTGGAACTTCTTGCGCAGCTCCGGGTCCTGCGTCGCAACACCAACGGGGCACGTGTTCAGGTGGCACTTGCGCATCATGATGCAGCCGAGAGCAATAAGCGGGCCAGTCGCGAAACCAAATTCCTCAGCACCCAGCAGAGCAGCAACCATCACATCGCGGCCAGTCTTCAGCTGGCCATCGGTTTGCAGCTTCACGCGCGAGCGCAGGTCGTTCAGCACCAGCGTCTGCTGCGTCTCAGCAAGACCCAGCTCCCATGGAAGACCGCCGTTCTTCACACCAGTCCACACCGCCGCACCGGTACCACCATCGTGGCCCGAGACGGTAATGTGGTCCGATTTGGCCTTGGCAACACCGGCAGCAACCACACCGACACCAACCTCAGACACCAGCTTCACCGAGACTTCGGCCGACGGGTTAGAGTACTTCAGATCGTGGATCAACTGAGCCAGATCCTCAATAGAGTAAATGTCGTGGTGCGGCGGCGGGGAAATCAGACCCACACCAGGCGTAGTGTGACGCATCGAACCAATGTAGTCGCTGACCTTGTGGCCAGGCAGCTCGCCACCCTCACCGGGCTTTGCACCCTGGGCCATCTTGATCTGAAGCTGGTCGGCGTTCGTCAGGTAGTTCATGGTCACACCGAAACGACCTGAAGCCACCTGCATAATCGCCGAACGGCGTAAGTTCGCCGGCTCGCCGGGCTTCGTAAAACGCTTGACGTCCTCACCTCCTTCGCCAGTGTTGCTACGTCCACCAATGGTGTTCATTGCAATGGCCAGAGCCTCGTGAGTCTCCTGCGAGATACTGCCAAGACTCATGGCACCCGTGTTGAAGCGCTTGACGATATCAGCCACGCTCTCCATCTCCTCCAGCTTCGGCATCTTGTCCTCGTCCACAAACTTGAAGTCCAGAAGACCACGGAGGTTCACACGCTTGCACAGCTCGTTCGTCTCCTCGACGTACTGCGCGTAGGCTTCGCGGGAGTTCTCACGAGCAGCACGCTGCAGCGCGACAATGTTCTTGGGCGAGTTGTAGTGCACCTCCGAGTCGTTACGGAAGTGGTAGCTGCCGGGGTTGCGGATCAGAGGCAGCATATCGGAGTGCAGCGGGTAGCCGGCCTCGTGGAAACGAGAGATGTCCGTGTACAGCGCCTCGAAGTCCGTGCCCTGAATACGCGAGTTCGTGCCTTCGAAGCACATGCTAATGATATCGTCGCCCAGACCCACAGCCTCGAACACTTGCGCACCCTTGTACGACTGGAGCGTGGAAATACCCATCTTGGACATGACCTTAAGGATACCCTTGCCCACGGCAGCGCGGTACTTGTCGAAGACTTCCGAGTTCGCCATCTCCTTCTTGGAGTGCGCGTACAGCAGACCTTCGTCATTCATCTTGTTAAGCGCCATCTCGGCCATGTGAGGGTTGATGGCGTCCGCACCGAAGCCCAGCAGCGTGCAGAAGTCGTGCACCTCCTTGGCGTCACCACACTCCGCAAACAGAGCCACACTCGTACGCTGCTGCGTCCGCAGCAGGTGCTGGTGCACGGCACCAACAGCAAGAAGTGACGGCACCGGGTAACGGTTCACACCGGCAAGCTTGTCAGACAGCACGATAATAGGGGCCTTCTCGCTCACAAGCGCATCTGTGGCCTGCTCGCAAAGACGGTAAAGCGACTCCACAAGACCACGAGCACCGCTGCCCGCAGCGAACGTGGCGTCCAGTACCTTCGGCGCCCAGTCCGGGTTGTTGGTGCTCTTCAGAGCATCCATCTCAGCAGTCGACATGACCGGGTGCTCAACCATCAGACGCTTGGCGTGCTCAGCAGTAGCGTCCAGGACGTTCGCCGCGGGTCCGACCGGACACATCAAACTCATCACCAACTCCTCACGAATGGGATCAATCGGCGGGTTCGTCACCTGTGCGAACAACTGCTTGAAGTACTCGAACGGCAGCTTGGGCTGCTCCGACAGCACAGCCAGCGGCGCGTCGTTACCCATGCTACCCAGAGATTCCTTGCCGGTAATGCCCATGGGCATCATAAGCAGATCCATCGTCTCGGTCGTGAAACCAAACATGTTGAGACGACGGTTGAGCTCAGCGTAGTTCGGGCGGCACTTGAGCGGAGCGGCTTCCTTCTTGGTCGCAGTGAGCTCCGACAGCGACACGAGGTTCTCGTCCAGCCACTTCTTGAACGGACGGCTCTCGCTGACAGACCGCTTCACTTCGTCGTCCGACACAATCATACCGCGCTCAAAGTCCACGAGGAACATCTTGCCGGGCTCCAGACGACGCTTGTACTTGATGTCCTTCTCTGGCAGGTGCTCCAACACACCAATCTCACTCGAAAGGAGGACGTGGTCGTCCTTGGTGACGTAGTAACGGCTGGGACGCAGCCCGTTGCGGTCGAGCGTGGCACCAATGTACTTGCCGTCCGTGAAGGCCATCATGGCCGGGCCATCCCACGGCTCCATGAGCAGCGACTGGTACTTGTACATGTCCTTCTTGTGCGCGTCGATCAGCGGGTCGTTCTGCCAGGCTTCGGGGATCATCATCATCATGCCCTCCGGCAGCGAGCGGTTGCAGGAGCTGGCCTTGGTCAGGATCTCCAGCACCGCGTCGAAGTTCCCGGAGTCCGACTTGGAGTCCGAGCACACGGGCAGCAGGTCTGACGTGCGGTTGCCGAAGTACGAGCTGTGCAGGGTGCCGCCGCGAGCGTACATCCAGTTCTTGTTGCCGCGCAGCGTGTTGATCTCGCCGTTGTGGCACATGATGCGGTTGGGCTGCGCGCGGTCCCACGACGGGAACGTGTTGGTGGAGAAGCGCGAGTGCACGAGCGCCACGTACGACGTGAAGTCCTTGGCAGACAGGTCGTCGTAGTACTCGAAGAGCTGCTCGGGCGTGAGCTGGCCCTTGTATGTGATGGTGCGGTTGCTCAGCGAGTTGACGTAAAAGTCCGAGAACTTCTTTTCGTTCACGGACGTCACGACGTTGCGCAGCCGCAGGAGCTCCTTCTCGAAGTCGTCTCCGGACAGCGTCGGGTTCTCGTTGAGCACCATGACCTGCTCCACGTGGGGCTCGGACGCGAGCGACGTGGCGCCCAGCGTGTCAGCCGTTGTGGGCATGGCTCTCCAGCCCACGACCTTGAGGCCCATGGCCTCGGCCATGTCGTCGAACGTCTTCTTAGCCAGAGGAACGTCCTTCAGCGCACTCTTGTTGAAGAAGACGTTGCCCACCGCGTACTTCTCCTTCTCGAGGCTCAGCTGCTTGGCGGCGGCGCCGAACTCGCCGTCCGCGGCCACGCGCACGATGAACTCGTGGGGGAGCGCCACTAGCATGCCGGCGCCGTCTCCGGACGCGGGGTCGCAGCCGCAGCCGCCGCGGTGCGACATGCGCACGAGCATCTCGTTGGCCTGCACGACGGTGGCGCGCGACGGCTGCTTCTTGAGGCTGGCGATCATGCCCACGCCGCAGCTATCCTTCTCCTCGAGCTGGCGGTAGAGCCCCTTCTGCTGGAAGACGGCGCGCTTGTCGCCCGGGAAGGAGCGGAAGCCGCGCACATGACTGAGCGCCGACGCGCGCGGGAGACTGGAGAGTGAAGCGGCAGCGCGGCGATGGATGCGGAACATGCCGAATCGGGAAGTGACGGCCAGCGGGCGGCGGCGCGGAATGCGGAATGCGCAAAACGAGGTTTTGTATGGCGCTTTGTATAGCGGAGACCACCAGAAGGATGCTGAAGTGAAGTAACAGAAACGGGGCCGGATAAAGAATTTGAGCCAATGAAAGCGTGGCGATCTTGAGCGTTCTTTGCACTGCGCTGCCTTAGATCCGATTTCCGTGTTGGCCATCCGTTTCGGTTGACTTGGATGGCGTTATTGCTTGGCGTCCTCTTCCCAGCGTGCGATGCAGAGGCGGCAGAGCTGCTTAATGTTATTGGGCTGCTGCTGCAGGTGCCTGCATGGCCGCCCAGGCTGCCGGTGCTTGTCTTGCACGTCGGTTGATTTCTCACTCGCAAAGCCCATCCTCGTGCTTGCGCAAAACGGGCCAATGTGGGACCAGATGCCGAGTGACTTGGCCTCAGTATGCGCTTGTTAAGCATTCACCTCCACGCACCATTGTTGCTCCTCAGAGATGGTCCCCAGGACACCCAGCAAGTGCAGGCTGGGGACCATTTCGCGAGCCAACCCCTGCATCAAAGGCGCTTGCCTGATGCACCAGATTGCGTGGACCGGCATCGCTCGCGATTGGACAAACGTCCCTCAAAGCAGCAGCCCCCCCCCCTCACGGTCTCAGCATGTGGGGGCCTCCAGTTTGCGATTCCTCGTGCTGCAGAACTGTAGCCATCTCGAAGGACGTGCAACAATCGACAAGACTCCACTTCCGGTGCATTCGGACCGTCAAGCTGCAAGGTGTGTGTCTTCCTGCAACTGCAACCGGCGGCTTACGCCAGGATGGGGGCGGCGCAATTTGCACGATGCCGTCGGCAGAGCTCCCGGGCTTGACTGGCGCGCAGAGGTTCAAGCGGACAAGTTGCAGTAAAGGGAGTCGGGCATTGCACCAGCCGCGCCAAGCATGCGGATGTCGTAGAGGCGTTAAACCAGTTCCGGTGCGCGCAGCTTCAAGCGCGAGGATCCACATGCGACGGGCGCTGGGGATTTGCGCGCAGTCGAACAGCAGCGTGCTTGTTGTTGTAGTTGCGGCTCGTCAATCCTCCAGCTGACGTGCTGCCCTCCGAGATGACTCTGAGAGCACTGGCGGGAAGCCGCTGCTGGTCCAATATTTTGCGTGTCCGTGGCCGCATGGCAACCGGTTATTGGTAGGCAACCAGCCTGTGCAAGTGCAGCACCGTGTGCAGCCGCAGCTTCAAGCGCTCCGCGAGATTCACCGCCTGTGACAGTCACGGGCTCTGCTCGCCTTGTCTACGGTTTACCGCCTTGAACTTGCAGTTGTTGCAGTGCACTTGGAGCGCTCCGTCTATCTTTTGCCGATCGACGGGGATTGACGACCAGTGAACGTCCGCTTGTTCAACGTTGCAGCAGCAAGAAACCAGGCGTGCTTGGCGCCGAGTTCAAACACGCCTGGCGGAGCTGGCGTCGTGTTCGCCCCGGGCTTGGCGACCAGTTGCTGTTTCGGACGTCGGAGGGCTCAAGAGAACGCGAGGAAGCACTGCTGTGGAGCTGCACCAGAGCCTGGAAGACTGCTGTCCTAATGCAGCGCCGTCTTGGTCAATCTCAAGCCTGAACACGTGATCGCGACCGAGGTGCGAGTCGCTCATGCCGCCGCTTGCAACAGGTCGCCACGCTCGACCAGACGCGGTGCTCCGCTCGAAGAGTCGCGATCCAAGATACGCGTCCGCCCGGATACGCACATTCGGTGAAAGTACGTGAGCTTGGTAAGTGACTGCGACGACGACGATGTCCGGCAAGGCTGACGATCCCAACGTGCCCATGGCACCGACGCCCGCGATTGAAGGCGTCGACCACAATGGTATCGTGGTGGGCAAGTGGAAGAACGGACTCTTCAGCTGTTACACGGCGTGTATCCCCAATGGTGAGCGGCAAGATCTTTTTCTCGAGCTGCGTCGGACAAGCTTGGGTCTGGTCTAACAGTGCCTCTGTCTGCAGCCTTCATGCCGTTCGTGTGTCCGGGCGTCTCGATGGCGCAGCTCTCCGCGCGTCTGGGACTCGCCAACTACTTCATGGTGCTCTTTGCGTACCTGTCCGTCTACGGACTCGTGCTGCTCGCTGCAGTGACCGACTTGGACGTGGTGAGCACCCTCGCGGTGATCATGGCCGTGTTGGTGCTGCTCTTCACCATTCGCATCCGGTTCCGCATGCGCTACCTGTTCTCCATCCCCGGCACGTTGACGGAAGACCTCATCAGCTCCATTTGCTGCAGCTGCTGCGCCATTGCGCAGATGACTGCACACGCCGAGTCCTTCGAGATCAACACCTGCGGCATCGTGCCGCGAGCCACCCTCCCGGGTTACACCTTCGGATAGGCGTCGTTAGACGAGCAACTCAATCAAAGAGAACGGTGCTGTTGAAACGTTTACTGGGTCATAGCAATGATATTAGCGTTGTTGTGAATAGTAATGTGGCTTCAGAACAGCTAATCATGGTACTGCACTCGCTTTTAATGACTCGAGAGGCGAGGCCCTGCAGATGTAGAGACCGACGGACAAATGGGTTCGATGTGACCTTCGCATGCGTCCACGATCGACTCCCACAACCGAATCCTCCCCAACACTAGCACGTCCGAAGCGCGATGAAGTCCAAACCCGAGCAGGATGACTACTACCTGCGGGAGACCCTACTGGAGCACGGTCGAAGCACCGACCACAACGGTATCGTAGTCGGCTCGTGGAAGACCGAGTTCTTCGACTGTTTCGACGATTGGGTCCCCAACGGTGCAATCACACTTCCCAGCAGCTCTCCTGCTGCATTCACGGCATTTACTAACTGTGTTTCGCTGTGGTGCGCTCCTTGTGGCAGGGTTCATGGCAATTGTATGCCCCGTGGTGTCGATGGCGCAAATCAAGCAAACGTCTCGGACTCGCGCCGTACTCGCTGGTCATCACCGTGTACCTGGGCCTCTACCTGCTGGCCCACCTCTCCGCGTCGCTCGAGTATCCGTTCTTCATCTTCGTGTGCGTCGCGGCGGGGATGGCGTCCGTGATGTGGGTGGCCATCCCCATCGGAGTCATCCTCCTCCGAGTCCACATTCGCGAGCTGTTCTCCATCCCGGGCAACATCGCAGAAGACGTCGTGCTCGCGTTCGTGTGCGGACCCTGCGCTATCGCTCAGATGGCTACGCGCATGGCCTCGTACGAACCTGGAACCTGCTCGTTCGGTCCGAGGGCTACGCTCGAAGGGTACGTGCATCAGTGAGCGTCATACTAGCAGCAGCATGTAAAGCAACAGCATGTCAGCAGCATGTCGAAGCTAGCTGAGGGGTACTTTAGCTGGTGGAAGTCGGTCGTCCCAAAGCAAACAACGTCAGGCAGTGTTCGCCACATTGATCAAGGCTTCAACGAAGAAGCTGGATAGCTTCCGATTCCAGCTTCGATTCGGTGCCTTCCACGTTGGTATCGAAGTTGTACTGATGGTGCTGAAGTACCCGGTCATGATGCGAGCTCTTCTTACTCATAGTCGAACAGCACAGCAGATACGGTGTCGGCGTGGACCTCCTACACAACTACATGCGGACGAATTCCATCCGCCCAGCCTCTTCGACGACCACTTTGCTGTCTACTTCTTGATCACTTTTTGGCAGCTCACACTCAAATTCACTGCGTCACAAGAGAAGCAGTCCTCCGAGTACTATGAGGTCCCAGCAGCAGTCGTCCACCACGTTCGTCTATCAGAACAAGCTCGAACTCGGCGAGGGCGTCGACCACAACGGCATCACCGTCGGCGGGTGGAGCAATGGTCTCTTCAACTGCTGCGACGACATGATCCCCAACGGTAGCGAGCTCTGTGTCAACTTCACCAAGTGATCGCAGCTCTCCTAACTCACTTCTGCTGCTTCACCCGCCAGGTTTGCTGGCGTTCTGTTGCCCCGTGATTTCAGTGGCTCAGATCACTGTTCGCATCGGACTTGCGCACTACTCGATCATCCTCGGCACGTACGCGGCGCTCTATCTCCTGGGACTGGTAGCTGCTGCGGCCGACGACCCCATTCTTCTATCACTGTGCGCACTGGCCGAACTCATCGCAACCGCCAGCGTCGCGTGCCTCCGTACCAAAATGCGGGAGCTCTTTTCCATCCCCGGCACTACCTTCCAAGACACGGCTCTCGTAGTTTTCTGTCGCCCCTGTGCCATCGCTCAGATGGCCACGCACGTCGACGCCTACCACACCGGCAAGTGCATGTTCCGAGCTCGCGACACCCTGCCAGGATATGTTCATGAATAAGGAGGGCATCAGGCGATCGCCATCCACACTCACGTCAAGTGTACAACATGCATAGGTGTCTACGTAAAACATGAATGAACGAACTTCTTTGGAGCAACAACACTGGTAGGACTGACAAGAATGGAAAAATCGTACACACCCTTCATGAGCTAACTCCGGAGTAAACGGACTGCTGAGTAAAGCAACCGGGTCCTAGTTTTTGAAAGGCATCAAGCCTGTGTTAGCATGCTAACCGCAGTGGCAATAAAGGAGATTTGTCGATAGTTGACGCACAATAGGCTCGATCGAGCAGCGCAGAATTGAGACGAAGTGTGTTTGCTATATTACTACGAAGTAGCACGTAGGCAACTAGATTAAAGGAGGTACGAAAGGAGGAGCGAGAACGCAGCAAACGTGGCTGCTCCTAGTGTGGCTGTTGATGTGGCAACAGCAGCCGAAAAATCAGTGTGAGTCTGGGGGTCGCACGCGTCGCACAGAATAGTCGCTCCGTTGGACGCATCGGCCAGCGCAGAATCGGTAGCTGCGCAGACAACGCAGTTGTTTCCGACGCAGTTGTACAGGCACGTGCACTCGCCGTTGAAGCAGCCCGCGTTATCGGTATCACCGCACTCAATCTCGTCGCACTCTGTACCGGCGCAGTACCGGCCGTCTGCATCATCATCACACGCGCAGGTGCTGTTGCCCAAGCACGTGCCCATGTCGTTGCACGCCCCGGTGTCACCCGCTGAGCAGATTTCGCACTGCGGCCCGCTCCACCCGGAGTAGCAAATGCACTTGCCACCTTCACACCCTCCGTTGCCCAAGCAGGTTTTGGTGCACTTTGCGTAAATGGCGACAATATCTTCGACACTCGTAGCTGGCAGCGTCTCCAGAAGTGCAACGCGCTCGTCGAGTGGAGTCACCCAGTCGTTGTCCACGAAGCCGCCCGTGTCAGCAGATTGCGGGTTGAAGGCCCAGTAGAACGACCCGATGGACTTGTCCTCCAGGTACGCCGACACGGCGTCGGCCCACTTCTTGTTCTTGTCCTTCATCTGAGCCCCCAAGACCCAACGACCACCGCCTGGCCGGTTGTCTTGGGCACGAAGCCAAAGTATTCGTCCCAAATATCCGGCATGTTGGCCGGGAAGTTGGAGGCCGTCCACCACGGAGCCTTCCAGTCTACACCTGGCGAAATGAGGTGCGGGCTGTACACCAGTCGCTCCATGTTGCTGAGCTTGACCGGGTAGTCCTTGGCTCCCTGCAGAGACCCGCCCGCCTGCCCCCACTCGAGACTCGCGCCCTTGATGTTAGTTTGCACTCCTTCCACGAATATGAGCAGCCTCGGGCACTTGCTCAGCACGGCGTTGCCGATCTTGGCGGCCTGCAGGTTCCAGTCCGTGTCTTCGTCTCCTTTGCCCCACGTCGCCTTCCCCTTAGGCTCGTTCTTAATGTCAATGGCGAACACGTTCCACGCGCCCGGATCATCGCAATACCTCGTCGCGAGCTTCTGCAACGCCGGGGTGATGTCACCGGGCACTGCAATGTCCGGGAAGTTCGCCTCGGACGCCTCAATGCGGTGGCTGTCGAACATGATGAGGATGTTGCGCTTGCGCGCCTCCCGCACGATCACGTCCAGCACCTCCAGGTACGTCTTGCCCGCCAGCGACGGCGAGCCTCCCGTCTGCGTGCTCTTGACCTTGGGGTCGTCGATCACCGAGTCCATGGCCAGCGGCAGCCGCAGCGCGTTCATGTCGTAGCTCGCGAACAGGTCCATCGCGTCACCGATGGTCGTGGCAGACGGCCACAGACCTTGCACCACCAGCTCAATCGTTTCTGTCATGCATTAAAAAGTTAGGTTTTGCACTGGAACGCGCCAGGAAGAGACACACACGTACCGCCGCCGAACCAGTTGATGCCCTTGATGTGGAACGTCTCGTTGTCCGCCTTGAGCTGCCCGTCCACGGAGCGGAACTCGATGAAGGTGTCACCAGCCTCGCAGCCGGACAGCAGAGCGCTGGCCGCAGCCAAACACCCCAGGAATCGCGTCATGATGCAGATGGGGGCGGACTGCACGTTGCACACTGCAGCCTGGAGGTATTTGTACCCTATAGAGTCAGCCGAACAGCGAAACTCCCGCAACTGCTCACAATGTTGCACGAAGGTGGAAATTTAAACCGTACTTAAAAGACCCCCAAGGGTGCTACGACAACCTATTCCTGCGAATACGCTATCCCACAACGCAGTCTTATATTGAGCGACAGCCTTCCCGCCAAGCATCAGTATCAAAATAGTAGTTTATCGAGCAGCTTCATTAGCAGCATGGGCGTCAAAGTGGGGGACACGGTGCTGGCGTACCACGGGTTGATGATCTACGACGCCAAGGTGCAGAAGGTGGACAACGGCCAGGGCGTGCTGGAGGCGGAGGGCGAGGGCGGCAACGCAACGGCCAGCACGCAGTACTACCTGCACTACCAGGGCTGGGCCAAGAAGTGGGACGAGTGGGTGCGCCACGACCGCGTGCTGGAGGCCTCGCCAGCCAACCGCGCGCTGCAGAAGCAGGCCAAGCAGGAGGTGGCGCAGGCCAAGAAGGACAAGCGCCTGGCCAAGAAGAAGAAGATTAGCTCGGCCGGCGTGGACACCCCCAGCTCCCGCAAGAGCCCGTTCAAGCGCCTCAAGCGCAGCACCGACAATGACTACGAGGAGTTCCCAGGCCCATCGACGGAGGAGAGCGCAGCCGCCAAGCAGATCAACATCCAGATGCCCTTCTCGCTCAAGAAACAGCTCGTGGAGGACTGGAAGAACGTAACGCAGGCCCCGCATAAGCTCGTGCCTCTGCCCAGGAAACCCAACGTCAGCCAGGTGAGCAGGGAGAGGAAACAGTGTGGGGAAGAGTCGTGGCTGATGTTTTTATGTTGTTTTGTGGGTGGTAGATTATCAAGACGTACTTGGAGTTTAAGAAGAGCAAGGTGCATGAGGACGAGGCCAGTGAGGAGAAGGAGTACAAAAACATTGAGGGCATCATGGAGGGCGTGCAGTCGTACTTTGACCGCGCGCTGAGCTCTATTCTGCTCTACCGCATGGAGCGCAGACAATACCAGGAGCTCCGACAGAAGCAGGCGGAGGAACTGCCGCTCTCGCAGATTTACGGCGCCGAACATCTCATCCGGCTTTTCGGTGCGTGCAACAGCAAATTGTCGTGATTTACCTGCTGGAACCATCGATGACTGATGTCGTGTGTTCTGTCGACTCTTGTACTGCAGTGAGATTACCCGTTCTCCTCGCAAGCTCCAACATTTCTCCTCGCGAGCTGCACCAGATCCAGGCGCGACTCAACGACTTCCTCAAGTTCATCCAGAAGAACTCGGCCGCATGGTTCGTCACAGAGTACGAAGCCGCCTCGGACAAGTACGTGGAGCACGCCACTGCGTCCTCATCCTAAATGAGCAGCAAAACCCGCAACAGCAAGTGTAATGTGCAGCTATCTTCAATTCACTCGTACTTATCCCTATACATGGCTACACTCTCCTTTTCAGTCTTGAAAGTCTCCACAAAATAGGCCATGTCGATGACTCACTGGACGCTGTCCATGCTGCTGTACGCCGTCACTAGTTGGCAGGCTTGGATCCTGGCTGCGGGTATGCTGTACGCTGCCTTCCAGCTGCATTACCTGCCCGAAGGCTGGCCAAAGTGGTGGCCCGCGTGTACTTCTACCCGACATGGCCGCTCACGTACCTTTCGCGACGGAAGAACTACTGGACGTTGGTGGACTCTCATGTGCTGTTGGGGGCTGCTCCAATGTCCTTCATGCCCCATGTGGACGCTCTCGTGTCTCGCGGTGTCCGCGCGGTGGTCAATTTGTGCGACGAGTACGCGGGCCCCGAGAAACAGTACAGACGCCAGCACATTCAGCAGCTCCGTCTCCCGACGGTGGACCATTGCGAGCCGTCGCTCGCGGCCCTGGAAGCTGCGGTGGCCTTCATTCGCACCCAGAAGCAACGGGGCGTGAGGACGTACGTGCACTGCAAAGGGGGCACTGGGCGCAGTGCGGCCGTGGCCTTGTGCTGGCTCGTGGCCAACCGCGGGATGACGCCGAGAGAGGCGCAGGACTATCTCAATGAGAAGCGCCACGTGAGGAAGTCGCTGTACCTGCAGCCGAATGTGTTGGCGTTCTGCAACAAGATTCAGACGCCCAAGGCGAGCGACAAACAATCGGAGCGTTCAAGTGAGCCCGAGGAGTGAGCAGTGCGCTGAATTGAAGTGCGATAGAGGAACACACTCCTGAGGACAAAGCGATACCTTCACAATTAAAACGCAGTCGCTGGTTCTTTCGATGGTACTGGTCTCCCTTGACAACAACCTTCAGCTAACCTAGCAGCCAACGATAAAGGATGTGCCTTCTTCACCGTAGACCGGAGTCAGCTCCTGCAGTAGCTAGTTGGAGCGGAGGACAACCTCCTGGTTCACGAACTGATCCAGGAAAATGGACGTCCAATTCCCCCGCATCCTGTCGTTCGTCTTGGTCTCTTTGCTGCAGATAGGCAATGAGGTCTGACAGCGCTGAGTCCACTCCG
Organism: Phytophthora ramorum; assembly: GCF_020800215.1. Classification (NCBI taxonomy): domain Eukaryota; phylum Oomycota; class Peronosporomycetes; order Peronosporales; family Peronosporaceae; genus Phytophthora; species Phytophthora ramorum. The sequence continues at coordinate 113,929 of NW_027150660.1, read as the reverse complement.
CACGAGGTTACAAGGATAGCGCCACTGTTCGCAGCATGCGCAGTAGTGTACTCTGTTTCAACAAACAACTTGATCAAGGTCTTGTCGTAGGGCGTGTATGGTCCCACGAGCCCGTCTTGGTCTGCTTGATCATGTTCGGCAGCGATGCCTCGTCGTGGTATCTGCGACCAATATCGGGATCGCATCGATCGGCTTCCGTCTAATGCTCAATGGATCGGCTTACCTTCAATGCCCAATTGATCAAATTCGCGTCGAAGTATTCGTGGCCGCTCAGCGCAAGTGCAAGCTACGTCTTGATGGGAAAGACCTGGAACTGATGCTACACGCACTGGTCAGTGACTCTTCGAAGTACTTACCTCGACGACGTCCCCACCACACGATCTGGCCTTGCTGAATCTGCCATGCAATCGTTAATACAGCAATTCATTTGAATAATAGTTCATATTGATTCGGTCGCAATGCTGCTGCGTTCGACGCGAGTCCTTCGTGGCGCACTCACATTAGTTCTCGTAGAAATTGCCAAACCTGTTGTAGATCAACTCTCGGTCGTACTTGGAGCGGGCGCTCTCGTCGGACAACACGTTGTACGCGGCTGTCATCTCCTTGAACAAGTCCGCGTGGGTCGACGTCTTCGCTTTGTCTGCAGCGGCGACGAGCAAAAGTTAGTGAACGACCGACAGCAGCTCCGTGATAACCCGAAAGTATCGTACCTGGGTGATACACGAGTGCCAGCTTGCGGTACGCCTTCTTGATTTGTTCGCCCGATGCCGCTTTTTCGATCCCCAGCACGTCGTAATGCGTGCGACGCTGGGTCTTAGGTGCCATGAATGATGCCCGGCCACCGGCACCTGATGACGGGAATCTGCTGCTACCATAGCTACTGCCGTTGTTGTTGTTGTTGCCGCCGCTGCTGGTGCTTGTGCCGCGCCGGAAGTTCTCGTGAAACCTGCTGTCATTCCACGACGATTCTTCCCAGCGATGTGAGCGCCTCTGACGTTGTTCCCGTTCAGCTCGCTTCTTGGCCGCTTCTCGCTGTTTTGCTTCTTCGCGGGCTTTGGCGATCGCTGCCTTTGCCTCGTTGCGCTCGCGACGAACGTCTGCCGTGGCTTCAGTAGGCAATTCATTCGGTTGTTCGCGTAAATAACTATCAAAGTCTTTCACCGCTTCGTGGAACATCTTCAACGCCACATAGCAACGGGCTCGGCGCAGCAGCGCACGGGCGTATTGCGGCTTCCGTTGCAGCGCTTCGTTGCAGTCAAGAATCGCTGTGTGGTACCGTTCCAAGCCCATCTGAGCTGCTGCGCGATTGCAATAAATAATTGCGCAGTACTCGAAGTGCTGCGGGTCAATCTGCACTGCCTCCGAATAGAAGCGTACTGCCTCCTGGTACTCTCCTTCTTTGAACCGAGCGTTACCATTGTGCTTGAGCTGCTTCATCTCCTGCCACTGCCGCTTCAGCTGGAACACATTAGAGCTGCACGGCGCCACGTCTTCCAACACGTTGAGTATCCGAACTGCATCCTCGACTTTGTTCTGATAATGCAGCGTGGTTGCCCACAGCAGCCCCAAATCAATGCCAACGAACGCGATCTTTTCCACTGTCCTGTCCTTGAGAGACTTGGCGTTTCGTCCTCTCCTATTAGCTGGACTTGACCGCTTCCCATGATTTGCAAGCTGCTTCTCGACAATAGACGTACAGAACGCAACAATTTCGCCAAACTCCCTATCAGCCAAACCACGAACACAACCTTTGCGTTAGATGCTTCCAACATAAACCGAAACCACCAAGTCTGCACAGGTATACGCACTTTTGGTGAAGTAGGATACGGGCCTTTTGAACCTGTAGCTTCCGACAGCTTGGCGCAAGTGCCAGCGCACTTTCGGTGTGCTCCAGAGCGTGCTTGAAGTCTCCACTGCCCATACCACTTGATTTCACCTTGTAGCACCGTCAATTTCCTAATAGTTTCTTCCACCTTGATCAGCGAAGCATGATCTGCTTGGTCGCAACTCCTCACCTCGCCTCCGTGACCTTCCATGAGCTGCTTAGCCGTGTCGATGTTCGCTTGAGCATGAGCAGTTTCACCCAGCAGAACTTGAATCCGACCAAGCCGCAAGTACGCGCGAGCGTACGTTGCATCGACTTCGATCGATCGCTGGCACTCACGCTGCGCTTCAGTGATTTGCGTCAGCATCATCAGACATGCCGCTCGGTTTGCGTGGAGTTTCGCTTTATCGGTTCTGAGCTCAGCCGTATCCGAGCTATCGTTATGATGAAGCTGGGATTCGAGAACCTCAATGCTTTGACGGTAATACTCCGCTGCCTCTTCAAATCGCCTTTTGCCATGAGCGACGCCGCCGAGAAGCTTCAGCTCCAACCAGTCATGCTCGTCTTCGCTGTCCATGTCAGCGTCGCCCTCTTCACGGTGATAACCCGTGGTTGCGGGCGGTGCGGAGCTAACGCGATCATTACGAACCCCAGCACCCCGAAGAGCTGCTCGAAGAATTCGGCGCGATCCAGCAAACGCCGGGCGGGTTCCGCCTTCATTACTTGGCTGAGGCTTGTCATGATGAACTGATCCATTTGACTGAGGAATTGAATGACTCGAGTCTTGGGACTGCGATACAGTAGCCTGTTGCTGCTGCGACCGGAAAAAGGGTACGCCAGGTTCGTTTGATGTACTCGGCTGCTGAGCTGTCCCAGCAGTAAAGTTGGTGGCACTTGCTCCAAAGGTAAAAGGTATACCTTTGTTAGCTGTAGGCCTTACCACATCGGGATTCCCTTCGGATGATACAAACGGCGACGAAGACGGATGGTTGTGAAAAGTTGGAGTCACGAACGGATCTGCGGGCGGACTGCGGCCATACGTGTGCCGCAGACGAGCATTCTTGCGGCTGCGCCTATTGTCCATACCGAAAGGAGATTGCGACGTCGATGTCGACGCGGAAGCGCCAGGGGAAGGTTCAGGTTCGTTTTCTCCTCGCTTGGCATCCTTCCTCGGGCTGTTCTTGTTCGTGAACATTCCACTTTTCCTGGGACGCACTCGCGAAGTATGACGCGAGTTCTTTTTCGCGCCTGAGTTTCCAATATTGAAAGCACCAAACGCTGCATTGTCCGTCTGTGTCCCCGCAAATTGTGAGCTGGGTCGTTCAGCCTGCGAATCAATTGCTGCATCTCCGAATTCAAATGGGTCATGCGAGGTGCCCTTGCCAAACAGAAACTGCGCGGGTGGGCCTACAATCGGCGTCGCCGGGGCGGCTCCTCTATTCGATGTGCTGAAAGGCGAGGGGTTCGCTTCTGTTGGGCTCTTCGGGTTTGAGCTCCCAAATACAAAAGATCCGCTTGTATTTTCAGCAGAAGGCACAGCCTCCATTCGACTGGCTGGACCTCCGGGTCGAGAGAATGAAGTCTCAGATCGTCGCCGAGTAGCTGGTGCTGTCTGGAAAAGCGACGGACCGAACGAAGCAGAAGTCGAGGAGGAAGTCTCGTTTTGTTGCGCTGCAAAGACCGAGCTTGAGCTAGTTTTCTTCTTCCGGCGGTCTGAATTTCGATGCGCGTTTGGTCCAGCGACGCCAGTGGTAAAGGATGCAGAAGCTGGAGTTGGATCGCTATTCGTCTCAAACCCTCCGATTGAAGTGCCTGCGTCGGGTACTTTTGCTGCCCATGCAGATCCTTTCCCTCTTGCTGGTGCTGCACCGGATGGAGCTGGGGCCGGCCCAGTCGAGTGAAGCGAGTCATTGCTGTTTTGCCTGGGAATAACAAACGGTTTTCGATTCTTGTACCCTTGTCCAAACAGGAATTCGGCATTCGTGGGTGTCCTTGCAGGCTTGACGTGTGGGCTCGGGCTACGCATCAAAGTATCGTCGCCATCATCAACAGGCGTGGCTGCATTTACTGGCGCTTGAGACGCAGCACCACGACTGGCAAAATTGTACGGCTTCGGGGCTTTGCCGCTCCGTCCGATCGTAAATCCGCCATCACCCCCAAAAGATGCAGCTGAGGCGCGTCGAGGCGTTGGGCTGCGCATGTGCGTGTCGTCGCTGCCATCGCCAAACCTCTCGGATCCCGAGCTACCAAACGTAAACCCGGCGTTTTGGGCACAGAAGCCGCCTTCTGCTCAGCTCCAAATGCAGGTGTCTCGACTCGCGGTGCCTTGAAATTAAACATCGGGCTGCTCGTCTGCCCAGCACCTGCCGCGTCCTGTTTCTCTTCCGTGGCAGATGTCGGGAAAGCGGTCGCGCATTCCCTCGAAAAAAATGTTCCTTGGTCGACAGCGTCGAGAACCTCGGCGACACGCCCGTGGGCTGTCTCTGCCCGGCCGAACTCGGCCGTCTGAGCTGCTTCTTCGTCTTCTCGGTGTCGTTCGCCTGGAAGCTCCACCTGCCAGCCTCCACGTCGAACGTGTTGGCCTCTGCCGGCTTCTCCACGCTGCGTCTCTTGAACGGGTTATCCACAAAGGCCTCTTGCAGCTCCTTCCACCCGGAAACACCCCCCTTGGGCTGCGTCAGGTCAATGATGTCCGGGTCCTGCTTCTGTCCTCCTGAATCGTCCTCTTCCTGCCCCAGAGTGTCCTCCTCCTGCTCTAAAGTGTCCTCCTCCTCGTCCAGAGTGTCCTCATCGTGTGGGTCCAGGTCATCCGTGTCCACCGACTGCGTGTCCGAGTCTGGCGGCTCCAGGGACGTCTCGGACGGCGCATAATCCTCATCCTCGTCGCTCTCGGGGGACCGCATCGGGTACGAGAACGAGTCGCTGGGGCTGGAAGGCACCTGGCCGAAGCTCGACCACTGGCTGCCGTCCGACGCCGCGTCTCGCTCGTCCTCCGAGCTGTCCGGATACTCCACGAGCTTCACCATGGCGAGGAAGCGCCGCTTGGACCGTTATGCGCGGAATGTATGGGCTTGGGGAAATGGTGAGAGGTAGGGGTAGTGATCACCTGAGTTTAGTGACATGGGAGAGGAGGTTTGTATGATAAGGAAAGTTGCAGACAGCGGTCACAAGTTTGTATAAACAGGGAAAGTTGTGGACAAGTGTAGCCATTTGTTTTTCGATACGTGCATTTGTGGTCGATCTAAGGGTGAATGGAGTACGTCTATGAGCGCTTGACCTTCTTGCCGCTCTTCTTGCCTGCAGATGAGGATGCCCGTCGCTTGGTGGGCTTTTTAGCACTAGATGGAGCTTCGTTGTCGCTGTCCATTGCGTCGCCGGCCTGTTTCCACGCCACATCTTCGGCCGCTTCGACGTCAACGTCACCCGTTTGCCGCACGCGACCGACCTCGGTGCCGTGCTGGTTGTCCCAGTCCTTGAGTTGGCACCCATCATAAAGTCGTCCTGCACGACGGACCACGAGCTCTTGGCCGCCGGAGCCTTAGCAGTCTTCTGCTGCGAGGCCTTGAGCAGTCCCAGGAAGTTGTCCTTGGACATCTCCTTCACCTTCTTGTCGTCCTTGTCGTCCTTCTTGCCGTTCTGGTGCTGGTGTTCTCAATGGCATTGAATAGAGCCACCACTGCAAACACAGAACAAAAACACACAACAACTTGAGTCCCAGCTCCAAAAGCTCTTTGACTTCCGAGTGCCAATCGTCCGCACCTCCTTTCGTTGCAATCATGCGCAGCTTGCGGTCCTGCGCAGCCGTCGAGTGGTCAGGCACCGCCATGTCCTTCTGCTCGCGCTCCCGCTTCTCGGCGGCGCTCAGTCTCGCCGTCTTGGTCTCCTGCTTGTCGCTCTGGATCTCGCGCATGCGGGCCGTCGTGCGTTTGGCCAGGATGGGCTGCGCGTCGGCCGCCACGTTCTGGCCCAGGATTTTGCTCATGGCGTCTCCGAAGCCCACGGCCTCATGAGCTTCCTCTTCATCTGCGCTGCTCTGCGGGTCCGCGTCCTCCTCTACGTCGCTCTTGGGCTCCTGGTCGCTGCCTGATTCCGCCTCGGATGACGCGACCTGAGGTTGCTTCTGCTCGGCCTTGGAGGCCTCCTCCACGTACGTCGACAGCTTGGGCATGGTCGCTAGTGAACACGATTGTCAAGTGCTGCACCAACCGATTGCCGCGCCAGGTGCCTAAACGAAAGTGCCTCATTTAGGTATGTCGTACTTAGAGGGGATGCCTTTTTAAGAACATCTTCTTGAAGCGTCGCTAAAGCTCACCACCATTGTCATGCCGTCGGAGGCGAAAGAGAGCAAGGATGGAGACGCTAGTGACACGAAGCGCGGACGTGCTGCGTTTGATGTCGATGAAGACGAGACGGTGCTGACAGACGAAGCCAAGAAGCCGCCAATGCGTGCAAGCATCGGCTGGGGCAACGAGACAACACTGGCCAGTGACGAGAAAGAGGGTGGCGGCACTCCAGACCCCGATGCCGCTCCTGTTGCTACTGGGTCATCCACAAGCGAGTCCAAGCGCGTAGGTCGCCGTCGCAAGGGATCTGAGGCTGCGGGGTCTTCAAGTGTCGATCGGCGGAATCAGAAGAACCGCTACTTTGAAGAGGACGATGAGACCACTGGTATGAGGAGGACTGACGGTCATACCCCAACTGATCAGCTGATGTGTTTGGTTCTTTATGACTTGAGCAGACATCATGGAGATTCCGGACCTAGAGGAAGAAGAACGCGAGCCTGACATCACCACAATGGGTTAGTAGCTTTCAACAATGTCAGCGCTTCACCATTTCTAACCAACTTGATATTTTCTGTTTCGTCAAGTTGCTGAGGCTCCACGCAATACAACGCGAGCCGTGCAGAGCTTGAAGCAGCTAGATAAGGACATCAAGTTCGCACTTCCGAGCGCCACGGTACGTTCACCGATAATTTCTTCTTTCTCGACTGGCCGAGTCAAGCTACTAATCCAGCATTTCCTGCAGGCACATGGCGTTGACTTGCATCTCTTGACCAGTGCCTTGTGTCCCGAACGAGCGGTACGTCTGACAGGCAAGCTTCTGCACGTTTAGGTTCATGCTCACAGTCGTGAACAATGGCAGGTAGCTGAAGACGATGAGCCGTGGGATTTCGACACGCTGCTCAATGACATCGCACAGGAGATCCAGAAAGACCTGGACGAGAAGGAAGAGTTCGTCCGTCTCGGCTCGCAAGAATCTTTCCACCCCGCTCCTTAATCAGTACGTGTAGCTGCAGACTAAATTTCCTAAAGGGTGTTACACGTAGCAGCACATACTCCATATCCAACGCATTTCGCCAGAAATCTGCTGCTCCATTGATGTAGGTAAAAGACACTCGCGTATGCTCCTCTCTCTCTACTTGTGCACTTCGAACTTCCACTCGACGCTGTACACTCCCACCGACTGTTCTCCTTCTTCGTCGTAGTCCGCCCAGTCGTCACTTAGGTCGACATCGTCAAACGCGGCATGACGCCCCGCCGAGATGACGCGGTAGCCGCTCTCCGGGTGCCACGCGTAGGGCTCGAGGCCGCGGCACTCGAAGCCCACAAAGGGCACGAACTCGCCCGAGTCGGCGGCCGAGATTTCGCGCGTGAGCTTCTTGACGTCTCGCACTACCGTGAGCTGCGAGGGTTTGTTGGCGCCCGGCCACTTGAGCGTGAAATGCACCTCGCCACGGCCGCCAGCCACGTCCACAGCCTCCTCGTCCGACACGAACACGGCCTCGCGCTTCTCGTCGCCACGTGGCTCTTCACGTCCAGGCACCAGCGGTGCAGAGCGGCGCGGTCAACGTCTCCACGTTCTCCAGGTCAGCCTTGACGTACAGCACGAAGAGCACCATGTTGCCTTGAGGAATGGTCCCTACGGGGTTTTATCTAGGGTTTCTATAAACCCTAATTAGATCACTTCCAGAAAGCCGCGATCCAAGTCATGGAGACGGGGAACACGGCTGGGGAAGGGTCTCCGCGCGCGCATCAGCAGAGTGGCAGCTTCCAGCGCCAGGGCAGTGGCGTAGATGAACGTATCCGCTCGGCAAGTGGCAGCTTCGCGGCCCCCGACGAGAACGCAGACGACGACGCGTCCATGTCGAACGACGAGTCCATGTCCTCGTCCTCGAGTCTGGACATCGAGGGCGTCCAGATCTGGAGCGCAGCGGCCACTCAGATCCACGACAGGATCTGCCAAACCGCACCAACTCGTTCGACGACTTCGCGCGGCAACTTCCGTACCAAGACAATACTAATTTAAACAATATTGTGCCTCCACGTCCGACGAGCTTCTCGTTCGACGTGGTGGACGCTTCGTTAAGCGGACAGACGCCGACCACGCAGAGTATGTGGCTGTTGACGCAGTTCGCACCTGCCATGGCAAAAACCATGAGGAGTGCGGACCCTAGTGCCGATATGGAGGACGACGAACCTTTTGATGAGGAGACGGAGAAGGCCCAAGCTGCTCAAGTTAACAATGGCCATGGCAATGAAGGAGTTCCCGGTTGGAGAGAGCGAGCAACTCGTCCGGCAATAGACGAGTGGCGTGGGCCTCGACTACAGCTCACGTGGAGCTGCCTGAAGGAGTGAGACTCACGTCCGCCAGAAATGAGGTTACGGGCGTTCAGCTGAGATTGAAGTCCAATGTGCCGTTTCTGATGACGACAGACACGAGTAATTGGTTGCTGCCATTCGGGCATGGACCGAGAGCAAGGGTGGCAGTGGATACGAGGTTTGTACCGCCCCACATGTTAAAATTGAAACTTTTGTGGTGGGCTGTGTGGAAGACGAGAACTCAGATTTGGTTATGGAGACGTTGGAGCGCACTGGTGTTAGCAGCAAAGCTGCGAGGGAGCATGCTGTGTACATGCGTGTCCGCGTTGGGGGGGATTTAGAGCCGGGGGTGTATGAGCTGCCGTTGCGCGTGTTCACTCAGGAGGCAGGCTTTCGCGATGAACAACTGACGTGGTCGAGCAGTTTTGCGGTGCGTGTTGTGGATGTACGGCTTCCTGTGCCGAGTAATTGGCGTTTTCGATTGGATTTATGGCAGCACTGGACTGCCGTGGCACGTGCACATCGCGCTGCACTGTGGAGTAACCGGCACTTTGAGCTCATTGATCGGATATGGCGCCACTATCGGAAATGGGTCAAAAATGCTTGTCTGTTGTGGCCACGGAGATGCCGTGGGCAGGCCAGCAGTGCTATATGGAGGAGCAAAATGCATCAGCTTTGTTTGAGCACGCCGTGTTGGAAGTGTATGAAGACCCGGCCCATGGTGTTCCTTTGTCAATAGACTTTACACACTTTGATCGCCTGTTGAAGCTAGCGGCGCATCACCATTTAGACCACGAGATCGAAGTGTTCGGTCTTCTCTCTGTGTGGCGCGACCCGGTGGCAGGATTTAACGCTCCTGCTGAGCTCACCGCGCATCATCTTCGACCGCCGCCAATTGTGTCTGCTCCTGACCCGGTGCCCGCTTCAGAAGTGCGTCGTCGAAACTCTTCTTCTGGGTCGGGGTTGACCTCTCCGACTGCTGTATCGTCGTCAACAATGCAAAGTGCTGGTAGTACTGGAAACAACCTTGGCCAAACTCAAGACCAGCCAAGCACGTCCGCATCGCCACCGCCGTCTCCCCCAACGGTTTCTTCACAGCCGCCTGCGTTTGTGATCGACGGCTGGCGAATCCGGTGTCAGGACCGCACGACTCAACGTGTGCGATACCTGAGGCGCGTTTCCGAGGTCGAGTCGTTCATTGAGCAGTTCTACGCTCACTGTGTAGCGTTGGAGATTGCAGATCGCGTACGGATATGTGCTGATGAGCCACGGGATGTTGCTGTCTTCCATGAACAGTTGCGCTTTATGCAGCGGTTGGCGCCTAATTTCCGCATCAAGCTAGCAGTTAACCACCCTGAGTTTTTCTCGCCGGCGTATACCCCACCTCAAGTGGCCGATTACGTGCCGCTCTTGCCGTTGGCGTGTGCTGACCTGGAGTTAACACGTCGTTTGGCCAACGATGCTCGTGCCCGTGGAGGGCATGTCTGCTGGTACGTTTGCTGTGGCCCAGCATTCCCAAACCAGTTTGTATCGTCGCCACTTGTTGAAGGCGAGCTCGTTGGGTACCTCACTTTCTTCTTCGAGCTTGACGGCTTTCTTCGATGGAACTACTGCCTTTGGCCGGCAAGGCCATGGGACGATCTCCGGTGGCGCGCTCCAATGTGGAAGGTGGGAGACATGTATTTTGTGCTTCCAGGTCAGGACGGTTGGCCCGTGGAGACGCTGCGTCTCGAATCTCTGCGCTTTGCAGGCCAGGCTTTCGAGCTGTTGGCACTCGCCCAGGAAACACTTGCGCCAGCGCAAATGCAGCAGCTGCAGCGCACGGTCGCCGAGCAATTTTGCGGTCAAGCGACTTGGAAGAGTTTGGGCGTTGTACTGATCGAGCGCGCGAAGACCTGTACTCACTTGATCCGTTGGATTACCAGCGTGCCAAGACGATCATCCTCGATACCGTAGCAGCGGCAGCAGTCAAAGGTGGAGCGGTTAAACCGACAAGTAGAATTTTACTTGACGTGCCGAGCTCAACCACCATGTTGCATGTAGTGTTAATACTACGAAGGAAAGGTAGAGAACTGAAAGTAGAGTGAACAATTCTTCATGTTGCTTTAGACTTAAGATGACTACACTGCGTACGAAGGCTCATATGGTGATGCATGTAAAAGTTTCCACACGTGGTTTCAGAACAGGTCTGAGAATACTATAATCATCGCCTCGATAAATGAAGAGCGCACATGCTCAATGCAATACATGTACTGCTGAGTGGGAAGACTCATATGGTGATGCATGTTAGAGTATCCACATGATGTTTCAGAACAGGTCTGTGTTGGATATTTTAATCATCGTCGTCCCGGGTCAAAGACACAAGCACAAATGAGTAGTGGAGAGAGTCGGAAGTGGATGCTCATCATATATGCCGATGTAGGCGGCTTTCATGAAGGGGAATCCTAAAACAAGTTTATCGTCACTCTCACTCCATCCAGAACATGAAAACACACAATATACAAACAACAGCTTGGGGATGTCACCTCAGAAACACAGGTGTAAGAAGTCCACACGCTTGTCCGAAGACCAAAGGGTAGTTAGGTGGTAATGATAAGTAAGTATCCTCATCAGCGACATCCAGGGTCCCACATACATATACATCAATGGTTGTTTCATCAAAATTCTTTAGGTGTTCGGTTTATCGACACAAAGAAAGCTTTGAGCAAGCTCGCAGCCATCCCATTCCGAGTGGTGCATGAATGATTTAATCATCAACAACTCATTGCCATCGGGACCCCACATAAATACACAAGTCTACAGTGTAGAGGTATAAGCAGCTATGTTGACTTCGCCGCACGAGGCGCCTCGAAACACCCGCGCTTCCACCATCACCACCCGAAAGCAGATCAGGCAGAAACACGAGAGTCCGAAGCGCACACAGCAGCGGAATCCGTAGTAAGCTCGCTCTTCACTTTTGCTTCTGTGAAAAAGTACCGGGTCCAATTACAAATGCTCACCCACCAGGCAGTGACAGCTCCAGCGCACACAGCGACACCCCAACTCGAACTTTTCAGCAAGTCGAAGATTGCCACGTACGCCTTCACCGTCGACCCAGCAGGCTGCAGAATATTGCCGGCGTGGAGTATGTAGAAGCAACATATATGTTACAAGATACAGATGCATACAGCTGGTAAAAGAGGTCAGAACTTTGAGCTATTCATTGCCATAAGGCAGATCATGAACACGGACCAAAGTATGTGGTCATCACTCCTCTCGAACATACAGATACAGATGAGTGGAGAGCTCATTTTATGGGTGATAGTGATATATTCGATTCTTCACGGCTAGTTGGTTCAAGCCAAATCAGACACTATTTTCATCATCGCACTCCAGGTACATTATACAGATATACACACATGTAGATAGATACACGTACTCAATCTTGGTTCGGCTGGACTCGGTGTTTGCATATAATGATTCCGGATGCAGCTATCTTCCGCACGGTTTATGGTTCTCAGAAGAGGGAGCTTGTGATCTTCATCGCCCTGCACTTTGGATACACGCCGCTGAGTATTGAAAAAAACTGGAGATCCGACCGTCGACAATTGAGAATGATCGATCCCAAAGGCTGAGCCGAAGATCCGACAGGGGCATCCAACCGTTTAGGAGCGAGCCATTGCAAGGGGTAATTACACATCGTCGCAATTGGATTGGCTATCACTTTTTACAGAAACCGAACTTAGTCGAGGGCAACTGCTGTACCGGTATCGTGACGGCGGACAAGGCAAGTGCAATTAATGAAGGCAATGCAGAATCTGTCACCCGTAACTTGTTTTTATCTAACGGATAAGTGCGCGTGGAGTGCGCCATGCCCTTGCTGCACTGGGGCATGCATTCCTCCTCCTTATGCGCTGCCGACCCGACCGGCATACGCCCAGCGCTGTGACTTCCTGTCGGCTGGACTAATATTGCTACACGGCTTGAGCTGAGCTCTACAGCCCAAGCAGCGCAACTGCGCTCCAACTGGCTCGGCTTCAACTGGACGGCGTCGCTGGTGTCGACGAATGCATGTGCGCCTGAATCCGCACAATCACGATGTCCAGGTCCTCCGGCGAACCGAAACGCATCAAGTACGTCACCGGGATGAACTTCTTCTCCGCTTCCGAGTCCTCGTTGGCTTCCAACACTGTCAGCAGCATCGTCTTCTCTGTCTTCTTCTCCACACCAGACAGGAGCTCAAGCTCGCGTTCATCAACAGCTTGGTACCAGGGCCGTGCGTGTACGACTCGCGCCGCATCACCACACGCGCAGTCGACTTGTCGCCATCAGCCTTTGCGTCCTTTGTATTCAGCACCCGCAACGGGCCGATCCCCACTTCTGCATAGTCCTTCTCGACCAACTTGAACAGCTTAGCGCGTTTCTGTAATAGCCGAACAGAATGGAGGGGTTAGTTCTTCTGCGAGCGGCGAAATCCACCGAAATGCACACACCTCGACCAAAATCTGTTCACCTTCCTCTCCGTTCGCAAGCTACACACACCAAATGCAAAACAACCCGGTCAGAACACTCGTAAATAATTCTCCAAGCTGCATCTGCACATGCTGCCTACCTCCGCCTCAGTCAGCGCCGGCACCACCGGCTCCGCCTTCTTCGCCACTTCAGCGTCCGAGAAATCAGTCGCCGAGCTCGATGACGCCTTGGCGCCAAAGCCATCCGAATCCGCCTGCACTGTTGCAAACGATGCGAACGTCACGGGGGACTTGCTCTGAAAGGACGCAAAGCCGCTCGAGCTCGCTGCCTCCGATGACGAAGAAGCTACCTCCCCAAATCCGCCCGAGGCCTTCGTAGCAAAACCTCCAGGACCCGAGAAGTCTGTCAAGGACGACGAGGCCTTGGTACCGAATCCATTGGCAGTTGAGGAGGACGTGAAGGCCGCGAAGGCATTCTTTCCGCTGAACGCGCTGAAGCCCCCAAAGGCGCTGCCCGCCGTGTTGGGCTTGGCCACCTTCTGCTCCTTCTCCTTGGTGGCAGCACCAGCCTCCTGCTCCTCTGTAACAGGTGAGGTGGACACGAACGAGTCCTTCTCTGCAGCCTCCTGGACCAGTAACTGAACCCGTTAATCCTCAATTTGCAGCATTTCAACGCCAAATAAGCGGGCGACGCACCTCGCGGCCGCCGATCTCCGGCTGCGGGGCGGCGTTCTCGTCGATTTTCACCTTCTTGACGTCCTCCGCCACTTTGGCGTCCACATCCAGCCGCACCTTCTTGACAATCTGTCGACAAGCGGGAAAATCGCGTTAAGAGCACTGAAAAGTTGTCCGATTTTCACGAAGAATGCGCGCCCACCGGCTGGTGCTCATCATCCACCGTCTCCGGCTTCTCGTGCTCGCCCTTGGTGGCCATGGGGGACGCCTCGCTGCGCTTGGGGTGGGGCTCCTCCTTCGGTCTGATTGCCCAGCCAGCACTGGGCTTTGACTGGTCGCTTCAGAATCGTTTACGATTGGCTAATATTCGGTATATTGAATGTAGCCAATCACAGTGATTTTCTAGATTTGGAGCTATAACTAATAGCCAGCGTCACGGCTCATTTGAACTTGCGACCAAGATGGTGATCAAGGTGGCCGACACGGTCCTCGTGTACTACGACCTGCTCATCTTCGACGCCGAGGTGCTCCAGATCGAGCCAAGCGGCGAGGAGAACAGGTACTTCGTGCACTTCCCGGGCTGGTCGGACAACTGGGACGAGTGGATCGCGCAGGAGAATGTGCTGGAGGACACGCCCGCCAACCGCGAGCGCCAGAAGAAGGCCAAGGAGGAGCTGCTCGTGCACCATTCCACTGGCAACGGCGTGCAGCCGCCTAGGCCAATGCAGCAGGACGCAGCGGCCAACAGGAGACCCAGCACGCTCCCCGGTTCGGAGCGGCTTGTGGCCATGATTGGCTGGATGAAGACGCTGGACGACTCGCTCACGAGACTCGACCAGCAGGTGAAGGGCCTCATGCGTGAACAGATTAGTCAGGAGGTGGGCGCAGTGCAGCTCAAGAAGAGGAAGGCAGAGTCGGAGGTGCACAAGGCTGAGCTCGAGGTGGAAGTGGCCAGGGATCTCAAGAGAGTCAAGGTGGCCGAGGAGACCGCCATGGCTCGCAAGAGACTCAAGGATGCAGGCATCTCCCAGAAAGAGATCGACGCAGTCCTGCCTGCTGATGCTAGATAGCCCCGCCGCGTTGGCATCAAGGAGGCGTTGACGAAACCAGCAATAGAGAAAATGTCGCCGTAAACGACAATACCCGACTGCATTTCCCAGAAGCCTATAGAATGATCTCGCGCGCTGCCAAGTCGACGACCAGCTTTCCGCCAACCTTGTAATAGTGAACTAATAAAGAGAAGGCAGAGTGGCGACGGCAAGACGCAGCATGCACGAATACGTGACCCCCACTTACCAGCAACGCAGCAGAACTCATCGCCATCTTCAAGGATTGTGATTGGCTGACGACGACTTGAGACCAATCTACAAATCGTTGAGCATGGACGTCAAGGTCGGCGACTTGGTGCTGGTCTTACACGGCTCGCTGCTGCTGGATGCCGAGGTGAAAGAGGCCAAAAGCGACGACCAAGTCGCAGAAATGCGCTCCAAGAAGCTCTTGGTGCACTATTTGGTGGATCTGGACCGAGCGGACGAGTGGGTGACGCAAGATCGAGTGCTGGAAGACACACCGACCAGCCGAGAGCTGCAGACGAAGGGCGAGGACAGCAGTCAGAGCAAGAGCGAGCGTCCAGTGCTTCAGCCACCTTTGACAAGTTCTGTGGGCCTAAACGACTGGATGCCATTGCCGCGTGGATGAACACGGTGGACGACGCGCTCGTTCGCTTGGGCCAAGATGTCAAGAACGTCGTCCGGCACCAGGCGGAGCAAGCAGATCAACTGCGAGAACTCGAGAGAAGAAAGAAGGAAGCGCGGGAAGAGAAGGCGGCGCTGGAAGAAGCTGTGCTGAAAGAGCTGACGAGGGTGAAGGTGGCTGAGGAGACGGCTCTAGCGCGAAAACGACTGCAAAACGCAGGAGTTTCCCAGGACGAGATTGACGCGATCTTGCCTGTAATACCGCACACGCGCTGCTAGCCCGGCTAGTCGTAAGAGCAGATTGGGGCTGCGTGGACTGATAAGCGAGACAGCAATGGATGTGCTGTGAGTACAATGCGTTGCGATCTGTTGAAATGGCTTGGACTGTATAGGGTTCTCCTTACTCTGCACCTCGTCCGAGCCTGCTGAGGTTAGATCTATGATAATGGTGAGTATCGCCTACCATGGCAAGGTCGCCAGTGTGCGCGTGAATCGCTATTATAGTGCTGCGTTATGCAGAATGGGAACGAGTGGCCACACATATTGACGGCTATGCTGCATCCCACACACGCTGCCTCACCCAAGCTTAAACGCGGCTCGTTATTCGCTCAATAAAGCTGTCAAAATCTCAACACATCTTCAAGGACAGCTCGTGCAAGTACCGGTAGCAGCTGGCCACGAACTTGGCCAAGGAAAACATCACCACCCCGTCGCCCGAGTGCGACTTCTCCAACCACCGTGCCGCGAGCTCCATGACGTTCGTCGTGGGTTACTAGCGCACGCCAGCGCACAACCTCACTCGCCTTCTCATCGCGGTCTTCCTGGCACTGCTGTTCGGCCTGGTGTTCGCGACGGCCAATGAACTCTGGTGTGGTTACGGCCCATAACGTATGGGCGTCTTCGCTCGCTTGTGGCGCAAGGATTCTCCCGGCGGTCCGTTGTATAACAGCATACAAACTCCCATACAAAAATGCCATGTTGAAGTTGGCGAAACGTGGAAGTCTCGTTGGGGCCCCTCAGGAATCCTCATTATCCAATCTTCCGAGCCGCCAAGTCGCAAGCCCAACCTCCTCCTCCTCCATCCGCCATGGTCGCCCGCGTCGCTGCGAAGAAAGGATCCGTGTGGCTCGGTGACCCTTCCGTACGTGACTCTCCTGCATCCACTACCACCCCTTGATGCTCACCTGTCGCTCCTCATAGACGTACCCTCTGCTGGCCGCTATGGGTGTGGCCGCCGTCTTGTGTCTGTCGACGGGCGTGCGCCACCTGACGACGAGTCCCGACGTCAAGTGGGACCGAGAGGTCCGCAAGCACCCGGAGATGGCGCTCAAGGACCGCTCCGAGTGGCGCTCGCACCGCAAAATCATCTCTGGTCTTCGCCCGAACGCTGTCAACGCGTATCACGACAAGTAGAGGCCCCGCAGTCACCGTCAGTGCAATCCCAATAAGCAACACACTAATAGCACGTCGTCCATTGGCCTTAACAACTTTGTCCTCTACACCTTTTCGTAGTTTTCGGGGTCTTTGAACAGTTCCCGCAGCAGCTCGTGGGTCAGCGCGTGGCCTGGACTCGTCGCGAAAAAGTAGCCGTGCAACGGGAGCCCTGCCAAGCCGATGTCACCGATGCAGTCCAGCATCTTGTGGCGCGCCCACTCGTCCGGGAAGCGCAGTCCGTCTTCGTTCAGGACGTGTCCGTGTTTGGAGAACACGACGGCATTGTCAAGAGATCCGCCTCGTGCGAGCCCGTTCGCTTGCATCCACTGAATTTCGTCTTCAAATGTGAAGGTTCTGGCCGCTGCAACGTTCTGGTAGAAGTTGTCCAATGTAGCGTCGGGGTCAGAGCTCAATGTAAAGCGACAGAAGGTCGAGCCCAGCTGCTTGTGCTCGAAGTTCACCTGCACCGACATATGCAGCGTCGGAGCGTGCGAAGCTGTTGACGAGCTGCCGAGTTGGTCGGGTATAGGGAGAAGCCACGCCGCCTTGTCCTGCTTGAAAACTTGCACCGGTCTCTTGATACGCAGGTAGTGGAGCTCTGCGTCCTGCTGCTCTTCGACGCCCACGCGTCGGATCCCGTCCACGTACTCGACGCTGCTCCCGTCCAGAACCGGCAGCTCCACGCTGCTGCAGTCCTCTTCAAAGTCGATGAAAGCATTCGTGATCCGTGACGCCACCAGCGCTGCCATGAGATGCTCAGCAGTGGCCACGTTTGCTCCATTGGAGGCCGTGAGCTGAGTGCACAATTGACTTTTGCGAGCATTCACGTTCGCAATGAGCGCTGGGACTGCACAGCGTTGACTGTTAGTGCGGAAGACGATGCCTGAATTTGCAGGTGCCGGCAGTACGCGGATCGAAACCTTCTCGCCGCAGTGGAGCCCCACGCCCGCGAAGCGCAGCGGCTGCTTGAGCGTGCGCTGCCACCTCATGCTCAGACGATTGGCGACTGCATTTTATCCAATCGACTGGCAGCAGCTTTCCTTGCAATAAGTTGACCCTGGTTTGACACGTCGGAGAAGGTCTGACCAGAGATCCGCGCGTTGCATTATAGTCGACTGTCGAGCAGGTCACCCCTTTGGACATTGCGAACATTGCTCCAAGTGGCGCACAGCTGAAGGGAAGTCCGAAGTTTTCAGACTCACAAGGAGACCAAGCCAAGCAGCGTCTTCTGTTAACGCTCGTTCTCCGCGGCAATTAGCAGCGAGCACGGTGGCAATAGCAGCGAGCACGGTGGCAGCTAGTCCGAGCCGCCTGTCCCCAGTTCGTCTTCTGATAAAGCAGTCCACTCTCGCGCGAGCTCTATGCAGACAACTGGTCCCGTGTGTCAGCCTTCAAAGTATCCCCGCAAAAGTCTCCACATGACCAACTCGATAACGTCGAATCTGAACTCTTGTCTTTTCTGCTTGGGTTTCTGTAGAACTACAAATCTATTCATATTTCACGTCTACCACACCACATACCCATACCCACTCCAAGTCATGCACGTTGAAGCTGAAAGGTCGCTTCAACATATTTACAATGGATACACTTGGGATCCGCTCTTCCACCTCTTCCTCACTTTGAGAAATTCCGCCTCGAGGTGGAACCGTCGCCGAGGAAACCGGCGGGCGATGGAGTCAGCGCCGCATGCCCCGCGAGCGGCGCTCACTCCCACTCGCGCTCAGAAGAAACGTCGGCCGCCCTCGCCCGTAACTACTAAACTCCATAGATTGAGCAAAATGCAGCAGCTCCAGACCGCGCGGCAGCGGTTCGTGCCCGACAGCGAAGACGAGGGGGCTCCGTTGCGGTTCGTGACGCTCCCCCCGAAGCTCGTGACGTCCAAATCTGAGGGACAGCAGGCCAATGCTAGGAGGAGGCACCTGCAGCAGCAGGGTTTGCACTCTCAGGTGCAGGTTCGAGGGCATCAGGCAGAAGCTCCAGGAGGAACGTACCTTAGGAGGGAGAACGAGGTGCGACGGCCCTTGGAGCCGATGCAGAGCACAATAAAAGCTTTGAATCGCTCTCGTCCGTGTCGCCGTGTGCTGGTGACGCGGCGGCGGCGCTGGAGCAAGGGCTGATGTCGTCCACGACCTTTTCCAGCTCGGCCGTATTGACGGACGATATGTTGGCGGCAGTCGCGCGGAAGGGGAAGCAGAAGCTCGAGATGATGGCCAAGAGGCAGGTGATGATGGGCAGGTGGAAGCGCATGCCCCACTCCAAGCCCGACTGTCAGATGTTCGAGTCGGTTAGTAAGGCCAAGGACCAGTACAGCGTCGTGGCCAAGATGGACTTGCCCTGCAGTCTGCGAGAGATCATGAGCGTCTTCTCGACGGACAATGACGCCGATTTCCACCGCAGCATGGAGGCGGTTTTTGGAGATCAGTACGTCTATGGGGTCAACGTTCGCACCATGGAGTGCGCTTCATTTGCTGGAGGAGGTAGTACAGCCTTACGCGCGCGAGCCCAAGCCCGACGAGCGTCGGAGCCGGCAACACGGCGAGCCAGCGAGGGCTCAACGATGCCACCGTTGCGCTCCGCCAAGTTGAAGCTGAATGCCGTGTCGCTCATGCAAAAGCAACGATTGGTGTGGAAGCAGCGCAACATGACGTTCTTAGACTTCCTCGAGGAGAAGATCGAGGCCAAGTCGGTCACGCGCGTCATGCAGACGATGGATATGACGGATGAAGACTTGGAATTTAGCTCTGTGACGCTGTCATCGCCCACGACAACTTCTAGCCACGAAAACTGCTGTCACGAGCCAACTCAGCATGGAATTGACCCTCAATACGAGCTCAAAGGGATCTTCGCGGGATACGTCATCCAGGAAGACTCGGAAGAGAAGTTCACTCGCTTGTTTTTCTACGCGACGCACCACCACCACCTGTCCGGACCGCACGGACAGACGAGAATGCCTCGGTCTGGCGTTCAGCTGTGCGCGCCATGGTGAACAAGGTGTGTTTGCTTGAGACTGTTGTGCTGCGTCGTCGCTTGGGTTACTACCCGCTAGCTCGATTGCCTACGTCCACTGACGAGGCTACCATGGCAACGTACTGCGCGACGTGCTACATCCCGTTTGGTTTGCTGCGCAAGAAGTATTTCTGCAGATTGTGCGGCCACTACACGTGCCGGAAGTGCTCGGATCTCCGGGACGTCGAGAAGAAAATTAGTCTCGTCGAGAAGCATCGCGTGTGCGTGTCTTGTGTCCGTCGTGTGAGCTACTGCGTGTTCAGCACGTGCGCGTTCCCGCCCAAGATGGAGTCCAATGTCAGTGGTAGCAGCTGGACGTCCGACCTATCTCAGCAACCAACGGAGGTTGCCGGTGAAGGCGAAGACGACTACGACCCTCCCATCATGGACGATTTGGCGTCGAAAGACATTGAAGACGGTGAGGCTGTTCAGCCAAACCAGAGCGCGGGTGGAGCGCTTGCTGGGTTCGTATCGGATTTATTGCACGGGAAGGAGAAAAAGCAAGAGCCCGCTGTCGACCGAAGACCGCGACTGCAGCTTACCATCGACGACCTCAGTACTTGGGTCCCGGGGCCCCTTCTGGACGGACAAAACACGCCAAAGGAGTCGATTTCTCTGCTCGACAGCTTCTGCACGTCGCATTCATCGACGAGCTCACGTTCGCGCGATCTCACGTCGTGGTTATCTCCATCTCCGACAGGGGCGTGATGCCAGACCATTTTTTTCCTTGAACGAAGAGGAAGCAATACAAAATGCACACAAGTATCGACACTGCAGGCTTCCCAGCTACCGTGCGCACAGCAGGTTGTCGATCTGTACTTACCAGCTGAAGGCTTTAAAGCAGAGGGCTATATAATTGTTCAAGAACCTCAAGCTTGAGCCAACTACCGGTTGCTGATATGTGTATTTACTCGCTCGTTTATCTCTTCTGGTGGTTGATGAAGCGCAGGGACAACAGGCCCAAGATGCGGAACAGCACCACGTACGCAAGGACGATGCCGAAGTTCATCCCGATCTCGTCGTGCTTCATGCCGAAGTACTCCTCCGTGTACTCCTTCAGCGTGATGTGGCCGACGGTAACCGGGGAGTCCTGCATGGGCTGGCAACCAAGCTGCGAGCCCACGTTAATGTACGACTGCGTGGCTTCATCCCAAGTCGGCAGCTCGTCGCACTCCGCGAAGACCAGCGAAACGAGGATCGCCAGCGAGTAACGCGGAGGCACAATCTTGTAGAGCCACTGGTAGCCGTCGGGGATCGCGTAGGCCGGAGGAGAGAACCCCATGAACAAGAAGAAAACCGAATTCACGAGCACACCCACGATGGCTGCGACCTCCTCGCTCGGGAACGCGTAGGCGAAGAACTGGCCCAAGTACGTCTGCATCATGACGAGCACCGACATGTTGATCCAGAACAAGAAGGCTGTGAAAAGGCCCGTGAAGCCCACCATGGGGAAGAAGATGACCGTGAAGACGAGCGAGCTCACGAAGCAGTACGGAATCTCCGCCACCGTCGAGCCCACGAAGTACCAGAAGGCATTGTACGTCTGACCAGCGCGCTCACGGTAGAACGACGCGCGTTCTTCACAGGCAAGCGGCAGTACACTCTGGAACGACACCATAGCGTTGAAGAGCGCGGCTATGAAGACCATACCCACGCCTGAGTTCAGGCCAGAGTACGAGTTGTACTCGGCCGTCACGAACACCAGGCCGAACAGCAGCGCCAGGAAGACGGAGATGAGGAGACGAGTGAGGTTGTACGCTGGCGTGCGCCAGTACATCTGGATGAAGCGCCCACGACGAACTTCATCTGCGTCATGGAGCTCGCGGCGCGTTTGTTGGAGAAGACCATCTCCGGGTAGTCGGGCGATGGGGTAGTGATGCCTTCCTTGGCCAGGTTCGTGTCCAGCTGCTGCTGGTACGAACTGTCATTGAAAATCTTCACGAAATCCATGTCGTCTGCGATGGAGTTGCTCACACCGGCACCAATGCACTCCAGCATCCACGTGGCAGGGTTATAGCCGACAGGAAGCGAAGCCACGCCAGGGACGTTCTCAAAGTAGTCGACCAAGTTGCGGCAGTTCTTGCCAAGGTCGCCGAAGAATACTGTCTCCCCGCCGCGCTTCAGCAGCAAAAGGCTGTCGAACAGGTAGAACACTTCAGCCGACGGCTGGTGGATCGTACAGATATGGTACGGCCAGAGTCGGCCACCTTGCGGACACCGTCCATGATCAGCTTGGCCGAGCGCGCGTCAAGGCCACTCGTGGGCTCATCCAGGAAAATCACACTCGGCTGGCAGCAGCTCCACACCGATCGTCAAACGCTTCATCTGCTCCACGGAGCTGCCGCGGATGATCTGGTCCGCGATGTCCTGCAGACCGAGCAGCTCAATGCATTCTTCGACCGAGTCGTACTTCTTCGAGTCTGGGATCGACGCGTCCTGCCGCAGGAACGAGCTGAAGGTCAAGGCCTCACGAATGGTGGCCGCCTCCGAGTGCACGTCCATCTGCTCGCAGTAGCCCGTGCAGCGCCGGATAGCCAAATCGCTGGCCTCGTATCCGTTCATGAGGATTTTGCCGGTGATCTTGCCTCCGGTTTTGCGTCCAGCGATCACGTCCATCAAAGTCGTCTTACCAGCACCAGACGCTCCCATGAGAGCCGTCACTGAGCCAGGAACAGCAAACCCACTGATGCCCTTTAACAGTTCAAGAGTGCTCTTCGGGTTGTTCGGATCCGGAACGGAATAGCGTAGGTCCTGGAATGCGACGGTCACGGGGACGAAGTTCTTCTCGCGGGCGTTCACGTCTACAACAAAGCTGCCAGTCCTATCGGCTGCGCTCTTGGGCGTGGCGATCAGCTTGTAAGTGCCAGCCTCTTCCTCCTCGTCAATAACCTTCTCCGATACGTCCACGTTTTCAGGAGCTTCGTAGCGAAGGTGCTCAAGCGCAAAGTATGACAAGAGCATGAACACGACGTAGATCACGATCGTGTAGATGATTCCGTAGAGGATCCACTCCTTTCCAGTCGGAATCGCGAAAAGGTCCAGGTAGTACTTGCCCATGGTGAGCCCTCCGTAGCTGGCGCAGTAGTCCACTCCATCGTAAACGCACACGTCAAGCGCATCCGACCGGTACTGAAGAATGGCGAGAGCACGCAAACTCCAGCTCATGGGGCTGATGTAGTGCAGCCAGATGAAGTAGTCGGGGATCTGAGCTTTCGTGACGATGAAGCCGGCGAAGATCACAAACACAAGAATCGACACCATACCGACGGGTGTGGCGATGCTGGAGTTCGGCGATACGGCGGTCAGGAAGAAGAACCACATACCGAGGGCCAGGTTGGACAGGAACAGGATCACCAAGAACAAGACGAATGCCACCGCGTCCGATACGAAGCCACAATCCAGTACACAAGGGAGCCGAAGATGACTGTCTCGCCGATGGCAAGCGGGATCTGGCTCACCGAGTTGGCAAGGACATAGGCACCAGTTCGGAAGAAGTTGGCGCCGCGTTGCTTGTAAAAGATGTCGCGCTCCGCCAGGTACGTCGGGATCTGCGACGACTGGCCCATGGACAGGAACATGATGGCCGCGAAGATGATACCCATGACCACAGACACCTGCGTCGGGTCGAACTGGTAGAACGTGGTGCAGTACAGCAGTCCCATGATGGTGATCATCATCACTCGGCCCGCCATGAACGGCTTGTTCCGGTAGGTGATCATGATCTGGCGCTGGAATAACGTCCAGGTGTTCTCCCAAAAGGACTGGTGGAACTTGGGCATCGGGTCCATGTGAGCCTCCACGTTCCTCAGTAGCTCCGGTGCGTGGGGCTCCTCGAGGATATGCAACATGTCACGATGGATGTCCGACTTACGGAACAGCTCTGCAAACTCGTTGGCGAGGCGCGGCTGCTTGGTCGAGTGGTGCTTCACTTGGTAGCGGTACTGCTCGTGCGTGCCCAAGTCAAGCAGGTAGTCGGCAATGTCGCGGCCGGGAGGGCACGAGAAGCCCAAGCTGTCGAAGTATCCCTGTACACGGTCGCAGGGTCCGTGGTACATGAGCTCGCCCTCGTTCAGGATCATGACGTCGTCGAACAGCGCAAACACCTCTGGCGAAGGCTGCAGCAGTGCTATCACCACGGTCTTGCGGAGTTTCTGCGCAACACTGCGCTGGGTGTTGATGATGTCGTACGTGGCCGCACTGTCCAGACCGGTACTAATCTCGTCCATGAGCGTCACGTACTTCATGCCGAACTCCATTTCGCCAGTCGTCACGCGCTTGCGTTCGCCACCAGAGATGCCACGGATCATGGCGTCACCGACAATTGTGTCTTGGCAGTTCTGCAGTCCAAGCTGCTGGATGATAACCTCCGGGTAGTGCTGGAACATGGCCTGCGCGGCCGCCAGCGCTTCCTGGTTCTCCTTGGCCGAACCCTTGGACAGCAACTCCTCTCCGCGACGCGAGAGCTCACCTCCGCAGAACTTGTGGGCGAACTCGAGCGTCTCCTTCACCGTCAGCGTCGCGAAGTGCTTGTCACGCTGGTTCACGTACGCGACGAACTGGGGCAGCGTCTTGACGATTTGCTCCCGGGACACTCCGTTGTACGTGATATCTCCTTCAATCCTGATGTTCTTGCGGATCGGGAACCGCCCGCTCAGCATTTTCATGAGCGCGGACTTGCCCGAGCCCGGTTGACCCAGCAGCAGCGTGATGGTACCGGGTCTGAACGTCCCGCTCATGTTCTTGAGGATCTCCTTGCGCACGACGCGCTTCTTGGGCCCCACGAAGGCTTTCATGGCGGTGTTGGGCAGCGTTGGCAACTCGTGCTGGGATCGGTCGTCGTCGATCACCACAATGTCGGCGGTGACCGACAGGTTGTTAAAGCGCACGTCCATCTGGGGCAGTGCTCGTCCGAGTGCTGCCTCCAACTTGGTGGCCACATGATCGTGCAGGACCTGCGGCCCTTCTGCCATCAGGGCCGCGCCTGATTCATAGCCGAACTGTCGGCGCTGCTGCTGGCCGGCACTCGGATCGGTATCTCCCGTAGGTGTCGACGCCATCGTTGATCGGCGTCGGACGGGAAATTCGGGAATGACTGAGCACTTTGGGTGCTCTGCGGTAAGCTCCGATCGCGTGGATGCATATGTAAACAACTTGGCCGTCCCACGGAGCTCTTCGCCAGGATTTGAAAGAGCAACAACATGCCACGCACGACGGTGGCAATAGGTACACCAAGCGGTCGACAGCCAATGAGCGAGACCAGAACCGACTCGAATGGCAACTTGAGCATCATCAGTGAAGTTGTCGCCGGCCGCAATCACGTCGCCGGGCTTCGCCATCAACACAACTTGCGTTACGCAAGTCACGCGCGAGCCAACGACACCGCGCCGTCGTAGCCTCTCCACTGAAGTGTACCCACCACTGGTGGCGGGCCACCGGGGCAGCGTCGTGATGCACGAAGAGATTCAACGGGTGGTTGGAATTGACTCGCGCCTGCCCCGACGCGCCACATTTGAGGAAAATACCGAGTCGGGGACGGCAGCGTTTGCACTGTTGATCCTCGTTCTGCGAAGGATTGCAACGGTGTTCATGGTGGTAAGTGGTGGTAAGTGGTGGTAAGGTCGGCGCGACTAGCCCCTTGTTGGCTGGCATCAACATGGCCGAGTTGACGCCAGGCGACCAGCGAAATGTGCGGCACCGCACCGCGCGGCACCACCATTCGCTCGCACACCCAAGGGGCCGATTCCCTGCAGCGCACGCAGGAAACCATCACGGCAAACCTCAATGGTACAACAACTGTAGTACATAGTATAGGTCGATAGTATCGGATGACAAACTTGTTGGTCGATTGACCACAATAGCAGCCCAATTACCACATTGTATTGTCAAGTGGCCTCCGTCGCTCGTGGGGTTTTGCCGAGATGTAGGCGGGGTCTTGCTTTTGTAAGGCCTGATCGACGCAAACTATTACTACCCGTTGGATACGTCACGCATTTCATTACATTATTGGGTATTTTGGCTATGAACACTCAATTGATGCACATGGCGAAGTTTCTTCAGGCTTGGAATCTACCGGTAAAAAAAAGGTCCTGTTGATAAGCGTTCATCTCACAAGTCACACTCGGTGACCGCACCTTCATATCAGCATCACGAATGTTCATTTTTAATGCACTACAACGTGAGCAAAACATAGCAAACTTGCAGTGTTCACGCCTCCAGAAATGACTGTGTAAGTCCAATCGTGGTAGGGTGTGACGGTAGTAAATAGTGCGATGCACCAATAATCTAATCGCAAGCCCACCAAAAAAATGTCAGCTATGCGTAAGCTCACAGTCAACACAGCATCGAGCCCTCACCTGATGGCGGAATTCTCCCGGCAGCTCGGTCTCTTTTACCATGACCAGGCCGTCGTTTGGGTAGTTGTGCTGATTGAATGGATTGAGACACAACTTTCCAGCAAGTACCAGCGGGTAGCATCTCCGCGGCAGTTTTCCAAGCCGCTCGTCGAGTTCTTTAGGAGAAAAAGCTGCCAACTCTTCAGCTGCCACGCCACCATATCCCGCCACACCGATATACTTCTTCATGGACGTGTGGTAGCAAATCCTGCAGTATGAAAAAAACTTAAGAAACCACGAAATTAAGAAGCCACAAAACTCATTGCTGCATCTCACCCTCTATTGGGCGGTGCCAGCATCACCACTTTCGACTTGGTGTAGTTCCAATCCACCGTTCGAAATGCTTCCTGTTAGCAGCTATAGCATAAGAAAAACATACCCCGAAAATAAGACCGAAAATAGCCGCCCACCCGCAGCACCAAGGCGCCATATCCGTGCGTCACGAAATTAACAGCTTCGTCCGTCGTGTGCGGCTTCTGCCTCTTCAAAAAATCGGCCAGCTCTACACAAAAGACCATAAATTAGGTCCACACAATCCTCCAAACAGTCCTCGGTATCAGATACCTTTGCCTGACGAGGCCAGATCCTGCGACCGCGGCCGGAAGCGAAAGGGCTGCACATCATAACCTCGCACCGCGTGCAGGTAGAGCTCCAGCGGGCGCAGCGGGAGTGAGCCGCCGTACAGGTCGTGCACCGTCACCAGCACTCCCCGAGCCAGCTCGACCCCGCGCCGGTCTAACGCCGCGCTCGCCATTCCTTTCGACAGGTAAATTATCCGGTTAAAGAGGTTTGGGAACATTTCTCAGGTTTGGTTCCATTTCCCAATTTTGTGTCAGACCAAAAAGCAGACCAAAAAGCAGACTAAAAAATGAACGCCACGGACCCGGGCGCGCTGAGCGTGCACGGCGTGAACCCGCAGACGCTAGTGGAGAAGATCATGCGCAACCGCATCTACGCCAGCATCTACTGGAAAGAGCAGTGTTTTCGGGCTCACGGCCGAGACGCTCGTGGACAAGGCCGTGGAGCTCTCGGACTTCGGCGGCACGTTTGGTGGCAACCAGCAGCCAACCCCTTTTTTGTGTCTGCTGCTCAAAATGTTGCAATTGCAGCCGGAAATTGAGGTCGTCAAGCAATTTGTGGAGAACGAGGACTATAAATATGTGACCGTACTGGGCGCTGTGTACCTGCGGCTCGTGGGCAAACCCGCGGATGTTTACACACTATTGGAGCCGCTGCTGAGCGACTACCGCAAGATCCGCAAGCGCAACGTCATTGGCTGGGAGATCACTCACGTGGACGAGATTGCAGACGCGCTGCTGACCGAGGAGTACTATATCGACCTGACTCTGCCGCGGCTCGTAGACCGGGGGCTGCTGGAGAAGAACGAGGGCCTGCCGCCGCGGAGAAGTCCGCTGGAGGACGAGTTGGACGCGGCCAGTGACAGCAGCAGCGACAGCGAAGAAGAGAAGGAATAAAAAGTGTGCTAAAGTTTTAGGTGAAGAGTGGAGAGGATGCTCGGACTAATCAGTTCTGAGTCGGCTATGTAGTCGCGCGGTGAAGTTGGTGGAACGCTTAGCAAGCTTTCCCAGCTGCAATCCGATAACATCCAGACCGCGTTGAAGGACGGTACTGCATCAGTCACCGTCGTGTATTGACTGCATGCAGTGCTTTCTGCTACTGCTTCCGATGGTACAGGTCCAGTGCAATTGGGCTTGCCGTCGTTTGGCAGCTCTGGCTGCGCTCCAAAGAAGTCGCCAGGTTAATGACACCAAACGTGGTGACCAAAAAAGCCCAATGCCATCGAGACATCTGGGAGTGCATTGCTGCACTCACGCCCATCATGCTGCGCATCCCGCCTGTGGACGAATGGATACGCGGTGCCGGTTAATCTCTTCGTTTGCTTGCTGATCCTGCGCTGTCAATGGTACTCAGCTGCTGACGATTGGCGGTCAACGTGTATGTATGGATCATGTCCATACCCCATGGCGCTTGCTCGCCGCGTCGAGGATATCGACTTTGCTGACAGCGGGGGCGGTCTACGATGGTACAGTTGCAAATCGCCATTTTGTACACTTTAATCGACGGGGCGATTAAGATGCATGATCAGCGCGGTTTACAATTCCCTGTCCCTCGCTTTCAAGTCGAGGGCCTCGAATCCAGGCTGCATAGCTCCTGGACCACCAGCCTGGACGACTTGGTGACTGGAAATTGCCTCAACTTGACTGGCTGTCGAGCGTGTCACGCTTGAAATAAGGCTACGTTCGACTGGGTCGCGTGCAAAACAGACAAGGAGGATGCGTCGGGCTGCGTGTGCGTGCTCAAGTGGGTCTCGCTGCAGACTGCACCGCGTCAAGGACAGTGCACATGAAGTGAGACTTGACCAGTCCTTGGTTGCGCTTACCGATAGCTCACTTCCCAATTTCGTCTGCGATGTCAACGTCGAAGATCAAGTCGCCGGCGCTCGAATCGCCCTCCGCCGCGTACGTGAGCGTCTGGGACGAGCGTCCGCGCAAGTACAAGAACGTGCTGTTCCAAGTATGCGTCTTCATCCTCATGATGGAGCTGTCCGAGCGTCTCAGCTACTACGGCATCAACCAAGGCCTCAAGAACTTCATGCAGAAGATCGGCTGGAGCCTCGTATCCGCCAGTGCGCTCAAGAGCACGTGGACGTCCATCTGCTACATCACGCCGCTGTTCGGCGCGTACCTGGCCGACGAGAAGTGGGGGTCGCTTCCGCACCATTCTGACGTTCGGGGTCTGGTACTGCGTCGGCGACTTCCTCGTGGCCATCGCCGCCCACCCGGACATCATGACCGAGGAGGCCGTCGTGAACCCGATCTTCGTCATCGGTCTGTTTATCGGAATTGGCATCGGGACGGGCGCCATCAAGTCCAACGTCATCACGTTCGGTGCTGACCAATTCGACCCGAACGACCCGAGCGAGGTGCACCAGAAGGCGACCTACTTCTCCTACTTCTACTTCTGCATCAACTTTGGCGCCGCCTTCTCATACGGATACCTGTCCGTGTTGTGTGTGGAAGGGTCCGCTCAGATCCCTGCCGAGTACGGCTACTTCGCCACCTACATGATCTGTGCGGCGGTGATGGTCGTGGCCATCCTCTTCTTCATCGTCGGCTCGCCGCGCTACGTGCACATGCCCCCCAAAGACCGCACGATCTCGACGCTGCTTCGTTTGCTCAAGCAGAGTGCGCGCACGTCGCGCAATGGCGCCGTCGTCGTCACTGGTGCGTTCCTGCTTTTCTTCTCGCTGTTCGTCAACATTGCGTCGGCTTTCAGTGCCGACAGCGGTCGTGTGGGGGAAGCGCTCTCGTATGTGGCTGCTGCTATGGTACTGTGCGGCGTGGTGTGCTGGGTGTACGGCGCTCACGACCAGACGTTCCTGGACGCCATGAAGGAGAGCCAAGGTGGCGAGTACGACGACGACCTAGTGGACGGCTACAAGAAGCTGGTGAGTGTGCTACCCTTCGCGGCCTACACTATTATCTGGCAGTGCGCGTACGACCAAACCGATGCCAACTTCCAGTCGATCACGCAGCAGTGCGACTTGCGTCTGGACCGCAGCGACCCCGACAGCTCGCAGATCCCTGGTGCCATGTTGGGCGTCTTCGACCCGATCTTCATCGTCATCTGCATCCCCATCTTGGACTCCGTCGTGTACCCCATGTACGAGAAGCGCTTCGGCAAGCCCCCCACTCAGTTCGGTCGTGTCTGCGCGGGTCTCATCGTGGCTGCCATCGGCATCTTTTGGTCGGGTATCTTTGAGGTCATCCGCCGCAACGCAGGAGCGCTACAGGATGCCAACGGAGACCCGATCCTCGACGGCGGCAGTAACCAGCCCATGAACGACATCACATGGGCCGCTGCCATCCCCAACTACGTCTTCATCGCCCTGGCCGAGTGCCTCATCAACGTCACGGCCTACGACGTGTTCTACTCGGTGGTGCCGCTCACTCTCAAGAGCACTTCGCAGAGCGTCAACCTCTTCATGACGTCTGTAGGCAGCGTCATGACGTCGGTCTTCACCGTCATGTTCTCACCCTACCTGCCGTCGGACGACCTCAACGACGGCAATCTCGAGTACATGTTTTTCGCGGTGGGAGCTGTCAGCGTCGTCAACTTCTTCGCCTTCTACTTCACCATGAAGAAAATGAACTTCGGCATGTCCAGCAACTCCGGCGACGACGAGTTCGACCTTCAGGGTAAGGAATCCGTCGCCTCGCGCCACAGCATCGCCGCTTCCAAGTAAGGACAAGCAAATGCAGCCCATGCATAGTAAGTAGTGTAACAGCAAATATCAACCTCGGCGATCAGAGTCAGGACCCTCCAGTGTCGACATTAGGAATTTGAAAAAGAAAATGTCTTGGAGCTCGACGAGATAGCGCACACCGGCGGACTGAGCCCACGAACTGAAGTCCACGAACACCATGGTGATCGAGTTGAACAGCACACCGATGATTTGAGCCACTTCTTCTGACTGCATGGTGTACGCAGTGTATCAGACCAGCACGGACACGCCGAACCAGAAGAGGATAGAGAAGTCGACCATGAAGAAGAACATAATGCAGAAAATCACAGAGCTGATGAAGCAGTACGGGATCTCCGCCAAAATCGAAGCCGTGAAGTACCAGAACGCGTTGTACGTCTGAGCAGTCAAAGGCATCACGCTGTGGAACCCGGCCATCGAGTTGATCAGCGACGACATGAAGATGATACCCACACCCGAGTTTAAGCCAGGGTGACGCACTTTGGTCCGAAGTTAATCCACCGATTCACTTGATTCGCTGGCTGATTGGCTGAATCGTAGGCCGCCGTCGTGAAATGAATGCTGGAAGTGCTACAGTTTTTGATGAAGATGGTTTTTAATTGTATTGATACTTTCGTGCGACTGCTTATCTCTTCTGATGGTTGATGAAGCGCAGCGCCAGCAGACCCAGGATGCGGAAGAGCACGATGCACCCAATCACGACGACGAAGTTGCGCGTGATGGTGTCGTGCTCCATGCCGAAGTACTCCTCGGTGTATTCCTTGACGGTGATGTGGCCGACGTCGGCAGGAGAGTCCGCCATGGGCTGGCAACCGAGCTGAGATCCAACGTTCTCGTACGACTGCGTGGTCTCGTTCCAAGTCGGTAGTTCGTCACAGTCCGCGAAGACCAGAGAAACCATGACGGACATTGGGAACTTGAGAGGAGAGATCGTGTACAGCCACTTGTAGCCGGACGGGATGGCGTAGGCCGGAGGAGAGAAGCCCATGAACAAAATGAAGACGGAATTGATGAGTACTCCGATGATCGCGGCGACCTCTTCGCTCGGGAGCGCGTACGCGAACATCATGCCCATGTAGACTTGCATGAGGATCGTGAGCGACATGACCAGCCAGAAGAGAACAGCCGCACCGAAGCCCTGGAAGCCCACGAATGGGAAGAACACGACGGTGAAGAGGAGCGAGCTCGTGAAGCAGTACGGGATCTCAGCCAGCGTCGAGCCCAGGAAGTACCAGAACGCGTTGTACGTCTGCGACGCGCGCTCGCGGTAGAACGAGGCGCGCTCGGAACACGTGAGCGGGAGAACGCTCTGGAATGCCATCATCGAGTTGAAAAGTGCAGCCATGAACACCATGCCCACCCCAGAGTTCAGGCCAGAGTACGACGCGTAGTCTGCACTCACGAAAATGATGCCAAAGAGCAGTGCCAGGAAGATGGCCAAGATCATCCGCGTGAGGTTGTAGGCTGGAGTCCGCCAGTACATCTGAATGTAGCGCCACACGACGAACCGCATCTGCGTCATGGAGTTGGCAGCGCGCTTCTTCCCGAACACCATTTCAGGCAAGTCAGGCGACGGAACCGTGATACCTTCCTTGGCCATGTTCGCCTCCAGCTGCTGGTTGTACGAGCTGCTCCTGAAGTAGTCCACGAAGTTGGTCTGGTTGCCAGCTCCGTTGCTCACACCAGCACCAATGCACTCGAGCATCCACGTCGCTGGGTTGTAGCCCTTCGGCAGCGGAGATACACCAGGGATGTTCTCAAAGTAGTCGATCAAGTTGCGGCAGTTCTCGCCCAAGTCACCGAAGAACACCGTCTCACCGCCGCGCTTCAGCAGCAAAAGACTGTCAAACAAGAAGAACACCTCCGACGACGGCTGGTGGATCGTACAGATGATGGTACGGCCAGAGTCGGCCACCTTACGGACACCGTCCATGATCAGCTTGGCCGAGCGCGCGTCAAGGCCACTCGTGGGCTCATCCAGGAAAATCACACTTGGCTGGGCAGCAAGCTCCACACCGATCGTCAAACGCTTCATCTGCTCCACGGAGCTGCCGCGGATGATCTGGTCCGCGATGTCCTCCAAGCCAAGCAGCTCAATACATTCGTTCACCGAGTCGTACTTCTTCGAGTCTGGGATCGATGCGTCCTGGCGCAGGAACGAGCTGAAGGTCAAGGCCTCACGAATGGTGGCCGCCTCCGAGTGCACGTCCATCTGCTCGCAGTAGCCCGTGCAGCGACGGATAGCCAAATCGCTGGCCTCGTATCCATTCAACAGGATCTTGCCGGTGATCTTGCCACCAGTCTTACGGCCAGCAATCACATCCATAAGCGTCGTCTTACCAGCTCCTGAAGAGCCCATGAGCGCCGTAATGGAGCCAGGCACAGCGTATCCGTTGATTCCCTTCAATAGCTCGAGTTCGGCTTTAGGATTCTTGGGGTCCGGCACAAAGTAGTGCAAGTCCTGGAAGGCCACCGTCACCGGCGTAAAGTTTTTTTCACGATCACCGACGGGGAGGTCCAGCACCACTTCGCTCTTGCTCTTTGGGGTTTTCACGAGCGTGTACGATTCGTCTTCAACCATTTTCTCCGATACGTCGACGTTCTCGGGGGCTTCGTAGCGTAGGAACTCCAACGCCAAGAAGGAAAGGAACATGAAAACCACGTAGATGACAACCGTGTAGATGATGCCGTACGCAACCCACGACTTGTCCGTCTCAAACCCGAACAGGTCCAGGTAGTACTCGCCCATGGTGAGTCCATCGTATTGCGTGCAGTAGTCAATGCCGTCGTACACACAAACGTCGAATGTGCTTGAGCGGTACTGGTTGATAGCGAGGGCCCGGAGACTCCAGCTCATAGGACTGATCCAGTGCGCCCAGATCAGGTAGTCAGGGATTTGGCTCTTGGTCACAACGAAGCCCGCGAAGATGATGAAGATGAGCACCGAGACCATACCCAGAGGCGTCACGACGTTCGTGTTGGGACCAACAGCGGACAAGAAGAAGAACCACATGCCCATGGCCAGGTTCATCAGGAACAGCACCACCTCAAAAATGATGAATTGGACAGCGTTCGAGTTGAAGCCACAGACCCAGTACACGAGCGTACCAAAGATGATCGTCTCGCCGATGGCCAGTGGGATCTGACTCGCCGAGGTGGCCAAGACATACGACGCCGTGCGGAAGAAGTTGGCACCGCGTTGCTTGTAGAAAATGTCCCGCTCAGCCATGTACGTCGGGATCTGGGACGACTGGCCCATGGACAAGAACATGATCGACGAAAAGACAACGCCCACGACCACGGACATTTGCGTGGGATCGAACTGGTAGAACGTCGTGCAGTACAGAAGACCCATAATGATAATCATCATCAGGCGACCGATGATGAACGGCTTGTTGCGATACGTGACCATCAACTGGCGCCGCAGCAGAGTCAGCGTGCTTTCCACGAACGACTGGTGGAACACTGGCATCGTTTTCACGTTTTCACTTGCATTTCGCAGGAGCTCAGGAGCGTGGGGGGCCTCCAGCGCACTCAACATGTTCTGGTGGATATCTGAGCGCTTGAACAGGTCGGCGAACTCGCTGGCTCGGCGCGGTTGCTTGGTCTGGAAATTGGGCAACTCGTAGCGATGCTGCTCCGATGTACCGAGGTCCAGCAAGTAGTCGGCAATGTCGCGCTCAGGCGGGCACGAGAAACCAAGGTTATCGAAGTAGCTTTGGACGCGGTCGCAGGGGCCGTGGTACATGAGCTCACCCTCGTTCAGGATCATGACGTCGTCGAACAGAGAGAAAACCTCTGGAGACGGCTGCAGCAACGCAATCACCACGTTCTTGTGAAGCGTGTGCGCAACGCTACGCTGCGTGTTGATGATGTCGTACGTCGCGGCGCTGTCGAGGCCCGTGCTGATCTCGTCCATGAGCGACACGTACTTCAAGCCGAACTCCATCTCACCAGTCGTCACGCGCTTGCGTTCGCCACCAGAGATGCCACGAAGCATAGCGTCACCGACGATTGTGTCCTGGCAGTGCTGCAGTCCAAGCTGCTGGACGACGATCTCCGGGTAGTGGCTGAAATGGGCCTTGGTGGCTTCGAGAGCCTCCAAATTCTCCTTCTCGCTGCCCTTCGACAGCAGCTCCTCGCCGCGACGTAGGAGCTCCCCTCCGCAAAATGTGTGCGCGAACTCGAGCGTCTCCTTCACCGTCAACGTCGGGAAGTGCTTGTCACGCTGGTTCACGTACGACACAAACTGGGGCAGCGTCTTGATGACCTCTTCACGAGGTACACCGTTGAACGTGATGTCGCCCTCCACCGAGATGTTCTTCTCAATGGGGAAGCGGCCGCTCAGCATCTTCATGAGCGCCGACTTGCCCGATCCTGGCTGGCCCAGCAGCAGTGTGATCTTACCGGGCTGGAAGACGCCGCTGATGTTCTTGAGGATCTCCTTGCGTACCGTGCGCTTCTTGGGGCCCACGAACATTTTCTTGAGCTCGTTCGGGATGGTCGGCAACTCGTGCTGGGAGCTGTCGTCGTCCACTACCACAATGTCGGCACTGAGCGACAAGTTCTTGAAGCGCACGTCCATCTGCGGCATGCGGTGGCCGAGAGCTGCCTCGACTTTGGTGGCCATGTGACGGTGCAACTCGTGCGGGCCGAGCGCCATCATGGCCGAGCCCGACTCGTAGCCGAGCTGCTTGGGCTTGTCTGCGGCTGTGCTGGTCCGCTCTTCCATCTTGGATCGAGTGGATCGACCGAATTGGTGGTCGACTTGAGCGCTCGAAGGTGAAATAGAGAATGAGGAGACCACCCACGACTGGTACAGTCCAAGCTGAAGCACTTGGAAAAGTATCCGGAGACATGACCGTTACATCGCTGGCTCACAATCAATTGGTATCACGTTGGTCGTGAAATTGACTCGGAATTTGTATGGATCTGTCAAACGAAGTGCTGGAGCTGTACCGCCATTTTGTCACCGTCATTTTTGCCGCATCATCGTGCGCTGGATAGGGGTAAAGGACAACTATTTCGAGCAAAATGTACTTTCGTGGACCTGACTGGGTGTTGATTCTCGACGGTGGGGAGTTGCAGAAGGCCAAAGGTCAGGCTCTGGGGACCAGCGCAGCAAAGAGTATTCGCTGCACATGCATTGGCAGTTGTGTCTACTGTAGTTATTGTAGCCTTTCAGGAGCGGCATTCCAGTAGATTTGTTACGATTGCACCGGCATTGCCGCATATCAATTGCTTGCTGGCAAGTACGTGATCATACCAGTCAGCGTTCGAGTTTAGAAGTTCCCTTTCGCTAAGTGACTATCAAGTCCAGTTACAGTATAGCTGTACGCTTAGGCTAAGTTTTCTCTGCAGTACTTGTAAAACCATCAAACGTTGGGGGGGTTGGAGCTGAACGGGTCGAAGAGACTTTGCTTTTTGATGATGATGGCAGTCATTGATACGTATGTACGTAGCCGGGCGTCTTGATGATGGCAGGACCATCACTCTGTTCGCGGTCCGTTTTATTCCACCGATTGCTTTATCCGTTGCATGTCGTCGCACCAAAGTTTGCTGGACGCTCCTGGCGTCGCAACTCGGACACTGCTCCGCTCCTCGGATTCTTCCTCATCCCAATGCATGTGCAGGACTCGCGCGCACTCTTGGTTGCCGTTGCCATCTCGCCTCCCTTCCGCGTTGGGCTTCACTCCGTCTACACGTCGGTGGTGGTAATGCACGAGCGACTGGCGAGAGTTTCGGCCCTACAGTACACGACCAAGCTCTTTTGGAGCGAAAAAGACGACAATAGCAATTGCAGCGGCAACCAACACGTATTCGTACTATGCAATCGCAACCAGGTTACTTCTTCTGGTGGTTTACAAAGCGCAGCGCCAGCGCGGCCCAGATGCGGAACAGCACGATGATGCCGATCGTGATGCCGAAGTTGCGCGCGATCTGGCTGTGCTTCATGCCGAAATACTCCTCCGTGTACTCCTTGATGGTGATGTGGCCCACAGTCTCCGGAGAGTCCACCATCGGCTTGCAACCAAGCTGCGAGCCCACGTTGAGGTAGCTCTGCGTGGCCTCGTCCCACGTCGGCAGCTCGTCGCACTCGGCGAACACCAGCGAGATGAGGATGGAAATGGGGAACTTGAAAAAGCAAATGTCGTACAGCCACGTGTAGCCCGACGGGATGGCGTACGCTGGCGGGCTGAAGCCCACGAACATCATGAAAATCGAGTTGAACAGGATGCCGATGATCTGCGCCACTTCCTCTGACGGCATGGCGTACGCGAAGAACTGGCCCAGGTAGACCATCATGAGGACGAGAAGCGAGGCTGCCAGCCAGTACAGCACGGCCGCCCCGAAGCCGGTGAAGCCCACGAAGTAGTAGAAGATGGCGGTGAAGAGCAGCGAACTGGCGAAGCAGTAGGGGATTTCAGCCAGCGTGGAGGCAATGAAGTACCAGAACGCGTTGTACGTCTGGGACGCTCGCTCACGGTAGAACGACTGGCGTTCAATGCACGTCAATGGCATGACGCTCTGGAACACGGCCATCGAGTTGAAGAACGCAGACATGAAGACCATGCCAACGCCCGAGTTCAAGCCGGAGTACGACGCGTAGTCATTGTTGCCCACAAAGATGAGGCCGAACAGAATCGCCAAGAAGATGGCGAGGTACATCCGCGTCAGGTTGTAGCTCGGTGTACGCCAGTACATCTGGAAGAAGCGCCACACCACGAACTTCATCTGCGTCATGGAGTTGGCAGCACGTTTCTTGCCGAAGACAATCTCTGGGAGGTCTGGAGACGGCGTCATGATGCCTTCCTTGGCCATCGTAGTTTCCAGATGCTGGTTGTACGGGCTGTTCTTGAAGTAGCTCACGAAATCCATCGAGTCCTCACTTCCATGACCCACACCTGCACCAATGCACTCCAGCATCCACGTAGCTGGGTTGTAGCCCTTCGGCAGCGGAGATACACCAGGGATGTTCTCAAAGTAGTCGATCAAGTTGCGGCAGTTCTCGCCCAAGTCGCCGTAGAACGCAGTCTCGCCACCGCGCTGCAGCAGAAGCAGTCTGTCGAACAGGTAAAACACTTCAGCCGACGGCTGGTGGATCGTACAGATGATGGTACGGCCCGAATCCGCCACCTTGCGGACACCGTCCATGATGATCTTGGCAGAACGCGCGTCAAGGCCACTGGTTGGTTCATCCAGGAAAATCACACTCGGCTGAGCAGCAAGCTCCACACCAATCGTCAAACGCTTCATCTGCTCCACGGAGCTGCCACGAATGATCTGATCCGCGATGTCCTCCAAGCCAAGCAGCTCAATGCACTCGTTCACCGAGTCGTACTTCTTCGAGTCCGGGATCGATGCGTCCTGGCGCAGGAACGAGCTGAAGGTCAAAGCCTCGCGGATAGTAGCCGCCTCCGAGTGCACGTCCATCTGCTCACAGTATCCCGTGCTTCGACGAATGGCCAGGTCTGTAGCCTCGTAGCCATTCAGCATGATCCTACCAGAAATCTTGCCACCAGTCTTACGGCCAGCAATCACATCCATCAACGTCGTCTTGCCTGCACCAGTTGAGCCCATGAGAGCCGTGATCGAACCAGGAACAGCAAACCCGTTGATGCCCTTGAGCAACTCGAGTTGATCCTTCGGGTTGTGCGGATCCGGCACCCAGTAGTGCAGGTCCTGGAATGCCACCGTCACGGGAACGAAGTTCTTCTCACGAGACTCAACTGGTAGGTTTACAATCACATTGCCCTCCATTTTTCCAGCCTTGGGCGTCTCGGCTAGAACGTAAGAGCTCTCGTCTTCGATGGACTTCACGGACACGTCTACATTGTCTGGCGTTTCGTAGCGAACGTACTCCATCGCCAGATAGGAGAGGAACATGAAGAACACGTAGACGGCCAACAGGTAGATGATGGCGTACACGACCCACTTCTTCTCAGTGGCAAAATCGAAAAGGTCCAGGTAGTACTCGCCCATCATGAGGCCGTTGTACTTCGCACAATAGTCGACTCCATCGTACACGCACACGTCAAACTCGCTCGACCGGTACTGGTTGATAGCCAAAGCCTTCAATGCCCACCCAATGGGACTGATCCAGTACGCCCAGATCAAGTAGTCCGGGATTTGGCTCTTGGTCACGATGAAACCCGCGAAAATAATGAACACGAGAATCGAGACCATACCCACGGGCATCACGACGTTTGCGTCGGGACAAACGCCGGCGAGGAAGAAGAACCACATCCCCATAGCCAAGTTGGACACGAAGAGCACGACTTCGAAGATGATGAACAGTTTCACGTCGGAGGCAAACCCGCAGACCCAATACACGATCGAGCCGAAGATGATGGTCTCAGCTAAGGCCAACGGAATCTGACTCACGGTCGTGGCCAGCACGTAAGACCCCGTCCGGAAGAAGTTGGCGCGGCGATGCTTGTAGAAGATGTCTCGCCCGGCAATGTAGACAGGGATCATGGAACCTTGACCCAGGGAGAGGAACATGACCGTAGCAAACATGACTCCCATCACCACCGAGATCTGCGTCGGGTCGAACTGGTAGAAGATGGAGCAGTAGATCAAACCCATGATGATCACCATCATCAACCTTCCCATGACGAAGGCCTTGTTGCGGTAGGTGATCAACAGAGCTCGCCATTGAAGAGCCATCACACTAGCAAACATAGATTGGTGGAACGTAGGCATCGGGTCGATGATGTCTTTGACACTGTCCACCAGCTTCTGGTCGTACGGAGCATCCAGGGCAGCCAGAGTGGAATGGTAGATCCGAGACTGGCTGAAGCACTCTGCAAATTCACTCGGGCTTCGAGGCTGCTTGGTCGGGTGGGAGATCTGGTAGCGATACTGCTGCTTCGTGCCCAAATCCAGCAGGTAGTCCGCGATGTCACGGCTGGGAGGGCACTTGAAGCCAAGGGTATCAAAGTAGTCCTCCACCTGGCTGCATGGCCCATGGTACATGAGTTCGCCCTCGTTCAGGATCATCACGTCGTCGAATAGAGAGAAAACCTCCGGCGACGGCTGCAGCAGCGCAATCACCACCGTCTTGCGGAGACGGTGGGCGAAACTGCGTTGGGTGTTGATAATGTCGTACGTGGCCGCACTGTCGAGACCCGTACTGATCTCGTCCATGAAGGACACGTACTTCATGCCGAACTCCATCTCACCAGTCGTCACGCGCTTGCGTTCACCACCCGATACACCACGAAGCATGTTGTCACCGACGACTGTGTCCTGGCAGATTTGAAGTCCCAACTGCTGAATCACCACGTCCGGATAGTGAGCGAAGATGGTTTTCGTAGCTTCCAGAGCTTCCATGTCACTGTGTTGCTTTGAGCTCATTTCCAGCATACCTTTACCCTGTTCCAACAGCTTCCCGCCACAGAAAGCGTGTGCGAACTCGAGCGTCTCCTTCACAGTCAGCGTCGGGAAGTGCTTGTCACGCTGGTTCACGTACGAGGTGAACTGCGGCAACCGGTCGGCGATCTGGTCCCTCGCCACACTGTTGAAAGAGACGTCACCTTCCATCGTGATGTTCTTCGTCATGGGGAACCGACCGCTGAGGATCTTCATGAGCGCCGACTTGCCCGATCCGGGCTGACCCAGCAGCAGCGTGATCTTTCCCGGCACGAAGCGACCACTGACGTTCTTGAGAATCTCCTTGCGGACCGTGAGCTTCTTAGGCCCCATCAGCGTCTTCTTGAGCTCGTTCGGGAGGGTCGGCAGCTCGTACTTGGTGGCGTGGTCGTCGGCCACGACGATGTCGGCGGACAGCGACAGGTTGCTGAAGCGCACCTCCATCTCAGGTAGGGGACGTCCCGTGGCCGCGGGGATCTTGGTGGCCATGACGTCATGCAGAGCTTGAGGGCCCTGCGCCATGAGCGTCTTGCCAGACTCGTAACTGAGCTCGATGGACGGGTCGGCGGTGGTCATGGCAGTTCCAGACGACTTGGGCAGGAGACGGGAGATTCCAGAATGACGAAGGACCACTTCGCGATCAGCAAAGGTGTGTGGATGGTATGCCTATTAAATCGGCTGCATAGATAGCGGTGCTGGTTAGACGTTGAAGTGGTACCCCTGGTGGGTGGGCGGAGGAGGGAGTACTGTTTACACCAAACTTTGTCCACAAAACACCAAAAGTGTACCACCCGCACCCTTGAAAACCAGCTGGCACCGACCGATACCTAATAGCCACCCGATATTGGGGTGACAACACCGCAATATGGCGACCTGCACTTTAGCCCTGAGACCAGCACCAGACAATATAATTTTGACCAATCCATGGTGCCCCTTCCACCTGAATTACAACCAGTAATTTACTGGAGGTGGGCCACCTCCCTTGTCCACGATCATTTAGCAACCCTCCCCCCCCCCAGTCCTCCATGGTTTTCCGTCACCCTTGGCAGCTACTCGCGTCTGCAATGCCGCAAATTGAGGCCGACGGCCTGTTGGATGGCTTCAAGAAGTTCCGAGTGAAGAAGAGCGATGTTACCCAGTGCTACATATGCATGCACCCCGATCCGCATCCGATGCGAGTGCAACGTCTAACCTGCGCGTGCAAGGCGTGCATGAACGTGACGACCACTTCAGTATGCCCATGGAGAGCTCGAGTCATGACGTGTCAGAAGAAACTTTTGGTAACGATTGAGGAGGCATACGCCCATGCTACCCCGGCTCGCACCCCTCGCAAGCCTGTGTTGACTCAGGCTATGAAGACAGTAGTTATGGATTGGTCTGCTCAAGGCCTCAAGCCCAAACGCATTTGGAACGCACTTGTCCAGCGCTTCAACCTGAACGAGACCTCGGCACCAACTCTCGCCACAGTGCAGCGCTTTGCGCATCACCACGTTGCGGGGAGGCTTGGCGGTAGCGACCTCCGCGAAACCGTACGCAACAAGGTTCAAGAAACCTTTTTCACTGGCCAGGAGGAAGAGTCTGCAGCGTTCACGTTCACAAAGCATACAGATGCGAACGGAAATCCTGTAATTGGCAACGGTAGTGACGCTGATCCCTTTGTCGTCGGAGTCAGCGCTAAAAAACTTCTGCGTCGCGCGGATCGGGATCCTACGTCGTTTGTTCTTCACGTCGACGCCACCTACAAGCTCACCCAAGTAGGCTACCCCGTCATCGTCGTAGGAATTTCGGATCGCGCAAGGCGCTTCCATCTCTTAGCGGTGTTCATTGTTTCACAGCAGCAGCAAGACCAGCACACTGAAGTCCTCCAGTTACTTCGCCAAGTGTTTAGTAATGTGGTGGGCAAGCCTCTCAAGGTTCGTTACGTGATGGGTGATGCAGACGCAGCCCAATGGAACGCTGTTGAAGAAGTGTTCGGAGGGGACTGTGCGTACATTTACCTTATGTGCTACGTTCATGTGGCCAAGAAGATTTTTGAGAAAACGCGGTCCATGGCGTGCAACCTTGCAGAATCTGTAATGGCAGACATCCATGA
This sequence comes from Phytophthora ramorum, assembly GCF_020800215.1. Taxonomy (NCBI): domain Eukaryota; phylum Oomycota; class Peronosporomycetes; order Peronosporales; family Peronosporaceae; genus Phytophthora; species Phytophthora ramorum. The sequence continues at coordinate 72,101 of NW_027150660.1, read as the reverse complement.
CCTGCATTTCACGACAAGTGACGCAGCCTTCCACGATAAGCTTGCTCTGGTGCAAGAAAGATGGGCCAAAAACAAGGACCTCGCAGCTTTCTCAAAGTATTTTTCCAAGGTATGGCTGAGCCAACGCTTTTGGCGATGGCAGTACCCAGCGGTTACGCAACCACCAACAATCCTTGTGAGACATACAACGCTGCAATTAAAAGAGACATCACGTTGCGCCGCAAGATGAAGGTAGGTGCTCTCATCCCACTGCTTCGGACCCTATGTGAGAGCGAAAGTGTGGCGGCCAAGACGTTTACAGCCACCTGTGAGCCTGAAGCCAGACTTGTGCGTCGAGTCAGAGCGATGACTCGGGCAGATTTACTGTCGGTGCATTCTACCTCAAGAACAAGCATCCACTTCATACTGTCAGACGATTCTGAGGACCCGTCGTGTGACGTTGTTCGTGTTTTGAGTCGTCCCTCTCCTCGTGTTTATGACGAGACAAGGCGCAAGACGGTAGAAGATCTACCCATCTCCTCGCAGTTGAATAAGCTTACAGCTAACATGGAGACACGGGGAATGCCTGCGTCGGGCTGGCCTGTAGATATGCAATCCAGGTCGTGTCCTTGCAATTTCTGGAACAAGTACGGATCTTGCATCCACACGCTGTATGCATTGGAGCGTCACGGCGCTACGGACATTCTAGGAAGAGAGACGCTTGTAAACCGCGGCGCAAAAGCGCGCAGAGGTGCAGTTGGGAGTGCTGGTCGACCGCGCAACGTTGGCCAGGCGCTAGAGAGAGAGTAGGGATGACTATGTGTGCAAAGATTAAAAATATGAAGTAATGTGTCCTCACTTGGCTATCCGACTTGTTCGTTGTTGGTGATAGAGAGCGACATGTTAGTGGTTATTTGTTCTATACAATTTGTTCGCTAGTGTATGTACTAGTGTAAATGACGCACAAGAACTTCAATCGTTCGACCCTTCCAAATAGGCTGCGATTTGAAAATATTTATTTGTCAGACAATATCCCCTACCTGTGATGCCTACTGCATTTTCGTCTGTAGAAAATAATCTATGCGGATAGAAATGAAAGCCACTAGCTTCAAATACCCTCGTCAGTCTTATTCAGGATCAGGGCTGCGCTTGAAAAGTATCTTCAAAGTTGAAGTTGAAAATAACTTCAACTGTACTACACGGAGCAGTCAATTTTACCGTTTAGTCTAATATGGTTTGTACAAGTGACGTGGTAGAGTCTAACGATTGTCATGATTAGCTGTTTGTTCGGCAGTCACCACTAGATTAAAATAGGCTGCGAAAAGAAAATAGCCAAACATATTTTTACGGTACCGAGAGCTAACCCAAGTACTGGTTTCATCCAAAATCGGTGTTGAGCAAAATCACCAGTGCTAAGAGACAAATCAGAAGCACCAACGTAGTTACTACATTACTCGTTATTTAAAAATGCTGCGAGCACAAAATTAAGCCGAACGTAACAAATGTATTAATCCTCCGAGTCTCCTAGGTTTCCTCTCTTAGCGGCTCGCACCCTCTCCATCCTCTCCTTCATCTTGCGTTTCTTGTCCCTTTTCGCGCTTGCCCCCACCCGCGCTTTCTCAGACTTCTCAGGCAATTCCAGCTTTGCCATGAACTTCTTCTTCTCCTCTTCGAAATATTCCGGGGCGTAGTCGCCTTCCTCCATCATGCTGTAGGCCGAAAGCAGGGATTCCCAGGCTTCTCTTGATCCCTTCTTAGCACCGGATGCCACCTTGGTAGCGTATCTAAACGACGCGCATCGGTCCTTCTCGCGCACCACGACATCTCCGAAGACCCCACCCCACTTGTTGGTTTCCGGTGTGCCCGGCTTGTAGACCAAAAGGACCGAGTGGAAAACGAGATTGTTTAGGACTACGACGTCGCCAGGACGCTGCACCAAAACGCCGCTGCCTGTGGTCTGCAGCATGCGGTTGATTGAGTCGTCCTTGTAACCGTAGTTGAACACGGTTCGCTTCTCAGATTCCGGGGGGAAGAAAACCCATACCTTGAAACAGTCCTTGGCGCAGGGAGGTATGTACGATACCACACGGCCGTGGTCGACGTGGATAGGCGACTCTCTGTTCCTCACTTGCATCCAGTACTCGGATTTGTAGACGTAGGCTTCGTCCCTAGAGAACTTCAGCTTGGAGTAGTAAGCTGGCAAGTGAACAGCAAGTTGATCAGGCGGACAGAACCCACGCTTTCCAGCTTCTCGAGCACCTTCCTCCACAAATCGAATAATGCTGGTAGTCTTCAGCGCGTCACGCAAGTGCTGTGGGTCGGTCGGTGTTTGCTTGTAGCCGTGGACACCGGCGATGATGTCGCAGGCTCCACGAAAGAGAAGTGCAGGTGCGTTCGATTCAACGACGCGCTGCCAGGAGAAAGGGGACGAGATGTAGCGGTCTTTGCTGTAGCTTAAGCGCGTCTTGATCTTCTCCAGGTCGTAGTACTTGCCGCCGTAGTCACCCGCATCGATGAGGCGTGCCAGGGACTCTATGAATGTCGCAGTCATAGGTCTTGGTGGGGCTGCTTAAATGAGAATGGAGGGCTGGAAAGATACGGTTAGTATGTGCTGTTGGTATTGGTTAAAATTAGTTCAATCATCGTGCGTTTTAAGTTGTGTGATTGTTAGTGGGTGGCTCCCCGGTTTTGCGCTGGTGCTGGGTGCACAAATGCGGTGCAGACAGCTAAAATTGTCGGTGTTTTTGGTATTTTCTCGTGGGCGGAGCGCCATCATCATGGGACCGAATTTAGTGTTTTGTAGGGTACCCGATTCAGGATTGTAGTCGTGCCTCTTACTGAAATCAAGTGACATGTCGCAGATGACGCCTTAGATTGGGTTATGATCCTGATTAATTTGGGGCTGATGATGGCAGCCTGTCAAAGCACCACAAGGTGCCGGCGTCAACCGATCCAGCCCGCCAGCATTCCTTCAGACTCGCAAAGCCACGGGCCACAGGCAGCTTTAGTCGTGTGATTCTCGTTAAACGACGCAAGGTCCAACTTGGAGGCAATCGGATTGAACTCGCAGCTACGCAAGATCCTAATGCAACGACTACTCCACTCGAAATGACCACCAACTCACATTTCGCCAGTAGACCACCACGACGTGAGCCATCTAGCGCGTGGTTGCAGTTGCTAGTCAGTTCACGTCGGTGTCTTGAGATTTGACTTGATCCATTTCAAATTCAAATTGAGCGAAACCCGGAAGTCTATTCTCCTTGTGGACGATTCCGAGTCGTCGGACTACAGCTACTGTAACGGAACCGAAGGAGCATATCGACAATAACATCTCAGTGGGGCAGTTCTATCCACAGCTCAGACTACCACGGCTGGGAGCCAATCAAGAGTAAAATGCATTTTCATTCATTGGTATATGATATCAACATGAAACAGCAATGTGCGTACAATAATTGCCCTCTTTTGCTCACTTCTTCTGATGGTTGATGAAACGCATGGCCAGCGCGGCCCAGATGCGGAACAGCACGATGATGCCGATCGTGATGCCGAAGTTGCGCGCGATCTGGCTGTGCTTCATGCCGAAATACTCCTCCGTGTACTCCTTGATGGTGATGTGGCCCACGGTCTCGGGGGCTCCTGCCATGGGCTGACAGCCCAGTTGCGAACCAACGTTCTCGTACGACTGCGTCGTCTCGTTCCAGGTCGGCAACTCGTCGCATTCGGCGAACACCACTGCGATGAGGTTAGAGATGGGGAATTTGAAGACGCAAATCTTGTACAACCACGTGTAGCCCGACGGGATCTTGTACGCTGGGGGGCTGAAGCCCACGAACATCATGAATATCGAGTTGAACAGAATGCCCGTGATCTGCGCCACCTCCTCGCTCGGAGTTGCGAACACGAAGAATTGCGCCAAATAGACCATCATCAGCACCAGTAAGGAAGACTCGAGCCAGAAGACCACCGCTACCCAAAATCCGGTGAAGCCCACCATGTAGTAGAAGATGGCGGTGAACAGAAGCGAGCTGACAAAGCAGTAGGGAATCTCTGCCAGCGTGGAGGCAACGAAGTACCAGAACGCGTTGTACGTCTGGGACGCACGCTCGCGGTAGAATGATTCGCGCTCGGTGCAGGTCAACGGCATGACGCTCTGGAACACAGCCATCGAGTTGAACAGCGACGACATAAAGATCATGCCAACGCCCGAGTTCAAGCCTGAGTACGAAGCATAGTCGTCATTGCTGACAAAAATCAAGCCGAACAGAATCGCCAAGAAGAGGGCGAGGTACATCCGCGTCAGGTTGTACGTTGGGGTTCGCCAGTACATCTGGAAGTAGCGGGTCACCACGAACTTCATCTGCGTCATGGAGTTGGCAGCACGTTTCTTGCCAAAGACCATTTCTGGGAGATCAGGAGACGGAGTTGTGATGCCTTCCTTGGCCATCGTAGTTTCCAGATGCTGGTTGTACGGGCTGTTCTTGAAGTAGCTCACGAAATCCATCGAGTCCTCACTTCCATGACCCACACCTGCACCAATGCACTCCAGCATCCACGTAGCTGGGTTGTAGCCCTTCGGCAGCGGAGATACACCAGGGATGTTCTCAAAGTAGTCGATCAAGTTGCGGCAGTTCTCGCCCAAGTCGCCGTAGAACGCAGTCTCGCCACCGCGCTGCAACAGAAGCAGTCTGTCGAACAGGTAAAACACTTCAGCCGACGGCTGGTGGATCGTACAGATAATGGTACGGCCCGAATCCGCCACCTTGCGGACACCGTCCATGATGATCTTGGCAGAACGCGCGTCAAGGCCACTCGTGGGCTCATCCAGGAAAATCACACTCGGCTGAGCAGCGAGCTCCACACCAATCGTCAAACGCTTCATCTGCTCCACGGAGCTGCCACGAATGATCTGGTCAGCAATATCCTCCATGCCAAGCAGCTCAATGCACTCGTTCACCGAGTCGTACTTCTTCGAGTCTGGGATCGATGCATCCTGGCGCAGGAACGAGCTGAAGGTCAAAGCTTCACGAATGGTGGCCGCCTCCGAGTGCACATCCATCTGCTCACAGTATCCCGTGCTTCGACGAATGGCCAGGTCTGTAGCCTCGTAGCCATTCAGCATGATCCTACCAGAAATCTTGCCACCAGTCTTACGGCCAGCAATCACGTCCATCAACGTCGTCTTGCCTGCACCAGTTGAGCCCATGAGAGCCGTGATCGAACCAGGAGCAGCAAACCCGTTGATGCCCTTGAGCAACTCGAGTTGATCCTTCGGGTTGTGCGGATCCGGCACCCAGTAGTGCAGGTCCTGGAATGCCACCGTCACGGGAACGAAGTTCTTCTCACGAGACTCAACTGGTAGGTTTACAATCACATTGCCCTCCATTTTTCCAGCCTTGGGCGTCTCGGCTAGAACGTAAGAGCTCTCGTCTTCGATGGACTTCACGGACACGTCTACATTGTCTGGCGTTTCGTAGCGAACGTACTCCATCGCCAGATAGGAGAGGAACATCCCCTACAAGTAACAGAGTAACCTGTCCGTCCGTCCGTCCGTCCGTCCGTCCGTCCGTCTGTCCGTCATTCCGTACGCACCTCGAGCGTAACGCAAATCCGGACTTTCCGTTGGCTATAAATAGCTGCCGAGCGCAGCGAAGGCGGCCCTCCCATTCGCCAATACTATAATTCGAGCCCTCTCATTGGCTATTTAGTGGAGCCTCTGCGCGATTGGCTATTATAATGCGTAGAGTGGACTACACCACATCGGAACTAGCCGAATGAAATCGCTGCTGATTGGACAAAATAAACCGCCTTTCAACAACGTTTCTTTTCATTCCCATACGTGGTCGAGTTTCAGAGAGATTCCAGGCAAATTCTCCCGGTGGTGAAGGGCGGCTCGGCGACAGAGACAATCGACGCATGCCTGAAGTCATCCGAACGGTGGCCACTTTTCCAGAAGGTGCGTCTGACAGAGAACATGCGTGTTCGCACGGCTGCCACGTCCGATAGTGCTGCAGAAATGGCTGCGTTTTCCGAGTACCTGCTGAAGGTTGGAGAGGGGAGACACGAGGTACACAATGATCTGGGAAATGACTACATGAAGATTCCACGTGACATGCTCATCGACAACCCCGCCGGTGATCCAGATGAGGACGAGGAGATCCGACCGGGAGCTACTCCGCGAGGTATGCGGCGCATGATCGACGAGATGTACGCCGACATCAACAATTCGGAAGTCGCAACGGACGAGTACTTTGCGAGTCGCACCATCCTCACCACCACGAACGCGATAGTCCATCGTATCAACGAAGCCGTAGCGGATCGCATGACTGGACCAGCTCGAGAATATGTGTCCACGGACTCAGTGGAGGATGACGAGGACGGGAACTTATTCGAGCAGGAGGTGCTCAACTCCCTGAACATCAGTGGCATCCCACCCCACAAGCTGAAACTCAAGAAGGGGATGCCGATCATCATGATGCGGAACTTAAATCCCGACCTGGGGTTGTGCAACGGAACACGCCTGCGAATCGTCGAACTCAAAGATCATGTCATCCACGCCACTATCATGGCCGGCGACAGGCAAGGCCAGCATGTGTTGATCCCGCGCATCGTGTTCATCAGCGATGGCGACATCCGCGATTTCCCATTTTGACTGAGACGCAGGCAGTTTCCTATCCAGACTGCCTTTGCCATGACGATCAACAAGGCGCAGGGACAAACGGTGCAGTACCTGGGACTGTACTTGGCGACTCCTTGCTTTTCCCACGGTCAGCTGTATGTGGCCATGTCAAGGGTTACGTCGAGGTCGAGATTCAAGGCATTGGTCGAGTATCCAGAGCGGGAGGAACAAGACGGAGTGTACACGGCGAACATAGTGTACCGACAGCTGTTCGAGAGGGCGTAGGCAGCGACACATACTGAGGAGGCGAGCGCAGCGAGTACGCCTGTGGTTTGAAGTCCGTGTGCGAAGCACGCGGGTGAAAACCCAGGACCAAGCAGTGCATGCTAGACAAGCGGAGGCGAAGCTTGCGAGCCGTAGCGGACTTAGGGTTCGTACACACGGGAACCACGTGAGACGAGCGCAGCGAGTACGCCTGCGGTTTGAAGTCCGTGTGCGAAGCACGCGGGTGAAAACCCAGGACCAAGCAGTGCATGCTAGACAAGCGGAGGCGAAGCTTGCGAGCCGTAGCGGACTTAGGGTTCGTACACACGGGAACCACGTGAGACGAGCGCAGCGAGTACGCCTGCGGTTTGAAGTCCGTGTGCGAAGCACGCGGGTGAAAACCCAGGACCAAGCAGTGCATGCTAGACAAGCGGAGGCGAAGCTTGCGAGCCGTAGCGGGCTTAGGGTTCGTACACACGGGAACCACGTGAGACGAGCGCAGCGAGTACGCCTGCGGTTTGAAGTCCGTGTGCGAAGCACGCGGGTGAAAACCCAGGACCAAACAGTGCATGGTAGACAAGCGAAGGCGAAGCTTGCGAGCTGTAGCGGGCTTAGGGTTTTGATACAAGTCTACTGTAAAATATACTGATATAAAACATAACCCTGTCATAGTAAAAATAGTAGTGAAGCGAGCTGGATGAGCGAGCGAACGGGCACCAACCAACCATGCACCCACCGCCCGCAACGCGGGCGGCGCTCGGCTAGTCTCCTACAAGTAACAGAGTAACCTGTCCGTCCGTCCGTCTGTCCGTCATTCCGTACGCACCCGGAGCGTAACGCAAATCCGGACTTTCCGTTGGCTATAAATAGCTGCCGAGCGCAGCGAAGGCGGCCCTCCCATTCGCTATTATTATAATTCAAGCCCTCTCATTGGCTATTTAGTGAAGCCTCTGCGCGATTGGCTATTATAATGCATAGAGTGGACTACATCACATCGGAAGTAGCCGAATGAAATCGCTGCTGATTGGACAAAATAAACCGCCTTTCAACAACTTTTCTTTTCATTCCCATACGTGGTCGAGTTTCAGAGAGATTCCAGGCAAATTCTCCAGGTGGTGAAGGGCGGCTCGGCGACAGAGACAATCGACGCATGTCTGAAGTCATCCGAACGGTGGCCACTTTTCCAGAAGGTGCGTCTGACAGAGAACATGCGTGTTCGCACGGCTGCCACCTCCGATAGTGCTGCAGAAATGGCTGCGTTTTCCGAGTACCTGCTGAAGGTTGGAGAGGGGAGACACGAGGTACACAATGATCTGGGAAATGACTACATCAAGATTCCACGCGACATGCTCATCGACAACCCCGCCGGTGATCCAGATGAGGACGAGGAGATCCGACCGGGAGCTACTCCGCGAGGTATGCGGCGCATGATCGACGAGATGTACGCCGACATCAACAATTCGGAAGTCGCAACGGACGAGTACTTTGCGAGTCGCACCATCCTCACCACCACGAACGCGATAGTCCATCGTATCAACGAAGCCGTAGCGGATCGCATGACTGGACCAGAATATGTGTCCACAGACTCAGTGGAGGATGACGAGGACGGGAACTTATTCGAGCAGGAGGTGCTCAACTCCCTGAACATCAGTGGCATCCCACCCCACAAGCTGAAACTCAAGAAGGGGATGCCGATCATCATGATGCGGAACTTAAATCCCGACCTGGGGTTGTGCAACGGAACACGCCTGCGAATCGTCGAACTCAAAGATCATGTCATCCACGCCACCATCATGGCCGGCGACAGGCAAGGCCAGCATGTGTTGATCCCGCGCATCGTGTTCATCAGCGATGGCGACATCCGCGATTTCCCATTTCGACTGAGACGCAGGCAGTTTCCTATCCAGACTGCCTTTGCCATGACGATCAACAAGGCGCAGGGACAAACGGTGCAGTACCTGGGACTGTACTTGGCGACTCCTTGCTTTTCCCACGGTCAGCTGTATGTGGCCATGTCAAGGGTTACGTCGAGATCGAGATTCAAGGCGTTGGTCGAGTATCCAGAGCGGGAGGAAGAAGACGGAGTGTACACGGCGAACATAGTGTACCGACAGCTGTTCGAGAGGGCGTAGGCAGCGACTTCGTGTGAATGCATATTTTACGAAAGGAATACATTTGTCACTTTGCATAGCGGTAATTGTTGAGAGTCACCATTCCCCCTCGAGCGCAGCGAGCACGCCTGTGGTTTGAAGTCCGTGTGCGAAGCACGCGGGTGAAAACCCAGGACCAAGCAGTGCATGCTAGACAAGCGGAGGCGAAGCTTGCGAGCCGTAGCGGGCTTAGGGTTCGTACACACGGGAACCACGTGAGACGAGCGCAGCGAGTACGCCTGCGGTTTGAAGTCCGTGTGCGAAGCACGCGGGTGAAAACCCAGGACCAAGCAGTGCATGGTAGACAAGCGAAGGCGAAGCTTGCGAGCTGTAGCGGGGTTAGGGTTCGTACACACGGGAACCACGTGAGACGAGCGCAGCGAGTACGCCTGTGGTTTGAAGTCCGTGTGCGAAGCACGCGGGTGAAAACCCAGGACCAAGCAGTGCATGCTAGACAAGCGGAGGCGAAGCTTGCGAGCCGTAGCGGGCTTAGGGTTCGTACACACGGGAACCACGTGAAACGAGCGCAGCGAGTACGCCTGTGGTTTGAAGTCCGTGTGCGAAGCACGCGGGTGAAAACCCAGGACCAAGCAGTGCATGCTAGACAAGCGGAGGCGAAGCTTGCGAGCCGTAGCGGGCTTAGGGTTCGTACACACGGGAACCACGTGAGACGAGCGCAGCGAGTACGCCTGCGGTTTGAAGTCCGTGTGCGAAGCACGCGGGTGAAAACCCAGGACCAAGCAGTGCATGGTAGACAAGCGAAGGCGAAGCTTGCGAGCTGTAGCGGGGTTAGGGTTTTGATACAAGTCTACTGTAAAATATACTGAGATAAAACATAACCCTGTCATAGTAAAAATAGTAGTGAAGCGAGCTGGATGAGCGAGCGAACGGGCACCAACCAACCATGCACCCACCGCCCGCAACGCGGGCGGCGCTCGGCTAGTCCCCTACAAGTAACAGAGTAACCTGTCCGTCCGTCCGTCCGTCCGTCCGTCCGTCCGTCTGTCCGTCATTCCGTACGCACCTCGAGGGTAACGCAAATCCGGACTTTCCGTTGGCTATAAATAGCTGCCGAGCGCAGCGAAGGCGGCCTCCCCATTCGCCAATACTATAATTCGAGCCCTCTCATTGGCTATATAGTGGAACTTCTGCGCGATTGGCTATTATAATGCGTAGAGTGGACTACACCACATCGGAATTAACGGACCGAAATCACTGATGCTGATTGGACAAAATAAACCGCCTTTAACAACGTTTCTTTTCATTTCCATACGTGGTCGAGTTTCAGGGAGATTTCAGGCAAATTCTCCCGGTGGTGAAGGGCGGCTCGGCTACAGAGACAATCGACGCATGCCTGAAGTCATCCGAACGGTGGCCACTTTTCCATAAGGTGCGTCTGACAGAGAACATGCGTGTTCGCACGGCTGCCACGTCCGATAGTGCTGCAGAAATGGCTGCGTTTTCCGAGTACCTGCTGGAGGTTGGAGAGGGGAGACACGAGGTACACAACGATCTGGGGAATGACTACATGAAGATTCCACGCGACATGCTCATCGACAACCCCGCCGGTGATCCAGATGAGGACGAGGAGATCCGTCCGGGAGCTATTCCGCGAGGTATGCGGCGCATGATCGACGAGATGTACGCCGACATCAACAATTCGGAAGTCGCAACGGACGAGTACTTTGCGAGTCGCACCATCCTCACCACCACGAACGCGATAGTCCATCGTATCAACGAAGCCGTAGCGGATCGCATGACTGGACCAGCTCGAGAATATGTGTCCACAGACTCAGTGGAGGATGACGAGGACGGGAACTTATTCGAGCAGGAGGTGCTCAACTCCCTGAACATCAGTGGCATCCCACCCCACAAGCTGAAACTCAAGAAGGGGATGCCGATCATCATGATGCGGAACTTAAATCCCGACCTGGGGTTGTGCAACGGAACACGCCTGCGAATCGTCGAACTCAAAGATCATGTCATCCACGCCACTATCATGGCCGGCGACAGGCAAGGCCAGCATGTGTTGATCCCGCGCATCGTGTTCATCAGCGATGGCGACATCCGCGATTTCCCATTTTGACTGAGACGCAGGCAGTTTCCTATCCAGACTGCCTTTGCCATGACGATCAACAAGGCGCAGGGACAGACTGTGCAGTACCTGGGACTGTACTTGGCGACTCCTTGCTTTTCCCACGGTCAGCTGTATGTGGCCATGTCAAGGGTTACGTCGAGATCGAGATTCAAGGCGTTGGTCGAGTATCCAGAGCGGAAGGAAGAAGACGGAGTGTACACGGCGAACATAGTGTACCGACAGCTGTTCGAGAGGGCGTAGGCAGCGACTTGGTGTGAATGCATATTTTACGAAAGGAATACATTTGTCACTTTGCATAGCGGTAATTGTTGAGAGTCACCATTCCCCCTCGGCGCAGCGAGCACGCCTGCGGTTTGAAGTCCGTGTGCGAAGCACGCGGGTGAAAACCCAGGACCAAGCAGTGCATGCTAGACAAGCGGAGGCGAAGCTTGCGAACCGTAGCGGGCTTAGGGTTCGTACACACGGGAACCACGTGAGACGAGCGCAGCGAGTACGCCTGCGGTTTGAAGTCTGTGTGCGAAGCACGCGGGTGAAAACCCAGGACCAAGCAGAGCATGCTAGACAAGCGGAGGCGAAGCTTGCGAGCCGTAGCGGGCTTAGGGTTCGTACACACGGGAACCACGTGAGACGAGCGCAGCGAGTACGCCTGCGGTTTGAAGTCTGTGTGCGAAGCACGCGGGTGAAAACCCAGGACCAAACAGTGCATGCTAGACAAGCGGAGGCGAAGCTTGCGAGCCGCAGCGGGCTTAGGGTTCGTACACACGGGAACCACGTGAGACGAGCGCAGCGAGTACGCCTGCGGTTTAAAGTCCGTGTGCGAAGCACGCGGGTGAAAACCCAGGACCAAACAGTGCAAGGTAGACAAGCGAAGGCGAAGCTTGCGAGCCGTAGCGGGCTTAGGGTTCGTACACACGGGAAACACGTGAGACGAGCGCAGCGAGTACGCCTGCGGTTTGAAGTCCGTGTGCGAAGCACGCGGGTGAAAACCCAGGACCAAACAGTGCATGCTAGACAAGCGAAGGCGAAGCTTGCGAGCCGTAGCGGGCTTAGGGTTTTGATACAAGTCTACTGTAAAATATACTGTGATAAAACATAACCCTGTCATAGTAAAAATAGTAGTGAAGCGAGCTGGATGAGCGAGCGAACGGGCACCAACCAACCATGCACCCACCGCCCGCAACGCGGGCGGCGCTCGGCTAGTCCCCTACAAGTAACAGAGTAACCTGTCCGTCTGTCCGTCATTCCGTACGCACCCCGAGCGTAACGCAAATCCGGACTTTCCGTTGGCTATAAATAGCTGCCGAGCGCAGCGAAGGCGGCCTCCCCATTCGCTATTATTATAATGCGAGGCCTCTCATTGGCTATTTAGTGGAGCCTCTGCGCGATTGGCTATTATAATGCGTAGAGTGGACTACACCACATCGGAACTAGCCGAATGAAAGCACTGCTGATTGGACAAAATAAACCGCCTTTCAACGACGTTTCTTTTCACGAGTTCCCACGCCTGGTGCTTGAGTCTGTTCTGCAAACCATCCAGATGAGGACGAGGAGATCCGTCCGGGAGCTATTCCGCGAGGTATGCGGCGCATGATCGACGAGATGTACGCCGACATCAACAATTCGGAAGTCGCAACGGACGAGTACTTTGCGAGTCGCACCATCCTCACCACCACGAACGCGATAGTCCATCGTATCAACGAAGCCGTAGCGGATCGCATGACGGGACCAGCTCGAGAATATGTGTCCACAGACTCAGTGGAGGATGACGAGGACGGGAACTTATTCGAGCAGGAGGTGCTCAACTCCCTGAACATCAGTGGCATCCCACCCCACAAGCTGAAACTCAAGAAGGGGATGCCGATCATCATGATGCGGAACTTAAATCCCGACCTGGGGTTGTGCAACGGAACACGCCTGCGAATCGTCGAACTCAAAGATCATGTCATCCATGCCACCATCATGGCCGGCGACAGGCAAGGCCAGCATGTGTTGATCCCGCGCATCGTGTTCATCAGCGATGGCGACATCCGCGATTTCCCATTTCGACTGAGACGCAGGCAGTTTCCTATCCAGACTGCCTTTGCCATGACGATCAACAAGGCGCAGGGACAAACGGTGCAGTACCTGGGACTGTACTTGGCGACTCCTTGCTTTTCCCACGGTCAGCTGTATGTGGCCATGTCAAGGGTTACGTCAAGATCGAGATTCAAGGCGTTGGTCGAGTATCCAGAGCGGGAGGAAGAAGACGGAGTGTACACGGCGAACATAGTGTACCGACAGCTGTTCGAGAGGGCGTAGGCAGCGACTTCGTGTGAATGCATATTTTACGAAAGTAATACATTTGTCACTTTGCATAGCGGTAATTGTTGAGAGTCACCATTCCCCCTCGAGCGCAGCGAGCACGCCTGTGGTTTGAAGTCCGTGTGCGAAGCCCGCGGGTGAAAACCCAGGATCAAACAGTGCATGGTAGACAAGCGGAGGCGAAGCTTGCGAGCCGTAGCGGGCTTAGGGTTCGTACACACGGGAACCACGTGAGACGAGCGCAGCGAGCACGCCTGTGGTTTGAAGTCCGTGTGCGAAGCACGCGGGTGAAAACCCAGGACCAAACAGTGCATGGTAGACAAGCGAAGGCGAAGCTTGCGAGCCGCAGCGGGCTTAGGGTTCATGGAGACGGGAACCACCTGAGACGAGCGCAGCGAGTACGCCTGCGGTTTGAAGTCCGTGTGCGAAGCACGCGGGTGAAAACCCAGGACCAAACAGTGCATGGTAGACAAGCGAAGGCGAAGCTTGCGAGCCGCAGCGGGCTTAGGGTTCATGGAGACGGGAACCACCTGAGACGAGCGCAGCGAGTACGCCTGCGGTTTGAAGTCCGTGTGCGAAGCACGCGGGTGAAAACCCAGGACCAAGCAGTGCATGCTAGACAAGCGGAGGCGAAGCTTGCGAGCCGTAGCGGGCTTAGGGTTTTGATACAAGTCTACTGTAAAATATACTGAGATAAAACATAACACTGTCATAGTAAAAATAGTAGTGAAGCGAGCTGGATGAGCGAGCGAACGGGCACCAACCAACCATGCACCCACCGCCCGCAACGCGGGCGGCGCTCGGCTAGTCTCCTACAAGTAACAGAGTAACCTGTCCGTCTGTCCGTCATTCCGTACGCACCTCGAGCGTAACGCAAATCCGGACTTTCCGTTGGCTATAAATAGCTGCCGAGCGCAGCGAAGGCGGCCTCCCCATTCGCTATTATTATAATGCGAGGCCTCTTATTGGCTATTTAGTGGAACTTCTGCGCGATTGGCTATTATAATGCGTAGAGTGGACTACATCACATCGGAAGTAGCCGAATGAAATCACTGCTGATTGGACAAAATAAACCGCCTTTCAACAACTTTTCTTTTCATTTCCATTTTCAAAACGACGCTCCGGCGACGGACCAGCTCGACGGAGGACCGGGCGGGATAGCTTCGCAGGCAGGTCATCCCCGCCGCAGGCAGGGTAGGTATAGATTAATCCTATTTAATTCTAATACATAACGATTTCGGGAGTGCCGCCTGTTGCGGATAACTGGTACCTTCAGGGCAGTCGAGGGGTAACCGTGCGTGTTAGAGGAGGATAACCGGAGCCGTGCATTGTGTGGGAAGGGCACAACTGCATGGAGGGATGGGTACCCTATGACGGCCACACTGATGCGGCCTAGCCAGCCCCCAAGAGGATCCCATCCCTGCCCAGCGAGCCAGGCCGACCTCTCTCGAAGCAATCGTGACGGTTACCCCGTATTTTCGGGCTTTCTGGTGAACATGCTATTTTGGGGGGCTCCCTTCACCCCCGGGAAGCATAATTCCAGGTTAGAGGTCCGATAAAAAGATTGCAGCTGGCGCCCGAAATGCGTTCCAAGACAGTCCGCCATCCAACCTGCTCTTCGGAGCCGCGGTGCTGAGGCGCCCATTTATGCCCGCCGGCATAGTGGGAAGTCTCATACCAATCCGGGGGACTGGGATGGGTACACACGGCGATAAAAGCCGGCCTAGCCGGGTCGTCCATCCTAGCCCCGGGCTTGGCACCGTGTAATGGGACCGGCCCATAGTGTGGTAACATGCTATTTGGGTTTCTGTGCAGTTACGGCTGTGGCGGACACTTTCCAATCAAAAGGACGAGTCGGCACTATTGTGACAAGTGAGGACCGCTCGACGGTGGCCATTTGCAGTGGTACCGGTGGAAAACCGTTGGTTTGGTGCAGTCTGCGCTCGAACTCGGGGTTTGTACGGCCCTTTAATGCCTATGATGCCTTGCTGCTAAAACAAAATATTAAAAAAGATTCCCAAAAAGCTGACACGTGTCCCTTTACAACCAAAACGGTTAATTGCCTGAGCTGATAAAGCTCAGTGGCATTGAGCGCGACCGGTAGACCTCCGTTGCCAAAGGAAGCAACCAAAAGAAAAGAAAACAAAAAAATTGAGGTACCGAGTCGCGCTTCAGCACCTCGAACCCGCAGCTGTGTCTCCAAAGGTATTGAGACGCAGCACCAATGCGGGGGTGCTTTAAAGGGATAACGGTGGATGTGAGGGACCAGAAACAAACAAAAGCAAACGCGGCAAGGCTAATGAGGTGTTTTACAGCCGTGCAGGACTCGGGTTCGTGGCGAGGACTGTGCAAGACTGGCGGTGCTACACGGGTATCCTGCAGGTGTGTCTCCAGAAGGCGTCTCCTTGCGAATTGCGAGGTACCGGCCGTCCTTTTACTAACGACTGCAGTTTTGGGTGGTTGTTTTCCAATGCACGTGCGCATTTATTGGGAAGTCCACTAACGCTGCATTTGCTGTTGCAGTTGTTGCGGGCAGCACCATGGTGAATGTCGGCAGCAAGCGGGAGCGGTACGGCTGTTTCTTGGTTGTTGTCAAGTGTCCCTTGCTCAGTGGTCTCTTTTGTTAGTGATGAGCGGCGTCAGGAGCTGGACCAGCGCCATACCCAGGCCCTCGATGCCAACGCGTCACCACAAGGATACGAGTCTCCAGCGTCTAAGAGGCGACGGTTGGGGCGCCGCCGCGCGGCTCAAAGGCGATTTCGGGTGGCAATGGAGCAGATGGAACAATTGAGCCTACAAGAGGCGGCCGCAGGTGGGGGGGACGTCGTCACAGTTGCAACGGGTGAAACCGCCCCTCCTGTGCCGACGGTCGTTGGACAAGGGGCGACTAGCCAGCTCTCTGCAGGTGCTCCAATGCAGAGGGCGACTGACCCACAAGCAAATCCACGTCGGATGAGGGAGGCGCAGCGAGCGCGTTCCAGACGAAGTAACATGACCGACTCTCAGCGGGAGAGTGCGCGGCGGCGTGACGCGGAGCGGAAGCTAGCCCGGCGAGCCCAACTCCGTGCCGAGCAGCTTCGGGACGTACGAGAACGAAACCGGATCGCACAGCAGGAACGTCGGCATAATCTGAACGAAGAGGTCCACGCCTCGGAGCGTGAACGCAATAGTGCTTCTCGCGCGCTTCACAGGAGTGTACAGGATCGCACTGAAGAGCGCAGAACAGATCGTGAGCAACACGCGGAGCGCAGATCACAGCTTACGCAGGACGAACGCGCCGAAGAACGCATGGTAAACCAAGAGCAACATGCGGAACGCCGCAGAGAACAGACTGAGGAAGAAGCACTTGAGCAACGCGAGAGAGAGCGATTTCGGCGTAGATCGGCTCGACGTGGAGAGGCGTTGGCAAACCACGACGATTTTGACGTGACCTACGTCCAGGGTCCAGACGTTGTGAATGGGCGCCATCGGCTTCCTCCCACCACTGTTTGTGAACATTGTGGCGCTTGGAAGTGGCCTGGCGAATCAAAAATGAGCTGTTGTCTGGAAGACAAGGTTCGTCTTCCCCCTTTACGGCCTGCACCTCCAAGATTGTTGCAACTGTACCGGGATCCAGCGTTTCGACAACACATACGAGCGTATAACCAAGCTTTTGCGTTCACGTCCATTGGCGCTTCGTGCTCCAACCGATCCTTCCAGGAGGTCAACCAGGATGCAAGCGTAGCGGGACAGAGGGGCGTGTACACGTACCGCATCCAGGGTGCAATGGGTCACTACTTGGGATCTCTACTCCCCTATATTGATCCCGCCACCGGAGAGCGCACGGACCCTAAATTCGCGCAGATCTATATTGTGGACCCGGACATGCAGCAGCGCGCCCAACGCCGCAGAGGAATTTTTGCTGACTTGGATCCTGTGGCGTTGATGGACATTGAGCAAATGATGGAGCAGCACAACCCATTTGCTCAGCAGTTCCTGAGTTTCGGAGAGCAAGTGCGCTCGCGAGACACGAGCGACGTCGTGGATATGGTGTTCCGCCTCCACGAAAATATAGCGCATCCTCGGACATACAATTTGCCAACCGTTTCTGAGGTAGGCGCGACGCTCATCGAGGACGGCAACCTGGATAGGCCTCGCGATCTACTACTGTATACTCGGGATCACAGGCTTCTGCGACTGTTCGAGACGCGCCCGGAGTATGATCCTCTTCAGTACCCTCTTCTGCTTCCGTATGGGGAGCTGGGTTGGACCTACACAGACACATACGCGAACGGAGTCAGACGTCGCAACAAGAACCAGATGTCCCTTCGCGAACATGTCGCCTTCCGGTTGCACCAAAAAGTGGGAGATCAGTCTGCTCTTCATCAAGGCGGCCGTCTCTTTCAGCAGTGGTGTGTCGACCAACGCGCTAAATGCGAGCAGGAGCAACTTCGCTGGGTGGCCTCACATCAGAAGCAAATTCGCGCCGATCAGTACAGAGGGCTTCAGGATGCACTGCTGAACGAAGGAACAATTCAGCTGGAAGCAGGCGAAGGGCTACTCTCCGAGTTTGACAGAGGCGATGGTACGTTGGTCCACCCTGATCGAGGCCGAGGTGGTGATACCCATTTTCTCAACCAAGTGGGACGCCGCGTTATTCTGCCCTCATCTCATATGGGCAGTCCTCGAGCGATGTACCAGTCCTACCAAGACTCAATGGCCATTGTTAGAGAATTCGGCAAGCCTGATGTGTTCATGACAACGACCTGCAGTCCTACATGGGAAGAGATAGTCGAGGCCCTTGGGTCCGATCAACAAAACGCTCAGGACCGCCCCGATATTGTAGCCCGTGTCTGGCAGCAAAAACTGCAAGCTCAGCTTAAAGACCTGAGCGAAGGAGTGCTGGGCCGTATGGAAGCGCGGATTTACGTGGTCGAGTTTCAAAAGAGAGGGCTCCCTCACGCGCACATCTTGATCATTTTGGCTGAAGAGGACAAGCCACGTACTCGCCAAATCGTAGATCGTATGGTGTCTGCAGAGCTTCCTGACAGAGAAAAGTTCCCGCAGCTATTCGAGACAATCATGACATGCATGCTGCATGGACCCTGTGGAGCAGCAAACCCGTCATGCGCTTGCATGAAGGACGGGAAGTGTACGAAAGGATATCCGAAACCTTTTGCAGAGGCGACAAGGACCAATGTGAACGGCTATCCGGTCTACAGACGGCGTCGACGAGCTGAAGGCGTCCTGGTATGGAAGGGCAGGGAGTACGACAACGCCACTATTAACCAGTGGGTTGTTCCGTACAACCCGTACTTATCCCAAAAGTACAATTGCCACATCAACGTCGAGGTGTGCACGGATATTTCAGCTGTGAAATATCTATACAAGTACGTCTACAAAGGGTCCGATAAAGCTGTGCTAACTGTCGAGGCAGTTCGCGCGGGTGGAGAGCTCCCTCGGCAAGAGCCAAACGAGATTCTGCGCTTCCTCACGGCCAGGTACATATCTCCAGTTGAAGCCTGTATCCGCTTACTCGACTTCTTGATCCAAGGAAAGACACACGCAGTCACTCAGCTTACCGTTCACGTCGAAGATGCCCAAACCGTGTTCTTCAGAGCGACGGAAGACCCGGAGCGTGTCCTTGGTCGTGGGAATCACACAATGTTGACCCGCTTCTTCGAATTGTGTGCGAGCGACGAACCCGAGAACCAGATCGCGAAGACAATGCTGTACCAGGATATACCCAAGGAATTCCGCTGGATGGGAAACACGAAGTGCTGGGTTCGACGTAAAAGGTACCAGGCTGCAATTGGTCGGATGGTGCATGTTTCACCGCGTGATATGGAGCGCTTCTATTTACGCCTGCTATTATGCCATCGCCGAGGACCGAGGTCTTTCGAAGACCTGCGGACAGTTGATGGTGTGCTGTGTCCCACGTATCGAGACGCGGCTGAACATGCCGGCTATCTGGAGAACGACAGCGAATGGGTTTTGTGTTTGTCGGAGGCTGCCGAGTTCCAGATGCCGTACCAGCTGCGCCAGCTCTTTGCAACAATCTTGGTCTACTCGGCGCCTACGGATGTTCGGGGTCTTTGGGACCAATTCTTCAAAGACCTTTCGCTTGACTATGCGTACAGGAACCGAGAGATGTTGGACCCTTTTAAAACGTCTGTTGTGACGTTCGACACACTGAAGAGTATCCAAGACTTGCTCAGTGTCAGTGGGTACTCTGTCCAAGACTTTGATCTCCCTCGGCTGAGCGAGTTCCCTCGCCTGGTGCTTGAGTCTGTTCTGCAAAACAATCTCATCCGACGAGAGCTAACGGGATATGACGCGTCTGTTCTTGAACAAATTGTGAGCGAGGAGGACCACCTAAATGAGGAGCAGCGCTTCACCTATGATCAGATCACCCAAGCTGTCGAGGACCCACAGGAAGGCAGGAAGCTATTCTTCGTTGATGGACCAGGCGGTACCGGGAAGTCGACACTGCTTCGGAACATACTGGCCAAGGTTCGTCTATCCGGAAAAATTGCAATCGCGGTCGCTTCCAGTGGGATTGCTTCTCTGCTGCTTATGGGAGGTCGGACAGCGCATTCTACCTTCAAAATCCCCTTGAAGATAGACGGCGAATCTACTTGCAACATGAACAAGCGATCCCAGGTCACGGAATTGATGAGGAAAGCAAGTTTGATAGTTTGGGACGAGGCACCCATGGCGCATCGGCACGCGTTTGAGGCAGTGGATAGAACGCTTCGTGATGTTTTGGATAACGAGGCAGAACCTTTCGGTGGGAAAGTCGTTGTGCTTTCGGGAGATTTCAGGCAAATTCTCCCGGTGGTGAAGGGCGGCTCGGCGACAGAGACAATCGACGCATGCCTGAAGTCATCCGAACTGTGGCCACTTTTCGAGAAGGTGCGTCTGACAGAGAACATGCGTGTTCGCACGGCTGCCACCTCTGATAGTGCTGCAGAAATGGCTGCGTTTTCCGAGTACCTGCTGGAGGTTGGAGAGGGGAGACACGAGGTACACAACGATCTGGGAAATGACTACATTAAGATTCCACGTGACATGCTCATCGACAACCCCGCCGGTGATCCAGATGAGGACGAGGAGATCCGTCCGGGAGCTATTCCGCGAGGTATGCGGCGCATGATCGACGAGATGTACGCCGACATCAACAATTCGGAAGTCGCAACGGACGAGTACTTTGCGAGTCGCACCATCCTCACCACCACGAACGCGATAGTCCATCGTATCAACGAAGCCGTAGCGGATCGCATGACGGGACCAGCTCGAGAATATGTGTCCACAGACTCAGTGGAGGATGACGAGGACGGGAACTTATTCGAGCAGGAGGTGCTCAACTCCCTGAACATCAGTGGCATCCCACCCCACAAGCTGAAACTCAAGAAGGGGATGCCGATCATCATGATGCGGAACTTAAATCCCGACCTGGGGTTGTGCAACGGAACGCGTCTGCGAATCGTCGAACTCAAAGATCATGTCATCCACGCCACTATCATGGCCGGCGACAGGCAAGGCCAGCATGTGTTGATCCCGCGCATCGTGTTCATCAGCGATGGCGACATCCGCGATTTCCCATTTCGACTGAGACGCAGGCAGTTTCCTATCCAGACTGCCTTTGCCATGACGATCAACAAGGCGCAGGGACAAACGGTGCAGTACCTGGGACTGTACTTGGCGACTCCTTGCTTTTCCCACGGTCAGCTGTATGTGGCCATGTCAAGGGTTACGTCGAGATCGAGATTCAAGGCGTTGGTCGAGTATCCAGAGCGGGAGGAAGAAGACGGAGTGTACACGGCGAACATAGTGTACCGACAGCTGTTCGAGAGGGCGTAGGCAGCGACTTGGTGTGAATGCATATTTTACGAAAGGAATACATTTGTCACTTTGCATAGCGGTAATTGTTGAGAGCCACCATTCCCCCTCGAGCGCAGCGAGCACGCCTGCGGTTTGAACCCCGTGTGCGAAGCACGCGGGTGAAAACCCAGGACCAAGCAGTGCATGGTAGACAAGCGAAGGCGAAGCTTGCGAGCCGTAGCGGGCTTAGGGTTCGTACACACGGGAACCACGTGAGACGAGCGCAGCGAGTACGCCTGCGGTTTGAACCCCGTGTGCGAAGCACGCGGGTGAAAACCCAGGACCAAACAGTGCATGGTAGACAAGCGAAGGCGAAGCTTGCGAGCCGCAGCGGGCTTAGGGTTCATGGAGACGGGAACCACGTGAGACGAGCGCAGCGAGTACGCCTGCGGTTTGAAGTCCGTGTGCGAAGCACGCGGGTGAAAACCCAGGACCAAACAGTGCATGGTAGACAAGCGAAGGCGAAGCTTGCGAGCCGCAGCGGGCTTAGGGTTCATGGAGACGGGAACCACGTGAGACGAGCGCAGCGAGTACGCCTGCGGTTTGAACCCCGTGTGCGAAGCACGCGGGTGAAAACCCAGGACCAAACAGTGCATGGTAGACAAGCGAAGGCGAAGCTTGCGAGCCGCAGCGGGCTTAGGGTTCATGGAGACGGGAACCACGTGAGACGAGCGCAGCGAGTACGCCTGCGGTTTGAACCCCGTGTGCGAAGCACGCGGGTGAAAACCCAGGACCAAACAGTGCATGGTAGACAAGCGAAGGCGAAGCTTGCGAGCCGCAGCGGGCTTAGGGTTCATGGAGACGGGAACCACGTGAGACGAGCGCAGCGAGTACGCCTGCGGTTTGAAGTCCGTGTGCGAAGCACGCGGGTGAAAACCCAGGACCAAACAGTGCATGGTAGACAAGCGAAGGCGAAGCTTGCGAGCCGCAGCGGGCTTAGGGTTCATGGAGACGGGAACCACCTGAGACGAGCGCAGCGAGTACGCCTGCGGTTTGAACCCCGTGTGCGAAGCACGCGGGTGAAAACCCAGGACCAAACAGTGCATGGTAGACAAGCGAAGGCGAAGCTTGCGAGCCGCAGCGGGCTTAGGGTTCATGGAGACGGGAACCACCTGAGACGAGCGCAGCGAGTACGCCTGCGGTTTGAAGTCCGTGTGCGAAGCACGCGGGTGAAAACCCAGGACCAAACAGTGCATGGTAGACAAGCGAAGGCGAAGCTTGCGAGCCGTAGCGGGCTTAGAGTTGTGGTACAAGTCTACTGTAAAATATACTGAGATAAAACATAACCCTGTCATAGCAAAAATAGTAGTGAAGCGAGCTGGATGAGCGAGCGAACGGGCACCAACCAACCATGCACCCACCGCCCGCAACGCGGGCGGCGCTCGGCTAGTCTCCTACAAGTAACAGAGTAACCTGTCCGTCTGTCCGTCATTCCGTACGCACCTCGAGCGTAACGCAAATCCGGACTTTCCGTTGGCTATAAATAGCTGCCGAGCGCAGCGAAGGCGGCCTCCCCATTCGCTATTATTATAATGCGAGGCCTCTTATTGGCTATTTAGTGGAACTTCTGCGCGATTGGCTATTATAATGCGTAGAGTGGACTACATCACATCGGAAGTAGCCGAATGAAATCACTGCTGATTGGACAAAATAAACCGCCTTTCAACAACTTTTCTTTTCATTTCCATTTTCAAAACGACGCTCCGGCGACGGACCAGCTCGACGGAGGACCGGGCGGGATAGCTTCGCAGGCAGGTCATCCCCGCCGCAGGCAGGGTAGGTATAGATTAATCCTATTTAATTCTAATACATAACGATTTCGGGAGTGCCGCCTGTTGCGGATAACTGGTACCTTCAGGGCAGTCGAGGGGTAACCGTGCGTGTTAGAGGAGGATAACCGGAGCCGTGCATTGTGTGGGAAGGGCACAACTGCATGGAGGGATGGGTACCCTATGACGGCCACACTGATGCGGCCTAGCCAGCCCCCAAGAGGATCCCATCCCTGCCCAGCGAGCCAGGCCGACCTCTCTCGAAGCAATCGTGACGGTTACCCCGTATTTTCGGGCTTTCTGGTGAACATGCTATTTTGGGGGGCTCCCTTCACCCCCGGGAAGCATAATTCCAGGTTAGAGGTCCGATAAAAAGATTGCAGCTGGCGCCCGAAATGCGTTCCAAGACAGTCCGCCATCCAACCTGCTCTTCGGAGCCGCGGTGCTGAGGCGCCCATTTATGCCCGCCGGCATAGTGGGAAGTCTCATACCAATCCGGGGGACTGGGATGGGTACACACGGCGATAAAAGCCGGCCTAGCCGGGTCGTCCATCCTAGCCCCGGGCTTGGCACCGTGTAATGGGACCGGCCCATAGTGTGGTAACATGCTATTTGGGTTTCTGTGCAGTTACGGCTGTGGCGGACACTTTCCAATCAAAAGGACGAGTCGGCACTATTGTGACAAGTGAGGACCGCTCGACGGTGGCCATTTGCAGTGGTACCGGTGGAAAACCGTTGGTTTGGTGCAGTCTGCGCTCGAACTCGGGGTTTGTACGGCCCTTTAATGCCTATGATGCCTTGCTGCTAAAACAAAATATTAAAAAAGATTCCCAAAAAGCTGACACGTGTCCCTTTACAACCAAAACGGTTAATTGCCTGAGCTGATAAAGCTCAGTGGCATTGAGCGCGACCGGTAGACCTCCGTTGCCAAAGGAAGCAACCAAAAGAAAAGAAAACAAAAAAATTGAGGTACCGAGTCGCGCTTCAGCACCTCGAACCCGCAGCTGTGTCTCCAAAGGTATTGAGACGCAGCACCAATGCGGGGGTGCTTTAAAGGGATAACGGTGGATGTGAGGGACCAGAAACAAACAAAAGCAAACGCGGCAAGGCTAATGAGGTGTTTTACAGCCGTGCAGGACTCGGGTTCGTGGCGAGGACTGTGCAAGACTGGCGGTGCTACACGGGTATCCTGCAGGTGTGTCTCCAGAAGGCGTCTCCTTGCGAATTGCGAGGTACCGGCCGTCCTTTTACTAACGACTGCAGTTTTGGGTGGTTGTTTTCCAATGCACGTGCGCATTTATTGGGAAGTCCACTAACGCTGCATTTGCTGTTGCAGTTGTTGCGGGCAGCACCATGGTGAATGTCGGCAGCAAGCGGGAGCGGTACGGCTGTTTCTTGGTTGTTGTCAAGTGTCCCTTGCTCAGTGGTCTCTTTTGTTAGTGATGAGCGGCGTCAGGAGCTGGACCAGCGCCATACCCAGGCCCTCGATGCCAACGCGTCACCACAAGGATACGAGTCTCCAGCGTCTAAGAGGCGACGGTTGGGGCGCCGCCGCGCGGCTCAAAGGCGATTTCGGGTGGCAATGGAGCAGATGGAACAATTGAGCCTACAAGAGGCGGCCGCAGGTGGGGGGGACGTCGTCACAGTTGCAACGGGTGAAACCGCCCCTCCTGTGCCGACGGTCGTTGGACAAGGGGCGACTAGCCAGCTCTCTGCAGGTGCTCCAATGCAGAGGGCGACTGACCCACAAGCAAATCCACGTCGGATGAGGGAGGCGCAGCGAGCGCGTTCCAGACGAAGTAACATGACCGACTCTCAGCGGGAGAGTGCGCGGCGGCGTGACGCGGAGCGGAAGCTAGCCCGGCGAGCCCAACTCCGTGCCGAGCAGCTTCGGGACGTACGAGAACGAAACCGGATCGCACAGCAGGAACGTCGGCATAATCTGAACGAAGAGGTCCACGCCTCGGAGCGTGAACGCAATAGTGCTTCTCGCGCGCTTCACAGGAGTGTACAGGATCGCACTGAAGAGCGCAGAACAGATCGTGAGCAACACGCGGAGCGCAGATCACAGCTTACGCAGGACGAACGCGCCGAAGAACGCATGGTAAACCAAGAGCAACATGCGGAACGCCGCAGAGAACAGACTGAGGAAGAAGCACTTGAGCAACGCGAGAGAGAGCGATTTCGGCGTAGATCGGCTCGACGTGGAGAGGCGTTGGCAAACCACGACGATTTTGACGTGACCTACGTCCAGGGTCCAGACGTTGTGAATGGGCGCCATCGGCTTCCTCCCACCACTGTTTGTGAACATTGTGGCGCTTGGAAGTGGCCTGGCGAATCAAAAATGAGCTGTTGTCTGGAAGACAAGGTTCGTCTTCCCCCTTTACGGCCTGCACCTCCAAGATTGTTGCAACTGTACCGGGATCCAGCGTTTCGACAACACATACGAGCGTATAACCAAGCTTTTGCGTTCACGTCCATTGGCGCTTCGTGCTCCAACCGATCCTTCCAGGAGGTCAACCAGGATGCAAGCGTAGCGGGACAGAGGGGCGTGTACACGTACCGCATCCAGGGTGCAATGGGTCACTACTTGGGATCTCTACTCCCCTATATTGATCCCGCCACCGGAGAGCGCACGGACCCTAAATTCGCGCAGATCTATATTGTGGACCCGGACATGCAGCAGCGCGCCCAACGCCGCAGAGGAATTTTTGCTGACTTGGATCCTGTGGCGTTGATGGACATTGAGCAAATGATGGAGCAGCACAACCCATTTGCTCAGCAGTTCCTGAGTTTCGGAGAGCAAGTGCGCTCGCGAGACACGAGCGACGTCGTGGATATGGTGTTCCGCCTCCACGAAAATATAGCGCATCCTCGGACATACAATTTGCCAACCGTTTCTGAGGTAGGCGCGACGCTCATCGAGGACGGCAACCTGGATAGGCCTCGCGATCTACTACTGTATACTCGGGATCACAGGCTTCTGCGACTGTTCGAGACGCGCCCGGAGTATGATCCTCTTCAGTACCCTCTTCTGCTTCCGTATGGGGAGCTGGGTTGGACCTACACAGACACATACGCGAACGGAGTCAGACGTCGCAACAAGAACCAGATGTCCCTTCGCGAACATGTCGCCTTCCGGTTGCACCAAAAAGTGGGAGATCAGTCTGCTCTTCATCAAGGCGGCCGTCTCTTTCAGCAGTGGTGTGTCGACCAACGCGCTAAATGCGAGCAGGAGCAACTTCGCTGGGTGGCCTCACATCAGAAGCAAATTCGCGCCGATCAGTACAGAGGGCTTCAGGATGCACTGCTGAACGAAGGAACAATTCAGCTGGAAGCAGGCGAAGGGCTACTCTCCGAGTTTGACAGAGGCGATGGTACGTTGGTCCACCCTGATCGAGGCCGAGGTGGTGATACCCATTTTCTCAACCAAGTGGGACGCCGCGTTATTCTGCCCTCATCTCATATGGGCAGTCCTCGAGCGATGTACCAGTCCTACCAAGACTCAATGGCCATTGTTAGAGAATTCGGCAAGCCTGATGTGTTCATGACAACGACCTGCAGTCCTACATGGGAAGAGATAGTCGAGGCCCTTGGGTCCGATCAACAAAACGCTCAGGACCGCCCCGATATTGTAGCCCGTGTCTGGCAGCAAAAACTGCAAGCTCAGCTTAAAGACCTGAGCGAAGGAGTGCTGGGCCGTATGGAAGCGCGGATTTACGTGGTCGAGTTTCAAAAGAGAGGGCTCCCTCACGCGCACATCTTGATCATTTTGGCTGAAGAGGACAAGCCACGTACTCGCCAAATCGTAGATCGTATGGTGTCTGCAGAGCTTCCTGACAGAGAAAAGTTCCCGCAGCTATTCGAGACAATCATGACATGCATGCTGCATGGACCCTGTGGAGCAGCAAACCCGTCATGCGCTTGCATGAAGGACGGGAAGTGTACGAAAGGATATCCGAAACCTTTTGCAGAGGCGACAAGGACCAATGTGAACGGCTATCCGGTCTACAGACGGCGTCGACGAGCTGAAGGCGTCCTGGTATGGAAGGGCAGGGAGTACGACAACGCCACTATTAACCAGTGGGTTGTTCCGTACAACCCGTACTTATCCCAAAAGTACAATTGCCACATCAACGTCGAGGTGTGCACGGATATTTCAGCTGTGAAATATCTATACAAGTACGTCTACAAAGGGTCCGATAAAGCTGTGCTAACTGTCGAGGCAGTTCGCGCGGGTGGAGAGCTCCCTCGGCAAGAGCCAAACGAGATTCTGCGCTTCCTCACGGCCAGGTACATATCTCCAGTTGAAGCCTGTATCCGCTTACTCGACTTCTTGATCCAAGGAAAGACACACGCAGTCACTCAGCTTACCGTTCACGTCGAAGATGCCCAAACCGTGTTCTTCAGAGCGACGGAAGACCCGGAGCGTGTCCTTGGTCGTGGGAATCACACAATGTTGACCCGCTTCTTCGAATTGTGTGCGAGCGACGAACCCGAGAACCAGATCGCGAAGACAATGCTGTACCAGGATATACCCAAGGAATTCCGCTGGATGGGAAACACGAAGTGCTGGGTTCGACGTAAAAGGTACCAGGCTGCAATTGGTCGGATGGTGCATGTTTCACCGCGTGATATGGAGCGCTTCTATTTACGCCTGCTATTATGCCATCGCCGAGGACCGAGGTCTTTCGAAGACCTGCGGACAGTTGATGGTGTGCTGTGTCCCACGTATCGAGACGCGGCTGAACATGCCGGCTATCTGGAGAACGACAGCGAATGGGTTTTGTGTTTGTCGGAGGCTGCCGAGTTCCAGATGCCGTACCAGCTGCGCCAGCTCTTTGCAACAATCTTGGTCTACTCGGCGCCTACGGATGTTCGGGGTCTTTGGGACCAATTCTTCAAAGACCTTTCGCTTGACTATGCGTACAGGAACCGAGAGATGTTGGACCCTTTTAAAACGTCTGTTGTGACGTTCGACACACTGAAGAGTATCCAAGACTTGCTCAGTGTCAGTGGGTACTCTGTCCAAGACTTTGATCTCCCTCGGCTGAGCGAGTTCCCTCGCCTGGTGCTTGAGTCTGTTCTGCAAAACAATCTCATCCGACGAGAGCTAACGGGATATGACGCGTCTGTTCTTGAACAAATTGTGAGCGAGGAGGACCACCTAAATGAGGAGCAGCGCTTCACCTATGATCAGATCACCCAAGCTGTCGAGGACCCACAGGAAGGCAGGAAGCTATTCTTCGTTGATGGACCAGGCGGTACCGGGAAGTCGACACTGCTTCGGAACATACTGGCCAAGGTTCGTCTATCCGGAAAAATTGCAATCGCGGTCGCTTCCAGTGGGATTGCTTCTCTGCTGCTTATGGGAGGTCGGACAGCGCATTCTACCTTCAAAATCCCCTTGAAGATAGACGGCGAATCTACTTGCAACATGAACAAGCGATCCCAGGTCACGGAATTGATGAGGAAAGCAAGTTTGATAGTTTGGGACGAGGCACCCATGGCGCATCGGCACGCGTTTGAGGCAGTGGATAGAACGCTTCGTGATGTTTTGGATAACGAGGCAGAACCTTTCGGTGGGAAAGTCGTTGTGCTTTCGGGAGATTTCAGGCAAATTCTCCCGGTGGTGAAGGGCGGCTCGGCGACAGAGACAATCGACGCATGCCTGAAGTCATCCGAACTGTGGCCACTTTTCGAGAAGGTGCGTCTGACAGAGAACATGCGTGTTCGCACGGCTGCCACCTCTGATAGTGCTGCAGAAATGGCTGCGTTTTCCGAGTACCTGCTGGAGGTTGGAGAGGGGAGACACGAGGTACACAACGATCTGGGAAATGACTACATTAAGATTCCACGTGACATGCTCATCGACAACCCCGCCGGTGATCCAGATGAGGACGAGGAGATCCGTCCGGGAGCTATTCCGCGAGGTATGCGGCGCATGATCGACGAGATGTACGCCGACATCAACAATTCGGAAGTCGCAACGGACGAGTACTTTGCGAGTCGCACCATCCTCACCACCACGAACGCGATAGTCCATCGTATCAACGAAGCCGTAGCGGATCGCATGACGGGACCAGCTCGAGAATATGTGTCCACAGACTCAGTGGAGGATGACGAGGACGGGAACTTATTCGAGCAGGAGGTGCTCAACTCCCTGAACATCAGTGGCATCCCACCCCACAAGCTGAAACTCAAGAAGGGGATGCCGATCATCATGATGCGGAACTTAAATCCCGACCTGGGGTTGTGCAACGGAACGCGTCTGCGAATCGTCGAACTCAAAGATCATGTCATCCACGCCACTATCATGGCCGGCGACAGGCAAGGCCAGCATGTGTTGATCCCGCGCATCGTGTTCATCAGCGATGGCGACATCCGCGATTTCCCATTTCGACTGAGACGCAGGCAGTTTCCTATCCAGACTGCCTTTGCCATGACGATCAACAAGGCGCAGGGACAAACGGTGCAGTACCTGGGACTGTACTTGGCGACTCCTTGCTTTTCCCACGGTCAGCTGTATGTGGCCATGTCAAGGGTTACGTCGAGATCGAGATTCAAGGCGTTGGTCGAGTATCCAGAGCGGGAGGAAGAAGACGGAGTGTACACGGCGAACATAGTGTACCGACAGCTGTTCGAGAGGGCGTAGGCAGCGACTTGGTGTGAATGCATATTTTACGAAAGGAATACATTTGTCACTTTGCATAGCGGTAATTGTTGAGAGCCACCATTCCCCCTCGAGCGCAGCGAGCACGCCTGCGGTTTGAACCCCGTGTGCGAAGCACGCGGGTGAAAACCCAGGACCAAGCAGTGCATGGTAGACAAGCGAAGGCGAAGCTTGCGAGCCGTAGCGGGCTTAGGGTTCATGGAGACGGGAACCACGTGAGACGAGCGCAGCGAGTACGCCTGCGGTTTGAAGTCCGTGTGCGAAGCACGCGGGTGAAAACCCAGGACCAAACAGTGCATGGTAGACAAGCGAAGGCGAAGCTTGCGAGCCGCAGCGGGCTTAGGGTTCATGGAGACGGGAACCACCTGAGACGAGCGCAGCGAGTACGCCTGCGGTTTGAACCCCGTGTGCGAAGCACGCGGGTGAAAACCCAGGACCAAACAGTGCATGGTAGACAAGCGAAGGCGAAGCTTGCGAGCCGCAGCGGGCTTAGGGTTCATGGAGACGGGAACCACGTGAGACGAGCGCAGCGAGTACGCCTGCGGTTTGAAGTCCGTGTGCGAAGCACGCGGGTGAAAACCCAGGACCAAACAGTGCATGGTAGACAAGCGAAGGCGAAGCTTGCGAGCCGCAGCGGGCTTAGGGTTCATGGAGACGGGAACCACGTGAGACGAGCGCAGCGAGTACGCCTGCGGTTTGAAGTCCGTGTGCGAAGCACGCGGGTGAAAACCCAGGACCAAACAGTGCATGGTAGACAAGCGAAGGCGAAGCTTGCGAGCCGCAGCGGGCTTAGGGTTCATGGAGACGGGAACCACCTGAGACGAGCGCAGCGAGTACGCCTGCGGTTTGAACCCCGTGTGCGAAGCACGCGGGTGAAAACCCAGGACCAAACAGTGCATGGTAGACAAGCGAAGGCGAAGCTTGCGAGCCGCAGCGGGCTTAGGGTTCGTACACACGGGAACCACCTGAGACGAGCGCAGCGAGTACGCCTGCGGTTTGAAGTCCGTGTGCGAAGCACGCGGGTGAAAACCCAGGACCAAACAGTGCATGGTAGACAAGCGAAGGCGAAGCTTGCGAGCCGTAGCGGGCTTAGAGTTGTGGTACAAGTCTACTGTAAAATATACTGAGATAAAACATAACCCTGTCATAGCAAAAATAGTAGTGAAGCGAGCTGGATGAGCGAGCGAACGGGCACCAACCAACCATGCACCCACCGCCCGCAACGCGGGCGGCGCTCGGCTAGTCTCCTACAAGTAACAGAGTAACCTGTCCGTCTGTCCGTCATTCCGTACGCACCTCGAGCGTAACGCAAATCCGGACTTTCCGTTGGCTATAAATAGCTGCCGAGCGCAGCGAAGGCGGCCTCCCCATTCGCTATTATTATAATGCGAGGCCTCTTATTGGCTATTTAGTGGAACTTCTGCGCGATTGGCTATTATAATGCGTAGAGTGGACTACATCACATCGGAAGTAGCCGAATGAAATCACTGCTGATTGGACAAAATAAACCGCCTTTCAACAACTTTTCTTTTCATTTCCATTTTCAAAACGACGCTCCGGCGACGGACCAGCTCGACGGAGGACCGGGCGGGATAGCTTCGCAGGCAGGTCATCCCCGCCGCAGGCAGGGTAGGTATAGATTAATCCTATTTAATTCTAATACATAACGATTTCGGGAGTGCCGCCTGTTGCGGATAACTGGTACCTTCAGGGCAGTCGAGGGGTAACCGTGCGTGTTAGAGGAGGATAACCGGAGCCGTGCATTGTGTGGGAAGGGCACAACTGCATGGAGGGATGGGTACCCTATGACGGCCACACTGATGCGGCCTAGCCAGCCCCCAAGAGGATCCCATCCCTGCCCAGCGAGCCAGGCCGACCTCTCTCGAAGCAATCGTGACGGTTACCCCGTATTTTCGGGCTTTCTGGTGAACATGCTATTTTGGGGGGCTCCCTTCACCCCCGGGAAGCATAATTCCAGGTTAGAGGTCCGATAAAAAGATTGCAGCTGGCGCCCGAAATGCGTTCCAAGACAGTCCGCCATCCAACCTGCTCTTCGGAGCCGCGGTGCTGAGGCGCCCATTTATGCCCGCCGGCATAGTGGGAAGTCTCATACCAATCCGGGGGACTGGGATGGGTACACACGGCGATAAAAGCCGGCCTAGCCGGGTCGTCCATCCTAGCCCCGGGCTTGGCACCGTGTAATGGGACCGGCCCATAGTGTGGTAACATGCTATTTGGGTTTCTGTGCAGTTACGGCTGTGGCGGACACTTTCCAATCAAAAGGACGAGTCGGCACTATTGTGACAAGTGAGGACCGCTCGACGGTGGCCATTTGCAGTGGTACCGGTGGAAAACCGTTGGTTTGGTGCAGTCTGCGCTCGAACTCGGGGTTTGTACGGCCCTTTAATGCCTATGATGCCTTGCTGCTAAAACAAAATATTAAAAAAGATTCCCAAAAAGCTGACACGTGTCCCTTTACAACCAAAACGGTTAATTGCCTGAGCTGATAAAGCTCAGTGGCATTGAGCGCGACCGGTAGACCTCCGTTGCCAAAGGAAGCAACCAAAAGAAAAGAAAACAAAAAAATTGAGGTACCGAGTCGCGCTTCAGCACCTCGAACCCGCAGCTGTGTCTCCAAAGGTATTGAGACGCAGCACCAATGCGGGGGTGCTTTAAAGGGATAACGGTGGATGTGAGGGACCAGAAACAAACAAAAGCAAACGCGGCAAGGCTAATGAGGTGTTTTACAGCCGTGCAGGACTCGGGTTCGTGGCGAGGACTGTGCAAGACTGGCGGTGCTACACGGGTATCCTGCAGGTGTGTCTCCAGAAGGCGTCTCCTTGCGAATTGCGAGGTACCGGCCGTCCTTTTACTAACGACTGCAGTTTTGGGTGGTTGTTTTCCAATGCACGTGCGCATTTATTGGGAAGTCCACTAACGCTGCATTTGCTGTTGCAGTTGTTGCGGGCAGCACCATGGTGAATGTCGGCAGCAAGCGGGAGCGGTACGGCTGTTTCTTGGTTGTTGTCAAGTGTCCCTTGCTCAGTGGTCTCTTTTGTTAGTGATGAGCGGCGTCAGGAGCTGGACCAGCGCCATACCCAGGCCCTCGATGCCAACGCGTCACCACAAGGATACGAGTCTCCAGCGTCTAAGAGGCGACGGTTGGGGCGCCGCCGCGCGGCTCAAAGGCGATTTCGGGTGGCAATGGAGCAGATGGAACAATTGAGCCTACAAGAGGCGGCCGCAGGTGGGGGGGACGTCGTCACAGTTGCAACGGGTGAAACCGCCCCTCCTGTGCCGACGGTCGTTGGACAAGGGGCGACTAGCCAGCTCTCTGCAGATGCTCCAATGCAGAGGGCGACTGACCCACAAGCAAATCCACGTCGGATGAGGGAGGCGCAGCGAGCGCGTTCCAGACGAAGTAACATGACCGACTCTCAGCGGGAGAGTGCGCGGCGGCGTGACGCGGAGCGGAAGCTAGCCCGGCGAGCCCAACTCCGTGCCGAGCAGCTTCGGGACGTACGAGAACGAAACCGGATCGCACAGCAGGAACGTCGGCATAATCTGAACGAAGAGGTCCACGCCTCGGAGCGTGAACGCAATAGTGCTTCTCGCGCGCTTCACAGGAGTGTACAGGATCGCACTGAAGAGCGCAGAACAGATCGTGAGCAACACGCGGAGCGCAGATCACAGCTTACGCAGGACGAACGCGCCGAAGAACGCATGGTAAACCAAGAGCAACATGCGGAACGCCGCAGAGAACAGACTGAGGAAGAAGCACTTGAGCAACGCGAGAGAGAGCGATTTCGGCGTAGATCGGCTCGACGTGGAGAGGCGTTGGCAAACCACGACGATTTTGACGTGACCTACGTCCAGGGTCCAGACGTTGTGAATGGGCGCCATCGGCTTCCTCCCACCACTGTTTGTGAACATTGTGGCGCTTGGAAGTGGCCTGGCGAATCAAAAATGAGCTGTTGTCTGGAAGACAAGGTTCGTCTTCCCCCTTTACGGCCTGCACCTCCAAGATTGTTGCAACTGTACCGGGATCCAGCGTTTCGACAACACATACGAGCGTATAACCAAGCTTTTGCGTTCACGTCCATTGGCGCTTCGTGCTCCAACCGATCCTTCCAGGAGGTCAACCAGGATGCAAGCGTAGCGGGACAGAGGGGCGTGTACACGTACCGCATCCAGGGTGCAATGGGTCACTACTTGGGATCTCTACTCCCCTATATTGATCCCGCCACCGGAGAGCGCACGGACCCTAAATTCGCGCAGATCTATATTGTGGACCCGGACATGCAGCAGCGCGCCCAACGCCGCAGAGGAATTTTTGCTGACTTGGATCCTGTGGCGTTGATGGACATTGAGCAAATGATGGAGCAGCACAACCCATTTGCTCAGCAGTTCCTGAGTTTCGGAGAGCAAGTGCGCTCGCGAGACACGAGCGACGTCGTGGATATGGTGTTCCGCCTCCACGAAAATATAGCGCATCCTCGGACATACAATTTGCCAACCGTTTCTGAGGTAGGCGCGACGCTCATCGAGGACGGCAACCTGGATAGGCCTCGCGATCTACTACTGTATACTCGGGATCACAGGCTTCTGCGACTGTTCGAGACGCGCCCGGAGTATGATCCTCTTCAGTACCCTCTTCTGCTTCCGTATGGGGAGCTGGGTTGGACCTACACAGACACATACGCGAACGGAGTCAGACGTCGCAACAAGAACCAGATGTCCCTTCGCGAACATGTCGCCTTCCGGTTGCACCAAAAAGTGGGAGATCAGTCTGCTCTTCATCAAGGCGGCCGTCTCTTTCAGCAGTGGTGTGTCGACCAACGCGCTAAATGCGAGCAGGAGCAACTTCGCTGGGTGGCCTCACATCAGAAGCAAATTCGCGCCGATCAGTACAGAGGGCTTCAGGATGCACTGCTGAACGAAGGAACAATTCAGCTGGAAGCAGGCGAAGGGCTACTCTCCGAGTTTGACAGAGGCGATGGTACGTTGGTCCACCCTGATCGAGGCCGAGGTGGTGATACCCATTTTCTCAACCAAGTGGGACGCCGCGTTATTCTGCCCTCATCTCATATGGGCAGTCCTCGAGCGATGTACCAGTCCTACCAAGACTCAATGGCCATTGTTAGAGAATTCGGCAAGCCTGATGTGTTCATGACAACGACCTGCAGTCCTACATGGGAAGAGATAGTCGAGGCCCTTGGGTCCGATCAACAAAACGCTCAGGACCGCCCCGATATTGTAGCCCGTGTCTGGCAGCAAAAACTGCAAGCTCAGCTTAAAGACCTGAGCGAAGGAGTGCTGGGCCGTATGGAAGCGCGGATTTACGTGGTCGAGTTTCAAAAGAGAGGGCTCCCTCACGCGCACATCTTGATCATTTTGGCTGAAGAGGACAAGCCACGTACTCGCCAAATCGTAGATCGTATGGTGTCTGCAGAGCTTCCTGACAGAGAAAAGTTCCCGCAGCTATTCGAGACAATCATGACATGCATGCTGCATGGACCCTGTGGAGCAGCAAACCCGTCATGCGCTTGCATGAAGGACGGGAAGTGTACGAAAGGATATCCGAAACCTTTTGCAGAGGCGACAAGGACCAATGTGAACGGCTATCCGGTCTACAGACGGCGTCGACGAGCTGAAGGCGTCCTGGTATGGAAGGGCAGGGAGTACGACAACGCCACTATTAACCAGTGGGTTGTTCCGTACAACCCGTACTTATCCCAAAAGTACAATTGCCACATCAACGTCGAGGTGTGCACGGATATTTCAGCTGTGAAATATCTATACAAGTACGTCTACAAAGGGTCCGATAAAGCTGTGCTAACTGTCGAGGCAGTTCGCGCGGGTGGAGAGCTCCCTCGGCAAGAGCCAAACGAGATTCTGCGCTTCCTCACGGCCAGGTACATATCTCCAGTTGAAGCCTGTATCCGCTTACTCGACTTCTTGATCCAAGGAAAGACACACGCAGTCACTCAGCTTACCGTTCACGTCGAAGATGCCCAAACCGTGTTCTTCAGAGCGACGGAAGACCCGGAGCGTGTCCTTGGTCGTGGGAATCACACAATGTTGACCCGCTTCTTCGAATTGTGTGCGAGCGACGAACCCGAGAACCAGATCGCGAAGACAATGCTGTACCAGGATATACCCAAGGAATTCCGCTGGATGGGAAACACGAAGTGCTGGGTTCGACGTAAAAGGTACCAGGCTGCAATTGGTCGGATGGTGCATGTTTCACCGCGTGATATGGAGCGCTTCTATTTACGCCTGCTATTATGCCATCGCCGAGGACCGAGGTCTTTCGAAGACCTGCGGACAGTTGATGGTGTGCTGTGTCCCACGTATCGAGACGCGGCTGAACATGCCGGCTATCTGGAGAACGACAGCGAATGGGTTTTGTGTTTGTCGGAGGCTGCCGAGTTCCAGATGCCGTACCAGCTGCGCCAGCTCTTTGCAACAATCTTGGTCTACTCGGCGCCTACGGATGTTCGGGGTCTTTGGGACCAATTCTTCAAAGACCTTTCGCTTGACTATGCGTACAGGAACCGAGAGATGTTGGACCCTTTTAAAACGTCTGTTGTGACGTTCGACACACTGAAGAGTATCCAAGACTTGCTCAGTGTCAGTGGGTACTCTGTCCAAGACTTTGATCTCCCTCGGCTGAGCGAGTTCCCTCGCCTGGTGCTTGAGTCTGTTCTGCAAAACAATCTCATCCGACGAGAGCTAACGGGATATGACGCGTCTGTTCTTGAACAAATTGTGAGCGAGGAGGACCACCTAAATGAGGAGCAGCGCTTCACCTATGATCAGATCACCCAAGCTGTCGAGGACCCACAGGAAGGCAGGAAGCTATTCTTCGTTGATGGACCAGGCGGTACCGGGAAGTCGACACTGCTTCGGAACATACTGGCCAAGGTTCGTCTATCCGGAAAAATTGCAATCGCGGTCGCTTCCAGTGGGATTGCTTCTCTGCTGCTTATGGGAGGTCGGACAGCGCATTCTACCTTCAAAATCCCCTTGAAGATAGACGGCGAATCTACTTGCAACATGAACAAGCGATCCCAGGTCACGGAATTGATGAGGAAAGCAAGTTTGATAGTTTGGGACGAGGCACCCATGGCGCATCGGCACGCGTTTGAGGCAGTGGATAGAACGCTTCGTGATGTTTTGGATAACGAGGCAGAACCTTTCGGTGGGAAAGTCGTTGTGCTTTCGGGAGATTTCAGGCAAATTCTCCCGGTGGTGAAGGGCGGCTCGGCGACAGAGACAATCGACGCATGCCTGAAGTCATCCGAACTGTGGCCACTTTTCGAGAAGGTGCGTCTGACAGAGAACATGCGTGTTCGCACGGCTGCCACCTCTGATAGTGCTGCAGAAATGGCTGCGTTTTCCGAGTACCTGCTGGAGGTTGGAGAGGGGAGACACGAGGTACACAACGATCTGGGAAATGACTACATTAAGATTCCACGTGACATGCTCATCGACAACCCCGCCGGTGATCCAGATGAGGACGAGGAGATCCGTCCGGGAGCTATTCCGCGAGGTATGCGGCGCATGATCGACGAGATGTACGCCGACATCAACAATTCGGAAGTCGCAACGGACGAGTACTTTGCGAGTCGCACCATCCTCACCACCACGAACGCGATAGTCCATCGTATCAACGAAGCCGTAGCGGATCGCATGACGGGACCAGCTCGAGAATATGTGTCCACAGACTCAGTGGAGGATGACGAGGACGGGAACTTATTCGAGCAGGAGGTGCTCAACTCCCTGAACATCAGTGGCATCCCACCCCACAAGCTGAAACTCAAGAAGGGGATGCCGATCATCATGATGCGGAACTTAAATCCCGACCTGGGGTTGTGCAACGGAACGCGTCTGCGAATCGTCGAACTCAAAGATCATGTCATCCACGCCACTATCATGGCCGGCGACAGGCAAGGCCAGCATGTGTTGATCCCGCGCATCGTGTTCATCAGCGATGGCGACATCCGCGATTTCCCATTTCGACTGAGACGCAGGCAGTTTCCTATCCAGACTGCCTTTGCCATGACGATCAACAAGGCGCAGGGACAAACGGTGCAGTACCTGGGACTGTACTTGGCGACTCCTTGCTTTTCCCACGGTCAGCTGTATGTGGCCATGTCAAGGGTTACGTCGAGATCGAGATTCAAGGCGTTGGTCGAGTATCCAGAGCGGGAGGAAGAAGACGGAGTGTACACGGCGAACATAGTGTACCGACAGCTGTTCGAGAGGGCGTAGGCAGCGACTTGGTGTGAATGCATATTTTACGAAAGGAATACATTTGTCACTTTGCATAGCGGTAATTGTTGAGAGCCACCATTCCCCCTCGAGCGCAGCGAGCACGCCTGCGGTTTGAACCCCGTGTGCGAAGCACGCGGGTGAAAACCCAGGACCAAGCAGTGCATGGTAGACAAGCGAAGGCGAAGCTTGCGAGCCGTAGCGGGCTTAGGGTTCGTACACACGGGAACCACGTGAGACGAGCGCAGCGAGTACGCCTGCGGTTTGAACCCCGTGTGCGAAGCACGCGGGTGAAAACCCAGGACCAAACAGTGCATGGTAGACAAGCGAAGGCGAAGCTTGCGAGCCGCAGCGGGCTTAGGGTTCATGGAGACGGGAACCACGTGAGACGAGCGCAGCGAGTACGCCTGCGGTTTGAAGTCCGTGTGCGAAGCACGCGGGTGAAAACCCAGGACCAAACAGTGCATGGTAGACAAGCGAAGGCGAAGCTTGCGAGCCGCAGCGGGCTTAGGGTTCATGGAGACGGGAACCACGTGAGACGAGCGCAGCGAGTACGCCTGCGGTTTGAAGTCCGTGTGCGAAGCACGCGGGTGAAAACCCAGGACCAAACAGTGCATGGTAGACAAGCGAAGGCGAAGCTTGCGAGCCGCAGCGGGCTTAGGGTTCATGGAGACGGGAACCACGTGAGACGAGCGCAGCGAGTACGCCTGCGGTTTGAAGTCCGTGTGCGAAGCACGCGGGTGAAAACCCAGGACCAAACAGTGCATGGTAGACAAGCGAAGGCGAAGCTTGCGAGCCGCAGCGGGCTTAGGGTTCATGGAGACGGGAACCACCTGAGACGAGCGCAGCGAGTACGCCTGCGGTTTGAACCCCGTGTGCGAAGCACGCGGGTGAAAACCCAGGACCAAACAGTGCATGGTAGACAAGCGAAGGCGAAGCTTGCGAGCCGCAGCGGGCTTAGGGTTCGTACACACGGGAACCACCTGAGACGAGCGCAGCGAGTACGCCTGCGGTTTGAAGTCCGTGTGCGAAGCACGCGGGTGAAAACCCAGGACCAAACAGTGCATGGTAGACAAGCGAAGGCGAAGCTTGCGAGCCGTAGCGGGCTTAGAGTTGTGGTACAAGTCTACTGTAAAATATACTGAGATAAAACATAACCCTGTCATAGCAAAAATAGTAGTGAAGCGAGCTGGATGAGCGAGCGAACGGGCACCAACCAACCATGCACCCACCGCCCGCAACGCGGGCGGCGCTCGGCTAGTGAAGAACACGTAGACGGCCAACAGGTAGATGATGGCGTACACGACCCACTCCTTCTCAGTGGCAAAATCGAAAAGGTCCAAGTAATATTCGCCCATCATGAGGCCGTTGTACTTCGCACAATAGTCGACTGCATCGTACACGCACACGTCAAATTCGCTCGACCGGTACTGGTTGATAGCCAAAGCCTTCAATGCCCACCCAATGGGACTGATCCAGTACGCCCAGATCAAGTAGTCCGGGATTTGGCTCTTGGTCACAACAAAGCCTGCGAAAATAATGAACACGAGAATCGAGACCATACCCACGGGCATCACGACGTTTGCGTCGGGACAAACGCCGGCGAGGAAGAAGAACCACATCCCCATAGCCAAGTTGGACACGAAGAGCACGACTTCGAAGATGATGAACAGTTTCACGTCGGAGGCAAACCCGCAGACCCAATACACGATCGAGCCGAAGACAATCGTTTCAGCTAGCGCCAACGGAATCTGACTCACAGTCGTGGCCAGCACGTAAGACCCCGTCCGGAAGAAGTTGGCGCGGCGTTGCTTATAGAAGATAGCTCGGCCAGAAATGTAGACCGGAATCATCGCGCCTTGGCCCATGGAGAGGAACATGACTGCGGCGAACATGACTCCCATCACCACAGCGATCTGTGTCGGGTCGAACTGGTAGAAGACGGAGCAGTAGAGCAAGCCCATGATGATGACCATCGCCAGTTTACCCATCACAAATGCTTGGTTCCGATAAGTGATCAGTAGGGCTCGCCACTGGAGCGCCATGACGCTGGCCAGTATCGGCTGGTGAAAAGCAGGCATCGGGTCGATGATGTCTTTGACACTGTCCACCAACGTCAGGTCGTACGGCTCCTCTAGGGCAGCCAATGTGGAATGGTAGATCCGAGATTGGCTGAAGCATTCTGAAAACTCACCCGGACTTCGAGGCCGCTTCGTTGGATGTGGAACTTCGTAGCGGTGCTGCTGCTTCGTGCCCAAATCTAGCAGGTAATCGGCGATGTCGCGGCCAGGAGGGCACTTGAAGCCCAGCGTCTCGAAGTAGCTCTCCACTTGGTTGCACGGACCATGATACATGAGTTCGCCCTCGTTCAGGATCATCACGTCGTCGAATAGAGCGAAAATCTCGGGAGAAGGTTGCAACAACGCGATCACTACGGTCTTGTGCAGTCGATGAGCAACGCTACGTTGAGTGTCGATGATATCGTACGCCGCAGCACTGTCGAGGCCAGTAGTGATCTCGTCCATGAAGGACACGTACTTCATGCCGAACTCCATCTCACCAGTCGTCACGCGCTTGCGTTCACCACCCGATACACCACGAAGCATGTTGTCACCGACGACTGTGTCCTGGCAGATTTGAAGTCCCAACTGCTGAATCACCACGTCCGGGTACTGAGAGTAGATGGACTTGACCGACTCAAGAGCCTGCGTATCACTGTGCTGCTGTGCGCCCATTTCCAGCATGCCCTTGCCTTGCTCCAACAGTTTCCCGCCACAGAAAGTGTGTGCGAACTCGAGCGTCTCCTTCACAGTCAGCGTCGGGAAGTGCTTGTCACGCTGTTCCACGTACGAGGTGAACTGCGGCAACCGGTCGACGATCTGGTCCCTCGCCACACTGTTGAAAGAGACGTCACCTTCCATCGTGATGTTCTTCGTCATGGGGAACCGACCGCTGAGGATCTTCATGAGCGCCGACTTGCCCGATCCGGGCTGACCCAGCAGCAGCGTGATCTTTCCCGGCACGAAGCGACCACTGACGTTCTTGAGAATCTCCTTGCGGACCGTGAGCTTCTTAGGCCCCATCAGCGTCTTCTTGAGCTCATTCGGGAGGGTCGGCAGCTCGTACTTGGTGGCGTGGTCGTCGGCCACGACGATGTCGGCGGACAGCGACAGGTTGCTGAAGCGCACCTCCATCTCAGGTAGGGGACGTCCCGTGGCCGCGGGGATTTTGGCAGCCAAAAGGTCATGAAAAACCTGAGGTCCCTGCGCCATGAGCGTCTTGCCCGAGTCATAGCTGAGCTCGGGACCATCGACGGCGGAGGCTGAAGACGGCTCTGTCGTGTTCATTGCAGTTCCTCCCTTCTTGGTTGACGTGAGTGGAAGACGGGGAATTGCAGAATGAAGAGAGAATCAGCTAGCTCGGCAGCTCGACGGTCGAGCTCGAGTGCAGGGCCGTTGTCTTTGTCACCACAGGTATATGTTGAAGTGGCCGTGCCGTCAACGGACCGTGCGAGAGAACGGGCAGGGATAACGTGTTCGCCCAAATTAGTGATTGCACGACTACCCAAATTGTTTTATGTATCTGGCCCGATTATGTGGTATACTGAGATCAAGTCGACCAGGAAATGCGCCGACTTTATCCACGGCGATGACTCGCCCGTAGATTGGGTTTTTGGGCGGCGATGATGGCAGGGTATCAAAAAGGCAACTACAGCTTGGCTGGATAGATTACGGCGCGGGAAGCGAGTGCGTTTCTCTTTCGGGCTCAGCAACGGCCTCTCTTCAATGCGTGATGGCCAAATGAGAGATTTTAATCGGCTCCTTCCTCACCGATGAGCTCCAAGTGGTTGAAAGATTCATCCATACAAGCATTTATTTTTTTAAAGCAAAATGAAAGGCACCAAAAGACCGACAATTTATCTCTTCTGGTGGTTCACGAAACGCAGCGCCAGCAGCGCCCAAATGCGGAACAGCACGATGCAGCCCAGCACGATGCCGAAGTTCTGGGCGATCTCGTCGTACTTGAAGCCGTAGAACGACTCCGTGTACTCCTTGAGCGTCGTGTGGCCGATCGTCGCAGGCGCATTGGCCATCGGCTTGCACCCAAGGTCCGAGCCAACGTTGATGTACGACTGCGTCGACTCGTCCCACGTCGGCAGTTCCTCGCACTTGGTAAAGCACAGAGCCACGAGGATGCACATTGGGAACTTCTGCGGGGAGATCGTGTAGAGCCACTGGTAACCTTGCGGAATTGCCGAGGCTGGCGGATTGTAGCCCATGAACATCATCAGCACCGAGTTGAACAGCATTCCGATGATAGCCGCGACTTCTTCCGTCGGCATGGCGTACGTGAAAAACTGGCCCAGGTACACTTGCATCATCACAGTGA
Organism: Phytophthora ramorum; assembly: GCF_020800215.1. Classification (NCBI taxonomy): domain Eukaryota; phylum Oomycota; class Peronosporomycetes; order Peronosporales; family Peronosporaceae; genus Phytophthora; species Phytophthora ramorum. The sequence goes on along the minus strand of NW_027150660.1, from coordinate 29,722 downwards.
GTGAGATCGCCACCCAGAAGAAAATGCCTGCCATGACGTCCGTGAAACCCGCAAGAGGGTACAGCACGATCGTGAAGAGGAAACCGCTCAAGAAGCACCATGGGATCTCCACCACCGTCGAGCCAAGCCAATACCAGAACGCGTTGTACGTCTGCGACGCACGCTCACGGTAGAACGAGGGGCGCTCAGAGCTCGTAAGCGGGATGACACTGTTGAACGCCATCATCGAGAGGAATAGTGCAGCCATGAAGACCATACCCACACCCGAGCTCAAGCCGGCGTAGGATGCGTAGTCACCGTTGATAAACACGATGCCAAAGACCAGAGCCAAAAACACCGACATGACCAAACGTGTGAGCGTGTAGCTAGGAGTACGCCAGTACATCTGGAAGAAGCGCCACATCACGAATCGCATCTGCGTCATGGAGTTGGCAGCGCGCTTCTTGTCGAAGACGATTTCGGGCAGCTCAGGCGACGGAACCGTGATACCTTCCTTGGCCATGTTCGTCTCCAGCTGCTGGTTGTACGAGCTCTTGTTGAAGTGGTCCACGAAGTCCATGCTGTCCGCAGCCGAATTGTTCACACCGGCCCCAATGCACTCCAGCATCCACGTGGCCGGATTGTAGTCTTTCGGCAGAGGAGATACACCAGGGATGTTCTCAAAGTAGTTGATCAAGTTGCGGCAGTTCTCGCCCAAGTCGCCATAGAACACCGTCTCACCACCGCGCTTCAGCAGCAAAAGGCTGTCGAACAGGTAGAACACCTCCGACGACGGCTGGTGGATCGTACAGATGATGGTACGGCCCGAATCCGCCACCTTGCGGACACCGTCCATGATGATCTTGGCAGAACGCGCGTCAAGGCCACTCGTGGGCTCATCCAGGAAAATCACACTCGGCTGGGCAGCAAGCTCCACACCGATCGTCAAACGCTTCATCTGCTCCACGGAGCTGCCGCGAATGATCTGGTCCGCGATGTCCTCCAAGCCAAGCAGCTCAATACATTCGTTCACCGAGTCGTACTTCTTCGAGTCCGGGATCGATGCGTCCTGGCGCAGGAACGAGCTGAAGGTCAAAGCCTCGCGAATGGTAGCCGCCTCCGAGTGCACGTCCATCTGCTCGCAGTATCCCGTGCAGCGACGAATGGCCAGGTCGTTGGCCTCGTAGCCGTTCAACAGGATCTTGCCGGCGATCTTGCCACCAGTCTTACGGCCAGCGATCACATCCATGAGCGTCGTCTTACCAGCTCCAGACGAGCCCATGAGCGCGGTAATGGAGCCGGGGACAGCAAAACCGTTGATACCCTTCAACAGCTCGAGTTCGGCTTTAGGGTTCTTGGGGTCCGGCACGAAGTAGTGCAGGTCCTGGAACGCCACCGTCACCGGCACAAAGTTCTTCTCGTGCGTGTTCACCTGCACTTCTACGATGTCTTTGTGGCTGGAGCTCGCCTTGGGCGTCTCCACAAGAGCGTAGGATCCGTCATCGACTGACTTCTCCGACACGTCCACATTCACTGGCGACTCGTACCGAAGGTGCTCCAGAGCGAGATATGACAGGAACATGAACACCAAGTAGATCGCCGCCAGGTAGATGATGCCGTACAGGACCCACTCCTTGCCGGTGTCCAGGCCGAACAAACCCAGGTAGTATTCGCCCATCGTGACGCCGTAGCTCGTGCAGTAGTCGATGGCACCGTACACACACACATCAAAGGCACTCGAGCGGTACTGGTTGATAGCCAAAGCTTTGAGACTCCAGCTCATGGGACTGATCCAGTGCGCCCAGATCAAGTAGTCCGGGATGTTATCCGTTGTGACGATGAAGCCTGCAAAGATGATGAAGATCAGGATGGACATCATACACAGCGGCGTCGCAATGTTCTCATGAGAGCACACGGACGACAAGAAGAAGAACCACATTCCCATGGCCAGGTTCGACAGCAACAGGATGAACTCGAAAATGAGAAACAGCCCGAACTCCGAGGCGAAGCCGCACATCCAGTACACCAGCGAGCCGAAGATGATCGTCTCCGCCAACGACAGCGGAATGCCGCCGATCGAGTTGGCGAGCACGTACGACGACGTGCGGTAGAAGTTGGATCCGCGCTGCTTGTAGAAGATGTCGCGGTTCACCATGAACACCGGTAGCTGGGACGACTGGCCCATGGACAGGAACATCACGCTGGAAAAGATGACACCCGCCACCACAGCAATCTCCGTGGGGTCGAAGTCGTAGTAAATGGTGCAGAACAACAGTCCCATGACCAAGATCATCAGCAGTCTGCCGAAGATGAAAGCCTTGTTCCGGTACGTGATCATCATCTCGCGCCTGAAGAGCGTCGCCGTGCTCTCTAGGAACGATTGCTGGAACTTGGGCATCGGGTCCATGTTCTCCTTCACCGTCTTCAGCAGCTCCGGGTCGTGCGGAGCTTCCAACGCAGCGAGGGTCTCCCCATACAGTGGAGACTGACGGAAACTCTCTCCGAACTCGTGAGGCAGGCGCGGCGCCTTCGAGCCCTGTTCAACCTCGTACCGACCCTGCTGCTTCGTGCCCAGATCCAAAAGGTAGTCGGCGATGTCGCGCTCAGGCGGACACGAGAAGCCCAGACCTTCGAAGTAGTTCTCCACCTTGGTGCACGGCCCGTGGTACATCAATTCACCCTCGTTCAGGATCATGACGTTGTCGAACAGCGCGAAAATCTCGGGCGAAGGCTGCAGCAGCGCGATCACCACCGTCTTGTTGAGCTTATGTGCGATGCTGCGCTGCGTCTTGATGATGTCGAACGTGGCTGCACTGTCGAGACCCGTACTGATCTCGTCCATGAGCGACACGAACTTCATGCCGAACTCCATCTCGCCGGTGGTCACGCGCTTGCGCTCGCCACCGGACACGCCGCGGATCATGGCGTCGCCCACGATGGTCTCCTGGCAGTTCTTCAGTCCGAGCTGCTGGATGACGATATCAGGGTAGTGCTGGAAAATATCCTTGGTGGCCTGCAGCGCCTCGAGGTTCTCCTTCTCGGACGGCAACGAGGCCATAAACTCTCTGCGCTTGGTAATATCGCCTCCGCACACCTGGTACGCGAACTCGAGCGTCTCCTTGACCGTGAGCGGGGCGAAGTGCTTGTCGCGCTGGTCCACGTACGACACGAACTGCGGTAGTCGGTCGACGATCTGCTTCCTCGGTACATTGTTGAACGTGATGTCGCCCTCCACGGTGATGTTCTTGGCCTCTGGGAACCGAGCGCTGAGAATCTTCATGAGCGCCGACTTGCCGGATCCCGGCTGACCGAGCAGCAGCGTGATGGTGCCGGGCTTGAAGACGCCGCTCACGTTTCGGAGGATCTCCTTGCGCACGGTCCTCTTCTTGGGGCCGGCGAACGCTTTCTTGACGGTGTTGGGCAGCGTCGGCAGCTCGTGCTTCGAGCCGTCGTCCTCCACTACGACGACGTTTGCAGCCACCGACAGGTTGCGGAAACGCACGTCCATGCGGGGCATGGAGCGCCCTGTGGCTGCCTGGATGTCGGTCAGCATGAGGTCGTGCAGCGCTTCGGGTCCTTTCGCCATCAGACCAGAGCCCGAGTCGAAGGTGATTTTTGCATCGCTAGCAACCGGCGTCGAGACTCCCATAGCAGCGCGTGGTTGCTTGGAGGCAAATTCAGGAATGGCCATGCAGTCGAGTTGCGGTGCCGACGATCGCGATTGCACGGCGCCCAAACTTGTGTTTTGGGCTAGCGTAATCCAGCCCAAAAACAGACTAAAATGACAAATGTTGCAGCTATGGGCAAAGTCCGCTGGGCAGTATATACTGACTAGTTGTATGCCCTGATATCAACTATTAGCATTTTCTGCGTTACCAATGTTGATGCGCTTCGCTAGGCCCATCGAGATTGCGCTGAAGACGATGAAAAAGCGGTGATTACAGGTGAAGCGGGCGCCTTCGAGTGGCGGTAATCCGAGTCCTTATCCAATTGCTGGGGTTGTATCATGCAGCCTACTCGACCCTCGGCGCGGTTGCAATCGCCACGAAAGACGACCAAGTTCGTTTGACAAACTCGGGCTCACATGTCAATGGATGGCGGGTTGGAGATGGTGAAAGCCAACTCGCAAGGCCTGTCGTGTACGACCCGTGTGCGCAGCACGCAGTTTTAAACCCAGATCCTCGCTCGGCTTGATGTTCTGTTTTGGGCGAAGACTCACTGTGTATCCATAATAATGGAATAGGCTTCCATCACCCTGTGCCTTGGCTACTAGAAATGCTTCCTGCAAAGTGCGCTCATGCTAAATTTACTTTCTTTCTCAAATTTTAATGCTTGGATATACAAAAAGAACCAAAAACTCCATTGTCCTTGGTGTTTCTACGGATCTACCGCTTCTGGTGGTTGATGTAGCGCAGAGAGATCAGCGCCAGCACGCGGAACACCACGATGCACCCGATGATCACGAAGAAGTAGGGCGTGATCGTGTCGTGCTCCATGCCGAAGTACTCCTCCGTGTACTCCTTGATCGTGATGTGGCCCACGGTCACTGGAGAGTCCGCCATGGGCTGACAGCCAATCTTCGAGCCCACGTTCGTGTACGCCTGCGTCTCCTCATCCCACGTCGGAAGCTCGTCGCAGTCCGAGAAGATGAGAGCCACCAGGATGGACACGGGGAAGCGCAGCGGAGAGATCTTGTACAACCACGTGTAGCCCGACGGGATGGCGTAGGCCGGAGGACTGAAGCCCATGAACGTCATGAAGATGGCGTTGAACAACAGGCCGATGATGGCCGCCACCTCCTCGGACGGCATCGCGTACGCGAACATCTGACCCATGTACACCTGCATCATGACGCTGAGAGAGATGGCGAGCCAGAAGACGAAGGCCACGCCCACATCCGTGAAGCCCACCATGGGGTAGAACACGACCGTGAAGAGCGCCCAGCACGAAGCAGTAGGGGATCTCAGCCAGCGTCGAGCCCACGAAGTACCAGAACGCGTTGTACGTCTGCGACGCGCGCTCGCGGTAGAACGAGGCGCGCTCGGAACACGTGAGCGGCAGCACACTCTGGAAGGCAGTCATCGACAGGAAGAGCGACGCCATGTACACCATACCCACGCCCGAGTTCAAGCCGGAGTACGACGCGTACTCGGCGTCGATGAACACGATGCCGAACAGCAGCGCCAGGAAGATGGCCAGGACCATACGCGTCAGGTTGTACGTCGGCGTGCGCCAGTACATCTGGAAGAAGCGGGTCACCACGAACTTCATCTGCGTGGCCGACGTGGCAGCGCGCTTCTTGGCGAACACCATCTCGGGGAGGTTGGGCGACGGCACCGTGACACCTTCCTTGGCCATCTCGGCGTCAAGCACCTGGCGGTACGAGCTCTGGTTGAAGCAGTCCACGAAGTTGGTTTGGTTGCCAGCTCCATTGCTCACACCAGCGCCAATGCACTCGAGCATCCACGTCGCCGGGTTGTAGCCCACTGGCAGCGGAGCTACGCCGGGGATCGCCTCGAAGTAGTCCACCAGGTTGCGGCAGTTCTTGCCCAGGTTGCCGTAGAACACCGTCTCACCACCGCGCTTCAGCAGCAAAAGGCTGTCGAACAGGTAGAACACCTCCGACGACGGCTGGTGGATCGTACAGATGATGGTACGGCCCGAATCCGCCACCTTGCGGACACCGTCCATGATCAGCTTGGCCGAGCGCGCGTCAAGGCCACTCGTGGGCTCATCCAGGAAAATCACACTCGGCTGGGCAGCAAGCTCCACACCGATCGTCAAACGCTTCATCTGCTCCACGGAGCTGCCACGAATGATCTGGTCCGCGATGTCCTGCAGGCCGAGCAGCTCAATGCATTCGTTCACCGAGTCGTACTTCTTGGCGTCCGGGATCGACGCGTCCTGGCGCAGGAACGAGCTGAAGGTCAAAGCCTCGCGAATGGTGGCCGCCTCCGAGTGCACGTCCATCTGCTCGCAGTAACCCGTGCAACGACGAATGGCCAGGTCGTTGGCCTCGTAGCCGTTCAACAGGATCTTGCCGGCGATCTTGCCACCAGTCTTACGGCCTGCGATCACATCCATGAGCGTCGTCTTACCAGCTCCAGACGAGCCCATGAGCGCGGTAATGGAGCCGGGGACAGCAAAACCGTTGATACCCTTGAGCAGGTCCAGCGACTCCTTCGGGTTGTGCGGGTCTGGCACGGAGTACCACAAGTCCTGGAACGCCACCGTCACAGGCACAAAGTTCTTCTCGCGCGTGTCCATCTCGACCACGTAGTCGTCCACCGTGGCGGTGCCGTTCTTCTTCTTGGGCGTCTCCAGCATCGTGTACGACTCGTCCTCGATCGTCTTCTCCGACACGTCCACATTCTCCGGCACTTCGTAGCGAATGAACTCCAGTGCCAGGAACGACAGGAACATGAAGATCACGTACATGGCCGCCGTGTAGATGACGCCGTACACGATCCACTCCTTCTCCGTGTCCATGCCGAACAGACCCAGGTAGTACTCGCCCATCGTGAGGCCGTTGTACTCCGTGCAGTAGTCCACGCCGTCGTACACACAAACGTCCATGGGACCCGAGCGGTACTGGTTGATGGCGAGCGCCTTGAGACTCCACGTCATGGGACTGATCCAGTGCGCCCAGATCAAGTAGTCCGGGATCTGACTCTTGGTCACGATGAAACCAGCGAAGATGACGAACACGAGCACCGAGACCATGCCCAGCGGCGTGGCGATGTCGCCGTTGCGGCCAATGGCCGACAGGAAGAAGAACCACATGCCCATGGCCAGGTTCGACAGCAGCAGGATGAGCTCGAAGATGAGGAACAGCTTCGCCTCCGCCACGAACCCGCAGATCCAGTACACCAGCGCACCAAAGATGAGCGTCTCGACAACTGCCAGCGGGATCTGGCTCACCGACGTGGCCAGCACGTACGATCCGGTGCGGAAGAAGTTGGCGCCGCGCTGCTTGTAGAACACGTCGCGCTCCGCGATGTACGTCGGGATCTGCGACGACTGACCCATGGACAGGAACATGACCGTGGAGAAGATGACACCCATGACCACGGACACCTGCGTCGGGTCGAAGTCGTAGAAGACGGTGCAGAAGAGCAGGCCCATGATGAAGATCATCATGAGGCGGCCGAAGATGAAGGGCTTGTTGCGGTACGTCACCATGAGCTGGCGGCGCAGCAGCGTCAACGTGCTCTCCACGAACGACTGGTGGAACGCCGGCATCGGCTCGATGACCTCCGCCACGTTGCGCAGCAGGTCCTCGTCGTGCGGAGCCTCGAGGTCGTTGAGCATCTCCCGGTGGATGTTGGATCGCCGGAAGGACTCGGCGAACTCTCCGGCGCTACGAGGCTGCTTGGTGTGGTAGTTCTGCACCTGGTAGCGGTACTGCTCCTGCGTGCCCAAATCCAACAGGTAGTCGGCGATGTCGCGCTCAGGCGGACACGAGAAGCCCAGGCCGTCGAAGTAGTCCCCCACGCGGCTGCACGGGCCGTGATACATCACCTGGCCCTCGTTCAGGATCATGACGTCGTCGAACAGAGCGAACACCTCCGGGGACGGCTGCAGCAGCGCGACCACCACCGTCTTGCGGAGCGTGTGCGCCACACTGCGCTGCGTGTTGATGATGTCGTACGTGGCCGCACTGTCGAGACCCGTACTGATCTCGTCCATGAGCGTCACGTGCTTGGTGCCGAACTCCATCTCGCCGGTGGTCACGCGCTTGCGTTCGCCGCCAGACACACCTCGAGTCATGGCGTCGCCCACGATGGTGTTCTGGCAGTTCTGCAGTCCGAGCTGCTGGATGATCACCTCCGGGTAGTGCGAGAACATGGCCTTGGCCGCCTCCAGCGCCTCCAGGTTCTCTTGCGCCGACCCCTTGGACAGCATCTCCTCGCCGCGCTTGGACAGCTCGCCGCCGCAGAACTTGTGCGCGAACTCGAGCGTCTCCTTGACGGTGAGCATGGGGAAGTGCTTGTCGCGCTGGTTCACGTACGCCACAAACTGCGGCAGGCGCTTGACGATCTGCTCGCGTTGGATGTTGTTGAAGGTGATGTCGCCCTCCACGGTGATGTTCTTCTCAATGGGGAAGCGGCCGCTCAGCATCTTGAGCAGCGACGACTTGCCCGATCCGGGCTGACCCAGCAGCAGCGTGATCTTGCCGGGCGCGAACATGCCGCTCACGTCCTTGAGGATCTCCTTGCGCACGACGCGCTTCTTGGGCCCCACGAACGCCTTCTTCATGGTGTTGGGGATGGTCGGCAGCTCGTGCTTGACGCCCGGGTCGTCCACCACGACGATGTCGGCCGTGACGGACAAGTTGCTGAAGCGGACGTCCATCTGCGGCATGGCGCGGCCCAGGGAGGCCCCGATCTTGGCAGCCATGTACTGGTGCAGGACCTGCGGGCCCTCGGCCATGAGGGCCTGGCCCGACTCGAGGCCGAGCTTCTTGGCTGTAGTCGGCGACGGTTGTGTGGAGACTTCCATGCTGGCTGCTAGGCTGCTTGAGGGCAGAGCAGGAAAATGGAGAATGAGGTTGGACGTAGCGGTCCCATTGCTGTCAAACGAGGGGTGGACGAACAGACACAGCGAGCGAGCGCTGCATTGTTGACTTTCGAAGTGCGGAGAGTAAACGGTGCGTTGTTTGAGCAGGTTGAAGCGACCGCAATCACGCGCGGAATGGGTCTACCGCACTGCTGGGGAGTTGTGGATCTGCGCCTACCGCATTGACGATTGTGGCAGTTATGTGTGGAATGAATGGTTTGGGATTCTCTGTTCGACGCTAGATGTGGCATGGTGAGACCCTCTGCCACAAATGAGGTCGAGGTGCCATCATCCCGATAGGGGAAGGGCTTACGCTCTTTCTCCGGGTCCGAAAATAGTGCCGTCATCTAAATATCGCATCTCGACCTGGGATTGGCTGCCCAACTGGCGCTAGCCTTACGACCACTTTGCACGCTTAATTTCGGATCGATCTCCGGGCAATCCAAGCAAAGTTCTCGTTCGCAATGTCCATCGCCAAATGCCGGTTTACATTATTATGATAATAGTGCAATATCTGTCAGTCGACGATGCCAGCCACACGGAGAGGCGAGGTGAGGGCGGCCAGCTAAAAAGGCACATCACGAGGGGAGCAGGTCACCTCCATTTGCTGAAGATCCACATGAGCGTCGCTCGCATACCACGCTGCATGGAGTAACTCCGCAGGAAGTCCGATGGTGCACGCCGGATACTACATATTCACGCTGGACGCGGGCCAGGTGGGCCAACACACAACGATACAGTACATACACAGTAGCGAGGTGTCCGCTGTTCAGCTTCCATCCGGCGGTGCCGTGATGATGGCAAACCGCAGTGACCAGATGGGCAGTCTGATAGCTCGCCGCAATCCGCAATCGCAAAAGCGAATGCTCCGATCGCTGGATCTTCAGACTTTCCGGGCCTCAATCCTCCGATGCACCGTCTTGTCGAAAGTCGAAGGTGCAGCGATGCGGTCGCTTTCCCTCGTGCCGCCGTTTCTGCATCAACGCGGGCCTGTCGACGCGAGGGGGCCAAAAGTCTAGCAGCCCGGTCCAGAGCAGTTTCCATCGAGCGTCGCGTTGGTGTTAGACTCGCCACAATCAAGCAATACAGAAGCGCTTACCAGTACATGTGCATTGTTCAGGGCGCGTCGCTACAGTGTAAGCAACGGTCGCCTCGGAATGTGCAGGAACCCGAGAGAGAGAGACGTCACGGAAAGTGATTGTACTCATGCGTGCGTGCCGGTCAGCATGTCGCTTCAGCTGTAATATAAAGTTGAGTTCCTGTTTTCACCAACTAACCACCTTGACCGTACATGTATTCAAGCACCCGTGCTCTGTGACTCCTACAGTATGTAGTCGACTGGTGAATCACCACTGGTGATTGAGATGCGCTTGGACAACTGAAGTACACAAGGATTCGCATACGTGTTACCATTTGCGGCATCAAACAAATCGAAATGAAACATTCGTTTGTATATGAAAGTTACTATAATTTCAGATGCAATTCTTGGATACGCGGTCTACTATGGATCTATCGCTTCTGGTGGTTGATGTAGCGCAGAGAGATCAGCGCCAGCACGCGGAACACCACGATGCACCCGATGATCACGAAGAAGTAGGGCGTGATCGTGTCGTGCTCCATGCCGAAGTACTCCTCCGTGTACTCCTTGATCGTGATGTGGCCCACGGTCACTGGAGAGTCCGCCATGGGCTGACAGCCAATCTTCGAGCCCACGTTCGTGTACGCCTGCGTCTCCTCATCCCACGTCGGAAGCTCGTCGCAGTCCGAGAAGATGAGAGCCACCAGGATGGACACGGGGAAGCGCAGCGGAGAGATCTTGTACAACCACGTGTAGCCCGACGGGATGGCGTAGGCCGGAGGACTGAAGCCCATGAACGTCATGAAGATGGCGTTGAACAACAGGCCGATGATGGCCGCCACCTCCTCGGACGGCATCGCGTACGCGAACATCTGACCCATGTACACCTGCATCATGACGCTGAGAGAGATGGCGAGCCAGAAGACGAAGGCCACGCCCACATCCGTGAAGCCCACCATGGGGTAGAACACGACCGTGAAGAGAGCGCCCAGCACGAAGCAGTAGGGGATCTCAGCCAGCGTCGAGCCCACGAAGTACCAGAACGCGTTGTACGTCTGCGACGCGCGCTCGCGGTAGAACGAGGCGCGCTCGGAACACGTGAGCGGCAGCACACTCTGGAAGGCAGTCATCGACAGGAAGAGCGACGCCATGTACACCATACCCACGCCCGAGTTCAAGCCGGAGTACGACGCGTACTCGGCGTCGATGAACACGATGCCGAACAGCAGCGCCAGGAAGATGGCCAGGACCATACGCGTCAGGTTGTACGTCGGCGTGCGCCAGTACATCTGGAAGAAGCGGGTCACCACGAACTTCATCTGCGTGGCCGACGTGGCAGCGCGCTTCTTGGCGAACACCATCTCGGGGAGGTTGGGTGACGGCACCGTGACACCTTCCTTGGCCATCTCGGCGTCAAGCACCTGGCGGTACGAGCTCTGGTTGAAGCAGTCCACGAAGTTGGTTTGGTTGCCAGCTCCATTGCTCACACCAGCGCCAATGCACTCGAGCATCCACGTCGCCGGGTTGTAGCCCACTGGCAGCGGAGCCACGCCGGGGATCGCCTCGAAGTAGTCCACCAGGTTGCGGCAGTTCTTGCCCAGGTTGCCGTAGAACACCGTCTCACCACCGCGCTTCAGCAGCAAAAGACTGTCGAACAGGTAGAACACCTCCGACGACGGCTGGTGGATCGTACAGATGATGGTACGGCCCGAATCCGCCACCTTGCGGACACCGTCCATGATCAGCTTGGCCGAGCGCGCGTCAAGGCCACTCGTGGGCTCATCCAGGAAAATCACACTCGGCTGGGCAGCAAGCTCCACACCGATCGTCAAACGCTTCATCTGCTCCACGGAGCTGCCGCGGATGATCTGGTCGGCAATGTCCTGCAGGCCGAGCAGCTCAATGCATTCGTTCACCGAGTCGTATTTCTTGGCGTCCGGGATCGACGCGTCCTGGCGCAGGAACGAGCTGAAGGTCAAAGCCTCGCGAATGGTGGCCGCCTCCGAGTGCACGTCCATCTGCTCGCAGTATCCCGTGCAGCGACGGATAGCCAAATCGTTGGCCTCGTAGCCGTTCAACAGGATCTTGCCGGCGATCTTGCCACCAGTCTTACGGCCTGCGATCACATCCATGAGCGTCGTCTTACCAGCTCCAGACGAGCCCATGAGCGCGGTAATGGAGCCGGGGACAGCAAAACCGTTGATACCCTTGAGCAGGTCCAGCGACTCCTTCGGGTTGTGCGGGTCTGGCACGGAGTACCACAAGTCCTGGAACGCCACCGTCACCGGCACAAAGTTCTTCTCGCGCGTGTCCATCTCGACCACGTAGTCGTCCACCGTGGTGGTGCCGTTCTTCTTCTTGGGCGTCTCCAGCATCGTGTACGACTCGTCCTCGATCGTCTTCTCCGACACGTCCACATTCTCCGGCACTTCGTAGCGAATGAACTCCAGTGCCAGGAACGACAGGAACATGAAGATCACGTACATGGCCGCCGTGTAGATGACGCCGTACACGATCCACTCCTTCTCCGTGTCCATGCCGAACAGACCCAGGTAGTACTCGCCCATCGTGAGGCCGTTGTACTCCGTGCAGTAGTCCACGCCGTCGTACACACAAACGTCCATGGGACCCGAGCGGTACTGGTTGATGGCGAGCGCCTTGAGACTCCACGTCATGGGACTGATCCAGTGCGCCCAGATCAAGTAGTCCGGGATCTGACTCTTGGTCACGATGAAACCAGCGAAGATGACGAACACGAGCACCGAGACCATGCCCAGCGGCGTGGCGATGTCGCCGTTGCGGCCAATGGCCGACAGGAAGAAGAACCACATGCCCATGGCCAGGTTCGACAGCAGCAGGATGAGCTCGAAGATGAGGAACAGCTTCGCCTCCGCCACGAACCCGCAGATCCAGTACACCAGCGCACCAAAGATGAGCGTCTCCACAACTGCCAGCGGGATCTGGCTCACCGACGTGGCCAGCACGTACGATCCGGTGCGGAAGAAGTTGGCGCCGCGCTGCTTGTAGAACACGTCGCGCTCCGCGATGTACGTCGGGATCTGCGACGACTGACCCATGGACAGGAACATGACCGTGGAGAAGATGACACCCATGACCACGGACACCTGCGTCGGGTCGAAGTCGTAGAAGACGGTGCAGAAGAGCAGGCCCATGATGAAGATCATCATGAGGCGGCCGAAGATGAAGGGCTTGTTGCGGTACGTCACCATGAGCTGGCGGCGCAGCAGCGTCAACGTGCTCTCCACGAACGACTGGTGGAACGCCGGCATCGGCTCGATGACCTCCGCCACGTTGCGCAGCAGGTCCTCGTCGTGCGGAGCCTCGAGGTCGTTGAGCATCTCCCGGTGGATGTTGGATCGCCGGAAGGACTCGGCGAACTCTCCGGCGCTACGAGGCTGCTTGGTGTGGTAGTTCTGCACCTGGTAGCGGTACTGCTCCTGCGTGCCCAAATCCAACAGGTAGTCGGCGATGTCGCGCTCAGGCGGACACGAGAAGCCCAGGCCGTCGAAGTAGTCCCCCACGCGGCTGCACGGGCCGTGATACATCACCTGGCCCTCGTTCAGGATCATGACGTCGTCGAACAGAGCGAACACCTCCGGGGACGGCTGCAGCAGCGCGACCACCACCGTCTTGCGGAGCGTGTGCGCCACACTGCGCTGCGTGTTGATGATGTCGTACGTGGCCGCACTGTCGAGACCCGTACTGATCTCGTCCATGAGCGTCACGTGCTTGGTGCCGAACTCCATCTCGCCGGTGGTCACGCGCTTGCGTTCGCCGCCAGACACACCTCGAGTCATGGCGTCGCCCACGATGGTGTTCTGGCAGTTCTGCAGTCCGAGCTGCTGGATGATCACCTCCGGGTAGTGCGAGAACATGGCCTTGGCCGCCTCCAGCGCCTCCAGGTTCTCTTGCGCCGACCCCTTGGACAGCATCTCCTCGCCGCGCTTGGACAGCTCGCCGCCGCAGAACTTGTGCGCGAACTCGAGCGTCTCCTTGACGGTGAGCATGGGGAAGTGCTTGTCGCGCTGGTTCACGTACGCCACAAACTGCGGCAGGCGCTTGACGATCTGCTCGCGTTGGATGTTGTTGAAGGTGATGTCGCCCTCCACGGTGATGTTCTTCTCAATGGGGAAGCGGCCGCTCAGCATCTTGAGCAGCGACGACTTGCCCGATCCGGGCTGACCCAGCAGCAGCGTGATCTTGCCGGGCGCGAACATGCCGCTCACGTCCTTGAGGATCTCCTTGCGCACGACGCGCTTCTTGGGCCCCACGAACGCCTTCTTCATGGTGTTGGGGATGGTCGGCAGCTCGTGCTTGACGCCCGGGTCGTCCACCACGACGATGTCGGCCGTGACGGACAAGTTGCTGAAGCGGACGTCCATCTGCGGCATGGCGCGGCCCAGGGAGGCCCCGATCTTGGCAGCCATGTACTGGTGCAGGACCTGCGGGCCCTCGGCCATGAGGGCCTGGCCCGACTCGAGGCCGAGCTTCTTGGCTGTAGTCGGCGACGGTTGTGTGGAGACTTCCATGCTGGCTGCTAGGCTGCTTGAGGGCAGAGCAGGAAAATGGAGAATGAGGTTGGACGTAGCGGTCCCATTGCTGTCAAACGAGGGGTGGACGAACAGACACAGCGAGCGAGCGCTGCATTGTTGACTTTCGAAGTGCGGAGAGTAAACGGTGCGTTGTTTGAGCAGGTTGAAGCGACCGCAATCACGCGCGGAATGGGTCTACCGCACTGCTGGGGAGTTGTGGATCTGCGCCTACCGCATTGACGATTGTGGCAGTTATGTGTGGAATGAATAGTTTGGATGCGGTGATGGAACTTCAGTTTCCAGCGATTCTGTGTTCGACGCTGGATGTGGCATGGTGAGACCCTCTGCCACAAATGAGGTCGAGGTGCCATCATCCCGATAGGGGAAGGGCTTACGCTCTTTCTCCGGGTCCGAAAATAGTGCCGTCATCTAAATATCGCATCTCGACCTGGGATTGGCTGCCCAACTGGCGCTAGCCTTACGACCACTTTGCACGCTTAATTTCGGATCGATCTCCGGGCAATCCAAGCAAAGTTCTCGTTCGCAATGTCCATCGCCAAATGCCGGTTTACATTATTATGATAATAGTGCAATGCCTGTCGGTTGATGATGCCAGCCACACGGAGAGGCGAGGTGAGGGCGGCCAACTCAAAAAGCGTACACATGTGCACACGAGCAGGTCACCTCCATTTGCTGAAGATCCACATGAGCGTCGCTCGCATACCACGCTGCATGGAGTAACTCCGCAGGAAGTCCGATGGTGCACGCCGGATACTACATATTCACGCTGGACGCGGGCCAGGTGGGCCAACACACAACGATACAGTACATACACAGTAGCGAGGTGTCCGCTGTTCAGCTTCCATCCGGCGGTGCCGTGATGATGGCAAACCGCAGTGACCAGATGGGCAGTCTGATAGCTCGCCGCAATCCGCAATCGCAAAAGCGAATGCTCCGATCGCTGGATCTTCAGACTTTCCGGGCCTCAATCCTCCGATGCACCGTCTTGTCGAAAGTCGAAGGTGCAGCGATGCGGTCGCTTTCCCTCGTGCCGCCGTTTCTGCATCAACGCGGGCCTGTCGACGCGAGGGGGCCAAAAGTCTAGCAGCCCGGTTCAGAGCAGCTTCCATCGAGCGTCGCGTTGGTGTTAGACTCGCCACAATCAAGCAATACAGAAGCGCTTACCAGTACATGTGCATTGTTCAGGGCGCGTCGCTACAGTGTAAGCAACGGTCGCCTCGGAATGTGCAGGAACCCGAGAGAGAGAGACGTCACGGAAAGTGATTGTACTCATGCGTGCGTGCCGGTCAGCATGTCGCTTCAGCTGTAATATAAAGTTGAGTTCCTGTTTTCACCAACTAACCACCTTGACCGTACATGCATTCAAGCACCCGTGCTCTGTGACTCCTACAGTATGTAGTCGACTGGTGAATCACCACTGGTGATTGAGATGCGCTTGGACAACTGAAGTACACAAGGATTCGCATACGTGTTACCATTTGCGGCATCAAACAAATCGAAATGAAATGTACATTCGTTTGTATATGAAAGTTACTATAATTTCAGATGCAATTCTTGGATACGCGGTCTACTATGGATCTATCGCTTCTGGTGGTTGATGTAGCGCAGAGAGATCAGCGCCAGCACGCGGAACACCACGATGCACCCGATGATCACGAAGAAGTAGGGCGTGATCGTGTCGTGCTCCATGCCGAAGTACTCCTCCGTGTACTCCTTGATCGTGATGTGGCCCACGGTCACTGGAGAGTCCGCCATGGGCTGACAGCCAATCTTCGAGCCCACGTTCGTGTACGCCTGCGTCTCCTCATCCCACGTCGGAAGCTCGTCGCAGTCCGAGAAGATGAGAGCCACCAGGATGGACACGGGGAAGCGCAGCGGAGAGATCTTGTACAACCACGTGTAGCCCGACGGGATGGCGTAGGCCGGAGGACTGAAGCCCATGAACGTCATGAAGATGGCGTTGAACAACAGGCCGATGATGGCCGCCACCTCCTCGGACGGCATCGCGTACGCGAACATCTGACCCATGTACACCTGCATCATGACGCTGAGAGAGATGGCCAGCCAGAAGACGAAGGCCACGCCCACATCCGTGAAGCCCACCATGGGGTAGAACACGACCGTGAAGAGAGCGCCCAGCACGAAGCAGTAGGGGATCTCAGCCAGCGTCGAGCCCACGAAGTACCAGAACGCGTTGTACGTCTGCGACGCGCGCTCGCGGTAGAACGAGGCGCGCTCGGAACACGTGAGCGGCAGCACACTCTGGAAGGCAGTCATCGACAGGAAGAGCGACGCCATGTACACCATACCCACGCCCGAGTTCAAGCCGGAGTACGACGCGTACTCGGCGTCGATGAACACGATGCCGAACAGCAGCGCCAGGAAGATGGCCAGGACCATACGCGTCAGGTTGTACGTCGGCGTGCGCCAGTACATCTGGAAGAAGCGGGTCACCACGAACTTCATCTGCGTGGCCGACGTGGCAGCGCGCTTCTTGGCGAACACCATCTCGGGGAGGTTGGGCGACGGCACCGTGACACCTTCCTTGGCCATCTCGGCGTCAAGCACCTGGCGGTACGAGCTCTGGTTGAAGCAGTCCACGAAGTTGGTCTGGTTGCCAGCTCCATTGCTCACACCAGCGCCAATGCACTCGAGCATCCAAGTTGCCGGGTTGTAGCCCACTGGCAGCGGAGCCACGCCGGGGATCGCCTCGAAGTAGTCCACCAGGTTGCGGCAGTTCTTGCCCAGGTTGCCGTAGAACACCGTCTCACCACCGCGCTTCAGCAGCAAAAGACTGTCGAACAGGTAGAACACCTCCGACGACGGCTGGTGGATCGTACAGATGATGGTACGGCCCGAATCCGCCACCTTGCGGACACCGTCCATGATCAGCTTGGCCGAGCGCGCGTCAAGGCCACTCGTGGGCTCATCCAGGAAAATCACACTCGGCTGGGCAGCAAGCTCCACACCGATCGTCAAACGCTTCATCTGCTCCACGGAGCTGCCGCGGATGATCTGGTCGGCAATGTCCTGCAGGCCGAGCAGCTCAATGCATTCGTTCACCGAGTCGTATTTCTTGGCGTCCGGGATCGACGCGTCCTGGCGCAGGAACGAGCTGAAGGTCAAAGCCTCGCGAATGGTGGCCGCCTCCGAGTGCACGTCCATCTGCTCGCAGTATCCCGTGCAGCGACGGATAGCCAAATCGTTGGCCTCGTAGCCGTTCAACAGGATCTTGCCGGCGATCTTGCCACCAGTCTTACGGCCTGCGATCACATCCATGAGCGTCGTCTTACCAGCTCCAGACGAGCCCATGAGCGCGGTAATGGAGCCGGGGACAGCAAAACCGTTGATACCCTTGAGCAGGTCCAGCGACTCCTTCGGGTTGTGCGGGTCTGGCACGGAGTACCACAAGTCCTGGAACGCCACCGTCACCGGCACAAAGTTCTTCTCGCGCGTGTCCATCTCGACCACGTAGTCGTCCACCGTGGTGGTGCCGTTCTTCTTCTTGGGCGTCTCCAGCATCGTGTACGACTCGTCCTCGATCGTCTTCTCCGACACGTCCACATTCTCCGGCACTTCGTAGCGAATGAACTCCAGTGCCAGGAACGACAGGAACATGAAGATCACGTACATGGCCGCCGTGTAGATGACGCCGTACACGATCCACTCCTTCTCCGTGTCCATGCCGAACAGACCCAGGTAGTACTCGCCCATCGTGAGGCCGTTGTACTCCGTGCAGTAGTCCACGCCGTCGTACACACAAACGTCCATGGGACCCGAGCGGTACTGGTTGATGGCGAGCGCCTTGAGACTCCACGTCATGGGACTGATCCAGTGCGCCCAGATCAAGTAGTCCGGGATCTGACTCTTGGTCACGATGAAACCAGCGAAGATGACGAACACGAGCACCGAGACCATGCCCAGCGGCGTGGCGATGTCGCCGTTGCGGCCAATGGCCGACAGGAAGAAGAACCACATGCCCATGGCCAGGTTCGACAGCAGCAGGATGAGCTCGAAGATGAGGAACAGCTTCGCCTCCGCCACGAACCCGCAGATCCAGTACACCAGCGCACCAAAGATGAGCGTCTCCACAACTGCCAGCGGGATCTGGCTCACCGACGTGGCCAGCACGTACGATCCGGTGCGGAAGAAGTTGGCGCCGCGCTGCTTGTAGAACACGTCGCGCTCCGCGATGTACGTCGGGATCTGCGACGACTGACCCATGGACAGGAACATGACCGTGGAGAAGATGACACCCATGACCACGGACACCTGCGTCGGGTCGAAGTCGTAGAAGACGGTGCAGAAGAGCAGGCCCATGATGAAGATCATCATGAGGCGGCCGAAGATGAAGGGCTTGTTGCGGTACGTCACCATGAGCTGGCGGCGCAGCAGCGTCAACGTGCTCTCCACGAACGACTGGTGGAACGCCGGCATCGGCTCGATGACCTCCGCCACGTTGCGCAGCAGGTCCTCGTCGTGCGGAGCCTCGAGGTCGTTGAGCATCTCCCGGTGGATGTTGGATCGCCGGAAGGACTCGGCGAACTCTCCGGCGCTACGAGGCTGCTTGGTGTGGTAGTTCTGCACCTGGTAGCGGTACTGCTCCTGCGTGCCCAAATCCAACAGGTAGTCGGCGATGTCGCGCTCAGGCGGACACGAGAAGCCCAGGCCGTCGAAGTAGTCCCCCACGCGGCTGCACGGGCCGTGATACATCACCTGGCCCTCGTTCAGGATCATGACGTCGTCGAACAGAGCGAACACCTCCGGGGACGGCTGCAGCAGCGCGACCACCACCGTCTTGCGGAGCGTGTGCGCCACACTGCGCTGCGTGTTGATGATGTCGTACGTGGCCGCACTGTCGAGACCCGTACTGATCTCGTCCATGAGCGTCACGTGCTTGGTGCCGAACTCCATCTCGCCGGTGGTCACGCGCTTGCGTTCGCCGCCAGACACACCTCGAGTCATGGCGTCGCCCACGATGGTGTTCTGGCAGTTCTGCAGTCCGAGCTGCTGGATGATCACCTCCGGGTAGTGCGAGAACATGGCCTTGGCCGCCTCCAGCGCCTCCAGGTTCTCTTGCGCCGACCCCTTGGACAGCATCTCCTCGCCGCGCTTGGACAGCTCGCCGCCGCAGAACTTGTGCGCGAACTCGAGCGTCTCCTTGACGGTGAGCATGGGGAAGTGCTTGTCGCGCTGGTTCACGTACGCCACAAACTGCGGCAGGCGCTTGACGATCTGCTCGCGTTGGATGTTGTTGAAGGTGATGTCGCCCTCCACGGTGATGTTCTTCTCAATGGGGAAGCGGCCGCTCAGCATCTTGAGCAGCGACGACTTGCCCGATCCGGGCTGACCCAGCAGCAGCGTGATCTTGCCGGGCGCGAACATGCCGCTCACGTCCTTGAGGATCTCCTTGCGCACGACGCGCTTCTTGGGCCCCACGAACGCCTTCTTCATGGTGTTGGGGATGGTCGGCAGCTCGTGCTTGACGCCCGGGTCGTCCACCACGACGATGTCGGCCGTGACGGACAAGTTGCTGAAGCGGACGTCCATCTGCGGCATGGCGCGGCCCAGGGAGGCCCCAATCTTGGCAGCCATGTACTGGTGCAGGACCTGCGGGCCCTCGGCCATGAGGGCCTGGCCCGACTCGAGGCCGAGCTTCTTGGCTGTAGTCGGCGACGGTTGTGTGGAGACTTCCATGCTGGCTGCTAGGCTGCTTGAGGGCAGAGCAGGAAAATGGAGAATGAGGTTGGACGTAGCGGTCCCATTGCTGTCAAACGAGGGGTGGACGAACAGACACAGCGAGCGAGCGCTGCATTGTTGACTTTCGAAGTGCGGAGAGTAAACGGTGCGTTGTTTGAGCAGGTTGAAGCGACCGCAATCACGCGCGGAATGGGTCTACCGCACTGCTGGGGAGTTGTGGATCTGCGCCTACCGCATTGACGATTGTGGCAGTTATGTGTGGAATGAATAGTTTGGATGCGGTGATGGAACTTCAGTTTCCAGCGATTCTGTGTTCGACGCTGGATGTGGCATGGTGAGACCCTCTGCCACAAATGAGGTCGAGGTGCCATCATCCCGATAGGGGAAGGGCTTACGCTCTTTCTCCGGGTCCGAAAATAGTGCCGTCATCTAAATATCGCATCTCGACCTGGGATTGGCTGCCCAACTGGCGCTAGCCTTACGACCACTTTGCACGCTTAATTTCGGATCGATCTCCGGGCAATCCAAGCAAAGTTCTCGTTCGCAATGTCCATCGCCAAATGCCGGTTTACATTATTATGATAATAGTGCAATATCTGTCAGTCGACGATGCCAGCCACGCGGGGAGGCGAGGTGAGGGCGGCCAACTCAAAAAGCGTACACATGCGCACGTCACGAAAGGAGCAAGTCGCCGCGATTTGCCGATTATGGCCATCACCATATTAGCGCCGCTCGCATATATGCTGCAGGAACTGCAATTTTCGCCGGCCAGCGCAATTAAGAGGGCGGTGAATACCAGAGACTATGCACACCGCACGTGCGCCTGTTGGCCCAAACACAACAATAGCGAGGTTTCCATCGACCGTAGCTCAAGCTTTCATCGCGGTGCCGTGATGACGGCAGGGACAGTGACCAGATGGGTAGTCTCTGATGGTTCGCCGCAATCGCAAAAGGTGAAGCCCCGATCGCTGGATCTTCAGAGTCTGAAGTCCTGTCTGAGGTTCAGACTTCCCGGACGGAGCGCGGCCCGATCCTACGATGCACTGTCGAAAGCGAAGTTCAGCCGGATGAATCCAAGGCATCAACACGGTCATGCCAACGCGAGGGCAGCAAGGCCCGACAGCCTCCGTTTAACTCTTGACGAGCCGGACTGAATCTACATGTAGAAGGGTGCCCTATCCGGAGCACATGCAGCTTCATCGGCCAGCTTTCCCTGAGCGTGTCGCACTTGGTTACTGTCAACCAGAGGTCGCAAACGCATGTCCGTACCCGGCCGAGGCTTCGGGCTGTTAGTTTATGGATGACCGTGGTCACCCCTCGAACAACCGTGGGTATCCGGAAAATTAGATTCGGTTAACCGTAAACCCAGTGTGTATATTCCTATTATCGAGCTACAACACGTGGTTGGTTGACAGTAGTGTCAACCAACCTAAAATACACATTGGAATCTAGGAACCAAAAACAAAATGTGTATTTGTGAGGATACATGGAAAGTAAACATGCCTGGTCGAAGCTACTTAAGTCAGTAGTAGTAGCTCGGTCGAGTCCAGAATTGCAAGACGCCTACCGCTTCTGGTGGTTGACGTAGCGCAGCGCGATCAGCCCGAGGATGCGGAAGAGAATGATGCAGCCGATCACCACGAAAAAGTAGCGCGTGATATTGTCGTGCTCAAAGCCAAAGTACTGCTCCGTGTACTCCTTGATGGTAATGTGGCCGACAGTCGCAGGTGAGTCCGCCATGGGCTGGCAACCGAGCTGAGAGCCAACGTTCTCGTACGACTGGGTCGTTTCATTCCAAGTTGGCAGCTCGTCACAGTCAGCGAACACCAGAGCCTCCATGATCGAGAGAGGGAAGCGTAGAGGAGAAATCTTGTACAGCCATGTGTAACCCGACGGAATGGAGTAGGCCGGGGGGCTGAACCCCATGAACATCATGAAGATAGCGTTGAACATCAGTCCGATGATAGCCGCCACCTCTTCAGTCGGCATCGCGTACGCGAACATCATCCCCATGTAGACTTGCATCAGAACCATGAGTGAAATGGCCAACCAAAAGAGCACACCATTACCAAAACCCGAGAAGCCCACGAACGGGTAATACACGACCGTGAAGAGGGCACCACTGATGAAGCAGTACGGGATTTCCGCCAGCGTTGACCCACGAAGTACCACAGTGCGTTGTACGTCTGCGCCGCACGCTCCCGGTAGAAGGAGGCGCGTTCGGAACAGGCCAGGGGGAGAACACTCTGAAACGTCATCATGGCCTGGAAGAGCGCGGCAACGAAGACCATGCCGACACCCGAGTTGAGTCCGGAGTAGGACGCGTAGTCAACGTCGACGAAAATCAAGCCGAACATCATCGCGAGGAAGATCGCGAGATACATGCGTGTAAGCGTGTAGCTGGGCGTGCGCCAGTACATCAGAATGAAGCGCCACACCACGAACTTCATCTGCGTCTTCGAGTCCGCGGCTCGCTTCTCAGCATATACCATCTCCGGAAGATCCGGCGACGGAACAGTAATACCTTCCTTGGCCATGTTCGTTTCCAAGACGCGGTTAAGCGGGCTGCTCGTGAAACAACGCACAAAGTCCGTGTCGCCAGCCGCCGAGTTGCCCACACCAGCGCCAATGCACTCGAGCATCCAAGTTGCCGGGTTGTAGCCCACTGGCAGCGGAGCCACGCCGGGGATCGCCTCGAAGTAGTCCACCAGGTTGCGGCAGTTCTTGCCCAGGTTGCCGTAGAACACCGTCTCACCACCGCGCTTCAGCAGCAAAAGGCTGTCGAACAGGAAGAAGACCTCCGACGACGGCTGGTGAATAGTACAGATGATGGTACGGCCAGAGTCGGCCACCTTGCGGACACCGTCCATGATCAGCTTGGCCGAGCGCGCGTCAAGGCCACTCGTGGGCTCATCCAGGAAAATCACACTCGGCTGGGCAGCGAGCTCCACGCCGATCGTCAAACGCTTCATCTGCTCCACGGAGCTGCCGCGGATGATCTGGTCGGCAATGTCCTCCAAGCCAAGCAGCTCAATGCACTCGTTCACCGAGTCGTATTTCTTGGCGTCCGGGATCGACGCGTCCTGGCGCAGGAACGAACTGAAGGTCAAAGCCTCGCGAATGGTGGCCGCCTCCGAGTGCACGTCCATCTGCTCGCAGTATCCCGTGCAACGACGAATGGCCAGGTCGTTGGCCTCGTAGCCGTTCAACAGGATCTTGCCGGTGATTTTGCCCGAGGTTTTGCGTCCTGCAATCACGTCCATCAAAGTCGTTTTACCTGCGCCAGAAGAGCCCATGAGCGCGGTAATGGAGCCGGGGACAGCAAAACCGTTGATACCCTTGAGCAGCTCAAGTTGATCCTTCGGGTTCTGCGGGTTTGGTACGAAGTAGTGCAGGTCTTGGAAGGCCATCGTCACCGGGGTGAAGTTCTTCTCACGGGTGTCCAGCTGCACAACGTAGTCACTCGATGAACTGGGCGATCCTTTGTTCTTGGGCGTTGCTAGCAAAGCGTACGACTCGTCCTCAATCGGCTTTTCCGACACGTCCACGTTCTCAGGAGCTTCGTAGCGGAGATATTCAAGTCCCAGGAAAGACATGACCATGAAAAGGAAGTAGCTCGCAACTATGTAGATGATACCGTACGTGATCCATGACTTCTCGGTCTCGATGCCGAATAGGTCCAGGTAGTACACGCCCATTGTCATTCCGTAGTCTGTGCAGTAATCCACGCCGTCGTACACACAGACATCCATGCTGTCTGAGCGGTACTGGTTGATGGACAGTGCTCTGATACTCCAAGTCATGGGACTGATCCAGTGTGCCCAGATGAGGTAGTCTGGAATCTGGCTCTTGGTCACGATGAAACCCGCGAAGATGATGAACACAAGGACGGACACCATACCCAAGGGAGTGACGATGTTTTCGTTTGGCCCAACTGAGCTCAGGAAGAAGAACCACATACCCATGGCCAGGTTAATCACAAAGAGCACGAACTCGAAGATGACGAACAGCTGAAACTCGGCCTCGAACCCGCACAACCAATAGACGAGTGCGCCGAAGATGATTGTCTCGACTAGCGCCAAGGGGATTTGGCTCGCCGACGTGGCCAGCACGTATGACGCCGTCCGGAAGAAGTTAGCACCGCGTTGCTTGTAGAAAACCTCACGCTCCGCCATGTAGGTCGCGATTTGCGAGGACTGACCCATAGACAAGAACATGACCGAGGAGAAGACGACACCCAGCACAACCGACACCTGGGTCGGGTCGAAGTCGTAGAAGACCGTGCAGAAGAGCAACCCCATCACGGCGATCATCAGCACGCGTCCAAAGATGAAAGGCTTGTTGCGGTACGTGATTGTGAGCTGACGTCTCAGCAGTGTCATTGTGCTGTCAACGAACGACTGACTGAACATGGGCATCGGCTTCATATTCTGCTCAACGCTCTTCAGCAACTCGGGGTCGTACGGAGCCTCCAGCGCATACATCGACTCCATGTAAATGTGCGACTCGCGGAAGGCATCCGCGAATTCACTGGCACGGCGTGGCTGCTTCGCTGAATGTTGGACTTGGTACTGGTACTGCTCCTGCGTGCCCAAATCCAACAAGTAGTCGGCGATGTCACGTTGGGGAGGACACTGGAAACCAAGGGACTCGAAGTACCCTACCACCTGGTTGCACGGCCCGTGATACATCAACTGACCTTCGTTCAGGATCATGACGTCGTCGAACAGAGCAAACACCTCCGGGGACGGCTGCAGCAAGGCGATAACTACCGTCTTGCGGAGTTTGTGTGCCACACTGCGCTGCGTGTTGATGATGTCGTACGTGGCCGCACTGTCGAGACCCGTACTGATCTCGTCCATGAGCGTCACGTACTTGGTGCCGAACTCCATCTCGCCGGTGGTCACGCGCTTGCGTTCGCCGCCAGACACACCACGAGTCATGGCGTCGCCCACGATGGTGTCCTGGCAGTTCTGCAGTCCGAGCTGCTGGATGATCACCTCCGGGTAGTGCGAGAACATGGCGTTCGCTGCTCGTAGAGCCTCTTCGTTTTCCTCAGCGGTGCCCTGGGAGAGCATCTTTTTGCCGTGCTCCGACAACTTAGCGCCGCAGAATTCGTGGGCGTATTGAAGCGTCTCCTTCGCCGTCAGCACGGGGTAGTGCTTGTCGCGCTGGTTCACGTACGCCACGAACTGTGGTAGCGTTTTGATGATCTGTTCCCGCGGCACGTTGTTGAACGAAATGTCGCCTTCTACCGTGATGTTCTTGCCTATGGGGAACCGAGCACTCAGCATCTTCAGTAGAGCCGACTTGCCGGATCCTGGCTGGCCGAGCAGGAGCGTGATCTTGCCGGGTGAGAACACACCGCTGACATCCTTGAGGATCTCCTTGCGCACGACGCGTTTCTTGGGGCTTATGAAAGTCTTCTTCAAGGTGTTGGGGATGGTCGGCAGTTCGTATTTGCTGTCATCTTCCACCACCACAACGTCCGCAGTGACCGACAAGTTGCTGAAGCGGACGTCCATCTGCGGCATGGCCGAGCCCAAGGCCTTCCCGATCTTGTCGGCGATGTGTTCGTGCAGAACCTGCGGGCCCTCGGCCATCAACGCCGCCCCGGACTCGTACCCGAGTTTCTTCCGGGTGGCCGGAGACTCCGGGATCGTGTTGTCCATCCTTCCTGGTCGTTTCTTGGTCGGCTTGTGGGCTTGACAGGAACTTCGAGAGTGAACAACTTGCTGCAGTGAAATGGTGGGCCGGTAGAATGAGATGACGGCGGAGTTGATAGGATGGCGTCAACCAAAGGTGCAGTCGAGCTTTCGTTGCAGAGGTGATGCCCACTGCAGCTTCATGCGCAGCTCGGAAGGGCAGGTTACCCGATCCCGAATAATGTGTTGCTTCAAGCTGCAATTGGCCGATCCGGCCGAGATTACTTCAAGGTCGGTGGCAAATCGTCCATGAGGCAGCTCCACCCAAATTGGCATCGACAATACGATGACGGCACACCAGGCTGTCCTACGATCTGCCATCCAAGTGAAACTTCATGGCATGCATTACCGGTAAGTACAGTACTGTAGTTTGAAGAAGGAAAGCGTTCAACTTCGACGAGTTTTTCGTCATGCTAGGCTAGGAATGGACGTGCAGCCGCGTGTAGCGCCGTGACGATCGGGGATTCAAACCGAGTTCCTGGCAGCCGCGCTTCTTGTCCTGATGCGAACTGCGACAGATTCACGTGGCATAACCAGCTTAGCGACTTTTCCAATCTTGGGCGACAACATCGAGACGTGTGTGTGTTAAATGTCG
Source organism: Phytophthora ramorum (assembly GCF_020800215.1). Taxonomy (NCBI): domain Eukaryota; phylum Oomycota; class Peronosporomycetes; order Peronosporales; family Peronosporaceae; genus Phytophthora; species Phytophthora ramorum. The sequence continues at coordinate 3,532 of NW_027150660.1, read as the reverse complement.
TTGCACCATTCGACCACTGAGCACAATCATCTGAGATGGACGTGCTGGGCCGCAAAAGCCATAAACTTGCTGTCGGTGAGGTGAAAAGAGTTCACTGCTGGCAGCTTTCAAGAATCCAGTATTTGGTCTGCCATCATCAACAGTTAGTTAAGTGAAAGCTCGAATGCAAAGTAGCAGCCCACTTCTTCTTTGACAAGTACGTTTATTGAGTGCAGTATCGCGTTTGCTCTATCTCTTCTGGTGGTTGACGTAACGCAGTGCCAGAAGTCCCATGATACGGAAGCCGATGATCCAGGCGATGACGATGCCGAAGTTCATCCAAATCTCGTCGTGCTTCATGCCGAAATACTCCTCCGTGTACTCCTTCAGCGTGATGTGGCCGACCGTGACTGGTGAATCCTGCATTGGCTGACAGCCAAGCTGCGAGCCCACGTTAACATACGCCTGCGTGGATTCGTCCCAGGTTGGCAACTCGTCACACTCGGCGAAAAACCAGACTAACGAGAACGCTCAGCGAGAAACGGTGCGGAACGATCGTGTACAGCCACTTGTAGCCGGACGGGATGGCGTAGGCCGGAGGAGAGAAGCCCATGAACAAGAAGCAGATGCTGTTAATGAGCACACCGATGATCGACGCGACCTCCTCACTGGGCAGCGCGTACGAGAAGAACTGGCCGAAGTACGTCTGCATCGTGATGAGCGCGACAAGTTGATCCAGAAGATGACGCCGTTCGCGAAGCCAGAGAACCCCACGAACGGGAAGTAGATGACCGTGAAGACCAGCGCCTGGACGAAGCAGTACGGGAGTTCCACGAGCGTCGAGCCGACGAAGTACCAGAAGGCGTTGTACGTCTGGGAAGCGCGCTCGCGGTAGAACGACGCACGTTCCTCAGACGCGAGCGGCAAGACACTCTGAAATGAAACCATGGCGTTGAACAGCGAAGCCATGAACACCATGCCCACGCCCGAGTTCAAGCCAGTGTACGAGGCGTAGTCAACGCCCACGAAGATTACGCCGAATAGCACCGACAGGAACACCGAGATCACCATGCGAGTCAAGTTGTAGGACGGAGTGCGCCAGTACATGTCGTAGAAGCGCTGAACCAGGAACTTCATCTGCGTGGCCGAGCTGGCCGCACGCTTCTGATCAAAGATCAACTCCGGGTATTCGGGTGACGGCGTCGTCACTCCTTCCTTCGCCAGGCCGGACTGAAGCTTCGCGCAGTACGGGCTGTTTTTGAAGTAGCTCACGAAGTCCATGTTGTCTGCCGACGAGTTGCTCACCAGCGCCAATGCACTCGAGCATCCACGTTGCCGGGTTGTAGCCCACCGGAAGAGAGGCCACACCGGGATCGCCTCGAAGTAGTCCACCAGGTTGCGGCAGTTCTCACCCAAGTCACCGTAGAACACCGTCTCGCCACCGCGCTTCAGCAGCAAAAGACTGTCGAACAGGTAGAACACTTCAGCCGACGGCTGGTGGATCGTACAGATGATGGTACGGCCCGATCGCCACCTTGCGGACACCGTCCATGATCAGCTTGGCCGAGCGCGCGTCAAGGCCACTCGTGGGCTCATCCAGGAAAATCACACTCGGCTGGGCAGCGAGCTCCACACCGATCGTCAAACGCTTCATCTGCTCCACGGAGCTGCCGCGGATGATCTGGTCCGCGATGTCCTCCAAGCCAAGCAGCTCAATGCACTCGTTCACCGAGTCGATCTTCTTGGCGTCCGAGATCGACGCGTCCTGGCGCAGGAACGAGCTGAAGGTCAAAGCCTCGCGAATGGTGGCCGCCTCCGAGTGCACGTCCATCTGCTCGCAGTATCCCGTACAACGTCGGATGGACAAGTCGGTCGCCTCGTAGCCGTTCAACAGGATCTTGCCGGTGATCTTGCCCGAGGTTTTGCGACCAGCGATCACATCCATGAGCGTCGTCTTGCCTGCACCCGAAGAGCCCATGAGAGCCGTCACGGAGCCCGGAAGGGCGTATCCGTCGATGCCCTTGAGCAGCTCGAGCGTCTCCTTGGGGTTCTTGGGGTTCGGCACGTAGTAGTGCAGGTCTTGGAAGGCCACCGTCACGGGCACAAAGTTCTTCTCGTGCGTGTGCGGCAGATCGAGAACGACCTCGTCGGCCAGCGAGTTCTTCTTGTTCTTTGGCGTCTCCAGCAGCGCGTACGTCTCGTCCTCAGCCGGGCCCTCAGAAACGTCCACGTTCTCCGGAGTTTCGTAGCGAATGTACTCGAGTGCGAAGAAAGACAAGACCATGAAGACCACGTAACTACGACCGCATAGATGACGCCGTAGCCGACCCAAGCCGTGTCCGTCTGGATGTCAAACATCTGCAGGTAGTACTCGCCCATCGTGAGTCCGTTGTACTCGCGCAGTAGTCAACCGCCGTAGACGCACACGTTGAGCTCGCAGCACGGTACTGGTTGATCGACAGAGCGCGCAGAGCCCACGACATGGGACTGATCCAGTGCAGCCAGATCAACCAGTCGGGAATCGTGCCGGCCGTCACAATGAACCCAGCGAAGATGACCATCACCAGAATGGACACCTGGCTGACGGGGGACGCGATGTTGCCGTTCGGACACACAGCCGACAGGAAAGAACCACATCCCCATGGCGAGGTTCATCACGAGCAGAATGACCAGGAAGATGATGAACCGCCAGAAGTCTGCTTCGAAACCACAGATCCAGTACACGAGCGCGCCGAAGATGAGAGTTTCGGCGATGGCTAACGGGATCTGACCCACGGACTGAGCCAGCACGTACGACGCAGTTCGGTAGAAGTTGGCACCGCGCTGCTTGTAGAAAATGTCACGCTCAGCGAGGTACGTGGGTACCTGGGACGACTGGCCCATGGAGAGGAACATGATTGACGAGAAGATAACCCCCATGACCACCGAGACCTGCGTCGGATCGAATTTGTAGAACGTCGAGCAGTACAGCAGCCCCATGACGCCGATCATGAGCAATCGACCGAACACGAAGGGCTTGTTCCGGTACGTGATCATGAGCTGGCGACGGAACAGCGTCATGGTGCTCCAAGAACCCTTGGTGGAACTCCGGCGTGGGGTTCATGTGTTTCTCGATGGTAGCGAGCAGCTTCGGTTCGTGAGGAGTCTCGAGTGCCTGGAGCATGTTCATGTGGATGTCCGACTGCTTGAAAGTGTCAGCGAACTCCTTGGGCGAGCGCGGGTGGCCACCACGCGGAGCTTCGCGCGTCTGATAGCGGTACTGCTCCTGCGTGCCCAAGTCCAGCAGGTAGTCGGCGATATCCCGGCCGACGGGACACGCAAAACCCAGGCCGTCGAAGTAGCCCTGGACGCGGTCGCACGGGCCATGGTACATGAGCTCACCGTCGTTCAGGATCATGACGTCGTCGAACAGTGCAAACACCTCCGGCGACGGCTGCAGCAGCGCGATCACAATATTCTTGTGAAGCGTGTGCGCAATGCTGCGCTGCGTGGAGATGATGTCAAAGGTGGCGGCGCTGTCCAGCCCCTGCTGATCTCGTCCATGAAGGACGCG